>NC_069793.1:1580673-2781173 GCF_027406575.1 Nycticebus coucang | reverse complement strand
TGGTCCTTCCCACACTGAGCCTCATCACTTATAGGATATTTCTATAATTTTGGAAAGTTCTATTGGATGGTGCCATTATAGACCATTTAGGTTGCAAGAGGCCAGAGTTTGAATGTAAAAATCTCAAATCCTTACAGGTTCTGAATGGGCTGGGATTATTTCCACAAAATAGGGCCTCAAATATAATAGAAATGAAAGAAATTATGGTCAGTTGTTGGAGGCCTACAGAGGGTGTGGACTTTGAGGATTGGAAACCCCAGCGAATGAGGGGGCTGGACACTGATGGGGCCTGGGAAGGGCCTTCTCTGGAGTCTGCCTCCCACTGCCATGTAGGCATATCAAGGCAAGGATGGGGAGCTTCAAGCCAGCCCGGCCTGGTGCACCCAAGTTCGGACACCAGGCTTCCAGGTTAGGACATGGTCACCCCATCCTTCTTCTCCCTCTTCCTCATAAAAGCTGTTCTTGACAACTCTCTCTCCTGTGTGAGAGATTGGCCTGTAGCAGGAGAGATTGGCCCCAGGAGAAAATCAGGGAGGGTGCTATGGTTTGGGTGTAGTCTGCCCCCAGCCAAAACCCACACGTGGCAGTGGTAGGAGGGGAGCCTGCTAGGTGGTATTTGGGCCTAGGGACGGATCCTTCATAAATAGATTATCAGGGTTCGGAGCCTGTAGCTGAGTGGGTAGGGCGCCGGCCATATACATCTAGGCTGGTGGGTTTGAGCCCAGCCTGGGCCTGCTAAACAACAATGACAACTGCAACAAAAAAATAGCCAGGTCTTGTGATAGGCACCTGTAGTCCCAGCTACTTGGGAGGCTGAGGCAAGAGAATTGCTTAAGCCTAAGAGCTTGAGGTTGCTGTGAGCTGTGACATCACGGCACTGTACTGAGGGTGACATAGTGAGACTCTGTCTCAAAAAAAGAAAAAAATAGATTAACAGCCACTGGTGGGGGTAGGTGAGTTCTCACAGGACTAAATTCCTTCTGGAAAGTGAGCTGTTAAAAGTGTCAGCTCCCTGGGCCTCTCCTTCTTCCTCCCTCTCCTGCCACATGTCCCTTGCCCTCTGCCCTCACCCACCCCCTCTCCACTTTCTCCCACAAGTGGGGCAGCCTAAAGTCCTCACCAGATGTAACTGCCCAACCTTGGACCTTCCAGCCACCAGAACCGTGAGCCCAAAACTCCCTCTTCTTTGCAAATCACCCAGCCTCAGGCAGCCTGTCATGGCAACATGGAGGGACTAAGACGGAGGTGACTGCATCCTGCCCCCTCCACAGCTGTGCCCTGCAGGCCCATCCCAGGCCCACCAAGTGTCATCTCCTCTCTGGCCAGCATACAAGGCGTGAGCAGCTGAATGCTGCTGCTGGTTGGCCACAGGCATACCCAGTACCCAGTGGCTCAGGAGAACCACCACTGAGCAGGGCCTGGCTGCCCGGCCTCTATCTGTGTCCACCTATGCCTGAGAAGGGCCAGATCTGAGCCAGGAACTGCCGCAGTCTGGGAGGACCACCTTGTGCTCATGGCCTACCCTTGACCAGCTCAGGACAAGGCGATGATCTTTTCCTCACTGGACTCACTCAGGGTCATTTCCAGAGACCCTGAAGTGGCTGTGCCCACCCAGCATCTGCATGTGCTGCTGGCATCAGCGCCCCCTGGTTCTGAGCTGGCCTGATGTGGCTGTCCTGCCAGCCCTGGCTGATGACCTCTGTGTCCTGACCCCACAACCCAGGGCAGCCCTGGCAACCAGACCCCAGGCGAACCAGGGCCGGAAATGTCTCCGGAAAGGGCCGGGTCTCACCTGCCACACGCATGGCCTCCTCCAGAGCCTTTTCTGGGCCTGTCACTGTTCTCTGACCCCTGACCCAAGCTTGTCCCACACGAGCTTGTCACAGGTCTATATTTTCTTCAATGCTCCCCATGTGCTTCTTCTGAGGTGTAATTATATTCAGTGTCCATGATAATCCTGAAGGACACCATCCTGAACACCATAATCCCCAGAGCTGAAATCCTAAAAGGTCAAAATCCCTAAAGTCTAAAATCTTTAATGTCTAAAATCCCTCACATTTAAAATCCCAAAAATCACAGTCCCAAAAGATTAAAATCCCACATGTTGAAATCCTGAAAGCTAAATCCCGGGGGAGGGTCAGCACATTTTCTGTTGCATGCCATGTGTGGAGGCACCATCACCGGGCCGTGTTTTGGTCATTATTTGGAAGCCTGGCAGAGCGTCAGGTGGGTGTGTCTGTGAGGGGTCTCCGGGGAGTGAGTCTGATGGACGAGGCGGGAAGACTCACCCTCCCTGCGATGGACACCACCCAACAAGCCGGGGCCGGAGAGAGCAAATGCTGACAGTGCTTCATCTCTCCTGAGAGCTGGGACGGACTTTTCTTCTGCCCCTGAATGCTGCTGCTGGCTGGCCACAGGCATACCCAGCGCCCAGTGGCTCAGGAGAACCACCACTGAGCAGGGCCTGGCTGCCCGGAGTCCAGGCTACCATGCCTTGGAAGGCTAGGACCTACCCAGCAGCCCCCAGGTCCTGTGACTTTTGTAGACTGAGTGTCAGACATCAGCCTCTCCCTGATTCTGAGGCCTTTGGATTCAGACTACTACTACTACTGGCCTTCTGGGGTCTCCAGCTGGTAGGTGGCCTGTCGCAGACTTCTCAGCCTCCACAATGGTATGAGCCAGTTCCCCTGATAAGTGCCCTCGTGTGTATCTGTGTATAGACCCTGTCAGTTCTCTCTCTCTGGAGAACCCAGACTAAAGTCCATTTGGTATCAGGGAAGCTGCTCCTTACAAAGCCACAGAAGTGATTGTTCCCTCACAAAAAGGCTGTGACAAGCTAAGTGCATGAGGCTACAGGATGGTGTAAGACCGCGGTTCTCAACCTGTATTAAAGGGTTGCGGCATTAGGAAGGTTGAGAACCACTGGTGTGGTTCTTTAAAAACTAATCATTGGTGCTGTGAATTGCAACAGCTGAGCAATAAGCAGACTTTCCAATGGACAGCGTGTGCTATGACACGCAGACAACACTGTCCAAACCCGAGAGCAGCAAGTGCTTGGAAGATCCTAGAAGGGACAGCACAGCCAAAAAATGCATGAAATCTCTGCCAAAGTGTTCAATTGTGACCTCTGCCCCTTCGTGACTCTGGAGCTATAAGTTGCATAAAGACTTTCAGATAGTTCTGATTTACTTTACACATTTTTTGCAAATTTGGCCTCACAAAAAATCCACTATCAGAAAAGTGACTTTGTGTGTGTTACACATGTGCATAAAAATGCTGAAATGCCTCATTAAATGGAGAGATGTCCTTTTTCACATCTGCATTTGTAAAAGATAAAATTTCTCAAGATCTCAGCTCTTTGGGAGACTGCATATGTGGTAGAGATTTTGTGAAAAGACTCAGGTATTTCAGGCTTGGAGCCTGTAGCTCAGTGATGTCGGTGCTGGCCATATACACCTGAGCTGGCAGGTTTGAATCCAGCCCGTGCCTGCCAAACAACAATGACAACTACAACCAAAAAATAACCGGGCGTTGTGGCGGGCTCCTGTAGTCCCAGCCACTTGGGAGGCTGAGGCAAGAGAATCACTTAAAACCAAGAGTTTGAGATTGCTGTGAGTTGTGACATCACAGCACTCCACTGAGGGTGTCATAGTGAGACGCTGTCTCAAAAAAAAAAAAAAGAAGAAAGAAAGAGGGCGGCCCCATGTACCGAGGGTGGCGGGTTCAAACCTGACCCCAGCCAAAATGCAACCAAAAAAAAAAAATAGCCGGGCGTTGTGGCGGGCGCCTGTGGTCCCAGCTGCTCAGGAGGCTGAGGCAGGAGAGTCGCTTGAGCCTAGGAGTTGGAGGTTGCTGTGAGCTGTGTGATGCCATGGCACTCTACCGAGGGCCATAAAGTGAGACTCTGTCTCTACAAAAAAAAAAAAAAAAAGAAGAAGAAGAAAGAAAGACTCAGGTATTCCAGATGGCTGCAGTGACACAGATGGTACACAGTTACCAACCAAGCTCGTTGAGTGGCTCCTCTGCTATGCGTCTATGCCACGTGGGTGTACCGGGTATTATTATTCTGCACGTTATTCTTGCCCCTTTTATTGTGTAAAGTGGCCTATGAAGTGTTCTGTCAAGTTTCTATGCTTCTCAAGTAAGTCACTTTTAAAAAATGTAAATAAGTGTCTTTTAAAGATTTTTAGATTATATTTTCCAGAATCATACTTTTGGGATTTTGATATTTCTAACATTCAGGATTACAGGGTTTGATATTGTGTCTTTTGACAATTATATTCTGTAAAATTTGCCCTTTTTAGTGCACATAGCTCATGATGAAAGTTTTGAGACAGACTGTGTTATCATCTGTTATTTTAATTCCAAAAACCATAGCTGCCAGCCTCCTTTCTGAGTCCCCTGTGACAGTTCCACCTTGCTCAGCTTATCAGTGTTGGGACGTCTTCATTCCATCCATGCAGATTTTACATTTCTTGATTTTTGTGCATGGGTTTTAACAAATGTGAGATGCAGGCCAGTTCCAACACTCCAAACACATCCTGAGATCTCTCTGTGGTCCTGGACAAAAGAGATGTGTTTTCTATCCCTACATTTTCGCCTTTTCCAAAATGTCACTTGAATCATACGGTGCATAGACTTCTGTGTCTGGCTTCCGTCACTTGGCAGGATGCATCTGACATTCACTCACGCAGTTGCACCTATCAACAGTTTGCTCCCTGATTGTTGAGTAGTTGCTCTCTGAATGGATGTACCACATTTTGTTTATTCACACTGAAGGATGTTTGGCTTGTTACAGTCTTTTACAGTCTTGGGCAATTATGAATGAATTTGTATGGAATATGTTTTCATTTAACATGGGTAAACACCCAGGAGGGGAATGGCTAAGTTCCAAGGTCAACATATATTCTCCTTCACTAGTGTCTTACAAAGTGGCTGCACCGTTTTTGCTACGCACACACACAGTGCCCCCTCCCCAGCAACCGTGAGGGCTCAGTTGTTCTACATCCTCCCTAATGCCGGGTCTTGTTGTCTGTGGTAGTGGTGGTGTTCTTACCAGGCATTCTAATAGGTGTGTGGTGTCGTCTCATCGTGGTTTCCATCTGTAGCTCTGAGTTTTGAGGATCTTTCACATATTCTGGTTATCAGATACATTTTTTTTTTTTGCAGTTTTTGGCCAGGGCTGGGTTTGAACCTGCCGCCTCCAGCACGTGGGGCCAGCATCCTACCCCTTTGAGCCACAAGTGCTGCCCCGGATACATGTTTTGCAAAGATTTTTCTCCCAGTGTGCGGCTGTCATTTCATTCTCTTAACAATGTCTTTCAAGGAGAAATTTTTAATTTTTATGAAGTTCAATTTATCATTTGATTCTGATATAGATTATGATGTCGTACAACTTTTGGTGTATATCTAAGAGATCATTGCCTGGCTCAAGGTCACATTTTCACCTATGTATTTTTCCATACGTTTTGTAGTTTTGGGTTTTACATTTAGATCCATGGTTCATTTCGATGACTTTTTGAAGGCGTAAGGTTGGGGGGGGGTCACAGTTTATTGTTTTCTTGTTAGTTTCTTTGCCTGGGGCAATCAACTGTTACAACAGCATTTGAAAAGACTATCCTTTCTCTGTTGAATTGCCTTTTTTATCTTTGCATCTTTGTAAAACATTAGATTGACCATTCATTTCTGGGCTCTCTGTTCTGTTCCATTAATCTATGTGTCTGTTCTTTTGCCAGTACCAGTACTGTGCTGTCTTGATTATGGTAACTTTATAGTAAGTTTCGAAATCAGGTGGTATGAGTCTTCCAACGTTTTCCTTTCCAAGATTATTTTGTCTGTTCTAGTTATTTTGTCTATGCATATTAATTTTAGCATTAGTTTGTCAATTTGTACCCCAAATTTCCTGCTGAGATTTTGATTGGGATTGCATCAAATTTACTAATCAGTTTGGAGCAAATTAAAATCTTAACCTTACTGACTATACCAAGTCATGAGCCTGACATACCTCTGTAACTCATTGCTGATCCATAGAAATACAGTTGATAGTGTATTAATGCATTGACCTTGCATCCTGAGCCCTTTTTAAACTCACTTACTAGCTCTAGCAGCTTTTTAATTTGTTCTTTGGGGTGTTTTACCTAGATAATTATGTTATTTGCACACAAAGGCCATTTTATGTCTTCCTTCCCAATCTGTATACTACCACCACCATCACCTCCACCACCACCTTTTTAGTCCTTTTCTCGTCCTATTGAGTTATTTAAGACTACCAGTATGCTATTGCACAGAAAATGGTAAGAGTGGACATCTTTGCTTTGTTCCCAGTTTGAAGGGGGAAAGTATTCTGTCTTTCATGACTAAGTAGCTCTAGGTTTTTTGTAGATGCCTCTAGTTGTTAGTCAATACTAATTTTCTGAGAGTTATCACAAATGGATCTTGAATTTCGTCAGATACTTTTCCTGCAACCATAGAAATTATTGTATAATTTTTCTTCTTTGGTCTGTTTCTATGGTTAAAACACACTGATTGATTTCCAAATGTTGAACTGGCCTTGCTTTCCTGTGTTCAATCCCATTTGGTCGTGACATATTATTCTTTCTATATATTGCTGGATTTTGTTTGCAAATAGCTTTTTGAGGATTTTTGCATCTGTGCTCAGGAGGGTTCGTGGTCTGTAGTTTCATATTCACCTATGAAGAAACTGCCTTGAACAAGGTACAGGGGAGACCCACGGGGGAGAATGAAGCTTCTGATCTCAAGGAGCTTGTGTCCAACCACACTGCAGCAAACAGTGCATTTCAAATCGGGAAGTGTATTTCTCATCTGTTACCTGACTGGAGTTCCAGGGCTTCCTTGAGAGTTGATAGGTATTATTATCTAGTGACAAGGGGAAAACTGAGGCCCATCTCACAAGCACAGCCAGCTAGAACCCTAACTCCTGTTCCAGGCCTGCTGCCTTCACTGCCTTTGATTGGAAGCCTTCCCTCCCCACCCTATGGCCCTAGGCTTGGGTGGTTACTTCAAAATATGCCTGAAAAATTGCCTCTCCGTTTTTTGGCTAAGATCGAGTGCAAAATATGCCTGAATATGCCCACTTCTCCTGACTTCCCATGTAAGCATCCTAAAACAAGCCTCAATGATACCAAATCCTTCTACAAGATCCCCTGCCCGCATTCTTGTTTTTCTGCAACAAAAATAAAGACCACTCTATTCTCTTCTCAGGATCCCCTACATGATTTCCATCACAATCAAAATAAAATCAAACTTCCCTGAGACCTCCCTCCTGCCCCTGACATGCTGGCTCCTGGTTGTTACACGAATACACTGTGCCCTGTGCCGGCTGCTGCCTCCTCCCTGCAAGCCTAGCCCCAAGGTGCCCCAGCTTACTTGTTCCTTCACTTCATGAGGCTCCTGCTGAAATGTCCGCTTCTGGGAAAGCCCTTCCCAGCCACCCTCTCCCACGCCCCAAGCCTCTTCCCTAACCTTTGCTCATGCCACCACTAGGGGGCACGCCCTTCCCAGCCACCCTCTCCCACGCCCCAAGCCTCTTCCCTACCCTTTGCTCATGCCACCACTAGGGGGCCCAGTCCTCACTTGTTTTTTGTCTTTACCATAAAAGTTTGTGGGCACCTTGCAGGTGGTCACTGTTCACAGCCATGTCCCCTGTGCCTGTGTTGTCACCTAGCACCTAATAAATGCCTCATAAATATTAAATATGTGATTAGGGAGAGGAAGCATGGATGGACCTAGCCCAAGGAACAGAACAGAGCCGAGAGGGGGAGGCCACAGCCTCACAAACCTGCACTCCCCCACCCTGCCATCCCTGCTGCAGCTGCCTCGACCATGGCCCTGGCCAGCCGTCCCACAGGAGCCTCACAGTTTGGGAAATTTTAGCCCTACACTCTGGGCAGCTGGGACGATGGGGTGAGCATTTGCCCAGTGCCAGACTGTGCCAGGACCTGGGATGGACGCTTTCACATGGGATTATCCCACCCCAAGATGGCTGTTACTTTACATGACTGAGAGGATTAAGATAATGTGCACATGCACATCGCTCAGTGCTTGGGACTTAGTAGGTATTCAGTAACAGTAACTATAATCATTAGTACTGTTCCTAACTAGCAACTGACAAATGGGGACAAAGCCATCTTGAGTAACTTCCCCAGGTCAGAGAGAAAAGAGCATGGAGCCAAGTGACTAGTGTTCAGGGCCTGCTCTGCCAAGTACTTTTATTTAACGTTTATAAGCCCCAGTTTCCTTACCTGTAAAACACAGACGTTACTACCTACCTGATAGATTTCCATGAGGATTAGAGATAATGATTGTAAAGCCCCTTAATACAGTGACTGGCACATAGTATATGCTCAACCAAGAGTAGACGGCAATCATGAGAATAGTAATGATGGCAGGAATGGTGACCATGGATGGTGGCATTGTGGTGATGGTGAAGATGGTGGTGATGGTGATGGTGATGGTGGTGATAATGATGGTGGTGGTGGTGGTGGTGATGGTAGTAGTGACGGTGGTGGTGGTGATGGTGGTGATGGTGATGGTGATGGTGGTGGTAGTGGTGGTGGTGATGGTGGTGATGGTGGTGATGGTGGTGGTGGTGGTGTTGATGGAGGTGATGGTGGTAGTGGTGATGGTGGTGATGGAGGTGATGGTGGTGGTGATGGTAGTAGTGGTGACGGTGGTGGTGATGGAGGTGATGGTGGTGGTGGTGGTGGTGGTAGTAGTGGTGATGATGGAGGCGATGTGGTGGTAGTGGTGATAATGATGGTGGTGGTGGTGGTGGTGGTAGTGGTGATAATGATGGTGATGGTGGTGGTGGTGGTAGTGGTGATGGTGGTGGCAGTGGTGGTGGTGGTGGTAGTGGTGGTGGTGGTGGTGGTGGTGGTGGTAGTGGTGGTGGTGGTGGTGGTGATGGAGGTGATGGAGGTGATGGTGGTGATGGTGGTGGTGGTGGTGGTGGTGATACAGGAAGAGGTGAGGATGCCAAAACCTGGATTCACACCCTGTTCAGGCTCCAAAGCCAAAGCCCTTTCCAGAACACCATGCAGGAATCTTTTTACTCTGCCTCCCAGCATCTTCTACATCTGTGTTTTTCAAACCTTTTGTAGTACTTTATATTCTTGAAGAATCACCTGAGGATAAGGGTGGCTCATGCCTGTAATCTTAGCACTTTGGGAGGTTGAGGAAGGAAGATTGTTTGAGGTCAGCAGTTTGAGATCAGCCTGGGCCATATAGTGAAATCCTGTCTCTCCAAAAAATAGGAAAATCTGCCAGGCATGGTGGTCTAAACCTGCAGCATCAACTACTTAGGAAGCTGAGGCAGGAGGATCACTTGAGCCCAGGAGTTTGAGGCTGCAGTGAGCTATGATGATGCCACTGCCCTCAAGACAGGGCAACAGAGCCAGGAAAAAAAATTACTGGCCAGGCGGGGTGGCTCATGCCTGTAATCCCAACACTTTGGGAGACTGAGCCAGGTGTATCACCTTAGCTCATAACTCTGAGACCAGCCTAAGCCAGAGTGAGACTCTGTCTCTAAAAATAGCCGGGTGTTGTGGCGGGTGCCTGCAGTCCCAGCTACTTGGGAGGCTGAGAGAAGAGAATCGCTTAAGCCCAAGAGTTTGAGTTTACTGTGAGCTATGATGTCACAGCAGTCTACTGAGGGCAACAAAGTGAAACTGTCTCAAAAAAAAAAAATGACTGAGGACCACAAGGAATTTATTTCTGTAGGTTATATCTATATTTACTCTAAGTTTTCAAAAATACGTATTTAATTATCCATTTAAAAAGTAGCAACAAGAAACCTATTAGGTTTTTAACACAAATAACACATGATTTATGAAAGCTAGCTGTATTTTCCAAAACAAACATCCTTAGTGAAAGAGTGCATGGCTTTACATTTTTGGTGAGTCTCTGCAGTGCCTGCCTTCAAAGAAGCCAGCTGGAGCCTAGCGTCTGCTTCCGTATCTAGTCTACTGTAGCATCACATATGTAGCCTACAGACAACATCACTGTCGTCACAAGAGAACGGAGGCCAAAGAAGAAAAGCATCACAGCATCAAAGCATCGGACCTATGGGAGGGATTTCAGGTCCCCTAGAGGCTGAGTCTTCCCACTGGGGCCATTCCAGCCTCACACCTCTCCAGATTCCCTGCAGCAGGTGCAGACATTCTCCACTGCAGGGTATCCTGCCTGGTGTTCCTGCAGGGGCAAGAGAGAAACCCCGGAGTCCCCAGTGCTGACCAGTCGTATACATGGGTGACTGTCCCTCCAGAGGTCTTAGTCACTTTTGCTGGTTTGGGTTATCTATGACGACCTCTGCATCTGCCTGGCAACCAAAGCCCAGCCCCGCAAGAGAGTGACTAGTCAGCAGTGGCTCTGTGAGTGCCAGGGGGTCTGAGACCACGGGCAGACAATGATCTGCAGGTCAGAGTCCCTGCCATGGGTTTCCCCCAAGCTTCTCTCAGGCCCATCGCCTGGTGGCCACTCTACACATGGATTCCCTCAGGCAGGTCCCACCTTGGGACTTTTGCTTTCTTTCCCCACTGGTGTTACCAGGCAGCACCCCCAGGCCCTCCTCAGACATGGTCCTAATGGCAGGCTGAAGATCCCTGATGGAGAGCCAGCCTTCTTGCCAAATCCTGCCTCACAGGGTGTCCAGTTATCCTGGCTGGCCACTGAAGCTGGACCAGCAGCCCCCAGCAACAGCTAAGTCCTCTGCTGCTCTGGGGAGTGTGCCCTGGACACTCATTCGACCCTCTCTACAAGTAAGGGTAGGACAGCCTCTAGCAGAAGTGTAGAGCCAGGTGGCCTCTTCAAGGCTGTCAGGTCCCCGGGGCTGTGAATTCAAGGGAAGACTCAGAACAGAAGCATTCAACTTTTGTTTAATTTGCACAGAAGGACCAGCCCGCCCAAGCCAACCCAAAGATACTCACAGGAAAAACAACTGCAATCCCCACAAGTCTACCTGCTGTGGTCGGAGGAACTGTGTCCCACAAAAGATATGCCCACATCCAAATCCCGAGGACCTGAGAATGTGACCTTTTTTGGAAATAGGGTCTTTGCAGATGTAATTAAGTGAAGGATTTTCAGATGAGATCATCCTGGATTATCCCTGTGGGCCCTAAATCCCATGACTGGTGTCCTCATCAGAGCAGGGAGATGGAGATCTTGAGATATACACACAGAGGGGAGAATGCCATGGCCAAGGCCAGAGGCAGACATTGGAGAGACATGTCTACAAGCCTCAGAGCAGCAAGGACTGCAACCACCAGTCTGCCCCACCCCTCCGAAGTTGAGAACAAATGCCCGTGGTGTCAACCCTGTGCATGGTGGGGGTTTTTTGTCATGGCAGCTCTGGGAAACTAACACACCCAGTTTAAAACAGTCTCTTAATAGAAAAATGCTGTGTCCTCAGCTGCTCTTCAGGTCCCCAGAGGTCACTGTGTGTCTCCAGACATCCACGTTCCAGAGTCAGGGCTGGACCTGCCCCCATGTCGAATCAGCAACTCATCAGGAAGGCTCTGGGGCTCCTTTATTTTGGAGCCAGAGCCAGACAAGGTGACCTTGTACATTCCTGGTTTGCAACAGGGTGGACTGTGTTGTTCCCTCTATCCAATGGTGACTATGACAGGCACATGCACTATGACAAAGGGACAAATCTCAGTCTTGCTTCCATGGCCCTCTCCCCATCCTCTAGTCTTCTGTGTCCCATCTGAGGGATCAGCGCCTATGACCCACCAGCTGAGTAAGTAGTCACCTCGAGGCCACCCCTCCATCTGGGGGCCCTGTGGCCTCCCAAGTGAACAGACTGGGCTCTTGGTGAGGATACACACCTGGGACGTGCCTGTTCCAGGTTTCCCCAGCCTGCGCTTTCAGGCATCAGCAGGGAGGAACCCTCCTCCTTCCCCTGGGGCCTAGCAGGGCTCTCTCCAAGCCTGGCATCCCTGTCTCTCCTCACAGGAGCATCATCGCTTCTCCCTCTGACCACCCCCCCCAAGCTTCACCCCCCACTGGCCTCCCCCCACCTTGCCCTGCCCATACCTCCAGTCCTGCTGTTGGGATCAAAGGACCCCACAACTGTGGCAGACACAGCCCCACAAGCCAAGGTGACAGGTGAGGAGTCATTTCAGCTCCTGAAACCAGCTTTGGAGTTGAATGTGGCTCTTTTTTGGAGAAAAGGCTATTATAGGGCCACCGGTGGGACACAGTGGCCATACCTGCAGGCCCAGCACTCTGGTGGCCAAGGCAGGATATCTCTGAGGCCAGGAGTTCAAGGTTACCACGGACTATGATTGAGCCACTGCACCCAGCCAAGGCGACAGAACCAGACTCCATCTCAAAAACAAAAATAGCCCCTTGTCAGCAGCCGCTGCTCCTGCTCAGAGGGGGGTGGGGTGGGCACTGGCCAGCACTTGGCAACTCTGGGCATTTCTTTCTTTGCCTTGTGAGGTTTCTCAGGCACATTACTAACCTCACCTCAGTGCCCCCTCACCCTCCAAACCCAAGAGCCACAGGCAGGGCTGGGACGAGCTTCTGCACTAGTGGGGACATTCACACTCTGGCCTCCCACGGAACCCAGCCCCGCCCTCCCACCCCCCCAAAAAAAGCCCTGCAAAAGAACTACTGCAGAGCTCTCTGCCCTGGAAATGGCATCTTCTCATCCTTTCAGGCAGGAGCATAAACAATGTCATGAGAAAGGTAGGGAAATCCTATGTTTTTGTGACAATCAGGTGTTTGCCTGATTGTCAGAGGTCTGGATGTGTCTTTTTGGAAGACAGGTGTGTAGGCAGGTACGTGTGACAGAGAGACACAGAGACAAGAGACATGCAGGCAGAGACAGCTGGAGCTGCCACTGCACAGCAGCATGGCCTGCCCGGGAGCCCTGGCATCGCAGGCAGCACAGCTCGGCACTGGGCAGGGAGGTTTCCCCGGAGGGAAGGAAAACAGCCCTCCCTGCCCCCCACACCTGGCTACCTTCACGACTCAACCCAAGAAGATGTCATCTCAGTCTCCCCTGGGAGAGGGGGAGGAACACATTTGGGGACGTGGCGCCTCCAGCTCCTCCCCAGTCCCCGCCCCCTGCACCACTGTGAGCTCCAGGAGGGACTGGGTGGTGCTTTGAGGCATAGGAGGCCCTGAGGCGGGGCGTGGCAAGGGACAGCCTGCCTCCTGCAGCCTGAGCACCAGCTTGGCTTCCAATCCTGCTCAGCTCCGGAGCTGGATGCTCTGCTGTCCCCAGCACATCAGTGCCTGTCCATTGGGGATACTGGTGGCCTCTGGGAGGATGTAGTGGTCAGACACGCAAAGGTGGAGACACAGCGCCAGGCACACTGTGAGCTGTTGATACATGTCGTTGTGTCTTCAGGGTTAGCTGTTGCACCACGGAGAATACCCACGGGCTTTAAGTTTCACCAGCCCCACCGCCTGGGGGGGGTCATCTCATCCCAGTGCGTAGGACAGGAGCCTAGGCTCTGGCTGCAGGTACACTGGTGGGGGCAGTTACTCTCAGGGCAGCTGGACTCACCTACTGCCGTTAAGAGCAACAGGCCGGGTACCCCACAAGGAGTCAGGGACCCTACCTATGTTCTGCTGCCCCCCTTACTAGTCAGGCCTCAGTTTCCTCATCTGCAAAATGGGGAGAAATCATTATTGCTGTTGCAGCTGGCTTGGCAAGGCCTAAATGAGGGGGTAGGTGTGAATGCACCTCGCCCCACACCTGGCCCAGGGACTCTCTCCCTAGTGACCACACACAGCCACACTGGCCCCTGAAGGCATCCCTGGAGGCACCTTTGCTGAAAGGGACCCAGGCGTGTTCTAATACATCCTGGCCTCCCCAGCTCTTCCCGGTGAGGCAGCCAGGCATAGTGGGAGGGGCAGAGGCTTCCAGGGGTCTCCTCGGGGTCTGTGAGTCCTCAGAGCACAGCTCTGGAACCCAGGCACTGGGGAGCTAAGCCTTACTCTCCTGCTGTGCCTTGGTTTCCCCACCTCTAAAATGGAGCTGATTATGACAAAACCGGCCTCATAGGGTTGATGGGTAGATTAAATGAATCAGGCATCTAAAGCCCTCAGAAAGGGCGGTATGAGAAGGCACCAACAGCTGTTACTAACCCCACAGTGTCAGGAGGAGCTGAGATGCTAGAACCTGGGACAGGAGGGGGCTCCAGCAACAGGACTTGGGGGCCTTGGGTGACCTGCACAGACCAGTCACCCAGCACTAAGGTGCAGCTCCAACAATTTCAAGTGTGTTCACTGCTAGGGCTGCTCAGCCTCTGTGCTGCCTGTGTCTGTAGCCACTCATTCTTTGTCATGGGGGCTGTGTGTTGCAGGTTGTGTAGCCACATCCTGGGTCTCTACTCACCAAATGCCATCAGCACCCCCCAACTATAATAGCTGAAACTGCCCAGTTGTTGACCAGTGTCACCTAGATACAGAAGGCAAAATCATCCACCCTGAGAACAGCTGTCCCAGAGAGCTGGACTGAGACAATCCTGACGTCAGATTGTACACTGCCTGCTCAAGAGTAAGGGTCTCCGTATTTGTGAAGATGCTGTTGTTATTATTTTTTTTTTGTTTTTGAGACAGGTCTCACTATGTCACCCTTGGTAGAGTGCCGTAGCGTCACAGCTCATAGCAACCTCAACTCTTGGGCTCAAGTAATTCTCTTGCCTCAGCCTCCCAAGTAGCTGGGACTATAGTTGCCTGCCACAATGCCCGGCTATTATTTTTTTTGTTGTTGTTGCAGTTGTTTAGCTGGCCCGGGCTGAATTCAAACCTGCCACCCTTGGTGTATGTGGCCAACGCCATAACCACTGTGCTACGGGGACCGATCCTTGTGAAGATGTCTTAAAAAATCTTTTGTAGGCTTGGCGCCTGTAGCACAGTGGTTATGGGCCAGCCACATGCACTGAGGGTGGTGGGTTTCAAACCAGCAAGGGCCTGCTAAACAACAATGACAACTGCAACAAGAAGAACAAAAAAAAAATAACTGGACATTATGGTAGGTGCCTGTAGTCTCAGCTACTTGGGAGGCTGAGGCAAGAGAATCGCTTGAGCCTAAGAGTTTGAGGTTACTGTGAGCTGTGACACCATAGCACTCTACCAAGGGTGACGTTGTAAGATTCTGTCTCAAATATATATATATATCTTTTGTATCCAAGCCTGAGCAAAGTGAGACTCTTTGCTCTACTAAAAATTGAACTAAAAATTGAAAAACTACTAAAAATTAAAAAACTAGCTAGGCATTGTGATAGGCACCTGTAATCCCATCTACTCAGGAGGCTAAGGCAAAGAAGATTGCCTGAGCCTAGGGCTTTGAGGTTGCTGTGAGCTACGACACCACAGCAAGGTGACAAAGTGAGAATCTTTTTTTAAAAAAATAGTTTTTCATATTACAGACACTTCTGTCTGGATTACAGCTCAAAAAACCAAGCTGCTGGGCGGTGCAAACCATTCCTCCTCACAGCAACCCAGGGTTCACCCAGAGCTTGTGCTCACTGGCAACTGACAGCAGACAGCAGGGACTGCCGCATCATCGTCTCCTTTTACAAATGAGGAAACCAAGTCACAGGGACCTGCCCAAGCCCACCCACTGCACTCCCAAAGCTGGTGCCATCAGCTCTGCCATCTGAGTCTCTTCATGCTCCGTTTCCTGCAGTGACCACCACACACACAGGCAGTGTCCATTTAGCATCTAGGGAGTCAGGGCCTGGAAGGAACAAGTGCTGCCCAGTCATGGAGCCACTTTCTGGCAGCAGCAGGATTCAGACCTCCCTCTAGACTGGGTGTCCCTTCACCTTGCTGCTTCTCCAAAACCAGACAAGAGATTGGCAGGGGCTTCCTGGAAGGGCCAAGAGCTTGCTGTGAAGCTGGAGGAACACTAGACACCTGTTGCTGTGGCCAGCAGGTAGTACATTCCTTATTTCTGGGTGGCCATCTGGCTGTTGTCAGACTCAACCCAGAGAAGGGCTGAAACTTCTTCCAGACCCCACCCACTGAGCCCTGACCCTGTGGTCATCTCTGGGCTCTTCCCAGGTGCCCTTTTAACCTCTGCCCTCAGCAGTGTTATTTCATGAAATCCAGGCCTCAAATAGCAAGCATCAAGTGGCTGGCAACCTTCTCTCCTTTGGCCCCTGAGACCTATGCCCCAGGGGACAGGGGATTTGTTTTCTTTCCCAGTTCCCTGGGGTTTGGCCCCAGCAACCAGCAGTTTACCGGCTTCTGGCAGTGGTGCCCAGCTTTGGGAAGAGGCTTTGAAGAGGAAACCTGACTAGTCTTTGTTGATCCCACGCTGTGTAGACCCTCCTGGAGAGCTGGAGGCCGCCTGCCATAGGCCACCCAGAACAGGGTCCCACCATGGCCCTGAGCATCTTGTCTGAGCAGTTCTGCATCCCAAAGCCTCAAAAGGTGACTGTGGGGTTGGACAAGACTAGCCCTGGGATAACCTTAGAGCAGGTTTAGGCAGCCTACCCATCTCCTTAACCTGGTGCTTAGGTCTGAGGGGCGGGGCTGAGGCTCAGAGGGGAAGGGGCTTGGCTGGCTGGAGGCAGAGCACCAGGGCTGGAAGGAGCCTCCCAAGGAAGGCTTTCCCCTCAGAGCCCTTCCTGGTGGTCTTGAGGCATGCCCCTGATCCCCAGGCTTGGGGGCCTTGAATGCACTTGCAACCCAGCAGGAAGTGAAGATTGGAATTGCACATGTTGGCAGCAGACCCACACCGGGGCTTGCTGCTGAGGCTCAGTCCTGGCCTTTTTAAAGTTCTGTTTGGGAAGGGTCCTCACCTCCCATGTTCTGCCTACAGCAGAGATATACCTGCTATATGATAATGGAGCCTCAAAATACCTGTGGAAGTGAGCCCAGCTTCCAACTCACTTGGCTACTTGGGGACAGACCCTAGAAAAAGGACCCCACAGGGTCCCAGAGCATCTCAGGCTTGGAGGCTACTGCTGGGGCCAACCAAGAGCTCACACCCACTTTAAGACCCACAGGCCAGGGGGCTTTCTCGGGTCCCATCAGGAGACTGTTCGGAATAAATGTCATCAGTACGCCACAGGACTTGGGTGCGGGGGGGGGGGGGGAGGCTAAACAGGGGGGAGGCTAAACAGGGAGGGCAGAAAGGGCTGAGGAGAAAACACAGGAGGACAACGCAGGAGAGCGGGTCCTTAGCAAAAGAGCCTGAGAAAGAGGAGGGCTTAGAAGCTTAGAAGCGGGGAGGGTCCTTCTTAGCATATCTAGCACAGGGACAATGGGCTCGGGCTTGTGGGGTTCCCCTTGTGTTTTGGGGGCTCCCATGACTGCGGGAGAAAGTGTCACAAGTTCCTGGGCTCAGGAAGGTAAGACGAGACAACTCACTTTGGCTGGGGTGGCCTGGGGCATGCACTCCTAAATTCGAGAACCCCAGGAAACTGAGCCACTACGCACCCGGCGCAGCCTCCTGGTCACTTTCAGCAGAGCGTCCCGACCTGTGGCGTCTGGGTGCGCGGGAGCCCCGGAGCTCGCCAGGGGGAGGGCGGCCCCGTGCGGCCGCTACCGGGGTCCCCGCGGCGCCCGCTCCGGCGCGGCAGATCCGCCCGGGTTTTGCGGCCGCCGCGCCCTGCTCCCTCCGCCCCCTCGCCCGCTCGGCCTCCTCCGGCTCGCTCGCTCCGCCTCGCGCGGTCGGATCGGTCCTCTGGCATTTCCTGCAGCCCGGCCCGTGGAGCCCCCACGCGCCGGGTCTGGAGCCCGGAGCCGGCTGCACGGTAAGGGCGCAGCGGTCTGGCGGGGCGGCGAGGGGCCGGGGCGCGGAGGCCGGGGTCGCCGCCGGAGCCGGAGCGTGGGGCCGGCCTGTGGGGGTTGGCTGCGGGGGTCGCGGGAGCCCGCGCCGCAGTCCCCGCACCCAGGACGGGGAGCAGCCCGTGGCCCCTGCCTGTGGCAGTGGGCGCCCGCCCGATCCCGGCGCGTCGCGGAGCTGGGGGCGTCTGCGGAGGTCCCGGGCCGGGCCAGGGCGGGTCGGCGCCGGGCGCGCCGGGGCGCGGGTGGGGCCGGCGGGTGGGGAGCGGCGCACCCAGCGCAGCTTTGGTGGGGCTTAAAGGAGCCGGAGCGCGAAGGGAGGGTCCCTGGGTCTGACTCCGCAGAGCCTGGCCAGTGGTGGGGTCTGCGTCCCCAGCTCAGCCAACCCGGGTCTGGAAGGGACGGGTGTGTTGGGGAGGGTGTGCGTCTGGATCCAGGTCTGATATCTGGGATCTAGTGTCTGGCGTCTTAGCTTGGGGCTTGGTTCGAGGTGATTCTCTCTGGGTCCACAAAGTGGGGTTCTGCTTGGGCTCAGGGCTGCTGGGGACTCTTTTCCCACTTTCCCACAGTCTCCATCTCTAGGTCACTGGCCCACTAAAGATACAGAGCCTCAAAATTTGCTGTAAGGACTTGTGTCTCCAAGTGAAGGCAGTCTTGTGAGGCTGAGGGGGTCGCGAGTGGGACATGTGGGTGGGAGGCTTGGAGGTGGGTAGCCCCTCCAGCCACAGGCCCAGCCTGGGCTCACAGGCTCTGGCCCAGCCCCTAGTCCAGACAGGCAGGCTGTGTCCTGTCAGTTGCTGCTGGAGTTAAGGTTTGGACAGGTCCCTCCAGGGATGAGGTGGGCTGCTCTGCTCCTCACCCGTCCTGGGGCTGGCCTTGCTGGAGCAGCCAGGTAGATTCCTTCTCTTTGGCCATCTCAGGGTATCTCAAGGGTGTAACTCATGTGTCTGCCCTTCTTCCTCAGTCCCACAAGGTGCCTTTTACAGGTGGACTTCTGTGACTGTTCCCACTGGTACAGCCCCTGCCCAGGGGCAGGTGGTTCATCAGGGCCTAGAGAAGCGGCACAACCTTTGGGGTTGGATGTTTCCACTCTTGTGTCTGCATGCACAGGGACAGATTGAGGTCCCAGCATAGAGAAACTCTGCTTCTCTAAGAATCACGGCCACCTGCCTATCTTTCCTGCGAATTTAACCCCACTTCCTTGTTTGTGCAGGGCATTGCTGCTCTTTGAATTTGACAGGGCAAGAAGAGCCAAGAGGGCTTTGCAGGCATGAGGCAGGTGGGGTGACCTAGGATGGCAGCAGGTGCCTGGCTGCTCTCTTCAGGCCTCCAACCCCAACTCTGTGGATCCTATTGTCTGCTCACACGTGTGTGGGGCTGGCCGGGGTGCCAGCGAGGAAGACGCTGCCTGTGTCTGTCTGGCAGTGTTGTCAGTCTGTGTTTAGAAAAGGCAACAAAGCAGATGGGCAGGGTGAGGACCCTTCGGCTTACAGTCCGAGGCCTCCTCCTAGAGACACTGCAGTGCAGGCCTCAAGCCCCATACAGGCATCCTGGACGTCCAGTGGAGGCTCCTCCTTAGGCCCACATTGGGCCACATATCAGCCCCATTCTTCGAGGATGAGGATGGCATTCACTTTCTTTCTTTCTAGAATCTCTCCCTCCAGAATGCCTTGTCAACACCCCACCCCCACCCAGGGTTGCACTGACTGTTAAGAGCGTTCAAGAGCTGTTTCTTTTCTGAAATCTAGGCTTTCTGAGCTTTGATAGTAATCTGACATGTTATGCTTAGGGGAGGGAAGAAAAACTCCGTGACAAGCCAGTGGTATGAAGCTGGTTGTATCTCTGTGGCACTGTTTTGGGGGCTGGTGCTCACTGCTGATTCTGTGGTTAAGCCTGCAGGCGTGTGCACGCACACAAAGTACAGGCGGAGGGCACACCCTGGGTGACAGAAGTGTGTCTTGTCCCCATTCCCACTTGTTCAAAGGACATGTGACTCTGTGTGGCCACAGCTGATAAACAGTACAGACCCAGTTCCTGGTCCTCACAGAGAGGCCTGGTGAGCATGAAGCTCTGGCCCCTGGGACAGAGGCTGTAGGAGGGCTGAGGTGCTAGGGGCACACAGTGCCCTGGTCATTTGCTAGGAGGGGAGCTGCCAGTGCAGGTCAGGAGAGTGGGAGCGTCCACTGCATGCAGGGCTGGACATGTGGGTGGGAGGTAGGCGCTGTTGTGTGCCAGGGGCCAGATGCTAAATGATACAGAAGGACAGTGCCACAGCTTCTGATGACATCAGGCATGTTGCCCTGGGATGTCCTTGTGCTGCTCACGCGTGCCACAAAGGAACAGAGCATTGTTCTCTGTGCCAGATTTGACTCATGACTTAATGAGCTTGACTTGTGTCTTGACCACACATAGCCCAAGGATGTGGCCCCCGGGCTGCTCAGGATCCCTGAGGGTTTTCGGGCCTTGGCTGCTGGGCCTTGGCTATGGCTGGGTAACCTTAACCATGGAGATCTATGGACAGAAAGTAACGCTCCGGGGTGGGGGTGGGGTGGGGGAGGCTGGACTTGGACTTTGGATCTAGTTGTTCTCTTAGCACCACAGTCATCCCTAGCCAGGCCCCTGGGGGCATGTGCACGTGGCTGTGAAGTTGCATTATGTTGGAGTCTAAGCTAAGGGGAGTAGAGGGCACCAACTCTGTCCTCAGAACCAGGGCTTTAGTTGAGAGGAGGGAGGAAGCAGCCTCAGCTTGGAGTTTTCTGCCCAGCAGAGTAACGGGATATTAGTCAGCCGAGAGAAGGGATATTGCAGGACCAAGATGTGAGGCAGCTGTAGCTTCTTCCAGGATTTGCCAAGAAGGAATCTCTGCAAACAGGATTATAGAGCTAAGGATGCAGAGGGGGGTTCTGAACTATCCAGACGGGCCTTACCGTGGCCATTCAGGTTATCAGCCCATGAAAGACAGTCACTGCCACTCAGAATGTGAGCCTCCTTTCCCCCTGGCCCCAATGGTTCCTGCCTCCACATCAGCCATCCAGTGTTCTAGTCCTCACCTAGTCCTTCCGCCATGGCCTGCGTGATCTTTAAAAAGATAAACCAATTGTGTCATCTGCCTGCTTAGAGTCCTTTGAGAATCATCCTGGGTCTCAGTAAGTCTAGGTCCTTTTCCATGTCCCATGGGAGGGTGGCCCTCCCATCTTTACCCCACCCTCCCTTGCTAGCAGGGATCCAGCCCCCGGGTCTCTGTCAGCCCAAGCTGCACTTGAGGTACCTTCTGCTGGCAGCCCTTCCCTGGAGCAGCACATGGTGGGCTCCATCCAGTTCAGGTCTCAGCTCAGAGGTCACTCCCCTGAGACCCTCTCTTTCTGACCTAAAGTACCCTTTCTAAGGTGGCATGCATTGCTATGTTTTGCTTTCTCTTTATTTATCTGAAATGAGCTCAATATTATGTTTGTTTAATTGACTGACTTAATATGGAGGAAAGCAGTTGGGCCAGAGCCAGGCTCATGGCATTGCTGGTGTCAAATGTCATCTGTCACCCTTCACTGTTACCTGGATGTCTGCTCAGGGCTCTGATCCCAGAGCCTGGCACGTAGTAGGTGCTCTGCCCTCCTGTGAGGCACGAATGGAAAGTGTCACACTATCTTAGCCCCACTCACCAGTGCCTGATCATGCGTTTCCTCCACACCCTAGGATGGGAAGGGTGTAGTGGCCCTTCCTAGGTGCAGTAATTTCTGATTTCTGAGTTAGGAATGGAGCTGGCAGAGTGGCCGTACTTGTAGGGGGTTCCTGATGTTTTATGTGGTGAACACAGGTGGACTGAGCTGGCTTAGGTGCCCCTGTGCGCCCGACTCAGATGAAGCAGCCACTGGAGGAGGAAGAGGAGGCTCAGCAGTTGAACTGCGTTCCCTCCTTAATATGGATTTTGTAAACCGTAAATGAGAACGTGGGGGGACCTGGGGACACCTCACCTCCGCAGGCCACTGGTCAGGCTGCCTTTTCGGGACCAGTCTGGGGTCATCTTCCCTTGTCCAAGGCCAGGGTTTGCACACCCGTTGTGGGCCGCACTGTGCTCTGGGAGCAGCAGCCCTGTCTCAGCCTGCGGAAGCTGGCCTCTGACAGGGACAGAGCCAGGCGCGGGGAGGCATGGAGCATGCTTGGTGTTCTGGCCTTTGTCCTTTCCCTCGCTGGCTGGACGAAGAGCCCATTCTCAGCCCCTTTCACGTGGGGATAGGCCCGCAGGGCCCAGGGCACGGTATCGGGATTGATATGTGGGTCTATTGGGGTGAATACGGTATGCAGGGGGTGGGGATGGTTTAAAGGGCCAGGGTTGGGAAAGGGCGGGGCTCCGCACCCCATTTCCTGGGTGTCTGTGGGATATCTATGCCCAACTAGTGGGATTTCCATGCCCAACTACTGGGGGGAATATGATGAATCAATTAAAGGGTGGGTGCTATTCACCCCACGACAAGATTTTTACTATTCTGGCTTACTGAGGTGAATGGGTGCAGGGGTGAGGGTTGCTTAAAATGTCCCGCTCTCTGGGTGTTCATACTCTCTGGGCTGTTCCCACTCTCAGGATGGTGGGGCCCCTGAGAAGGCCAGACTCCTTCCTATAGAATGAGCCTCACCCGTTCCCCCCCAATCCTTCCTCCCTACCAGGGGAATGAACCCAGAGCAGGTACCACCCTGTGCTGCCCACCAGCTCCTCCTGCCAGCGCACCCCAATTGCTGGAGCTGGGAGCTGCCTCATCACAGCCCCTCAGGGCCCAGTACAGACCTGGGGGCTGTAGGTGGAGAGGATTGGGGGGGGGGGGGATGAAGGCTTGGCCAAAGAGGAGCTGTAGGGATCCTTTACCTGGGGCTGGGAGTTTCTTTGCCTCCTAAACCTGTTTCCCTGTCTGCAAAATTGGGCTCACAGGCTGTCCTGAGATGGTTCTACAGGCAGGCGTTGGATCAGCTTGGAGCTCAGTGTGGGGGCCTATAGCTCCCTGCCCGTTCAGTTGCAGCCACCACCTCCCCTGACCCAGATAGTCTGGGCAACCCCAGCCTGCTGTGGCCTTGGCCCTACCTCCACCACTCCAGCCCCCTCCTCTGTCCTGAGCTCAGCTTTTGTTTCAGGCTGCCCTGGGCTGTTTCCTCCATGCGCAGAGCCCTAGTCTGTGAAGGGGCAGCCAGTTCCTGGGACAAAGTTGGCTTGTGCCTGGGCTTCTTCCCCTTGTGCCTGGATCCCTTGAGCCTGCCGCCTTCACCTACAGAGCAGGGACCAAAGCATACAGTGTCCCTGAGCAGATCTAGTGAGACGCCTAGCTGGGCCTGGGGGAGCTGGGGTGCCTCCGTCTCCGGTCTCTACCTCCTTGCCCTCCATGCTCCCATCAGCCAGTGCCTTGTGGGCTAGCACCAGACCTTGTTAGTCCAAGGCTGGGTGCTGCGGTTGGGAGCCTCTGGGACTTAGCATTAAGACTCAAAGATGAGCCTCAGGTATAGGACCCCTGGAGACCTGAGAGCTCCACCCCGGCCCCCAGCTGACCTTTAGAACATACTGTCTCCTGGCCCCAAACTGACCCACAGAAAGGGCCCTGCCTAGCCTTTGTTCTGAGTGCTTAACTCTCTCAGGCTTCAGAGTGCATGCACTCTGGGCTGCACCTTCCTTCCCTCCTGGGCCCAGGCTGCCTCTGAACACAGGCTAGTGGTCGAAGGTGGTCAGCCTGAGGGCTCACAGTGTCCACCAGGCTCCCATTAGAGAGGGGACAGGACCCTGAGGATGGCAGAGTCATTGTGCTATCCTTCACTGGGCCTCCGTTTCCCCATCCTTAAGGCAGGGGTGTCCCTGACATTCCCCCCACCTCCACCCAGCCAGGAGGTCCCAGGCTCCTGCACACAGATGACACCTGGGCGGGAGCTTAGAGGGCAGCTCAAGCATAAAAGCCCCTGAGGCTGGGAATCTCTAGGGACTCCATCCTCTGCACTTGCTCTTTGAGCTGTTTTATATCTGGAAGATTCACATCAAGTTTTATGCAAAGAAATCTTCTGGATAATTTGTTAAAGTTTGAAAGCTGAGAGTGTTAATGGAAATCTCCTCCTCCTTCCTTCCTCCCTCCCTCTGTCACGCACCCATGTGCAACCCTGAAGAGGTCTCTTTAGTGTCACTAAAGATACTGTGTCCGGCTTCTGCACGTGGTGCATTCTGGTGGCAGGTCCTGGGGTAGTGGCCCAGCTGCTGCTGGAGAGAATGTCCCACTTTTCCACACAGCCTCATCCCTTGGTCTCCTGTCCTGGAGCCAGGACAGGGAGAGGCCTTCTCTGACCTGAAAAGCAGGTGCCAGTGTGGGCAGAAGGCCTGTTGTGGTTTGTAAGAGTACACAGCATCCTTAGGTCTCCTTGAGGTAGAGGAAGAGAGCAGCCAGCTTTGAAGGGAACCCTCGCCCACTCCAGCACCCACGCTAGGTTTCCACTTTGGGCCTGGCTCCTGCAGGAGAGCAAAGATTCCCTCTTGCTGGGAGACCTAGATTCTGTCTCTGAATGGTATACATGTCCCCACAGGACAGGTCCCCAGAAGGCAAGCTGGGACTGCTGGGAGGAGGCAGGTGACTTGGCAGCATGAGGCTGGGAGAGGTCAGGGTGTGAAGAAGACCTAGAAATAGAAGAAGTCAGCCCCAGAGTAGAAAGAAGACTCATCAGTGGATTCCATTCTCATTTCCTTGAAGACAGGACCTGGTTGCTGATCCTGTCAAAGTAGCCACTTGTGGGTCATCTTTGCTGGCCTGACAGCCAAGCTCTCATGGAGGGTCCCTAGATAGGAGAACAGAGGTGTTCTCTGTTCGTGACTAGTACCCAACGGGTAGTCTGGGGTGCTTGGCCTGGGTGTGCTGCTGAGAGCATGTGGCTGCCATGGCCAAGGCCACTGTGACCCCTGCCCTCCCCGCCCTGCTGCCTGAGTGCAGCCTGCAGGCTCTCAGCGCAGACCCTCCCAGTGGTGGGTGCCCACTATCAGACAAGGCCCGACCTCCCAGGAGAACCTCCTGGCTGCTACAAGGGCTGGCAGGCTTGGCTGGTTCTTCTTTCATCTGATCTCCATGATGAGAGGAGGTGGAGCTCCTGGGGAGCCGGGATCTGCTCTCTGGGGTTGCAGGGTGATGTGGAACATCAGGGCACGTCCAGCCCAAGGCTCAGCTGTGGGGTCACCTCAGACACGGAGCAGAGCTGGCTGGGGCTGCCCACGCCTGCACCTCTGCCTCAGCAGGTGCCCTTTCTTGGCCTGGAGAACCCTTCGTCTTCTCCATCTGGGGCGCTGACTCAGTCTGTGGTGTTTTGGAGGAGGACTGTGAACTCACGATGCCCTGGGCCATAATACTGTCCTGCAGCCTACTCACCTTCCAGCCTGCATGAGTAGGGTGCTCCCCACCTGTGGGGTCCCCATCAAGTAACCCATCTGACCTCCTGGATGGCAAGTGAAGTGGTAGTTTGAATGTGGACTCAGCTGTCAGCAAACCACCCTGGGAAAATCCCTGAAGCTCCAGGCCTCAGTTTCTTCATCTGTCAAATGGGTCATCATGGCCTCCTGGGGATGCTGCAAAGGCATGCAGGAGCACGGCCAGGCCCACAGTTGGTGCCTGGCTCGGCCAGCGCCAGCCTTGTGGGGGAAGCAGGGAGGGAATGCCTCCTTCATTCATGAAAATTTTGATTAGTAGGCTTGACACCCATAGCTCAGTGGTTAGGGTGCTGGCCACATGCACCAGGCCTGCTAAACAACAATGACAACAACAACAACAACAGCAAAAATAGCCGGGCATTATGGCAGGCACCTGTAGTCCCAGCTACTTGGGAGGCTGAGGCAAGAGAATTGCTTGCCTCAAGAGTTTGGGGTTGCTGTGAGCCGTGACAGCCACAGTACTCTACCGAGGGTGACAAAGTGAGACTCTATCTCAAAAAAAAAATTTTTTTTTATTAGTAATTAATTATTGTGAAGAGTTCAAACCCAGGAACCATAAGAATATACAGAGGCACTCCTAGCCTTCTCACAGTCCTAGCACTCAGCCGTATTTGCATCAAGTTTATTTCAAGAGTTGTAGGTTGCCATGCAGTGGACGCCCTGGCACGCTGTCCCCAGCCTCTGGTCCTTCTCCTTCCCCAAGAGAGCTGCGATCCTGGATTTCCGAGTGAACGTTCCCAGGCAGGCCATTGAGCTTTACTATATATGGATGAATCTGTAAACACCCACATTTGGCTCGCCTCATGGGTATCATGTGACTGCTGATGCTCTGCTCATGCCCCTTTTTCTTTCTGATTGTTTTCGTCCTAGAGAAGGTTCCAACAGGAGCCTGTAGCCTTTTGTGATCTCTTTCTACCTGTGTGGTTCCGTATTCTTCGTTCATTTTCCCTTGCTTTATAAAGCACAGTTTATTTCCACCCTGTGGAAAGACATTCTGGCTGTTTCCATTTGATCCTTGGAGAAAGTGCTGTGTTCAGGTCTCCCTGGACACATATGAGGGACTTCCTCTGGGTGCTGGCCTGGAGTGGGGCCCAGGGTCCAGGGGGGTTGCATGTTGGTAGTCCACTGGATGTGGTTACGTCTGTCCTGTGGTCAGTTGCTGGCTCTCCTGGGCTCGGGGCCCCACCGTGTCTGTCTGTCTGTTGTCCAGAAAGATGGTGGGCTCTCACTTCCCATCAGCAGGAGGTCTCTTCCCTGCCCTGTACCTTACCCCAGGGGAACACAGTGCAAAGATGTTTGCCAGGGTCCCTCAGGGGTTTCTCAGACACCCACATGTCTTAGGTTAAAAAGAAAAGACTGCAGGCAGAACCCGTAGCTCAATGGGTGCTGGGGCTGGCGAGTTTGAATCATTTAAGCCCAAGTCTGAGGTTGCTGTGAGCTGTGATGCCACAGCACTCTACTGAGGACGACATAGTGAGACTCTGTCTCAAAAAGAAAAAAAAAAAAAAAAAGGCTAGGTGTGGTGGCTCTCACAGCACTTTGGGAGACCAAGGCTAGAAGATCACTTGAGGCCAGGAGTTTGAGACCAGTATCAACAGGGCAAGATCCCTATCTCTACCAAAAAAATTTTTTTTTTCAAAAATTAGGCAGTGTGGCCAGGCATGGTGGCTCACGCCTGTAAGCACTCTGGGAGACGGAGGTGGGTGGATTGCCCTGAGCTCAGAGGTTTAAGAGCAGCCTGATCCAGAGTGAGATCCTGTCTCTACCAAAAAAAATAAAACAAAACAAAGCCGGGCTTTATGGCAGGTGCCTGTAGTCCAGCTACTTGGGAAGCTGAGGCAAGAGAATCGCTTAAGCCCAAGAGTTGGAGGTTGTTGTGAACTGTGATGCCATGGCACTCTACCAAGGGCCACAAAGTGAGACTCTGTCTCAATCAATCAATCAATAAATAAATAAATGGAAAAAAAATTAGGCAGTGTGCTGGCCTAGACCTATAGTCCTAGCTACTTGGGAGGCTGAAGTAGGAGGATCACTTGAGCCCAGAAGTTGGAGGTTGCAGTGAGCAGTGATCATACCACGGCACTCTAGCCAGGGTTACAGAGCAAGACCCTGCCTGCTCACACGGAGGGTGCCAAAAAGATGTATACACATTTTAAGAAAGGAGGACACTAAAGATGAATACAAGTCACGTTTAGCACCTCTTGTAACTGCTGAAGTCAAATGTGACTTGAGGGTTACAACTTTAATACAGTTTTTTCCTTTCTTAAAATGTGAATCGATTTTTCTGATACTCTATGTATATATACTGTAGTCTTGAGCTTGAGGCCTGGGAACTCAGGAAGGCTGGGGTCAGAGCCACCAAAGATGGGCTTGGGCTGACCGCGGCCAAGTCCCAGGCCAACAGTATTTCCACGCAGTTGGGTTAAGTGGAATCAGAATTGTTGGCATGATGGTCACTGCCCTGGTCATCTGGTCCCTCTGGGCATGGGCACAGAGGGCCACTGGTGAAGCTGGGGCACCCCCTGGGAGGTGGCTGGGTCTGCCAGGCTGGGCTGGCATCCTTCCTGGGAGAGGAGCCTGTAGCACTCCTAGGTATAGCCTGGGAGAAGTCCTGCCACTCGGGCTGACCCGTCCGTCCAGGGGCCTTGCTGTGCGGGCACGTGAGTCTGCTCTCACGGGGACACGGGGTTGGTTCCTCCTGAGGCCTCTCTCCTTGGCTTACAGGTAGTGTCTTCTCTGTGTTCTCACGTGGCTGTCCCTCTGTGTGCATCTGTGTCTTAACCACCTCTGTGGATTAGGGCCCACCCTCCTGGCCTCGTTTTAACTAAATCTCCTCTATAAAGACCCATCTCCAAATACAGTCACGTTCTGCAGTGCTGGCAGTTAAGGCTACAATATATGAATATGGTAGGACACAATTCAGCCCAGGCAGTGGGGAATGGAGCACCCAGACCACCCACGGACCCCCAGCAGTGGGAAGACTCATCAGTGGATTCCATTTTCATTTCCTAGGAGGACCCGGCTTTTGCAGGGAGTGAGATTTTGATGTGCTCACAGCCTTTTGCTCCTGTGAATGTGTGGAAATGTCCTCAGGTTGGATCCCTCTGAGTCTTGACTGTTTTAGGTTTGCCTGAGGAGCAGGGCAGAGGAGAGCTGGGTGAGCTTAGAGACCCACACTCAGTGGGCAAAGCATCACGGGGGCACACTCACCCCCCAGGTCACTTGCAATATCTCTGTCCACCTTCGGGTCATTCAGCACATGCAGGGACATTCTTTCCTGCCCTCAGGGCCATGCTCCCTCGACCGTAGCATCTTGGGCCTGGATCTGCAGGCTGGGTAGTGCTAGCTACCCCATCATCTGTGCCTTCTAGGCCAGTCCAGCAAACACGCCCACACTGGCCCTCTAGATACCAAACATGGCCTTTCTTCCCAGGGCAGGTGGAGAAAGGGAACAGGCACTGGCGAGGGTTGGTTTTACTGGCTACCTGGTTCCCAGGTGCAGACCTTTCTGTGCACGAAGAGGGTACCTGGGCGCCTGGTAGGGGCCGCCTTGCCTGGGCTGTGCTCATTTGGTGACCTTGCTCTCTGGAGCACTACTGGGAACTCACATACAGCAAAGGAAAAGAAAAGACTTCTCTGCGCCGCTGTTGTGGACATCTGTCCACTACTTTCGGCCTGGCCAACTGGGTCACTTGGGCGTTCTCGTGACTTGGGGCTATGTCCCCAGCAGCTTGAGCTTACAGGCAGTTTAACAAAGAACCACAGATGATAACTGTCTCCTGCCCTGTCCATTATTTTTAAACTGTCTTCTCTTCAGTTTAGTTTTCTCTCTAGTGTGTGGGGAACATGGCTTTGTCTCTGGTGAGCCGGGTCTGCCGGGTCTCCCAGCAGCACCTTCCTCTCATCTGGGCCTCAGCCCAGCCTGCTGCTGTCTGGCCTCCCCACCAGGGCTGCCCAAGGCAGGCCACTTGTCCCACACCTCTCTGCGTTTAGTGGGAATCTTCGTAAAATGTGTTACATGTAACCTTAGGTTAGAAGTGAGAGATAATTTAGCACTTTTTCTGGTGATGTGGGTCATTATAACGATTAATTTTAATAATGATTAAAATTTATTTTATTGAGGCCTTCTAATGACTATCTCCTTTGATCTTTAAAACAACCCCACGCCCGAAGTTCTATTGTTATCCCCATTTTGTAGATGGGGACACTGAGGTCCAGAGCAGTGAGGAACCCTGCCCAGGGCCCCCACTAGGGCCTGAGCAGCTCATCACGTGAACCACGCAGCCCCCCGGGACCCCGGGAGGCTTCATGGAGACACCCTGCTGCCAAGAGGGTGTTGACTGTGGGCTGTTTGTCCCTCTGCAGACTCCTCTCCAGCTTCTTGCTGGGGGATTGTCAATTATCATTTTCTTTTTAAAAAACCTTGTTTCTCCTTCTAGTCCATTGTCATCTAGGAAACCAGATGGTTAAGACTGTTAGACTTTTGTGTAAACCAAGGGCAGGTGGTGCTGCAGGAGGCCTGCGATCAATCAGTGGCTGCGAGCGAAGCTCTCATGCAGCTGTGTCATGTTTAATCTGGCTGTTTAGAGGTGACTTCCTTTCTGGGTTATGACTGTCCAAAATCCAATGCGGAACATTACGGTTTTGACAGCAGTCAGTGAGGACTGCATGCTCGCTCACACCCAGCCCTCTCTTCGGGTCTGGTGGGCATCTGCCCTGTGCAACTTAGGGGCCATTTTCAGGTGTGCAGCCAGCCAGGGCTTGCAGGCGATGCCTCCCTCTCCAGAGACAGCCAGTGTGCAGAGCCCAGGCTAGACCAGAGCCCGGGAAGCCCTGTGGGCCGACAGTGGCTACTATGGTAAATTGTAAGGGCAGGGAGGATGTAGGTGAAGAGGTTTAAAAGACAAAGGTTTCAACTGGGCAGGATTCCAGGTAGTGCCACAGGTACTGGATGATGAAACTCGGGGAGGTGAGGATTGGGACAGCGAGAGTCTGCGGGGCAGGCAGGGCTGTGGCTTCACGGTGCCAACCCAGCTGACAGTTGCTCAGTGTTCATCTGAATAGCTCAGGGAGTTCTGTGTTTTGTGGTCTTCTGTATTTATGTTCTCTTCTTTAATAAAAGAAGTTCTGAGAAGAAGCTGTCAGGCCCACGCTGCTCCTTTGGAGCGGGGTACCCCCGGAAGGGGAGCTCATGAAAACCAAGGCCTGGCGCTGCCTTTAGCTATGGGAAGACCCTCCCCCCCCCCCCCACACACATCCTGGGGCATTTTCAGCACAGCTTTCACATCTACAGAGCACCTTTGCGAGCCTGGCGGTGTCCTTTGCCCCTGGTCCTGTTTTTTTTAAACTTTAAATCAGCTTACTTATTTTTACTTAAGTGTGTTGATGCCTAAAAGACTATTTAAATTGTTGCTGCAGTTGGAAAATGTATGTTACCTGTGACAAACAGCACAACGGATGGGGACCTCCGACTAAATTTTAGCTCAGATTCTCTGCCCATGTGAATTCTCTGCTGCTGCAGGCTGCACCCAACGCCACCTGCCTCCCTGAAACAGCAGTAATGGGAAGGAAGCTCCTGGACTCTCATCCCTTAAAATAATTGAGAGGCTGGAAAGAGAATCAAAAGGGGCCAGCAGTGGCTAAGGCCCTCATACCACCCAGCACCCCCGGAAGCAGAAGCAATGTGTCCGCCCTCAGCCTGTTTCTAGAGGCAGCAGATTCTGGGGATTTGAGGATGGGTCCTCTTGGGAGAGGGCAGAGGAATGGACAGCTGTCGGGGCTGGGAGCCTGCTGCATGGAAGGAGGAGGTGACCCCAGCAACGGGGCCACCCTCCCCCCACACAATGTTGCTGTGTTGCCTGGAGACCCCTCCCTGGGAGCATGCTGGCATCTGCTGAGTATGGGCTGTTTTCCAAGGAGTCGCCAGGATGGTGCGTCCCACTGGGACCAGCTATTCTTGCCATGTGGGAAATAAAGGTGCACGAGGCTTCACCTTCAGGTCCTGGTTTTTTGTGGGGAGAGAGGGCGGGGAACCAGTGTAGACACACCCCAGATGGAGAACAGGGAAGACAGCTGTGTGTGCGCACAGCATCTGAGCCAGGGCAATCCCGGGTTGGCCCCTACCATGTGGAACAGGGCTCTCCTGCAGCCTTGTCTGTGGCAGAGGCAGAGGGGCCTCCAGCGTGTCCCTGAGTGCTGAGGAAGATGCCCCCAGTCCTCTTGGTCAGTCCAGCTCCCAGCTCTGAATCCAGTGTGTGTGTGACTATCCCAAGGCTGCCATAACAAAAGGCCACAGCCTGTGTGGCTTAAAAGAACAGGAATTTGTCCTCTCCTAGCCTTGGAGCCCAGAAGTCCAGAATCAAGGTGTCTGTGGGGCCCGGTTCACCCAGGTTTCCAGAGAGGGCCCTTCCTGGTGTGCTCTAGCTTGGAGGCTGTGGGTGTTCCTGCTCTGTGGCCACATCACCCTAACAGTGCCTTCGTCTCCACCTCACCTTCTCTGTTCTCTGTCTCCTCTTCATCGCTTATAAGGTTGCCGTTATTGAATTAGGGCCTCTCACTCTGCGTGGCTGCATCTTAGCTTGGTTGTGTCCACAAAGACCCTCTTTCCAAAGACGGTCACAGGCTCCACTTGCCCAGTTGCCTATAACAGTGGGAAGACAGGGGTGGTGGTCTGGGCTCAGGATAACGTCCCAGGGCAGGTGGTGTACAAGCAGAGTCAGGCTCAGTCTCCCTAGCAGCTGGATGTAGGGGTGCAGAGGCAGAGGCAACTTCACTTGACAGATAAGAATATTGAGGCCTCCAGATAGACAGGGGCCACCCAGGTGTCCGGGGCCATCAGTGGTGAGCAGAGAGTGAATGCTGGGTATGGCTGCTGGGAGGACCCCATGGGAGGAGATGTGTCCTGCTTCCTCCTGGAGGAACATTTGTCTAGAGAGCTCTCTCACGACAGCCACCCCGCCAGGCACAAGCCAATGGCCTCGGCATCCATGGGCCAGGAGATCTTGGTCCTGGGCTTCCTGACCCCAGGTCATAAGCCCCTCCTGGCCATTGGCTTCTGCATCTTGCTAAGGTGGCTGGCCCGGCCTGAGTGAGTTGAACATGTGCACATGGGGCCTAGTCATAGCTCCCCCTTCGAGAGGCTGCTGGGCTCCTGCCTGGACCCTTGGGATTTAGCTAGGAGAGAAGTGCTGTGATTGCATCAGACATGTTTACCTGGCAACTGAGAATCGTTCTTTAAAAGAGGCTCTCTGAAAAGTCAGGAGAAACAAAGTACCATCCACCCCCCACCAGGGGCTAATGACTCTGCCAGATAAGGGCTACAAACAGCAGCTGACTAGGTTCAGATGCCTGCGGCCTGCTGACTTGCTTTGTGTGTGTGTACATGTATCTGTGCCCCTGTGTCTGTGTGTGTCTGTGCTTATGTGTGTGTATGTACGTGTTACCCATGCACGTGGTCTCTGTATATCTCTGTGTACATGTGTGTCTGTGTGTGCCTGGGGAAGGGGCAGTCATCGTGGAAGAGGAATGCAGGGCCGTTGTCTCACTGCTGTGTGTCAGCACCTGGCGCAGAGATGACCACAGCTGACCCTTGTGCCCCAGGCTGCCTGGTGCCTGCCAGGGCTGTGACTGCCCTTGACAGGTCCAGGAGAGTGAGCTGTTTGATGAGCAAAGAGAAAGAAGGGACAGGCGGCAAGGGCTGCCCTGAGTGTCGGGCGTGGGAGCACCTTATGTGTTGCCCCATGAGACCCGTCTCTTGGGAGGATGTGGGAACCAAATGAGATTGAATGACATTGAGGAAGGACACTGGTGAGGCCGCCGGCACCTGCTAGAAGTGTCTGCCGCTGCCTCTGCTTTTTGATGCATGAATAGTCCCCGTGGCCTGCAGGGGTGGCAGCTTCCCTTTCCCAGGTGCCAGGCTTGGGGACGGCCAAGCTGCAATGTACCTGCGGCCTGCCTTACCCAAGCCAAGGACACAGTGGGGTCTCACCCTTGTTCTGGCCACCAGATCCTGCCCCCCATGCTTCTGAGGCACCCGGGACAGCTGCATGAGCCATCTAAGGCTGGAAGCTCCTGCAAAGCTCCAGCCCTCCTGGGCTGGAAGGCCAGGAGGTCCATCTGTGATCAGTCTGCTGGGGAGGCCAGGGCTGGGGCTGTTTCAAGCTGCTGGAGGTCTGTGCCCTTGGGAGGCCACAGCCCCCTGAGGGAACTCCACTGGCCCCAGGCACCCCGCTAGCTCTGGGACCCACAGCAGCCGGCACTTGGCTGCTCTTGGGCTATTTCTCCAGCTGGTTCTGACTCCCGGTCACCACCCCCCCCCCCCAACTGTTTTTGTCTCATAGTACTTACTTGGCTCTTTATCTGTTTGAAGCCTCTTATTCTGCCGGCTGTCACCTTCCTTTCTTAAAAACTCTCATTCTCACGGGGGGGGGGGGGTGTGTGTCTCTAACATTATGCTGATTTGTCTCTTGCTTCAAGGCTGTTATGAAATTCTCCCTTTAAAACTCCCGCGTGGTTGGTTTTCCTTTTCCCACTTTGACTTCGAGTCTGCAGAGAAAGCTTTAGCTTCTCCTTCCTATTGCAGAAAATGTCAAATACCTACAAAGACGCAAAAGGTGCCCCTACCCTGTAATAATTTACTTTTATAATACTTTATATAATTTTGGTTGGCTTTTCATGGAAGCCACTCCCAGCTGTCACCTCCTCACCCCCACAGCCATTGTACACACCTCGTGGCTGCTGCCTTTCTGCATGGTCTGTCACCACCTTCATGGCTGGAGGGGCCCTTGCTTCCCCGAGTGGGGCTAGGGGCTCCCCAAATTCATATGACAGTTCTCACACAGGGACCCACCTACCAGCGTTACATAGCAGGAGTTGGGAAGGTTCTAGAAAGTCCTGCCCCAGGGAAATCTAGGAAGATGGCTGACTGGTAGCAACCCTCGGCAGAGGCTCCTGAGAAGAGGAAGAAAAACTGGACGGAATCAGACTCTATGGAGCCAAAGGTGGGGAGCTGAGTCAAGAAAGAAGTTAGGCAAGCTGTAACGCCAAGGAAGAGCATTCAAGAAAATAAATTTCAGGTATAAAGCCTATGGACTGGAGACCCCTCCTCCAAGCAGGAGGCCTGCCGCAGGCTGTCTGCTAACAAGCAGGGAACAAAAGACCTCTCATTTTACCTCACTGGAGAGAGCCACTAAACTCCAGGTCTCTTTCTCCACGGAGATCCCACTTATGAACCTAGACACCACCCCACCAGGCATAAAATTGAACAGATATTTTCTCCCACAAGTCCAAATTCTCAGTCCACTCTTCCCCTTTGCATGGCGGTCTGAAGTTCTGGCCCCTGCAGAGCACAGAGTGTTTGGTCTTGTCCTGAGAGATCTGGGCATAGTGTGGACTGCTAACCATCAGGACGGAATCTGAGACTAACGAGGAAGAAAGAGGGTGTAGGAAGAAAGGGACACTTGGAGGGAGGAGGAGCAGTCCCCTGGTTATGACTATGCCTAGCCAGTGGTGGTATTGACCCTCGATTCAGGCTGTGTCTTACAGGATGGAGTGCAGAACCCCTGGCTCTTACTGCACCACAGCGAGGGAGTGGTTGCCCCATGTGGATGGAGTTCGGCAGATAGGGCTGGTTCCCAGTCCCTGCTGGGCCTGTGAGCAGAGGCTTGCTAGGCATGGATTGAGACCTGAGAGCAAGGGCATGGTCCCCTGATTCCAATAGGAACCTCGAGCAGTGGCTTGCTGGGTGTGAACCAAGAACTGAGTGCTAGGGCATGGTTCCCTGTATCCAGCGGGGCTAGTGAGCAGAGGCTTACAGGATTAGGACTGAGACCTGCGGGTGGGGTGCAGTGCCCTGACTCTACCAGAGCCTATGAACAGAGGCTTGCCAGGCAGTGGACTGAGACTGGCAGGTGGGGGTGTGGTCCCCTGACTCCAACTGGTCTGGCAAGCAGAGGCTACTTGTGTGTGGACTGAGACCAGAGGGCAGGGCCTGGTGCCCTGACTCCAACAGAACCTGTGACCAAAGGCTTGCAAGGCAGTGGACTGATACTGGCAGGTGGGGGCATGGTCCCCTGACTCCAACTGGTCTGGCAAGCAGTGAACCTGGACACCACCCAACACTGGCAAGCAGTGGCTAGCTGGGTGTGGGCAAGACTGGTGGGTGGAGGTGTGGGCTCCAATGGGGCCTGTGAGCATAGAAGCGTACAACAGTGTAGACTCAGTCTGGTGGGTGAGAGTGGGGATCCCTGGCTTCAATTGTGCTGTTGGAGACCCTTGAGCCCCTCTCTGTTGAGCAGCGTTTGCACTGCCTGAGACAATTTAATTGGAAGCTGTGTCTGGGCATGTCCACATGGGGACATTGTGAGGTTGACCTTCGAAGTTCTGTAGTGGAAAAGAACTGAAGGGTGGGGGCTGGGCGCTGCAGCTTTTGTATCTCTTCATAGTCGATATTTAAACCTAATACTGTGGCTTCTTAGGATAGGGTAGAGATTGGCTGATATCAAAACAGAGCTAGCTTGTGCTAGCTCACCAAGTAGGTCCTCAGAGTCTCCAGCCAAAACTCTGAAAGAAGCCTTTGTAAGGTTGTAAGAGATAAGCCGCAATTATAAGGCCTAGCGCTTTGGTAAGGGGCTATCTCTACTACCTGGGACCCCAATTCAATCTCACCCTACCAGTTTTAATAACCAAACAATGGAAAATAAACATGGTGTGGACCCAACAGAACAACTCTGGCAACATGAATAACCAGAGTAGATCAACTCCCCCGTCCCCAACCACACAAGAAATGACAAAGGAGACACAACTGAAGATGCCATGTGTAGACAAATGGCAGCAATGTCAGAAATCGAATTCAGAATATGGATGGCAAATAAGATAAATAGAATGGAAGAAAAGATAGAAATTGAATTCCAAAGAGTAGTTCTAAAGTTGTCTCAAGAAATTAATGAATTCAAAGCCCAAGTCACCAAAGATATGGACATAATGAGAAGAGAGATAGCAGAGCTCAAGGAAACAAAAAAGTTGAGGAACTTCAAAATACAGTAGAATCCCTCAGTAATAGAGTTGACCAGGCAGAAGAAAGGATCTCTGAAACTGAAGACAAAGCTTTTGAATGTTCCCAAACACTCAAAGAGGCAGACAAATGGAAAGCAAAAACTGATCATTCCCTGAGAGAGTTGTGGGATCACTCCGAAAGACCAAACATTCATCTTATAGGAATTCCTGAAGGAGAAGAGAATGGTCCTAAAGGTACAGATGCTCTACTCCAAGAGATTTTGGAGGAGAATTTCCCAAGCATTGCAAGAGATACAGAACTTCAGATAGCAGACAGTTTCAGAATCCCAGCAAGACTCAATCCAAATAAAGCATCTCCTAGACACATTGTGTTTAACTTTGCCAAAGTTTAGACAAAAGAGAAAATTCTGCAAGCAGCCAGATATAATTTCTCCCACCTACAAAGGGAGAAATATCAAATTGACTGCATATCTCTCAACTGAATGTTCAAGCCAGAAGAAGATGGTCATCGACCTTCAGTCTCTTAAAACAAAACAACTTTCAGCCCAGGATCCTGTATCCAGCTAAACTGAGCTTCATTTGTGATGGAGAAATCAAATACTTTAATGACATAGACATGTTGAAGAAAATTGCCATAACTAAATCAGCTCTCCAGGATATTCTCAGACCCATCCTCCACAATGACCAACATAATGCTCTACCTCCAAAGTGAACTCACCCAGAAATTTTTGAACAAAACCCAACTTCCACAGTGGTGAAAGGATTAAAAATGTCCACTGGACATCCAAAAATCATGACACCCAAAACACAATCAGGCTTATCAGTTCTCTCAATTAATGTGAATGGTTTTAATTGTCCTCTAAAGAGGCACAGGCTGGCTGACTGGATACATAAACTCAGACCAGATATCTGATGTATACAAGAATCTCATCTTACCTTAAAGGATAAACATAGGCTCAGGGTGAAGGGATGGAGTTGTATAATACAGGAAAATGGAATCCAAAAAAAAAGCAGGGGTTGCAATTTTAGTAGCAGATACAATTGGCTTTAAACCAACAAAGATAAAGAAAGGGGCGGCTCCTATGGCTCAGTCAGTAGGGCGCCGGCCCCATATACTGAGGGTGGCGGGTTCAAACACAGCCCCAGCCAAACTGCAACCAAAAAATAGCCAGGTGTTGTGGTGGGCGCCTGTAGTCCCACCTCCTCGGGAGGCTGAGGCAAGAGAATCGCTTAAGCCCAGGAGTTGGAGGTTGCTGTGAGCTGAGTGAGGCCGGAGGTTGCTGTGAGCTGGGTGAGGCCATGGCACTCTACCGAGGGCCATAAAGTGAGACTCTGTCTCTACAAAAAATAACAATAACAACAAAAAAAAAGATAAAGAAAGATAAGGAAGGTCACTACATATTTGTCAAAGGAAACACCCAGCATGAAGAGATTTTGATAATTGACATTTATGCACCCTACCAGAATGCTCCTCAATTCATAAAGCAGACCCTAATGGATATGAACAACTTGCTATCTTCCTGCACTGTAATAATTGGAGATTTTATCACCCCTTTGACAGTATTGGATAGATCCTCCAAGAAAAAATTAAACAAATATTAGACTTAAGCCTGATCCTAGAACAAATGAACTTTATAGACCTCTACAGAACACCTAATAAAACTGAATATACATAGCCGGGCATTGTGGTGGGCGCCTGTAGTCCCAGCTGCTTGGGAGGCTGAGGCAAGAGAATCGCTTAAGCCCAAGAGTTAGAGGTTGCTGTGAGCCATGTGACGCCACGGCACTCTACCCGAGGGCGGTACAGTGAGACTCTGTCTCTACAAAAAAAAAAAAAAAAAAAAAACTGAATATACATTCGTCTCATCAGCCCATGGATCATCCTCCAAAATAGATTATATCCTAGGACACAAGTCTAACCTCAGAAAATTTAAAAGTATAGAAATTATTCCTTGTATCTTCTAGAACCACCATGGAATAAAAGTTGAACTCAACAGGAATCCTCATACTCAAACAAAGTCATGGAAATGAAATAATCTTAGGCTGAATGATAGCTGGGTCAAAGATGAGATTAAGAAGGAAATCACCAAATTTTTGGAACAAAATGATAATGAAGACACAAATTATCAAAACTTGTGAGATACTGCAAAGGCAGTCCTGAGAGGGCAATTTATAGCATTGGAAGCCTTCATTAAGAAAATAGAAAGAGAGGAAGCCAACAACTTAATGGATCATCTCAAGCAACTGGAAAAGGAAGAATATTCCAACCCCAAACCCAGCAGAAGAAAAGAAATAATCAAAATTAGGGCAGAATTAAATGCGATTGAAAACAAAAGAATCATTCAGAAAATCAACGAAACAAAAAGTTGGTTTTTTGAAAAGATTAACAAAATTGATAAACCTTTGTCAACCTAACCAGAAATACAAAAGTAAAATCTCTAATATCATCTATCGGAAACGATAAAGGAGAAATAACAACAGATACTTCAGAAATTCAAAAAATCCTCAATGATTACTACAAAAATCTCTAGTCCCAGAAATATGAAAATCTGAAGGAAATGGACCAATACTTGGAAGCATGCCACCTTCTTAGACTCAACCAGAAAGAATTAGAAATCTTGAATATATCTATATCAATCACTGAAATAGCATCAACAATACGAAATCTCCCAAAAAAGAAGTCTGGGACCAGATGGCTTCACATCCGAATCAAACCTTTCAAGAGGAACTAGTACCTATAGTATACAACCTTTTCCAAAGCATAGAGAAGGAAGGAATACTTTTTTTTTTTTTTTTTTGCAGTTTTTGGCCAGGGCTGGATTTGAATCTGCCACCTCTGGTATATGGGGCTGGTGCCCTACTCCTATGAGCCACAGGTGCTGCCCTAGAAGGAATACTTCTCTACACATTCTATGAAGCAAATATAATCCTGATCCCCAAACCAGGAAAGGCTTCAATAAAGAAAGAAAATTATAGACCAATATCATTAATGAATATCGATATAAAAATATTCAATAAGATCTTAGCAAACAATTCAACAACACATCAAAAAAATTATACACCATGATCAAGTTGGTTTTATTCCAGGCTTACAGGGTTGGTTCAACATGTGAAAATATATAAATATAATACATCACAGCAATAAAATAAAAAACAAAGAGCATATGATTCTCTTAATTGATGCAGAAAAAGCCTTCAATAATATCCAGCATCCTTTCATGATCAGAACACGTAAGAAAATAGGCATAGAAGGGACATTTCTTAAACTGATAGAGGCTATCTACAGCAAACCCATAGCCAATATCATACTGAATGGTGTAAAATTGAAACATTTCTATTCAGATCAGGAATGAGGCAAGGATGCCCACTGTCTCCACTGCTATTCAACATAGTAATGGAAGTCTTAGCCATAGCAATCAGGCAAGAGAAGGCGATCTGACAAATAGAGTCAGAGCAGATCAAACTCTCATTCTTCACTGATGATATGATCCTATACCTGGAAAATCCCAGGGACTCAACTTCAAAACTCTTAGAAGTGATCAAGGAATACAGCAGCATCTCAGGATACAAAATCAAGACTTATAAGTCAGTAGCTTTTATATATGCCAACAATAGTCAAGCTGAAAAAACAATCAAGGACTCTATTCCTTTTACAATATTGCCAAAGAAGATGAAATATCTTGGAATTTACCTAACAAAGGACATGAAAGATCTCTATAAAGAGAACTATGAAACTCTAAGAAAAGAAATAGCTGAAAATGTTAACAAATGGAAAAACATACCATGCTCATGGCTGGGAATAATCAACATTGTTAAAATGTCCATACTACCCAAAGCAATCTACAGATTTAATGCAATCCCTATTAAAGCACCATTGTCATACTTTAAAGAACTTGAAAAAATAATACTTCGTTTTATGTGGAATCAGAAAAAACCTTGAATAGCAAATACATTACTCAGAAATAAGAACAAATTAGGAGGTATCACATTACCACTATCTCTGTGCCTGTTCCCTGGAATGACAAATGATGTGTCACCTGTAGGTATGAGAAAGGAATGAAGGCTCGGTGCCCATAGCTCAGTGGTCAGAGCACCGGCCACATACACAGGGTCTGTTGGACTCAAACCCGGCCCCAGCCTGCTAAACGACAACGACAAAACAAACAAAAAAATAGCTGGGCATTATAGCAGGCTCCTGTAGTCCTAGCTACTTGGGAGGTTGAGGCAAGAGAATCACTTAAGCCCAAGAGTTTGAGGTTGCTGTGAGCTGTGACACTATAGCACTTATCAAAGGCAACATAGATTCTGTCTCAAAAAAAAAAAAAAAAGAGAGAGAGGAATGAGGTTTTCCTCTGTCCTTCATCTCATATGCTTGCTCAGCAGTGCTGGGCTTGGGTTTGTTGGACTCTGGGCATAGCCTCTGAGGTCTCTAAGGGACCTTCTGGAAAACCAGAGGGGCTCTGGGCTTTGGCTGCCTCCTGGACCCTGATGAGGGTAGAAGACGGCAGGGTGGGGGCACAGTGGCAGAGGAGTGGTCTCCAGGGGTGAGCTGCCTTGGCCCGATCACACTGTGGGGGCTGGGGGTTGGCTCCAGCAGACTTGGGGCTTTCTTCAAAGGGCCTTGCAATGCTTATTGTGAGTGTCCTTGAAGTCAGACCCCCTGTATTTGTGGCTCAATTGTCCAGTTTCAGGTGGTGATGGGGGCCCACATCTGCTGCCTCAGTGTCTGTAAAATGAGGTCGGGCCAAGCCCAGGTCACCTTCCTGTTGAGGGGTCGCCAGGTCAGAGCTGCAGTGCCTGGCAGTGTCACTGGTCCCTGTGGTTGTAATCACTGCATTGATGGGAATGTGAAAAGGCATGAAAATTCTATTTCTTTCTTTTTTTGAGACAGAGCCTCAAGCTGTCACCCTGGGTAGAGTGCTGTGGTTGCTCACAGCAACCTCCAACTCCTGGGATTAAGTGGTTCTTTTATCTCAGCCGCCCAAGTAGCTGAAACTACAGGTGCCCACCACAACACCCGGCTAGTTTTAGAGATGGGGATCTCGCTTTTGTGAGCTCAGGCAGTCTACCGCCTCGGCCACCCAGAGTGCTAGGATTATAGGTGTCAGCTACCACGCCTGGCCTTCTACTTTCTTTTTTAAAGAAGCAGCTTTGGTCACCTAAAGTCTGTGGCTGCCAGCAATTCTGGGTGCTGTCTTACAGAGGTTTCCAGTTACTGCGGGGGTTACCCCATTGAGGGCACCCATCCCACTCTGCCCTGCCACCTCAGTGCTGTGGCACCAGGACACAGCGGTGCACCACCCCTGCCTATCCAGGCTCTTATCAGTATACTCATTGCGTAGGGCTATAGGTAGGGGGCAACTTCTAATGCTACCTGCCTGTCATTTCTGCCCCACAGGTTGTGTATTTCTATCCAGGTGTGTTCAGTGCAAACTGCTTTGTAAACAGTAAACCTGCGATTGGTCTCCGGGCTGTGGGGTATGCTGGGATGGGAGGGGCAGAGCAGGACTTGCAGGGGTTGGTGGGCATTAGCTGGGCCAGCACCAGTCGCCAGGCCTGACTCTGTGAACCAAGTCTGTCGTCCCTACTCTTACTGCCAAACCTGATGTCTATCTCAGAGCTCCCTTGATGTGGGATGATCCCAGGAGCTGCCAGTTCTGGAGTATCAGCAGGTGCCTGGGTGAGGCCCCCGCACCTTCCTTAGGTCCTTGCTTAGCCCTGACCACAGTGGGACCTTGGATGATCCCAGTTCTGCGGCAAAGGAAACCGAGGGTGGAGGGCTCTGGAGTCACCTGGGTCACCCACTGGCCTGGTGGACTCAGAGCCAGTGCTTATTTCCCAAAATTCCTTGGGAAACTGGGACAGTACTGGGGCCAGGCCAGCCCCAGCCACCCCCAGCCTGCCTGTTCTGGACATGTCCTCTACTGAAATCAGACAAGTGGCCTTTGTGTCTGGCATCTTCCCCTCAGCACGTTTCTGAGGCTCATCCGTGTTGTAGCATGCGTCAGCACTTCCTGTTTAAGGCTGAACAATGTTCTGTTGTGAGGATGGGCCATGTTGTTTTGTCCATCAGTGCGTCTATGGGCATCTGGGCTGTCTCCAATTCCTGGCTGCCCTGAGTCCCGCTGCTGGGAACCGTGTGGGTGTGAGCTCTCATTTCCCCTTAGGGAGCTGCTTCTGCTCCCAGCGGGCCCCTTATGGCCTGTCCTCGCAGGGCCAGTCACGTGTCCATGCACTGCTCTGTCCCTGTCTCCCCTGCAGTGTTCTCTAGACTTTGACGCAGGGTCTCGGGGGCCTCTGCTGTCCCTGCCATGCAGCCTGCCCTGAGAGACTGGATGTATCCTTCCCTCAGCCTCATTCTTCCTGCTAATGAAATGGGCATGGAGTTACCACTTTTCTGGCTGAGGGCTGTGGTGGGGTTCAGGGGGCCTGCCTCACCTTCTGCACTCAACTTCCTGCCAGGGCCTAGGACACTAGGCAGTCAATAAGACAGGCGCCCCCAGGGGCATGTGATAGGCGATCCAGTCTCTGCTGTTGGGGATGAATCTGGGACTGACTGCTGGCTAGAGGAGGCTCTGGAAGGAGGGACAGGGAGGCCAGCCAGGCAGAGCAGCGTGTGGGCAGGTGGAGTCATGGCCCTGGGTATGGGAGTCAGAGGCTGTCACCTCGACCACAGTTGGCAACAGAGGCTGTTCCTTGTGCTGCATAGACATGTGACAACCAGAAGGGACTGGTGGAGGCTGTGACCGTGAGATCCCCACAGCCTGGCCTCACAAGACCCAGGTGGCCTTAACAGGGGAAAGTCTAGGTGACTCCTCACCTGCACAGGAGATGAAAACCAGGCAGCCAGGGATACAGATGAGGCCAGCAGAGCAGCACACAGTAGGTTCTTGGTGGCACTGGATCAGGCTGCAGGGCTCAGCCACACTTGGCTGCCATATTTGGCTCCCACACCAGCACTGACTTGCCTCATCTCACAGGGTTCTTCGGAGTTTTAGGGATGAGGAGGCCCCTTCATCACTGGCTCTCTCATATTCACCCCTGCCCAGCTGGAGGAAGAGGTAGGTGGGCAGTTTAGAAGGTGGACCTGTCCAGGGGCAGGTGGGCGGTGAGTGGCCTAGGTCCTAGGGAAGACTATAAATGCTGGGCATGGGGTGGAGTAGTTGGTTTCCTTTGCCTGCATTTCAGCATCCCCGTCTGTAAGATGGGAGTGGAGCTGAATGCCTAGGTGAAATCAAATCTGACTTCCTGGGACACTGAGCAGTGAGGGGTGCGACAGGCATGGTAGGAGCACTGTCTTCCCGGCCCTGTGGCCCAGCAGCCTCGTCAGGGTTCTCTGGGCCAGGATACCCTCCTCCTCTGCTCCCTATGATGTGGGCAGCTGCCTGGACTCTGGGGTGCTGCTGGGGGCCTGCACCAACCAGCTGCGTGGCCCTGGGCACATCAGTTGGCCCTTGGGGCCTCAGTTACTGCATGTGTAAAATGGAGAGAAGGTAGGAAAAAGGAGCATTTGGACTCCTGAAATTTGTTTTGTTTTGTTTTGACCCTATCATTTTTATTATTTTCCAAACTATTTCTCCTACAGTCAAACTCATGAGAGGAATGATTTATGCCTGGTAATTATCTCTTTCCACTCCTCACTCTGAAATACATGTGCCAATTTTACTATTTACCAAAATTATCCTTTTGAGTATTATGATCTCCTTTTTTTTTTCAGATTCAAAAATTTCTTTGTGTCATTTTCTAATCCAAAAGTTCTACAGGATTTCATTGTGTGGAAGATTTTTCCTTGAATGTCTCTTCTCTGGAGTTTCATATATTTGTTTGTTCTTTCTCTTCTGATCACTGTTTTTCCACCTCACTGCCTCCTGTGCTTAAGCCCCAGACGCTGTGACAAAGCCTGTATCTTAGGATCTATTTTCTTTCCAAGACATGGGATCCTTCCAGCCTCTGGACTGGGAGGAGGCAGCAGAGGGGGAGGGGTGTCCTCCCCCACCACCTCAAACCCCTGTGGTGCCCGGTCCCGGGGAGGAGGCAAATGCAGAGATGGCACGGGCACACTGGCAGGGAGCTGCAGAGGTGTGATTGCAACTTGGCAAAATCCATCAGCAGGAGCGAGTTTGCAGTTTGTGGAAGGATTCACCTTCAAGGTCAGAGAAAGCAGGCCTCCCAGCCTCTCCATGGCACTCAAGTTGTAATGAAACCCCATAATCCCATTTCCTGAAAGTCTTGGTGAGCCTTTACTGCAGTGATGTGTGAGAGTGACCCAGGCCCCTCCTGGAAGCCCTGCTCTGAGGAGCCCATGGTGGGAGGGGGGTGGGCTGGAGGAAGCCATGGGCTGGACCCATATGCTGGGGAAAGGGTTTCTGGGGTCCATGTCCTCCCCCCATGCAGATTTGCATGAAGGATGCTGGGCCCATGGGGCTATTCCTGGGGGAGCAGGAAGCACTTGGTCAGGAGAGACACTCTGCCGTGTCCAGGACAGTCATGGCTTGGCTTGTGTTCTGCTCCTGAGGGTATGAGTTGGGAATAGCAGACAGAGGAAGCTAGGATGCGGTCTCCTGGGCACATGGGCTGGACTGGGGCACAGGACAGGATTAAGGCGGACAGAGCTAGAAGGGGCCCTGGAGCCAGATTAGCTTCAGAGGGGAGCACAGGGACAGCTCTTGGGCCACTACCGGTTGCTCCCCAGGTGCAGAGCAAGAGAGAGTCAGAGTGTTAGGCCTGGGACCAGGCCAGGGAGTGACTCTGCAGAGTCTGAAGCCAGGTGGGCACAAAGGAAGAAACTATAGAATTGTGTTAAATGGCTTTATCCTTGTTTAAGTTCAATTACATTAACCCTCCTAGGGCTGGGCTGTGACACCAGGTAGAAAGCACAGGTGCAGGACAGAAGGGAGCCCCTGTGCTGTGTGCAAGAAGGTGGGAGCAGGGGTACAGTGGTGCTGGGGAGTATGAAGAGACCTCTGGACTGCTCTGGGGCTGACGCTAGGACAGCCTGGAGTATAATTACCACTGGCACCCATCGTCCTGGTTGTCTGGGTCATAAGGGGCCATGCACAGACAGCAAGCCTAAGCACCTTCTGGGTCCGTGGCCCAGGGAGCCCTGCTGAGGTCACTTTGGTCTTCCCAGCCTCATTCTGAGAGAATGGGAAGTGTTAAGCACATGCAGACAGACCCTCCTGGAAACACCAGAACAACGTCTGGGCATCCTGCGGCCCAGGCAAGTTGACAGGTTAGACCAAGTGAACCTACACAGCCCAGGTGCAAATCCCATCTGCCCATTCAGCAGCTGTGTTACCTAAGGTAGCTTACTCACCCTCTCTGTGCCTCTGTGCCCTCCTCAGCTGGAAGCCAAGGGTGCTTGCTGTCTGCCACTGTAGAAAGGACCAGTGCACTAACAGAAGCAAAGTGCTGGAGACCCTGGAAGGAGGCTTTGCTGGCTAGTTTTGTTGTTTATGGTGTTGTGTTCAGAGCCCCTCTGCACGAGGCATGGGCTGACCCCTCCTCCAAAGGGGCTGTGCTCAGGATCCTATGTGCCAGGCTGTGTCTTTTCTGGTGTGTGACACCTGACTTTTGACACATGGAGCTGGTGAAAGAGTGACTCCAGGCTGTCTGTCTTGGCAGCCCCATGCCCCAGGGCCCACTGGCAGGGCCAAGATCCATGGCTCTCACACCTGTTGACTGACCACAGAACACAGCTGTGTTGTGCGTGGGCAGGGGAGATGGGCTCCTCACTTCACCTGGCTCCCTAGGGTGCTGGGCCAACCTGGCCTTGCTGGATCCAGAGGCTAACTCAGTCCCTGGACTCAAGAGGCTGCCCCAGGCATACCCACGTTCCAAGGAGAGGCTAGGACAGGAGGAGGTGTGGGCAGCAGGTGACCTTATTTTTATCTCTGGTCTCCAAAACAAGGTTCCTATAGCCAGTCCTGGGCTGAAGTGAGCCCAGGGGCAGAGGGCACTGAGATGCACACAATTGAGCCCTGACTGGGAAGGCTCCACCAAGTTCATCCCCTCCCTCCTCTGAGGGTTCCACTTCTGTTAAAATGGCCCAAGGTAGTGGCTGCTTTTTGGGGGACCCTGGCCAGATTCTCCTCTGAGGAAGGAGAAGGAGAGGGAGATCCTTGGCAGAGGGGCAGCTTGGCGGTCCCCTGGGAGTGCCCACAGCCGTGTTGCACAGCTGGGCAGTGGACCCTGAGGTTGCAATGTGCGTTCTTAAGGACTCCTCCAGGAGCAGGGCGGCCACCTCTTCAGGCCCGGCAGGACCACAGGGAAGAGCTTCAGAGTCACCAACTGCAGGCCAGGCCGTTAGGGTCCCCCCAGCCTCTACCTGCACCTCAGGCTGGACAAACCCAGGAGCTGTGTTCCTTCAGGGTGTGGCACTGGGCCTTGCTGAGCTCTCCTGGGCCCAGCAGGGGAGATGCCTGGGAGAAGGGAGGCTGGGGGGGCACTGAGGGGTAGAGAGAAAGGAGGGGAGGCCAGACAGTGTCCTCTGGAGCTTCTGGAAAGACTTCTCCCCCCAAATCAAGGCCTTGCTGAGGTGAGGGGATCCCCTCCAGGGGCCAGGGCTCCTATACCCTCGTGTCCTCAGACACCTACCTGGTGGGGGATAGGTACCTGGACTGGTGATAAATGCCCTCTACTTGCCAGGTCTCTCCCTCCTCTCTGGAGGCCGATCCTCCCTGCCTTTCCTGAGATGGGTCTGTGCCCCTCCAGCAGCTGCTCCTCCCCACCTCAAATAGCCCCACATGGCTGAAGACAACATGGCCTGGACCTTCAGATCTGATGCCCCTGGGACCCCAGCTGCTTACCCACCCACCTGCCGCACAGCACCCTGCTGGCCTCTGTGCTCCATGTGCTGGGCAACCACCACATCCTCACCTGGTTGTCAGGCTGCTAAACGCCAGCCTTGGGTCCACCCAGGGTGCCTTAACCAGGGGCTGCTGTGGGAGGTCCCCACAAGGTGGCAGTGGGGGAGACTAGGGCTGGAGGGGCCTGAAAAAGGATCTGGCCTGCTTGGGTCCCCAGCCTCTGCTTCCCTATTAGCAATGATCCTGCCATCCTATTGGGGAGAGGAATGAGACTTCAGTCCAGGCCCATAGCCATGGGAGTCCTCCGTTTTGCTCTGGCTTTTTAACCTCATGCTCCCAGGCAGCCACAGACCAGCCACTTGTCCATTTGCCTTCCAACCCAGGTAGGCAGTGGGCTGCTGGGCACAGAAGCCTAAGTAGGAGTGCCAGGCAAGGGGGTGATGCCTAAGGGTCCCCCCTGAGGTGTGCTGATGGCCTTTGAGACAGAGGCTGAGCCCACAGCACAGCAGGTGAGCCCTCCTCTGGAGTGGGTATCTGGTCATCCCCAGGAGCGGTCTGCACCCTGTTTCAGCTGTGGACAGTGAGGCTCTTATGATGGGTCCAAGGGTGGGACTTGCCTTGGCCCTAGCAGGCCCCTGCGTCCTGGCCCCACTGCCTCCAAGTACCACCTCTCATCCTCCTGCCCCTGGTGAGTGCACGTGAAGAGTGCCCCCAGCTGCAGTCTGTGTCAGGATGGGTGGGAAGGGTCTGGGGAGACCACATCAGGCTCGGCCCCCAAAGCTGGGGCTTCCTAGGTCTGGTCAGGAGTGGTCAGCTGCAGGGGAAGTGGTGAGTGGGTGTGCCTGGGTCAGTGGCCGCAGTGTGGTGGACGGCACTAAGCCATTGTCGGACAGGAAGCTGGGTGTGGCCAGACCCACAGGCCTGGACTGGGGTGAGTCAAACTAGAGAACACACAGGCCTGGCCTAGCACTGCACCCAGAGCCCGGCAGGCCACTTCCTGTCCCCTCCTGTAGCTTGGCAATTCTGTGGCCACGTCTGAGGGTAGGCCTGACTCCCCCCATCCCTCTCCCAAGAGCCTGACCCTTCCATCTTCCTTTCTGGGCCCCCTTAGCTATCTCAAAGTACAAAGGGGATTTGGGGCTTAAGGCTTTGCTCCCCTGAGGAGCAAAGGACTTGAGCCTTGGAGCTCGGACCGGTCATTTTCCCTCTTGGGACCTTTGTTTCTGCATCTTCAGAATGTGGTGAGACCTGCCTCACCCCACCCCAACTCCCCCCAGCCCCCCATGGGTGTCATAACAATCCCGTCAAGACCTGACAGAACATACAGAAGGGCCTGGGAGCTTTGCATTCTGTTGGCACAGCAGCCCTGCTGGGAAAGCCCCTGGTCCCAGCCCATTGCAGCCCAGCTCACACGAGGTGTGTGCCAGGGCACTCAGCAGAGGCCACTGCTCCCACGGGTGCTGCTCACACTGCCCAAATTGAGCTCTAAGCAGTTAGTTGTCCAGCCAGGGGACAGCAGCCTGGCACATCCTGGTCCCTTGTGGTGGTGTCTGTTTTCAGGGAGGGCAGCAGGTGCTAGGCGGGGGCATGTGCTGGTCTCCAGGGGGTAACTCAGGAGTCTGGCAGTTTCTTCTCAGCAAGGTCCTTGTGGACACTGGCCTTAGCAAGCTTCTGGAATGCATGTGGTGTTGACATGATGGCTGCTATCCTGTAAGTGATGGCTACTGCCTTTCCTTGGGACTTGCTGACCTCTCTGCCAGGTATGCAGAAAGCCAAGCATACTTATGTGGCTTCATCCCTGAGCTCATCTGTGATTTCAGAGCGTTTCTCCCCCACAGCCATGAATAGGAATCTGGTTCAGGCAGATGTATTGGTGCAGGGACGTCGGCGCCGGAGGCTGGTTGCAAACTTCTGTTTTTCCAGCCCTGCCAATCCATAGAGCCCCCAAGCCTCATCTGCCCTCCCCAGGACCCTTGCCCCCCTCACCTCCAGCACACTGGGCCCAGCCCCGTCACACTGGGCTGTGGGCGAGGAATCTGCGTTGGTGCTGTGGGTGCTGGGGATGGGCTCACACTCACTTCCGCAGGCACCTTCCCAGGGCCCCTGTGGGCCTGTGACTTCACCTCCCCTGCTCAGAGCATGCCCCTGTTCACAAACTGAGGCTGAGAGAAGAATATGGCTAGCTGAGGTCACGCCATTAGCAGCAGGGCTGGGCCCGTTTCCTTAGCTCTCTGTGGTCCCCAGACCTCTGCAGAAGAACAGGGAAGAATTTGTTCAGGGGGGATGAGATGCGAGCTCAGGAGTCTGGTGACTGCCCAGGTGTCCATAGGTGAGTGTTCTCAGGGACACAGGGTCAGCCTGGCAGGGGCCAAGCAGGATGGCACAGGACCTGTGTCCGCCCAACTGCCTCATCTCTGGGCCGTATCGCATGGGACCTGTTGCTCCCCCCATGTGGGGGTACTTTTTGGTCCAGATGGAAAAGGGAAGCTGAAGCACCTGCTCAGGCCTGTACAGGGTGGGGCCCCACCAGGTTGGAGCTGACTCCCATCCTAACTCACCCCTTCCCCTCCTTAGCTCCCAGGCAGCTGTGTACCTTGGCCAGGGCAGGAGGAATCGAGGGGCTCTAAGGAAGGAGACCAAATGTGCCTGTGGTCAGTTGGAGAGTGGTCAAGCAGTGGCTCTTGGGTACTGGAGGGCCCTGCTGTGGGCTTGTCTCCACTGCTGCCACGTGGCTGTCTTGGCAGTGGCCGGAGCCAAACAGCAGTTGCTACAGGACATTCTGGGCCGCTGACAGTGCCCAAGGGCCCTGTGTGCCCATCATCACCAGACAGTCACGTGCAGAGGTCTGGAGCCTCAGGAGGCCTGAGGAGCCTCAGGAGGGCACCAGGGAGGGGCGTCCATCCCTGCCTTGCCCGGTCAGCCACCACCATGCCCAATGAGGCCTTGGGAGCAGCCTCTGCCTAGCTGGCACAGGTTGGGCTCTCTGTCCCACTTACTCTGAACTTCTAGGATGTTTCTCTCTCTCTCTCATTTTTTTTTTTCCTTTTTCTTGAGACAGAGTCTCACTATGTCATCCTCAGTAGAGTGCCGTGGCATCACAGCTCATAGCTACCTCAAACTCTTGGGCTCAAGTAATTCTCTTGCCTCAGCCTCCCAAGTAGCTGGGACTACAGGCACCTGCCACAATGCCTGGCTATTTTTTTGTTGCAGTTGTCATTGTTGTTTCATCTTGCCCGGGCCGGGTTCAAACCTGCCAGTCTCGGTGTATGTGACCAGCGCACTACCTACTGAGCTACGGACACTGCCAAGGGATGTTTCTTGACCCTCAGCAGCTCCGGCCTCTTCCAAGCCCCCTTCTAGGCAGGAGCTGATTCATTCTGGAAATGCAGCACTGGCTCCTGTATGTGCCTGGCTTGGCTGGGTCCAGAGGAGCTCAGGCAGCCAAAGATATCAGTCAGACCTGTGCTGTGCAGCTGAGTCCAGCCCAGCAGGGGATCCTGTGTGGACCAAATGAAACACAAGGAGCAGGGAAGGGGTTTCTTTGACAAAGGGACTGGGTCTTCAAGAAAAGGGGAGGGCCCCCTGCAGAGCATCAGGCCACAGCAAAGGCCTAGCTCAGAGGGCCAGGGCAGGGAGGAGAGACAGCTTCCACCAGCAAGCGTCTTCTGCCCACCTGCCAGCCCAGTGAGGTCACCTTCACTTCCTCCCCAAGGCCCCAGGTTGCTGCCAGCACTACCCACAGCTGCCGGGCCTGTCCCTACCTGCCCCTCCGCCCTCTCTGGGACAGGGGCTCTCCCCTACTCCCACCCCCACCCCAAGTCCCAGCAAACCTCTGAAGGGAACCACCCAGGATGCAAAGCCCGGCCCATGGGCTCCCTGGCGTGTTCCACCCTGGGGTGGCCCTGCTCAGAGTCGTGTTCTTTCTGTGGTCTGCGAGTCTCCACCTGAAGTCCAAGTTTGAAGTGTTCCCTTTTCTAAAGGTTTAGTGCCTGCCCCACCATCCTGAGAGGCCCTATGAGGTCTGGCTTTGGGCAAAGTAATAACCAAGAAGGGCAGCCAGGCTGGGCCAGGAAGATAGGCCCAGGATGGTATCAGCCATGCCAGGGACCAGCAGGAGACAGGGCTGGTGGCCTCCCTGCTATACCCTGGGCCTTGCTCACTCTGGACAAGGGAGGATGCCTCCTGCTCTGTACCTCAAGTCCACCCAACAGGACTTGTCCACCACAAAGCGTGGTGCTCCCCAAGATAGAGCCACCTGGAGATTGGCTCTTAGGGGCACCCGTGACTCTCAGCTCTGGGCAGGCCAACTCCTGGCCACAGCAGCAAACCATGGGGCCTGGCAGGAGAGGAGGAGGCCATCCTGGTCCCGCTTGTAGTGACCAGCAGGAGGGCCCACAGGTTCTAAGAGAAAGCCTTTGGACCCTTCTAGGAAGGCGGAAGAGAGCTATAGCTTTACACTCAGAGAGGAGGCTGTGGACAGGGTTTCCAAGCAGGGGCTAAGGGCTCCAGGGCTTGCTCAGGGCCTGTTCTGTCTCCTGTTGCACTCCAGTCCTGTAGGCCCTCCCCCTCCCAGGCCAGAGCATGGCAGGGAGGCCACACATCCAGTGAGCCCCAGTGCTGCCCCTTCTTCCCTAGCCACCACCTCATCCCAGCCTCTGAGCTGGGTCCCACCAGGCAGAAATGTGACCTTTCAGGCTGGCACTACCTAAAGCTTCCGCCTCGGTCCCATGTGTGTAGGCGTGTCCACCTACGTGCTGTGCCTTGGACATCCTGTCGAGTGTGAGATGCTCAGGGGCTCCTTCCTACCAGGCCATGGCAGTGCCCCCTCCTGCACTTGGACTTTACCATCATCAGGGCTGGGTGAAGCCTCAGCTGACTATGGGCCAGGGACCCGCCGTGTACAGATGAGCTCTGAATCTCTGGGGGACCCAGCACTGGATGCAGCACTGCTGGCATTGGGGTCATGGAGACTTATGAGTAACTCCCGCCTCAGCCTTGGGCAGCCTCAGGCGGGCAGAATCCAGGGCCCAGGGGGCTTCCCCACAGGCCTGGCAGACATGGGAACACAGCCCTTTGGAGTTGCCCAGTGTGAGGGTCCCCAGGTGGCTGCTGCCTTAGCCAGCAGGACCCACCTCCTCATCCAGCCACCTTCCTCCCCTCTTCCCCTGCCCTTACATCCATGCTTCCCTCTCTCCCTCCCCTTGTAGGCGCACTCCAGCTGGAGTCATCACTGGTTCCTCAGCTACTCCCGCTCTTTGCACATAACAATCCTGACACGATGCCTTACGGACACCTCACGCAGCAGAGGGTATGGTGGTGGGAAACTCACCAGGATGAGAGTGAAAATCAACCCCCAAACTAACTCTGGTCGCCTCTCTGAGGACCTGCCCTGACCTGGAGATTCAGAACAATCCCAAGTCTCTACCCTGGAGCCATAAGGCAGCCTGTATCTCTGCTGTGTGTGCTGGGACCGGGCAGGGAACAAGTCAGACCTCGGCCACCCCCCTCCCCTGCAGCTTGCACCTGGCAGAAGGAAGAGAGTTCATTAAGAATAAAGAAATACAGGTGGGGCGTGGCCGCTCACACCTGTTATAATCCCAGGAGGATCACTCAAGGCTGGGAGTATAGGACCAGCCTGGGCAATATAGAGAGACCCCGTCCGTACAGAAAATTTAAAAATTAGCTGAGTGTGGTGCTGCATACCTGTAGTCCCAGCTATTTGGGAGGCTGAGGCAAGAGGATGCATTGGACCCAGGAGTTTGGGGTTGCTGTGAGCTGTGATGGTACCACTGTACTCTAGCCTGGGTAAGACTCTATCTTAAAAGAAAAGAATAAAGAAATAGGAGAGAACTCCAAGGGCTATGTATTATGCCAGCCCATAGGAGCAGCCGAGTCTTGGGGAAGTGACATTTAAGCTGAATGTGGAATTCAAGAAGGATATGGCCACGTGGAGACGTGGGCAAGCGCATTCCTGGTAGGGAGAAGGGCCAGTGCAGAGGCCCTGCAGGGGAAATGGGCTTGCTGGTATTTGGGGGGAACATAATGGGGCCAGTGTGGCTGGGACAGGGTGTGGGTGTGGGTGGGAACCAGGACTGCTGTGAAGGGTCTGGGAGATTTAACCAAGATCTACCTGCATAATGAACAAAATAACCTCCCTGAGGTGACAGGGGCAGGGCGGGGGGAGACACCGCAGGCACCTGTTGGCCACAGGGGATCAGGCAGAGGGAGGTGTGTGGTATCTTCAGAGGAATGAGCAGACTGTGAACCCAGTGAGGACAGCTGTGGCCCTGCCCGTCTGAGTGGGTTACAGGTGTCTGCAGGGCCTGGCACTGGGCGCACTGTGTTGTCAGCTAACACAGTGACATCCTTGCCGGCTTACACTCCTCAGTTGTCACAGGTACATGCCTGTGTGGCACTCGGGCGGTGAGTGTCTGTTCCCTGCCAGCAGCTCCGTGGTTTGAATGCCACCTATGGGATGTCCAAGTGTGGGGTGAAGGGACAGAGGAGGAAAGCGGCTGGACAGTTGACCAGCTGGAAGGATTTGTGGATGGAAGGAAGAGAAGGAAGACGGATGGGAGGGGGTGGAGGGTCAGTGTGAGGACGGAGGGGTGGAACAGGGAGGGTGAGATTATTGCGTGGTCTGAGAAGAGCAGTGGCCTGGCCAGATGGCCAGATAGGCCAGCAGGGGCTGGGCTATGAGCCAGCCTGAGGCTATGCTGGTCAGTCCCTGTCCTTGCCCCAGCAGGCTCCAGGTGAGGGGACCGTGCTCATCACTCTGCCTGGGTGGCCCTGTGCTCCCTGTGGATCCGAGGGCAGCATCATGTGCAACTCACATTGGCTCCCCAGTGCCAGGAAGGACCCCCAGGGCCCACCCAGCCCCCCAAGCTCTCTCCCAGCAGTGGGTTGACTGAGCCAGCCTGAGACAGTGGAGGACAGATACCCCACTGTCATGTTGTAGATCAGGCTGACTTTGGCTCAAGGGCAGACATTCCTAGTCATAAGCTGTGTAGCCTGGCTCCAAACCTCAACCTCTCTGAAACCAGCTTCCCTGTCTGTGGCAAAGATAGTGAGCTGAGCCAGATGCCAGGTGACATGACAGTGATTAGGAAGGGAGGGACTAGCCTGGCCCATCTGCAGCCTTAGAGCCCCTCACTCTGACACCAGGCGGGGGGACCCAAGGGGCTCTGGGGCCTTGGAGAGAAGTCCCCGGACCACAGACACTCTGGGCCACCCAACCCACTCCTGAAGCCCCACCCAGGAAGGTCCAAGGCTGTGGAGAAAGTGGGCCTTTTTCCTGGGCCTGGCCAGGAGCCACAGCCTTCCCAGAGAGGTAGTAGGAGCAGCCCTGGAAAACGGGGATAGGAGGGACAGCAGCTGGATCTCTAAGGAGCTTGTCCCTGAGGAGTGGACAGATCAGGGTTAGGAGCTAGAGTCCTCACTCTGCTGACAACCACCAGGCCATGATTATGTGGCCAGGCCTTCCACTCCCCGAGCCACAGTTTTCTTGTCTATTGAACAGGCTAAAAGCTTGGTGAGTTTGGCGCTGTCAACTTCAAAGTTTCTGGAAGGAGCTGTGGTCCAAGTCCAGTTCTCTGTTGGGCCGGGGCTGCCAGGGGCTGGCGGGAGGGAGCTGCCTCTTGCCCACCGCCAGCCTCTGGGCCAGAAGACAAGCCCCCAGCCCCTGAACCAATGGGGACTGTCTATGTGCCCTCCTCATGGCTTCCCTGGCTGGATGCCAGGGGCTCTTTCCACCAGAAATGTGACATGTTGTCCTGAATTCCAGGGTGCCTGCTCTTGAGCACGCCAGAGCGCCTGTCCTTGTTAAGGCACATTTGGGTGCCAGCAGCTGAAACCTACTCCAAGCAGGAGGGGGACTTGAACAGAGGAGCCTGTGAAGGGGGCCCTCAGGGGATCCTTGGGGCGGATGGCTACAGGGCCACCTGGTCTCACCAACCTGCGTCCTTTGCCTGCATGGATGGGCCACAGAGCACCCACACCAGGGAGGGAAATCATGTGGGCCAGCTTGGTCCCCTGGGCTGTGGCCAGGGTCCTACAGAACCTGGGAGTAGGGGACAGTTCTCAGAGAATCTGCTTTGCCCTGTGGCAGGCCCCATTTCCACCAGCACTGGTCCAGGCGGTGACCAAGGCTCCAGTACAGCCCTCCTGCCAGGCCTAGGAAAGCTACCAACCTAAGGTTGACCACATGGCCTGCCCTGGCGCCTCATGCCAGCCTCAGCCAGCTCAGGAGTCCCCTGAGAGGAGACCTGGGTGTCAGATGGGGCTGCCCCACCATGTGACTCTGACTTGCCTCTGCCTCCCCTGCCCCTGGCACCCTTATAACCTAGCCTCACATGAGGTGTAACCACGTACCCCCTCCTCCCTCCTTTCAGAAGCCCCCAAGCACACACGCCATGAAGGAGGAGGCCTTTCTCCGCCGCCGCTTCTCTCTCTGCCCGCCTTCCTCCACGCCTCAGAAAGTGGATCCTCGGAAGCTCACCCGGAACCTGCTCCTTGGCGGGGAGAATGAGCTCTGCCCTCTCAGCCCAGGTTAGTGCCAGCCGCACAGGGTGGAGCAGCCTGACGGTGTGACCTCACCTGGCCTGTCCCCTCTCTGCCCTTGAGGTCAGGGGGATGACATCTTTGCCGTCTTACACCCCCCCAACACTGGGGCTTGTGTGGGTCGGAGGAACAAAAGGTTGACAGCTCCATGGAGGGCCAGGTAAGATGGCTTCTCTGTGTGACTGCAGAGCCAGTGTGGCCCTTCAGCCATGGTGGTCAAGGAGGAGGCTCCCACAGCCCAGGCTCAGGGGCCACTGGTCATCCCAAACACAGGCTCCAGGGACAGGTGTCCTGGCTGAGTGAACGCGGCCAGACAGCCACTTCACCTCTCCAAGCCTGTTTACTCATCTGCAGAATGGAGACAGTGTTAGTACTGTTCTCAGCTTGGAAGGGTCCAGGCTCTGGGAGGGAGCATTTGGGGTCAAGCTTTCCTGCAGCTTGCGGATAAAGTGCTGAGCATAGAACAGGGAACCCCTGGCCCCTGCCCTCCTTGTCACCTGACCCTCCCCCCACCCACATCTGATTCTTTCTGCTGGTATCTGCTATCTCCCAGCAAGCCCACCCCTTCCTTCCAAGGGCCCCTGAGGGGTGGGAGGTGGTGGCCAGTGCCAGCTTGGGGGAGGCCCCCAGGCTATGCCCATCCCTCCCTCCCACTGCCTGCTTTGGGGTGAACCTGAGCCTTCCCTGGCCTGCCCTGGGCCCCTGGGGGAGAGTGGGAGAGTGTCAGGCTGACCATTGCTCAGACTTGGGGGGCTTAGAGCCATCTTAGCTAAAGTCCATCCAATAGATGGAAAACCAAGGCCTAGAGCTGAGAGTGAAAGTTACATGGAGGGCCAAGGGTGGAGGGCTGGGACACCACCTGGGGCAGAATCTCCAGCCCAGGCCTGTGCAGTGCTCATGGGAGGAAAGGGGAACGGGATGGTCCCAGCTGGCAGTCAGATCCAGAGAGACTTGGTCCCCAGAGCAGCCAAGCAAAGAGCCCAGCTGGGTGAGGGCCTGCCCTGGGGAGTGGAGGAAGCCGCAGGCCCCAAGGCTGCACAGGACTATGGACATGGATGGGATACCAGGGGATCCAGCACTGTCCTCGGGGTGCTCAGAGTGGCCTGAGTCCTCCCAGCTTGGGAGGCAGCACCAAGAGGAGGCCCTGAGAGTGGGGAAAGCCCCTCTGGCCACCCCTGGCCTCTGGGCTGCCCCATGAGGTGCTTTGCAGATGGGAAGCAGAGGTTCCTGGGGCTTAGACTGGGGCAACAATGTCTAGACAGGGCCTTCAGGCAGAACCACTTCCTGGGGCCACCAAGCCAGCTTTTCTGGTCCTCAGCCCTGCCCAGGGCTCCCAGGGAGTTGGGTCTGGGCATCCCTGCTCTCACCCTCCATGGTGGGTCTCATGGGCAGCCCTTCCCACCTCCCCTGCCTTCAGTAGAGGACCTGGGTGACACCCCATGCACACGTGCACACACATGCATGCACTCTCAAACACGCCCTGCTACAGGAAGCAGGCAGAGGCTCCTGCCAGGCTTCAGGCCTCCCCTGTGGCTGTCCCCTCTACCTTCGGCCCAGAAACACACCTTCTAAACAGATGGAGCCAGAGAAGGGGAGACCATTTCCCCACGACTGAATCCAGACACCCTGTCACCCTTCCACCTCCCTCCCCAGCTGGCCTATCCTGTCCAGGTAGGATGTGGGGCTAGGACTGACCCCCTCCCTTCCAAGAGTCCCGGCACTCCAGCAATGGTTTCAGGCCAGACGGACACATGGTCCAGGCACTTTCAACCCACTGTGTGGGTCTGAGCCCCAAAATCATGTTCTGTGTAAGCCGGGGGACTTGGCCTCACAGACCCCGAATTTCACACCACACCAGGTCCAGGATGCTGGCTTCCTTCCTGTGAGTTTTGGAGGCCTGGCCAGAGCTCTGCAGGCCTTCTCATGGTGATGCTTACCGGCATTTATTACACCCCTCAGGCAGAATCCTGCAGCCCCTGCCACCCCCTGCTGGCTTCCTCACCCTCTCAGCTGCCTGCACCACCCGTCCCTGCCACACACATTAGGCAGCTCGGCCCCACCCGCCTTTCAAGAGGCCTCACCCCACCTGCCCTCTTGCAGGGAAGGACATGGAGCCCAACGGCCCGTTGCTGCTGAGGGATGCAGGGCCCCCAACTCCAGGCTCTGCCACAAAGGTGCCACCGGTAAGAGCTCGGCCGTGGGAGGACCAGTGGGAAGGGGCCTGGCCCAGGACATGGCAGGAAATGTCTGGGGACAGGTGTGGCAGGGATGCCAGCCAGGCCTGTCTTTCCCGCCTGTCCCAGCTGTGCGGCTTCAGGGAGGGTCGCTGAACAGGGAATGGGGTCCCAAATGCCAGGGTCTAGTTGTGGTGTCATGAAAGTTACCTTCTTGGGGTCAGGATGTGGGCTGCTAGGTGGTGGTCAGGGGTAGAAAATAACAAAAGGAGGCCCCGGGGGCCCTTTGGCTGTAGGCAGACCCACCAAGACCACTGAGTGCATGCCATCCGGTCCCTGCCAGGGCCACACCCTCCCCAGGCGAGCCCTCCTGCAGGACCTCCAGGGGCAGGGCTCTGCCATCACCCTCCCTCCCCTGTGGGGTCCCAGTCCAGGGGAGCCATAGCCCCCAGATGCTGACCATGGGTTGTGGCCCCAGGTCCCAATGACAAGGCCCTCCCCACCTTGACCACCTAGTACCTCAGGTGACCTTGAGTGATGGCCTTCCTTCCTGGCCCCTGTTTCCTCACCTGTCAAATAAGGAAGTGGTGTTTGGAGGGTCTGTTCCCGAGTCAGCCTTGAGAAGAAAAGGCCAGACCTTTGCTGGATCCCTGGAGCTACCTGCTCCTCCCTCATCCCCAGGGTGCCTGGCCACTGGGGGCAGCTGTGACCCCCCCTTACACCCACTCTATGATTTATTTATTTACTGGTCTGGGTAGTGTTGTGGTAGAATACAGGGAGTATAAACTTTAGCATCTTAACCATTGTCGGGTGCACAGCTCAGTGGTACTAAGCTCAGTCACTGTGCTGTGCGGTGTCACCACCCTCTGTCTCCAGAACTTTCTCACCTTCCCAAACTGAAGCTCTGCCCTGTCAAACAGTTAACACCCCCCACCCCACCACAGTCCACTTTCTGTCTCTGTGAATCTGATGACTCTGGGGGGCTCACATAAGTGGAATCACAGCATTCGTCCTTTCGTGTCTGGATTTTTCACTGACCATAACAACTTCAGGGTTTAATCCATGATGTGACACATGTCAGGGTTTCCTGAATTTTTAAGGTCTCAGGACTATTTGCTGTCTGGAGGGACCATGTTGCATCTCTCCCATCAGCAGTTGGTGGCCGTCTGGCTTGTCCCCTCCTTTCAGCAGTGGTGAAGATGCTGCTGGGATCACACATGAACTTGAGGATCAGTTTTCACTTCTTTGGGGTATCTCCCAGAGGATGGACTGGCTGGGTCACAGGTTGTTCTGTGGTAACGTGGAATTCTAACAAATCCCAACTCCTTTCCACAGCGCCTGCACTGTTTTGCATGATGACCTGTAGGCACACAGCCCAGCTTCTCACGTCCTCCCCGAGGCTTGTTAAGTTCTGTTTGGGGGGGTTTACTTATTATTATAGCTGCTTCACGGGTGGAAGCCGTATCTCCTTCTGGTTTGGACTTGCATTTCCCTAGTGACTAAAACATGAAGTGTCTCAATGTGCTGGTGGCCAGTCTGTGTATCCTCTTTGAAGAAATAATCTATTGAAGTTCATTGCTCATTCTTGGATTGGGTTGTCTGTCTTTTTGTTGCTGAGTTATAAGAGTTCCTCACGTATTCTGAATACTAGGTCTTTATTAGAGAGACGATTTGCAATTACTTCGTCTGATTCTATAGGTTGTTCTGAATTATATTTTCTAAGTAATTTTTATAGGTTGCAAAGTTCCTGTCAGATGCCAAAATTCACAGTTCTGGCAGCTTTTCTCGTTTCTTGGGGTGTTTCATTATTGCACCAGACTTTGATGTGTAGAGGCACATAGGAGGGACTAGAGGGCCCTGTCTTGTCTGGACAGGATGGCCAGCGTGGCTTTTAGGAAGGAGGAACCGACAGGCAGTCCACAGCGCTGGGCAGAGGCCACAGACACCGGACACCAAGTGGCCTTGCCTCGCTACCCTGGGTCTTGTCTTCCCTCTTCCATGTTGGCTAAAGCGAGCACAGCCCTGTTCAGCCACATCTGGTGGAGAGCTGGGCAGTGGGCCAGTAGCAACAGGTTTTGGCATGCATCCGTTTGTTTGTTCATTCATTCATTCATTCCAGATGCTTGCTGAGCCCCCATCTGCCAGGGCCGAGCAGGTACTGGGATGTAACTGTGCCCTGGTGGGAGCCATGGACAACAAAAAGTTGAGCACAGGAACAGCTTTGTAGCTATAATTGCAAAAGTCCTGTGTGGCCCAAGGGCAGTGTGTGTCACCAGGGCCTGCTGCTGCGAGGTGGGGAAATGGCTCCTGGGGCCTGAGAAAGGAGCAGGGGTTGCCCAGCTGCAGGGAAGAGCATTCTAAGTTGGGGAACAGCATGTGCTCAGGCAGCAAAGGGCACCATGCACAAGAATCCCAGCTCAGGGACTTCCAGGTAGGGACTTGGGGCGTCTCGGCTGTCAGCCTGGGCCCCCAGAGGCTGTCTCCTGGCCAGGGTCTGGCACACAGATCGTGGCTCCTTCCTGTCACTGTCCTCAGCCCAAGACTGCTTGTGGGGGCAGGTACAGGTCTTGTACCCCCTTTTTCCTGTGATCCTGTGTTTCTCACCTAAGAGAGTGCCTGGTTCAATCCCAGCTCTGCTCCTGGGAGCTGTGTGACTTTGGGCATGTTTCTGAACCTCTCTGTGCCATAGTTGCCTCCTCTGCAGAGTGTAGATAACAGTAATCTGAGCCATCATATTTAACATACTTGCAGCTGTGCACACAATCATAAAACTATGCACATGGCATTCCCTGCACCCTCCCTCACAGCCTCTGTGCACTTGGGGATTGTCTGTCTCTGCCTCAAAGAGTCAAGTTGGCTTTGCTTTCTGACCCCACTGCCTAGAGCCAAAAGTCAGCACACAGTGCTGCCAGGACAACCAGCCACAGAACAGTCTGAGTCCCAGCCCTGCCACTTGCTCGCTGTGCAACACTGGGAAGTTACTTTACCATCCTGTGGCTGGTTTTCTAGTCCACAGAATGGAGCGATCATGGACCCACCTCGTGGGTCGCTGGAAAAAAATAGGTGAGTGCATCTGGCAAGGCATCTGCACGGGGCCTGGCACACTTGTGCAGATAGGGCTCTGGCTCTGCCGTCACGATTAGGACAGGCTGCAAAGCCTCCCAGTTCCCACTGCCCCTATATGGGGCTCCTTTTGCCCAGAGCAGGGCGTTCCTGGCCCCGGAAGCCCCAAGCGGCTGTAGCGAAAGCCCCAGAATGTCCGTCAGGAGAGCAGGGCCGGGTGGCCACACTTTGTCAGGCTCTGCCACTGAACAGCCTGTGTTCCAGATACTCGGTGCTGCAGTTCAACTGTAAATGTGCCACAGACAACACAGTGTATGGACGGTGTGGCCATGTGCCAAGAAAACTATTCATGGATGCTGAAAGTTGAACTTCATATGATTTTCACATCTTACAAAATATAATTCTTTTGATTTTTTCCCCAAACATTTAAAAATGGGGAAGCTGTTCTCAGCTTACAGGCCACACAGAAGCAGGTGGCAGGCAGGACTCTGGTCATAGCTTGCTGTCCCCCATCCTGTAGACTGTAGACCTGGCTGTGTATCTCAGGCCTCAGTTTCCCCATTTGTAAGAGGACTGTGGCCCTTTTCAGCTTCAGGAACCAGGGACTGCTACTCTCTGCCTGTGCAGTCAGCTATGTGCCAAGCCCGGGAGAGGACTGGCGCTGACCTCCACATACAGTTCTTGGTGGTGGGGTGGGCGTCCCCCAGCACAGCCTGCACTTGTGCCTCGGCCTTGCCCAGAGCTGGACACATGATGATGGCCAAGAAGTGGACACCTGGGGCCCGTGAGGAAGGAACAAAGGGGCAGGGAAGCTATTCCTTTGGGTGGAAGTAGTGTGGTCCCCAGAAACCCAGTGTGAGGCCTTGTCACCATCCCCCTCTGCAAGGTACAGCCCTGGCCCTCTGGCCACCCTTACTTGGGCCTCCTGAGTGCCCTCCCCATCAGGGCCCATCCTCCATACCTGTTGGCTCAGCCCTGACACCCAATGGCCCTCTGTTTCCTTCCTGCCTTGACCACCTGCCTGTCCCTGCGTGTGCTGGGGTAGGTGGGTCCCCATCTTTCTATTGTTATGTGCCCAGGGTAGGTGCCCAGGGAAGGGGCTCCTTTGGCCACCTTGTTCCTCCATCTCCCATGACACTCCTAGAGGTGCTGGTAGATGAGACAGAGGGGTCCTGAGCAGGGTGGCAGGGTGGGGGCATTAATCCCACACCCCCGCCCTCTGCATCCCCAGGCTGTACCCCAATGTCCCGTCCCCCACACCTGCATTTTTTCTTTGCAGGCAGAGTACAGGCTGTGCAATGGATCTGACAAAGAGTGTGTGTCACCAACAACCAGGGTCGCCAAGAAGGAGGCTCTCAAGGTGGGCCAGGCCTGGGGAGGAAGCATAGCTACGTCATTGAGGAATGGGCAGCTGAGTCAGGGTGCCACCCCCTGCCTGACAAAGGGAAGGGAACAAAGCCTGGGCTGTGCAGTGGGAGGAGGTGGGGGCAGCTGGGGCCTCCGCCCTGATTTGCCCGCTTGGTGCCCGGCCCAGGTGCAGAAGAAGAACTACCGGCAAGAGAAGAAGCGAGCTACTCGGCAGCTGCTGCGCGCCCTCACGGACCCTGGAGTGGTCATCATGGCCGACAGCCTGAAGGTGGGGCTGCACTTGACCCAGGGATAGTGTCTGTTTGCTTGTCACTGGGGGTCTAGATCCAATTTCTGGGGCTGCCGTAACAAATGAACACAAACTGGAAAGCTCAAACCAGCAGAAATGCAGGCCAGGCATGGCAGCTCACACCTGCAATCCCAGCACTCTGGGAGGCCAAGGCAGGAGTTTGAGACCAGCCTGAGCAAGACATCATCTCTACTAAAAACACCTCACACACTAGCCGGGTGTTATGGCGGGTGCCTTTAGTCCCAGCTACTCGGGAGGCTGTGGCAGGAGGATCACTTGAGCCCGAGTTTGAGCTTGCTGTGAGCTATGACGCCATGGCACTCTACCCAGGGCAACAGAATAAGACTCTGTGTGAAAAAAAAACAAAACCAAAAACACAGAAATGTGTTTCCTACCACCTGTCCCATCCCTGCAGGGATGGCCTTGCCCCCATGTGGTCTCTCTGCCTCTCTCCCCTCTCTGTGTAAGGAGCTGGGCCCCAACAGGGCCATTGTCACTTCACAGCATCTGCAAAGATCCCATTTCCAGGTAGAGTAGGATCTGCTCAGCTGGGTGAGGCAGGAGCAGCGCGACAGCCTGCTTGTGGTGTCCAGGTCCGGATCAGGAGGCCTGTGTTCAACCCCTGAACCTTGGTTTCCTCTCCAGACAGTGGAATGACACTGCCTAGCCCCAGGGCTACTGGGCAGAGCACAGGGCCTGGCCTGAGCAGGCTCTTTCCACCTCACACACCAAAAGTACAATGAAGAAGTGGTGTGCAAAAGTGAATATATATTTAGAATGAGAAAAAAATGACAGCTGGTTTCAAAATTTACAAAGCTGATGGTGGCAACATCACTGGCCCCTCCCAGGAGCCAACTTGACTCTCATCAACATCACCAGTAATCCTGTGCCTACCTACTCTGTATTTCTCTGGATTCACCCTAATTTAGGGGCTTTCTCCTGCCGCATAGTGGGCCGGAGTTCTGCTGAGTACTGGGGCACTGTCTGACTCCTGCCCTGCACACAGCAGTCTGGGACACTGGCCCAGGGCACGAGGGCCAGCGGGGTCCTTGAAGGTGGTGCCCTCCCCACAGGTCCGTGGGACCTTGAAGAGCTGGACCAAGCTGTGGTGCGTGCTGAAGCCAGGGGCACTGCTCATCTACAAGACACCCTCGGGGGGCCAGTGGGTGGGCACCGTGCTGCTGCACTGCTGTGAGCTCATCGAGCGGCCCTCCAAGAAGGACGGCTTCTGCTTTAAGCTGTTCCACCCGCTGGACCAGTCCGTCTGGGCTGTGAAGGTGTGTAGGCCTGGGCAGAGGAGAGGGGGAGCAAAGAGAGGGTGTGCGGGAGAGGGCGTACAGGGAGTGGGCATGGGAGCAGGCTGTCTATCCAGATGGGCTCTCACAGCCACTGTGGGACCCCAGGCACATCTCTTAACTTCCCCAAGCCCCTGTGGGCCACACAGCCACACAGCAGGCCACAGGGAGGGGCGAATCATGATCCAGGTCCTTTAGTCACGCCATCCAGGAAGGAGGAGGGTGCTGCTTCTGGGGTGGTTGAGGAACAGGCTGTGTGTCCTGCTGCCTGAGCCCAGACCTCAACCCTCATAACCAGAGGCTGCCCTGGCCAGGGATAACCCAGGATGCCCAGAGAAACAGCAAAGTTTCTCAGTGCCGCTATGCCCAAATATCGCATGAATATTCTTACACTGAAAAGCTGTTCATTATTTCCCTAAGATCTGAATCCAACTAGGTGTCCTGGGTTTGCACTTGCTGATTCTGGCCATCCTAATTTGGGAGGCTCAAGAGCTGGAAGCTGATGGCGGAGCTGCCGGCCAACCATGAGTCAGAGAGCTCCCTGTCCACTCACCTCTCACTGCCCATTTGTCTGCCTGCCAAGTGCCTGGCCCTGCCTAGTGGGGTCCCGAGGCCCCAGGAGGATCCACATGAGTCCAAGTGTGGGTCTCCATGGTTCTGCTGGCCTGTCTGTGCATCTGTCCCTGGGTGTTACCCCAGTGACACTAAGCCTCTGCTTTCCAGGGCCCCAAAGGTGAGAGTGTGGGCTCCATCATGCAGCCCCTGCCCAGCAGTTACCTGATCTTCAGAGCTGCCTCCGAGTCAGATGGTGAGTCCCTGCCGGTCCCTCTCAAAATGGGTCAGGGTTGCAGCCCAGGTGCAGGTGGTCCCAGTTTAGGCCCTTCTGTTGTCACCCAAGGAAACACCCTGAAGTCACAGGGCAAGCTGGCTAGGAGCCAGGCAGGCCCACCACTCACTGTGACCCCTCTCTGAGCCTCAGCTTCACTAGGGGCAAAATGTGACTGATGACCCTGGTCGCCCCAGTGTGAGGAGCATCCAGTGACCATACAAAGCAACCAGGTGCCAATTACTGAGCTCCAAGCAGCAGCCAGGCACCATTGAACCACCGGGTTCTACTGCTACTGTCCGCATTTGACAGACAGGAAACAGAGGCAGGGCCACTACCGGGAAGGTGCTAGAGCCTGAGTGTGAACGGGAACTTCCCTGACTCACAAATGCATCTCCCATTTGGCCAACACTAGGCAGTAGTGTGGTTCCTTCTTAGGGACACCCCCCTTCTAACAGGGCAGGCCCAGCCCCACATCACCCTCCAGGGGCTGCTCCAGCTACTCTGAGCCCCCAGGGCTGGCTCCTGGTGGGGAAGGAGCCCTGCCTGGAGCAGTGGCAGGTTGGATTCCCCACCCAGTGTCCTGCCCTGCCGGCCCGGCATCATGCCCTGATGGTGTCATACCCATACTCCCCTTCCAGCCATCTGAGTCCTCTTCTGTAATGACCATTCCCCAACTCTGTGCTGAGTCCCATGTGGCTGCCATGGGCAGGGAAGCTCACAACCTCTGCATTCTAGAGGGAGATGAGCAGTGAGCCATCAGAAAGGGCCGGGGCCGTGACCAGGGAGGGTGTCCACAGTCCCTGTGGGTATCAGGGCGGGCTTCTTGGAGGCGGCGGCAGAGGCATCAAAGGATTCGTAATGGTCCAAATGCCTAGTCCTCTGTGGCAACCACAGACACACGTGTCAGGACCAGGGTCCCAGTTCAGCAGCTGCACCTGTCCCCTCAGCTGCCCACCTGCACATGTTTCCCATGAGCCCCACTCCCAGGAACGTACAGCCCAGACTGGGCACTTTTGTGAGTAGGGGAGCCACTGTTAGCAGTTAAACCTGTTGAGACACTCAGGTGGTGCTTGTCTAACCATGATGGCAGCAGAGCAGGAGCCAAGGGCAGGAGTTCCAGGTGTCCAGCTCTGTTGATCGCCCCCCCAACCTCTGTCCACACAGCTAGGAGCTGCCTCTCCTCTTGGTGTGGGAGGTGCCTCTTCTGCCCACTCTCTTGCCCTGAGCTCTGGGCCAACAGGGGCCTCGGGCATGGACTGCACATGCAGGGACCTGTGGGCCAGCTGTCTGGGTGGGAGGCAGGCTCTCAGTCTTCCGGGCTTGAGACCTAGAGAGGTCACTTAGTATCCTGGCGTTTGTGAGTAACATGGCAACCCAGGTGGATGAAGCTGTGCTGTGAGGATCCTCTGAGGCCCCCGCAGGGCCACCTCCTCCGCGGTGACTGACCCCTGTCAGGGCCTGCTCGAAAAGTCCTTGGTCCACACAGGGTTCCTGATGTCTGCTCCCTGTGGACTCCTAGATGGATGGGGGTGAGGAAGGGAGGGGTCTCCCTGGTGGGGTAGAGGGTGGGATCTGTGAGGGCCGGAGTCAGCAGGGTTTTCCTGGTAGCCCTCTGGAGATGGGACCCCTGGGACAGGGGTTGGCTCACCCCTTGTCCCCCCCAGGCCGCTGCTGGCTGGACGCCCTAGAGCTGGCACTCCGCTGCTCCAGTCTACTGCGACTGAGCGCCTGTAAGCAGGGCTGCGACGGGGAGCCAGGGTCCTCGCCAGATGCATCGCCCTCATCACTCTATGGACTGCCCTCCTCGGCTGCTGTCCACCCAGACCAGGACCTATTCCCGTGAGTGGGGCAGGGGTGGCTCTGCCTCCCAGGGTCTCGGGGTGGGGGGGGGCAGAGGGCAGCCCCAGGCCCCACAGGCTGCAGGCTGGCGGGGTGACTTGTTCACTGCTGTGGCCTTGGTTGCCTTGCCAATAAAAGGGGCCAATAGTGTCACAGGCAGGCTGTCAAGAGTCTTAAGTGCAGGAATGTGCATGAAGTGCCCAGCCTGCCTGGGCTGCCCGGACCTCAGACCACGATGCCGTCCACCTTCCAGATTGAATGGGGTATCCCTGGAGAATGACGCGTTCTCAGACAGGTCGGAGCGAGAGAACCCCGAGGAGTCAGACACTGAGACCCAAGATCACAGCCGGAAGACCGAGAGTGGGAGCGACCAGTCGGAGACCTCCGGGGCCCCTGGGCACAGAGGGACCACCTATGTGGAGCAGGCCCACGAGGAGCTCGGGGAGGTGAGAGCCCCCCACCCGGCGCTCCAATCAGCCCCTCACCTCTGCCCCTCATTTCAGATGCAGAGGTAACAATGCCAAGTCCTACAGGGGGGTCTCTTTGTCTGTCCCACGCTGGCCAGACGCCTACTGGCTATCTGGCCTGGGGTTCTGGGATGGCGCAGGAGTTCACTACTATGGGTGCCTCCTGCAGGCTGTAACATGCTGAGGGGAGAACGGGGGCTCAGGAAGGTGATCAGCTTATGGGAGGAGTACAGAGGCTGACTGGGCACCTGCATACACCTGGCACTGTCCTGAGTGTGGGGGAGACAGAACTGGGCCCTGTGTGTCTCAGATGCCAGCAGGAAATACCACAGCCCCACAAACAGAAGAGGTCAGGGAGTCACAGGGAGGTGCGTGGGCCAGGGCCCACAACAGGCCAGAGTAGCTGCCCCACGCAGGGCACAGCTGTAGACCTGCAGCCAAGGTGGCTGGCTCACTGCACAAGGACTTCTCTGGAAGGACGTACACTGGGCTGCACTGGGAGAGCAGGGGTGGGCTGAGAAGTGGACTTTGCTCTGGATTGGGTGCTGTCAGCCACTGGGGGCTCTGCAACCTAGAATCTTGTCCTTCCCATTCAAGAGGTGGGATGAAAGGAGCAAGGCTCAGGCTGTCCTTGGTGGAGAAGAGACAGCCCCTGGTTTGAGCAAGAAAAGGGGATTTGGGTCCTTGTCACTTGGGACAGCGTCTTGTCTGCTTCTTGCTCCACCGGAGTCATGGAGTGGTCTTGCCTGGTGCCCTGCCTGTTCAGAAGGACACCACTCATCCCTGTGGATGCCAGGCCACTCTGGCTGTTCAGCTGCTATCTTCACAGGGCAACCAGTGCTGCGTGTGCGGGAAAGGGAGGTTAGGCAGAGGGGTTGATGCAGACACCTAGCTCTGTAGGGAGGAGCTGTTGTTAGGAGGAAGCTACTTAGACCCCCAGCATGACGGAGAAGGGAAAGTGGATGGATTCAGAGTACTTAGGGGGTTGGATCATGCAGGTCCCTGCGAGATGCCGTTATGAGCCAGGCAGGGCAGGCCAAGGACAGGGGAGATGCCGCTGCCCGTGAGTCTGGGGCTCAGGCAGAGGTCTGGGTGTCAGGGCTGACACCCCAGGCTTCGGAGGCTGAGCACAGGTGGCAGAGGAGCCGGAGGTGGGAGGAACGCAAGGTCCCAGGGCCACCGAGAGTCAGGGCAGGGTGAGCAGTGGTGGTACACTGTATGAGGAGGGGGGTGAAGGGATTCCTGCCAGTGCTGCTCCCCATGAGAACCCCAGAGCTGGCCTGGAAATTGAGGCCAGGGAGCCACAGCTTAAGGGATTAACGTAGGCACACCTGAGAGTTCCCTGACCCTAGGGGGGAAATTCGCTAGACCAATGTCACAGGACTAGTCCACAGCTAGGCATGCACAGAGGGGCAGAACAACTTGCCTAAGGCAGCCCAGCAGGATGGAGCCGGACCCTGAGGCAGGGCCTGCTGTTGGCACCCCATCCTGCTGCCTCCCAGGGCAGCTGCCATTGGGCTAAGAGTACAGATTGTCCCAGTCCACATCAGCTGTGTAACCTTGGGCAAGTCACTTGTCCCTTCTGTGAAGGGGGCAGGTCCAATGTTGCCTTGTGTGCCCTGGGGCTGTTGAAAAGTGGATGTACAGCAAGAAAAGGGATGTCTCAGGAAGGAGGGGGTCCAGGCCGCCATTCAACTTCTAGCAAATGAGGGAGGCTTTCTACAGGAAGCAGGGACTTGTGGAGATGATGGGCAAGGTTACAGCATTGATCTATAACCTGCACTTACTTCCAACCTCAGGAAGTTGTGTACATTTGATATCTACAACTTCATGTGTCCTAATCATACCCCCAATAAAGTAGAGAAAGAAAGAAAAGAAATTTGGAAATAGTAATAATGTTTTTTAAAAAAACAGAAGGGCAGGCCACCATCTGCATCTCCAGATCATTTGGAGCCCCCTGAACGCCAGGCCCGGAGTCACACAAAGTCCCCAGATGGGTTTCAGCAGCCACGTTTCGGGAGGCCCCACTTGGACTCAGAGGGGCTGGCGAACAGAGGGGGCAGGGCCCTGGGTGGGGAAGAGTCAGGTCAGATGCAGCTCAGGTGGGTGCAGGAGCCCACGGCCAGGCCAGGGGTCTACAACTGAAGCTGGCAGGTGCCATCACTCCCCAGGCTGCCTCCAGCCAGAGCAGCTGCTGCTGTCCTACCCACCTTGCTTGGTCAAGGCCTGACTGCAGCCCCTCTGTGCAGCTGGGTGAGGCATCGCAGGTGGAGACGGTGTCGGAGGAGCACAAGAGTCTCATATGGGTCCTGCTGAAGCAGCTGCGGCCGGGCATGGACCTGTCCCGCGTGGTGCTGCCCACCTTTGTGCTGGAGCCACGCTCCTTCCTCAACAAGCTCTCTGATTACTATTACCACGCTGACCTGCTCTCCAGGTGAGCACCATGCCAGCGGGGACTGGGCCCCGCAGCCCTGCCTGCCCATGGAGCCTTTCTCCACTGTCCCTGTGGCTTTGGCCTCCCAGAAGGCCCTGTCCCCAAAGAGCAGGCTGAGAGGAGCTGGTAAGGAGGAGAGTGATGGGGCAATTCTGAGGGCCATGGCCATTGGTGGTGGCATGGAGTCAACGCACCCCGGGCCCTGTGCCCTCAGGTTGGACAGGTGGGCTTCAGAGGCAGGAAAGGGGCGGAGGAAGAAGCATGGAGGGCTTCCTGGGGCGGCAACTCTGAGCCAACAGTCTCTCTACCCCAGCACGGGAGCAGCCCTGGCACTTTAGGAGAACCCACTTCCCTGGAAAAAGCCCTTGGGGGGCCAGGAGTGTCCAGCATATCCAGGCCTGGTGGCCTGCTTCAAGCTGAGTGGGTGGAGGTTGGATGTAGAAGGGGCTAAGGAAGAGGGAAGGAAGGCTCAGAGCTCTCCCGGGTCGCAGGGCCGCAGCGGAGGATGATGCCTACCGCCGCATGAAGCTTGTGCTGCGCTGGTACCTGTCCGGCTTCTATAAGAAGCCCAAGGTAAGAAGTATTGGCTGTGGGGGTCAGCCTGTTCAGCCCCTGTCCCCTGGCATCGCCGCCTCCCCAGCCTTGAAGGATCTTCTCATCCCGCAGTGGGCCCTAACTCCCAGAGAGGGGCTCCTGGGCAGCTCAGACCAGACCCCACAGGTGGCCCTGGTTCCCTGAAAGGCCCAAGCCAGGCCGTTCCCCACCCCTAAGAGGGCAGCCTCAGGCTTGTCAGAGACACTCCCTCACAGGATGGTGCCAGGAATGGCACTGTCTTTCCTGAACCTTATGATGCCTTAGGGACCTGTAGTTTTCAGTTTTTAGTGATAGAACCCATTTTTAGAACCCGAAACCCCAGACTCAGATAACAGCAGGGCTGGGGCTGCTCTGGTTGTGGTGAGGGGGCAGGGCCTCCAGCCCACCCACTCCCTTTACCCCACTGCTGAGCCCTGGGTTTCCATGGGACACAAGTTTGAAAACCACCATTCTGGTTCTACCTCTTCATTGTGCAGCTGGGGAAATCGAGGCTCAGGGAGGGAAGGAACATCCCAAGTCACACAGCAGGCTACCAGTGGTGCTGGGTCTCCTGACAGCATGGTGCCTTCCGCAGGTCACTTTCAGCAGGATGTGTGTGGGCTGCACCCAGAGTCTGGGGACAGCATGACCTGGCTGGGGCATCATGTCCCCCTCTGAGCCGAGAAGTGGACAGGATGCCCTGAGGTGCCCCCAGAATGTAAACCACCTGCAAAGCATAGTCTCCCCAAAGCAGAAGTGGGGTGGTGCTATTCCTAGCTGCTGGGAGCAAACCAGGTCATCCCTTCTGGAGACCAGGGTACACGCAGCCGCCACACGCCGTCCCATAGTCCATGACACCCACACGGCATCCGTGGCTGGGCCCTGCACAGTGAGCCCCTCCCTTCAGCTCCAACAGGTTTCTGTTCATTGCCTGCAGGGAATCAAGAAGCCCTACAACCCCATCCTGGGGGAGACCTTCCGCTGCTGCTGGTTCCACCCCCAGACCAACAGCCACACATTCTACATAGCAGAGCAGGCAAGAGCCCCCACTGCCCAGGCTGGATGTGGGTCAGCCTGGCAAAGGGGGATGCTGTGCCTGGCAAGGCAGGTGACCCCAAGAGCACATTTCTCAGAGGCCTGCCCATGAGGAGGCCTCTGGACCCATCTGCTGCCAGTGGGGATCTCCTGGAAGGTATGGACACAGCCCAGCACCTGTGGCAGCAGGCAGTGTCTCCCTAGGAAGAGGGATGGTACAACCCTTTCCCAAGGGGCACTCTGGGCTGATTTAAGAACTGGAAGTCTCAGGCTCAGCTTCCCTGAGCATCAGGAGCAAAAGCCGGGGCGGGGGGGTGTCCTCACCCAGGCCTGAGACTGGGCAGGATGTGGATTGAGGGGGCATCAGGCAGCCCAGGCCCTTGCCTCCCTCAGGGTGCTCACCTGGGGCCATTTCCAGAGTCCCCTCTCCGCACACAGGTGTCCCACCACCCGCCTGTGTCTGCCTTCCACGTCAGCAACCGGAAGGATGGCTTCTGCATCAGTGGCAGCATCACAGCCAAGTCCAAGTTCTATGGTGAGACCCTCACCCTCAGGACACCCAGACCTCAAGTGGTGGCTGTGTGCATGTCCCTGCCCAGTCAGAGGCTATGTAGGTGATAACAGTGCTCAGATTCTGGCATTGGCAGGGCCAGTCCCGAACCCAGCACCCCTAGCGGAGAGTGGGCACTGTTTGTAGGGATACTGTAAACAGGGAAGACTAGAGCCAAGAGGTCTGGTCAGTAGCTTCTGGCCCATATGGCTATTTAAAGTGACTTAAGATGAAATAAAACCTAAGATGCAGCCCCTCAGTTGCAGGGTACCCATCACTCAGACTCAGAGGCCATACGTGCCCGGTGCCCCCAAGTGGAACAGGCAAGATATAACATGCCTATCTTTGCAGAAAGTTCTGTTGGACAGTGCTGCTCTGGGGCTGGCAGGTGTGGTAGCTCGGAAAATGTCCATTTCTACTTTTTCCCATCAGGCATACTTTTGTTACTGTCATCTGTGGACAGGTGTGTGCTGAGCCACCCTGTGTGCTCAGCTGTCTGTGGGGTGTATGGAGAACACCTCTGTCTGCAGAGGGGGTAATAGGTGGCATCTGCCCATGGGCTCAGCCCATTTGCCTCCTCCCCATATCCCTCACCAGCAATGCATATGATTTTCAACCCAGAGTGGGTGCACCCCCTCAACAGGGGTATTTATAGTCCCAGAGGGGCTCAGGCTTTTCAGAAAGGTTGGTAGCCCCTACCCTCAGAATCTCTGGTTTAATAATCGAAATAAACCATTAAGACATGAAAAGTTAAATAACTTCTCTGAACAGATGCCACGTGCACACTGGCCAAGGTTTTACAGAATCCCAAGGATCAGTAGGGTTAAGGGACTCAACCAGTCACACAGCTGGAAGTAGCTCAGACCCTGTGACTTCACTGTCTCTGCAGGGAACTCACTGTCCGCTCTGCTGGACGGCAAAGCGACCCTCACCTTCCTGAACCGCGAGGAGGATTACACCCTCACCATGCCCTACGCCCACTGCAAAGGTGAGAGCCGGGCCAGCCACTCATAGAGCTCTGGGTGCTAAAGGTGCTAAAACCTTTGGTTTGCAGTTGTTTAAAGGAACCTTTATTCTACCTCTATTCCAGGCAGATAGCTGTTTTCCTCCCCTCTGGACACACCTCCTTTTGCCTTCTGGCTTCCTTGGCATTGGTGACCACTCAGCTGTCAGCCTATTTGCTGCAAATCTGCTTTTCTCTGTAGCTACTTATAAGCTAGTCTCTTTGTCTTTGGTGCTCTACCAGCCTACTATAGGGTGTCAAGGTTTAGATTTCTTCTTTACTTTCTTTTTTTTGTTTGTTTGTTTGTAGAGACAGAGTCTCACTTTATGGCCCTCGGTAGAGTGCCGTGGCATCACACAGCTCACAGCAACCTCCAACTCCTGGGCTTAGGTGATTCTCTTGCCTCAGTTGCCCGAGTAGCTGGGACCACAGGCGCCCGCCACAACGCCCAGCTATTTTTTGGTTGCAGTTCAGCTGGGGCCGGGTTTGAACCCGCCACCCTCGGTATATGGGGCCGGCACCTTACTGACTGAGCCACAGGCGCCGCCCTAGATTTCTTCTTTACTTTCTAATTCATAGACTATTTCTTAGAGCAGTTTTATGTTTACAGAGAAATTGCACAGGGAGTGCACAGTCCCCACACCCCCATGCAGGTTCCCTGCGTTCTCTCCTGTGAACTGTGGCTCACTGCACAGTTGCTGGTACAGTGTTGATATGGTATTGTTAACTGGAGCCCACAGTGCACAGTGGGGCTCACTCTTGTCTATACATTCTATGGATTTTGACAAATATATATTGACATCACCCACCTTTGCAGTGTCATACAAAATTGTTTCACTGCCCTAAAAATCTCATTATGGGCTGGACACGGTGGCTGACACCTGTAATCCCAGCACGCTGGGAGGCCAAGGTGAGCAGATTGCCTGAGCTCAGGCGTTTGAGACCAGTCTGAGCAAGAGGGAGACCCTGTCTCTAAAAATAGCCAGGCGTTGTGGGGGACGCCTATAGTCCCAGCTGCGTGGGAGGCCAAGGCTAAAGGATTGCTTGAGCCCAAGAGTTTGAGAGTGTCAAATCTCTTGTGATTAGACAGGAATAGATACTCGCTCATCCCACCCACCGTTGAGCCCTGGCAACCACTGATCCTTTTACTGTCGCCATAGCTTTGCCTTTTCCAGAAGATCGTGTCTTGGGGGTCACGTAGTACACGGCCTTTTCAGGTCGGTTCCTTTCACTTGTAATGTGCATTTAAAATTTTCCTCTTTTTGTAGCTTGAAAGCTCTGCTTTTTTTTTTTCTTTTTCATGATTGAGGGCTTTTATTTGTCTGTTTTATCTCCCTGAATCTGAGGTTTCATGGCTTTGGTCTGGAAATTTGGGCCTAGAAATTCGAGTCTGGCAATTTGTAGCCATTATTCTATTTGTTCGTTTTTTGAGACAACATAGGGTGCTGTCACCCAGGCTGGAGTGCACTGGCATGGTCATAGCTTGTGCAGCTGCAAACTCCTGTAGCCATTATTTGTTTTCCTTACCATTGAGTTCAAAGCCATTTTTTAAAATACTAATTCATTCCTAATTTCTCCATGTTTTCTAGAATTTCAATGAGATGCTTGCTACACTGTCTCCTTCCCAGCTCTGTATCTGGCAGTGTTCCCAGCGTATCTTTTATTTCTCTGAGTTCAAGATGATTTCTTTTTTTTTTTTTTTGAGAGTCTAACTATGTCCCCCTCAGTAGAATGCTGTGGCATCACGGCTCATAGCTCAAGTGATCCTCTTGCCTCAGCCTCCCCAGTAGCTGGGACTACAGGCACTCGCCACAACGCCCAGCTATTTTTTTTGTTGTTGTTGCAGTTGTTGTTGTTAAGCAGGCCCAGGCTGGGTTCGAACCCGCCAGCCTTGGGGTATGTGGCTGGCACCATAACCACTGTGCTGCGGGCACCAAGCCTCTTTAGATCTATCTTTAATGCACCTGATGTTTGACTCCCACACCAAGTTTCTGTCTTGACATTTAGTTTCCCTACACATTCTGCTTGCTTCCATTTCAAACCTGCCTGCTCTTCAGTACCTGTACCTTGTTCCCCCATCCCATTTGCAATTCCTTCTTATAAATCTTTGAACGTTACAAACACAATTGTTTTCCGTCTTCTCTCTCTCTAGTAATTCTCATATTCTGGGATTCTAACTTGTGTGCTGCTGTCTCCCCACCCGCCACAGAGGTCCCTTAGCAGATGCTGAGTGACTCTATGTAGTAAAACTCTGAGATTCTGATTTTGCTGGGAGATTTTCTGGGCTCTCATAGAAAATGTGTGAATCTCGAACTCAACTTACACATTCACAAAGAGTTTCGTCTTCATTTTTAACCCCTAGAGCCCAGGCCAATCCAAACGTTTCCTCCACTCTCCTTCCACACTGAGTGGAGCTCCTGCAGCTCCTCCCCTGCCAAGGCACAGCTGGGGGAGAGCCCCGGTTCTGTGAAGACGTCCCCAGACAAATTGTCCTGAGTACTCTGGCCCTAGAGCCTGTTACCGCTCCCCATGGGAACCTCAGAAACCAAGATCTTAGCTCAACAAATTCTCCCCCCCGCCTCCTCCTGCCTCCCTCCCTCCTCTACCTCTTTCTGGATGTCTCTTTGCTCGTTTTCTCCTCTGGGGGATTTCCCTTACTTTCTTGTACTCATACTCGCTCAGCCATGCATTTAAAAGACATTACATAAGGTCAGGAGTTCGAGACCAACCTGAGCAAGAGGGAGACCCCCGTCTCTAAAAATAGCCAGGCATTGTGGTGGGCACCTGTAGTCCCAGCTACTTAGGAGGCTGAGGCATTAGGATTGCTTAAGCCCAAGAGTTTGAGATTGCTGTGAGCTGTGATGCCACGGCATTCTACCAAGGGTGACCGAGTAAAAAAACCAAGAACATTATGTATTTTTTTGACCTGTTATCATGGCCACCTTCAAACAGATATAAAAGTGCAGTCCTAGTTGGGCACAGTGGCTCACGCCTGTATTCCCAGCACCGTGGGAGGCTGAGGAGGGAGGATTGCTTGAGCTCAGGAGTTCGAGGCTTGTCTGAGCAAGAATGAGACCCTGACTCCTGGAAAAAAATGGAAAAACCCAGCTGGGCGCCACGGCAAGCACCCGTAATCCCAGCAGCTTCGGAGGCTGAGGCAGCAGGATGCCCACAGCCCAAGTCTGAGGTTGCAGTGAGCTACGATGCCATTGCACTCTGCTCAGGGCATAGGGTAGAACTGTGTCTCAACAACAACAACAAAAAAATGCAGTCCTGTACCCACAGCAGGGCAAGCCACCTGTCACATTTCCTGTGACCCCTACTCACTCTCCCTCTGATTAATTGGAAGTTAATCTGAGACATTGTGTCTTGTTGTCTATAAATTTTATCGTGTATCACTCCAAGATAAGGATTTCCCTTTATCATCAAAACCACCAGGATGCTATCATCATACACAGAAAATGAGAAATTGAGGCTTTCTCCTTCACACCAGAGATTGAGTCTGCTGAGAGTCCCCTGATGGCCACGTGCTAGCGTGCTGCGGGGCACATGCAGCACAGCTCACCTGTCTGAGTGGGGTTCCGCCTCAGGCTCGCTCTGTGCTTTCCTTGGTGTCTCCTCCACTGCTGTTCCCCTTGCATTTTCTCGCAGTTGGTCCAGGCTGGATCTTAGTGGCTGTGTCCCTCTGTCCTGGGTATTTCCTATAAACTGAACTGACTTGCTCTATAGATGCTCAGCGCAGCTCCATGTCTGCCCACAGCAGGGAGGTGCCATTGTCCTTTGTGATGCTAGTGGACATTGATTCTCAGTACCTGGAGGTGTTAATTTATGAGACATGGCAAGGTGGTGACATCCTTTTTGTTTGTTTTTTTGTCTCACTTTGTCACCTTGGGTAGAGTGCTGTGGCATCATACCTCACAGCAACCTCAAACTCTTGGGCTCAAGTTTGAGCCCGCTTGCCTCCGCTTCCCAAGTAGCTGGAACTACAGGCACCCGCCACAATGCCTATTTTTAGAGAGGGGGTCTCACTCTTGCTCAGGCTGGTCTCGAACCCATGAGCTCAGGCAATCTACCCGCCTCAGCCTCCCAGAGTGCTAGGATCATAGGTGTGAGCTGCTGCAACCGGCCTTCTACTTTTTCCTTTTTTTATTGTTTGGGATTCATCGAAGGTACAAAGAATTAGGTTACACTGATTGCATTTGTTAGATAAAGTCCCTCTTATAATTATGTCCCACCCCCAAGAGGTGTACCATACACCATGACTTCCCAGCGGGAGGCTTCTCTAAAGAAAAACTTCTGTCCAGGCATATGGTGGCTCACGCCTGTAATCCCAGCACTCTGAGAGGTTGAGGCAAGTGGATCCCTTGAGCTCAGGAGATTGAGACCAGCCTGAGCAAGAGTGAGACCCCGTCTCTAAACATAGCAGGGTGTTGTGGCAGGAGCCTACAGTCTCAGCTACTTAAGAGATGGAGGCAGGAAGATCACTTGAGCTCAAGAGTTTGAGGTTGCTGTGAGCTGTGACTCCACAACACTCTACCAAGGGAGACAGAGTGAACGCTGTCTCAGCAAAAAAAATAAATAAATAAATAAAGAGAAAGTTCCCTTGGTCTGTTATGTGGTTACCCAGTAGGTTCAGTTGGTTTTAGGATCAATGCCAAATTTTTTCTAAATGAGTCTTTACCCTGCTGTCCATCAAAGGCGATGGTCTTGACAGTCATTATTGTTGGGTGTCATTTGCTGAGAACGTATTTGTGGTTTCTAGTCATTCCAGTTATCATCCTCACCAATGCATTGTCCCACCTTGGCCAGTGGGAGTCACGGTTGGCTTCTGGGCCCTTCTACACATCTGGCCACTTTGCCTCCTTCCTGCTGGTGTGACCACATGAGCACCTTGGGTGCTTGCTGTGCTGGACCCCACTTAGCCCTTTCTCCAGGAAGCCCCAGGTTCCTTCTTGTAGGAAGATTTAAAGACCACAGCTGGAGGGCAGATCTGTTTCCCTTTTTGTCTACTTTTTAGTTGTGGTAACATACACATAATAAGATTGACCATCTTCATCATTTTTAAGTGGACAGTTTAGTGGTATTAAATGCATTCATGACGCTGTGTAGCCATTACCACCATCCACCTCCAGATCTGTTCTTATGGGTGGTTTGGTCATTGATTCTGAGACTTTCCAGTGAGCTGAACGTAGAAGTCTTTTCTGTGTGAGTGTAAAACACGCCTGTGGCTCAGTGAGTAGGGCGCCGGCCCCATATGCCAAGGGTGGCGGGTTCAAACCCGGCCCCGGCCAAACTGCAACAACAACAACAAAAAAAATAGCCGGGCGTTGTGGTGGGCGCCTGTAGTCCCAGCTGCTCGGGAGGCTGAGGCAGGAGAATCGCGTAAGCCCGAGAGTTAGAGGTTGCTGTGAGCCGTGTGACGCCACGGCACTCTACCTGAGGGCGGTACAGTGAGACTCTGTCTCTACAAAAAAAAAAAAAAAAAACAGATCACAAGTTCGTGTTTGCATTCCTAATCCAGAGTCAGGATGGGAGCATCTTGGCAATCCTGTTGACCTGACATCTGAATCTTTAGTTCCCTCCCAGGCCAGAAGGCCCAGTTTTCAGCATCACAGGCATGGTGACTTTTGTTCATACCTCACATCACACACGTGTCAGTCTAGACCTCACAGCCAGCCCTGCGAGCCACACACAACAACAACAGGGTTTGTGTGGCTGTTTCTGTTCTGAGTTTGTACCACTGGCATTTTTAGTCATCGGGACTCAGTCTCCTTTGAGATTACACCACCAGCTAATACCTGATTCAGAGTTTTTATTTCATTTTACTTTTGATTTCTAGGAAGTGCTCTTTACATTTTTTTATAATTATAATTTGTCAATAATTAAACTGTCTTCCTGGTTCCAAAGGCACAACTACAAATCTATGTATAGTCAAAGTGCCAGGTCTCTGGGACTGCTGAGCCCTATGGAGGAACAGAGCCCATGCTGTGTGGAGCTGGCCCCCCCACATCAGCATGAGCCTGGAGACCCTCTCACAGCGCAGATGCCCGCCCCACGTCCTCACCTGCTCCTTCTAAGCTGCTTGATTTTCTGTCACATGCACAGGCCGAGGTGTGTCTAGCCAGCCCCCTACAGGGAGATGCTGGGGGTTTCCAGCCTTTGCTATTCCAAACAGCTTGTCTTCTTTCTTGCCATTTTTAAAAGGTGTGGAAATGTTTTGGTTTGGTGGTCAGGGTGGCTTCTTTAACAGCCAAGAGTGGCAGATTCATTCTTTTCTTCATTCGTTGAACAGAAGATGGATTAATTTTTTAAATATGCCGAGTGCCATCCTGGGTGCTAGTGCCCACTCTGTGTGAGGTGCTGTCCAGGGATGCAGCAGTGGGGAAGACGCCTGCCCTTAGGAGGTGACGTTAGAGCAGGAACTGCAGAGTTGAGGGATGCCTGGAAGAGGGGCAAAGGATGGGGGTGACTTCTGGGCATGAGCAAAGGCCCCAGCAAGGACAGAGAACCCCTTATGGGCAAGATAGTCACCAAGGGCCCAGGCTTCTTCCAGCCTGTGCTCCCCCACATGTGGCTCTGCTCCCAGGGGTCCTGTCTTCTCCACTCTCTCCTCTCACCCTCCTGGGGTCTGACACAGGCCTCCTGTGGGTTCGTGCTGCTTAGTCAGGGCTCAGCAGGGCCTGGGGCTTGGCAGGATCAGAGTGGCCCGACCCCTGACACTAGCTGCATTTCAGGAATCTTGTACGGCACAATGACCATGGAGCTGGGTGGGAAAGTGACCATCAAGTGTGCAAACAACAACTTCCAAGTGGAGCTGGACTTCAAGCTCAAGGTAGTGCTGGCTGCAGCTGGGTGGGGGCAAGGCCCAGAGCTCAGCCAAGGAAGGGACGAGGGCCTAGGGATTCTCCTGCCATGCTGTCACACTCCAGGAAAGGTCCCGAAACAGGTCACACAGGGAGCAGCTCTTAGTATCCTGTGGGTACTGAAGGTCCCCCAAAAGAGAAGGGGCTACCTGAGGCCACATAGCAGAACCAGGAGGGCCCCAGGCCCCTTCTTCTGGGGCCTGTGGCCTCCTCCAGCATCGAGTCCTGCCCCAGGCAGGTTCCTGGGGCACCCCGTGAGAGTGACAGCTCCGTGTCCCCTGAGGATGTCCTCTGGAAGGGGCCTAGCCACTCACTGGCCTCTATCCTGGGTGGCCCTGCAGCCTTTCTTCGGTAGTAGCACAAGCATCAACCAAATCTCAGGGAAGATCATGTCGGGGGACGACGTCTTGGCAAGTCTCACTGGACACTGGGTAAGAGGCCGTCCCTCAGGGCAAGTGTGGCCAGACAGTCTTCACCTGGCTGGCACCTCTGACTCTGGCTGGCTGTCTGGGCAGGACAGTGACGTTTTCATCAAGGAGGAGGGAAGCAGCAGCCCTGAGCTCTTTTGGACCCCAGACAGGGCGGCCCGCGGGCGGAGACTGAAGCGGTACACGGTGCTGCTAGAGGAGCAAACGGAGCTGGAGTCCGAGAGGTGAGGCTGCCCGGCACCCGAGGGGCGCTGCTGCTGCAGCCAGCAGGCAGATCGGCAGGGTGGCAACAGCACCATGAGCATGTCCCTGTGGCAGGTGACCTCCAGGAGTTCCCCTAAAGGCAAGAGGAGGGAGCTCAGCATAGGAAAAAACCATCTCCTGGAGAAAAAACCACCCTGGGAGGCAGGACACCTACAAGGCAGTGAACTCATTGTCACTGGCAGTCAGGCCTCCGTCCAGGGCCAAGGGGCCCTCCGTCCAAGCTGCCTAGGAGTCGGGGCTGCCTGAGTCCCCAGCTCAGGGTAGGTCTGGGGGCCTGCAGGCTCTGGCAGCATGTCACCAGGGCCATCAACGAAGGTGACCAGCACAAGGCCACGCAGGAGAAGTTTGTGCTAGAAGAGGCGCAGCGGCAGCGGACCCGGGAGCGCCAGCAGAGCATCACTCCCTGGAAGCCACAGCTGTTCCACGTGGACCCTGTCACTAGGGAGTGGCACTACAGATATGAGAAGTTAGTGTGGGCAGGCGGTAGCTCTGGGGGCTGTGGAGGTGGGGTGGGCCTATCCGGCTGAGGAGGGCTACAGGGGGCTTCCCTGCCCACACTGTGCCCATGCCCTGGAGGAGCTAGTGAGGGAGAGGGAGGGTCAGGTAGCTCCACACCAGCCCTACCACAGGCCCTGCCTGGGGCAGGTGGGCAGTGATCTCTGTCCTGGAGCTCCAGCCACTGCTGAGAGGCTGAGGGCTGGCTGGGTCAGCCCCATCCCCTCAGGATCTCTATCTCTGCTGACATACGCCCTCTGGACCCTCCAGCCGCAGCTCCTGGGACCCCGAGAAGGACATTGCGCAGTTTGAGCAAGATGGGATCCTGCAGACCCTACGGCGGGAGGACGTGGCCCACCAGACCCCCTTCCAGGGCAGCCCGGAGCCCAGGCATGAGGTCAGCACCCTGGCCCAGCCTGTTGTCAGCTGCAGGGTTGTGGTACTACCCACAACCTTGCCAGCTGCCTCCCCTCCTGGGCCCCGGGCCCTCCTTCTCCCCCTCCCTGCTCACCAAGACACCTAGGTTTGCAGGATGCCTGGTTCCTGTCACCTTGTACATGGGGTACTGAGTCAGGCACTGCTGGCTGCTGGCCCCCTTGCCCCCAGAGTCACTCTCCTCTAACGTAGTAGCCACATCAGCTCATCTTACTGCTGAGGAGACTGAGCCTTGGGGCCTTCCCGGCAGGGAGAGGAAAAACCAGCCTTTGTACAGATCTTGGGCTCAGAAAGGGTGGGAGGGTGGGAAGAAGTCCCCAGGGAGGACCATGGAGGGAGGAAGTGGCCTTAGCCAAGAGTCAGGTTTTGAGGGACACCTGTTCCTGTGGTACCATGAGATTTGTGGGGCCACTCAGGACTGGGCCACAGTCCAGTTCTGCTACTGCTGCCCCAACCCCTGAGGGTCAGTTTATGTCTGCGGTTCCTGTGTATTTGAGTTACTGCTGAATGGAAGAGCTTCACCTTGCCCACACCTACACTCCTAGGGACTTATTAGCGCTGGCTGAGCTGGTAGCTCCTTCCAGAGATGACCCCTTAGTGTGGAGGAAGCCCTAGCTGTCCCAAGTTCCTGTGGAACCTTCCAGCTCATACAGTGGTGTGAGCTATGACCACCCAGGGCCCTCATGGCATTGTCCCTGCATTTGTTGAGCATAAGACCATGACAGGCACAGGAAAGGCCCGTCCACACTGCCTTGCAGACCCTTGCCCCTGTGGAGAGGTCAGCAGCCCCTTGTTACCTAGTGAAACAGGCCCAGAGGGCCCAAGGCCCCAGACTCACACTGACCTAATCAGCTCCCCAGCGGGCAGCTACATCCTCCAACTGTGGCCTTCTCTAGCGCTGCCCTGACGTGAGCATGCCACCATGTCCCTGAGGGCCTGGTGGGGCTCAGGTGGCTGCCAGCCACAGTAGCTCCATCTCTCTGCAGAGATCTGGCCCAGACCGACGATTCCGCAAGGCCAGTGACCAGCCCTCCGGCCATAGCCAGGTCACCGAGAGCAGTGGTTCCACACCTGAGTCCTGCCCAGAGCTCTCAGACGAGGACCAGGATGGGGGCTTTGTTCCAGGTGAGTCCTCCCTGGGCCTGGCTCTGAGCCCTGTCTGGTGGGCACCTTGGACTCTGACCTGACAGGAGGGTCTACCCCATCCTCAGCCCTTCTCCAAGATGGGAAGGGCCAGAGAGGCACCTTTGGGGGGATAGGGGCAGTCTTCTGGGCAGGGACTCCTCTGGCCCCACTGACCATCCTAACAGGTTCTGCCCTCTCAGAGCCCGGGGGCAGCCCAGAGGGTGATGAGGACATGGTGGAGGTGGGAAAGGAAGGAGCTGGACCCAGGCCTGGGCTCCCTCAGCTGGTGGGGTCTGTGTGAGGCAGCCTGGGTGGTGTCTACCTGCCCCTGCCCCTCTGGTCCTACCCACCTGTCTGCTCCTCCACTCTCCCTGGACAGCCTGTGTCTCTCTGACTTTCTCCTTGCCTGAGTCCCTGCCTCCATAGGAACAGGCCATGCCTGGGCTACTTCTGTCTCCCAGGGCTAGTCAGGGGCCAGCTGGGCCTGGGGTTCTCTCCGGAAACACCTATCAATGCCCCATCTCTCTGGGCCTCTAGCTTGGTCCAGCAGGTTTCCTGTGAACTGGGGTGGGGGCTGAGCTGGGCAGACTCTGTGACCCATGTGCCAGCCCCCTGGAACCTGCAGTTCACCCTTGCTTCTCCCCTCCCCTCCTGTGTGCCCCCACCACCCGGGCCAACCCAGGCAGCGGGAGCCCGTGCCCTCGGTGCAGGCAGGCAGCACAACAGTTGCAGGCCCTTCATGAGGCTGTCCTCTCCATCCGTGAGGCCCAGCAGGAGCTGCACAGGTGGGCCTGGCACCGGGGTGGGGGCCGAGGGAGGCCTGGGCGGCTGTGCCTGCGCTGTCACTGGAGCCAGAACCTCAGGGAGGGGGCCCTGCATGGAGAGCTAGGCGTGGGGGTGGTGGGTGGCACAGATGTTGCATTTGAACAGAGCAAGTGTGCAGTGCTTGGCAGACACTGGTCCTGAGACTTCAAGGAACCTAGAGGAAGGTGCTGTCCCCAGCATGGGCTTGGGCATAACCTCAAGAGAGATCCTGAGGTGTGTGAAGCCAGGTGGCATCCTGGGCTCCCTGCTGTGGCCCTGCACCCATGCAGAATAGATCCCAGGAATGCTGGGAGGAGGGTGCTAGTGTGATGCCCAAGAGCTGTGCCCTGTGGCTCAGGTGGGTGCGAGCCAATAGGCCTTTGTGAGACATGCTCTCTTGACCCTACTCTGCTCTGCACCCAGCACCGAGTCAGCACCTGAGGGCACCCCCACTCGGCCCCCACAACCTACCCTTGTCATTGCAGGCACCTCTCGGCCATGCTGGGCTCCACGGCACGGGCTGCACAGGTGTCAGCCCCAGGCCTGCTGCAGAGCCCCCGATCCTGCTTCCTGCTCTGCGTGTTCCTGGCCTGTCAGCTATTTGTTAACTACATCTTCAAATAAGAGCCCATAGGGTGGCCTGGGGGTCTCCTGCAGAGCTCCTGCAAGGCTGACACGCCCTCCCAGCACCCGGCACTTTAAGCATGGAGGTGGAGGGGCCCAGCAAGCACAGCCAAGGGGGCCAAGGAGCAGGGGTCCACAGCAAGGACCTGGGGGCCACCAGGGCGCTGCGGCCCAGACATGCCAGGCCTGTCTTCAGGGCCACTGGCCTCTCCCCTGGGGTTCTCACCCCACACGGGCCTTAACACTAAAGCCAAATGCAGCTTCCATTGTGTGACATGCTCCTGGTCATCTTGCCTTGTCATTCCCAGTCCAGCCTCTATTTACCATGTGGGATCAACGGATTCTGGGGCAGGAGGGCCTGCCCAGGCTTTGGACGGTCACACCCCAGCAGCCATGAGGGAAAGGTTTCAAGATGGGAACTGGGAGTTCCAAGCAGGCCCAGGAGTCCCCTGGGCTCCTGCAGACTGAGGTACAGGCCTGCCTTCCTGCGACCCTGACCACATTGCCAGGGTCACCCTGGAGGGCTCCAGGGACAGGCCGGGCCGCTCTGGGGAGGACATGTTGGTTTTCATTCCTCTATGTGCTGTTCGAATGGGAGCCCAGCACGGTAGGTCCTGGAACCTCCTGGCCTGGCTGGCCTGCGCTTAGGCCCAGGTGGAGGTGGATGTGAGCACAGATGGGTATGGAGGGCACAGGGCCCTAGTTGAGCTGGCCCTGTGTCCCTGGACCAGGGAAGCTCAAGTTTGCCAATTTGCTCAGATCAACATACAGTCTTACCACTTTACACTTTTGTAATAAATGTAACTGCAATATTCTAGGCAGACCATGAGCAGTGGTCAGCCTTTGGCATCTGGCCTCAGTCCCTGTGTCGCTGCCACTCTGCGTGTATGTGCATGTGTCTGTGTGTGAAGCGTCTACACATATACACACATACGGAGCCTTAAACTATGGTGTGCGGTGCCATCTGAGCTGTTAACTGGTCGTTTTGTTTTCCAGTTTTTGTACCTGTGTCTTTGTCTTCCCCTGTCCGTCCAATCTGGGGACATGTCTATGCTCCCTGCCTTGAAATAAACACACACACGCGTTTCGTGTTCTGTTCTTGGGGACTTCTAGAAACAAGCAAGGGCTTCTCAGGAAGACTCAAAGACAGCATGGGGCTGTCTGGGGCTGGGCAGAGAGGAGAAGGACCAGGAGGGAGAGTGGCTACAGTATTTGAAGGAAGCGGGGAGCAGCAGACCTGCCCTATGGAGTAAGTGCCAAGATCCTCATGAGTGGCACTACCCACGGGGCACTCTAGACAGCTGCCAAGACAAGGTGGGTAGAGGGGTGTTGGCACATGTCCCTGGGGCCCATTTTTCTGGTTGTTGCCCCCACCCTGTGAAGGAGAAAACCCAGGCTGAGCCACCTGAGCCTCTGCCCCCAGCCTAGCCCAGCCCTGCTTTGGTTCCACTGTGGCCACCGCCCCTGGTACTCAGCCACAAAGGCCAAAGTAAGTGGGCCTGCCCTAGGCTAGGACAGCCCTGGGTGCCCCTGAGGAGGGGCAGGGGCACCTGACCACAGCAGCCCCCACACCATGGCAATCGGAGCCTGCCAGCCTGGGAGATGCTGGCTGGGGATGTGCTGCAAAGTGAGAAGGGTTTGTCTAACACATTGCACAGATTTCTTTCAGCTTCAACTTCCTGCCCTTAATGATAAAAATGATACTTCCCTTCTAGTATAGGGAGGGCATCTTCCACGTGGGGATTTTAGCTTCTGCTCAGAAAAAGAAAGGCCGAGCATGGTGGTTCATGTCTATAATTGTAAGGTTTTGGGGGGCTGAGGCAGGAGGATTGCTTGAGGCCAGGAGTTCAAGGCTCCAGTGAGCTATGAGGACACCACTACACTCTAGCCTGGGCAACACAGTGAGACACTGCCTCAAAAAAAAAAAAACCATGGGAGAGAGGTCAGAGTGATCTTGTACCTACTGTTTCTCCAATGCCTTTAGCTCAAAACTGTGTGGCAGGGTAGCATATTTTGGGGTTCCAGGTTCTTAACACCTTCACTTTATGTCACCTCCACAGTTTAGTGGTATCAACATTTTACTAGTTTGAGTGCAGAAACCTTGCCTCACTTTAACCTCCCCATTTACAATAAAATTACCATAACCATTTTCTCTGTCTGCATTGAGAGCCATATCAGCATAATCCAGGGGTGTCCAAGCTTTTGGCTTCTCTGGGTCGCATGGGAAGAAGAGTTGTCTTGGGCCACACGTTAAGTACATAAACACAGAAGCTCATGGATGAGCAAAAGAAAAGGTCCATGCATGATTTTCATGATATCCACAATCACAGATAAGCAAAAAAGTCCTCAAGTAATAATCCTAATTATGCAGCAGCCCATTCAGAGAGTGTTTTACTATTGTTGAGCAGGTCCTGTTTGTGGTCACTAATATAGAAAATGTACCCAAGTAGTAAAACATCTTTTTAAAATATTTTTCATTGTAGGCTCGGTGCCTATGGCTCAACAGGCTAAGGCACCAGCCACACACACCTGAGTTGGCGGGTTCGAATCCATCCTGGGCCCACCAAACAACAATGACGGTTGCAACCAATAAGTAGCTGGGCATTGTGGTGGGTGCCTGTAGTACCAGTTACTTGGGAGGCAGAGGCAGGAGAATCGCTTGAGCCCAGGAGTTTGTGGTTGCTGTGAGCTGTGATGCCACTGCACTCTACCCAGGGTGACAGCTTGAGGCTCTGTCTCAAAAAAATACATACATATTTTTTCATTGTAAAAGAAAAGTGGGCAACATAAAAATCATGGACATTGTAATTGAGGAATTAATACATCCATGTCTGGTTTCATGGAAGTAGTTGCAATTGTCAGTGAGTTCTCAAGGTGCTCATCATATTTTGGTTCTAATTTTACTCTTAATGTGCTTCATTCTTGAAAATAGTTGCTCACAAATGTAGGTGCTGCTAGAAAGTGATGACACAAATAAGATGTGATTGTGAAGTGAGGGATATTTGTCTCTGGAAAGAGACACAATCAAATTCTTCTTTAAGTTGAATGTCAGATTGGAACTCTATGCATTCCATCTGAAAGCTGGCAGGTAACACGTCAACTGAAAATGGAGTCACAAATGCACCAAAATATTATTTTCCTAGAAATCTTGAAATCTGTTTTCAAATTCTTGTATCAAATAAAAAAGGAAGGCTACGTATTTTTTGCTATTCACAGGACTGTCTTTAGCCGGCATGTTGAAATGTGTAAAATTGCCTTAATTTGTGCTTGCCATAATTTTAGTTTCATTTGAAACGCTGTTATGGTTTGAAACATTGTATCGATAAGTTGATTTTTCACCTTGAAGACCATGTTTAATTCATTTAAATGAGCAGTTAAATCCACTAAAATGCTAAATCTGTAAACCAGTTTTCATCGTCATGTTCTGGCAGAAATTTGGCTCTTGATACCGTAAGTGAGTTCATTTGGCCTCAACTTAAGTCGTCTTCCGAAAGTAAATGATGTCACTCTAGTCGGCATCAATACTTCTAAGGAATTCCTGGAATTGGTGATGATTCCATCCGTGGGCCCTTATGAATTTCACAGTCTTGATGACAATTTGCATGACATTATCCAATTTTAAAGCTTTTGCACATAAATGATCTTGAAATACTATGCAATGGTACTTCATCAAATGTGAGTTTTGGGTGGCAATTGCATCATCTATTAATTTTGCAAGTCCCCCTCTTACAGGTGCCATCACTGGGACACATCAGTAACTATACCAGATGTGTTGACAATGGACAGAGAAAACAGCTTTAACATATTTTTTACTGCTTCATATAAATCTCTTGATTTAGTTGCATTTTTTAATGGCACTAAAGAAGCCATTTCTTCAGTGACGTTACATTATAACTGGCTTCTCTGGCAGGTAAAGGGACTCTTTCTTTTTGGCTGCTTTCAAGATTTTTATCTTGTCTTTAACTTCGAAGCTTGACTATAATGTGTCTGGGATGGATACTTGTGACTTCGTGCTCTTCAGGGCCCCCTCACTTCTTGAATCGGTCGTTTATAACTTCTTCCAAATGTGGGTAGCTTCTAGTCACTCCTGCTTCAAATGCTTTTTAGTTTCACACTCTCTCACCTCACTTTTTGAAGGTATGTCTTTTGGCACAAAGTTGGAAACGTTAAGAAGCCATGTTTCCTCTTTTTTTTTTTTGCAGTTTTTGGCTGGGGCCGGGTTTGAACCTCTGGGCCACCTCCGGTATATGGGGCCGGCACCCTACTCCTTAAGCCACAGGCACTGCCCATGTTTCCTCATTCTTCCCAGCAGAGTGTCACAAAATCCCTTGGCTCAGGGACTGGGCACAGCCCTCCAGAGAAAGGCCCGGAAGGAAGCCATCAGGGAACACAGGTTTCCACTGCCTTGCCTGAATCAGCGCGTTCCTAGAAAAGATAAAATCAGAGACCCCTGGCCTCTTCCTCTATGTAAGAGATAACATCTGCCGGATGAAATCCTGTGTTTTTGCAGCCTCCTCTGACCCTGGGAATGAAAGGGGCACTGCCTCGTGGCTGCCAGGTGGGGGTGGAAATCCAGGTCCCCAAGTGACCCATATGGACACCTGTGGGGGCAGGGTGGATGGTAGCTCAGACGCCTCATAGAGGAGGGAGGGTCACCTCCACACCACCCCCACCCAGGCCCTACAGACATCTCTCTATGTCTGGCAGATATGGGAGCCCTAGCGCCCGTTTTTCATGCGTTCTGCCCAGCTTAGGTGACAGGATGATAGCAGGGCCACCGTGTCTCTGTGGTTTGGGATGGTAGTTATTATCTATAGGTTTTCTGTTTTCCCAGGTTGCCCCTTCCCTGGTCCTTTGGCTGGAGAGAAAAGGGTTTCTTCAGGTTTCTTTTTGACTCCATCTATTGGTGTCTCAGAGGGGCCAGCTTTGCTGGCACTCAGTACAGGATATATGAGGAAAAAAACAACCATGGAGCAGCCCCTCTCTAATGTATGCTGCCCATCTGGCTGTGCCCTGGCACCCCGTGTTGTGCACCACAGCATGGTGAGTGTCCCTGCAGCTCCCGGGCCCTGGCTCAAATCCTGGGGTCACAGCTCAGACTTTTTGCCATCTTTACACACCTTGTATTACTAACTTCTTAAAGTTCTACGTGTTGTAGACTGCCTGCGGGGACCTGGTGTGCTCATTTTATCCTGATGTCCCCTAGTTTCCCTCAAGTCCAGTCTGCCTGAGTCCCTGAAGGGAGCCTTCTCTGCTGCCTCTTAATGACACTGTGTCCAAAGGCTGAACTAAATCAGGCAGATGTGACTCATTCACTCCTCTCACTCTGGTGGTGCTGGTGCTCTCAGGGGACAGGCGTTCAGAGAAAGGCAGAGATATGAACCCAGGGGAGGGCCAGGATGGAGGTGCTGGGTGGGGGCAGTTACACAACCCAAGGTGGAGGGGGCTTCCTGAGGGGCCTCCTCGCTCTTCCCAGAAAAAGGAAGTGAGACTCACTTCCTCTCTGACCACAAGAGACTGACTCCCGTACCCCCCCATCCCTCAGTCTTCCATCTACAGAATGGGCAGAGAGCCACTCCTGCTGGCTCACGCCTATAATCCTAGCCCTCCGGGGGGCTGAGGCAGGTGGATTGCTTGAGCTTAGAAGTTCAAGACCAGCCTGAGCAAGAGCAAGACTGTCTCTACCAAAAATAGAAAAATTAGCCAGATGTGATGCCAGGTGCCTGTATAGTACCAGCTACTCGGGAGGCTGAGGTAGGAAGATCACTTGAGCCTAGGAGTTTGAGGTTGCTGTGAGCTAGGCTGACACCATGACACTCTACCCAGGGTGATGGAGTGAGACTCTGTCTCAAAAAGGGGGAGGGGAGTAGAGAAGGAGGTCTCAGATATCTCTAGACCTCTAGACCTTCTTGTCAGAAATCCTGGTGATTACAGTGACTTCTGGAGTTGGGGAGAGAGCTTTGGTCAGGGAGACGCTGCCAAGCCACCCAGTGGCCCTAGCTTGATGCCTTCAGGCAGGATGGCCACAGCGAGCTCCTTCTGTTTAAGGGGTGCTTGGCAGGCACGGCTGGTGTCAGGCCTGGCACTGTTCCCGCTGCTGAGTGCTTGAGCCGGCACCTTGCCTGGCTGTTCCCTGGGGACCTGGCCTTTTGCTGCCTTGGGAGAGGACCTTCATTTCGCCTGGAGGCCATAGAAATAGCTTACTCACTCAGTTTAAGCAGAAGAGTTCATGAAAGTCCTCTTGAGAAGCTGGCAGAATTGATGAGATTTCAGGCTTGGAGATTCCCGGTCACAGCAACACTCAGGTTCACACCATGGAACAGACTGGGCGTGGACAGCATGCCTGCCACCTGCCAACCCAGGCCCTTGCAGGCTGCTCCCCCAACAGCAGAACCTGGGGCTCGGCCACCAACGCTACCACCACCACCCTCAACCTGATGATAGCCAGCAGAGAGCCACTGCAGTGCCAGAGTCTGCATACCCAGATGCCAGTTTCAAGTCCAAGACCAAGGCACTCATCAGGAACCAACTCCTTGGCTTCTTCCAAGACTTTCTCAGTTTGGGCACTGAAAATACAGCATCCCAGGCAAACCTGGTGCTGGGTATGTTTCTTTCCAGTGGCTGCTGTAGCCAAATACCATGAACTGGCTGACTCGGCTCTGCACAAGGCCTGGTGATTCTGGGTGGGGCTCAATGCCTCCCCAGCACCTGCTTGTGTCCCTGAAGGCAGCTCTGCCTGGCAGCCCACCAGCCCCACTCTCAGCACCTTCATTCTGCTGGTGTCTCCTCCCCTCCCCAAAGAGGCTGACACTGTCCTTGCCATCTTCAGTGTGCCCACTCCTGTCCTCTCGGCCTCTGTCCTGTTGCTGCCTTGGGCTTCCAGGCTGGGAGCCCCCCCACCTGTGCCATCCCCTGCTCAGCCCTCAGCCCTGGCACCAGCCCTGAAAATGACCTCTTGCTGTCCCCCTGGGCTCCCTTGGTCCATTTTCATCCCTGCACTGCACGGCCAAACCCACACCTGGGGGTTCTAAGCCAGCATCTGTCCCATGCCCACTCGGGCTGCTGTGCCCTGAAGTGCAAGTGCTTTGTGGTAACCAGCTGACCCCGACACCACCTGGCAGTCACCTGCCTATGCCTGTCTTCTCAGACTCTGCAACCAACTCTAGCGCCCTCAGGCTGAGGGGGAGGGGTATTAGGCAGTGTTCTCCAAAGAAACAGAGAGAGACAGAGGCAGAGAGACAGGAAGATTGATGTATTTTAAGGAACTGGCTCATAAAATTTGTGGGTAGGCAGGTCCTAAATCTGTAGGGCAGGCCCGCAGGCAGGAAGCCCAGGCAGGTTCCCCTGGCTGCAGTCCCGAGGTCTAGTTCCTTCTTTCCCAGAAAGCCTCAACTTTGCTCTTCCCTGGTCGGGTGGGCCCCACCTGGTGGAGGGTGAGCTGCTGTGCTCAGTGATCTCATCTGAGAGATTCCTTCACAGCCACGTCCAGACTGGAGTTACAAACAGCTGGGTAGCTGGTTGTGGGGACAGGGGGTTTAACAACCATTTGGACAGGAATTATGGGATATGGACAACTCCCTCGGGGACTTCAGAGACTGTCTGCTCCAGGAGGGCTGAAGCTGGGGGAGGCCAGCTTGCTGCAGAACCTCCTTGACACATACTGTGTGGTTCCATAAAGGAATGACCTCCAGTAGGGGAACTCCTCCCCCATGGCATGTGGAGGAACTAGAAGCTCCTGGTAGTAACTTTTCCCAACTCTGCCTCAAAGCCTCAAATGTAAATCCACCCTCCCTCAGTTCTCATAGGAGAGGGACTTGTCTATCCCCCTCTATCTAGCCCCTGTGCCCAAATGCAGCCCCTCTTGCCTACCCTACAAGCTGAGTCAGGAGTCTCCAGAGAAACAGAACAAGAGAGAGAGACAGAAAGTCAGAGAGAGACTTTCAGGAGTTGGCTCAAGCGATTACTGGCAAGTCTGCAGGGCGGGATGGCAGGCGGGGCACCCCTGAAGGGCTGGGGCACAGTCCTGTGTGCGGCAGGGTCTCTCTGGCTCTGGGGTGTGAGTCTTCCTTTTCTGGAGCCCTTCACCTGCCTGGATGAGGCCTCCGTGTTATGGAGGGCACGTGCTTTACTCAAAGTCAGCTGTTTTAAGTGTTAATTTCTCCCCAAAATATACCTTCACAGAAACACCCAGAATAAAGTTTGACCTTGTATCTGGGCACTGTGACCCAACATGTTGACATATGCAATTAACTGTCACCTCTTCTCCAGGCTGTACCCAAGACCCACCCCCTGGAGAGGAGTAGGGAGGTGGAGGGTGGGGCCAGTCCCCTTGAGGACCTTGAGCTCCAGCTCCATGCAGAGCCCTGAAGGGGGGCAACAAGACCTCCAAGGACCCTGACATGGACCAGGTGTTCCTTCATAGCGACATGGAATGGACAAAGACTGTGTCTCCCCCTCCCTTGCCAGCTTTAAGGAATCAACAGCATGCTGGAAAGGCCCACATGGCAAGGAGCCTCCTGCAGGAGACGGGCCGGAAACCAAGGCCTCTGGGGAACTGAATGCTTCCAATGATCCTGTGAGCTCAGGAGTCATCCCTGGCGAGCCACAGAAAGACTGCAGCCCCGACTTCAAGATGCAAGGCAGAAAACCGAGCTAGGCTGGGCCCAGACTCCTGACCCACAGGGGCTGTGAGGTAGGGAGGCATGTGTTTTAAGAGGCAAAGTTTGGGCTGAGCTCAGTGGCTCACGCTGTAATCCTAGCACTCTGGGAGACTGAAGTGGGTAGATTGCCTGCACTCAGGAGTTTGAGATGAGCTTGAGCAAGAGTAAAACTCCATCTCTATTGAAAATAGAAAAGTTAGCCTGGTATTGTGGCAGGTGCCTTTAGTCCCGGCTATTCAGGAGGCTGAGGCAAAAGGATTGCTCAAGTCCAGGAGTTTGAGGTTGCTATGAGCTATCATGATACCAAGGCACTCTAGCCAGGGTGACAGGGTAAGACTGTCTCAAGAAAAAAAGAGAGAGATGAAGTTAGTGGTCATCTGCTATGTAGCACTAGACATTAATATAGAAAATGAACCACCCCTCCTATCCCTGCCTAGAGCACCAGACTCAGGAGCTAAAGAAAGTCACAGGATACCAGCCCCAGACAGCAGCAAAACACCTGGGGGCCAAGTGGAGGCTCCATACCCACAGCCAGCACCAGCCAAGAGGGGGTGCAGCAACCCTGCTGAAGGGACGCCCCCAAACCTCCCTCCCAATCCCATCCTGGAAGAACCAGAAGAAAGGGAGAGCCAAGAAAATACTCTCACTGCAGGACCCAGGTGGGAAATGAGTATAGACTAAAATGGTGAGACTAGGCTGGATAGACCTTTTAATCATCTTTTTAGTGAGATAAATTTCACAAAACATAAAATTCACTTTTTTTTTTTGGACACAAGTTCTCTGTCTGTCACCTGGGCTAGAGTGCAGTGACATCATGATAGCTCACTATAGCCTCTAACTCTTGGGCTCAAGTGATCTTCCCACATTAGCCTTCAAAAGTACTAGAATTACAAGCATGAGCCAACATGTCTGGCCAAAACTCACCATTTAAGCCATTTTAAAGTGAACAAATCAGTGGTTTTAGTATGTTCACACAATGTTGTATAGTTATCACTATTACCTAGTCCCAAACATCTTCATCACCCCCAAAAGAAACCCTGTATCCACTAAGATGTCAGTTCCTACTCCCTAAATCCATTCTCCCTGCTCCCCACCTCTAGCCCCTGGGACAGACTAATTAATCCATTTTGTGCCTATAGATATTTGCCTGTTCTGGATGTCACACGAGCAGAATCATACAATATATAGTTCTTTTTTTTTTGACACAGAGTCTCACTCTGTCACCCTGGGTAGAGTGCCATGGCGTCGTCATAGCTCACAGCAACCTCAAACTCTTGGGCTCAAGCGATCCTCCTGCCTCAGCCTCCTGAGTAGCTGGTACTACAGGTGCCAGCCACAACACCCAGCTAGTTTTCTATTTTTAGTAGAGACCAGCTCTTGCTCTTGCTCAAGCTTATCTCAAACTCCCGAGCTCAAGCAATCCACCTTCCTTGGCCTCCTGAAGTGCCAGGACTATAGGCACGAGCCACTGTGCCAGGCCACCAGGTGTGGCCTATGTGTCTGGCTTCTTTCACTGAGCGCAGGGCTGGTCACAGTGGGACCAAATCCATCCTTTCTCACAACTGAGCAGTCTTCTACTGTGCAGACAGGCCTCCCATTTTTCAGGTGTCGAGGTTGCTCCCACTTTCGACTATTGAGACTAATAATGCTATAAGCATTTGAGCACAAGTTTTTGTGTGTATGTAAATTTTCATTTTGGGTAGATATATTTTTATTGACTTTATATAGGACTTTAAAAAATATGCCTCTAGGACAGCGCCTGTGGCTCAGTGAGCAGGGCGCTGGCCCCATATACCGAGGGTGGCAGGTTCAAACCCAGCCCCAGTCAAACTGCAACAAAAAAATAACCGGGTGTTGTGGCAGGCGCCTGTAGTCCCAGCTACTCGGGAGGCTGAGGCAGGAGAATCGCCTAAGCCCAGGAGTTGGAGGTTGCTGTGAGCTGTGTGACGCCACGGCACTCTACTGAGGGCAATAAAGTGAAACTCTGTCTCTACAAAAAAAAAAAAAAAAAAAAAATGCCTCTAATCCTTTGTACCAACATACTTTTTCTAAGACTTGTCAGAAAATGTCAGAATCAGAAAATCCAAATTTCTCTACCTGATGATTATAAGGTTGAGTTTTAGAGACTTTCTGTACTGGTATTTTCTTTCAAGAGTTGAGAAAAGTCACTCTGTTAAATATTCACAATTCAGCTGCAGTGGTTCTCAGTCTTCCTAATGCCTACAATTACGCCTAATGTTACAAAGTTGAGAACCGCTGAACTAGAGCCTTTGCTTTGCTGGTATGGAGGGAGCTCCAACACTTACATGTAGGTGCTGGGAATGACCTACAAAGTAGAAGGTGTGGCCACTGTGGTCCATGTGTCCTTGGCCAGTTGTGTTTCTCCATGGCATTTGTAGTGACACCCCCTAGAGACACTGTCTGGCCCCTGAACCTGCCTTAGTTATTTTTCTATTTCCCAAATTTTCCCGAGTCACAATGTGTCTTGTTTTCATTCTGAGAACTCTTAACATTGACCACTAATGTTAATACTCACAGGTATTGTTTTCTGTGGAAGTCAGATTGTTTCTTCAAGCTGTCCATTCTCTTTGCACAGACAGCTATGTTAAGTGGAGCTGCCTGTGGAGAGGTGGCCCCCGTGGTGACGTCCTCAGCATATGGCAATGTCCTTAAGGTTTTGTTTGAGACTATCTGAGCTGAAATAAAGTCCAGCCCCAAAGGGCCCCAGGTGAACAGCCCTCAAAGCCCTGTGCCAGCCTCCCATCCTGCCAAGTGCTCATGGCAGCAGCCCAGGGAAGAGCGTGTCTGCCTGGAGCCTGCCAGGTCACCCTGGGACAGGGCAGTGCATAGTGGGTGAGCTCGAAGTTTCGTTTCCTGATATGATGGCAAATAGAGACTTTGCCATTAATGGTGAGCACAAGAAGTCACCAAGCCCTGTCTTTGATTGCTGGATAGTAACTTATCTGCAGTTTCTGGAGATGTTGTACTCAGGACCTGAGAACCATGCATTGATCACAATAGCCAAAAGCAGCATCTCTCCCAGTGTCTGTGGAGAGATGAGTGGATAAGCCAAAGGTGGTCTATCTGTACAGTGGAATGCCAACCAGCCTTTAAGAGAAATGCAGCACTGACACGGGATACAACCTGGATGGACTTTGAAGGCATCACACTCAGTGAAAGAAGCCAGACACAGAAGGACAGATGCTGTGAGATTCCACATACACAAGGTCCCCAGAGCTATCAAATCCACAGAAAGCAGAATGGGGGTGCCAGGGCTGGGGAAGGGGAAAGAGCTAGTGAGCTAGTGTGTAATGGAGACAAAGCTTCAGATTGGGAAGATGAGAAAGTTCTGGAGATGGAGGGCAGTGATGGCTGCACACAGCATCAATGTATTTAGTGCCACTGAACTATTCATTTAAAAGGGTAAAAAAACACTTATGAAATTGTATACTTTAAATGTGTACAGTTTATTAAATGTCAATTATACCTCATTAAAACTTTTTAAAAGAAAAAGAAGGCTAACATCTGTGGTTTTGCCTCTCCGAGGAGAGCACACGCCCTCTGGCAGAGTGTGCTCTGCAGGCCTGGGTGGACACAGGTACAGATTAGCCAACACCCCATGGGGAGCAGCAAGCTTTCCAATTTAACTAGTCCTGGTGAGAAATAATACCAGAGATTGCAGAGCGTTTCCAGAAAACCCATAGGTGTGAGACGAGGTGCTGGGGCAGCTCCACTCACACTGCCCAGAACCAGTCCCAATACCTACTGCCCACCCGCCATGCCTCTCTTTTGTCCTCTGGCCACCATGAGGTCCCTTGCAGAAAAGGGCAAATGCCATGGATGTCAAGCGTCCAGCAGGACACCTCTGTGCTCTGAAACTTGTAGTTTTTGCCATGGTGGCTCATGGCTCATGCCTGTAATTCTAGCACTATGGGAGGCTGAGGCTGGAGAATGCTTGAGCTCAGAAGTTCAAGACCAGCCTGAACAAGAGCGAGACCCCATCTCTACTAAAAATAGAAAAACCAGCAGGGCACCTGTAGTCCCAGCTACTGGGGACCCTGACGCAGGAGGATTGCTTTAGCCCAGGAGTGTAAGGTTGGGGTGAGCTAGGCTGAGGCCACCAGGGCACTCTAGTCAGGCAACAAAATGAGCCTCTGCCTCAAAAAATGTTCACTAGGGCATTTTTTTCCCTCTCTCTTTGTAAAAATAAAGTCTGCCGTATTGTCCTGGTTGGTTTTAGTAATTGCTTTCAGAGTCCCTAGATGACTTTGGGCCAGCCCCTTAGTATTGTGGGTTGAACTGTGTCCCCCCTCTCAAATTCATATATTGAAATTCCAACCCCTAACTGAAAGTGCCCAAAACGGAGGTCATGCCAGATGTTACTAGTTTTGACTCAGCGTAGTTGGAGAGGGATCTCTAATCCAAAATGACTGGTGAAATTACAAAAGGGCAGAGATTGAAGAAATGTTTCCGCAAGCCAAGAGATGCCCGGAGAGCGCCGTGACGAAGAGCCTTCTGCGCAGATGCGTCGGTCGGCCGGCCCCCGCTTAGGCAGCGCCGCCCCTGGAGTCCGCCGGCGACAGTCTTGGCCATGGCGTGCGGCGGGTCACTGCTACTGGGGTTGCTTTCAGTCTCGGTGAGTACGGTCTGGCCGCCTGGGCAAGCCCCGGGGCAGCTCCGAGCTGCGTGCGAGCTGGGGCGTGGGGCGGGAACACGGCGACCTGGACAGGTGCGGAGCGAGTCCGCCGCCTCCAGGAGCATCCCAGCCCGACGGCATGGCGCCTCTGGGCCACTAGGCCCTGCCCGGCGGGAAGCCCCGGTGGCTCCGCGCCCTGCTGGCGAGGTGGGCGCAGCCCCGTCCCGTGAAGGTAGCGCGGACCTGGCCCAAACCCCGGCGTCCCTTCCGGATGAGCCCGGGGCAGGTAGGGTATGGGTTGGGGAAGCGGGCGGTGGGCCGGGCGGTGCGCGCACGAGGCGGGGGGTTTGGATTCGGCGCGCGTGGGTGTGGGGTGGGCGCACGTGGGTGTGGGTGTGGGGTGGGCGCGCGGGGGGGGCGGGGCGCGCCGCCCTGCGCGCGTTAGAGAGCGAGGTCGCCCGGCTTTTCCAGGGTTGAGCGCTGTGGCGTCATCATAGCTCACGGTAACGTCACACCCCCAGGCTTAGGCGATCCTTCTTCCTCAGCCTCCCGAGTAGCTGGGCGTACAGGCATCCACAACACGTGGCTTGTAGAGACGGGGTCTCGCTCTTGCTCAGATTGCTCTCAAACTCCTGGCTCAAGGTGTTCCCCCTCCTCGGCCTCCCATAGTGCTGTGATTACAGGCATGAACCACCGCGTCCATGTCCGTTTTATTCGCTGGAAATGAGTCAGCTCTTTCTCCTGCTTTCGTATAGGTGCTATGCCGGTAGACATTCTGCTCCACTATTTTCTGAATACCAGCGACATTGTCAAGTGTCATTATCTCCCGAGATTGGATCATCACAGTAAGGGCGGGGAGAATGTGATTACTAACCACGTAACTGAAAGCAGGGACCGTCACTGTGCCGCGTCTCGGAGTTCTCTCCTTTGGACGTGCAAGTGAGCCCAGGGGGCGCCAACTTTCTCCTCCCTGCCTTGCTGAGTTTTCTTTTAGCCAATTTGCCCATATCACTGATATTTTTCTCCTTTGAAAATGGTGCCTTTCCTGTTTTTAGCACTTTTAAATAACTTTGTTTTTCATTGAAGCCTCAGTCTTGTGTTTTTCTGCTTCAGGCGTGTGATGGACCCTAACGCCTCTGAGTAGTATCCTCAGCCCTCTGGCTTCTGAATGTGTAGTTGCTGGTGTGTAGAAGCCACGTGTGTCTGGCTTGTGTGTACAGCAAATTGACAAGGCGATAGTATGTGGCTGTCTTATTGTACATGTAGCTTCTTTTATTGGGACCATTTGTGCTGCCTGGGGACGGGGATGGCAGCTTATGTAAGACTTTCATTCAGGGGCTTCTTCTGTTGTTTTTTTGAGACAGGGTCTCACTTTTTGTCACCCCCCACAGAATGCCTTGATGTCATAGCTAACAGCAATCTCAGACTCTTGGGTTCAAGTGATCCTCTTCAGCCTCCCAAGTAGCTGGGACTACAGGTGCCCTCTACAACACTCAGCTGTTTTTTTTTTTTTTTTTTTTTAGAGATGGGGGTCTCACTGTTAATCAGGATGGTTTTGGACTCCTGAGCTCAGGAGTTCAAGGCCTGGGTGGATTACAGGTGTGCCCAGCCCTTAGGGACCTTTTCTGTGTGTGGAAGGACAGTGGTGGGTCAGTGTTTCTTCCGGCCACTGTCCTCCTCTTTTTTCTTTGCTGCCTCCTGCTGTTTCCAGACCTGGAGAACCTTCAAATATGCACCTTCTGGGTTTGGGTTTAGCCAGATGGCCTGGCTGTCTCTGTACTGCCACCGCCCCATGCTGGGTTCAAGATCTTTTTTTTTTTTTTAAAGACAGAGCCTCACTTTGTCGCCCCTGGTAGATTGCTGTAGTATCATAGCTTACAGCAACCTCTAACTCTTGGGCTCAAACAATTCTCTTGCCTTGGCCTCCCTACTAGCTGGGACTACAGGTGCCCGTCACAAGGGCACACCTCGGGTACTTTTTTTTTTGTAGAGACAGAGTCTCACTTTATAGCCCTCGGTAGAGTGCCATGGCATCACACTGCTCATAGCAACTTCCAGCTCCTGGGCACAGGTGATTCTCTTAGCCTCCTGAGTACCTGGGACTACAGGCACCTGCCACAATGCCCGGCTATTTTTTTTTGTTGCAGTTTGGCCAGGCTGGGTTTGAACCTGCTACCCTCGGTATATGGGGCCGGCACCCTATCCACTGAGCCACAGGCACTGCCCAACACCTCAGCTATTTTTAGAGATGTGGGTCTCACTCTGGCTTAGGCTGGTCTTGAACCCGTGAGCTTAGGCAATCCATCCGCTTTGGCCTCTCAGAGTACTGGGATAATAGGTGTGAGCCACTGTGCTCCACCCAGGATTCTTTTTTGTTTTTTTGAGACAGAGCCTCAAGCTGTTGCCCTGGGTAGAAGAGTGCTGTGGCATCACAGCTCACAGCAACCTCCAACTCCTGGGCCGAGTTTCTCCTGCCTCTGCCTCCCAAGTAGCTGGGACTACAGGCACCTGCCACCACACCTGGCTATTTTTTTTTTTTTTTTTTGGTTGTAGCCATCATTGTTGTTTGGCGGGTCTTTTTTTGTTTTTAATACACGTTAACACATCAGTTTATACATAACCATCTAAGCATGCCGTTAGCTGCACTCTTTTTTTTTTTATTCCAAATTAACATGAGAGTACAAACTTTTAGATTACATTATTCTCACTACTGTTGCGTGAACCGAGACGCGAATGAGCAGCAGCTTTGCTGTAGGTGTAAACTCGCTCCTGTAATTATTAAGTCAAGAAACAGACTATACACCGTTTGATGGCATATAGCAAAGTTCTTTATTCCACGTTTAAGTTTTATACTCTTCCAGTCACATACACACCTAATCCATTATCTATAAGCTGAATTTGAACTTGAAAGGAAATTTATCATATCAATGTAACCACTTGTGTAGTAAATCTCTTCCTCTAAACAGTGACTAGTTTTCCAAGCAGGGCACAAAGACAAAAATAGCTATAGGGGAACAGAGTTAATCTTCAAGCATTCACTCAGTTTACTCAGTATGAAGTAACGACTGTGACCTTCCTTCAGGGCAGAGCACCTATAGACCTCTGACAATATGTTGTTAACATATGTCAACCCTCTGGCCCGTATCTCTGAGGAAGGGCGGCATGCCCTTGTATCTCAGGCTTCACGGGGTGTACTGCTTCAGAGAAAAGGCCTAAGGAATTTTCCAAAGAGCCTAACTCTGTGAGTAACCCAGGGGGGTCCAAGCGTCTTAAGCCTCTGGAAGAAAAGCATGTCATTTTAAACTCACACTGATTTTACTTTGTGTGCTTGCTGTAGGATAAGTTTATTTCTAAATATTATCCTACACACTACCAAGGTAAAATTCAAGTTGTAGTTGAGCCCTTCACCCAAGGGGTGTGCTGAATGCGTTCACATTGTGCACATTAGGTGAGAGCCCACCAAGACTGGAGTGCTGTGGTTGTGGAAGCAACCCAAATGCCCATCAACCCACCGATCGTCCTCCCCACTCTCTCCTTTCTCTACCCACTTGCTAGACTGTATTTCTGTTTTATCATTCCTGCGAGAATGTAATTGTTTGTATATTGGTTTCATATTAGTGTGGAGTATATGGGATATTTTTTCCATTCTTGTGATACTTTACTAAGAAGAATGTGTTTCAGCTCCATCCAGTTGCAAAGTCTTCATCTTTTCTTATGGTTGAATAGTACTTCAAGGTATACATATGCCACCGTTTGTTAATCCATTCATGGGTTGATAGGCATTTGGGTTGCTTCTGCAACCACAGCACTCCAGTCTGGGTGACAGAGTCAGACTGTCTCCAAAAAAAAAAAAAAAAAAAAAATCAGAAAGTAGAAAATCGCAGTGCCTGTGGCTCAAAGGGGTACGCACCAGCCCCACATGCTGGAGGTGGCGGGTTCAAACCCAGCCCCGGGCAAAAACTGCCAAAAAAAAAAAGTAAGTAGAAAATCAAAAGCACAGAGTAAGATGGTAGAAATAAAGGAAAATATAGAAATAATCTGATATATTCAAATAGGTTATACTGTTTCATTATCAGGTATTAGAAAGAAAAATTGAGCTATGTGGTATTTTAGAGAGATGTGCCTGAAAAGGAAATGATATAGGCAGTGAGAAATAAGAGGTTAGAAAAATAGATGGCGGGCATAGCCTCAGCTGACCGTGGGTGGGGCAGGTTTACAAATCCCGTGATAGAATTAAATCTAGAAAGCATCAGTTGGGAAAGGAACAAGTCACAGAGAAGATGACAGTCATTCTTGTATTTGAGGAACTTATGTTATGTAAAACTGTCAGTTGTATGATCCCCATTTTTATGTGTGGGTATGTGTGTACACCGGGCACACACATAGCCTATGCAGACATGCGCGCACCCAGTCACACACTCTGAGATCCCAGCTGGTAATAGAGAATATCCTTTCTTGACAAAGTACATCTGCAACTCTGAAAAAATCAGCTACAGAAAAGAGGAATGAAACAAAGATTTGCTAAATTACAGAACATCACTGCCATGGAGGATGCAGGTCTGGCCGTGGGAGCAGACGAGATAGCAATGGTGGGAGTCAGCACAGCTGCATACATTTGGAAATGGGAGGGCGTACCCCCTTATCTCAATGCTAAGCACTCACGTATAAAGAAAAAGAAAAATGAAAAAAAGGTTATTTCCCCAAAGTTTTACCTGCCTGCTGCTTATTACAACTCGGACAATAAAGAGAGACATAAGGGCGGCGCCTGTGACTCAGTCGGTAGGGCGCCAGCCCCATATACCGAGGGTGGTGGGTTCAAACCCGGCCCCGGCTGAACTGCAACCAAAAAATAGCTGGGCGTTGTGGTGGGCGCCTGTAGTCCCAGCTACTCGGGAGGCTGAGGCAAGAGAATCGCTTAAGCCCAGGAATTGGAGGTTGCTGTGAGCTGTGTGATGCCATGGCACTCTACCGAGGGCCATAAAGTCAGACTCTGTCTCTACAAAAAAAAAAAAGAGACATAAAAAAGGGTCCAGTGTGTGCTTTCCCAGGGAAAGCCCCCTCCTGAGGGAGCTGGGGTCCAACTGGCAGGTGGCCAGCCACCTCCTTCTCTGGCTGAGATTCACATGGTGGGGGCATCTCTCAATAATGCCTGTCTCCCATTTCTCATTGAAGGTGACCCTGACCACCTGTGTGACCCTGTGTGGCCCAAATATGTACCCATTTGGGAACCTCTGCTGCAAACTCTGCCCCGCAGGTGAGTTCTGGGACACCTTCCAGAGCCTTCTGAGCTGACCTTCCAACCTTGGAGAAAGGAGGCTGCAGATCCTTATTTAGAGCATAAGTGGGAAACTCCTGCATTGGGAGAGGGTGGCTAATTAGGGGTGACTGGGCCTCTCTTTAGGAGTCCCCTCTGATCACCCTTCCACCTCACCTCTGTCCCTGGGGAGTAGGGGACATCTAGGTGAACAAAGAGGGGACCCATGCCTGCTCTGAGGTGGACAGGCTGTGTTCCATGGGGCTCAAAGGACAGAAGTAGGGGGCGTAGGGCCAGGCTGGAGGCTCCCACCCGCCCCTCCTTTGGGAAGAGCTCAGGTGTGGCTGGGGTCAGGAGGTTCCTAGTGAGCAGTCGGCTTGATTCATCCTCCCGAGGGTGCTCTGATGGGGAAGTTTGCCCCCTAAAGCAGGTGAGGAGCCAGAGCTCCACCCTCTCCACCTGTCATCACCTGGTGGCTCTTCACTGTGGTTGGTGCCTGGGCCTTCCTGGGAACTGCCCAGAGGACACTGCCATACTCCTGCTGCTCACCACTGCCCCTGCACAGGCCTGCACACGTGTACACATACGCACATACACCCCACATGTGTCCATAGCCCATGCCTCCATGGGGCTCCTGGTTCAGGGACCACACGCCCTCACGTTGACCATTCACACCCCCCTCACCATCCCATACACTTCTGCACACAATGCCTGCTTGTGCACACACCCATGTATGCTCCTCAACTCCCACCCGCACACATCAGTACGTACATGCACCTTCACACACCTGTATGTCCACATCTGCAGCACATCTATACACATACACAAACATTTCAGGAATTATAGGCAGTCTCCCAGTTATAAACATAATTTGCACTTAGAATGGGGGGTATTACAGGTAATAGGTAAAGGTACCTGTTTCTGCTTATATACAAATTCAACTTAAGAACAAACCTGCAGAACCGAGTCTTGTTTGTAACCTGGGACTGCCTATAACACAACATCATTTCCCTGACTGGAAACCATCAGGTTGTAGCAGGAGTGGGTGGTTAGGCCTCTCCCCAGGAGGTCCTGATGGCTTGGCTGCCTTGACTGTGGCTCTGTTGAAGCCCTGGTGACGTGAGCATGGGGCACTCTGCATCCTAGGTCATGCATTCAGCCATCCTCTGTTAAGTTGGATCCTGGGAGAATGCAGGTGGGGGCGGTGAACAGGGACCTGCCAGCATATGGGCAGGCTCACATGTATCTGGGAAACGTCTGCTTATACATGCTACAGGACTCAGGAAAAGCCACGCAGTGACTCAGGTCTGCAGTTCCTGGAACACATGTGTGGGATAAGTTCAGCATGGGAACTGTGGCTGGGCATCAGTCTTAAATACCCCAAAGACGTTGAAGGCTGAGGGATGATGCTACGCAGGGGATTGGCAGGACAGGTCTGTGGCGGAGATCTCGTGATAGACCTGGTCTTCCCTCACCACTGTCTCACCTCTCTTGAAGGTCACCATGTCAGCCAACATTGCAGCGTGAACAACAGCCTTGGAGAGTGTACTCCTTGTGATCCTGGCACCTTCATGGCCCATGCCAATGACCAATTTTCGTGTGACAGGTGTAACCAGTGCCGGGAAGGTAAGTATGTAGCTGCCACTGTCTACTGAGTTTTAAAATGCCCTCAACTGCCTGGTTGAAATCTCTCTTCAGGAAGTTGCTATGGATACACCCAGAGATGGAGCCATCTCAGTCTTCCTCACTGTTTGGTTTCCAGGGGAACAGTTGGTTAGGGCTTTTGCTTTTCTCATGATGATGCATGTATGTGGTTAAACAATCAGTCTACAAATTATTAGAATTTTTTTTTTTTTTTTTTTTGAGACTGTCTCACTGTCTCACAGCAACCTCAGACTCCTGGCCTCAAAAGCTCCTCCTGCCTCCCAGGTAGCTGAGACCACAGGTGCCTGCCATGACACCTGGCTGATTGTTAAACTTTTTGTAGAGATGGGATCTTTCTGTGTTGACCAGGCTGATCTAGAACTCCTGGCCTTACATTATTTTCCTGCCTTGGCCTCCCAAAGTGCTAGAATTATAGTCATGAGCCAATGCCTTGCCTTACGAATCATTAGGATTTTTAAGACTATTTAGCAAAATGACCGTGTACATAATTAATGTATAAAAGTTCATATAAATTTCTATATACCAGCAAAAAACTGCTTTTTAAAAATGTAGTTCTTTTTTTTTTTAAATTAAATCATAGCTGTGTACATTGATATAATCATGGGGCATCATTCACTAAAAAATGTAATTCTTTAAAAGATATTATTTACAATTAGCAAAAAAGAAGAATAGGATGCTTTGGAATATAAATCTAACAAAGGATGTGTAAGATGTTTATAGGAACAAACTGCATTTAAGAAGATCTAAATATGTAGAGAGATATAGGAAGCTCGTAGATGGGAAGACTCCCTGTTTTAAAGATGGCACTTCTCTATGGAATGGTCCTAGAATTCAGTGCATTCCTAATGAAAATTCCAGCAGGAATTTTCTTGAAACTTGATAAGCTAACATCTCTCAGAACACTGCTGAAGAATAAAAATGAGATAGCACGCTGACCCAGATAACAACACTTTGTATAAAGAGACAATTAAGACAGTGTGATATTAGGTAGCACCTATGGCTCAGTGGGTAGAGCTCCGGCCCCACTATACCAGGGGTGGTGGGTTTGAACCCGGTCCCGGCCAAACTGCAACAAAAAATAGCTGGGCGTTGTGGTGGGTGCCTAGTCCCAGCTTCTGGGGAAGCTGAGGCAAGAGAATTGCCTAAGCCCAGGAGTTGGAGGTTGCTGTGAGTTGTGACACTACGGCACTCTACTGAGGGTAGAGTGAGAATAAAGTGAGACTCTGTCTCTTAAAAAAAAAAAAAAACACGAACCACAAGGTAAGATTGATAAATGTGACTACTTTAAAATTATAAGCTTTGTTTATTAAAAGACATCCAGACTGGGCAGTGCCTGTGACTCAAAGGAGTAGGGCGCTGGCTCCACGTGCCGGAGGTGGTGGGTTCAAACCCAGCCCAGGCCAAAAACTGCAAAAAAAAAAAAAAGACATTCAAACTTAAAAACTAAAGCCATGATACTTCTAATTCAAACAAGTCAGTATCCAGAGCATGAAAAGGACACTTACTAATGGATAATAAAAAAGGTTTGGAAAAATTTTAATGGGGAGAGACATAGATATTTCAAAGATGAAACATAAATGATAATAAATATACAAAAACATTGGAGCAAAAGGATACACTATTTCGTTTCTACCAGGGTGTGTAAGGTATTACACCAAGTGTCTATGGAGACATGGCAGTGGAGATTCAAAGTAATGGGAAAGTGGGGATCGATACAGCCACTCTGAGAAACCTTTTTGGCATAATCAATGAAACTGAAAATGTTCCTGAACTCCCACTCACCCCTTCCATGCTCCTAGATTGGAAAAGTTGACAGCCACGTATGGTGGCCCAGAATGACCCCAAATGCTCTTCAACAGAGAATTCCATGGTGACACATTTCATGTCATTGAGAGCAGACGGGTACCTGGGACAGTGAGACAATGTTGCGCCACAGAAGGCCGTGCCCAGCGTGGCGCCTCTGTCCGCTCAGGAGCACATCTTGCCCAACACAACTCAGGAGGGCAGTGCAGTTCTAGAGAGGATGAAGGCTGACTGGTGCCTTAGGTGGGGTGCAGGTGTGAGGCCACACTTCGTTTTTATCTCTCTCACAGTTTTGTTGTTGTTTTTTTGAGATAGTCTCACTATATCACCCTCCCTAGAGTGCCCTGGCGTCACAGCTCACAGCAACCTCAAACATATAGTTTTTTAAATGTGTTAGAGGAAAAAGTGTGGCATCTGCTTTGTGAAGCTCTTCACCCCAGAGTTTACACACCGCTATCCCAGACGTTGGGGGTGGGGTGGGGTGCCGCGACTCCGTGTCTCGAGCGGGACATGGGTGTATGGGTGTGAGTGTGAATGGGCCATCTGGGAGAGTGGCTATCAGTGTGACTGGGAGGGTGCAGGCAGGCAGGATTGCAAGGCGTGTCCACTGCCCACTTTTCCCCGTCTGACGTTTTATTCAGACAGAACATGTGGTAGTTGTATTCTTTCCCCTTTGGGGGAAAAACAAGATGAAAGGAGTGATTTGAGGCCGTTTCTGAGAGGCTGGCCCTATGCCTCTCCCAGCCTGGCTTGAAGGGTACCTATGAGCCTCTTTACAGATACCCCTGATCGCAAGGAAGCAGGTCTGGCCATTACCTTTCATGGCTCCTGTGCTAACAGACCTGTAAGGGAGGACTCTGCGCCCAGATGACGGTCACTACGTCACTCATGGTGCAGCCCCTGGTTTCTGACCTTTAGCCTTTCCTCTTTGATAGACCAGGAGATGGTGGCTGAGTGCTCCCCGACCAGTGACCGGCAGTGCCAGTGTATACCAGGCCGCTTCTACTGCGACTCTGCAGACTGCGTGGAGAGCTGCTTCCACTGTAGCAGGTGAGGAGTGGGAGCAGGGGGATGGGCTTGGGTCCCCCACTCTTCCACTCATTCTTTGTTTGGCTTTGGGTCACTTCCATGAATCCCCCCAGCCTCTGTTTCTCCATCTGTAACATGGGCTAACGGGGTAGCACCTGCCCCACAGAGGTGTCCTGAAGACTGAATCACACAGGTCGCCTGGATGTCTCAACCTGGCACCTACCTAGAGCCCGCGCTCATTTGCTCATTCCTACAATGACTGATCACAGTGCCCTGCTGTGGCATTGCAGGTGGGGGTTGAGGGCCATGGGAGCTCTTGTAGACTCGGATCAGGGACAGTCTTCCCAAGGTGGCAGCACTGGAGAAGAGGCCCAAAGGAGAGGAAGCCTTAGAAGGTTCTGGGGGGAGAGAGCTCAAGGCAGAGAATGATAGGACCTTGTGTCAGAGCAGAATGACTGACAGTTACTGTCACTTTATTAGTGACGCTGCAGCTGCCATAACAAATGATCACAAACTGTATGACTTGAAAAACAACAGAAATTTATTCTTTCGCAGTCCTGTGGACCAGACGTCTGAAATCAAAGGTGTCGGCAAGGCCTCACTCCCTCCGAAGGCTCTAGGGAAGGGTCTTCCCTCCCCTCTTCCAGCTTCTGGTGGTGGCCGGCAGCCTTGGTGCAGCACACATCTCTCCAGTCTCTGCCTCACCTTCAGTGCCTTCCCCTCTGCCTGTCTGGGCTTCTCTGTCTTCACTTGGCCTTCTCTCTGTGTCCAATACCTTCGTAGACGGACACCAGTCATGGGATCAGGGCCTACCTTCCTCCAGTGTGACTTCATCTTAACTATATCTACAAAGACTGTATTTCCAAATAAGGTGACATTCTGAGGTCCCAGGTAGGCGTGAATTGTAGGAGGACATCTGCAGAGATGCTTGCAGTGGTAAAGCCCCTTGGGGATATCTCCTGTTAAACACAACTGTTGGCTCATATGTACTTGATAAGTCCAGAGTGAGGGCTGCCTTCAGGCCTGCTTGGATCAAGGCACCGGCGTCTCTACACTTGCAGACCTTTCCCCTTTTCTGGTTGGCATCATTCTCTCTTGGTAGAGGTGTGGCTTTGGCAGAGCCAGTCCTCATAGCCAAGTGCTCCTCTGTCCGAGAAAAGGGAGGAGAGATTCTTCCCCCAGATGCCACAGAGGACTCTTGAGCTTCACTAGCCTGGGAAATGCCAGGCACTGATTGCCCCGAATGTGGCAGAGCTGTCCTGGGACCGAAGCTCGTCCCTCCTAACCCTGCCTGTGGGTGGGGATGAAGATGCTCTGAGCTTAGCCTGGGTGCACAGAGGCGAACACTCAGGGCTTCCTTTCAGGTGTCGTGAAGGCAGAAAAGTCCTCCGGCCATGTACTGCCGCAGCAAACACAGAATGTTCCGAGTCTGAGCCTGAGCCTGAGGCTGATCCAGAGTCAGGTAAGGGGCTGATTCTGTCTCTTTAAGCAGCTGAGCAAACCTTTCTGGAAGGGTACGTAAATTAAGTTTGCAGACTACATGGCTGTCACTTGCCATGTCTGCCTTCTTAGTAGAAACAACCAGAGACACTAAGCAAATGAATGTGTTTGGCTGCGTGGCAGTAAAACTTTACTTACAAAAACAGGCAGTGGGCCAGATTTGGCCGGTGGGCCTTCAGTGAACACACAGAATCCTTGCGGATGAACGGCGGCTTCCCCATCCTTCCCCGAGCTCAGCCTTCTGCCGCCCTTACTCTCCCTGTACTGCCTTCTGCCTGCCTCCCGTGCCGAGATGGAGCCGCACTGCCAGCTTGGTGAGGTGTGAAGGGGTTGTGACCGGCAGTGTCCGCCTCAACCACTCTTCATGTTACCTCCTGTCCTTTCCTGTAAACCCCAGTGCTGTCAAGGCCCCTACCCTCTCGGGCTCTCCGGAGGACTTGAGGAGGGCCTTGCCCAGGGCAGAAGTGATACCAGCAGCCTGGTCCCCTCGTGTTAACCACACCTGTGTGAAGCACTTGCCCATTTTTATGTGGGATTGTCTGGATTTTTTCTTCCTTTTTCATTCTTGATAATTATTTATAAAAGTTGGTCCTGATTTATAAACTTAGGATATAAGCCCTTTATACTACAAAGAGCTCACCCCACCCCGCCATGCAGGGTGTTTTTACTAACCTAGGGTGGCCCCTGATGGACCAGAAGTCTCACTTTTAGTGTGAGACTTGTTACCACTTTCCTATGTGGCTGCTATTCTTTGCCTCCTGTGTGGGCCCGAAGCTTTATCTTGTTGCTTTTCTTACTTCATTCTTCAGTGAACCTGGAATTGGTTTTCTGCAAGGCGTGAGGAAGGAGCTGGGCCCATTATGGTTCCCTTGCATATTTATGCAAATGGCCCCACACCCCATGGGAGGAGAGAAGACGGTCCTTTCCATGCTTTCAGCATCACCTCGTCACAAACCCAGCATCCATATAAGTCTGGGACTTGGGCTGGTTCCACTTTTGTGACAGACCTTGATGCCTGTCAAGGGCTGGGGCTACTGTGTCTGCCTTCTGCGGCGTGGTCTGGGCTGCTGGGGGACTTCAGCTTGTCAGTTTACATTTCAGAATCAGCTCATTTCCACACTAAACAAATTTAATTAGAATAACATGTTAACACTTCTAAAGGGTATATTAATACCAAAAAAAGGGTGTAACCTGAGAATAAAGAAAAGCCTTTAAAATTGATGGCATTGTGTGAACATGGGGCTTCTGTTGCTCATGGGGGTAACCTGGGTGCTGCCGAATATCTGTGCCCCCAGTCGGCTGGTCCCACCTCTCTGTATATCTCTGCGTTCTGGTTCTGGTTTTGCTGCGATTCCACTGGGGTGAAACCAGACAGCCGGTGGTCTTACCAGGTGTCTCTCCACTGTAGGCTTGCCCTGTCCCTTGGGCCACAGTGGCCAGGCTCTGCTTCTACCAGGTCAGCATGTCCTCCCACCCCCTGGCTCTCAGACTTTGCCTCCTGCTCCCCAGGAGCGCTCACACGAGACCACCCAAGATGGCAGAGCCTCTTGCCACCATTTTGGTAGGATAAGATCTTCTATCCCTTCTGAGGACCTGAGCAACACCCACATGCTTTGAGCTTTGGGACTGGACAGATGATGATAGGGAATGGGGACTTTCTGTAGCATGTCACAGCTGTGCTTAGCTCTGTCATGAACTCTCTGTTTTGCCTACTTCTAGGAAACAGAGGGTTGTATCATTTGCTCTACCTTATCCTGGTTATACCTGTTGGCATGGTCGTCCACTCCTGTAAAAAGAAAGGTAAATTAGGGCGGCGCCTGTGGCTCAGCGGGTAGGGCGCCGGTCCCATATGCCGGAGGTGGTGGGTTCAAACCCAGCCCCGGCCAAATTAAAAAAAAAAAAAAAAAAAAAAAAAAAAAAGAAAGGTAAATTAGAGCTAGATTGATGTGGAGAAAAACAGACCAGTAACCTCATCAGTATCTGGGAAATGGGGCACTTCTGTGAGGCCCTTGCTTTCTAACTTGGGGCAGCTTGGTGCTCAGAGGTGGGCCGGAAGCCATCCCCTGGGAGGCAAGACCAGAGTCTTTGCTGGATATGAGCTGCCCAGGGGCTGCTGTAGCTGGGGAAGGCAGAGGCGGGGCACTGGGCAGGTCACTGGCTGAGCTACCCCTCCTATGTTCTCCTAGGTCTCACATGGATCACCAGGCATATCAAACGTAAGTACACTTTCTGTGTGTGAGTTCAAAGCATTTTGTTTTTCTCACAGAAGTCATTCATCTAGTTAATATGAATTAATATCACGTCTCTTGGTTTTTATTTTCAGAAGAGCCAGATAAGCCAGGCGGCCCTGTAAGTATCACACTGGAGTTTGGGCACGTCTTTCCTAGAAATGTCTAATGCTCTCAGCCCCTCTCTGAGTGTTTAGGTGTTGGTGGCAGTAAGGGTCGTAAAACTTGCAGGACTGGGCCGGGCTCAACACTCACACCTATAGTCCTAACACTCTGGGAGGCTGAGGCTGGTGGATTGCTTGAGCTCAGGAGTTTGAGAGCAGCCTGAGCAAGAGTGAGAGCCTGAGTAAAAGTGAGACGCTGTATCTACTAAAAATAGAAAAACTAGGCGGGTTGATGGGAGGTCCCTTTAGTCCCAGCTGCTCGGGAGGCTGAGGTAAGTAGATTTCAGAGTGCAGGAGTTGGACGTTGCTGTGAGCTATGACACTATGGCACTCTACCCAGGGTGACAGAATAAGACTCTGTCTCAAAAAAAAGAAAAAAACTTGGCCAGGCGTAGTGGCTCACGCCTGTAGTCTCAGCGCCATGGGAGGCCGAGGTGGGTGGATTGCCTGAGCTCAGAGGTTCGAGACCATTATGAGCAGGAGTGAGCCAGCGTGAAACCCCATCTCTACTAACATCAAAAATAGCCGGACATTGTAGCAGACATCTGTAATCCCAGCTACTGGGGAGGCAAAGGGAAAAAGAATCACCAAAGGAAGAACAGTAAAAAAAAGAAAAAAAAACTTCAAACAAAGAAGAATGAATAAGCAAGCTGAAATTAAAAATTAAAAAAAATTTTTTTTTTAATAAAATTAAAAAGAAGAAAAAAACTTGCAGGAGTAGGTGGGGAAGCCCCAGCCCCCCCACCCCCCCATGCCCTAGGTTCCAGCTCATGTGCTGGCATTTGCCGCCCTCATTAGAGCCAGAAGGAGATCGAAATTTGGGTCAATTCAACCACTGAATGGAAACTGAGGCACAGAGGAGGGTTTTCAGATAAGTTGCAGTCATAGGTATCAGGGGTCAGGACATGGACATACCTTTTTAGGGGCCATAACTCAGTCTGCATCAGGCTTGTCTTGGGACCTGTGCCCCAGGGTTGGTAGTAGAGCTGAGGCCTCCCTGGGTGTGGTGGTCTTGTCTGAGCCTGCGTGGTCTTGGCTTGCGGCTACCTGGCATTTCCATTTCTTTCTCCAAAAGTGTCTTGGGTGGGGACTGTGTTGCCATCTCCTTTCAACAAAAGTGACTTTTGTGCTTTAGTCTGCTGGCAGCAGCAGGCCCCGTGAGCACCTGCTGACCCTGCGTGCTGTGGGAGACCACCTGGCCCCCTGTACAGAAGTGCTGCTGGGTGAAGAGAGCTCTGCTATGGCTCCAGAGGCCAGGACCTGCCCTGGGCCCTCCAGGGACCCGGCAGAGAGCCCAGCGAGGCAGGCTCTGGTGACTGAAGGAGGCGCAGCTGCCCCAGAGCTGGCTCTGTACACCCGTCCTGCTGCCCTCGGGTCCCAGGGCCACACCAAGGCGACAGTCTCCTTAAATGTTCTGGAGCAGGTAAATGAAGCTTAGGGTGGTTCCCCATAACGACACAGTCTGTGCTTTTTGGACACTTTCTGTATATGGTTGAGACAAATAAATAAGAAAGAGAGGGCAGGACCCTAGCCTATGTTGTCAGGAGGCACTGAAGGGGCAGGGAGTGTGCTGAGGGTGAGATCGTTGTCGCTGGTTTTACCAGTGAGGCAGCTGTGCCAGGGAGAGGGCAGTGCTGAGGTGGGCCAGCAGCTGTCAGCAGGCAGAGCTGGGATTTGAACACACACCCCCACCCCAGGTCTGGCTCCAGGCCCTTAGTGAAGGGATAGAGCACCTGACCTTATTCTGGCCTTTGGACCTGTCTCCAGGAGCATCCCCAGTAAATAGACCATGAGGTTCCAGCTCTTCTAGAACATGCTCAGATTTCTCTTAACTAGAAAACCACATTTAAGTCAGTGACACTTTTCCATAATGCATCTATCTGGACAAGTGTCCCCTCCATTAATATTGTGGAAGTCCAGAGTAGAGCAAATCACCCCCAGGTGACATCATTTGTTATCAGCAGACCCCCGGTCCAGGGAGAATCAGAGGCCCACTCACAGTGGCCCTGACAACACAAGTGTCCAGCGCGGGCACTGGCAGTGTCCCAGGGAAGCATGACTTGAGGGATGTGGGTGGGCTGTAAGTCTCTACTACCTGTAGTAGGGGCACAGTCAGGTGCTTCCTGTAGGTGGCCCACCTGCCACCACAACAAAGCAGATCTGATTCTGTGTCAGTAGAATTTGTCTAAGGTGCTGGACAGGTTCCTTCTCCAGGAATGATTTTATTCCCTTCCCTCCACAGGAATATGCAAAAAAGTATTTTCTGAAGGACATGTCCATTGAAAGTAAGAAATTTGAATTCTTCGTATCTAGCACCCCCATTCTGCAGACTTAACAAGACGGCAAGAGCCCAGAAGTTACACTGCCCCCAGTTACAGATTCTAGCACTGGCTATCCTAACCTGCTGCCAGCGCCCTTCTTAGTGGCAGGAAGGCAGAGTGGGCTGCCCTGGAACAGACTGCCCCTAGGAGTCTCCTGACTTTCCTAGGACCCTCTAGTTCCCAGGAAGGCTGGTGGCCATGTGGGGCTTGGGTAACCCATGGTCCTAGATGGGCAGCAGACAGGGTGAGGATTGTGGGAGGTCCTGGCCCAAATGTGGTCTCCGATCCTAGGGCCTGGTGCCTTTTTCAGGATCAGCTGGAGCCACACAGAGCTTCCCATATCCTAAGCAACAGAGACACAGCAGGTGTTACTTGATTTTTCTAGAAATGTAAAGAAACTCTTCTTGGTTTTGTTTTTTTTTAGCTATCAATAGAATTTTTTATGAAATTGGACATGAAGTTCCAAAAGGTACCTGGAAGATGTTTATGAGGTTTATCAGACTTGAAGAAAATGAAATTGAGATCTGTGAAGAAGAAAACCCAGGAAACGTGATGGAACAGCGTCAAAAGATGCTTCTCCGGTGGAGAAATAACCAGGGAAAGGACAGTTCTGTTTTTAAACTCATGGCTGCCCTCCATAAACTGCAGTTGGACATGCCTTTGCAAAATATTATAAACAGACTGGTTGCTGAAGACATCTTAGGTAGGCATACTGGGATCCCAACTTAGATTCATGTATTTTTGGTTGCATTTGATATTAAGCAATATCCTAGACGAACAGCATGTGAGGGGCTTCTGTGAGTTCCAATCTGGTTGGAAACTTAATGAATTCCTGATGAGTGTACACCCCATCTCTGAAGCTTTCAACAGAACATTTTCTGTGTAAAGCTTTCGATAGGAGCTGGAGGGCTGTCCTTGGACTGTGTGGCTGAGTTGGGCTTACAGGGATTCCAGAGGGCTGTGAGCTGTGGAGGCAGGAACCAGCTACCTGTGCCAGTTCAGTGTCCTTGACCTCTTCCAAGGAGCTGAAGCTGGGAGGATTTGTTTTTGGCTTTCTGCCTTGCCCACTGGTTCTCATATTCACTGTGGTGCTTCCATGGCTTGAATGGGGTATGGTGCAGACTAGGTGCTCCATAAGTATGTCTGAGTAAGTCAGCCACAGATACAGGCAGCTCGCAGCTGAGGGCCATGGTCTGGTAGTCCGCATCAGCCCCGGTCAGAGTCAGTGCTTTCACGCTACCACTCAGGACTTCAACGTGAGGTTGAGACTGAATTAGACTAGACCCCACCTTCTAAACCAGGATGAGCGGGTGAGGCACGATGCCCGTCACAGAAACTTCTTTAGTGCCTAACTTTTTAAGTATTGAGTGTCTCTGCTTCTGGTCACTTGGGTTTTGGCCACAGAACCCAGATGATGAAGGGAACGTCATTGTTTGGAAAGTCTCACAGTAAGATGCATACATGGTGCCACTGCTGTGGCTCTACGGCCTGCCACCTTTCAGAGTTGCAAATGTGGCTGCCCTGCCAAGTGCAAGAGAAAGTATAACTGGAGTGCCAAGGCTAAAAGACAAAATACCAATGAGACTAGTTGGATGAGGCAGTTACAATTTGTGCATCTCAGACAAAAAGATACCAAGGCCGCACCCTTCTCCAGGAACTGAGCTGTGCCTCCATTGCAACTTCGGATCCCTGAAATAAAAAACGCCCTAGAACGAGGCCTCTGCTGGGACTATGCCCTCACTACAAAAAAGAGACACACTGAAAGCAGAAATTACTCTCTCCTGGAAAAAAAAAAATCACCTTCCAAAACCAGTGGATCCCCTTGAACTGGCACCCTTCACACCCACGGACCCTCAGGGACTGCTTCAGTCTGATGGGCAGACCCCAGCGTGGAAACAGACTCAACTCCATCACACTGATTTTAGTTAAGACCGGAGCCACAGGGCAGTGCCTGTGGCTCAGTGGGTAGGGTGCCGGCCCCATATACCGAGGGTGGCGGGTTCAAACACGGCCCTGGCCAAACTGCAACAACAAAAAAATATATAGCTGGGCGTTGTGGCAGGCGACTGTAGTCCCAGCTACTTGGGAGGCTGAGGCAAGAGGCTCACCTAAGCCCAAGAGTTGGAGGCTGCTGTGAGCTGTGACGCCACGGCACTGTACCAAGGGTGATAAAGTGACAAAAAAAAAAAAAAAAGACCGGAGCCACATACTAAATTTTCAAAACCTCTATTTCCTTCCCCCATCTCCATTGTCAGAGTAAGAGTTAAATATCACTGAGTATTCCACTGCTCTTCTCCCTGAGAGATCAAGTGTTTACTCCTTTCTGATGCTTCCCTATCACCCTACCCCTGACTAAAAAGAGATCTTAAGGTTAAATGTAAACACTGGTCTCCTTGTAACACCTCAAGCTGTCACAGAACAGCTGTATTTGCTTTTTTCATTTTGTTCCTCACCCCATCCACAGGAGGCTGACTTTATTAGATTCCTTGTAATACATTCCTGGCAGGAACTGAGGCAAAGAGCAGGTGCCAGGAACTTGTGCTCCAGTTGTCTGCTTGGGGCTCTTCAAGGCTGTTAAGATGAATTCTTAACAAGCCACAGGGGTTTAATGAAAACAAAAGGCAGCTGTTCTATGAGTATTTATTTTTCTTAAGCCACCCATTGTAGAGGGCTGTGGCATCTTAGCTCACAGCAACCTCAAACTCTTGGGACACCACACTTGGTGGCTACTTATTAGGTCAGATATAGATAGATAGATAGATAGTTTTTTTTTTAAACAGTCTCTGTCACCCTGGAGGTGCTGTGGGGTCACAGCTCACAGCAGCCTCAAACTGTTGGGCTGAAGCCATCTTCTGGCTTCAGCCTCCTAAGTAGCTGGGACTACAGGCACCTGCCACAACTCCTGGCTATTTTTTTTTATTTTAGTTTAGCAGGCCCAGGATGGGTTCGAACCTGCCACCCCTGCTTCATGGGGCTGGGCCTGGAGCTCTAGCCACTGAGCTACAGGCGCCCATTGAGTTTATTCTTTTTGTTAGATAGCTTATTTTCCTGGTTAGGCATTAGTAAGGCCACCTTAAATTCTCCCCCCTTTTTTGGCTAAAATTAAATTTTTTATTTAACGAACTCAGAAACTGGAGTATTTGCACGAAGGTGGAATTTTCTGGAGTTGTTTTCTGTTGGATTGGCAGGTGGAGGTGTCCCTCTGGGGAGTTCATGTGAATCATTAAGGGGGAGTGAGAGTAGAGGCAGGATAGGAATCACATTAGAAGGAAATCACAAAAGCTTTTAATTTTTTTAGTTTTTATTTTATTTTTGCATTAATGCTGTTTTTAATGGCAGTGGAATAGAGGATGTACAAGGTTTTACATCTGTTTTACATTCTATTTTGCTTGAGCTAATAGAAGTTTTAGAAGTAGCCCATTGACACAACAAGTAGCTTTATAATAGAAATATTTTACAGGCTGCCCAGGGTGTAAAAAATATACAGGACACGGTGGAGATTATCTCCCGTGTTTAGTAGAGTGGAAAAGTTAACAGCCAACCTAGCACTGTGATTTTATGTGGGAGAAATTTGTTTTGTTCTGGTGATGGTTTCACCTTCTCTCTTATTTGGGTGAGCGGGAAATAAAATTTGCTTCCCCAAGTTTTATGTTTTCTTGTTAATACACATTTTGTTTCAGTAGGATGCCATCCATTAAGCCTACAGGAGTCCTCCTGGGTATTTCTGAGTTGTGTGTGTACACGTGTTTGAGAGTTGGAACAGCTTGTCTTTTTATACACTTAGTTGTTTGCTTACTGTTAGACAGAAGATGAGTGGCGTATCCTTTCCATATTTCCTGATAACAAACCCGTCAAGGTCCACAGTCCTCATCAAGTATCTTGTTTTAAAATTTGGGAGATCATACTACAACCAAACCAAACCAAACCAAACAAGCTCTTGCAAAAACCACTCACTCCCAGGGGCAGTGCCTGTGGCTCAAAGGGGTAGGGCACTTGCCCCATATGCCAGAGGTGGCAGGTTCAAACCCAGCCCTGGCCAAAAACTGCAAAAAAAAACCACTCACTCCCTAAGCACAGGCTTGTGCTGTAACTTCCCCAGAACACTGTGTTTTCACTTCCGGTGACTGGCCTTCCAATTCTGTCTTGATCAGAGGAACAGAACATGGAAAGGAGGTGCATATGCATATGTTTACCTTTTCCTAGTACATTTTCAAATTTTAGTAATGTCCCATAATAAATTCTCATGCTGTTCCCCGTGTCCTCTTACATTGAGAAACCGCAAAGTCATCTGACTCGGGCTATCCGTGTTTCTCAGACCTGCTTGTGTGTGCTGTGTGGCCTCTGAGTGGTGTGGCATGGTGTGGGTGAGCAGGCAGAAGGGCTCAGGTAGACTCTAAGGCACTTTCCTTTACATCCAATGGCAGGTTGTCCCCCTCGCACTTTCCACAGCAGGTGACCCAGTGCTTCCTGGCTCCTTGCAGACAGCTTGTCAGTGAGGAAGACAATAGGTCTGCATCTTCATTATTCAAACTGAGCTGGCTTTCTAGTATGACTAACAGAGGAACACATCCATCTCTAAATACCACTGTATTTCTTCTAAAGGTTCCTCTGCTCATTTCTGTTAAAGCCACACCAATCTATCCAGTTCCAGTGATGGAATGTGGCCCCTGGTTAACAGGAGTTATGTTAAACATAAAGTTAATCCTTGTCCAATAGTTCCCACAATACTTGTTGCTTTAGACATCAGGTAGCTTACATTTTATCAGCATTCACCTTAACTACTGAGGTTACAAAGTGGAATTGCGAAAGACATCAGGTAAGCTGCTAAGTTTCCCAGTAAGACGAAAAGTCATTACATACTTCACATTCAGAACTGTGCAGTGTTTCCTACTGTAGAATTAGGTGGAGACTGGAAGAATATTGAGACAGAAGTTATCTGAGTATACAAGAGTCTAAATAGACATTCTCCCTGGAAATACAAATATATAACAGAATGGAGACCATTGTTAGGGAGGGTGCTTCTCTTATAGTCTGAATTGGATCTGAGTGGTAGCCTGTTAGAAAGGAGAGTCCTTGCAATAGTACATCTACTTACCGAGGGGTAGTGTAGCAGTACATTTCAGCGCAAGACTGAGTCAAGATTTCTATATTTGGGCTCGGCGCCTGTAGCTCAAGTGGCTAGGGCGCTAGCCACGTACACCAGAGCTGGCAGGTTTGAATCTAGCCCGGGCCCACTAAACAACGACAGATACAATCAAAAAATAGCCAGGTGCTGTGGCAAGCGCCTGTAGTCTCAGCTACTTGGAGGGCTGAGGCAAGAGAATCACTTAAGCCCAAGAGTTTGAGGTTGCTGTGAGCTGTGACACCACGGCACTCTATCCAGGGCAACAGCTTGAGACTCTGTCTCTAAAAAAAAAATTTCTATATTTGGGGAAAAGAAAATACCCGGCTTTTTCATGGAAACGAGATACTACATACTAGTTTATTGAATTAAAAAAATTGAAGATCCCGCATTTTTAACATGCCCTATTACATGAAGAATTTCTAATTGACAGATATGGAAATAAGTCTGGATTAGGCATACTATTGGTCAACACACAGATGAGATTTCCTCATACCACTACCATGACATGGATTTGACACCATTCCTCAAAAGAATCCTATAAAAAATTGCTTCAAAGCCCCTTTGAAATCGCAAAACCACAAGTAAATTGCCTGTTAACCTGTTATTTCAAACATAGACTGAAAAGCCAACAGGCATTTTTGTGTGTTGTGCGTGCAATTAAAAAAAAAAAATCGCCAAGTGCACAGGGCTGTACCTTCATAGAAGGCAAGAAACTGCCGGCACATCATGTTGGAGGCTGTCCCCGGTGTGTAGGCTGTGAAAGTGGGTCTCCTTCAGGGTCTGGTTGATGTGGAAATGGCCTTGGCACAGCGCAGACTGCTCAGGCACGGGCTGAGGGGTGTTAGGGCTGCATCAGCAACGGTCTGGCTTAAGATGCCTTCTGGCCTGCTGGCCTGTCTGGGCTGCTGCTGCTGCTGCTGCCTGAAGACTCTTGAAAGACAGGGTTTCTACTACTCCTTTCCGTCTGGTGAGGAAGATGGTTGTCTTCTTCACGGCCATTCCTTCTCCTTTTCCTGGGGCGGAGGCGCTCACTCTTGGCAGCCGGCGGCAGGGAGCGACGAGGCGCCGCTCCGCCGGTAGAGGGAGTAGAGCGGGCAACGTTTCTGCGGCCGCCACGCCCACCCCCTGGGGCCTTGGCTCTCGGGAACCCCAGGGATACTCCTGTACCACCACCACTTCCGGCGTCCGCTCCACCAATTTTTTGTTTGTTTTAAATGAGTTTTTAATGTTGACACTTGTCACAACTGGCTGTTTTAAGTAAACTTCAATTAATGATAACACACTAGTAATTTAGTAACTGCAGTTTCAAATAGGCAGACAAGAAAATAGATTTTAATTTTAACTCTATAGTATATTAACCATTTGAGTTTCCACTGTGATGTAATTTGTCCATTCGTTTAAACGTGTAGAAGAACAGAAATTTAAGAGGTTTTAAGTAAGTCTGGGAACACGGTGTTAGAGAAGTTTTTAACAATCTACCTTCTTGCGATGTTCTGTTTTCCTTCTGTATTTTACTTTCTTGAAAACGTAAACTTTCTTTAAAACTACGGGTTACCTACTCTAGGTGTAAAAATTCTTTTCCCCAACCGCGCCCTGAGCTCTGTAAGTCCACATCCTAGCTGGGTTCATCATTAAAACAAAATCCAGAAACTTGGTATCTTTCCGGACCCTACCTTGCCCCTGGCCCCCAGCATCCTGTGCTGGCCTAGACCTGTCTGTCCACCTCCCTGGCCCAGGCCACCCCCTCCTGCCTGCGGGTCACGGAAATCGCTTCCTACCAAAGAGCCTCTGCCTTCGTTCAGCTTTTCCTGAACCCACGCCCCTCCGCCCAACAGCTAACCGAACTGCGGCTCCTGAAACCTGCCGCGGTGGGGGGGCTCTCTGCCACCCCTACCTTCACTTATAAGGGTCTTCCAGAGGCCCCACTCTTGCCAGGCCCCTGCCACGTGTCCTGCGGCCGCACCGCACTCTCCCCCCGGGGCTCTCTGCGGGACGGTCCCCAGCCTGCTTTAGGTCCACCCATTCTTGCTAAGGCCGGCTCTGGCCGCCAGGTTGGGTCTGGGCCTGTCTTCCCGAGACAGGACTGAAATCTCAGAGCGCGACAGCGAGCGGGTGACTTGGATGCTCCTGGACGCTGGTAGCTGCGGGGGCAGACTACAACTCCCAGCATGCCCCGGGCCGGCGGCGTCCGGGGCTGAAGGAGGTTGCCTAGCGACTGGGCGTGTCCCGGAAGGCGGGTCCGGCGCGGGGTGGGACTTCCGGGGCGGTAGTTGCATCAGATTCTGGTAAGAGTCTGTAGCCGCAGTGTCTGCCTCCGAATTCCCAGCGATGGCAGGTTCCTCCGCTGAGCAGGGTGAGTGGCGTGGCCTGGTGGGGGCCGGGCTGGAGGCTGGGTTGGGAGGCCACGGGGCAGCGCGCGCCCTAGGTTGTGAGGAGCGGCGGGGACCCGGTTCTGAGCGGCGGCCACCAGGGTCCAGATCTGAGGGACGCAGGAGGTCTGGGTCCAAGGGGCGGCCACCGGGTGCTGGGCTCGGCAGGGGCGCGAGGGGCGCGAGGGGCTGCCGAGAGCCCTGCGGATGGAGCTCTGCCGCTGTGGGACCCCATTCATCCCCGTACCCTGCCGAGGCCACCGTCTCCCCAACTTCAGTTTCTGCACCGAATTTCAGCAGAGGTCCCTTGCGCCCTAGCCCCGGGAGGTGGCCCTTCATTCAACGGCCCCTCCACAGCGATGACTGGGCCTGGCCTTGCCCCCTCCTGCCCCAGTTGAACTCTAGGGGAGAGGCAAAGGCCCAAGGGTTGTTTTGATTTTCTACTTAGACCGGGCAGGACTCAGGAGTGGGCGGAGGGCACCTGAGGTTGGAGCTTAGGAAAATGGGGCAGAGGAAGCCAAGGGGTACGCGTAAACACACATAAAAAGGCTGTGGTTTCAGGAAGGCTTTTATCTCCAGTTCTACAGATAGTCACCATTGGGATCTGCCTGTCAGAGCATTATTGCCCCACTTTACTGCCAACCCGGGAGGTTCCCTTAGGAGGCAGTTGTGTCAGCTCCTCTGGTCACTCATATCACCAGCTGGTAGATGTCCAAAATGTCTTTTCTCACTGTCCCTTCAGCAAGATTTTAGGTGCTGAAAAGGCCAGAAACTCTGCCCAGATTCCTAAAAGTGTGGAGCTTTTGCCAAAGGAAATGTTCCCAGTATCTAGTTTGGGGTTTTCTTGGCTAGCAGAAGCTAGAGATGAGTTCTTCTCAGGTACCTCCACTTGCTGCTCCAGTTTAGGTCATACCAAGATTTCCCTGGCGTTCAGTGGTGCCCTTGCTGGGTTCCAGGTAGGCAGCTCTAACCACCTGGGTGACCTGAGGATGTGGGGGCACCCAAATGACAGGGCTGCTTGTCATGGCATAGAGGTGCACTCCTGTGCCTGGTTGCAGTGGTAATCACTTTCCAGCCACGCTGCATTCCGCCCCTACCTGTGTGCCTGGATTCCTGCCCTGTCTCCACCCACCCTAGAGCCAGGCAGCCCTCAGAAGTCCACCCAGACTCCTGTAAAATGGCAGTAAGGCTACCAACTCCAACACCAAAGCTAGCCTGGCAGGGCCAGGGTTCCAGATCTGCTCCTTCCTTACAACAAAATAGGGTTCCCAGCTTGAAGGATGTTGTGAGCATAAATGAGTTAATAGATAAACAGGACTTAGAACAGCATGTAATAAGTACCATGTCCATGTTGAAAACTAGAGCCTGTTTTCTTTGTTTGTTTTTTTTTTTTTTTTTGCAGTTTTTGGCTGGGGCTGGGTTTGAACCCACTACCTCCGGCATATGGGGCTGAGGCCCTACTCCTTTGAGCCACAGGGCTGCCCTGTTTTCTTTGTTTTTTTTTTTTTTTTTTTTGTAGAGACAGAGTCTCACTTTATGGCCCTCGGTAGAGTGCCGTGGCATCACACAGCTCACAGCAACCTCCAACTCCTGGGCTTAAGCGATTCTCCTGCCTCAGCCTCCCAAGTAGCTGGGACTACAGGCGCCCACCACAACGCCCAGCTATTTTTTGGTTGCAGTTAAGCCGGGGCCGGGTTTGAACCCGCCACCCTCGGTATATGGGGCCTGCGCCTTACCAACTGAGCCACAGGCACCGCCCTTCTTTGTTTTTTAAAATAAAAGTGTTTTTGGTTTGTTTGTTAACGTAAACAACATTGGGTTTTTTGTTTGTTATTCTTTAAAATTGCTTCAGAACTTTAGATTACATGTTTGGAGCCTTATAAGAGTTGCCTTATTTCCAAAGCTTGCTATGTTGGTTGGGATGAGCTCCGGCTGTCTGGGCGTTCTGGACAGCAGGCAGGTTTCCCAGTCCTAAGCCTGAGGGCCAAGCCTCAGCCAGGCCAATCTGCTCCTTCCTTTAGTGGCCTCTCCCCCTACCCATGTACACGCTGTCTGTAGGCTCATCCTGAAAGATAAGAGACAGGAAATAAAACAAATCGCTACCATAGTTCTTCTAGATATTCTTGGTTTCCAGTTTGAGTTTTTTATTCCCAAAGTTGGATTCCTCAAAGGTGACCATCTTCCCAAGTTTTTCATGGAGGGATCCCCATTTCCTGATCTTCTTCCCTAAGTTGACACAGCATCTGTTTCTTCTCCATTATCTCGCTGGGTTTACAGCTTCTCCTTTGTAGTCTTGAAGGTGTGCAATCTTGTGCCCATCCAGGGGCCCGATTGTCTCTGAAGGACGAGTTTCACTTCTGAGACTACTAGGGTAGGTGGAACTTACCTCAGGGGCCTTTCTGTACAGCTTGGGACACCACTTGGTGGCTACGTGTTAGGTCAGACATATATATATATATATTTTTTTTTAAACAGTCTCTGTCACCATGGGGATGCTGTGGGGTCACAGCTCACAGCAGCCTCAAACTGTTGGGCTGAAGCCATCCTCTGGCTTCAGCCTTCTGAGTAGCTGGGATTACAGGCACCTGCCACCATGCCCGGCTATTTTTAGAGACCGATTGTCCCTCTTGTTCTGGCTGGTCTCCAACTCCTGAGCTCAAGCAGTCCACCCACTTCAGCCTCCCTGAGTGCTGGGATTACAGGTGTGAGTCACCACGCTTGGCCTTATAATTTTTCAATACAATTTAATTCAAGGGTCTCCATAATAATACAGCCAGCGGTTTTTCATCACAAGTCTGTGCCAAGCACTGCTCTAAATATTAAAACTTCACATCTTGTCTCCTGTAGTCCTTGAAGTAGCCCTTTGGGCCTGCTGACATGGTCCCATACAGATGAGAACCCTGAGGTTCTGAGAAGTGTAGCAGTTTGTCCTATGTGACAGTGAGCAAGAGGCAGAGGCAGGCTTTGGTCTCAGGAGTTTGACTGCAGTGGGGTCTTAGCCACTGTGCTGTGTTGCCTTTGATACTTCTATTTAGAATAAGCAAAAGGTTCTGGTGAGTTCAGGCAGGCAGGAGAGTAAGCTGCTGTACTTGGGTGCATTCTCCAAAGCAAATTGAAATGTACTTATACAAATGTTTGCTCATCAATGAACTCAGGTATCATGTTTCCAGGTATTTACTTTTTAAGAGGCTTGGCTGGGTGCAGTGGCTCTTAAAAAGGAAATCCCAGCACTTTGGGAAGCCAAGGTTGGAAGATCACCCTGTTTCTACAAAACTCTTAAAAATCAGCTGGGCCTGGTGGTATGCACCTGAACTCCAGCTGCTCAGGAGGCAGGGCCCTTAGGGTGGAGAATAAGCCATTTCTAGTGGCAGTCATGGTGGTTGGTAGTAACATCTGATCACACTCAGGACTCTCAGTTTGTGAGGGACACTCGATACTCCCAGTAATCATAACTTCCTTTCCAGCCATTCTGGGGGTGAGAGATGACGCCAGGGAGCACCTCTGTGTATGAGTGACAGCTGGACTTCAGTTCAGAGAGAGGTGGGCACTCTCTGTCTGTGGGCTTGGACTCTGATGGATAGGCAGTGTCGCCTCCAAATGGTGAAAGCAGGGTTGCACATGCCTCTCTCCTCTTCAGTGTTTTGTGTTGGGGGATGTTTTTCAGTGCCCTTTCTGAGAGCTACTTGGTTTGGGGGTGAGGAGCTTGGGTGGAAGACAGTGGGCCCAGGGGAGCAGAGGGAGCCTTTGCAGAAAGGGAGCCATCTGCAGGGCAGGTGTTGTTGGGATACCTGCAAGATGAGGGCTCCCATGGGATGTTAGCAGGAGCAGGGTCAGTGGACAGGTTGGTTAGTGAGGGTTGCAGACCCCGGGCAAGCTAAGGAGCTTATTGGGAGCATCTTGTGTTTTGTGGTGAAGGGGTCTGCATTTTGTTGAGCCACCTGCCCCTCCTAGGGATTCTTGCCACATGGAAGTATGAAAGTCTTGATTCAACACAAGAATCTCCTGGAGGCAGGTTCAAACCACACGGTCTGGGCCCACCCCAAAAGAGTCTGATTTGGGAGTCTCAGATGTGACCAGGAACGTGGCTTCTGAGGAGCTCCCAGGTGCTGCTGGTGCACCAGACCATGGCCAGCTTCACGTGGTGCTGGTTCCTCAGGGAAGCAGAAGCGGAAGAGGAATGGGTGGCCAGATAGGTTGGCTGGCCATGGGAGGGGCCGTTTGTGGCTCTTTGGGGTGTGGGTTTGGCCTCATACCTGTGCCACAACATTGCCTTGCATCTGATTTCAGTAGATATTTTGTAAAGACAGGCTTTGTAGGCCACTGTCCACCTGTGGGACATTGCCGCAATCAGAGGGTGTCTGTCCTTTGGTGCATTGGACTGAGCGGCAAAGTTACCTGGCAGTGGAGGCAGAGCAGGAGTGTTGGCGGGGTGTGCAGACTCCGGGGTGAGGGCAGCCTTGATGAGCAGGTCCCGGGGGGTCATCTGCCTGCTGGGAAGTGTTCCTGTCTAGTCTCAGTGTCAGACCAATAGGCCACAGTTTGGCTCAAACCCGAGACTCCTGGCAAGCTGACCTGTTTTTGTTTCCTTAGGACACATCAGTGCAGCTACTACAATTATCCCAATGACTGCCTCTGTCTCAGGGAGGCCTGTCGCCCACCTGTGCTTCTCTGAACACAGCATCTTCTGGTCTTGAGAGGATTCCTCACAGGCGTGGGCTCTGTTCCTTCCCACGGTCAGGGCTACTCTGTCAGTAGGTTTTACAAAAGCACCTGCAATCCCTGTGTAAACCCCTGCAGGGGACTTCTGAGGTCTAACTTGGGGCTGTTATAATAATACTAATAATACAGGAACAATTATGATAATGATGACAAGCTGGGCCCTGGCTCTGTGCCAGGTGGCTTTTAAACATTTTATGAGTGTAATTGCACTTAATGGTCCACAGCTTTACGAGGCGGATGTTGTGATGAGTATATTTTACACAGGAAAGGAGGAAAGGCAGATGTGAGTGCCAGTGCTCTGCCTGCCAGCCCCTCGGAGAGCATTTCTCGTAGTGTCTTAAGTTCTCAGATTCCTTCTTTAACTAGCATCTTAAAGATGTTGCAGTAATTAGAGCAGTGTTTGTTTTTCTCATTTTAAAAATAGCATATGCCTGTTGTAGAGGATGTGGGTGATGAAGAAAGAGAGGGAAACAAAGTCACATCTGCAACATCGCTCATCCGAGATTGCCACTGTCAGTGTTTGGCTGCGTCCCTGGCGGTCTCCTGTGTGCATCAGAATTGGTCTCAATGAGAGGGGCACATCTGTCTGCTTGCTGATATGACAGGGTGAGGGGCAGTGGGATCTAGAAGCTGATGTGACTTCGCTATTTCTTAGAGTAGTCTGTTCTCTGCCCCTCTCGCTGCCATGGAGCCCATCCTGGCATGAGCAGTTGCAGGAAAGCAAAGCTGGAGAGAGGGAGCCTGGAGGGTCAACGTGGGATAACAGCTTCCAGACGACAGCCTGACCCACAAGGGAATGTGGCTCACCGTCCAGCTCTGCCCACAGCTGTGGCAAGTTCTCTACTATACCTTTAGTGGTGCTCATAAAATAGGACAGCTGCTGGCAGCCACCTGTAGGCTGCTGAGCTGCTGGAGGAAAATATCTAGGCAAAGTAGAAGTTTTCTGGAAGAAAGTTGCTCTGGGGAAGAGTTTTTTTTGTAGTGACAGAGTCTCACTGTACCACCCTCGGGTAGAGTGCCATGACATCACATGGCTCACAGCAACCTCTAACTCCTGGGCTTACGCGATTCTCTTGCCTCAGCCTCCCCAGCAGCTGGGACTACAGGTGCCCGCCACAACTCCCGGCTATTTTTTTGTTGCAGTTTGGCGGGGCCTGGGTTTGAACCCGCCACCCTTGGCATATGGGGCCGGCGCCCTACTCACTGAGCCACAGGCGCCACCCTGGGGAAGAGTTTTTGAAGAAGTCTGATATTTAGCTTTCCTGGGCCTATCTTAGCAGTGCTCAGACCTGTTGTGGACGGGCTGCCTGCCTCCCATCTCTTCCTCCTCGCAGAGGGAAGCCCTACAGGACCAAAGCCAGACACTGTAACCACTGGGGCTATTCCTCAAAGCCCCCAGGCTGAGTCTTGCGATCCTCTTGCTTGAGGAAGGAAGGAGAGCTGGGAGCCGCAGCCACTCAGAGGGCCCCCAGACCCCCTCATCTTTGCAGGGGCGGGGTCTGCCTTTGTTTGTCTTTGCTTCATTTGGTGGTTGCGAGGACTGAGGGGAGAGTGCCTTGTGCTAGTGTCTCTGGCATCTCTAGGCATGGGGCGGTGCTCCAGCCCAGCAAGCCCTTGGGGGTGAAAGCATCAGAGGATGTGGGGCTTCAGCCCTGGATCTGCAGTTCATGGCGTCCTTCCAAGAAGTCTGAGGCCCAAAATGATGATAGGTGGATGTTGACCCCAGCACCGACCTGCTGTTTGCTCATCCAGTCACTCAGCATCTTGACTGAGTGTCCAGACTAGTTCAGGCTCAGCTTAGAGGCTGAGGCTAGAGCAGCAAGTAAAGTGGGCAGGGTGGTAGGGCAGACAAAGGACAGAAATCAGGAAGCGAGCATTGTGCAGAGCAGCAGGGGTGTAGGGAGCACTAGGGCTGAGTGGGATTCAGCCTCAGAACAGCCATGAGGGAGTGAGGAGCTTGGTAGGGTCTGGAGAGCATCCCTTCTCCCCCGGAAAAGGAGCAATGGGAGGGATGTTTACTAGGGTGGGGTGAGCCAAGTGGAGGTGGCTGGCCTGAGGCCAGCAGGAGGATCAGCCTGTGCTAGTGAGGAGGAGGCCTAGAGGACAGTGATAGGAACCTGCACCTCTCAGCAGAGCCCAGAGAGCCAGCTGGAGTGGGAAGGGGTTGGGCCAGGCTAGCTGGTAGCAGCCATGGCAGTGTCTGCCTTGTAGGAATCCAGGAGAGTGGGGCTGGGCTGGGGAAAGTGCCTGATCCTCAACCCCCATGTAGAAAGTGATCACAGCGGACAGACGTTGTCAGAGCAGTGAGACAGACCTCACTTAGTAACTGCTCACAGCCGGGAAAGGTCTGAGCTCCGTCCTGGTTCCTGATAGTGCTGTGATTTGAAGAGAGAAAGGGAGGAGGTGTAGATGGCCGAGGCAGCTGGGGGTGACAAGGCAGCCGTCCTCCTGGTGATGACATAGTGTGCACACAACCTCTGAGGGCTCTTCAGCAAATGCTTTGAGGAAGGGCAGGGGCCAGTGGGCTGCTCCTGGCAGCCTGGATCCAGCTCAGGCTGGAGTTAAGGTGAGCTGGGATCCTCCCAGCCTTGTAGCCTTAGCTGTGGGAAGCCATGGTAGACTCTTCCATGCTGGGGCCTGTACCAGACCCCACCAAGCTCCTCATTCCTTTGTGGTGTTTGTTGTCATGTGCAAGAGTCCCATAATTCTCCCCTGCCCTCACCCTCTAATGTCCAGAGGCAGAGGGACATGTGTACTGTCCGCTAGTCTAGTCAACGACACAGAGGAAGCATTGCAGAATGAATGATTTGTCAAGGAAGACTGGTGCTCGCTCAGGCACTCAGTGACTGCCCATCTTTATTGACTGTATTTTATATCTAAACTCATCAGATAAAAATAACCAAGAATAAAGAACAAATGCACTAGTTGAGACTGCCATAAAAAATTTCTCCTCAGCACAAGTGTTACAAAGCACGTACACATCATTTTTAAGTCCTGAGCATTTAACTTAAAGATAAACCACAAGGACACCAGGCTGTCTGTTCTGTTCACCCACCTCCCTAAAAGGTTAAATGAAACTTTTGTATAACTTGAAGTTAGGGAACTAAGTGCAACAGCTCAGCCCCAGGCAGGTGTTAAATCTCCAGCTGCAACTTGGCGGGGTTCTCTGGGATTCCTTTCTCAAGACTTAATCGCCTGCTGTGATTAGCAAGGCCAGTTCAACAAGCAGGGAAGAATTAACCCGGAGTCTCTGCTGTTTAGGCGAGCACAGAGGAATTAACCCCCCAGTCGAGTCTCCTAGCTGAGAATGGAATTTTCCCTTCTCAGGGCCTCGTACCTCAAGGAGCACATATAAGACTAAAACACCATTCTGGGGTGCAGAAAACTGTGCCCCTTTGGACATGGGGTTGGTTTAGTTTTTGGCTTTTTTTGTTGTGAGTTGGTTTTTTTGTTTTTTTTTTTGAGACAGAGTCTCACTATGTCACCCTGCATAGAGTACTGTGACATCACAGCTCACAGCAACCTCCAGCTCTTGGGCTTAAGCGATTCTCTTGCCTCAGCCTCCTGAGTAGCTGGGACTACAGGCACCCACCACAACGCCCGGCTTTTTTTTGTTGTTGTTGTAGTTGTCATTGTTGTTTTTAGCAGGCCTGGGCCGGGTTCAAACCCGCCAGCCCTGGTGTATGTGGCCAGCACCCTAACCACTGAGCTGTAGGCACCAAGTCTTTTTGTTGTGAGATTTTTAAATTAAGGTAAAATTCATATAGCAATTATTACCTGGCCAGTAGGGGCAGGGATACCATGATGGTGAAGGTGGTTTTCCCAGAGCCAGGCTCATGTGCTCACTGCATTCCAAGGTGTGAGCTCCTGTTACGTCCCCAAGTGTGGGAAACCAGGCTGTGTAATTTGTGATGGTGGTAGTGGGGCTGCATTTGTGTTTTTCCCCGACATTCCTTTTTTTAAGTCATAACATGCAATTAACAGTTTTAAAGTGTATGTTCCAGTGGCATTTAGTGCATTCATTCTGGTGTCAAGCATTACTTCTGCCCAGTTCCACAACGTCTCCATTCCCCCTAAGGAAACCTGTACCCATGAAGTACTCAGTCCCCAGACCCCTAACAACCACCAACCCTCGCGCCAGCTGTGTGGATTTGCCTGTTCTGGATGTTTTGATACCGTTTTCCTTTGTTCTGTGCACTCCCCGCACCCTGTGTGTCTCTGATTTCTGCCTGGTGGCCCCTGGGCTGCCCCCATCGCCTGCCTGATGCCCTGTGCTCTGTCTTTGCAGCTCCTGACTACAGGTCCATTCTGAGCATTAGTGACGCAGCAGCCAGGGCCCAAGCCCTGAACGAGCACCTCAGCACCCGTAGCTATGTCCAGGGGTACTCACTGTCCCAGGCAGACGTGGACGTGTTCAGGCAGCTCTCAGCCCCGCCCGCTGACCCCCAGCTCTTCCACGTGGCTCGGTGGTTCAGGCACATAGAAGCTGTCCTGGGCAACCCCTGTGACAAAGGCAAGCCTTGCAGGCTCCAAGCAAGTGAGTAACAGTGGGTTTCGCAGCCATTAGAATGCCCCCCAAGGGCAGGGCTTTCTCCATCACCCCCATGAGTCTGTGGCACTGCTTGGCAGTAAACACCCCAAAAGTGTCTAGAGCAAGTGGCCTGCAGGAAAGTTCTCTTGCCGCTGCTGGGGAGTTAGGGGAAAATCCCCCTGTGGAGTCAGTTCTTGTCAAGATGTTCTCGTTGTTACTATAGCAGAGTCTCCTGGGTCTGCAGTCCCCACGCCTCAGATGGACTGGTATAGGTTAGTGGCTTGTTAGAAACCAGGCACAGCAGGAGATGATTGGTGGGAGCCGGGTCATTGTTCATAGCCACTCCCCACCACCCCCTCTGCCGCCTGAGCTCCAGTACTATCAGGCAGGCATTATATTGTCACCTAGTGGGACCCTGCTATAAACTGCACGTGGCGGGATTGAGGTTGCACTCCACATGAGAATCTAACACTTGAGGATCTGAGTTGGAGCTGAGGCGGTGATGCTAGCACTGGGGAACAGCTGCAAACACAGATTATGGTTAGCAGAGGGGCTGGCTGCCAGACAGCAGAACACACCATCTGCTTGCAGACTCATATCAAAACCAGCACTTCCCCTGCCCCACCCCCTGGTGCATAGAAAGATTGTCTTCCATGAAACCAGTCCCTGGTACCAAAATGATAGGGGTCCGGTTGCAGACTTGCCACGACCGAGAGCTGACTGGGGGCCCAGGCCACAGGCCCAGTCCTTGTGATTTTCAGCCAAAGCCTTGCCTAGCTCTGATTTTTTTTTTTTTTTTTTGATACAGAGTCTCAAGCTGTCACCCTGGGTAGAGTGCGGTGGCATCACAGCTCACAGCAACCTCCAACTCATGGGCTTAAGTGATTCTCTTGCCTCAGCCTCCCAAGTAGCTGAGACTACAGATGCCCACCACAACGCCTGGCCTTTTTTTTTGTTATAGTTGTCATTGTTTTTGGCAGGCCCGGGCTGGATTTAAACCCACCAACTCTGGTGTATGTAGCTGGCACCTTAACTGCTTAAGCTACGGTCGCTGAGCCCCTAGCTCTGATTTGACATGGTTATTTTTCTTTGTTTATTCCACAAGCTTAGAATGTGCTTGTGCTCCAGTTTTACAGTTGTTAAATCTGAAATTATTGTTAATTGGTGCTGAACTTCTTAAAATTTAGAAATGTTATTTTTCTTCTTTGGGATGAAACCCATCTTGCAAATTCAGCTCCTGCCTGTCAGTGCTGGTTACGTCTGTGGAGATACTTCTGGAGGGGCCTGGGGGCCTGGGTGGTTTGTTGCTCCCTTGTGGTGGATCCAGGAGTGCTTTGTTCCATCCTCACCTAGTGTTGGGAGTGGCTGGATGGTGGTGCTCCCACTTTCATGTGCAGTAGTCCTCACTGTGCCCGGCATCCTCCTGGGGGGCTTCTCCTGATCCCTTTGGGGCAGAGGATTTGGAAGGAACCCTGTCTCTGGGGCAGGTCAGGCCTTTGCCAGGTACAGTGGTCCATTACAGTGGGGGCAGGGATGGGGGACCTCCCAGAGAAGGGCATGTTCAGTGTTTCTGGATGTCCCTGCAGCACGCAGCCCTTCCCCAGCCTCGGGTGCAGGTCGTGTCCTCCCCTATGCAGCTGTCTCTGCCAGTGAGTCCAGGGTGGTCACCCAGGTAACAACTCTGCTGTTCGGTGCCTCCTCTCCAGGACTCAGGTGTCCGGTTGTCCCTCTGCTATGCCCACTCTGAAGTTTAGCCACTGTGTGGGGATGAGGGTTGAGAGGGTGTGGTACCACAGCCTCAGCAGTGGCCTGTCCAGTTCTTCATCGTGGGGATATGTGGGAACACACACCACCATCCACACTAAGATAAAGGAAAGTTTTTGCCCCTGCAATCACCTTTTAGCCCAGAAAGAGGACAGCTGCTCAAGGTGGAGAGCCAGGGGTGTGGAAAGCACTAATAGTAGGGTTGACCTGCTGCTTCCAGGTTCCAAGTCCCCTGGTCACCCAGACTGCTTAAAAAGCCACTAGGGACCATGTATGCCAGTGCCAGGCCAGTGCACAGTGAGCCAGGGCTGGAGGTGAAGGAGGAGGCTGCCACCATCACCCATTGGTCTCGAGCAGGTCCCAGACTCCTCAGAGTTCGATCTTTGCCTGCGTTCCTGGGACGACAGCAGCTGTGTCTGTCTGCCTCCACGTAGCTGTGATGATCAGAGCTGCTGCCGGGTGGGAGCGTGTACCCTGCCCATACCTGCTGCCAGTGCTGTGGGACTCACACCCCTCCTCCCACTCGCCCTTCCACCTCTGCTTGTCATTCCATCAGTGTCAGATGTGTCCACGTCTAGCCCTTGGTGTACTGCCTGTCACCTGTGTCCCTTGGGTCCTTTCTGAGACAGTGGGCTTCTGCAGCCTGAGGGAGCAGCTCAGACACGTGGGCAGGCAGGGCTCTGCTCAACCTTCAGAGCTGTTCTTGTGCAGCTAGACCCCTCCAGGTGGACTGGCTCCCACCCCCCCGGCCACTCTGTCTTTACCTACCCCGTCTTGCCAGCCCTCTCTCCAAGGCTCAGCACAGAGGTCCACTGGGTCTCAGGGCCTTGAACTTAGTGGAGCTCCTTATCCCACACAGGGGTCTAGCCTGTTCAGCCCTAGGAAGGAGCATCAGGTGGATTTCACCAGGGAAAGTGGGTCTGCTGGCTGCTGATCGGGTTTTAGGAATGGTAGTTCCGCACTGCTCTCTCCTCTCAGGCACACCCCTGGTCTTGGCTCCCTAGTGAAGTGTATTTCTTGGTGAGCCCCTCGTGGAGTGGTTGTGCCACCTGGTCTCTCTCCTTCCATCCTTCTGTCTTCAGTCTCCTCAGATCCCCATTTTAAGGTGTATCTCTCATGAGCAATGCATAATTATTCTGTTCTTGGTTCTCTTGGGTTGGGGACTTTGATTCTCTGGGTAGCCCTGCTCCCAGCACAGTGCCTGGCCCAAAGCAGGACCAGATGTGGATCTGTGTTTGTTGTTCAGAAGAAATCAAAGCAGAGACCTGGGGCGGTGCAGGGTGCCAGCTGCTCTTCTTGAGGCCTATGTGAGGCTTGATGGGGACCTCAGTTAGAATTTCTGGGCTATTCTAAGGGGAAAGGGGAAACCAGTTAATGCAGGAGGGGAAGTCAGTTGTGAAAAATAAGGGCCCTGTGCGAATCTGAATTTGCATAAGCCGAATTTCCTCAGAACCCACTACCACCCACAGGCCAGGAGTGGCTTCCATGGGAGCTAGAAAGCCGGCGTGTGGACCTGGGTCCTTCCTGCCTGGCGAGACGAGTACTGTGCTGGCGTGTCCTCCCCTGGGCTGCAGCTATGGGCAGCTTCCCCAAACGTCTGAGATGTAGGAGCTCCAGGGGCTTCCTGAGGGAAGTTGAACATTGTCACTTCATTAAATGAAATTTTCCTTCAGGAGCATGTGATGCATGCATCCAGAGGGAACTGGGGTGGTGGCCATACCTGTGATCCCAGCACTTTGGGATGCTGAGGCGGGAAGATCGCTTAAGCTTAGGATTTGGAAACCAACCTGGACAACATAGCGAGGCCTTGTCTCTACAAAAAGAAATTTAAGAAAATAGCCGGGCATGGTGGCACACACCTGTAGTCCCAGCTACTCGGAAGGTAGAGGTGGGAGGATCATTTGAACCCAGGGGTTCAAGGCTGCAGTGAATTTTGATCTCAAGGCTGCACTCCAGCACAGGCAACAGAGGGAGAAGCCACGAGGCTGCACTTGGCCTTAGTGAGCATCAGTGTTGCGCTGTGATTTAGGATTTTCCAGGTGTTAGAATCTGGGACTATCTGTGGCCACTAGAACTCACCTAGAGCAGAAGCTCCTGCCCAGCTCTGTCTGTCCTTCTGTGTCCCCATCTGTCTCAGACACACACAGTACAGCCGCCCCCTTCTTCACCTCAGCCTGTTAGTTACCAGCATCCTCCGTCCTCACTTTCATGGCCTGGGCAAGAGTGGAGAGACCAGGAAATGGCCCACACCTGAGACCAGCTTCTCTAGGACTCTGGCAGCAGCTGTTCCTGTGTGGTGATCTGCCACCCAAGTTCAATAGTGATTCCAGTGAGGCCTGCACGGGGTATCACCTGCGGCAGACCCTCTGGCGCAGGAGCCAGAGAGGGGGAGGTGGTGGGAAGAGGTCTGTGCTGAGAGTGTTCCACGGTGGACAATGGTGGCTCAGGCCCACCAAAGCCCTTCCTGGGCAGAGGCCATGCTGGGGCACACAGTTGAGTGGGCACCAAGCCTGGCCATTGGTAGGGACTAAGGAGCAAAGCTGGATCCACCTGAGGAGGGGTATCACCAGGTGCCCCTGGGTCTCTGGGCTTTGCAAAACTGAGGCTGTGCGTGTGGATAATCACCCTCGTGGCTACTCCAGGCCCCAGGGGCAGCACTGTGTCCCTTCAGGGGTCCCAGAAACAAAAAGCTGGGTGGGCTGAGGAGGGCATGGGGGGTTGGATGGCAGGAGCAGGGAGCAGTGGAGTCCCAGGAGGTAAAGGACCAGGTGGGCCAATGAGCATCCCCTTGAGGGCTGGGGAGGAACTCAGGATTGTGTCTGAAATGACAGTGGGGACAGAACAATGTGGTGCTCAGAGCCTAGAGCTGGAGTGTCTGGGTCAGACTATCAGCCTGCAGAGACAGCCCACCCCTCACCTTCCCAGCCTCAGGATGGGAGGGGCTGGGCTGGGGCCATCCTTGCTTTGCCTGCCCTGGGTATGGCTATTTCTGAACCGACCATGGCCTTGACTGTCAGGGCTTGGAGGAAGCCTGTTTCCTAGAAGAGTCCTTAAAACCCTTACCTTGTCTGGACAAAGGATCCTGGGAGGGGAGGTTCCCAGGGCTCCAACAGCAGACTGTCCCAGTGAGGCTGCATGTGGGGCCCTACTGACCCACAAGCCCTGGTGGCATCGTACACACACAGCCTGCAAGAGCAGTGGTGCCTGCTTGGGAGCGTCCTGCAGGCAGGCACTCCTCCGTCCTGCTGGGGCACCAAGATACACTGCCACACAGAATGTGAGCAACACAAAAGAAAGAATCTTTCTTTTGATATGGAGATGTGTGGTCTAACATTGTTTCCTGTTTCATTGTAAATGAGTCATAGTGAGAACAAAGCCTGCAGATGAAGTGGCTGCCAGTGCTTCCTGGTGCCCCCTCCCCACTGTAACACTCTCTCTGTGCCCCCAGGTAGAGGCCGGCGGGCACAGCCTCAGTGGTCTCCTCCCACCGGGACTGAGCCATGTAAGCTCCACCTGTACAACAGCCTCACCCGGAACAAGGTAAGGCGGGAGCAGCCCAGCGCATGCCCGTAAGGGGCAGGGATGGCTGGCCGAGTCTCTTCAGCTGTGAAAAGATGGCAAGAATGCTGACCTCCTAAAGGTGTGCGTGGAGCAGACGGGACTCAGGTTGAGGGCTTAACTCAGGCCTAGCAGTCACAGATGCTTGATGGCTGTGATTCTTATCAAATAAGGAGCATTTCAACCCAAAGTAAGAGTGTTATCAACTCCCTGTGGAAGAGCAGGTTCCAGGGAGGAAGAGGCTCGAACCATGCAGGGCTGCCAGTCAGTGAGAAGGTGTCATTGACTGAGTCTCACGGCCCCCACTGAGACCTTTGTGACTTTTAACAGTGAAACAAGTGGTCCTTGTGGCTGATAGCACTCTGGGAGGCTGAGGTGGGTGGATTGCCTGAGCTCATGAGTTTAAGCCCAACCTGAGTCAGAGTCAGAGCCAGAGCCAGAGCCAGAGTGAGACCTCATCTCTAAAAAAATAGCTGGGACTTGGCGCCTGTAGCTCAGTCATTAGAGCACCAGCCACGTACATTGAGTCAGGTGGGTTCAAACCCAGCCGGGGCCAGCTAAACAGCAATGAAAACTGCAACAAAAAAATAGCTGGGCATTGTGGCGGGTGCCTGTAGTCCCAGCTTCTTGGGAGGCTGAGGCAAGAGTATCACTTAAACCCAAGAGTTTGAGTTTGCTGTGAGCTGTGATGCTACAGCACTCTGCCAAGGGCATGAAAATCAGACTCTGTCTTAAATAAATAAATAAAACAGTCCTTTCTATATTCATTTATATGAAACATAATGTACCACACTGTGATACTTACTGCTACTTTTGGTAATCTTGTGTTTTTGCATTTCTTATGATCGTTATTTCCTAACCAAGGACGTGTTTATACCTCAAGATGGCAAAAAGGTGACGTGGTACTGCTGCGGGCCAACTGTCTACGATGCATCTCACATGGGCCACGCCAGGTAGGGACCGGCCTCAGTGTAATCTGCTACAGGACCTGAGCTTTGAAAGGAGATCAGACCTGGACTTTGCTTGTTTTTAAGATGAAATTTTTAATTCCATAAGTAATCCACATTTACTGGATAAAGAGTGAAGATCACCAAAAAGAAACATGCCCAGAGCCCCTTTGTTAATACACGGCTCTACCCTGCCTTCAGGTTCAGGTGTGGGCCCCCAGATGCTGAGTTTCTGTGACACTCAGACCTGAGGCTGAGTCAGCTGTGAGCCCCACTGGGTGGCCCTGGGCTCAGCTTGTGGAACGAGCTGGCTGTTGGGGTAAATGCCACAGTATCCTCTCACCTGTGCATGTTCTAGCTCGGTGCCAAGGTCCTACACAGCTGACCCTGGAACAAAATAGGGATTGGGACACCAGCGCCCACACAATCGAAAATCCACATATAGCTTTAGATGCCCCCCACCCCAACTTCTTTGACTCTTAGTAGCCTAGTGTGTCTGCAGCCCTGCTGAGAACAGGAGCAGTCAGCAGACACGTGTTCTGTGTGCTGTGTGTTACAGACTGTATTCTTACAGTGAAGTATGCAAGAGAAGAGAAGTGGAGCTTCATAAAGGTCTCCATCCTCATCGTCTGCATGTGGAGGCGGCAGAGGCAGGAGGGGTGGGTTTGCTGTCCTGGGTGGCAGAGTAGGAACTCCCTGTGTATGTGGCCCACATGGCTCAGACTGGTGCTGTTCAACTCAGCCATGCAGATTGTGCAGTGTGGAAATGCTTGTTTCTTTGTTGCTTCAGGTCCTATATCTCTTTTGATATCTTAAGAAGAGTCTTGAAGGATTACTTCAAGTTCGATGTCTTTTACTGTATGAACATCACAGATATTGATGATAAGGTAAAGGGCTTTTCAAGACAAATACATTGGATGGCAGGAAGGACTTTCAGATAGGTAAAGAAAATAGCACAGGCCTTTCCCAGGGCGGCTGCTGGGTCTGCGGACGCCACCGCCCCTGGAGTGTCCTTTTAGACTGCATTGAAACCAATAAAGGCCGTTTCTGCTGAAAAAAGAAAGAAAATAGCACAGGCTTCAGCTAGCTCAAATCTTGACTTGACAAACATTTGAATCCCCTCAATCGTTAATGTTACACTTAATGCTCCTTTAGACGTTAGAGACCTGAATGTTCAGGAAGCAAGTTGGCTGAGTGCCAGGGCCCTTAGGGCTGGTTTCTGGGTGGGTGCCACATGGCAGGTTCGAGGTAGAGGGCAGTATTGTGGCTGATGATGCCATGCACATCTGGGACCCACAGCTGTCCCCACACAACCCTTGCCATCCCTTAGGATTTGCCACATGTGAGAGTGGCTGTGGCATATGGGTGAGGGGGTCTGCGTGAAGCCCAGCCTCTGCTTCTCTCTGCAGATCATCAAGAGAGCCCGGCAGGACCACCTGTTCCAGCAGTACCGGGAGAAGCAGCCCCCCGCCACGCAGCTCCTGGAGGACGTGCACGCTGCCCTCAAGGTGGGCCCCTCGCCATCTGTGCTGGTCGAAGCCCTTGGGTCCTTTACAGGTCACAGTGCCTAGGGTAGTGTCAGCCTCAGCATACGGCCCTGGGAAAGACACACTAGGGTGCAGTGGAACAGGCGATGTCCCTGCCACTTGAGAGAAAACATCTGAATTTATCACCATGCCACTAATTGCACATACTTATAAAAATGCTTACTGATGCTGCTCTCTGATCTTCAACATCAAGGTCACAACTGTGGTAGATTGGAAACTTCTGACTGAAATGCAGACGCTATCCTCATTTTCTTTTTCTTTCTTTCTTTTTTTTTTTTTGAGACAGAGTCTCACTTTGTCACCCTAGGTAGAGTGTTGTGGTGTCATAGCTCACAGCAACCTCAAACTCTTGGGCTCAAGTGATTCTCTTGCCTCAGCCTCCCTAGTAGGCACCCACTACAATGCCCAGCTATTTTTTAGAGACAGAGTCTTACTCTTGCTCAGGCTGATGTCGAACTCCTGAACTCTAGCAGTCCACCCACTTTGGCCTCCCAGAGCGCTGGGATTACAGACATCAGCCACTGCACCCGACATTATGTTCATTTTCTTAAATGGCTCCAGTTTACACTTCCATTAGGAGTAAATGTAAATATAAATGTACGGTTATTTGCATTGTGTTGTAAGATTAGAATAAGTTGGCTCGGCACAGTGGTTCTCCCCTGTAGTACCAGCACTTTGGGAGGCTGACATAGGAGGATCTCCTGAGCCCAGGAGTTTGAGGCTGCCATGAGCTACAATGCCACTGCACAACAACTGGGCAACAAAATGAGACACTGTTTCCAAAAAAAATACCCAAAAAATTAGAGTTTAGCAATTTGTTAGGCCAACAAGGTTCCATCAGGTGCTGCCGTGATGGAGGTACTGGTACCTCTCAGTTCCTAGGTGACTGCCTGATTTTACCCCCTGGAAGTATACCCTGGAGTGCTGTTCTCACACTCAATTTGGATCAGAGAAACTGAGGCACAAAGAGAGTTAGCAGCCTGCCCAAAGTCACATATGAGGAGAGGACAACACCAGGAGTATCTGGGCCAGGGGCTTCAGAGTCCTGGTGTGGCCCTGCTGAGTGGGGTGCAAACTTTTTCGTTGACACAGGGAATGGGAGAAACCTGTCTCTTTCCTCCCTTGAGTCACCTTTGTGAACTCGGGGGTTTGCTGAGCAGTATCTAATAAGTTTGACATCTCCTTATGGTTGTAGCCATTTGCAGTAAAGTTAAATGAGACCACAGATCCCAGTAAAAAGCAGATGCTCGAGCGGATACAGCACGCAGTGAGGCTTGCCACAGAGCCGCTGGAGAACGCTGTGCAGTCTAGACTGACAGGGGAGGAAGTCGACAGCCGTGCGGAGGTAAGATTTCAATGGCTTGCTGCACACAGCGTGAGCTGCATCTCACGGGGCCCTGACTCCGGTAGCTCTGCTGTGATGGATGGTCCAGTTCTGTGGTAGCTGCCCCTCTTGCCCCATTTCCTGGGTGCAGGCCCCATTCCCCCTCCCACCATTTCCAGCAGGCAAGCAGGGTACACACTTAGAATGTGAGGGACAGCCTTCCAGGGCGGTTATTCCCAGATTCTCCAGTGGGCTCTCCCTGACATTTTTTAGTAGCAGCAGCTGGGGAAAGGAGAGGGGATTAAGGGTAAAGTGGTGAAGTGGTGTTGGGGCTTTGCCACGCCTGCTTCTGACTGCGGCCCACCAGCCCTCACCACTGCCCCGAAACCAGGGGCCTGGATCCCGCCTCTGCCCTTCACTGGCACGTTTCTTTTTAATTTTATCTCTTCTGTGCACCACATACCAGATTGCTTTTGTGTACTTGTTTCATGCTTTTTAAAATGAGTCAGGTGTAGGGTCTTCCCTGTGCTTCTGCCCTGAGCCCTGCTCCCCAGGATTTGCATGTCGGAGCTGTGGCTGCCCTGGTGCATGCCTGGGCTTTGCCTGTTCTCCTGGGACTCGCAGTTAGGATTCCCTGTTACCAATGATGCCACTGTAATTTTTTGCCCTCAGTTTTTCCTTTTTTAGAAAATCGTGGCAAATTACACTTGAAGTTTATCATCTTAATGTTTTTTAAGTGTAAGTACACTCACGTTGTTGTGTAGCCATCACCACCATTTATTTCCAGAACTTTCTCATCTTCCCAAATGGCAACTGTTTCCCCATTAAACACTGACTCCCCAGCCCCTGGTGCCCACATCTACTTCCGTCTCTGCATCTGACTGCTCTTGGGACTCCATGTGAGTGGGACCCTGCAGTAGTTGTCCTTTCTGTGTCTGGCTTATTCCACTCAGCACAGTGTCCTCAGGGTTGCCCGTGTATGGCTTGTGTCAGGGCTCCCTCCCTTCTGTGGCTGAATCATGTCCCGTTGTGTGTGTATAGACCACACTGTTCATTCACCTGCTATGAACCTGTGGGCTGTTTCCACCTTGTAGCTATTGTGAGTAATACTGCTATGAACGGGGGTGTGCGTATATCTGTTCAAGTCCTTGCTTTCGTTTTTTGGGGATAGACCCAGAAGTGGAATTGCTGGGTCATAGGATGATCATCACATTCCGTGTAACTGCTGTACCGTTCCCACAGTGGCTGCGCCACTGCACACTCCCCAGCAGTGCACGGGGCTTCAGTTTTCTTCACATCCTTGCCAGCACTTACTGTCTGTCTTTTGGATAGCAGTAGCCATTCTGGTGGGTGTGAGGTGGTGTCCCCTGGTGGTGAGTGATGTGGAGGTTTTGTATTGTCTCTCGGGGACGTTCGCAGGAATTTCTTCAGGCTGCACACCTGGGAGTGCAAATCTCAGGGGTATATGCAGGGGTATATCTGGCTCCCCAATACCACCTGCAGGTCCTGAGATCCTCTGGAAGGACTCACAGGACTCAGCATAGAGTCACAGGACTCAGCATGTCTGAGATTTGTGACAGCCACGCCGCAAGGACACAGCTGGGGAGGAGGCTCTGGCAGGGTCACAGGGACTGTGAGCAGCTTCTGGAGCTCCCCGTGTGGTGGACACAGCATGTGCAGACACATGTGGGACATGTTTTTTCCTAGGAAGCCCGTGACAGGGACTCAGTATCTAGGGTTCAGCGGGTACCATCATGGAGGCACCCTCTGCTTGGAGACAAAGCTGGGTTCCATCTGCATAAACCACAGTGTTTGTTCCTATGGCAGCTGCTGTGGCCAGTCAGGGTGTCCCAGCCCCTCAGCTTAGGGAGCGTTTCAGCTTGATGGCAGCCCAGGGTGATCCTGCAGGTGGCCTTCCTCAGAGTGACATCTGTGGGCCTGCTGGGCTCACTCTCACCTGCACAGCAGCCATATCAGAAATGTCTATGTAAACCTCACACTGCGTGTGCTGGGCGTGCGTCAGTCAGCATCTCACCCAGAGCCGTACCGTGAGGGTCTTCCTTTCCATCCCCACGAGTGCACAGTGGCAATTGTTGTGGTTTGAACGTACCTGTCTGTGACCTCTCCTGAACCTGCGCATCCTGTCTCATGCCCACTTCCAGCTGCAGTTCTCTGCACCATCTTCCGCCCCTCTCCCGTGGGGATCCCAATAAATACTGTATCTAGAACCATCTTAGAGACCTAGCTGGGCTGTGTAGATCCTCTCTGGTCCATCTGTTTCATCAGTTTTTTGTCCATTCTTTATTGCTACTACTTTTTTCTTCAGACCTTTTCTGTTCCTTTTGTCTATCATCTTAGCAGTTTAGCTCATTTTCTGGTTTAAGAATTTAAGGCCTGGCTCAGCCCCTGTAGCTCAGCGGCTAGGGTGCCAGCCACATACACCAGAGTTGGCAGGTTTGAATCCAGCCTGGGCCTGCCAAACAACAATGACAACTACAACCAAAAGATAGCCGGGCGTGTGGTGGGTGCCTGTAGTCCCAGCTACTTGGGGGGCTGAGGCAAGAGAATCACTTAAGCCCAAGACTTTGAGGTTGCTGTGAGCTGTGACACTACAGCACTCTACTGAGGGTAACAGTGAAACTCTGATTCAAAAAAAAAAAGAAAGAAAGAATTTAAGGCCATGGGGTGGGGTGGGGTAATACGGTGTAAGGCACCTCTTGGGGGTGGGACACAATTATAAGACAGACTTTACCTAACAAATGCAAACAATGTAACCTAATACTTTGTATCCTCAATGAAACTGAAGCAATAAAAAAAAGAATTTAAGGCCATAAATTTTCCTCTGAATGCTATTTTTGCTACAAATTTCATTATCATTCACTTGAGAACAACTTTTAATACCTGTTTTGAGTTTTGTAAACCCAGGAATTAACTAGAAGTATGTTTTAAATTCCCAACGGATAGTATTTTTTCAGGTTCACTTATTATTATTGACTTATAACTTAAATACCCATTGGTCAGAGACTTTGGTGTCATTCTTGACACAGAATACTTACCTTCTGATCAGCAAAGTGTGTGGGGATTCCCCCACCCCTGCCCCGCCCACCAGTCAGCGCTAGCAGCCACTGGCTGTGACACTGACCTGGCGTGAGCATCAGATCCTGTGGGCTGAGGGCTCAGTCCCGCAGACTGCCCCCACTTGGGCTGCCACTTGACAGTGGTGGGCCGTCACCTGTACTATTGCACGGTTGTATTTACAGATTTTCCAGTTATCTTGGTATTGGTGACTTCTAGTTTAATTCCATGCTGATCTGAGAGCCTGATATTACTTCTAATTGCTGATACAAAGTATTGAAGTCTCCAGCTGTGATGGTGAATTCATCTGTTTCTACTCGCAGTTCTGCAGGGTTTTGGCTCACAGATTTTGACACTCTGGCGCTAGGTGGGCACGTTAAGCACTGCTGTCCTCTCTGAGAAACAACTCTCTTACTGTTACGGGCTGCTCATCTTTATCCCTGAAAACTTTTCTGCTCTGGAACCTGCTCTGTCTGGAATTTCTACAGCTCCTCCTGCTGCTTTTGACTAGGGCTAGCCTAGGGTGTCTTTCCCCACCATCAGTCTATCTCTGTATTTACAGTGGGTTTCCTATAGAGCAGTTGGGCTTTATTTTTTGATCCATTCTGTCTTTTACCTGGTATGTTTATACCACTGACATTCAAAGTGATTATGACATAGTTGGATTAATATCTACCATGCTTGTTACTAGTTTTTATTTTTTGCCCTTGTTCTTTGTTCCTATTTTTTTCATCCACTTTTTTTTGCCTTTTGTGAGTTTAATTTTTTTTTAATTATTTTTAGTGGTTGCCGTGGAGTTTACAACCAATCCAAGTCCACTTTCACATAACATTACACTGCTTCATGGCTAGTGGGAGTGCCTTGTCAGGACAAAATGGTCTTACTCTCTCTCCCTCTTGTCCCAGGTATCACATTGTCACTTATCTTACTTATGTGTCAGCACAGACACACAAGCACACACAGCTGAACACATTATTGCTATTATTATTTTGAACAAATTATCTGTTGGATCAATTGAGAATTTAAACAAAATTTTTACTGTATTTTCACTATTCTCCAATGTTTTCCTTTCTTTATGTAGATCTGAATTTCTGACTGTCATCATTTTCCTTCTAAGAAAATTATTTTAACATTTCTTGAAAGTTCTCACTATGTCACCCTCAGTAGAGTGCTGTGGTGTCAGAGCTAACTCTTGGGCTTAAGTGATTCTCTTGCCTCAGCCTCCTGAGTAGCTGGGACTACAGGCTCCCACCACAATACCGGGCTATTTTTTTTTTTTTAGAGACAGAGTCTCACTTTATCACCCTCGGTAGAGTGCCATGGCATCATAGCTCACAGCAACCTCCAACTCCTGGGTTTAGGCAATTCTCTTGCCTCAGCCTCCCAAGTAGCTGGGACTACTGGCACCCGCCACAACACTCGGCTATTTTTTTGTTGCAGTTTGGCTGGGGCTGGGTTTGAACCCACCACCCTCTGTATATGGGGCCGGCACTTTACTCACTGAGCCACAGCGCCACCCCTATTTTTTTTTAATTGGGCTATTTTTTGTTGTTGTTATAGTTGTCATTGTTGTTTTAGCTGGCCTGGGCTGGCTTCTAACCTTCCAGACTTAGTATACGTGGCCGGCACCATACACACTGAGCTACGGGCATCATCCTTTTTTTTTGTAGAGACAGAGTCTCACTTTACCACCTTCAGTAGAGTGCCATGATGTCACAGGACTCACAGCAGCCTCTAGCTCTTAGGCTTCAGCGATTCTCCTGCCTCAGCCTCCCGAGCAGCTGGGACTACAGGCGCCCGCCACAACGCCCAGCTATTTTTTGGTTGCAGTTCAGCCGGGGCTGGGTTTGAACCCGCCACCCTTGGTATATGGGGCCAGCGCCCTACTCACTAAGCCACCCATCGTCCTTTTTTTTTTTTTACTTTTCTCCTTAGAGCTGTGGAAACAGACTAGTTTGTGAGGTTTTTCTTGCTAGCTAGACATGATGTACTATATAAAAGAGACTCCTGTAAAATGGGCCCTTGGAGATGGACTAGTGACATGCAGGGCAGGGGAGGCATTCTGGAGTCCATGACCAGGTAGGTTTCTTGGTGAGCCTGCGACGGGGCTGTGAACGTCATAGTGTTCCTCAGCTCCCCCTGGTTATCCAGAGCTGGCTGGGGTCTGAGATTCCCCTTCCCTGTGTGCAGGGCCAGGTCCTGCTATGTGTGGACATTTCCTTTCCTCCAGGTGGATTCCGTTTTGATAAAGTAGAGCAGGGCTCTCCTGCAGTTCCTTTTTCCTTCTTACTACAGAAGCAGTAACATTTTTCTCTGACATTCACTGTGAGGGCCTGGTTAAGTTCTAGATGTAAAACTCACACTGTGCCCCCCCGCCCCATGACTGAGTCCTCTTGGACTTTTTAACTCAGACTTGTCTATGCTGAGCTTCCAGGCATTTGTTGGCTACAGTTCTGGTTTTCCTGCCTCTACACTGGTTCCCATGGAGGTTTTCAGCCTGTGAGTCTTTCTTGTGATTGGTTCCCTGTACTCTCCTGATGGGCTCCAGTGTGGGGTCGGTTCCCTGTACTCTCCTGATGGGCTCCAGTTTGGGGTAGTTTCCCTGTACTCTCCTGATGGGCTCCAGTTTGGGGTCGGTTCCCTGTACTCTCCTGATGAGCTCCAGTTTGGGGTCGGTTCCCTGTACTCTCCTGATGGGCTCCAATTTGGGGTCGGTTCCCTGTACTCTCCTGATGGGCTTCAGTTTGAGGGTCGGTTCCCTGTACTCTCCTGATGGGCTCCAGTGTGTGGTCGGTTCCCTGTATTCTCCTGATGGGCTCCAGTTTGGGGTCGGTTCCCTGTACTCTCCTGATGGGCTCCAGTTAGGGGTCGGTTCCCTGTACTCTCCTGATGGGCTCCAGTTAGGGGTCGGTTCCCTGTACTCTACTGATGGGCTCCAGTGTGGGGTCGGTTCCCTGTACTCTCCTGATGGGCTCCAGTGTGGGGTCGGTTCCCTGTACTCTCCTGATGGGCTCCAGTGTGGGGTCGGTTCCCTGTACTCTCCTGATGGGCTCCAGTGTGGGGTCGGTTCCCTGTACTCTCCTGATGGGCTCCAGTGTGGGGTCGGTTCCCTGTACTCTCCTGATGGGCTCCAGTGTGGGGTCGGTTCCCTGTACTCTCCTGATGGGCTCCAGTGTGGGGTCGGTTCCCTATACTCTCCTGATGGGCTCCAGTTTGGGGGTCGGTTCCCTGTACTCTCCTGATGGGCTCCAGTGTGGGGTCGGTTCCCTGTACTCTCCTGATGGGCTCCAGTGTGGGGTCGGTTCCCTGTACTCTCCTGATGGGCTCCAGTTTGGGGTCGGTTCCCTGTACTCTCCTGATGGGCTCCAGTGTGGGGTCGGTTCCCTGTACTCTCCTGATGGGCTCCAGTGTGGGGTCGGTTCCCTGTACTCTCCTGATGGGCTCCAGTGTGGGGTCGGTTCCCTGTACTCTCCTGATGGGCTCCAGTTAGGGGTCGGTTCCCTGTACTCTCCTGATGGGCTCCAGTTTGGGGTCCGTTCCCTGTACTCTCCAGATGGGCTCCAGTTTGGGGTCGGTTCCCTGTACTCTCCAGATGGGCTCCAGTGTGGGGTCGGTTCCCTGTACTCTCCTGATGGGCTCCAGTTTGGGGTCGGTTCCCTGTACTCTCCTGATGGGCTCCAGTTTGGGGTCGGTTCCCTGTACTCTCCTGATGGGCTCCAGTGTGGGGTCGGTTCCCTGTACTCTCCTGATGGGCTCCAGTGTGGGGTCGGTTCCCTGTACTCTCCTGATGGGCTCCAGTTAGGGGTCGGTTCCCTGTACTCTCCTGATGGGCTCCAGTTTGGGGTCCGTTCCCTGTACTCTCCAGATGGGCTCCAGTTTGGGGTCGGTTCCCTGTACTCTCCTGATGGGCTCCAGTGTGGGGTCGGTTCCCTGTACTCTCCAGATGGGCTCCAGTTTGGGGTCGGTTCCCTGTACTCTCCAGATGGGCTCCAGTTTGGGGTCGGTTCCCTGTACTCTCCTGATGGGCTCCAGTTTGGGGTCGGTTCCCTGTACTCTCCTGATGGGCTCCAGTGTGGGGTCGGTTCCCTGTACTCTCCTGATGGGCTCCAGTGTGGGGTCCGTTCCCTCTACTCTCCTGATGGGCTCCAGTGTGGGGTCGGTTCCCTGTACTCTCCTGATGGGCTCCAGTGTGGGGTCGGTTCCCTGTACTCTCCTGATGGGCTCCAGTTTGGGGTCGGTTCCTTGTACTCTCCTGATGAGCTCCAGTGTGGGGTCGGTTCCCTGTACTCTCCTGATGGGCTCCAGTTTGGAGTCGGTTCCCTGTACTCTCCTGATGGGCTCCAGTGTGGGGTCGGTTCCCTGTACTCTCCTGATGGGCTCCAGTTTGGGGTCGGTTCCCTGTACTCTCCTGATGGGCTCCAGTGTGGGGTCGGTTCCCTGTACTCTCCTGATGGGCTCCAGTGTGGGGTCGGTTCCCTGTACTCTCCTGATGGGCTCCAGTGTGGGGTCGGTTCCCTGTACTCTCCTGATGGGCTCCAGTTAGGGGTCGGTTCCCTGTACTCTCCTGATGGGCTCCAGTTTGGGGTCCGTTCCCTGTACTCTCCAGATGGGCTCCAGTGTGGGGTCGGTTCCCTGTACTCTCCAGATGGGCTCCAGTGTGGGGTCGGTTCCCTGTACTCTCCTGATGGGCTCCAGTTTGGGGTCGGTTCCCTGTACTCTCCTGATGGGCTCCAGTTTGGGGTCGGTTCCCTGTACTCTCCTGATGGGCTCCAGTGTGGGGTCGGTTCCCTGTACTCTCCTGATGGGCTCCAGTGTGGGGTCGGTTCCCTGTACTCTCCTGATGGGCTCCAGTTAGGGGTCGGTTCCCTGTACTCTCCTGATGGGCTCCAGTTAGGGGTCCGTTCCCTGTACTCTCCAGATGGGCTCCAGTTTGGGGTCGGTTCCCTGTACTCTCCTGATGGGCTCCAGTGTGGGGTCGGTTCCCTGTACTCTCCAGATGGGCTCCAGTTTGGGGTCGGTTCCCTGTACTCTCCTGATGGGCTCCAGTTTGGGGTCGGTTCCCTGTACTCTCCTGATGGGCTCCAGTGTGGGGTCGGTTCCCTGTACTCTCCAGATGGGCTCCAGTTTGGGGTCGGTTCCCTGTACTCTCCAGATGGGCTCCAGTTTGGGGTCGGTTCCCTGTACTCTCCTGATGGGCTCCAGTGTGGGGTCGGTTCCCTGTACTCTCCAGATGGGCTCCAGTTTGGGGTCGGTTCCCTGTACTCTCCTGATGGGCTCCAGTTTGGGGTCGGTTCCCTGTACTCTCCTGATGGGCTCCAGTGTGGGGTCGGTTCCCTGTACTCTCCTGATGGGCTCCAGTGTGGGGTCGGTTCCCTGTACTCTCCTGATGGGCTCCAGTTTGGGGTCGGTTCCCTGTACTCTCCTGATGGGCTCCAGTTTGGGGTCGGTTCCCTGTACTCTCCTGATGGGCTCCAGTGTGGGGTCGGTTCCCTGTACTCTCCTGATGGGCTCCAGTGTGGGGTCGGTTCCCTGTACTCTCCTGATGGGCTCCAGTTAGGGGTCGGTTCCCTGTACTCTCCTGATGGGCTCCAGTTAGGGGTCCGTTCCCTGTACTCTCCAGATGGGCTCCAGTTTGGGGTCGGTTCCCTGTACTCTCCTGATGGGCTCCAGTGTGGGGTCGGTTCCCTGTACTCTCCAGATGGGCTCCAGTTTGGGGTCGGTTCCCTGTACTCTCCTGATGGGCTCCAGTTTGGGGTCGGTTCCCTGTACTCTCCTGATGGGCTCCAGTGTGGGGTCGGTTCCCTGTACTCTCCAGATGGGCTCCAGTTTGGGGTCGGTTCCCTGTACTCTCCAGATGGGCTCCAGTTTGGGGTCGGTTCCCTGTACTCTCCTGATGGGCTCCAGTGTGGGGTCGGTTCCCTGTACTCTCCAGATGGGCTCCAGTTTGGGGTCGGTTCCCTGTACTCTCCTGATGGGCTCCAGTTTGGGGTCGGTTCCCTGTACTCTCCTGATGGGCTCCAGTGTGGGGTCGGTTCCCTGTACTCTCCTGATGGGCTCCAGTGTGGGGTCGGTTCCCTGTACTCTCCTGATGGGCTCCAGTTTGGGGTCCGTTCCCTGTACTCTACTGATGGGCTCCAGTGTGGGGTCGGTTCCCTGTACTCTCCTGATGGGCTCCAGTTTGGGGTCGGTTCCCTGTACTCTCCTGATGAGCTCCAGTGTGGGGTCGGTTCCCTGTACTCTCCTGATGGGCTCCAGTGTGGGGTCGGTTCCCTATACTCTCCTGATGGGCTCCAGTTTGAGGTCGGTTCCCTGTACTCTCCTGATGGGCTCCAGTGTGGGGTCGGTTCCCTGTACTCTCCTGATGGGCTCCAGTGTGGGGTCGGTTCCCTGTACTCTCCTGATGGGCTCCAGTGTGGGGTCGGTTCCCTGTACTCTCCTGATGGGCTCCAGTTTGGGGTCCGTTCCCTGTACTCTCCTGATGGGCTCCAGTTTGGGGTCGGTTCCCTGTACTCTCCTGATGGGCTCCAGTGTGGGGTCGGTTCCCTGTACTCTCCTGATGGGCTCCAGTGTGGGGTCGGTTCCCTGTACTCTCCTGATGGGCTCCAGTGTGGGGTCGGTTCCCTGTACTGTCCTGATGGGCTCCAGTTTGGGGGTCAGTTCCCTGTACTCTCCTGATGGGCTTCAGTTTGGGGGTCGGTTCCCTGTACTCTCCTCAATGGGCTCCAGTTGGGGGACAGCAGTTTTCCCTGTGACCTTACCTCTCTTACAAGTCTGAGAAGAGTTGCTGGTCTTTTAGTCTTTTTTTCAGCTTTTTGCCTGCTGTTTGGACAGAGTAGCGACTTACAAGCTTCTTGAATGGAAGGAACTGGAAATCAGAAGCCTCTAGGATTTTAATGTTCGTACAATTTGGATTAGTAATCTGTATGCTTGGCCAGCAATTTTGAGTGTTCTTATCTTCAGGCAAGTTGTAGAAATGCTGTTTGAGAAGTATTTGCTGGGTGTGCCCTTATGGTTTCAAGCTCTTTTCTCTAAGTACTTTGAGATTATTCCGCTGTCTTGATGAGAATGACTGGCTGCCCTTAGAGTCCCCTTTCTTTTCTCTCTCCACAACATCCAGGTTTTTTTTTTGGCGGAGGGCAGTTTCTGGCCGGGGCTGGGCTTGAACCCATCACCTCTGTCATATGGGGCCGGTACCCTACTCCTTTGAGCCATAGGCGCCGCCCACGCCCGGGTATTTTTTTATTGTTGTTGCGGTTATCATTGTTGTCTACCAGGCCTGGGCCTGGTTCTGACCCACCAGCCTCAGTATATGTGGCAAGCACCCTACCCACTGAGTATGGGCACTGCCCAGAATTGCCTTTCTTTTCTAGGTAAATGTCTTTTCTGTCTGCCTTCTTATAAAAATACTCTTCTGGTTTTGATTTTCTGTAATTTCATTAAGGCATCCTAAGAGATTTTTTTTTTCTTTTTTTTGAGAAAAGCTCACTGCAGCCTTGAACTCCTAGGTTCAAGTAATCCTCCTGCCTTAGCCTTCCAAAGTACTGGGATTACAGGCATGAACCACCATACCCAGCCTAAGACGTCTATTTTTACTTGTCCTGTTGGGTATCTTTTATTCTTCCCAAGTCTGTAGGTTGTTGTATCAGTTCTGAGAAATTCACCATCACCTCCGCTCTATCCCTCTCTCCTCTCCTCTAAGATTACAATCAGAAGTGAGTCGTATCTTTTTGTTTCTTACTCTGTGTCTGGTAACCTGTCTTTTCATATTTCCTTTCTTATTTCTATTTCATTTTGGGTGACTTCGTTCACTCATTCTCTCGCCAGCTGTCTTACCTATCCTAGTCAGTGTTTTTATTTCTGGAGTAGATATGTTTTATCTCTAAAAATACCATTTTTTGTATTTTCAAATCTGCCTGGGCCATTTTGATAGAATTTTATTTTTATTTATTTGTTTATTTATTTTGAGACAGAGTCTCACTTTATCACCCTCGGTAGAGTGCCGTGGCATCACAGCTCACAGCAACCTCCAGCTCTTGGGCTTAGGCGATTCTTTTGCCTCAGCCTCCGGAGTAGCTGGGACTACAGGCGCCTGCCATAACACCCGGCTATTGTTTAGAGATGGGGTCTCACTCTTGCTCAGAATGGTCTCAAACCCTTGAGCTCAGGGCAATCCACCCACCTCGGCCTCCCAAGTGCTGGGATTACAGGCGTGAGCCACCACGCCTGGCCTTTGATATCATTTTATTGACTGCTATTGCTTTATCCTCTTGTGATTCTTTTTTTTTTTTTAATTTTTTATTAGTTTCATTTATAGAATGCAGTTTATAGTTTTTTTTTTGTTGTTGTTGTTGTTTTTGTTGTTTTTTCAGTTGTTTTTTTTTTTTTTTTTTGGCCAGGGCTGGGTTTGAACCCACCACCTCCAGCATATGGGACCAGCGCCCTACTCCATTGAGCCACAGGTGCCGCCCCTCTTGTGATTCTTTAAACATTTCATACTTACTATTTTTGTTGTGTATCTGGTAACTGTAGCATCTGAAGCTCTTGTGAGTGCCAATCTGTTGTTTGTCATCTCTGCTGTCTCTCATTCATGGTTGCTCATGTCCTTGGGCACCTTAAGTAGGGTCTTAGGCCTGCCGAGTCTAGATCTATGGTGATCCTCAGAGCTCTAATGCAGAAGCTTCCCTGAAAGCCGGGGCACCACCCATGTGAGGGCACTGTGGCCCTCTCGAAGGTTTCTGTCCCTGTGCTTGTGACAGCCCAGCGTCTGCTTTCTGTGGCAGCCTTTGCTTCCCTGGGGCACATGCCCCGCCCTCTGTGTGCCCCACTGTGATGGGGAGGGCATGAGCACCCTTGCAGATATGTGCTGTCACTTAGCAAGCCCACAGCATGGGTCTGTGTTGGTGGCCAGGGCTGCCTGGAGAGCCTGGCCCACGGGGGCCTAATGCCCCTTCTCTGTCAGTGTTGTGGGTACTCTGTGCCCTGCGGTGTCCTTGCTCTCTGCCGGGTCGTTTCTCTATACCTATTCTCTCTAACTTTTGTTTTTCCCTCCTGCTCTCACAGCAGACCATAGGCTGCCTTCTTGGCACCAGTGCCTGTTCCAAGTCACCAGGCTGAGAACATGAGATTCCTCTAGAGCAGGTCAAGGTTGGACATTTCTGCCGTCTGACCTGAGTACAGTTGAGGATATGTCTCGCGCCAACAATGTGTGTGCGGTCATGGGGCACTGGTCACATAAATGCCATGTTGTGGCAGACTGGTGGCCTTTTCTCCTGTTCGTGGTGTGTGAAGTGGAGATGCAGCCTTCAAGACCTCCAGGGCTCAGGGCCCTGCCCATCTCTCTCACCTTTTGGCTGTCCTCATCCTGAATCCTTTCTGAGTGTTCCACATGTCTGTGTTGGAGGTGATGTGCTATGTGCACTGCTGCACACCCTCCCAAACCACCCTGGCCTCTCACTCACTGTGCCTGAACCCACATGCCCTCTCAAGTCTGCGCCTCTGTTCGGGTGAGAGCCTCCTGCTGGTGGAGTCTCATGTTTGAGCATCGCTGTCTCCCAGAAGATGGTGGCTCTTCGAGGATCAGGGCTATGCACAGGGTGCAGGGTGCTCCTGTGTGAAATGTGTGGCCCATTTGTGGATACCTCTTTCTTCAGGTATTGCTGCAAGAGGCCAAGGATTTGCTTTCTGACTGGCTGGATTCCATGTTCGGCAGTGAGGTGACTGACAATTCCATTTTCTCCAAACTGCCCAAGGTCTGGGAAGGAGAGTTCCACAGAGACATGGCAGCCCTGAATGTAAGTGCTACAATTGTCTTGTTCTCATTCTCAGGCTGAGGCCCTTGATCTCCCAAAACCTCACCATGTTCACTTTGCAGCTTAATTAAGTGCACAAATCAACATTGAACTTGAGCCAAAGGGCATAAGGGGCTTCTTTGGTTTGTTTTTTGTTTTTTCCTTTTGGTGTGTTTCTTGTGTGATATTAAGTGCTTCTTAACATCATACAAGCTGCAGTTTTCAGAAGGGAAAATCCAGGGACTTTCTCTTGTCATGGACAGGTTCTCCCTCCGGATGTCTTAACCCGGGTTAGTGAGTATGTGCCAGAAATCGTGAACTTTGTCCAGAAGATTGTGGACAACGGTTATGGGTAAGCACAAGTGCCCTCCTTGGGGCTCCAGCATGTTCCAGGGTTGGGGGAACAGGAGGGCTGGGATTCAGAGCTGCAGGCCAGTCCAGCAGCCAGCCCACACTAACCCTCTTGGCATGGTGCTTCTTTCCCACAACTTACCTCCCAGTTCTGCTATAAAGCATTATAGTTAGAATTGCTTTACAGTTAAAGCCCTATAGGATTTTTATTTCCTCTTAGCTACCATCATAGTAGGTATCTAACTATAGACACCACCTCTTGGTTCAAGGCAGCAGTAAGAGAGGAAGAGGGTATTGGCTACACTTATACCCATTCCCAAAGCCCCTCACAGACTTCCTCTTATAGCTCTGGGCCCAGACCAGGACCTGGGACACTGCAGCCCCAAGGCTGAAAGCAGGGGTCTGGATAGCCAGCCCCTTTAGATGGGTCCTGCCAAGAAGCTAGAGAGTTAAGACCACTGGCTTCTGGGGTCCTAGAGCTGTGTGGTGGTGAGTGTAAACTGGCTTTTGGGACACTGAGAAGGCTCATCCTGGCATTGTACTCAAGGGAGGGTATATTTCATCAGCATCTTGGCTGAGATTTCAGTGACTTCTTCTTGGCGATCCTAACATGCGCTGCTGCCCTTCCACGGCTGTCCCATTCTAGTGCTTTCTAACCACAGGAGCACCCTCACCTCAGTCTCTGAAGAGCATTTTCAGAAATGGCTGATGGGCGGCAGGATAGTTGGGGACTAAGTGTCTACGGTATTCGGCTCTGTTTCCAATTCCCTGCTCCAGGAGAGCTACTCTTGCAGGGCAGTGGCAGGGCTCTGTGCCCAGTTTAAGGTTGCCACCCCTGCACCTGGCAGGAGCCCCACAGGCACAACAGGTTCCACACACAGTGTCCAGAGCAGCCCAGGATCTTAAAAAGTGAAAATGTAGTCATTTCCTCCTACTGAACACAAACCCCTGAGGGGCAGCATGAGACCATGTGCCCAGCTGAGGGGCACTGGCAGCCCATGCTCAGAGAAGACAGGGTGCCACAGACTGGAGTGGTCTGGAGTGTTTTCTGGAGGCTGGGGGCTGTGGCTGGACCCAGCAGATGGGTGAGATGTAGACAAGGAGAGGCAGGGCTGTGCCACACGAGGACTGCCCTGGCACTGGCAGGGTGGGAGCACCCCTGCAGCAGTGAGGGGCTGCTCTGTTGTGGGACACACCCTGTCAACATCTTGCTCAGCCCACACAGCTGTTGGGGTTTTCAGTTGCTGTGGTAGAGAATGAGGAAGAGCAGAGATTTGAGCAGGCCATGGATGTCACAATTTTGTCACCCGTCTTGACATTCTATTTGTTGTCTTATGGAGTATCTTGGATCTGGTAGGCCTCTCCCAACCAATTCCTTGTTTGTTTTTCAGCTACGTGTCCAATGGATCTGTTTACTTTGATACAGTGAAGTTTGCTTCTAGTGGGAAGCACTCCTACGGGAAGCTGGTGCCTGAGGCTGTGGGGGATCAGAAAGCTCTTCAGGAGGGGGAAGGTAAGGAGGGAAGAGGCCACGAAGGAGCAAGAGAACGAGGCTCGGGCTCTCTCACCTGCCAGCCCAACTGTGCTCATCATCATGGTCACAGTGGGTGTGCTGAGCCCACTGCTGAGGTCTGTGGGAACAGTGTATTTTCACATAAAGGAATCTTAGCAGTTTTCTACCTGAGACCATAATACATTTTTTAAAGTCGATGCATAATAATCGTACGTATTTATGGGATACATGTGAGATTTTGTGCTATGTAGTGATGTGTAGTGAACAAATAAGGGTAATAAGGCTATCCATGATCTGCAACATTCATCATTTCTTTGTGTTGGGAACATTCCAGATCTTCTCTTCTGGCTGTTCTGAAATATATAATAAATTATTGCTAATTAGGTAGGTGCAGTGGCTCATACCTCTAATCCCTGCACCCTGGAAGGCCAAGGAAGGAACAGAGCATCCATTGAGCCCAGGAGCTTGACACTAGCCTAGGCAACATAGGCTGTCAAAAAGTTTTTTTGGCAGTTCAGCATCCGTAGCACAGTGGTTATGGTGCTGGCCCCATAAACCCAGGCTGGTGGGTTTGAACTTGGCCTGGGCCAGCTAAACAAGAATGTCAACTGCAAAAAAAAACAAAACAAAAAACAAATAGCTTGGCCTTGTGGCCGGTGCCTATAGTCCCAGCTGCTTGGGAGGCTGAAGCAAGAGAATTGTTTAAGCCCGAGAGTTTGAGGTTGCTGTGAGCTGTGACGTCACAGCACTCTACCGAGGGCGACATAATGAGACTCTATCTAAAAAAAAAAAAAAAGGTTTTATTAAACATTGGCCAGGCTTGGTGGTATGAAGCTATATTCCCAGCTACTGGGGAGGCTGAGACAGGAGGATGGCTTGAGGAGTTTGAGGATTCAGTGAGCTATGACTATACCACTATATTTGTACCTAGGTGAAAGAGCGAGACCCTGCCTCTAAAAATAATAAGTAAATAAATTATTGATAACTATAGAGTAGAGCCTCTGTAAGTTGACCACCCAAGGGACTATAACAAACCAGACAACATATGAAGGTGGTCAATGTAAGGAACTAGGCCTGCTGTAGTCATACATATATACATGTTGTGCATGTCCGGTCCGTGAAAATTAGTTGAACTTGAGGTGTTCAGCTGTGGAGCTCTACTGTAGTCACCTCACTCTGCTGTCATCACAAGAACTTATTTCTGCATGTAACTGTGTTTATACCCAGCAACCACCTTTCTTCACTCCCCGAGCCGCACCCTTCCCGGCCTCGGGTAACCACCACTCCACCACTGTGTACCTCCTTGGTTTCCACTTTTTTACCTCCCACATGTGAGTGAGAACATGCTGTGTTTGTCTTTCTGTGCCTGGCTTATTTCACTTAACATAGTGACCTCCTGTTCCAACCATGTTGCCGCACATGACAGGATTTCATTCTTTTTTATGGTGAGTTATTTTTTTGAGACAGTTTCACTATGTTGTCCTTGGTAGAGTGCTATGGCGTCACAGCTCACAGCAACCTCCAGCTCTTGGGCTTAGGTGATTCTCTTGCCTCAGCCTCCCTAGTAGCTGGGACTACACGTGCCCGCCACAATGCCCGGCTATTTTTTGTTGCAGTTTGGCCGGAGCCTGGTTCAAACCTGCTGCCCTTGGTATATGGGGCCAGCACCCTACCCACTGAACAACCCAGCCTGGCTATTTTTTTTTTTTGGTGCATTGTTGTTTTAGCAGGCCCGGACTGGGCTTGAACCCTCCAGCCTTGGTGTATGTGGCCAGCACCCTACTCACTGAGCTACAGGCACCGAGTCTGTGGTGAGTTATTTTTTAAAAAACAAAAAAGTAAATATAGCGTTATCTGTTTTTGTTTTGAGACAGTCTTACTTTGTCACCCTTGGTACAGTGCCATGACATCGTAGCTCATAGGAACCCCAAACTCTTGGGCTAAAGTGATTCTCTTGCCTCAGCCTCCCAAGTAGCAGAGACTACAGGCACCCACCACAATGCCCGGCTATTTTTAGAGACGGGTCTTGCTTTTGCTCAGGCTAGTCTTGAACCTGCGAGCTCAGGCAATCCACCTGCCTCGGTCTCCCAGAGTGCTGGGATTATAGGCATGAACCACCACGCCAAGCCTACAGTGCTGTCTTGAGAAGCACAGTGGCCCCTGGGCCGTGATTCTTGGAGCTAGTGTTAACTAAATGTGCAAGGTTTAGGATGGTTTGGGAAGATTGGGACAAATGCCAAATGATGTGTGTGTGCTGATGATCCCATGCCCATCTGGGTCCAAATACTTTAAACATGGACATCAGGCTTTTTCTAGACCAGGCAGAATTATATTTGAAACAGTTCCATCATGTTTTCTCCATGCTTATTCCACAAGTGAATCTGGGGACATACCTGTAAGAGCCAGGATCTGACACGTCCCTGCAGAACGGGGCTTGCTCTCTCGTGCCAGGATGTTTTCTACTTCAGCACCCTCACTCCCACCCCAGTGTTTCTAGAAGGCATTTGGCCATAACTATATTCATACTTTTGATGGAGTAATTTTACCTTCAGGGCTCTATTCTAGAGAAATATCAGGGCCTGGGTGGCCTGTGGCTCAGTGAGTAGGGCGCTGGCCCCATATACCGAGGGTGACAGATTCAAACCTGGTCCCAGCCAAACTGTAACAAAAAAGTAGCCAGGCATTGTGGTGGGTGCCTGTGGTCCCAGCTACTTGGGAGGCTGAGGCAAGAGAATCGCCTCAGCCCAAGAGCTGAAGGTTGCTGTGAGCTGTGACTCCATAGCACTCTACCGAGGGCAACAGACTGAGACTCTGTCTCTAAAAAAAAGAGAGAAAGAAGTATCAGGGCCTAAAACAAAATAAGACAATACAAAGATACATAAAGCCAGACAAATGACATTAATATCAGACCCAGTGTCATTGAAGGCTCCAGCCCTGGTAGGATTAGAGGGGGAGACTTAATAACAGTGAAAGACCTTGAGCCCTGAGGGACTCAATCGTGTGCTTTGGTGGACTTAATAACGTTGCTGGCCTCCTTATCCCTATGGCATAAGAAGAGGCTTGCCTGTATCTGTGAGAGGAAATGGCATGCGTTCCTCAGGCCAAGAATTGGTAAGGATATGAAAGGTTTGAAATGCAGTGAGCAGCCTTGACCTAGGAGTTGGGGAATTTGCACTTGGAGATTAAAGAACATCTGTTTTTAAAATTTATTTTTATTTTTAATTTATTATTTATTTATTTTTGTAGAAACAGGGTCTCTCTCTTGTTCACGCTGGTCTCGAACTTCTGGCCTCAAGCAATCCTCCCACCTCTGCCTCCCAGACTGCTGGGATCACAGGTGCAGCCACATGCCCAGCAGATGCCCAGCCTCATCCATTATTTTAAACACAGAGAACCAAATGCCAGGCTTGAAAAGGAGGTGTCCCCAAATTCCAGATGACCAGTCTCACAGAGCCCTATTCTCTGAGCACAGTGCAGTTATGCAGGACTGACACCAGTGGGATAGAGAAACTTAGAGAGTGTCTGCAGGTTCAGATCTTGTTCCCGCTCCCGAGTAGCACAGGCAGAACCACAGGGGAGGAAGCACACAGAACTGAGTGTCAGCGAAGGGCCTCATTCCACAATTTGGAGAATGCCCTGATAGTGCCAACATAAGGAAATTTATCTGTTTTGTTTTTTTTTTTTTTTTTTTTTTTTTTTCAGTTTTTGGCCGGGGCTGGGTTTGAACCCACCACCTCTGGCATATAGGGCCAACGCCCTACTCCTTTGAGCCATAGATGCCGCCCAGAAATTTATGTTTTTAAATGCAGTTATTAAAAAACAAAGGTTGGGCCAGACGTGGTGTCTCACTTCTGTAATCCTAGCACTCTGGGAGCTTGAGGCAGGTGAATCACCTGAGCTCAGGAGTTTAAGACCAGCCTGGGCGGCTCCTATGAGTAGGGCGCCGGCCCCATATACCGAGGGTGGCGGGTTCAAACCCTGCCCTGGCCAAACTGCAATAAAAAAATAGCCGGGTGTTGTGGCAGGCACCTGTGGTCCCAGCTACTCAGGAGGCTGAGGCAAGAGAATTGCCTAAGCCCAAGAGCTGGAGGTTGCTGTGAGCTGTCATGCCACAGCACTCTACCGAGGGCGACAAAGTAAGACTCTGTCTCAAAAATAATAATAATAATCAGGTAATAGATTTTCATGTTACTGTATTCATGGTGATGAGAAGTTTGAAACATAAATATGCATTCTCTGTCATATCAAGTGCAGCTAAAAGAGCAGGTTGCAGTCGCTGCCACAGAGGGACAGTGCGAGGGAGACGTGGGTGCAGCTGTCCTCCTTGTCAGGTGTACCTGTGGTCTTGCCTGCAGTGATTTTTTTTTACTTTGTGAATTAATACACCAAGATGTTAATAGTACTTACTCGTGGGTTAAAAGATTATGGCGTATTTTTCCTTTTCTTTGAAATTTTCCAAAGTTTTCTACATTTAGTACATGTTTTATGATCATTAAGTTGGTGGTTTGTAAAAATGTCTTTAGCAGGGCTTTCCCTTACGACTGCTTAGGTCTGTTGTCTGATCACTTACAAATCTGAAAGCCTGTTTGTTAATTGGAAAGGTCACACTTTGTTTGCATTTCCTGACGCCACATGAGGTAGGAACTTGCAATGGAGTCTGTTGTCCAGAGTGGGTGACAGCACTCAGGGAAAGTCAGACCTTAGACAATGGATACATGGGCCAGGCAAGACCCTCTGGGGCCCGGCCACCCTTGTGCATGGAGCCAAGGTCCTGGCTCTCTGCCAACTCTGATCGCAGGTGACCCTCCCTGTGTGAAGTGTGGGTTAATTTCAGGAGCTCAGATCTCCGGGTGATCTCACACGTCATCCAGGGAAATCCCTACAGCGATGGTGCTTTCCTTTCCTGGAGAGTGAGCAGCTGTGCTCCAGGTAGCAGTTGGCCAGGTGTCACCAGGATGGTGCCTGGAGCTCCCCGAGAGTATGGGTTCTTATCCCTCCTGCCAGACACGCTGTCTTTGCTGGCCAGTTGATGGTTGGCTTTGTCTGGGAAATGGAGTTTGTACTGAGCAGCACTCCCCTTTACTCACCGGCTTTCTCAGTTGTCTGGGTTCTTTCACCCTTTTCCCCTCATGAACATAGGAGGGACAATGAGTGCTACCTTCATCACCACCTCACCTCCAAGGCCGTGTCTGACACACCAGCTCAGCCTCATCCTCCCATCTTCGGAGCCCACAGGACAGGGATGATGGTTATGCGTGTTATTGACGGGTCGAGCCCATCTGCACAAGCCAGGGGCTCTGAGCCATGCCCCAGTGAGCTGTGCTGCCGTGATACCTCCTGCCCATCGCGCAGGGAACATCACTCATGCTAGACACAGTGGGCCGAGGATGAGGGAGGCAATAGCAGATGAGTGTCTTAAGGAGACTTCAAATCTGTCTTTAGGCCCAGTGAGGTCTGCACAGACACTGGTGTGTGAGCCCGTGACTTCTGAGCTTATAAACACTGTTTCATAAATGTAGATGAAAATCTGTTTATACGTGGAAACTTGCAGAGCTTGAGATAAGTTCAGAAATAAATTAGCAGTATCAGCCACTAGACCGCCAGCGTGGCTGGATGTGAGACGCTTTGGTCTGTGTGTGCTGAGCGACCTACTGGCCTCCCTTGTGCTTCCAGGTGACCTGAGCATCTCTGCAGACCGCCTGAGTGAGAAGCGCTCACCCAACGACTTTGCCCTCTGGAAGGCCTCTAAGCCAGGGGAGCCATCCTGGCTGTGTCCTTGGGGGAAGGTGAGCAGCCTGGGAGGTCAGGGCTAGCGGGCAGCAGGAAAGGGCACTGGCACCAGCCGCACACCCTTGGTCCCCCATGAGAGGCAGCCCTGCATTTGAAGGGTGTGGTCGCTGGACCAGAGCCCTGTGCTCTGGTGCTGGTGCCATACAGAAGTTCCTAGTCCTGGAGGGTTGGGCCTCACAGGGACACCCTGGTCCCTTCTGGGACTTCCGTTTCCTGGAAGGGGGTGCTATGTTTTGTGATCTCTCGTGCTCCCTATGCCAACAGTCCTCACTGAGTACCCAGGAAGGGTGTGTGGCCTGTTGCCATCTAGGTCTGGCAGGTTCTGGAAGTTAGTCACAGACATCAGCAAAGCCTCAGCTCACGTGAGGATGGTTTTGAACTTTAAAGGCCACCTACCATCTATTTGATGTGTGGAATTTGACACCTGTTCTAGTGAAGTTCAGAGGGTTTAAGTGCCATTAACTTGTAGGGGTAAAGGCCTGGGGTGGGGCTGCTCAGTCATTGGTCTCTGGGTTTCTCCAGGGTCGTCCGGGGTGGCACATCGAGTGCTCTGCCATGGCAGGCACCCTCCTAGGAGCCTCAATGGACATCCATGGAGGGGGCTTTGACCTCCGGTTTCCCCACCACGACAATGAGCTGGCACAGTCGGAGGTAGGCATAGACTGCGGTCGTCTTCTGGAGAGGAGGGTGTGGTATGGGGCAGTGGTAGAAAGTCAGCCCAGGCCCTCCGGAAGGGCCTTTCTCACTGGACTTGACACCTTCCGTCTGGCTTTGTCAGTAGAATTGAGCCCTAACCATTTAGTCTGGATTCCCACATTGACAGCCTGGCCTTTGGCAACAGACAGGCCCACATTTGAACCAGTCATGTTATCTGCCAGCTTGTGACCACGCAGACCCTCCGAGTCCCAGTGCCTCACCCCCACCCCAACCCCCGGAAATGCAGCATCACCTGTGGACGGCACAGATAAGTGAGCCAAGGATCCCATAACACATGGCTGTCGCCGTCCCTCCCTCTTTCTACACAGGCCTACTTTGAAAACGACTGCTGGGTCCGGTACTTCCTCCACACAGGCCACCTGACCATTGCTGGCTGCAAGATGTCGAAGTCACTGAAAAACTTCATCACCATTAAAGATGCCTTGAAAAAGCATTCAGGTGAGCCCTGGCTTCCCACAGACCCCATGTGCCTTCTCCTGGATGCATGCTGTGTCCATAGCACTTGGGAAGTAAGAGTGTGGCCGTTGTGGTTTTGTCCCTAGCGCGGCAGTTGAGGCTGGCCTTCCTCATGCACTCCTGGAAAGACACGCTGGACTATTCAAGCAACACCATGGAGTCAGCACTTCAGTACGAGAAGTTCCTGAACGTGAGTCCCCAGCCCCTTCCCCACTGCAGTGGGCACCTGAGGTTAGCTCTGGCGGGGGGGGCAGCTCCATCGCAGCCGGGCCTCATCCTTCTCCTTTACTGTCTACTCTCTGTGGAGCAAGTATCCCTATGGCTGAACCAGGATCGTGTTTCTGTCTCAAAGAAACATCTTCCACTTTCTTCCTGACTACTTGCATCATGTCAGTGCATTCTGGGTTTTTAGATTTTTGCCTAAAGTAAAATCACACAAGTAGGACGGTTTATCAGCTGTTTCTGGATGGAAGAGTTGCCTACATGCTGCTTTTTGATTTTAGGAGTTTTTCTTAAATGTGAAGGACATCCTTCGAGCTCCTGTCGATGTCACTGGTCAGTTTGAAAAGTGGGAAGATGAAGAGGCAGAGCTGAACAAGAAGTAAGAGGGGTCTTGGTGCCCGTAGCACAGTGTTTACGGTGCCAGCCACATGCACCAAGGCTGGCAAGTTCGAACCCCGCCCGGACCAACTAAACGACTACAACTGGAACAAAAAAAATAGCCAGGTGTTGGGGCGGTGCCTGTGGCTCAATTGGTAAGGCGCCGGCCCCATATACCGAGGGTGGCGGGTTCAAATCCAGCCCCGGCCAAACTGCAACCAAAAAATAGCTGGGCGTTGTGGCAGGCGCCTGTAGTCCCAGCTACTCGGGAGGCTGAGGCAAGAGAATCGCTTAAGCCCAGGAGTTGGAGGTTGCTGTGAGCTGTGTGATGCCATGGCACTCTACCAAGGGCCATAAAGTGAGACTCTGTCTCTACAAAAAAAAAAAATAGCCAGGTGTTGTGGCAGGCACCTGTAGTCCCAACTACTTGGGAGGCTAAGGCAAGAGAATTGCTTAAGCCCAAGAGTTTGAGGTTGCTGTGAGCTGTGACACCACGGCACTCTACCAAGAGCAACATAGTGAGACTCTGTCTCAAAAAAAAAAGTAGTAGTAAGAGGGACCCCCCTCTCTGGAGTCTGGGAGCCTGTCCATAAGCGGTGCCCACCATAGTCTATGCCCTGGACCACTGGAAACAGGTCCCGCTGATGGGACTGTTCTGGTTGTAGAACCTCACAGAGAGTTTATATGGTGTGTTTTTATATCCCACGTTCCGTCTTTTTTGCTCAGCTTTTATGACAAGAAGACAACGATTCATGAAGCCCTCTGTGATAACATTGACACCCGCACGGTGATGGAGGAAATGCGGGCCTTGGTCAGTCAGTGCAACCTCTACATGGCAGCCCGGAAGGCAGCAAGGAGAAAACCCAACCGAGCTCTGCTGGAGAGCATTGCTCTGTACCTCACCCACATGCTGAAGGTGAGCCAGGCCCCAGCCCACACTCTTAGCCACACACGCCCGGGCAACAGGCCTCGTGACAGCAAGGACAGAGCCCAGGTCTGCTGATGTGCCTCTGAGGCACAGGGTCACGCGTCTGTGCCCCTTGCTTCCTGCTGCACTTCCTGTGAGTTAGAAGTGAGCCCATGGACCTCCCACCCTGTGAGGTTCTTCCCTTTGCCTCAGTTTTCCTCTCCTCCTTCTGGACTCTGAGCATATCTTGTGTGCGACCTTTTCCCAGCAGCACATTGTGCCGTGAAGTGGTTCTCCAGAGGCCCATGGGGCCTCAGGGTGACTTGTCCACCTTGGCCTTCTGCTTCCTGTTATTGGGCTTCAGAGGCTTTGTGTGAAAAAGGGCCATGAGGGTGGCTCTGAGCCCAGGCCATCCTAGAGGGGAGAAGGGCCAGGGTTCTAGGACCTTTGGCACAGCTTCTCCCATTCTTTCCCTGTCCCAGAACCTACCAGGAGGGTTACCTGTCTCCCCACCACCCCTGAGATGCTGGAACACAGTGGTGGTAGCCCTCTCACTTTGTACACCCACTCAATGACCTTTTCATCTTCTCCTGGCTTATATCCTGTTTCTTTTCCAAGATCTTTGGGGCCATAGAAGAGGAAAGCTCCTTGGGCTTCCCAGTCGGAGAGCCAAGAACCAGCCTGAATGTGAGTAGAGTACATCTGTGCCCAGAGAATCTCCCTCTCTCTCTCCCTCCCCAGTGCACACTCCTTCAGGCTGCCTGTCCCATGGGGTCCGCTCTGAGGGTGCTGTCTGCCTTCTGCACTCACTCCCTTCCTGCCTCCTGTTCCTCCAGAGCCCCTCCTCTGTCACTCTTTGGACATTTGGGGAGCAATGTTGGGTCCCACCTACACACCCCCCCCACCCCCAGGCTGAGCCTGCAGGTTGAGGTTCATATCTGGCTCTGCCCCTCCAGTGTGGGGCAGCCAGCCAGTCTGTCATAGACTGTTCGGTGTATGAGCTTCAGCTTAGCATTCTCAGCAGATAGATCAAATTTAGCCACAGCCATATGGTGTCAGGATTCTGCAGCCAGGATTTCCTCCCAGATGCTGGCCTATGTTCAGGAGAGAAAGGCAACAGTGTTGCTGCTGACTGGGGCAGTGCTCACTGTCATCTCTGTGGAGAGGGCTGCATAGAAACTGATGTCGGACACTGTCCAGTGCTCACATCCCAAGCTGGTGGTCCCCAGTCCCCACAGCTGCTGCCTGAATGTAGGGAGGTGTCACTGCCTGTTGCCACATGCCCTCTGTGGTCTGTGCGTGTGAGGAAGTCCATCCAGAGCAGACTGGCTGTCCACTGTGGGCTGCTCCATTGGCAGGTGGCAGATACGCATTCAATTACCTTCCTCTGCTGTTAGTGACTATCCCATCAGACAGGTGCATGTTCAGGCTTGAGACATTTCTACCCTCCTCCATGGTCAAGAATGCTCTTTAATTATTTGATTATAATTCATATTTAAATATTAAAATATCACAGCTGTCATTTTAATAAAAACAGGAGCTCAGGGCAAAGTAATAGGCAAAACCTTTTCCAACTCATTTTCCCTACCACACCTACAGTGCATCTTACAAGGGTACATGTGAAACTTACTTAATGTAGAATATAAATGTCTTAACACAATAACTATGTTACAAACCAGTGTGATGAAAATATGTCAAATGGTATATAAATGGTGCCCCATGATTGCATTAATGTACACAGCTATGATTTAATAATAAATAAATTAAAAAAAACATCCGTGGCTTGGCACCTGTGGCTCAAGCGGCTAAGGCGCCAGCTACATACACTTGAGCTGGCGGGTTCAAATCCACCCCGGGCCCGCCAAACAACAATGTCAGCTGCAACCAAAAAATACCAGGCGTTGTGGCGGGCGCCTGTAGTCCCAGCTACTTGGGAGGCTGTCAGACACCCCATCACAGTGCCTTGACTTCTAGAGAGAGTGCTGGCCATGTCATCTGACACTCCATCAGAGTGTCTTGTGCACCGGCCTAGGCCCACCATAGTTGTTAGCGTGCTATTGTTCAAACTTCCCATACAGGAACCTTCTTTGGTGTTTTTGAGAAAGAAATCCCACTTAGCTCCTTTGTTATCTTGTGCAAATGATATTATGGTATTTATTTTCTTTCTTTCTTTCTTTTTTTTTTTTTGAGACAGAGTCTCACTATGTCATCCTCGGTAGAGAGCTGTGGTGTCACAGCTCACAGCAACCTCAAACACTTGGGCTCAAGCGATTCTCTTGCCTCAGCTTCCCTAGTAGCTGGGACTACAGGCACCAGCCCCAACGCTTGGCTATTTTTTTGTTGTTTTCATTGTCATTGTTTAGCTGGCCAGGGCCGGGTTTGAACCCACCAGCCTTGGTGTATGTGGTTGGCACTGTAACTACTGTGCTACAGGCGCCGAGCCTAGGATATTTATTTTCTTTAAAAACAAAAACACACCCACTTTGAACTTAAAAGCCTTTTTTTTTCTTGGAGACAGAGTCTCACTATGTCGCCCTCAGCAGAATGCTGTGGCATCACAGCTCACAGCAACCTCAAACTCTTGGGCTTAAGCGATTCTCCTACCTCAGTCTCCCAAGTAGCTGGGGCTACAGGCACCTGTCACAACACCTGGCTATTTTTCGTTGCAGTTGTCATTGTTATTTAGCTGGCCCTGGCCGGGTTTGAACCTGCCAGCCCTGGTACATCTGGCTGGTGCCATAACCACTGTGCCATGGGCGTCGAGCCTGAACTTAAAATTTTTTAATCCTAAATGCTTTTGTGGTTGTGGGGGGCCTTCAAATGTACCGAGGACGTGTTCCTCCTCTCAAAAGTGGCCCTGTTAGGCACTCTGAAGCCAGCTAATTGGAAGTCCACAGCCACTGTGACTGTGTTGAACCTGCTAGGCTGGACATCCTGTGACTCACAGTTCATGGCCATTTGAAGTTCATGGATTAACTTTCAATTCCAAATTGTTTAGGAGCAGGATAGGTAGCTCCCAAGTCTTGCACCACCTCAGTGTCCCCCCCGCTCAGCTGTGTGCAGGGTTACTGCACTTTGAGACAGAGCCCTGTAGCCATCCCCAAAAACCCCACTGAGTTCCTTTGGGACAGAGGCTGGCAGTGGGGTGGATACCTCCCTCCCTGCCCTGCACTGAGGCTTGTCTGGTCTGTCTTTGTGGGGGTAGAGACTCAGACCTGAACCTCCCCCCAAAGTCCAGAGCTCCCACTACAGGGTTATCCTCATCTATGGGCAGAATCAGGCCTAAGGAAGTTCAGCTTTGCTGGCTGTGGTGGTGCACACCTGTAGTCCCAGCACCTGGGGGGTTGAGGCAGGAGGATGGCTCGAGCCCAGGAGTTCAAGGCTGCAGTGAGCTAAGCTTGTGCCACTGAACTCCAGTCTGGAGTTCAAAACTACAGAAAAGTAGTTCAAAACTACAATAAATAAATAAATAAAATGTAAGGAGCAGTTTAGTGGCCGGGCACAGTGGCTCACGCCTGTAATCCCAGCACTCTGGGAAGCCAAGGCAGGTGAATTGCCTGAGCTCACTGGTTGGAGACCAGCCTGAGCAAGAGCGAGATCCCGTCGCTAAAATTAGCTGGGCATTGTGGTGGGCACCTGTAGTCTCAGCTACTTGGGAGGCTGAGGAAAGAGAATTGCTTGAGCCCAAGAGTTTAAGGTTGCTGAGAGTGTGACGCCATGGCACTTTACCGATGGGAATAATGTGCGACTCTGTCTCAAAAAAAGAAAGGAGCAGTTTAGCTTAGACTGAAGGGCTTCTTAGCTTACATTTGTTACCACTTTCATTTTGCTTATTGAGCTACTGAATAACATGAGGCAAGGAGAGTCCTCGCTCCAAAGCCTGGAACTTTTTTTGTTTTATTGTAAAAATAAGAGGATGTAAGATAAAGGTTTCTCCTGTATTCACGCTTTTGTTTGGATGCTCCCCTCCCCAGCTTCCCTTTCCCAGTATGGGCCCACATGCTGCAGCCACCTCAGTGTTGCTGTAGATGATTAATATCAGGGTAGACAGTAGGCAGTCCAGGTTGTGTGTGTGAACCCACACTGGACCCAAGCATGGTGTCAGTTCAGGTAAAGCTCCTGCCTGGAGAGTGACACCATTGGGCCCGTTTGTAATATCAAAGATGGGCTTTAACAGCCACATGTCCACAGAGTGTCTGCAGGGCTAACCAATTGGAGGTAGAAAGGATACTGTTTGTAAGTTCTCTGGCCCCAGAGTCCCTGCAACTCGTGGTCCAAGCAGGGACAAATGGGAAGGATGAGGCCTCTGTACTGCGGGACGTAGGTCACAGAGGTGCTTGTGCACACAGCCCACACCTGTCCTAGCCCATGGTGCGTCTGCCGTGCTGTTGCCCCATTGTGAATATGACGGCGAGCTTTTCACACTCACCTAGAGCATTGTCCCCACAGCTGGAGGCCACAGTCATGCCCTACCTGCAGGTGTTATCGGAATTCCGAGAAGGAGTGCGGAAGATCGCCCGAGAGAAGAAAGGTGAGGCAGGTGCTAGGGTGAGGGGCTTCTCCCCACGGATCTGTGGGCAGGCATCGGTGGGTCATGTAAGGGGCTGTCCTGGGGGTTGGGGGTTCAGCAGCCTCTTCTCTGAGCAGAGGCAGAATGAGGGGCCCTGTGCCCTGTCAGGCCTTGTGTCTGCCCTTCAATGTGCAGTGGGACCAACTCCTGCTCCGGGTGACTGGTAGGCTGGGTGTACTGCCGTGTGCCTTGCTTTTGCTCTTCAGTCCTGCCTTGTGGATACAGCCTTCCACAGGGGGCTGAGCTCCCAGAGTTACTACTCTGCTTCGGGTGTGGCAGGCAAATGCCTTGAACTTGGGGTTCACCCAGTGGCTCCTTGCTGTCCATGCACAGCCATGCCTTCATCTTCTGACATTCCAAAAGTGCATGTCGGTGATTTAAGAATCGGAAAATGTAGGATATGAGCATTTCATTTCAGGAGGCAGTTTTTAAAAATTGCCAAACACAGGCAAGGCACAGTGGCTCACACCCGTAATCCCAGCACTCTGGGAGGCTGAAGCAGGTGGATTGCCCAAGCTCAGGATTTCAAGACCAGCCTGAGTGTAACCCTGTCTCTAATAAATAGCCAGGCATTGTGGTGAGTGCCTATATTCCCAGCTACCAAGGAGGCTGAGGCAAGAGAATCAGCACCATGGCACTGCGATGTCCAAAAAAAATTTGCCAAACATAGCAACTAGCAACTTCAGGCACTTGTTTGCTTCTTGCCATGACAGCTCTGAACTGGTGACAGCACAGCCATGAGCCCTGCGCAGACTCCACTGCTGGGCCTAGGTCAGCTGCTTTCCTCATGTGTGCCCGCTCCCAGTTTTACAGAGAGGAAAATAAAGCCCCAAGGAGTTAGAGACCTGCCCAGGCCACACTGCCGCCCCACATGTGCCCCTGCCTGAGGGCCTCTGTGTGGGGTGGAGTTGCCCCTGGCGTTCCCAGGGCCCCCATCTGTACAGAGCCTTCTGGAGGTCTGAGGTCACAGTGGGTGGTGTCCTTCCAGGGCTGAATGAAGCCAGAGCCTCTGGAGAAACTGTCCTGAGGAGGGATGAGTAGCCTGGGCAGCTGGGAGCAGCCAGCCTGTTCCGGAGGGGATGGCAGAGTGTGGGGCAGGAAGGTAGACAGGAAGTGGCCTCAGGCCTTGAGGACCCTGGACCCCTGGACACAGAGCTCCACAGGCTCAGGGGCAAGTACAGGGCACTGGGTGTGGGAAGAGGCAGCTGGTTTGTGGGCGGGGCCACAAACCACAGTTAGCGCTGTGGGAGGTATATGGTTTCAGTGGGAAGTACCATCCCCTCTTCAGCACCTGACACTTCAGTGTTTTACAGCACTTGAGGCAAACCAAGAAAAGCCTGGTCCAATCTGATCAGGCCCAGTGCAGGTAGGGTTCATGAAAAGTTTGGCAGCACCAACTTAGCAACCTCACTGGGGTTGGGGTGAGCATGCCCGGAGGTAGTCCAGGAATGTCCACCTGCTGGAGACGTGGGGGGCCAAGCCCACACCCCACTCCCTGAGGCCACACAGGTAATGTGCCAGAGGCATTGGTATCTCTGGCATGCTGTAGCCCCAGAAGCACTGCAGCCAGGCCAGGAGGGCTCTGAAGGGGACTGGGCAGGTGCAGGCTCCTGGGTAGAGGCACTGACCAGGCAGGGGCTTGGGCAGGCCAGGAGAGCAGCTCCAGCCAGCAGCCTTGGAAGTAGTTTTGTTTTGCTGGTTGTTTGCTTTTCACTTTCTTTTATTTTATTGGTGGCATTAAGGACATTCTCATAGCTGTGCAAGCATCACCACCCTCTAGCTCCAGAACTTTATTATCTTCCCAAACCGAGGTTCTGTCCCCATCAGTCAGTCTATCTCTGGCCCTGGCCCTCTCCACTCACTCTGTCTCTGTAAATCTGATGGCGCTGGGGCCTCCAGTCAGTAGAATCTCAGGGTGTGTCCTCTGTCAGGCTAACTTCACTCAACACAGTGTCCCCCTCTGTCACAGCCTCTTTCCCTGCTATGGCTGAGTAACATGTTGTATGTCATCGTGTGAGTGGACCACGTTTTATCTGGTCCTCTGTGATGGAGTCTCATCGCCTTTCGTATCATCTCCTTAGCCCACATTTCTTTTCAGTAAATCTATGGTGACAATATCTGTTTTCTGCTATTCCTTGTCTCTGCTGACAGAAGCCAACTCTGACACACATGCCCCTTGCCTGGCATGATACACAGCACTTTTAGTTCTCTGGACACACTTTCCTGGAGCAGCACAGGTGCCCAGCTAATGCGTGGTGGGCAGTGTCAGGACGCTGCCAGTGTGTACTTGGTGCTTCTGAGGGGCTGCTTGCCAGCAGGTGGCCTCCGCAGGCTCTCAAAAGCACATGGAGACAGCCTCGTCCAGTGGACAGAACTATCAGTCCCTGGTGGCTGGCACAGGTTCCCCCCAGAGTTAACCCTGTCTGGGGACTATATCCAGGGAAAGCCCTTTTCCTTTGTTGGGTGCCACAGTGTTTTGTTTTTTTTTTTTTTTTTGGCCGGGGCTGGGTTTGAACCCGCCACCTCCGGCATATGGGACCGGCACCCTACTCCTTGAGCCACAGGCGCCGCCCTGGGTGCCACAGTGTTAACGAAGCTTCTTCCTTATCTTGGGAAAAACTCTGCTGGCCAGTGGCAGCCATGCCCATATCGTCTGCACAGGGGACCATGGCAGCCCCCCAGGCTCAGATCCATCCTGTTCCTGTTAGGAGGTTTCTATGCTGCTTCCACATCTGGCAGCCTAAGAGTTAGACCTGAGTCTGCCTAACAGTGGAAAGCTCCGGAAGTCTCAGTTTTGGCTGGTGTCAGCGGTGCAGACCACAGAGACAGCTCCTTAGATATCTTCAAGCTTTAGGAGGGGCTTGGCCAGTGAGGATTCCTTCCATTCCCAGACATGGTCCCTTGGTCTGCGCCCACCCAGGGAGTAGGCTCTCCCTCTGTGTTTAAGGTTGCATTAGATTTTGAGACTTTTATTCTTCCAGATATGGAGAATTTATTTATCAAGTTCCTCAAAAATATCAAACTGAATTATACCCTTTTTCAAAAGTATATTTATTGGGGTCACGGTGTATGGCACCCCTCTTGGGGGCAGGACACAATTATAAGAGGGTCTTTATCTAACAAATGCAATCAGTGTAACCTGATTCTTTTTACCCTCAATGAATCCTAAACAATTAAAAATATATATATCTGGGCGGTGCCTGTGGCTCAGTGGGTAGGGCGCTGGCCCCATACATCCAGGGTGGCGGTTTCAAACCCGGCCCCAGCTGAACTGCAACAAAAAAATAGGTGGGCATTGTGGTGGGTGCCTCTACTGGGGAGACTGAGGTAGAATTGCCTAAGCCCAGGAGTTGGGGGTTGCTGTGAGCAGTATGATACCACACCACTCTACTGAGGGCAATAAAGTGAGACTCTGTCTCTACCAAAAAAAAAAAAAAAGAAGAATTGTATTATATATATATATATGTCTCCAGTTTTAAAAAAGTGTATTTGGCGGCACCCATAGTTCAGTGGGTAGGTGCCGGCCACATACACCGAGGCTGGCAGGTTCAAATCTGGCCTGGGCCAGCTAAAACAACAATGATAACTTCAACAACAACAACAAGTAGCCAGGTATTGTGGTAGGCGTGTGTAGTCCCAGCTACTTGGGAGGCTGATGCAAGAGAATCTCTTGAGCCCAAGAATTGGAGGTTGCTGTGAGCTGTGATATCACGGCACTCTACCGAGGGCGACATAATAAAACTCTGTCTCAAAAAAAAAAAAAAAAGTATATTTATTGAGGTGAAATTCACTTTATGTGAATTAACCATTTTAAAGTGAATACTTTGCCTGGCACAGTGACTCATTATAGTCCTATCACTTTCGGAGGCTGAGGCAGGATGAGCGCTTGTGCTCAGGAGTTCAAGACCAGCCAGTTTCTCCACATCTTCATCAGCAGTTCCTTCCGGGTGCTTTTACTCGAAGCCATTCTGCTGGACACAGAGTGGTGTCTCGCAATCTGGTCTGCATGTCCCTAATGACTGATAATGTGGAGCATCTTGTCATGTACTGTTGACCCTATCATTTCTGAAGAAATACCCATTCCAGTCCTTTCCTTGTTTTTTTTATTATTTGTTTCTGGGGTTTTTTTCTGTGTGTGTGTGTTTGCTCTGTCACCCAAGCTGGAGTGCAGTGGCACCATCACAGCCCACTGCAGCCTCAAACTCCTGGGCTCAAGCAATCCTCCTGCCTCAGCCTCCCGATTAGCTGGGACTGCCAATTGGGACTGCCAGCTGGGACTGGTGGTGTGTGCCACCATGCCCGCTAGTTTTATTAAAATTTTTTGTAGAGATAGAATCTTGCTGTTGCTCAGGCTGGTCTCTGCATTTACTCATTTTTTAATTGGGTTGTCTTTTATTGTTAAGTTGTACACTTTTTTTCTGGGGTGTGTGTGTGTGTGAGAGAGAGAGACAGGGTCTCACTCTGTCACCCAGGCTGGAGTACAGTGGCATCATCATACCCCACTGCTTTGAACTCCTGGAGCTCAAGAAATTCTCCTGCCTCAGCCTCCTGAGTGGCGGGGACTATAGGCACATGCTAGCACATACACCTGGCTAATTTTTTTTCCATTTTTCATAGAGACAGGGTCTTGCTATGTTGCTTACGCTGGTCTCAAACTCCTGGCTTCAAGCAGTCATCCACCTCAGGCTCCCAAAGTGCTGGAGTTACAGGTATGAGCCACCACACTCAATCAGTTCTTTATATACTCTGGATACTCTCATACCTGTAGTGTCAGTACTTTGGGAAGCCAAAGTGGGAAGATTGCTTGAGGCTAGTTCTTTGAGACTGGCCTGAACAACATTGTGAGACCCCAATCTATATGAAATTTTTTTAAAAAATTAGCCAGGAGTGATGGTGCATTGCCTGTAGTGTCAGCTACTTGGGAGGCTGAGTCAGGAGGATCACTTGAGCCAAGGAATTGGAGGTTGCAGTGAGCTATGATGATACCACTGCACTCCAGCCCAGGTGACACAGTGAGACCCTGCACCACCACCTCACCCCACCCAAAAAATTGAGACTGGCTAGGCACTGTGTCTCACACCTGTAATCCTAGCACTCTGGGAGGCTGAGGTGAGTGGATTCCATTAGCTCAGGAGTTCTAGACCAGCCTAACCAAGAACAAGACCTTGTTTCTACTAAAAATAGAAAAACTAGCCGGGCACTGTGGCAGATGCCTGTAGCTACTTGGGGGGTGAGGTGAGAGAATCTTGAACCCAGGAGTTTGAAGTTGCTGTGAGCTATGATGCCATGGTACTCTAGCCTGGGTGATAGAATGAGATTCTGTGTCAAAAACAAAATCTCTTTCAGATATGTATGACTTGCAAAAGGGCAAAGGAAGTCAGGCTGAGACACGCAGAGGAAGTTGTGAGCTAGATGGACAGGAGCAGGCTGAGCATGACAAGGAGGCAGTGAGTCACATCCAGACCCAAAGGACAGCAGCGGCCTGAGGGGAAAGCATGTGTCCCTCTCCCCCATGGAGGTGGACGGGGAGGCCTTGAGGCTCTTGCTCTAATGGTCACGTTACCTGTAGGGCTGGGCTGGAGCGCTGGCCTCACAGCCTCCTGGGACACCTGTGGCGTGGCTGCAGGTATGAGTGTGCTGTCCCTCACTGGCACGCCATTCAGGGGGCTTTCAAAGGGCAAAGGGCTGACAGTTATCTTGGCTCATGCCCCAGAGTCATCTGCTCCTGGGTGGCTGGGGAGCCTGCACTCCCGGGAATAACACCCAAGGGGTACCTATAAAGGGCATCATTGCATCAGGGCTGTGCTTGGGGAGGCTGAAACTCAGGAATTGCGTGGCCCCTGCCTGTGGGTGGGGTCTTGGGGGCCCCCGAATGTGGGCATTGCATTCTCCCATGCAAGGGTGAATGAACTTGCGTGACGCCCACAAGTGGCTGTGTGGCAGTCTCTGTCATAGGAACACACAGTGCATGGTCAGTGTTGCAGAGTCAGGCAGGCAGGAGGACAGGGTGGGGGCAGGGGTAAGGGGAGCTGCTGTGCCATGCACCAGGGACAGTGTCCTGGTGGGACACATGTGGGACTATAAGTCCTTCAGGCCTAGAATGAAGCTCAGGGATATGGTGAGTTCAGTAAAACCAAGGTCAAGTTTCAGAGTAAAGAGTTACAATTTGGAGAACAGCAAGTTTCTGTCCTGTCAATCTAACTTATGATGTTGTTCCATAACTTGATCCTCTTAAGTCTTTCCGAGGTGGGTTGGCATCCAGTTTTCCTACATTGTGTTCCCTGTGTGGGCACTCAGTATTCAAAGGGGCACAAAGTATGCCCCACCCTGCTGGCCGGACCCCACCGCTACCTCTCCTTCAGCTCTAAGAGGTGACATCCCCCAGAACCTGCACTTCTAGGAAAGGTGGGCAGCTTTAAGCTCCGCACTCCCAGTGCCACTAGGATGGGTGGTCCTGGCTGAGAGCTCCTGGCCGTTCTGGACCATGTGTGGACAGAAGCCAGGCCCCCGTGGGCTCCTGGCCCTCCCATCCTCTCCTGCCCACCACCATTCTGGGACAGCCAGGGGGACAGCCAGCAGCTGTTGTTTTTGCCTCTGGTGCTGAGAAAAAAAGTGACCCAGATGGACAATGTCCACGCCACTATTGTGAAGGACAATACCCACTCCGTCTGACAAGGTGTCTTTCTTGGAAGTGTCACTGTAAAACCAAAGTCCTTCCTCCTTGGACTCTCCTGCGCCTTCTACTCCTGCCAGCCAGTCTGGGGTGGCCACCTCCCTTGGAGGCTGGGGCCAGCCAGTGCTGATGTCCAGTCAGTGCCAGTGGCAGAGCAGAGGCTTGCTGAGGTGGTGTGTGGGTCCCTTCCCCAGGGCTCTGCCCTTCTGTGTGCTGTGGCCTGAAAGTTGGGCTAGACTGGTGTGTGAGGTGAGAGACCCTGGCAGCGGCTGTGGAGGGTGCCACCCTCCAGACATGGCGTCTATTCCTGGACACGCTTCACTCCGCTGAGCACCTCTGGCGTGGAGGTGCTGGCTTTCCTCCACACTGAGCCCCTGAGAGCTCTTTACAGCAAGGACATGGGGTGGAGGCTGCTACGCTGGTGGGGGACAGGCTACAGCGTGATCAGAGAGGAGCCGTCCAAGGACATAGGGAGACAGCAAGGAACAGGCCCAGAGCAGGTGTGGCTGCGGGCCCTGGACAGCATGATGTGGATTGCCATGCCAGGGCAGTGGAGGCTGAAGAGTTCCTGGACTCCGTCCAGCGTGACTAGGGCACTTGGGATAGCCTCTGAGCCTCACTGCTAGGCAATAAAAACATGTTTCCAGGAAACAAGCTCAGACCCTGGAGTGGCCCTGCCCTCCCCCCTCAGACAGCCGGTGCTGTGAGGCAGTGTAAGGGCTGCTGCCTATCTCTGGGGTGAGGCCCTAGGTCGGGTTCTGAGGGCTCAGGGAGCGGCTGCTGGGCCTGGGATCGCAGCATGCTCCAGAAGCAACACCTGGGGTTCACCAGCGCAGCAGTGGGGTCTTGGCTCCTGCTTGCCTCTGCAGTGAGTCAGGCATGGGTGCCCACCCTCCTGAGTGCTGGGAGTGTGTCTAACTGAACTGCCTTTCTTTGCCAATAGTCCCTGAGGTCCTGCAGCTCAGTGATGCCCTGCGGGACGACGTCCTGCCTGAGTTCGGGGTGCGGTTTGAAGACCATGAAGGTGCGTGAGCCCCTCGCTGTCTGTCCTGAAGTCACAAGCAGCTCCCCAGGATGGCGTAGGGGAGCCCCGAGATGGAGTTCTGGAGCTGGGCTAAGGGCTTGTGTGGATGAGGAACCCCACAGAGGTGCCAAGCGGCTCTCCTGGTGGGACGGGTTTGCCAGCACCTGCTAAGGGGTAGAGGCTGCTGGTGGCCTTTTCTCGTGCTTTCTCCATGAGAGAGACGAGCCAAGTCCTGCAGATAGTTAGCAAGATTCACGCTCGTCCTCCAACTTTGTGGAGTTTTTTTGCCAGTCAGAAAATCAGTAATTTTTATGGATACATAATTGTTGTACATATTTATGAGATACCTGTGACATTTTGATACATGCAATGTATAAAGCTCAAATAAGGACAATTGTATGTTCCTCACCTCAAACATTGGTTATTTCTTTGTGCTCAGTTCCACTCTTCTAGTTATTTTGAAATACGACAAAATTATTGTCAACTGGAGCAGCCCTGTGGTGCTAGCTCTTCCAGCATGTGTGTTTGTGCCCTAGACCCATCCTCCCTGCCCCTGCCTGCTACCCTCCCACTCCCACTTTGAGTGATTTCAGTCCCCAGAGGACTTGTCCTGTTTTCTGGCTCCCAACTGGCAGGACCTTCAGTCTGCAAAGTGGGACTCTCTCCTGAGTAGGACTTCACTGATTTTGAGGAAGATTTTGGTTTTTGTTTTTAATGTCTACCGGTTTGATCCACTGTAATTAACTTTGTCTACATGAGCAGTAAGGGAGGGCCCCCCTGCGCCTCTCTCTGCCAAGCCCTCAGCCTGACGGGATGGTGCAGTGTGGTCTGGGTAGGGCAGGGCTGGCCTGGTAATGGGGACACCCCATCCATCGTCCAGCTGCTTCTCATGGACTGCTTGTTTTTCAGGACTACCAACAGTGGTCAAATTGGTAGACAGAGACACCTTGCTAAAAGAGAGAGAAGAGAAGAAAAGGGTTAGTAAAATTAAATATGACTTGAGCTTACCATTTGTTGAAAATGTAAAAAACATTGGGGTGTTTTTATATAGTTTACTTTTAAATAATTGATGTTTATGGCTCACACCTATAATCCTAACACTCTGGCAGGCCAAGACAGGTGGGATTGCCTGAGCTCACAGGTTCAAGACTAGCCTGAGCCAGAGTGAGACCTTGTCTCTAAAAATAGCTGGGTATTGTGGCCGGCGCCTGTAGTTCCTGCTACTCAGGAGGCTGAGGCAAGAGAATCAATTGGCCCCAAGAGTTTGAGGTTGCTATGAACTATGATACCACGGCACTCTACCAAAGGCAACAAAATGAGACTCTATCTCAAAAAAAAAAAAAAAAAAAGAAAAATTGATGTTTATGCTTTTATTAAAGTCACAGTAATAGTCAAGTGGTCAGTATTTTAATAAATCTCAGCACTTTGGGAGGCAGTGAGTTAGATACCAGCCTAAGCAACATAGTAAGACCCCATCTCTACAAAAAATTATTTAAAAATCAGCTGGGCTTGGTGGTGGGTGCCTATAGTCCCAGCTCCTCAGGAAGCTGAGGCAGGAGGATCACCTGAGTCCGGAAGTTAGAGGTTACAGTGAGCTATGATCATGCCACTGCACTCCAGCCTCAGTGACAGAGCGAGACCTTATCTCTAAAAAACAAAATTAGGGCTTCGTGCCTGTGGCTCAAGCAGCTAAGGCGCCAGCCACATACATCAGAGCTGGAGGGGTCGAATCCAACCCGGGGCCTGCCAAACAACAATGACAACTACAACCAAAAAATAGCCAGGTGTTGTGGCGGGCTCCTGTAGTCCCAGCTACTTGGGAGGCTGAGGCAAGAGAATTGCTTAAGCCCAGGAGTTTGAGGTTGTTGTGAGCGGTGATGCCATGGCACTCTATCCAGGGCAACAGCTTGAGGCTCTTGTCTCAAAAAAAAAAAAAAAAAAAAAATTAGGTCAGGGCAGTATCTGTGGCTCAAGGAGTAGGGCACCAGCCCCATATACCGGGGGTAGTGGGTTCAAGCCCAGCCCCAGCCAAAACTGCAAAACTGCAAACAAACAAACAAAAAAAAGATCAGGCTCGGTGCCTGTGGCTCAAGTGGCTAAGGCACCAGCCACATACACCTGAGCTGGCGGGTTCGAATCCAGCCTGGGCCTGCCAAACAACAATGATGGCTACAACCAAAAAATAGCCAGGCGTTGTGGTGGGCGCCTGTGGTCCCAACTACTTGGGAGGCAAAGGCAGGAGAGTCACTTGAGCCCAGGAGTTGGAGGTTGCTGTGAGCTGTGATGCTATGGCACTCTACCCAGGGTGACAGCTTGAGGCTCTGTCTCAAAAAAAAAAAAATCATACTGGTTTTATGAAAGAAAAAAAGTCCCGGTATTTATAAATGTCAGAAAGAAAAATTTAACTACATAGGTAACTACTTGACAGTTTGGTAACCAGAAAGGAAAAATGTATCTTCTAATGAAGGACTTCATTTTTAAAAATTAATGAGAGTAAATATTAGTCATTTTTGGTACCCTGAAGCTGAGGCCCCACCTTGCCCTGCATCTGTCTCCCCACCTCCTTCACATCTAGTCCCCTGTACACCTCTCAGAGGCTAACTAGCCAAGCGGAGCTATTGGCAGGCAGCTGGGGACGGGAGCCTGGGCAGGAGCAAGTTTGGGGCTAGAGAATAAATGGCAGGCGGTGGAGAAGCTATCTCCCCAGCTCCTCTTGGCACTGCCTCTGTTCCCCAACACATGTTCTCAGGATCAGGGATTAGCCCTGCCCTGAGGAATTCGGTGGGTAGTGGGAGAGAAGATAGGAGCTAAAACATATAGTACCAGAGACACTGGATGCAGGGCATGGGGCTCCCTGGACTCCTGGCCATGTACCATGGGAGCCATCTGCCTTCAGGCATGGGGGACCCAGGAGACCACTGTACAGAGGGCCTCTGAGAGGAACTTGGTAAGCTAAGTCAGCAGGCTGGGATGTGCAGGGGCAGGAGTTGGTGCCCGGCCCTGGCCTGACCCCACAGCGAGGCCCTGGTGCCACTGCCAGTGAGGGCAGTGTGCGTTTGCAGCGCCCTGGAGGATTAGCAGGCGGCACTCCAGGGAAAGCTCTAGTGCCAGTGGGGTATGGTCAGCGAGTCATAGTGGTTTGCAGGTACAAAGAAGCTGGGCCTCCCTGCTGGGTTCGAAGTTTCACCTCCCCTCCCTCACCCCTTCACGTTTGCTCATCTGGCCTTGGGCCTGTCTTGGCCTGGGCACGGCCTATTCTGGGGCTGGGTGGGCTGACACCCCCTTTGCTACACTCCTCGCCATGCACTCGGCAGCAGGCAGTCATTAGGAAGAGCTCTCTGTGATTTGTCTTAGTCCGTGTTTCCCAACCAAGGGGCTCTTGTCGCAACCAAGTCCCTGCTAGGAGGCACCCAGGGCCGCAGTACTGCTGTGGGGGCAGAGGTCTTGCTCACACTCATTCTGTCCCCTCTCCTGGAGCATTCCCACCAGCACACAAGCACCTCCCATCCTGAGCAACAGGGGAAAAACAGAAGCCTGGGGTGCCCTGGCCTCCCTAGCCTCAGCCTTTTCCCCTGGCCAGCTCTGTCCTCCCTGCCTGACCCTCAGAAGCTCTTGACCCTATCAGCCTAGCCCCAACTGGGGCTTCAAGACCTATAAGCCTTCCTGCGTCCTTTTCATCCCGCTTTGCATGGGGACCACCACCCCATGCCTCCCTAATCCCAACAGCTTTTCCACCTCCTATCGCATATTCTGTGCCCCCAAACTTGCTTGTGCGCCAGCTCCCATGCCCAGGTACCTGCTGATAGTTCCACTTGACTAAGAGCCAAGGTGTGTGAGGGGACTCATGACTTCGAACTCCGCAAACCTGCCCCTCCTTGGCAGAAGAGGAACACTGTTCATGCGGTGGCTCAAGCCAGAAGCTTCCCAGGTAGCCTCAGGCCTCCCTCACCAGCGCCCAGCCCCTGCTGGGTTGGAGCAGGCTCCTATCTCCTTACCTGGCCCCCAAGGCTGGCTGCCATGCTCTGGCACCTACTGGCCTCTGCTCTCCTCTCCCCATGCTACCTTGGGGCCATGCTCCTTACCTGTTCTGGGTTGGCCCTCATGGTGCCACCTGGTCACCACCCAGTGGAGCCCCTCCTTGGGCCAGGCTAGCTGTCCTGGTCTGTTTCTTCTATTAGTCATGCCTGGGCCTCTTAACATTGGTTCTGCCTGTTCACTGCACACCCTTATGTCTAGGGCAGGGCCAGGCACCCACAGGTGCCCACTGAGGGCCCCCAGAGGGAATGGATGGGGGTCTGTGTGCTACCTGAGCCCACAGCACCCAGTACATGGGCATGTTTCCCCCCCGTGGGATGGACTAGCTCAGAGTCCAGCTCCCAGGAGGGGCTTGTTTTGCAGGGCCTAGGCAGCTATGTCACCAGGCTCTGTGCTGCTCCCCTAGGTTGAAGAGGAGAAGAGGAAGAAGAAAGAGGAAGCAGCCCGAAGAAAGCAAGAGCAAGAAGTAAAGCTCATCTGTCTGCTTTGGTGGGGCTGCCCTGGGCAGGAGTGCACTGGCCCTGTGCTCTGTGGCTCTCTGCCACCACCAGCGAGGCCTGCCTAGGCCCTTTGCACATGGTGCCCAGGGCAGGCCTGTAACGGGAAGGCTATGCCCTTTGGTCATGTCTCTGAGCCAGCTTTTATAAAATTACCACTGCTATGATTGTTTTAGTAACTTTCCTTCTACTCTTGCAGTTAAAAATCTAGTTCACCTTTAAGTTGTCCTTCCTTTAAGTTCCCCCTGGCCTGGCCTCTCATTTGCCATCTGTTATCACTCTGAGGGCTTGGAAGCAAGCAATCTGAGGGCTTGGAAGCAAGTTCAGTACTGGAGGTGGGAGTGGATGTCATGGTGTCGGGTGTGAAGAAGCCATGTGCCACTTGGTGGCCGTGATGTGTCGTGTGTCATGTGTTACAGGCGGCAAAGCTGGCCAAGATGAAGGTTCCCCCCAGTGAGATGTTCTTGTCAGAAAGTGACAAATATTCCAAGTTTGATGAAAACGTAAGAATTGTTTTTCTTCTCAGAACCTTATTTGAGCACATTAAATTGGGGTGATGGGAATTTCTAACCTGGGGCAAGTGGATTTTCTGTCTGGTGTAAAATTTTAAGGTAGACTGTGATCACCAGCACCTGCTCTAGGTCTAGACCTCCTGTGCCAAGTGCTGAGGGCCTCCAGCTCCCAACAGGCTGTCCAGCAGGGCAGGCTGCTTCCACCATGGTGTGGGCAACCTCTGGCCCCAGCACTGGGTGTCCTGGCCCAGGCTTAGTTTGGAATAACTCAGAATGTGTCTGCAGCTCACACAGGCCCTGACAAGCTAGCTCAGGCACTATGACCTAGAGATGATTCAGCTCCTGGGCTCTTCATCGTGCCATCCGTGGCCCCAGTCCCTAGACCCTGAAGCCTCTCCCCACTGTTCTCAGAGGTACTTGCTGCAAACCTTTGAGCCACGTCAGAACTGAGCTGCCCTGAGCCCTGGTGGAAGCAGCATCTGCGCCCGGGGCCTCCCCAGATTCTGGCCGCTCCACTCCTGTCTCAGCGGTGAGAACCACTGCACCCAGAGTGGCCTGGTAACTAAACGCCCAAGCAAGAGGATGTGGCTACTTGTCCCTGAGTCAGACGTGGCCACTTTGGGGAGATGAGCACTTGGACACTGAAGAGGTAGAGGTGAGGCAGGGCTGGGTCACTTAATGGTATAGGAGATACTGACAGCCTCTGTGCTTTGGCATTTCAGGGTCTTCCCACGCACGACACAGAAGGCAAAGAACTGAGCAAAGGGCAAGCCAAGAAGCTGAAGAAGCTCCTCGAAGCTCAGGAAAAGCTGTATAAGGAGTACCTGCAGACGGTACAGAACGGAAGCCACCCGTGAGGACGCACGGGACTGACTCTAAATGAAGCTGTTGTGGACCAGCGGCTCTTCTCTGTCTCAGTGATGACATCCCAGTGCTCTGAGCATGTTTGCAGTTGTCCTCGTGTCATAAATTAAGAGTTATGTTCACATAGGCTCATGTCTTCAGCAGCTCTGAGACACTAACAATAAATTCTTCTTAACAGTGAGACCCATGCCGCCCTCTCTGCCTCAGCCTGCACAATCAGCACCTGGCAGGAGGCCCGGCGGCCAGCCAGGCCGCTTGCTCAGCAGGTCATGACTTAGGTGCTCGGGTCAGTTGAGCCGCTTCAGCCAGCCGAGGACTTTCTCCCCTATGCTGATGGCTATCTGCTAATCTCTGGTGTGTGGGCGCATTTGGAGGTATTTGAGTAGGAAAAGACAGGCTCAGCCTGGCAGCACCCACTGAGCCCCGGACAAAGGCTGCTCAGCCTGCCTGGGTCCTGATGAGTGAGCACACCAGTGCTCCCCAGAGCCAGACATGTTCAAGGGCTGGCAAAGCGGAGGCTCAACAGGTGGCCCATGAGCTGCTCAAGACTGAAGATGGCAGGTCCAGGATCTGCACGGCAGATGGTTGAGGTTGGGGGTTGGGGTGTGTCTCAGCACAGCAGGGGTTGTTTGTCCCAGGATCCAGCATTAAAGGAGCGCCTCTGCCACCTTGTCCACACTCTATACTCACTGGACTGGGAATCATCGACTAGACATGGAGCCTCAGCATCCCTAGTTGATTAGGGTGGGAGCAGGAGACAGGCCAGATCAATCATGACAAAAGACAGTCATTGGTGCTGGCAATGGCCAAGCCAGGCACAGCATCCAAGGCACGTCGAGGATGGCAGCGGCCCCGGGGTGGGGAGTGTGGCCTGTCTGCCTGCAGGGGTGCAGATCCCTCATCCCTGCAATCCTGCCTGCAGGAGGCTGTCCTGGAGGCACACTGTGCCTATGGGGATGTCACAGATATGCACTGTTCGCTGCCCAGCCCGTGGCCTACAGGAGGATGAAGCCAGCCTGTCTGCATTAGTGGGAGCACCCATGTCAGTCATGCAGGGAGCATTGACTGTGACCCAGTGAAGACAGCCCCTGTGCTCTGCGTTGCTATGTCTGCGGTTTTTCAAACTTCTCTGTATTTAACACACACACACACAAAATTTAAACCAGTGGGGACAAAAGTGTCCAAAGCAAAGTGAAACAAGTTTGTTCTAGTTATCTCATGCTACATAACAAGTCACCCCAAAAATTCACAGCTGAGACTGCCGACCATCATCTTATCAACTCATATGGCTCTGGGTTGATGAGGTTCAGCCAATCAGTTCTTGGGACCTCTCCTTTGGTGCAGGCAGACAGAGAAGGTTTGCACCTGGGGCGCAGGCTGGGCCTGCTTGGGCATCTCAGGTCTAACTGGTCTCTCTAGCTTGCCTTCAGAGTAGCTGCATTTCACTCCAGAAGTTTTGGTCCTGGGAGAAAGAGAAGCTCTATGTCTTTTTGGACTCTGACCTTGGAAGTCATGGCCTGACTTCCACAAAGCCCTGCCCAGGTCCAAGTGAGGGGCATGGACACTACCCCGGCTGCCATGTGCCACCTTCACACCCAACACAATGACAGCCTGGCATAACCAGGTTGCAGAAAAGTATGAGGGATGGGAAATGCTGGTGCTATTTCAGAAGGGATTGTCTGCCACAAAAACATACATCAAATTGGCAACCTCAGAGAAAAGGACTTCAGCTGATCAGAGAATTGGCCACGTGTCTGTACATCTCTAGTGGGGCATCTTCTAAGGTCAAAAACATGCAGAGAGATGGAAATTAATGGTTTTGTCATTAGTAGCAATATTGGCATTGTTTTTTTTTTTTTCGATACTCTATATTCTAAGATGAAGCAAATAAAAACACTGATGTTAGCATCCAGAGTTCTTATTTTTTTTTAAGAGACAGGGTCTCACTCTGTCACCCAGGCTAGAGTGTGGTGGCATCACAGCTCACTGTAACCTCAAATTCCGGGGGTTCAAGTGATCCTCCTGCCTCAGCCTCTGGAGTAGCTGGGACTACAAGTGCCTGCTACCACACACACCTAATTATTTTTGTAGAGATGGGGTCTTATTATGTTGTTCAGGCTGGTCTCAAACTCCTGGACTCAGTGATCCTCCCACCTCACCTTCCCGAGTTGGTGGGACAGCAGGTATGAGCCACTGCACCTGACAAGTTTTTAATGTAAGAGAAAAAATGCAAGTATAAAAATCAAAGACGTGAAGGAAAATCACTGTACTACTAAATATGAATTGGAAAATGGCGTATGAACTAATACTACTCTCCGGGCTGTGTAGATGAGAACGGTGCCAGCAGCAAGGCAATCTTGATCACAGTGAGTACCCTGCTGCCCAGATTTGGGGCTCTAAAAGCCACCCCTCCCAAGCAGAAGTAATAGAGCCCAAACCCTCTAATGCAGAGCAAGGATGCTTCTAATAGCCAAGGGAGTCACGTCAGAAGGACACAGGACGTGCCAATGTCACACAGCAGCTGGCAGAAAAACCATCCTCAGAGGCCACTTACTGTTTGATAACATGAAGACAACATTCTCAAATTCCAGTTTCTTGGGATAGAGGACAGGCAGTTACTGCTGGGGCTGGGACGACTGCACAGGGGCAGCAGGGGTCTTTGTGGCATGCTTCTGTGTCCTCACTGCGGGTGGTCAGCTGCCATACCACACTGAAGATGTGCACTGTATTCACACAAGGTGCACCTGCCAGAAAAACGGCTCACAGTACCTCTCAGCACTGCTTTTTTTCTTTTTGAGACAGCGTCTTACTTGGTAGAGTGCTATAATGTCACAGCTCACAGCAACCTCAAACTCTTGGGTTCAAGCGATCCTCTTGCCTCAGCCTCCCAAGTAGCTGGGACTACAGGCACCCACCACAACGCTCGGCTATTTTTAGAGACAGGAGTCTCTTGCTCAGGCTGGTCTCGAACTCCTGAGCTCAGACAATCCACTCACCGTGGCCTCCCAGAGTGCTGGGATTACAGGCATGAACCACTGCGCCCTGGCCCTCAGCATTGCTTTTGCAACTTCCTGGGTATAATTATTCTGAAATAAAAAGCCTTTAGGAGGTTCTAGTGGCCAAGTCGGGGACAATGTGACATTGAAAAGAATTATTAATTAAAACCCAGGCATCTATGTTTACTCTCAAAAACAGAGAAAGCCCAAAAATATGAGTCTGTCACCACTGGAGGTGGCTCCTTTCTTTACAAGCTTACTTCATGTGAGAGATAGAATTAAGCTTTTCTCCTCTTTTCAACTCCCCCAGACCCCTGGGAAGTCTGCCAAGCCCCTCCCAGACGTCCAGGCACCATCCTACCCTGCACTCTCTTGCCCTCAAGCTGCAGCAGATCCTTCTGGATCAAGATGGGGTGGAAATTTTTCTTTTTTTTGTAGAGACAGTCTCACTTAACCGCCCTCGGTAGAGTGCCATGATGTCGCAGGACTCACAGCAACCTCCAGCTCTTGGGCTTTCGCGATTCTCCTGCCTCAGCCTCCCGAGCAGCTGGGACTAGAGGCGCCCGCCACAACGCCCGGCTATTTTTTAGTTGCAGTTCAGCCGGGGCTGGGTTTGAACCCGCCACCCTTGGTATATAGGGCCGGCGCCCTACTCACTGAGCCACAGGTGCCACCCGGGGTGGAAAATTTTCTTGTATAATATTAATTTGCCAGTACAGGGTTTCTTTTGTGTACACAAAAGCTCCGTTCAGTTTTAAGAGCCAGATTTACATGTTCCTACCAATCTTTGGTGTTTTTGCTCTAAAAAATTACATATTTACAAATCAAATCTACTCTTTCCCTCTTCTCACTGCTGTACTTGTCTTTTTAAAAAAAAATTAGATGAAAATAATATAGGAAATTACTAATATGAACTAGAACTGGAAAGGCCCCACCCCCTGCCTCTCGGGGCGTGCCCTGTGAGAGTGTAGGGCACCTGAGGCAGACGCTGGAGAACCCACTCCCGGGTGTGCCTGCCTCTTCTGCACAGAGTGGCCGGTGTTCACTGAGACCTGTGTGCTGGGAGACCTGCTACACCCCCATCTGAGCCACCCTTGATGAGGAAGATGGGGCATCTCTGAGGCCCAGCATTCTGGCTGAGGGTCATTTGGGGAGCAGCATCTCGTTGTCAGTGGGCAGCAGTGGCTTGGCCAGGGCCTTGGGGGTCCTCTGTTTCCTCCTATGTAGAAGGGGGATAAGGTGTGCCATTGTATCGTCCAGCTAATGGTACAGCCGCCAAGTGCCAACCCTTCCCTGGGTGCTGGTCATGAGAAGGACAAAGACACTGTGTCTGTTTGGAGCTGTCTTGTGGGGTAGGCAGCCTCTGGAGGGGACCCCCGAGCTCCAAGTGGTGGGAGGCAGAGGAGACAGGTAAACTGCTGACAAATGTGTACAGACCAGAGGCCAGCAGGACTCCTGGGGACACAACTGGTAGAGTGTCAAGAGGCCCTGGGCTGCCCAGAGTTCTAAGCCCAGCAGTGCTCAGCCCTGGTTGCACTGCAGCATTATCTGGGGACTTTTAAACCAGTGCCCGCCCCTCCTGCCCCTGTTCCAATTCCCTGGTGGCCAGCTGGGCAGAGCTCACTGGCACAGTGAGGGGCAGAAGATGGACCCCGGGCAGCCAGACTGTGTGATGATGGTGCTGAGTTCCTGGAGGCTGGGGCCTTACTAGCTGCAGAGAACTCTGGTAGACCTGTGTGCTGGTGCCTCTGCCAGGGTAGTGGTTAGCCAGAAAGGATTCTGCCGGTGGCATGACTAAGAGACCAGATAGGGGCACTGGCACCACAAAAGCCTTGGCCTTTGTCCGGGGGACAGGGACAGAAGTGAGCAGGCCCCTCAGAATTCAGTTGTCTTCAGGGAGGAGGTAAAACTCAGCGAGATGCAGCTTGTTCTGGTTGGGTGAGAAACAGAAAGCATTCTTGGAGTCCTTGGGGTCTTGGTCCAGGGTGGCTCCTTCAGACAGAAGGGCTCAAGATACTGAGAACCAGCTTGTAAAACTGAGTCAAGATGGGCATACACTGTCCCTGAACAGCCAGAGGGGTGCCATTAGGGTGGTGTCTCTCTCCAGGTGCCTGGGAACTGCATCAGGGCCTGCCGAGGTGAAGGCCGGTGAGGGGCCCTGGGTGGGAGGCCTGCTCCCAACCCTTGGCCCCAGCACAGCTCAAAGCACTGGGTGTAAAGTGCGCAGGGAGGCTGCCCCACAAGGCCACATCTCAGGAGGACAGGCAGCTGGCACATTCTGAGACAGAGGCCTTACTCAATTGAATAGTGTCTCCTCAAAAGCATGTCCACCTGGGACCTGTGAATGTGACCTTGTTTGAATATAGGGTCTTTTGCAGATGTAGTTAGCTGAACTTGAGGTTATCCTAGAGTGAGGTGGTCCTTACATCCAATAAGACTGGTGTTTCATAGGAAGAAAAGAGATACAGAGATCCTGTCATACAGGGAAGAAGGCCAGGTGGCCACACACCTAGAACACTTAGGGACCCCAGAGGATGGAAGAGAGCAGAGAGAATTCTAGAAAGCCTCAGGGAACGTGGCACCACTGACTCCCTAGGACTTGGGAGAGTGAGTTTCTGTTGTTTCCAGCTCCCAAGAAATAGAGGCATTTTGCTCTCTGTCACAGAAAAACACATTTAATACAATTTAGTGCTTTACTAAAATATACACACGGCTGGGCACAGTGGTTCATGCCTGTAATCCTAGCACTCTGGGAGGCTAAGTCGGGTAGATTGCTGAGCTCCCGAGTTTGAGACCAGCCTGAGACAGACCATAAACCCATCTCTAAAAAATAGTTGGGTGTTGTGGCAGATGCCTGTAGTCCCAGCTACAGAGGCTGAGACAAGAGAATTGTTTGAGCCCAAGAGTTTGAGGTTGCTGTGAGCTGTGACACCAGGGCACTCTACCAAGGGTGGCAAGTGAGATTCTGTCTCAAAAATAAAATATATCCAGCAAAGACTGAGAGAACAGAAAACACAGCCACAGTGCAGGTGAGTGAGGGACAGCACGTACTTTCATAATCAGACATTTTGCAGGTCTCAAAGGGCCACTCCACAGGAGACCGATGACATGGGGTTTTTAACCCCTATTTCTGCTGGAGAATTCCAAACCCATCTACCTCAGGATTTGAGGAAGTGCCAGGTCTGGGTGGAAGGTGCTTGGGATGGTGTGAGTGCCCACCTGCCAGTGATGCCCTGTGGGGGTCATAGCCTGCCCCAGGCATCACCACTCCCAACCCTAATCCTTGTCATGCAGGTGAGCACCAGTGGCACCTGCTAGCACTCTTGGGGACCCCAGCCACACTAAGCTATTTGTGTCACCTGGAATGTGCTGTGCTGCTGGCCACTCCTGCACATCTTGGGGCATCAGCTAGAGAGCACCTCTTCCTCTAGGGAGCCCTTCTGATGGGGGCAGAGCAGGAGGTGGGGAGACACTGGAGCAATCCAGTAAGCACTGGACAAGGCAGAAGGCAGTGGGTGCCCTGATGGAAGGAAAGCAAGGGAGGAGATGGCCCAGTGGGACCCAAATGACAGGAGAGAGCTGATGAGAGTAGAGAGAAGTTTGACATCATTTACAGCCTCTGTCCAAACCTTTGAGTGCCCTAGGGGTGCAGGCTGGGGGTCAGGACAACTGCAGACTCTACTGTCCCTGTTTCCTCAGCCTTAGGCTCAGTATACAGGCCTGGCAGCTGCTCCCAGATGCAGGGGGCTCACCTGAGAAGGGTATTCACTCTGAGCACAAGGCCCCTGAGGGACCAGATGTCACCCAGGGAGACATGATGCAGACTGAGCCACTGAGCAGGGATTGAAGGGAAGCACTCCAGCTCTGAACCTCCCCAAGTCTTTGGGCAGTTAGTGACCTTCTCTTCTGCCTGGCCTCTGTACACACAGGTGGTGGATGACAAGACAACTGTACCTGCATCAAGCTGACCTCTCACCCAGTGTAGTTCTGACCCTCCCTGAACCCCTGTGAAGTGGATACTACAAAACATCATTTTACAAGTGGGGAAACAGGAGACACAGCTACCTGCCCAAGGTTACCCAGCTAGAATTTGACCTCTGGGGTCTCACCCAGGATTCCCTGCCTTATGCCCCTTGACTTTCTATACATCTCACTGGCTGTGGCCTCCAAAAGTTACGTTCAAGTCCTCCTTGGTGCCTGGGTATGCAACATTTGTAAAGAATATGGAAATAGGGTCTTTGGAGATACACTCATGTTAAGATGAAGTCATGGGGCCCTAATCCAATGAGTCCTTGTAGGAAAAGGAAAAGGAGATAGATAATCCAGCCTGGGCAACCAAGAGACCCAAATCTACAAAAAATAAAGGAAATCAGCTGGGTGTGGGTGGCGGACGTCTGTAGTCCCAACTACTCAAGAGGCTGAGGCAAGAGCTTAAGCCCAAGAGTTCAAGGATGTAGTGAGCAATGATTAAGCTACTGTGCTCCAGCCTGGGTAACAGAGTGAGGCCCTGTCTCTGAAAACAAATAAACAAACGTTAATAACAGAAGACAAAGAAATGCACATAAAGTAAAGCCAGTTGAAGACAGAAGCCACAAGCCAAAGAACCATCAGAAGCTGGGAGAGACAGGAAGGACCCTCCCCCGGAGCTTTTTGTAGAGGGAGAGAGCATTTCCCTGTTGACGCTTTACAGCCTCCAGCACTGTAAAGAACACATTTTTGTTTTTTCTTTTTTTTTTTATTATTATTTTTTTTTTTTGTAGAGACAGAGTCTCACTGTACTGCCCTCGGTAGAGTGCCATGGCCTCAGCAACCTCCAGCTCTTGGGCTTAAGCGATTCTCTTGCCTCAGCCTCCCAAGCAGCTGGGACTACAGGCGCCCGCCACAACGCCCGGCTATTTTTTGGTTGCAGTTTTGGCCGAGGCTGGGTTTGAACTCTCTACCCTCGGCATATGGGGCTGGCGCCCTACTCACTGAGCCACAGGCGCCACCCCATTTTTGTTTTTTCAACCACACAGTTTGGGGTCCTCTGGTACAGCAGCCACAGGAAACTAATACAGCATTCTCAGTGCCCTTACAGATAAAAGAGGCTTTGGGTGGCTGTCACCCCCATTCCTAGGAACCGCTGAAGTGGCCCGAGGGAAAGATGACACCTCCAGCAGGTGCCTGCCCCAAGGAACAGGCCCAGCTTCCCATGGGGCTCCATCCGCCGGGATGACCCCCACACCAGCCCCAACATTCAGTCACAGCCAGATCCAATGACTGCAAATGGATTTGAACTTAATTAAGAGGGAAGACCCTTAAACCTGAAAGCGCTCGGGATTCTTTTCTTTTGTAGTTTACGCCCACCCCACCACCCAAAGCAAAGAGTGATCATTATAGAAAAGACAGAAAACCTTAATAAGGACACTGGGAGCTTGAGAGGATGCATCCTTTCTCCAGAAGCAGACAGACTGAGCACCCCAGGTTTGTAGCCCACCCATGCCCTCAACGCCCCTACCAGGGACCTTGATGAGTTCAAACTTTTACCCGTGTGACTGCACAGAACAGGAATACTCTTGCCAAAAAATCAATTATAAAATGTTTCCCAAATAATCTCACCCAAGGAAAGGGACCGTTTCTTTAAAAAAATGCACAAAAATCAGAGAGACCCCAGCGACAATACTGAGCACGGAAACAACCCGGCCCGGGGATGTTACTTCCTACCCCGCGGGTGGTGCTTTTCCAACCGAGGGACCGGGAGGCCAAGCCCGGGCCAGAAATCCCTCAGCGATCCCTCAACCCCGGCCGGCGAGGCCACCTGGCAGGCGGGCGAGGAGGGCGCGGGCGCGCACGCCCATGACGTCAGACTCATCTGCATACAGCTCGGCGTCCCTCTCGACGGCTTCTGATTGGTCACCGCTCGCGGCGTGGAGGCGTAGTTGACTTGCGCCTCCCTCTTCCAACCGCAGCCCGCCTTGTTCTCGGAGGGCGGAGTCAGGATGCTCAACCAATGGGAGAAGGTGTTGTTGGCGGCCACGGCGGCGCAACCCCAAAGCAAGCAGAGGTACTGTCGCAGCCACTGCTGCAGGAGGCGTGAGGTGCGGGTTGCGGGTTCTTGGCTGGTAACGGCGCGCTGGGACTGGTGGCCAGGGCGGGGGATGGCGGGAGAGTGGCGGGGATGGGGCCCCGACCCGGGGCGCGGCGGGCCGAGCGGCGGCCGCCATCTCGGGTAGCCGCAGGCCCGCGGGCAGCCAGGCAGGGGCGGGGCCGTGTCCTATCAGCCCGGACTGTGGCGGTGCCTGGCCCGCGGGCCGGGACGCGGGCCGGGCGCCCTCTCCGCCTTGAAGGTCAGGGGCGCTTTGTTCTGCGCCGCGGGTAGCTGCGGTTCCAGCGCGGGGCGGGCGGGCCTGCAGGGCGTCAGCTCCCGGAGAAGGTGAGGACCACGGGCGGCCGGCCCTGCGAGCGCTCAAATCTCCCGCTGGTCGCCCCGGCCCACGTGCTGTGACTCGGAAGCGAGGCCCAAGAGCTTTTGCCCGAGTTTTTTGCCCTGCGAGACAGGCTGAAGGCCTGCGCTCCCCGTTCGTAAGGTGGACACGGCCGGAGACTTTTCGTGTTCGGAAGTTGAGTTTTCCGTGGGCGATTGTCGCGAGCCCCTCTGTTCAGGCCAGGTTAACTGTGGTGGTTATTTCTAAAATTCATGTGACAGAGCGTCTTTGACAAGGAGAAAAGATTTTTTTTTTTTTTGGTGTTTCTTAGCTGTTGTTGGGAGCTCTGCAGGGAGAGCGAGGTGGTGGCTACATGGGCTCCCCAAAGAGGAGAACTGGGCCTAAGTGGCCTCGGACTAAAGTGCTGAGGGGACTTGGTTTACCCAGTCAAGGTGGGCATCAAGTCTGCTTTACTATTAAAACCATATTTCAAAAGGGAAAAATAAACTTTTTAGAAGAATTTAATCTGTACATGTTATGGATGGGAAAGTCCCATGCGTTCCATTCAGTTCAGAGATAGAGAAGTTACATTTATCTTTCTTTTCTTTTCTTTCTTTTTTTTTTTGAGACAGAGTCTCACGCTGTTGCTCTTGGTAGAGTACTGTGGCGTCACAGCTCACAGCAACCTCCAACTCTTGGGCTTAAGCGATTCTCCTGCCTCAGCCTTCCAAGTAGCTGGAACTACAGGCACCCGCTATTTTTTTGTTGTAATTGTCATTGTTGTTTGGCAGGCCCAGGCTGGGTTTGAACCCTCTATCTTCGTTGTATGTGGCTGGCCCTAGCTGCTGACCTACAGGCGCCGAGCCAATATAATGACTTATTAAAGGGGACAAAACTTGTGATTAAAACCTAAATCTGTGCAATTTTAACTTTGCTCAGAAATATTGAGGAGATGAAAGAAGTTTTAATGAAAAGTTACATTTTCATCATTGTGTTAAGCCTAACTAAACTCTAGTTTATGAAGATTTGAGTTAGTTGGTCTTTTCCATCTCAGAATTCTGTTACTCCACGGAATACCAAATGCTTCCTCTAGTAGAATCTTGAGATTTTTTTAGAATAGAATGAATAGTTGCTAGTGAAATAAATAATGCAAGATGAACCTCAGAGAAAGGAAGAGTGTTGATAGACTTGATACATTCCAAATATTAAATAAGTGACTAAAGAAGAGGGAGATGATTTAAAGATTATTTATTTTTATTTTATTATTATTATTATTTAGTTTTTGGCCAGGTCTGGGTTTGAACCCACCACCTCTGGCGTATGGGGCTGGCACCCTGCTCCTTTGAGCCACAGGCACTGCCCCTATTTATTTTTGTTTTTTATTTTTCATTTTTTTAATTGTTTTGCAGTTTTTGGCCGAGGCTGGGTTTGAACCCACCACCTCCTGTACATGGGACCAGAGCCCTACTCCTTTGAGCCACTGGTGCCACCCAAGATTAATTATTTAGTAGCAATTCATTTGTTGATGTGGAGTTGGCAGGAAAAAAACCCTGAAAATGAATTTTCTCAGTTTATTAGCTGCTTCTTCACTTTTTGTGATACAAGTGAAAGTTTTTCTTTGATCTTGAGAAGGTAAATGACTGAATTTCTTCTGAGAACTACAAAGATCAATGGAATAAGACCTTTTTGGTCAGTAAATATATTTCTGTAAAACTCTGTAGTCACAAAAGGGTCCTATTTTGTAGATGAAATAGATACAAGAATTACATGCTTTTTAAGTTTAGTTAGGGATTTTTTTTTTTTTTTTTTTTATACAGGCTCTGTGTTGCCCAGGTTGATTTCCTGGGCTCAAGCAGTCCTCCCACCTCAGTCTACCTAGTAGCTTGGATTACGCTGCTCCCCCCCCCCCCCAGTTTAATGATAATTTGATTAGAATTTTAAGACCTCTTTTTTTCTTTGAGACAGAGTCTTACTGTGTTGCCCCCTGTAGAACGCTGTGGTGTCATAGCTCACAGCAACCTCAAAACTCTTGGGCTTAAGTGATTCTCTTGCCTTAGCCTCCCAAGTAGCTGGGACTACAGGTGCCTGCCACAATGCCCAGCTGTTTTTTGGTTGCAGTTGTCATTGTTGTTTGGCAGGCCTGGGCTGGTTCGAACCCACCATCTCCGGTGTATGTGGCTAGTGCCCTAGCCACTTAGCTACAGGTGCCAAGCCTTAAGGCCTCTTCTTGTGGTACGATTTTATAAATAATTTTAACACTTTATTGTTGCCTTAAATAGCTGTTATTACACATATTTGCAGCTCCCCCTCATTGAGGAGTATTACTGATTCAGAATGTCTGCAGTTATTTGTGCTCTTGTATAGTAACATCTAAACATTTGTGAATTTTGTGGTATAAGCTTTGAATCATGTACTGTTTTTCAAAGTGAATATAGAGTATAACTGAATTAATTATTTGAATTTTTTGCAATGGTAAAAAAAATGATCCTGTCATTTTGGGGTTTGATAACCCTGGTAAACTGAATTCTAAAAAGACTACATGTGGCTGGGTGCCGTGGCTCATGCCTGTAATCCTAGCACTCTGGGAGGCTGAGGTGAGTGGATTGCTTGAGTTCACAGGTTGAGACCAGCCTGAGCAAGAGTGAGATCCTGTCTCTAAAATTAGCCGGGTGTTGTGGCAGGCGCCTGTAGTCCCAGGTACTTGGAAGGCTGAGGCAAGACAATCGCTTGAGCCCAAGAGTTTGAGGTTGCTGTGAGCTATGAGGCCATGGTACTTTACTAAAGGCAACAGAGTGAGACATTGTCTCAAAAAAAAAAAAAAGACTACATGGGTGGGCACCTCCAGTTCAATGGTTACAGTGCCTCCGGCCTGGGCCTGCTTTAAAAAAAAAAATATATATATATATATGTATATATATTTGGGGATGTCATCCTCAAAATGTACTAGGTATTGCATTTTCTGAATTATCCATTTAGATGATAAGACTCTTCTGTGAGCCGGGCGTGGTCATTGCACTCTGGGAGGCTAAGGTGGGCGGATGGTTTGAGTTCACAGGTTGGGGACCAGCCTAAGCCAGAGTGAGACACCCCCTCCACCACCACTCCCATCTCTACAAAGTAGCTGGGTATTGTCCTGGGCACCTGTAGTTCCAGATACTCAGGAGGCTGAGGCAAGAGAATTGTTTGAGCCCAAGAGTTTGAAGTTGCTGTGAGCTACTCTACCAAGGACGACAAAGTGAAACTCTGTCTCAAAAAAAAAAAAGGATTCTGGGCGGCGCCTGTGGCTCAAAGGAGTAGGGCGCAGGCCCCATATGCCGGAGGTGGCAGGTTCAAGCCCAGCCCCTGCCAAAAACTGCAAAAAAAAAAAAAGATTCTTTTGTGGAATTCTGAGTTTAGAAATTGTTACCTGTATGAAATAATTCATAGAGATTAAGTATTTAGTGATGGGGGTGTGTTCATTGCCACTTTATAGTCTGAATTTATACTTGAATCTTAATACATGTATTTTCAATAACCTGTCAGGTTTTTAGTAGCCTCTTTTTGAGAGCATATTAATTCCTTGTGTTGGGAATAGGATTCAAATAGTGCTTCCACTTTTCTTTTGGGTAGGTGATAGTCTCTAGCATCAGGAGGAGGTGACTTCAAATATATACATATGTATAATGGCATAATGGAGTCAAAATTACTTCATTTTTATTTTTGAGACAGTCTCATTCTGTCTCCTTGGGTAGAGTGCTGTGGTGTCATAGCTCACAGCAACCTCAGACTCCTGGGTTGGGTAATCCTCTTGTCTCAGCCTCCATAGGAGCTGGGACTATAGGCACCCACCTCAATGCTTTTTCTGTTTTCAGTAGAGACGGGGTCTTGCTCTTCCTGTTTTTTTTTTTTTTTTTTAAGACAGAGCCCCAAGCTGTTGCCCTGGGTAGAGTGCCGTGGCATCACAGCAACCTCCAACCCCTGGGCTCAAGCAATTCTCCTGCCTCCACTTCCCAAGTAGCTGGGACTACAGGCGCCCACCACAACGCCCGGCTATTTTTTGGTTGCAGCCGTCATTGTTGTTTGGCCGGCCCAGGCTGGATTCAAACCCGCCAGCTCCGGTGTTTGTGGCTGGTGCGTTAGCCACTTGAGCCACAGGCGCTGAGCCATTGCTCTTCCTTTTGGTGTCGAACTCCTAAACTAAAGCAGTCTACCCTCCTTGGTCTCCCAGAGTGCCAGGATTATAGGTATGAGCCACAGCGGCCGGCCAAAATGACTTATTTTAGTAGGTGTATTTCTTTCCTTTTGTTTTCTGCAATTTAAAAACGTTGTGGCAAGTTTATATTGTAATTCCAAAAATTTTGCCAGGGAACCTAAAATTTGGGATTTATTTGGGGAGAAAAATAATCTTATGGGCAAAAGATTGATTTAAATTCCCTAAGGCCTAAGGGCCATCAGCTGTATGCCATTAACTACCTAAAACCAGTTCTCCCAGTGATGACCTATTCTTGAATAATAAGGCAGCCACAATGAGCTTGTTGGGAGTTTAGTCTGAGATTGCTAGCTAAGGAGTGTTTACTTTTTGTTCGTTTAAAGAGAAATGTGTTTTAGGCATCCAGAGTGAAAGGCTGATATTACTGTTGATGCTTCTGCCATTGCGCTGATAGGAAGTAGCCAGTGCAGTATCTCTGTAGGAAACCGTCTACATTCAGCTTCAGCTTACTTTTCCTTGGAACTCCTTGTTAGCAAATATGTGCCTCCCTGAACAACAGTTGTGAGATTTGTGTTTGAGTGCATAGTGATGGGAAACCCATATTGATGGGTAGATAGTAAAGAATAAAGTTGCTGAGCAATAGTTTGTAGCCTGGCATAGTATCTCATGCCTATAACTCCAGGACTCTGGGAGGCTGAGGAAGGAGGATTGCGTGAGGCCAGGAGTTCAAACCAGCCTGGGCAACATAATAAGACCTTGTCTCTACAAAAAAAAATAGAAGAGCCGGGCTTGGTGGTTGTACCTGTGGTAGTCCTGGTTACTCTGGAGGCTGAGGTGGGAGGATTGCTGGAGCCCAGGAGTGCATAGCTGCAGTGAGCTATGATCACGCCACTGCACTTCAGCCTGGGAGACAGAGCAAGATACTGTCTCAAAAAAAAAAAAATAATAAAATAAAAAAACTGATGATGATATGGGTTTGTTTTCATTTGACATCGTTTGCTACCCTGCCTTCTCTTGCCATTGAATTTTAAATTCAGTAGTGAGGTATTGTATTTTTGCTGTTTGAAAACTACAAAACATAGCTTCTGTGAACTTTACCTTCTTATCTTGACCACTCTATGTAGTCTTAGACTTCCCCTTATGAATATACTCTGTCAGCTCTTAAAATTAAGTGTGTTTCCGGCCAGGTATAGTGGCTCACGCCTGTAATCCTAGCATTCTGAGAGGCCAAGGCGGGTGGATTGCTTGAGATTATGGGTTCAAGACCATCCTGAGCAAGAGTGAGACCCCATCTGTACTAAAAATAGAACTAAGGCAAGAGGATCGCTTGAGCCCAAGAATTGGAGGTTGCTGTGAGCTATGATGATGCCACAATACTCTACCCAGGGCAATGGCTTGAAACTGTCTCAAAAAAAAAAAAAAAAAAAAAAACCTCTTCCATCCCATGACCTTCAGAGTTTTTTAAAAAAACATACTGTGCATTGTATCATTATCCCAGAAAGCCTGTTCAAAAACAAGGTGAGGCTGGATATGGTGGCTCACACTTGTAATCCCAGCACTTTGGGAGGCTAAGGCAGGAGGATCACTTGAGCTCAGGAGTTCCAGGCTATATTGCTCTGTGATCACACCACTGCATTCCTAACCTGGGCAACAGGTGGAGACCCTGTCTTTAAATTTTTTTAAAAAAAGTTTAAATACTGCCTCCATGCCCATAGCACAGTGGTTACAGTGCCAGCCACATACGAGTCTGGTGGGTTTGAAATCGGCCTGGGCCAGCTAAACAACAATGACAACTGCAAAAAAAATAGTTGGGCGTTGTGGCAGATTCCTGTATGTAGTCCCAGATCCTTAGGAGGCTGAGGTAGGATAATCGCTTAAGCCCAAGAGTTTGAGGTTGCTGTGAACTATCATGCCATGGCACTCTACCGAGGGTGACATAATGAGACTCTGTCTCAAAAAACAAGTTTAAAAACCAAGATGAGGTGATTTTTGTTTAATAGTTTTGTGATAAAAAGAACGACGTATATACATATATACATATGATATATACACTTTACGATAAATACACACATTGTATAGGTATCATGATTCACTTGTTTATTCAGTTATCACGAAGTAGCTTTCAGTCTATTTTTATTTCTTCCTGAGCACTTTCTAGGTGCTGGGGTCTTGCACTGAATAAAAGACAGAAGAAGCCCTTGCTCTCATGTCTGCATTGGGAGACACCAAGTTAGATGGGGGTAGGTGCTTTTGAGAAAAAAAAGTATTGAGGATTTTGGTGGTTGCAGTTTGAAATAGAGAGGGAAACACCTTGCTGACAAGGTACAGGATGTCTTTAAATATGTCGTGGTTTAAGAAAACTTCTAAACACATTGGTCAGTCATACACTAACCAACTGCCTGGCAAGAGGGTGAGGAGAGGGGATGGAAGAGAGAGGAGTGTAGCCACATTACAAGCAGAGGTGTCACAGTATCACTTTCCTACAGTGCGTTCTCTGTATTCACATATTAAGAGTGCTTTCTTTCTTTTTTTAATTTTTATTTTTGAGAGAGTGTTACTGTGTCACCCTCGGTAGACTGCTCTGGTGTCACAGCTCACAACAACCTCAAACTTTGGGCTTAAGCAATTCTCTTGCCTCCCAAGTAGCTGAGTCTATAGGCGCCTGCCGCAACACCCGGCTATTTTTCTGTTGTAGTTGTCATTTTTGTTTGGCAGGCTGGAGCTGGGTTTGAACCTGCCACATACACTTGAACCCAGGTGTATGTGGCCGGGGCCCTTACCACTGAGCTACAGGCGCTGAGCCTTAAGAGGGCTTTCTTTCTTTCTCTTTTTTTTTTGCAATTTTTGGCCGGGGCCAGGTTTGAACCCACCACCTCCAATATATGGGGCCGGTGCCCTACTCCTTGAGCCACAGGTGCCACCCCTTAAGAGGGGTTTCTAAAATCAAACTTGGTTATGACAGTCATTTATTTGCTCAAAACCCTTCCACAGTGCTAAAGTTATCAGCATAACAAATGATGCCTCATGATTCTGTTTCATAGTATATGTTATTTCCAGCTATTATTCACATGAGGTACTTCGAAGCACTGAAATGTTTCTTTCTCCTTTTAGAATATCCTACCACCTTTAAGATTAGATAGTTCATATTTAAACTGTAAGATGCTGTTGAGTTTTATTACTGTTATGAAATCTGGGGCCTTGGTCTTTGAGAAGATGGACCACTGTTGTCTGGTGGTAGTTAATTCTGTAGGTCTTGTAAGCAAACATGATTAAGGAAATATTTTTACCCTGTGTCTTCAGAAACTGCTTGGGACTGGAAAAGGTGTGTGTGGCGTCCCTGGTGCCATGCTTTATTCAGGTCACACGCAGGGAAACTGTCATTCACCCACAATGAATTAATGAAACAGGAATTTTCTGCAACCTATTTCATGCCAAGTGCTATATGCTGGGCCCTAGGGCAGGTGTATCAAGCAAATAGACAGGGTCCCTGCCCTATTAGAACTTGTTCTTCAGTGGGAAGATGAACATGTATTATTCATTCTTTGTTTCTTTTGAGACAGTCTCATTTTGTCACCCTCAGTAGAGTGCCATGGTGTTATAGCTCACAGCAACCTCAAACTCTTGGGCTCACGTGATTCTCTTGCCTCAGCCTCCTGAATAGCTGAGACTACAGGCACCCACCACAAAACCTTGCTAGTCTTTTTTTTTTTTTTGGAGTTTTTGGCCGGGGCTGGGCTTGAACCCACCTCCGGCATATGGGGCTGGTGCCCTACTCCTTTGAGCCACAGGCGCCGCCCCAAAACCTGGCTAGTCTTTAGAGACCGGGTCTTGCTTTTGCTCACGCTGATCTCCAACTCCTGAGTTCAAGCAATCCACTTACCTTGGCCTCCCAGAGTGCTGGTATTATAGGTGTGAGCCACTGCACCTGGCCCCAGAATTAACTTTTGATACTAGGGAGTGGTAAATGTAGACTAAATAAGGAGTCTTCTGGCCAGAGGCAATATAAGTGAAACCAAACTGTCTCAGGGTTTCGTATATTTGCTAAGCTTTGTAGGTGGAGACATTGGGACATTTGGTTTTTAGAGATAGGGTAAGGTCTCCATCACCTGGGCTGGAATGCAGTGACACCATCATGGCTTACTGCAGCCTTGAACTTACAGTCTCAAGGGATCCTCCTGTCTCAGCCTTCTGCCTACAGGTGGGAGCCATTGCACTTGGGCCCCAAATTTTTATACATATACGTATATATATATATATATATGTATAAAAATATGTGTGTAAATATATGTATGTTTGGAGACAGAGTCTCACTATGTCGCCCTCAGTGGAGTGCTATGGCATCATACCTCACAGCAACTTCAAACTCTTGGGCTTTAGCAATTCTCTTGCTTCAGCCTCCCAACTAGCTGAGACATGAGCGCCTGCCACAATGCCTGGCTATTTTGTTGTTGTTGTTGTTGTCAATATTTTTTATATGGCCCTGGCTGGGTTTAAACCCACTAGCGCCAAGTGCATGTGGGCTGGCACCCTAACCACTGAGCTACGGTCACCCAGCCTACATATGTTATCTTAGTAAGTCAGAGATCCTCAGTGTCCACAGGAGATAACCAAGGTTGGGCACAGTGGCTCACACCTGAAATCCTAGCATTTTGGAAGGCCAAGGCAAGAGGATTGATTGAGGCCAGGAGTTCAAGACCAGCCTGGCCAATATAGTAAGATATAAAAAAAAAATCTTATTTATTTGTAGTTTCTTCTTTTTTTCCCCCTTTTTTTGGAGACAAGGCCTCACTCTCTCACCAGGGCCATAGTACATTGGCATCATCATAGTTCACTATAACCTCCAACTGTTGAGCTCAAGTAATCTTCCTGGTTCAGCTTTCCAAGTAGCTGGGACTATAGGTGTGCACCACTACATCCTGCTAATTTTAAATTTTTTGTAGAGATGGGGTCTCACTATATTGCTCAGCCTGATATTTCTAGTTTCTTTAATAAGATCAAGGAGTTGCAAGTGTGTGTGCGTGTACTCACGTACAGAAGGTGTCATTGTTCAAATCCGTTATTTTGTTTTTCTCTATCCTTGATTTAGCACTTTTTCCCCCTTTTCCTTTTCTTTTCTTGAGACAGGGTCTGTTTCTGTAGCCCAGGCTGGTGTATAGTGGTGTAGTCACAGCTTGCTTACTGCAACTTAGAACTTGTGAGTTCAAGTGATTTCCCCCTACCTCGGCTTCCTGAGCAGCTGGACTACAGGCTCATACCACCATGCCTGGCTGATTTTTCAAAAGTTGTTTTTGTAGGCTCGGCGCCTGTTGCTCAGTGGATAGGGCGCTGGCCACATGCACTGGGGCTGGTGGGTTCGAATCTGGCCCAGGCCTGCTAACCAACAATGACAATAACAACAAAAAATAGCCAGGCATTGTGGTAGGCGCCTGTAGTCCCAGCTAGTTGGGAGGTTGAGGTAAGAGAATCGCTAAAGCCCAAGAGTTTGAGGTTGCTGTGAACTGTGACAATGGCATTCTACCAAAGGTGACATAATAAGACTCTGCCTCAAAAAAAAAAAAAAAAAAAAAAAAAGTTGTTTTTGTAGAGGCAGAGTCTCACTATGTTGTTAAGGCTAGTCTCAAATTCCTGGCTTCCACATCCTCCTGCATTGGCCTCCCAAAGTGCTGGGATTACAAGTGCAAGCCACTGCATCTGGCCTCTTTAGGAATATTTTTTGTTGGATTTGACTTAACTATTTTATCATGTCAGCAAAAATAGTATTGAACCGCACATGCCTTCACATAAATGAAAATTAAATGAATCATTGCATCAGTGGCTTCTGTTAAGTTAGAATAGGTGTCATGCTATTAAAAGGTGAACCTCTTTGTGCATTCAACAGATACTTATTGTGCCAGGAGCTGAGCCAGGCTCTGGGTCGTAGTGAACTGGATAGGGAGGGAGTGTTTTCACACTTCATTTCTAGATGCAGGAAATTTGGGGGGCATGCTGCTGCACAGGGGCAGGGTTGTGACCCTGACCGAGCTGTTGCTTGTCATCTGTCTGACACCAGCAACAGAATCTTTAACTGAGCGGGGAGAAGCAATAAGAAGTAAAGTAGCTGGCAGGGAAAGGTCAAAAGGCTCTGGAGCCCCAAGTGCAGGTTTGACTGTAACAGCTGTGTGACAGGGTAGCATTATTATGGGTTCCTATCACTAATTTTATTGTAGAGATAAGACAGATTAGAATTGATGTTATTCTGAAGTCTTGTCATTTTAGTGCCACTAAGAATAATTTTTTTTTTTGAGATAGAGTCTCACTATGTTGCCCTTGGTAGAGTGCTGTGACGTCATAGCTCACAACAGCCTCCAACTCTTGGGCTTAAACGATTGTCTTGCCTCAGCCTTCCAGTAGCTGGGACTACAGGTGCCCACCACAATGCCCAGCTATTTTTTGTTGTTCTTGCAGTTGTCATTGTTGTTTTAGCATTAAGAATAATTTTTATAAAAAAAAAAAAGAATAACTTTTATGAGTAAAATCTGAATGTAATGAATGCACAGATCCTTAGTGTATAAGAAAATGAGTTTTGATAAATATATACACCCAGGTATCCTCAGTCGAGACCTAGAACGTTTTTATAACTCCAAAAAGTTCCTTCCCCTTTCAGGTAAATCTACCTCCCATAGACAGTCCTGTTAGAGATAACATTTGAACAGATGTTTTTGTTTGTGAATATAATTATTACAATTCTTTTTAATTTGTAGGGATAAAAACATTCAGATGGCAGATAACAGGTAAGTGAAGTAGATTAGTTTGTTAAAAGAGTTAACGAGCCCTAGCCATTCCTGGTAACACTGCTGGATGAGACGCACGCGTTCAGGCTCTGGCTGGTGGGATGTGTGTTTTTAGCCTACAAAAAAAATTGTTTCAGACATAAACAATGTCTCATGTTGATACTTACAAACTTTTTATGGAAAGTGATCATTTTCCTCCCCAAGTTTTAACACCCTTGGGGTGAAGTTGTGTAATTGATTTTTTTTTACCAGCCTAATGTTCTATAGGCATCAGCAGTCAAGTGAAAGACTTTGTTCTGTGAATTGTTTGACAGACATTTTTGGTTATATTTATTTTTGATGAGGGAGGTATGTCCAGGCCTCTTTGAAAACTATTAGACCTATTGAAGTCTCATTGTTTTTAGAGACTTTGCATAGCTAGCTTTACAGAGCCATTTTGGGCATTGTTTTATTGGGTAGGCTTCTTTGCTTTCATCACATGAGCAGCTGATCAAATGGTGGTGGGCAGGCGGGTGGTTTGTTTTGAAGGTCAGGAACAGAATTTTTGAGGAAATAAACTGTAGAAATGAAAGCTATATAAAAGCTTTGATGAGGGTTGAGAAAACTATGTGGGGTGGCATATGCAGCAAGAAGGTGTGAAGTGGTAGAATATTATTTTAATAACAGCGAAGCATCTCTTTGTTAACAGATATGCCTTGCAGCAGTTCTCTTCCACCCAGATCTGAGGTCACTGTAGAGATACCTCTTAATATGTAAAAAAAAAAAATGTATATTTGTGCCATTTTTTAGAACGTTCTTTGAAATAATACTTTTAAACATAACTGTTTTAGTTTTTCAGATGGGGTTCCTTCAGATTCCGTGGAAGCTGCTAAAAATGCAAGTAATGCAGGTCAGTTTGCTACATGTGAAAAATTAAGTAAAGGATTACTATACTTCAGTGAATTTTAGGAAAACTAGAGTAATTAAGATGAATATCAGTACCTCATTTAAAATTGTTTTTATTGTGGCAAGCTCAGACTCTACAAAAGAGGATAGTATAGTGTACCTCCTCATACCTACCTGTACTCAGCTTTAATATTCATTAATAAATGACTAGTCTTTTTTCTTATTTTATTTTGAGACATAGGATCTTGCTATGTTTCTAGGCTGTTCTCAAATTCCTGGCTCATGTAATCCTTCTGCGTGAGCCTCCCCACTAGCTAAGACTACAGGTGTGGGCCACCATCTTGACCCTTAACTTTCCTTCCCCTGGCGGTTTTGAAGCAAATCCCAGATTTATCATTTTGCCTGTAAATTCACAGAGTGATATCTTTTCCCTATTAAAAAAAAAAATCTACATATATGAGGTCAGACAATTCAGTTTGCAAACTCATCTTAGAAAAAGTTCTCCAGGCTGGGCATCTGTGCTAAGTGGTTAGGGTGTCAGCGGCCTCATGCACTGGGGCTGGTGGGTTCAAACCCAGCCCAGGCCTGCTAAACAAACAAACAAAAAAAGAAAAAAAACAGCCAGGCGTTGTGGCAGGTGTCTAGTCCTAGCTACTAGGGAGGCTGAGACAAGAGAATTGCTTGAGCCCAAGAGTTGAAGGTTGCTGTGGGCTATGACGCCATGGCACTCCACAGAGGACGACATAGTGAGACTCTGTCTCAATAAAAAAAGAAAAAGTGCTTCATACCTTATTGCTGAATATCAGTACGGTCACCTTCAAAGTGCTCCCCTGGGAATCCCTGCACCAGTGCTAGTGGCTCATGCACCCTTCAAAGCAGTTTTGGAACTCTTTCTGAAATGGCCATCAGAGCTGATGTCGTACGAGGCCTGACAAATAAGTTCACAAACTAATCCTAGGACAGTGTTCCATGCCTCATATCACTGCAGTCACCAAATGGCCAAAGGGAACACTGCGAAGGTGACTGTGGTGATACTCAGATTTATAATATTTCCATTGTTCTTCAGGTATCTCCCCACCTTTTTTTAATCTTTCTTTACATTGACACATTGGAACACTCTGGGCCACAGTTGCCTTGCAGAATGCCCACAATCTGGATTTGACTGGTTGTTTCCTCCTGATGAGATTCATAGTGAACATTTTGGCAAGAATGCCACAAGGGTGACCTTATTCAGTAGGCCCCTCCCTGGGAATGCTGAGATTGATGATTTGGTTAAGATGTTAGAGGTGCAAGTTGGATGTAGTGGCAGGCGCCGGTAGTCGCAGCTACTTGGGAGGCAGAGGCAAGAGAATCACTTAAGCCCAAGAGCTTGAGGTTGCTGTGAGCTATGACACTACAGCACTCCACCCAGGGCAATAAAGTAAGACTCTGTCTCAAAAAAAAAAAAAAAAGAAAAATAAAGATGTTAGAAGTGCTAGATGATTCTATAATATAAACAGCTGAGAGATGAGGTGGGAAGAAAGAATAAAATAGGCTAAATTTAGGATAACTGGGAATTGAAACTTGGAGAAATGAATCGTGAACAGCTCTGCTATGTTAACACATTGTTGACCAGCAATTTTATGCAGAAACTATTCATGTTACTGGGTAACTTTGTGACTGGTCAGCAGTGTGTTAAGATGGTATCTGCTGAATGCCTCTCATTTTGGGAACAGTTTTTCAGGTACACAGAATGTCCTCTTGTCCTCCAGTTTCCCACAGTGGCATCAGCACCCGTGGATGATCCTTGTCTCATCCAGTGATCACACCGGTGGTTACAAATGGGTGTTCTTCCACTTCTACCAGTCCTGGTAGATATCACATGTTAAAGAAGAACTTTCGTTCCCTTTATTTTACTGTCACTACAGACTTGTGAAAGTTTGCTTTATTCAGTATGTTATCAGTTGCTGTCATTTTTCTTTTTGGTGTACAAATTCTCCCACTTAGCCCTTGGGAGTCCCTTCAGGCTGGCTTCTAAGTCCTTTTGGTATGTTCTTGTTGGTTTTTGAGGACTTCTAGCTTTGTAGCACAGTGTAGTATTCCATTTTTCCTGGAGCTTTCCTTACCTAGTCCTGGCATCCACCATTTTCCAAGGGCTCTCGTTCCTTTTAGTGAGGAAATATACCTAGATACCAAAATATAGATACTAGGTATCATTGTTTCTAGGCCCTGTCAAGTGGACAGTGAGAGGAGTATAAATTTTTATATACAAAGGGTGCCACAAATATGTGTACACATTTTAAGAAAGGAAAAAACTATATTAAAATTTTTTAATGCTCAATGGGCAGCGCCTGTGGCTCAGTGAGTAGGGCTCTGGCCCCATATACTGAGGGTGGCAGGTTCAACCTAACCCTGGCCAAACTGCAACCGAAAAATAGCCGGGCATTGTGGCGGGCGCCTGTAGTCCCAGCTGCTTAGGAGGCTGAGGCAAGAGAATCGCCTAAGCCCAAGAGCTGGAGGTTGCTGTGAGTCCTGTGACATCATGGCACTCTACTGAGGGTGGTAAAGTGAGACTCTGTCTCCACAAAAAAAAAAAAAAAAAATTTTTTTAATACTCGTCATATTTGACTTCTGCAGTTACTAGAGAGGCAAGATAAAATACATAAGATAATAAATGCTATTGGTATATATTGGCAATACAGTTTTAAGACACTTTTTCCTTTCTTAAAATGTGTGTATATGTTTTTGTGCCCTGTGTGTGTGCCTGTAATATTTATGTATTACTCACATACTGTATGTGTTAGATACACATACACAATGCTTCCTACAGTTATAAATGTTAAAATTGGATGCCTGCTTGGCATTCAATCATATCATGAGAGAAAGCTCAAGTATGTGCTGCCTTTTGAATGAGGGAAGGATGCTAAAGTTGAACTTACATATTGTGTCATTAGAGGGAAATCATGGGGTGTTGAGCCATTCTGTGGTCACAGCTAAGTGAAAGGACAGTCACTATGCCCACTGGATCTCATTTATTTACTGGGAAATGAGCTTTTAAATCCAGACAGCATAGTATTGTAAAGTTAGTACAGGTGTGAGTAAGCAGGAAAGGGAGTGGGGTGGTCAGTAGGGCTCCCTGGAGGAGTGGGTTTGGGCAGAAGGGCTCTAGGCAGAGGCCTGCAGGATGTGTGAGGGAGACTGGAAGGAGCAGTGCTGTCAGAGAGCGAGTCCAAGACAGGCCCTCCTGGACCATTGTGGCCCACAGTGACATAATGTGCGAGGGCACCAGTGAACACTGTTACACTTTGAAGAATTGATTTTGTCCCTGTCCTTGACTCCTAGACACCACAGTGAGACTTGAGGGAGAGGTGAGGTGAGTGGAATAGATCACCTGGACATAGTAGTTAGTCATGTCCTCAGTTAGGAGGTTGGAGCTTAAATAGCCACAGGTTCAAACTGGGAATCTAGGTATTTCTTCAGTAGATATGTAACCACCCACCAGGTGAGTAACAGTACTAAATGCTTTTAAAATGAATTGTAATTATTAAACAGATGTCTCTAAGAAGTCACTTGGCATATGTATTTAGAAATAAAGGTAGCTAAGCAAAACTGTGGAGATATATGTTGATGATTTTTGACTCTTAGTTATTGTGTGCTAGGCACATTTTAATATTTTTGGTCTTTTTAACTCTTTATAGAAAAACTTACAGATCAGGTGATGCAGAATCCTCAAGTTCTTGCAGCTTTACAGGAACGACTTGACAATGTCTCTCACACCCCTTCCAGCTACATTGAGACGTAAGTGTGCTGTGAATAAGGCCTGATGCAACTTGAAGAAACAAAAGGAAAACAAAGAAAGAACCATTTTACAGTTCCTCAGAGTAGGAGTGGATATGTTTCCATTCCACAGAGGTTGCCTGCCAAGCCAGGCACTGGGATTGGAGATCCCTGCCCTGTGCTTGGGATCAGGGTCTGCCTGGTGGGTGGAATGACGTGGCATGTGGAGTGGTCTGGTGGGAAGTGCATGGTGCTGTCCAGTGGAGGTTTAGAGGATTTCACAGGTCATCTGAGTTGGGTAGGACAAGGAGTGGCCAAGGACAACACGGGCCTCCTAAACTAGCCTAAGGCAACCATTTCTCCTTGGCTCGCTATGGAAGCCTACAATACCAATGCCTTTGCCTTGTTATAAGAGGCCTGTGTCCTAGATATGTGTATTGCACGGTGTACACAGTAAGGGTGTTTATTTTGGGAACCCAGGATGGCTCTTCACAGGGCCTGTTTTTCTTCCTCCTGGAAGGCAGTGGGCTCCATCTACAGTGAGGTCAGGGCATGGTCTAATGGGTGTTCCTGCACTCTTCCCTACACAGGGCTTGTTGATGTCCCCCATGGCAGATATAAGGGAGAAGGACACTTGGGAAGGACCCCATTTAGAGGGTTTTCTGGGGATTACTTAGTGTGTAAAGTTTTTCAGTATTTTTTTGCAGACTAAATCTAGGGAATGTAGCAGTACTAGTGGGAGCTATAGCAGTGGAGAGCAAGGAATGGCTTGCATTGTCTGGTTTTAGAAACTGGGTAGTGGGGTGGCATTCATGGAGAGGAGCTGCAGGAATTGGGAGCAAGTTATTGTGGGACTGGAATTGGTTCCTAATGGCTATATTATAGGAGAAGTACTGGAGGAATGAGGTGTGGTTGGTGTGAATGACAGGCGACAGGTTGGGGGGACACCAGGGGCCAGTTTGGCATTTTTTGTCTTCGAAAAACTATAATTGTGTATTCAGTGCAGAAAGGTAAAGTGTCCATGTGTGTCTACCATTAAATTCTTGTGCTTTTCTCTCGTTGTCGTCTACTAGCAGCAGTTCTAGAATCGGAAACATTGGTTAAGAGTCTTCGCTTAAGGACCGTTAGTTTGAAGTAGCCATGGATATGGTTAACGCAAGACAGTGGTCCTTTATGATTTAAGGCAGTTGTTCCAGTACTTTCCAACAGTGTGTGTGTGAGAGAGAAAGAGTTGCCTGGACTCTGCCGTGTATTGTTGGGGGATAAGTAAAACTGCTTAGTCTGGAGCCAGCCTCACGCTTCAGTGTCTATTCAGTCTGACCCGATGGCTATCGGTCTGTGATGAGGCCTGGAATCTGCTCTTAATTGCACATGACTGTAACCAAGGGCTTTATTTTAAACAAATACTATCAATGGGGGGCAAGACATGATTGCAAGAGGGACTTTACCTAACAATTGCAATCAGTGTAACTGGCTTATTGTACCCTCAATGAATCCCCAACAATAAAAAACAAAAAAACAAATACTATCGATGGGTTAAAAATCAGTTTTTTCTTCTGATTTTTAAAAGTAATGCATAAAAACTAAACAATATTTTAAAATACAGAACAATTAAAAGGCAAATAAGAGAAAAATGTCCGAGTTCGTTTCTCAGATTTTCTTCCTTGGTATGGTAATATTCCTGGACAGTGTGATTACAAACAGGATGTGTTTGAATACTGTTCAACTTGCCATTCTTCCCACCTGTTTTTTTTTTTCGAGGCAGAGTGCTAGGGCCTCAGCCAAGTTCAGAGCAACACCAAACTCCTGGGTTTAAGCAATCCTCCTGCCTTAGCCTCCCAAGTAGAATAGGCATTCACCATGACATCTGGTTAATTTTTTTTCCTATTTTTAGTAGAGATGGAGTCTTGCTCTTGTTCGGGCTGGTCTTGAAGCCCTGAGCTCAAGGGATCCTCCTGCCTCAGCCTCCCAGAGTACTAGGATTATAGATGTAAGCCACCACTGGCCTTTTTCCACTTTTTTTCTTTTTCTTTTCTTTTCTTTTAGACAGTCTCACTTTGTCGCCCTCTGTAGAGTGCTGTAAAATCACAGCTCACAGCAACCTCCAACTCTTGGACTTAAGCAATTCTCTTGCCTCGGCCTCCCAAGTAGCTGGGACTACAGGCGGCCACCACAACGCCCGGCTATTTTTTTGTTGCACTTGTTTAGTTGGCCTGGGCTGGGTTGGAACCCGCCATCCTCAGTGTATGTGGCTGGCGCCGTAACCACTGTGCTACGGGTACCAAGCCCACTTTTTTTCTTTTAGAAATAATCTGTCAATGGGCACACTAGCATAAATAGTTGATTATTTTCTTAAGATAAATTCTTTTTTTTTTTTTTTCTTTTTGCAGTTTTGGCCGTGGCTGGGTTTGAACCCACCACCCCTGGTATTTGGGGCTGGCTCCTTACTCCTTGAGCCACACGTGCCGCCCCTTAAGATAAATTCTTAGAAGTAGAATTACTGGATCTGAAAAACATTCTTAGTGTTTCTATCTCCCCATAGGAAAGACGAACCAATCAGGCTTCATTGTCCTCAGCCTCATAAAATATAGGTGTTTTGATTTTTAGTTGTCACTTTGGTAAGGAAAAAATGAGAGTTCTTATAAATATACATTCCTTTGGATACTTTATGAGATTGAACCTTTCTTTAATGTTTGGCAATTTGTGTTTTGTCTTTTCTAAATTAACTTTAATGAAGAAAAACTAGCCAGGCATGATGGCATATGCCTGTACTCCCAGTTACTTGGGAGGCTGAGGCAGGAGGATCACTTGAGCCCAAGAGTTTGAGGTTGCTGTGAGCTATGATGCCATGGCACTCTACCCAGGGTGACAGAGTGAGACTCTGACTCAAGAAAAAAAAAAAAGCATGTTGTCTTACTTTGCAGGCATAAAGATGTTTATTTACTATTCCCTCTTTTAGTTTACCTAAAGCAGTTAAAAGAAGAATTAATGCATTGAAACAGCTTCAAGTGAAATGTGCTCATATAGAAGCCAAGTTCTATGAAGAAGTTCATGACCTGGAAAGGAAGTATGCAGTATTATACCAGCCTCTCTTTGACAAGGTGGGGAGTTTTGTCAATAATGACAGTACACAAGTGCTCATTGACTTACCATGCTGTTATGTTCCAGTAAATTTACAGGAAGGTGAAGATACCCTAAGTCAAAAATGCATTCTGTACACCTAACCTATCAAACATCATAGCTTAGCCTAGTAGTATCTTAAAAATACTCAGAACACGTCATTATCCTACAGTTGGACAAAATCATCTAGCACAATGCCTATTTTATAGTAAAGGAAAGTGTTGAGCATCTTATGTAATTTATTGAGTACTATACTGAAAGTGAAAAACTGAATTGGTTGTGTAGGTACCTGAAATACGGTATTAATAAATACATACGACTTTTGCACCATCATAAGTGGAGAATCTTAAGTTAAATATTATAAATCATCTGCATTTTAATTCTTTCTTTAGGTAAAACATCCAGATTTACCCAGTGAATCATTCAATGTTTTTCTTTGAGCCCTAGTAGTTACAATCTTAATTCAGTTATAAAATGTGCAGTTTTCAGAGTTTTTTCAGAGGCATTTATTTATAAACTTACCTTAAGTTTGAGTTTCCAAATAACCTAACAATTCTAATAAGGTCTCATTTTTATATAGAGAAGAGAATTTATCACTGGTGATGTTGAGCCAACAGATGCAGAATCAGAATGGCATAGTGAAAATGAAGAGGAAGATAAATTGGCTGTAAGTTGTTTTTTTTTAATAAGCATACTTGTATTCTATTTTAATACTGCTAGAAGTAAGGAGTTTTTTTTTTTTTTTTTTTTGATGATTTTTAATCATCGATAGAAAGTACTTCTAGGCCAGGCATGTTGGTTCATACCTGTAATTCCAACACACTGGGAGGCCAAGGTGGGTGGATTGCTTGAGCTCAGGAGTTTAAGACCAGCCTGAACAAGAATGAGACATCATCTATACCAAAGGAAAAATTAGCTAGGTATGATGCTGTAGTCCCAGTTACTCAAGAAGCTAAGGAAGGAAGATTGCTTGAGCTCAGGAGTTTGAGGTTGCAGTGAGCTTTGGTGAAGCCACCACAGCCTTTTTCTGGTGACAGGTGCTGTTCTAGTGCCTTAGAAAGTTGCACATGCTACAGGTTAACTTTGTCAGTCTGATTTTGTGTTTGGGAGATATGCAGCTTTTAGTTTATAGCATTAACTTGTAGGGATTTTTTTTCTTAGTCATTCAATTCTGAGCTTTTTTCTATGGAATTTTACATTGACTGCTATTGAATAAAAATTATAAGGTTCAGGCAGCACCCATAGCTCAGTAAGTAGGGCGCCAGCCACATACACCGAGGCTGGCGGGTTCAAACCCCACCTGGGCCAGCTAAACAACACTGATGACAATTGCAACCAAAAAAATAGCCAGGCATTGTGATTGGCGCCAGTGGTCCCAGCTACTCGGGAAGCTGAGGCAGGAGAATTGCTTGAGCCCAAGAGTTTGAGGTTGCTGTGGTCTGTGATGCCCAGCACTCTACCAAGGGTGACATAGTGAGATTCTGTCTCAAAAAAAAAGAAAAAATTATAAGGTTCATCAGCTACATGAACAATTTATTTTATGGGTTAATTTTCCTGAATTGTGATTATTTGATTTGAAAATTATTAGTATATTTAATGTTAGGTATTTTATTTCAAACATTTTTAACAGAATGATTGCAGGTTAATTAAAGGGAAAAGAAAATAGGCACAAGTGAAAATAGTAAGGGGTAAAGAACTTAAAATCCGGGCGGCGCCTGTGGCTCAAGGAGTAGGGCGCCGGTCCCATATGCCGGAGGTGGCGGGTTCAAACCCAGCCCCGGCCAAAAACCACAAAAAAAAAAAAAAAAAAAGAACTTAAAATCCTGCCATCAGCCAGTTACTATGCAAAAGACAATAACAGAAATACTTAAATAGCACTTACTGTGTATCAGGCAGTGTTCTAAGTGGTTTGCATATAATTCACATAACTCCGAGTGTGTGTGTATATATTTTAAGAGACAGAGTCTCAGTTTGTCGCCCTCGGTAGAGGGCTGTGGCGTCACAGCTCACAGCAACTTCCAGTTCTTGGGCTTAGGCGATTCTCTTGCCTCGGCCTCCCAAGTAGCTGGGACTATAGGCGCCCACCACAATGCCCAGCTTTTTTGTTGCAGTTTTGGCTGGGGCCGGATTCAAACCCGCCACCCTCAGTATATGCTCATGTAAAAATAGAAATGGGTGGGATTATATAAGGGAAATTATTTTATATTTATGATTTTCCCTTAACATTATGTAGTTATGATTTTTAACAGCTACAGAAGATTTCATTCTGTGGTGATGAACCTATCAATACCACTTTTGTGTTCTTGTAAAACTAATAGTTTAACATTTATGATACTGATGACAAGACTTTGTGTTCCTACAAATAGTGTTATTAACTAGCAAGTCAGTAAAGTATAATCTATTCTATCATGTCAAAAGAGGTTCAGGTAGTGCTTTAGGTAGTTTAGATTTTTTGAAGTTTAATGTTTGTAATAACCACGTATGTTTTTTATTTTTTTGTTATATATGTGAAGCCCAGCCTAGTTGAAGCTGTAGGTGTGGACTAATAGTTGTGAATCAGTTACTTATAGCTCAAAAAAATCTGCCTTTGATAATTTCATCATGGGAGCCCCATTTATAAAGGATTTGGAATTTCACATGGTTTCATTTAGTGTTGTGTTTTTGTTTTTGAGACAGTTTCACTTGTTTGCCCTTTGTAGAGTGCCAGGGCATCATAGTTCACAGCAACCTCAAACTCTTGGGCCCAAGAGATTCTTTTGACTAAGCCTCCCAAGTACCTAGGACTACAGGCGCCCACCACAACGCCTGGCTATTTCTTTAGAGACAGGATCTCACTCTTGGCTCAAGCTGGTCTCAAACTCCTGAGCTCAAGCAGTACACCCACCTTCCAGAGTGCTGGGATTACAGGCGTGAGCCATCAAACTGGGCTAATGTGTTTACCTCCCTTGGTCTCCATGGGGTCGTGATGTTATCAGAGCCTGCCCTCCTTGTTGCTCTGTGTCCTTTCTGGTCACCATCCTGATGTTTGCATGGTGCCTAGAACTGACGTTTATAGCTGCTTCCTTGGAGCTGGACATACAAGTTACTGAGCAGTTTCTTACTACTGAAGATACTGCTGCAGCAGACATACATCACTTTAATTCAGCTTACTTCACCCCACATCCACATTTTAATCAAAGGTCAGGGTTCTTAGTTTGAGTGAGCCTATTTATCTTTGAACTGGATTTTCTTTACCCCAGCAGTGATAGGTGTCCTCTAAATTGATCAGAATCTTCCCAGTCTGCATTTGGTGGTGACTGTCCCATGACAAGTGCCCCACAAAGCCAGCCTGGATAGCCTTTCCCAAAGCTGATCGTACTTTGCCATCTTTTTTGCTTTTCACTCCGTTGAGACAGAAATTACATCATGGAATTACATATGGATGTAATGCCTTGAAATGCTTTTTCCATTGGAAATATTTGGAAAGTGTCAATGTACAGTGGTTTTGGAGATGTGGGCTCTGAAAGAAGGGTTTTGGTAGAAGTTTTTACAGGACTCTGAAATCATAGTCTACATTGAGCCATTGAGTTATGTGTAAATGTTTATTTTTGTGGTAAGTGTTCTATTTTACTTTTTTTTTTTTTAGGGAGACATGAAAAATAAAGTTGTCATAGCAGAAAAAGAAACAGAAACTGCTGAAGAGCCAAACCCCAGAGGAATCCCAGAGTTCTGGTTTACCATTTTTAGAAATGTAGATATGCTGAGTGAGTTAGTTCAGGTAAGCAGATTTCTGCCTTGTAGAGAATTATATGGTGGTCTTCTAAAATTACTTACCTGTGGTATCATTTAAGCACTGCTTAACTGGGTATTGGGACGCTGTTTACAGTGGGTGGAAAGGCATGTTTTAGGACCAGGAACTCAGGCAAGCAGTCCTGATCTCACAGGAAGGTTCATTCACTGCAAGGCTTCCTGCTTTCTTCTGCAGTTAGGGGTAAGGCAGGCAATTCTGAGCCAAAGCCAGAACTTGTGAAATGGGTCATTTTGCCTCCTGTAAAAGTCCATTGCTTCACCCTCAGAAGGCCTACGAATAGATTCAAGACCTCATCTCCATCTTACTGTGGTGTGGATGAGCAAGAAAGGATGAGTGCAAGAGACAAGAGTAGAATTAACTTTAAAAGGCTGTGTATGTGTATACGCATACGTGTGCACTTAATACTTCTCTGTTTTTGAAATTTGAAATGGGCCTGTTGTATGACCTTGCTAGTTGCATAAATGCTAATACAGTAGAACCTCGGGGGCAAAGATGCTTAATGATAATGTATTGTGTATTTTCTTTTCTTTTCTTTTTTTTTTTGTAGTTTTTGGCCGGGGCCGGGTTTGAACCCGCCACCTCTGGTATATGGGGCTGGCTCCCTACTCCTTTGAGCCACAGGCGCCACCCATGTAGTGTGTATTTTCAAAGAATGTTCAGAACACAAATGATAAGTTTGAGGATGTTGCATACTATGCCAAAATATCATTCTGTATCCTGAAAATACGGACAATTGTTACACATCAATTAAAAATAAATGGTTCGGAAAAAATAAAAATAGCACAGTGGTTACGGCGCCAACCACATACACCAAGACTGGCAGATTCGAACCCGGCCTGGGCCAGCTAAACAACAATGACAACTGCAACAAAAAGTAGACAGGCATTATGGCAGGAGCCTGTCATCCCAGCTCCTTGGGTGGCTGAGGCAAGAGAATCGTTTAAGCCCAGGAATTTGAGGTTGCTGTGAGCTGATACCACAGCACTCTACCTAGGGCAGATACGGTGAGACTCTGTGTCAATAAATAAATAAATAAATAAAAATAAATGTTTTTTTTTTTTAAAAAAAACTAATGGAATCTTAAGAAATCCCTAGATTCAGTCTTCATACTTTAGGGATAAAGAAGTAGCTCCTGAGTTACAGGCAAAGCTCTGACTGCTAGTGTCTGACACAGGAATCTTAATTCTTTTTTGTGTGTGTGTGTGCAGTTTTTTTGGCCAGAGCTGGGTTTGAACCTGCCACCTCCAGCATATGGGGCCAGCACCCTACTCTGTTGAGCTACAGGCACCGCCCCCAGAAATAATTCTGCCTATGGAACTTTTGGGGGGTTTTTTTGCAGTTTTTGGCCGGGGCTGGGTTTGAACCCTCCACCTCCGGCATATGGGGCCGGTGCCCAGGAATCTAATTCTTAAGAGTTATTCTTCTGATGTTTCTCACTTGGACTTTCCAAAATGACAGGTATTGATAAACTCTTGAGTATAAAGAATGATGACTGGGCGGCGCCTGTGACTCAGTCGGTAAGGCACCGGCCCCATATACCGAGGGTGGCGGGCTCAAACCCGGCCCTGGCCAAACTGCAACCAAAAAATAGCCGGGCGTTGTGGCGGGCGCCTGTAGTCCCAGCTACTCGGGAGGCTGAGGCAAGAGAATCGCTTAAGCCCAGGAGTTGGAGGTTGCTGTGAGCTGTGTGAGGCCATGGCACTCTACCGAGGGCCATAAAGTGAGACTCTGTCGCTACAAAAAAAAAAAAAAGAATGATGACTGGCTAAGATTCCAGCCACATACACCAGAGCTGGTGGGTTTGAATCCAGCCTGGGCCTGCCAACAATAATGACAACTACAACCAAAAAAATAGCCAGGTTGTGGTGGGCACCTGTAGTCCTAGCTACTTGGGAAGCTGAGGCAAGAGAATTGCTTAAGCACAAGATTGGAGGTTGCTGTGAGCTGTGATGCCACAGCACTCTACCCAAGGTGACAGCTTGAGGCTTTGTCTCAAAAATAAAATAACGAGGGCGGCGCCTGTGGCTCAGTCGGTAAGGCGCCGGCCCCATATACCGAGGGTGGCGGGTTCAAACCCAGCCCCAGCCAAACTGCAACCAAAAAATAGCTGGGCGTTGTGGCGGGTGCCTGTAGTCCCAGCTACTCTGGAGGCTGAGGCAAGAGAATTGCTTAAGCCCCAGGAGTTGGAGGTTGCTGTGAGCTGTGTGAGGCCACGGCACTCTACCGAGGGCCATAAAGCGAGACTGTCTCTACAAAAAAAAGAAAAAAGAAAATAACGATCACTTATAAAGCCATTCAGCCATATTTAAGAATTTTAGGCTCTTCCGTGGTTCCTGCAAGTGAGATCTCAGACACACTTTTGTTAAATTCTTGAAGAAGGGACTGTATCATTTGAATGTTGGATACAGTCACATTCCATATAGTTTGTTCTGTCAGTCACAGACTACATATTCAACAGTGGTTCTGTAAGATTATCATATTGTATTTTTACTTTACCTCCTCTATTTAGTTGTTTGTTTTTTTTGTTTTTGTTTTTTTTGAGACAAAGTTTCACTGTGTCACCCTGGGTAGAGTGGTGTGGCATCACGCTCACAGAAACCTCAGACTCTTCGGCTTAAGCAATTCTCTTGCCTTAGCCTCCCAAGTAGCTGGGACTACAGGTGCCTGCCACAGTGCGTGGCTATTTTTTCTTTTTTATTGCAGTTGTCTTTGTTTTACCTGGCCTGGGTTTGGACTTACCAGCCTCAGTGTATGTGGCTGGCACCCTACCCACTGAGCTACAGGCGCCACCCTTTTTTTTTTTTTTTTAAGAGGCAGGGTCACTCTGTCTTCCTGGCTGAAATGCCCATCATAGCTCACTGTAACCTCAAATTCTTGGGCTCAAGGGATCCTCCCACCTCAGCCTCCCAAGTAGTTGTGACTACAGGCATGTGCCACCACAGCTGGCTAATTTTTCTTATTTGTTGTAGAGTAAGGGTCTCACTGTTGCCCAGACTGCTCTCAAATGATCCTCCCACCTAAGCCTGTCAAAGTGCTGGGATTACAGGTGTGCACCACTTTGCCCATGCCTGGCCTGGATGTGTTCAGATACATGAATGCCCATGCCTGTGTAAGGACCACCTGCAGCATGCCGCCCTATAACACGCTGTGCAGGCTTGTGGCCCAGGAGCAGTAGGCTCCAGAGCCTGGGCGTGCAGTGGCTGTCCCGTCTAGATTTGTGTGTGTGCTCTGTGGTTTTCACAGGATAACAGAATCCATGACAGAATCATCCGAGTTTCTCAGGTGGTATCCCTGTTGTTAATTGACACATGACTATTTATTGCTATAAGCAGGGAAACTGGCCACCAGCGCCTTGCTGACTTGGCTGTCTCTTCTGATTTCTAGACTCCTGCTTCCTCCTCTTCAGAGATGCTGAGGACCAACAGTCTTGCTTGGTAGCATTTCTGATCTTTGTGTCAGTGGCACGTAGTAGCAGGAAAACAGTGAGGGCCTTTATCCTGGCAATTGGGGCAGGTGTGTGTTGGAGGCCCTGCCCTTTGTTGGCAGTGACAGTTACCATTCATTGCTCTAAGCCAGGGGAAAGTGGCATCTTGGTGCTGCCACTCTATGACTAGTCAGTGAACACATCTGGGTTACTTCCTGGAAGTTATTTCTTGAGCAGGCCAGTTCCAAAAGGGCTAATTATTGAGCATCTGGGAGCCTAATGACACTGACTCTTAAGAGAAATGTGTGGTTTTTTTTTTTTTTTTGTAGAGACAGAGTCTCACTGTACCGCCCTCGGGTAGAGTGCCGTGGCATCACATGGCTCACAGCAACCTCTAACTCTTGGGCTTACACGATTCTCCTGCCTCAGCCTCCCGAGCAGCTGGGACTACAGGCGCCCGCCACAACGCCCGGCTATTTTTTTGTTGCAGTTTGGCCGGGGCTGGGTTTGAAACCGCCACCCTCGGTATGTGGGGCCGGTGCCCTACTCCCTGAGCCACAGGCGCCGCCCATGTGTGTTGTTTTTTAAAAGCCCATTGGAGGCTCGACACCTGTAGCTCAAGCAGCTAAGGTGCCAGCCACATGTATCAGAGCTGGCGGGTTTGAATCCAGCCCGGGCCTGCCAAACAATGACAACTACAACTAGAAAATAGCCGGGTGTTGTGGTGGGCTCCTGTAGTCCCAGCTACTTGGGAGGCTGAGGCAAGAGAATCGCTTAAGCCCAGGAGTTGGAGGTTGCTGTGAGCTGTGATGCCACGGTACTCTGCCCAGAGCGACAGCTTTAGGCTCTGTCTCAAAGAAAAAAAAAAGAATAAAGCACCATTGGAGTTTTTTCTCCTTTTTGATTAGGAATATGATGAACCAATCTTGAAACACCTGCAAGATATTAAAGTGAAGTTTTCTGATCCTGGACAACCTATGGTGAGTACTGACTTGGAGCTCTGGTTGGTGTCAGTTAGGGTCAGGCCACAGAAGCTGAGGGACTTGGAGCTAGGCAAACAGCCCACATTCAGTTGTTCATGTGCTGGGTGGCCCTGAGCAAGACTGCTGCCCAGGAAGTTGGTATCATGTTGCCTTTCTGTGCCTCCCCAGCATAGTGGTTGCATAATCTTTCTTTAAGGCTGTGTATCTGAGCTGGGTAATTTCAGTGCCCCAAGGCCATGGAGCTAAGTGGTGGCCAAGGCAAGGGTCAGACAGGTTATGACTCAGGCTGTAGTGGTAGTCACCATGCTAGGCCTCGGTCTTCTTATTTGTTTCTGGTGTTAAAAGGTTACATCCATCTAATGTGTATGTAAAAATGTTTGAAAGATTGGGATGTGTGTTCCAGTATGAATATCACTTATCCAGAAATCCAGGATACTAATGAAAGAAACCTAAGTTTTACTCTAAAAAGTAATTACAGATATGAGTGAAAATGTTTTCCTGTTGTTTGATACCTCCTGAAACATCTTTCCAAAGCGCTTGCTATGTGTGTCATTACAGTGGTACTATTAGTGGTGTAACTCAGACTGCCGGGTCAGTAAGTTCCTCTGGGTCTAGGCCAGCGGTTCTCAACCTGGGGGTTGCAACCCACAGAAACTGTATTAAAGGGCTGCGGCATTAGGAAGGTTGAGAACCACTGGTCTAGCTTACTTCATCTGAAGAAAGATCTCAGCTAAGGTGAGGTAATGCTTTCTATTTTTATTTTATTTTTGAGACAGTGTCTCAAGCTGTCACCCTGGGTAGAGTGCCATGGCATCATCTTAGGTCACAGCAACCTGTTACTCTTGGGTTCAAGCTATCGTCTTGCCTCAGTTTTTTCTATTTTTTAGTAGAGATGGGGTCTTGAATTTTGCTCAGGCTGGTCTCGAACCTATGAACTCAAGCTATCCACCACCTGGGCCTCCCAGAGTGCTAGGATTATAGGTGTGAGCCACCATGCCCAGCAAGGTGATGCTTTCATATCCCAGCCTGATCCTCCCAGAGAGCACTGTTCGTAACCTGTTATCTTGGCCATAGCTAACGGGTTCCATTCCAGTGCAACAGCATTTCCAGGGACACATGACTGACTGACTGACTGGTGGCTTTCAGTTTCAGGTCTTGGAAACAAATGCTGTGTGGGGGACTACCGGTTACAGATCCTTGGGGGTAGGAGTCGGGGGATCCGGGACCAGTCATCAACTTCTTCCTCCTCATCTCAGAGCTGGGCCCCAGGGTGCTGGGTGAGGGCTAGTGTGAGTGGCTCTGTGTACATTAATGCGATCGGTTTTATATACAATTTGAAATATTTTCATCAAACTGGTTAACGTAGCCTTCCTGGCATTTTCTTCGTTACTATGTTAAGACATTTATATTCTTCATTTAGTAAGTTTCACACATACCCTTGTAAGATGCACCGTAGGTGTCGTCCTACCAATTACCCTCCCTCCACCCATCCTCTCCCCTCCCTCCACCCATCCTCTCCCCTCCCTTTCCCTTTTCCCCATATTCTTAGTTTCATAGTAAGGCTGAGTCCATTGGATACTTTTTCTTCCATTCTTGAGATACTTTGCTAAAAAGAATATGTTCCAGCTCCATCCATGTAAACGTGAAAGAGATGAAGTCTTCATCTTTCTTTAAGGCTGCATAATATTCTATATATCACAATTTATTAATCCATTTGTGGGTCGATGGGCACTTGGGCTTCTTCCATGATTTAGCAAATATGAATTGGGTTGCAGTAAACATTCTGGTACAAATATCTTTGTTATAATGTGATTTTTGGTCTTCTGGATGTATACCTAATAGAGGAACTATAGGATTGAATGGCAGGTCTATTTTTAAATCTCTAAGTGTTCTCCAACCATCTTTCCAAAAGAAATGTATTAGTTTGCATTCCCACCAGCAGTGTAGAAGTGTTCCCTTTTCTTGTGAGTGGCCTTTTTTTATTATAAGTCCTACAGGAAATGGGGGTGGGCCACACCTATATCTCTTCTACTTCTTCCCATCTGTTTTCCACAATGGGGGGTGACATTCAGTTGTCCCTATGTAGGTGAGGGTGCTCATAGGCTGGTGGGCACCCCTCTCTGGGTCGTGTCTGGTCCTTCCTCTGCCCTTGAGCCGCCTTGCTCAGGCTGTACCGCAGCGCGCCCAGATGCCTTCTGCTGAGATTGATGTGTGCGTGGGTTCTCCTCACATGTCATACCTGTGGTTCGTGCAGACTCATCTACTGCCATTTTCACCCTTTGGGTCAGTTCCCTTATTTTCTTTCGCAGCCTGTCTGGTTTTCCTCTATCTCATGTGTCTTCCGGACTAGAGCCCTGGTGTGGTGGGCTGTGGGCCAATCATTGGGTTTTCCCCTTACTTCCCCCATTAGAAATGTCTCAGGTGCTTGTTAGTGAACACTTAGAATTCACACACAATGTAAAGAACACTTCAGATCTCCATTTTCTAGACATAACTCCCAGTACTTCATGAGTTTCCCAGTAGTCTTTTTCTTTTTTAAAATTATTATGCAATGACTGGGCACCTGTGGTTTAGTGGTTAGGGCGCTGGCCACATGCTCCAGGGCTGGCAGGTTTGAATCCGGCCCCAGCCTGCTAAACAACAACAAAAAACTAGCCAGGCATTGTGATGGGTGCCTATAGTCCCAGCTACCAGGGAGGCTGAGGCAAGAGGATCACTTGAGAGTTTCAGATTGCTATCAGCCGTGATGCCACCAAGGGCGACATAGTGAGACTCTGTCTCCAAAAAAAAAAAAAAAAATTATTATGAACTGTCTTAAGGCATTAGTAGAGTTACAGAAAAATGAAACCACCTAGCTTCAGAATGAAGCCTGGCCACTATGTAATTCCCTAGTCCCCTTGCCTCCTCCATTTCCCCCTCCCAGTACTTGCTTAGCTGGAGGTACAGTTGCCATTGCAGCCATTGGCCGTTGGTTTGTTTATGCCACCACCTAAATTTTTGAAGTGACATCACAGCTCACAGCAGCCTCAAACTCTTGGCCAGAGTGCTGGGACTATAGGCATAACCACTGCACCCACTAAACAATTTAATTCATACCTAGTTGTATTTAGATTACTCTTGACTGAACAAAGGCAGAGAAGAGGAAAAAGCAGGAAAATACGAAGAAACAATGGTAATGAAAGGAATAGTGAGAGAAAGAAGAAAATAAATATCTCTAAGGGGCATAGTGAGAGACAAGAATACGATGGTACCTTTGGCTGTCTCCTCTGGGGCCAGCCTGAGCAGTTCTTGAAGATCAGCATTCTTCCTTAACTCCCATCTTTAGGGTGGTCTCTGTGCATCTGGAAGCTGGGGAGAGGAACAGGGGAGGTGTCAGTGGGCCTGGTGCCCTGTGGCTGCCATCTGGCCTTGTTCCTGACCCCTCCGTGCCCTTACCTCTGTGTGCTGTTGCTTGATGCCCTTCCCCCTTCTCCCTTGCAGAGGTCAAAGGATGCTACTGCCGGATGCTACTGCCATCACATCTGAGAACTAGCTGGACAGCTCCCTGATTCTTAAGCTCTGAGCCTTGATGGCCTCCTTCACCTCTTTTTGGGGGAGTTCTTTTTTTACTTCCTCCTTTGTGGAAGTGGTTTGTTTGAATGTATATACATATGTGGTTTTTAGTTTCATGGGTTGGTTTTTTTGTTTGTTTGTTTTTTAGTCCTTTTAATTTTCCCCCACTAGGTGGTTTTATCATTAAAGTAAATATGAGAATATCTGACCTTCAGCAAGCCTTGCCTGTGAACATGGCTCTGTTTTAAGGGCTTCTATAGATTAGCCCTCAAGAGTAAAGCTGGGAGCAATGGGGTGTTATTGCCAATGTGCAGACAAGAAATTAGAACACAGAGACATTGAGTAACCTCCCCAAATCACAGAGAGATAGGATTTGAACCCAAGCTGTCTGAACCCAAAGGTTGGGTCAAGGAATACTTTGTTTTGAGATACAGTCTTACTTTCTCACCCTTGGTAGAGTGCTGTGGTGTTATAGCTCACAACAACTTCAAACTCTTGGGCTCAGGCGATTCTCTTGTCTCAGCCTCTGGAGTAATGGGGACTATATAGGTGCCCACAACAACAACACCCAGCTATTTTTAGAGCCGGGATCTCGCTCTTGCTCAGGCTGGCTGGCCTTGAACCTGTGAGCTCAGGCAATCCACCCACCTGAGCCTTCCAGAGTGCTGTGATTATAAGCATTAGCCACCATGCCTGGCCCCTGGGTCTCGGCTTTCACTGTATGGCACAGAATGCAGACCCTGGGCTCTGCAAGCAGGGTAGGTGTGGACTGAGGCCCAGGGACAGGAGGAGGGGCAGAGGGGCACCTTGGTGCTGGTGTCTGCCCCGTAGTCACTTCTCTTCCCATCCGGGAAGCCATTTCTCAGGAGAGCTTTGCCTAGGATGGGGGTGTGGACAGAACACATACCCCACCCCCCATTCCCATCTGCTATTTGTTTTTAACTTCATGCTGGTCTTTTTTGCAATAAAATAGTTTTTACTGTTACATAATGGTGCCTATTAAGCCTTTCAGTAATGGTTTCTGCCTATCGTGTCATGCTTAGGGACTGGTTTCTAGTGAGTACTATGTGGTTCGTAAGATCTGTCACTGGTTACTTTTAGTTCTTAAGTGGTGTTTACTCTGAGTTTCTGCTTTCAGTCTTTTGTATTAGAGTTCCACTTTGAACCCAACGACTACTTTACCAACTCAGTCCTGACAAAAACATACAAGATGAAGTCAGAGCCAGATAAGGCCGATCCCTTTTCCTTTGAAGGTCCTGAAATCGTTGACTGTGATGGGTAAGAAAATGTTATCATTCTAACTTCTTTTTCTGAAGAAAAAGCATATGATTTTAGAATCTGAATTTGCTTAAAAGCAAGGTAGACAAGGATTCAGATTAGTCTTCAGGTTTAGGAATGCTCGCAGTACAGAAGAACTTGGGTATGACAGCCAAAGCTAGAAAACAGTGTGGCGTGGTTATAGATGCAAAGCTGTGGGCTAGTGCCTGCTTTCTGTTTTAATAAGAAGATCGGATTCTGGGGCGGCACCTGTGGCTCAGTCAGTAGGGCGCTGGCCCCATATACTGAGGGTGGCGGGTTCAAACCCGGCCCGGCCAAACTGCAACCAAAAAATAGCCAGGCGTTGTAGTGGGCGCCTGTAGTCCCAGCTACTCGGGAGGCTGAGGCAGGAGAATCGCTTAGGCCCAGGAGTTGGAGGTTGCTGTGAGCTGTGTGAGGCCACGGCACTCTACCGAGGGGCATAAAGTGAGACTCTGTCTCTACAAAAAAAAAAAAGGATTCTCTGGAGACCATGAATTGAAGTTCTTAAAATTGAAGTGGGAACGTTAACTTAACCTTTCTCCAGCTTGTCCTTCCTTATGTGCCTTGAGAATTCAGGTAAGTCAGAGTGACTTCAAATGTGCTCTGCACAGGGCACACGTGAGCCGTTCTTGTGCAAACTTGACCGGGCTTTACTGCAGAAAGCACATTTCAGAGTCCTTATGAAATGTCTTAGGAAAATAATGCCGTTATTTCAGAAGTCTGAAACTTGAGTCAGTGATCATACCCAGGATGAAGGAGGACCAGCCATTTCTTTTTTGCCAGCTTTTGGATGAACTTTATTTATAGGCCTTTGTAGTACTTTGTTTACAGATTGGTTTTATTAATATTTCCAGGTTTAGCCTAGAGCTGTGTTGCTTCCTGTCCACATGTGTGATTGGATTTTTCTTGTGGAGTGTGTGTTCGTGACAATTGTCGTGTCCCTGTAGATGTACTATTGACTGGAAAAAAGGAAAGAATGTTACAGTCAAAACCATCAAGAAAAAGCAGAAGCACAAGGGTCGAGGCACTGTGAGAACGATTACTAAACAAGTACCCAATGAGTCGTTTTTCAACTTCTTCAATCCACTGAAAGGTAAGTCAGTTGGGGTGTTAGAATTGTGTAAAATAGGGCGGCGCCTGTGGCTTAGTCGGTAAGGCGCCGGCCCCATATACCGAGGGTGGCAGGTTCAAACCTGGCCCCGGCTGAACTGCAATCAAAAAAATAGCCGGGCGTTGTGGCGGGCGCCTGTAGTCCCAGCTACTCGGGAGGCTGAGGCAAGAGAATCGCTTAAGCCCAGGAGTTGGAGGTTGCTGTGAGCCATGTGACGCCACGGTACTCTACCGAGGACCATAAAATAAGACTCTGTCTCTACAAAAAAAAAAAAAAAAAAAGAATTGTGTAAAATAATTTCTTTACTTGATGTATTTCTAATGATCTCTCCAAGAACCGAGTCCTATTCTTGGGCGAGCGTCATCACTAGGGGAATACACACACATCCAGGGCCGTTGGGTTAGGCACATTTTCTAGGTTGGAGCTGGGACAGCAAGAGTAGGAATGTCACCTTCCACAGGAAAGGGAAAAGCCTTGCTTGTTTGCTTGGCTTTTGCCCAGGCAAAAACTTGAAGCTCCATTTTAAGAAAAACCAAGAGGAGGAGGAGCACCTGGCCTGGGCTGTTTCCTCACCCGCTGCTGGAGCAGCCCTGTCCTCCAGCCATCACCTCTGCTGCTGTGTTGTGCTGCCTGTTCCGTGCCCTGCCCACTTGGGGAGCTGGAGTGCTTGTTCTCCACTTGTCCAGTGCTGGTTACACTGGTTATAGTTGCACAGCTTTTGAGTCATCTTTTCAATTCCCCTTTTCTCATGAATTAGGTACAATTTGATACCTCACAGGTTTTTTTGAACTAATATTGATAAGCACAAGTAGTTGGATTTCTATTTATTATTATTATTATTAATTATTTATTTTTAAGAGACAGAGTCTCACTTTGTCGCCCTCGGTAGAGTGCTGTGGTGTCACAGCTCACAGCAACCTCCAACTCGTAGGCTTAGGCAATTCTCTGGCCTCAGCGTCCTGAGTGGCTGGGACTACAGGCCCCTGCCACAACACCCAGCTATTTTTTGTTGCAGTTTGGCGGGGCCAGGTTTGAACCCGCTACCTTGTTCCCTGAGCCACAGGCGCCGCCCAATTATATTTTTTTTTCAGAGACAGTCTCACTTTATCGCCGTGGATAGAGCGCTATGGCATCACATAGCTCACGGCAACCTCCAACTCCTGGGCTTAGACGATTCTCTTCCCTCTAGCTGAGACTGTAGGCGTCCTCCATAATACCTGGCTATTTTTTAGTTGCAGTTTGGCCAGGGCCGGTTTTGAACCCGCCACCCTTGGTATATGGGGCCGGTGCCCTACTCACTGAGCCACAGGCGCCACCCTGGATTTTCATTTTTGAAAGACACAGGCAGAATCAGTTGGGAAGCTGTTTTTTTTTGTGTGTGTGTGTGTTTGAGTTTGAGACAGTCTCACTTTGTTACCCTGGGTAGAGTGTTGTGGCATCAGCTCAAGGTGTTGGGCTCCGGTGATCTTCTTGCCTCAGACTCCCAAGTGGCTAGGACTGTATGTGCCTACCACAACACCTGGCTATATTTAGAGATGGGGTCTCACTCTGGCCCTGGCTGGTCTTGAACCTGTGAGCTCAGGCAATCCACCCATCTCGGCCTTCCAGAGTGCAGTAATTTTCTAATAATGAGAGAATATGCAGGTCATACTACTTGGCAGTGTTTTTTGGTTTGTTTTGAGAAAGAGTCTCAAGCTGTCGCTCTGGGTAGAGTGCTGTGGCGTCAAAGCTCAAGCCATCCTCTTCCCTCAGTTTTTCTATTTTTAGTAGAGACTGGGTCTTGCCTTTTGCTCAGGCTGGTCTTGAACTGGTGACCTCATGTAATCCACCTTCCTTGGTCTCTGGAGTGCTAGGATTATAGGTATGAGCCACTGCGCCTGGCCTATTTTGGCAGTGTTACCATACCCATATGAAGCAAAAACATTCTCTATTTTGCATGAGCAAAAACATACTTTGAAGTCAGGTGTAGCTCACCAGTGAATGGCTGTTGTTTGGGTGTGCGGCCACAGGACAGTGCTGTTCTTGAGTCTGTCTGCTTCATGCTCTGGCTTTGTCTCTGAGCTTAGCACCCTACCCCTGTGTATCAAGCTGCCCTCATGGTTGAGTCCGTTCTTTTACTATAGTGGCTGTTTTCTGTGTAGGGGCTTTTTTTTTTTTTTGAGACAGAGTCTGAATCTGAAGCTGCCCTGGATAGAGTGCCCTGGCGTCAACAGCTCATAGTAACCTCTAACTCTTGGGCTTAAGCGATTCTCTTGCCTCAGCCTCCCAAGTAGCTGGGACTACAGGTGCCCACCACAGCACCTGGCAATTTTTTGGTTGTGGTTGTCATTGTTTGGCAGGCCCGGGCTGGATACAAACCCGCTATCTCTGGTGTATGTGGTTGGCGCCCTAGCCACTGAGCTACAGGCACGGAGCCAGACTCGAGGGAATTTTTGAGCGATTTTTGATTTTCTAAAAATGTTCTCTTATGGGATGGTTGCACAACTCTAAAACCAGAGTACTAGAAGTCATTCACTTAAAGTGGATGCATTTTATGGGGACTTCACATGCCTTCCATGAAGCCCAAATTAATGCTGTTTTCACAAGTAAATAAACACATAATGTGCTACGGAGAAGAGTAGAGAATGGGAGAAGGAGAGTGATGAGTTGTCAAGACAAAGCAGAATTAATGACTTTTGTTTTTTATTACAATGGAAGAAACACTGGAGAGCTAGTCTAGCTCCCCTTCTGTCCTTAAACCTGCAAAACAGTCTAGAACCCGAGTGTGAGAGTCCTGTGCTAATTCTTGACCCACTGGGCCAGAGTCCTCTGGGGAGGGAGAAGGCTGGTCAGGCCTTGCCCCAGACCAGTGCCCTGAGTCCCAGGGTGATACAGGCCTGTATATGTGTAAGGACTCTGCTCTGTCTCCTGCATCCTTACACATGTTTTGCAGGGCTTATGTTAAAGCAGCACAAGCTTGCTGAAGGGCCACAGGCCAGGCTGTTTGATATGCTTTTGCTCCTGTTAATGCTTCAGACTTCTCTAAATGTTTTTCTCAAACCTGGCCCTCTCTAGCTGGGTCTATAAACAAGTGAGGGTGCCAGCCCAGGGCACATGGTCAAGGTGGGGCAGGCAGCTGGGACCTGCCTGGGTATGAGGCTGGAAGGGAGTTTGTGAAGAGGGAGTGAGGAGGTGATTTCTAGGGAACAGCCTTGAGTTTAAAGGGTTCCATTTTGTCTCCCAGGAGCTTCCTCCTGTGTGGGCTTTAAGGATGGTTTTGGTTGTCACTGTTATGTAAATGTGGTTTTTTGTCTTTTCTTTTTCTAGCATCTGGTGATGGAGAATCACTGGTAAGATTGTGTTGTTAAGTCTTGCTTTCCTCTGAAGTCTTTATTTCCTGAATGGCTGCCTACTTTCCTTTAATCTATCCTTTCCCCAAAGCCCCAGGGTTGAGGTTAATTTGAAGTCATCACACTTGGAGGTGAGAAGAGTGTCTGTTTGCCATGTCTGCTCTAGTAGCAGACATTTAGCACTTTAACCCTGCTTGTTTCACACATCTGGGGCTCTGGCACCCAGTTCTGTGTGACACCTGGGTGAGCGGGCAGCCGTGGGCCCACGCTCCTGCCTTCTCTGCCATTTTGCTTCAGTTGTTCTTTAAAGCTACTTCATGTCGCTTTTAAGCAGCTTTGAATATGTAGTGACTGTCACCCAGAGTGCAGGAGTTTGGTGTTTTAAGTCAGGTAAATAAAAAATGAGGAGTCAGGTGTGGGAGAGGGTGGGTGAGAGCATGTGTTTATCCCATTAAAATGAGTTAACATGTAGGTTTTTCCTTCTCAGGATGAAGATTCCGAATTCACACTGGCCTCTGATTTTGAAATTGGACACTTCTTCCGAGAGAGGATTGTCCCAAGGGCAGTGCTTTACTTCACCGGGGAGGCCATTGAGGATGATGACAATGTACGAGGCTGGGGGTGGAGGGTGGGGGTTGCTTCCCCTGGGGCCTACCTCTGTGGGTGCAGAGTGGCCCTGAACTGTGGCTTGGGAAGCCCTGAAGCCTGAGGTTTATTATTGTCAGCAACCAGATGCTGTAGTCCTAGTGACTGTCCTGTGTTTGGGGGGAAGTAGACTAGGGGGAGGGAACTGTGGACACCTGCTTCCTCTGTGGGTCCCATCTAGTGCCATACCTCACAGTGCCCTCAAGAGACCCAGCGCCTCACTCATGTTCCACATGAAGTCTGTAAGCGTTTGGAAACATCTCACCATGACGAAGATCTCTTTCGTCAAAGTCTGGCCACATTAAATGATTACCAATAGTGGGTACACGATACCCCATCAGCCCCAAAGAGATAGAAATCCATGTTCCCCAAGAAAACAGCGAGACTAGGTGTGTCCCTTTTCTCTCCACACTTGAGAGAAACTGGCTCTTCCCTGGTCAGAACTTGTAAGAAGCAGAGCCCCAAGGACTGCTTAGCACACTCCATCTCAACAAAGGCTCAGGTTGCCACAAATCTTGTTCTGTGGAAAATAAAGTTGCTGTATTGTTGGAAGTGTGTTTTAGATCATCTCCATGTGCTTGTAGCTCTCTTAGGTCTTGTGGCTACATTAGGTCTCCTTTCTTAAGTCTGTTGGGCTTCAGCCGGGGGTTGGAGGGCTGCAGGAACTTGGGCAGGGTTGAGAGGCCTGCTTCTCCTCATGCCAAGTTCCCTTAGTGGGGAAAATGTGCCTGTCTACTGTGTCAGCTTTGAGGTCTTAGACTACTTGTCTGACTTGCAACACGCAGTTTGCTCCCATGTGCCCAGAGTGGGAGGTCGTCATGGGAACATGGCAGGCAGACATGGCTAGTGTAGACTGTAGTTGCTGAGACTTAAGTTTTACAGATTCTAGAGCAGCACTTTCCAGTAGAACATTCTCTGATGATAGAACTGTCTTCATCTGCCCTGTCCATTACAGTAAGATAGACTGCATGTGCCACTTGAGGGCTTGAATTGTGACTCGCTGGGACTGAGGAACTGAAGGTTTCAGTTGAAATTTAGTTAAGGGATAGTGGGTAACACATTGGAAAGCTCATCTTTAGACCAGTGGTCTTGAAACTTTTTAAATCATTACCCATTGACTTAAAAAGATTTGACTGTGCAATATGTGCTAATTTATTTACTTGTGACCTGTGCAGTGTCAATGCTGCTGGTGACACCTTGGTGTATTTGTAGTGAATGTGCAGTTGTTGATGCGATACATTGAGTGCATTCAGGGCTGTCCAGCCTGGGGCTGATGGGCCAAGGGTGGATTATGTGAGGACTTCTTTGCTTATCTGTGGTGGTAGCTATCGTGAAAATTATGCACGGACATTTCCCCACTCCACTCAGCAGCTTTTGTTAGTGTTTGTGTATTTAATGTGTGGCCCAAGGCAGCTCTTCTTCAGTGTGGCCCAGGGAAGCCCAAAGGTTGGACACCATAGGAAGTGTGAATGCAAATGAAACGGCTTAGACTTGAGGCCCAATTCTGCCCCGTAGTAGCTGTGTGACCGCTTTGTGCCTCAGTTTCCTTCTCTGAAATGGAGCTGTTGGGAAAGTCTCTAGTAGTCATAGAGCAGTGATTCTACTAGTCATAGAATAGCTTCAGGCAGGGTGGTGCCTGTGGCTCAAGGAGTAGGGTGCCCACCCCATATGCTGGAGGTGGTGGGTTCAAACCCAGCCCCAGCCAAAAACTGCAAAAGCAAAAAAAAAAAAAGAATAGCTTCAGGCACAGAGTAGTTACATTGTTGGTGTACGTCGGTATAGAAGGTATTTTCACTCATGCTGGGGCCATTGTGAACCACATACCATACTTGGAAGTTGTTGGAGGAAAAAGTGACTACAGGAGCCCTGGCTCTGCCTCTTCGAGCTCCTGCACCAGGCAGGTGTCTGGAGGGTGAAGTGCTGTGCTTAGAACCTTAAAGAATAGACACTTTCGCCAGTTTGAGGCTAGTTCTGATCTGACGTAAAATGTAAGACTTGAAGTCTTGCCCTATGTCAGGGCAGCTAGGGTACTTAGAATGAAAGGGTGCTTCTTGGGGGTCAGGTCCCATCCTGCTGCTCTGCAGGGCTGGGAACCACCATCTGAGCTGAGCCCCACCTACATGATGGGATCTTGCATAGTTCCACTCAACGTTGTATCTAAGGAATATATATGTGTGGGCTCATAAAAAGGGGAAATGTTGGTGGCACCTGTAGCTCAAGTGGCTAAGGCGCCAGCCACATACATCAGAGCTGGCAGGTTTGAATCCGGCCCAGGCCTGCCAAATAATGACAACTACAACCAAAAAATAGCCGGGCGTTGTGGCGGGCGCCTATAGTTCCAGCTACTTGGGAGGCTGAGGCAAGAGAATCGCTTAAGCCCAGGAGTTGGGGGGTGCTGTGAGCTGTGATGCCATGGCACTCCACCAAGGGCAATAGCTTGAGGCTTTATCTCAAAAAAGGGGGGGGGGGGCGGGGAGGGATGTTCATAAATGAAACTAGATTTTCATGTACCCTGGTTATGCCACCAGTAGTGACAAGGTTTATTTTGCTTTTGGTTTAAGTCTCACATTCAAAAAAGTCTGTCCAGTGATGTCTTTGGGTAAAAGAGAATTTGATTCCAGACCAAGCAACTGTAATGTTGGAAGTTCTTTGAGTATTTAAGTTTTAACTTATTTGGTTGATTAAACATCAAGGTTTTAATATGTTTCTACAAAAGTTTCTCTTTCTCTTTAAGGGATGTAAAATGATCCCCAAATTCCTGCGTGCAGTATTGTACTACAAATTCATTAGTTTGCAGAAATCTTCTTTCCCCCATGTCAGTCAACAAAGAGGCAGTCAGAGCAGAGCTATGGTACCATGTTCCCAGTGTGTGGCCAGGCTAACCGGCTGCTTTGTCTACTTACCCTACTTCTTACTCCTTATTTTGAGGGATGTTTAAGCAACATCCCTGGCATCTTCACAAGTATCCTTAGCCAGGTCCAGAAGCCCTTCGCAGCTCTCTCTGTCTGTGGGGGAGTTGGACTGGGGCCACCTTCTGCCCAGGCAGCCACTGAGTTTTCTGTTCCCCTTAGCCTGATGAGGGAAGAACTCAGTGGGGCTGATGTCCTAGGGTGGACTGCTATCATGGTATTATAAACCTATAAATGTTTTCTGTTTTCTTTCAGTTTGAAGAGGGTGAAGAAGGAGAAGAGGAGGTAAGAGACAAGTTATTTGAAACATTCCATGAAGTTGGATTTTCTTTGGCTTTCTGTGCTTGAAGGCTGTGAAGTCATAGGACCGTGTCACACCCATTTTGTTTGAAGTTGCTTTTGACTCTCTCACAGAGGAAGTGGTGTAGCTGTGGGCATCCATAGCTTCTGACCCTGCAGTTAACTCATGAAAACATACCTCAGAACAAAGCCATTTAACAAACCAAATCTACTTTTGCAGAAATGTGTTTATTTTGGGGTAATCTGTGAGAACAGAAAGATACCCAGAAATAATTTAAGTGTCCAAAGGAAGCAATATAATCATTTGTGGATAGCAATAATTGATTTTCTTCTAAATTAGAGTATTGTTTTCATTTGTTTAGATAGTAAACTCCATAAGAATTTAAATGTTGGGTGGTGCCCATAGCTCAGTGGTAAGGCGCCAGCCACATACACTGGAGCTGGTGGGTTCAAGCCTGGCCCGGGCCTGCTAAACAACAACGACAACTACAACAAAAAACAGCCAGGCGTTGTGACGGGCGCCTGTAGTCCCAGCTACTTGGGAGGCTGAGGCAAGAGAATCGCTTGAGCCCGAGAGTTAGAGGTTGCTGTGAACTTGATGCCACGGCACTCTACTGAGGGGCAACATAATGAAACTGTCTCAGAAAAAAAAAGAATTTAAAATGTTGTCTTAACTGCTAATTTTCACTCCCTGTATTTAATATAGGAATTAGAAGGTGACGAGGAGGGAGAAGATGAGGATGATGCCGAAATTAACCCCAAGGTTAGTCATTTTGGGGCTGTCCAAACTTACATCTGCTGCACTTTTAGACTTTTTTTAAAATGTTCCCACTTTGAGGCAATGGTATTCATTTTTCTCTAATTAGAACATTTAAAATGTAGGAGAAAATACTGGAATGAAGAGCTGTTCAGATATCTTAACGATTTGAGTCGTAAATATGCAGTTCAATGCTTTTTCATCTTTCTTAAGCTGTATCTTACATAGACTAATTCAGCAGAGCAACATTCTTTTTTAGATCTTTAACTTTTTTAAGGTAAGGTGATGATTTAATGACAACATATATTTTAGTGTGTTTAGAAAAGGTGCAAAGAGGGGCGGCGCCTGTGACTCAAGGAGTAGGGCGCCGGTCCCATATGCCAGAGGTGGCGGGTTCAAACCTAGCCCCGGCCAAAAAAAAAAAGAAAAGGTGCAAAGAGGCTTGGGGGTGGGGGGGTAGGTGCAATGGCTCATGCCTGTAATCCTAGCACTCTGGGAGGCTGAGGCAGGTGGACTATTTGAGCTCACATGTCAGAGACGAGCCTGAGCAAGAGGCAAGACCCGTCTCTACTAAAAATAGGAAAAACAGACTCGACGCCTGTGGCTCAAGAGGCTAAGGCACCAGCCACATACACCTGAGCTGGCAGGTTCGAATCCAGCCCAGGCCCGCCAAACAACAATGACGGCTGCAACCAAGAAATAGCTGGGCTTTGTGGCAGGCGCCTGTAGTCCCAGCTACTTGGGAGGCGGAGGCAGGAGACTCGTTTGAGCCCAGGAGTTGGAGGTTGCTGTGAGCTATGATGCCACAGTACTCTACCCAGGGCGACAACTTAAGGCTCTATCTCAAAAAAAAAATAATAAAATAAAATACAAAATAAAAATAGAAAAAAAGCCAGTACTGGGGAGGCTGAGGCAGGGGTATCCCTTGAGCCCAGGAGTTTGAGGTTGCTACGAGCTATGACATCATGGCACTGTAGCAAGGGTGACAGAATGAGACTCCAGACCGGGCACTGCGGTCACCCCTGTATCCTCGCACTCTAGGAGGCTGAGGTGGGGGGATTGCTTGAGCTCATGAGTTCGAGGCCAGCCTGAGTAAAATAGACCCTGTCTCTACTAAAAATAGGGAAAATGAGGCAAGAGAATTGCTTGAGCCCAAGGGTTGGAGGTTGCTGTGAGCTATGATGCCAGGGCAACAGCTGGAAACTCTGTCTCAAAAAAAAAAAAAAAAAAGGCTTGGGGGGTGACTTATTAGTTCATGTGTAGAAAAATAGAATTGTAGCATCGTTTTACAATTGACAGTTATACTTGGGCTGAGAATCCGTAGATGTGTCTGGATAGCTCATGAAGCTTATATAATTCAGAATAAATTGAGAAGATTTGCTAAAGAAAACTGAGACTTTAAGGGAAAATGAGCGGCCAACCCCATTAACTTTATCTGTTTTTTTTTTGTTTGTTTGTTTGTTTTTTTTTGAGGTGGATTCTCACTATATTTCCCAGGCTGGTGTCAAGCTCCTGGGCTCAGACACTGTCTTAGCCTCCTGAGTGGCAGGACTAGAGTGTGACACTGGACCTGGCCAATTTACCTGTGAATTTGGATTTTTATTTATAGTCTCAGAATAGCTTAAATCAAGGTACTTTGACATTTGACGCATACTTAAAATCCTTGTCTGCTTTACAGTCCAGAACTGCATTAAGAATTTGGTTTTTCGGGGTGGCACCTGTGGCTCAAGGGAGTAGGGCCCCAGCCCCATATGCTGGAGGTGGTGGGTTCAAACCCAGCCCTGGCCAAAAACTGCAAAAAAAAAAAAAAGAATTTGGTTTTTCTAAAGCATAAAATTTATAGCTTACCTGCCTCTTAGAATTAAATACATCATGGGCTGTCAGAATATTGTCATTACCTGACGTTTTGTAATTTGTACCTCTGTCTGACTAGATGTTATTTGTTGATTTACCTTTGTTTTTGCCCGCAGTGAAATGTGCACTAAAAGATGTCTGTGTAACAACCTGGCTCTGTGATTAGTTGATTACACCAGATATTTCCATAAATGCATGCTCATGGTCATCACTCCTTCAGGGCTAGGATGGGAGAAGAGCTTAAAACTTTTTAGAATGTGCCTTCTAAATACTACTTTGGGAATAGGCTCCTGGAATTGCTCACCATCTGGAGGTTGGCCTGTTGATCCTGGGGCGACTGGACCAAAAGTCTGTGCTTAGCAGGTGGTGGTGGGTGTGGGCACTACTACAGGGTTAGAGTTATGGGGGAGGCTGGGTTGTTGGTCCGTTAACAGTATTGGTGAGTAATTGACACCATCACTGCTCTTTGGGTGTCTGGTTGCCAGGTGTACTGGGCTGTGTTTTCTGCCCTGTGGGCACTGAGGGGCCACGTTTGCAGTGGTGGTGGTGAATGCAGGGCCTGGAACAGTTTGCAGTGTCCACTCCCTCGGGCCAGCACACCACTGGCCCCTGTGTGCCTTGCTTGTCTCACTGGCTTCTCCCTGTGCTCCGTGCTTCAGTCTCTTCTTTCCCCCGTGTTCCGTCCTGCTCCCTCTGTCACCTTGTAGAATCCTGTCTCCTTTCACTCCCACTTTTCCCAAAGAGTGCTCTCACCGGGTGACTACAGGTAACTTAGTGAACCGCACACACTGGCCGTTGGGAAGCCTTTGTTTGTTTTGTTGGTTGGGGGTGGGGGAGAATGACTAAAAATGTTGGGGCTAAGCTACTGTCCCTTTATGTGCCCCTCTCCAAAGTCACTGACAATGTTTGTGTCTGTACGAGCAAAAGAAAATGAGAAAGTAAAGACGCTCTGGTGTGAGGACTGTTCTGTGAGTGCAGAGAATGTTTCCTGACCTTTTTGAAGCACTAGATATGGGTGTTGAAGTTGCTCATTCCAAGTTCAGTATTTTGCAGCCCTTTTGTATCATGAGAAATTGTGGCTATTTCCTCCTGTATAATTTTGTGAGTTTCATTTTATTTCATGCTGACAGTTCCTTTCAATTTTTTCCCTCGTTTAGGTGTAATTTTTGTCTGTTAATCATTCATACGTTTCTAGGTAAGGTGGAATTCCATTCATACCTAAATTGCAAACTTCTGATCTATACTTTGTACAATGCATTGTTTTGATTTTGAATAAAAAGGAAGTTGCTGTCCAAGCACTCTCAGTATAGGTTTGACACGGGGCTTTCGAAAGAGCAGTGTTTTCACACAAGTGTCTGTGTACTTTTAAAACCAATGAGCAAAAACTAGATTTGGCTCTTGCTTTCTGAGCCATATTCCTTGCTAACCAAGTAGCAAAGGTATAACTCGGGGGGTATTTTCATTGAAGGTGCTGCTTTCCAGCAGGAAGACATAACAGGAGAATTCTTGCAAGGTGGCACCCATAAGTCACCATAGACAGGAAGCCCTCTGGGGACTTAGCTGTCCCCAGCCCTGCTGGCCACACCACAGCAGGATCAGACATGCTCTGGCAGCAGAATGGGCCCAGTGTGATTTCTCAGAATGTGTCCGTCTGGTGACTGTTTGCACTGTTTGAAGTTAGGTGTTGTTCAGACCAATAGTCATAGAAGGAGTTGGATGAACTTTCAGTGTGCCAGGTGTTTTTATCTAAAAAGTTTTGGTGTCAGTTAGAAAGAGTACTGTTGTGAGGCTGGTGGAAAGTGTTCTGACTGAAAATTACGACACAAGAAAAAAGCCAGTTGTAGATGACAGTGAGTGCAGTGAGCCTGGGGAGCTGCTATCCACCCCGCCACCCTCAGTTCTCTGACTCTGTCCTGGGATGGACTGGCAGCAGGCCATGGGAAGAGAGCAGCCTGCATCAGGAGAGTGGACACCAGTCTGTAAGGGCATTCATTGCCCAGAATGACAGCATGATCCTGGCAGTCGTTTGGGAGTTTAGTGCAGTGGTTCTCAACCTTCCTAATGCCGCGGCCCTTTAATGCAGTTCCTGTGGGTCTCGACCCACAGGTTGAGAACCGCTGGTTTAGTGGCATCACCGGCCTGCCTTCCTCATAGGCCTCCCTCACAGAATGTTGGTAAGCACACAGGCATACCAGCCTCACAGAGTTGCTGGGACCTGCTGCAGCTGGCATTCAGCTGTGGAGTTGAGCATGTCCTCCAGAGCTAGGTCTGAGCACTTGCATGTGTGTTTAAGATGATGTCCAGCTGCTGTGAGTTCCTGCAGTCCCCATGTCTACAGAGCTCAGCCACTCTCCTCCCCATCCCCAGGTACTCTGAAGGGAGTCCTCAGTGTAGTGTTACCCACAAATATCTCAGCATTTTTCTCCTGAGGAAAGGGGCTCTTCTCTGCCACACCACAGCCCCCTGTCTGCCTTCAGGAATGGCAGCTCTGGGTCGGTGATCTGGTTTCTGCAGCGGAGAGACCTTGCCAGGTGCTTGGGCACTAGGGCCTCTGGTTCCCTAGAGAGGCTGTTGCTGTTCAGTGGCATGGCTTTGTGCCCTTTCTCAGGTTAGTTGTGATCAGTTAAAACCCAACTTTAAATGGTTCCATGAGAGGCAAGGTTTTTGCAGTTATTTCTTACTTTTTAAAATGCCAGCTCCCCCCTTCCTGATAGGTTTGTAGTGATTAATGACCAAACTTGTGGAAATCTGTGACATGACAGGCTTCTCCGGTTGCAGTTTTACTTTGGCCTATATTACAGTGCACATTTATAAAATTTACTCTAAAACCCTCATCACCCAGTGCAGGCTGGGTTAGCCTCAGTGCCTGGCAGGGGTGGGGCCCTGCGCTCCCCTGCCCGAAGGCTTCACCAGCCACCCCTGTCTGGCCCTCTCTAACAGTCTTCACTATCCTGGTTATTGGTTTTATTTAAAACAAATAGGTAATACATTCTTTTATTAAAAATATGTATTACATCATTTATGCAATGCAGACTAATTTATATTTGTACAGGTTTGTACTGCTTGTCTAGGATGACTGGGGGTCTGAGCGAGGAAGCGGATGTTGACACCATATGGCTGGTTCAGCATCTGCATCCCCCACTGAGCATCTCCTTTGAGCAACATGTCGGCACTCAGAAAGTTTGGGGCTTAGGAGTATCTCAGATCTGGGATTTGGGCTGCTCAACCTATAACAGGATAAATTAAAAACACCGTCTTACACAGCATTGTGTGTGCCTTAAGTCTCTGATGGCCTCTCTCACAGCCCCAGTTTTGCCCTTCACCCTGCAAAATCCATTCACTCGCCCCTTCCCCTTTCTCACCTTGTCCCTCTGGCCATGTGCACGCTACAGTGCTCTGCACACATGGCTTGTCCCACTTCCTACCTGGGCAGGCCAGCAGCTCTGTGCCCTCAGCCACTGCTCCGACGACCTCCGGGCCTACCCTCAGACGGCATGTTGACAGGACTTGTCAGCAGCTTTCTGGCCAGGGTCTTGGTCAGATTTATTATCTCGGGGCCAGGCTCTTTGGGCAGCGTATGGGGCAGTGGGGTATAGACGAAGGTCCTCCCTCCCAGAGTGGCCTGCCAGCCTTATTCCTGGGCTCTTCCTTTTAGAATTAAAATACAGAGCTTAGACCAGGTCCAAGGTTACTTGTTTTAAGTATCCTTTGTACATCTTACTTTTTTATCCCTTAAATGTGATTTTTCCAAAGAGTGAACCACAGCCTCAGCTCATACCACAGGAGGAGTCAGTGGTGTTAACTCAGGTGCAGGCTTTTCCTGGACTCCTGGGTGTGCCAGATCCTATTTAGGGTCACCTGTAATCTAAACAGGCAGAAATCCTAGGTCACAGATGAGTAAACTTACTATCGGAAAGTACGTGTATCAGTGAGGTCATGGTCTGTTTCCCAGGCTACAGCTGGTCTCCACACAGAATTCATGGAGTTGCTGAAAGTGGTTTAAAAGATATGAGGTCTATACCTTAGATTGTATTGAAGTGAATCGGCTCTAAGAGTAGAATGATACTTTGGATATCTTTTCTGGGAGGATGGAATTTCCCACTTAGTGAGACCAGTAGGAGGAAGAGGGTGACTTGTTTGTGGAGCTCTGAGAAGTTCATTAGTAAAAATCGCAAGAGATGTTCTTCGCCGGGAACATCTGTCCTGGCACCTCAGAGATCAGGACTGGCACAGGAGAGGGCAGAGCCTCCAGGTGTGGGCAGGAGCTTCTGAACCACCAATTAATCTCTGCAACCCCAAGGAGCCCCTGCCTTGTCCCTAAGCCCTTCCTGCTGAATACACCATGACTGTGAATGCTTCACAAGCTTGTCTTTAGAAACAGAGAAGGCAGCCTTGCTGTGACTTTATCTGGGAATGGGCTTTGTGTTTTGTCACTGTTAAAGTATATTGGTGGTAGCTGTTTTTTCAATAAGAATGAATGAACTAATGTCTTGGTTTTCATTGTTGGTTGGAGATAATGTGGTGAGTGACATTGGTTTTGTTCTCTCTACAAGTCTTGTTTTCTTTCATTGACAGAAAGAACCCAGCCAGCCATCGGAATGCAAGCAGCAGTGAGAGGCGGGGGGGCCCTGCCATGGGCGGTCACCTCACATAACTGCCTGTCAGGACTCAGCCCCCAAGCAGGGGCCTCCGTCCTGCTCACCATCCTGTCGACAGTGCTTATTACATCTAACTCGTTTTTCAAGTGCATGATTTTCACTTTTACTTTCGCTTTTTCCTTATTTTGCTTAACTTGTACAGTGGCAACTGAAATGCATTTCAGAAATAGGAGGTTTAGTTCCAGCACCCTCTACAGCCTTGGTGCCTGCAGCTCTGGACTTCCTTAGGCCCTGCCCTTTGGGAGGGCCCCTAGACCACATGGGGTGGAGTGGGAGGTCATCCTGCTAAAGGGCTAAGGTCTGGTGATGTCTGGGGCATCTAGAACCTCTTCCACCAGCCCTGCAGTCAGACAGACTCAAGAGACCCACACGCTATTCCAACCACTTAACCTGCTGAGTGTGAGAGCTGCTTCTGCTGTCGTGTTCTAATCATCTCAGAAGAGCCATGTAGAGTAAGGTCCTGTTCTCCTTAGGATGTTTTTTCCTTGCGTTTTATTTTTCTAGGGGTGGGGGTGGGGTTATGGCACACACCGACTCTGAGGCGAGCACTGCAGGGTCATCCTCGTATTTATTTATTCATCCATGCTGTGAGGACTTTGCACTCAGTGTCGCTCATTCTCCCAACTTTGGAACCTGTCGATGACTTGAGCAAGAAGATGTGCATCTCCTTGTAAGAGGGAGGCCTGTTTAGAAGAAAGAAGCTGCTTCCCACTGCTGAAGGCAGGAGCTTGTTCTCATGACATGCAGACCATGTGCTGCTGACGGGGAGTGTAGGTGTCACTAGAGCACCAGTGTCCTTCATTTTCCTGGAGAGGGCTGGACTGCCTGACGCAGCCTTTCATTTCAGTGTAAGCATCAAGTCTCGCTGTCTCAGTGGTTTCATTTTTAGCCCCATCATTCGTCCTGTCTTAAAAGCCTTGGGTGTGGCCTGACTGGTTGGCAGCTGGCGCGGTAGGGTTTTGAGTGTGTGACAGTGGTCTCTGGCAGCTGGGACCACTGTGTCCACACTGTGACCAGGCATGTAGGACTGTGCTCAGCCTTACCTTGTAACACATTTGTAACTGAATACGGTGTTCTCAATTTGTACAGAATAGTTAGAATATTCTATTAAAGTTGTGAAACATGAAGCCAGTGCTGTGCTTTGTGGGGGATTCTGCTGGAAGGAGTGGGCAGGTAGGCTCCATGGTCTGCCCCTCAAAGATGAGGCTGCATGCCCATCTGGGCTTTCTGTCCTGCCCTGGGTGTTGGTGGGTCCAGGACTTGGGGGCCTCTGCTTGTTGTGTCAGTCCCTGCAGTTTTGAAAGCACACTCTTAGCCGGGCGTTGTGGCGGGTGCCTGTAGTCCCAGCTACTCGGGAGGCTGAGGCAAGAGAATCGCTTAAGCCCAGAAGTTGGAGGTTGCTGTGAGCTGTATGATGCCATGGCACTCTACCAAGGGCCATAAAGTGAAACTCTGTCTCTACAAAAAAAAAAAAAGCAAGCACACTCTGAGGAAGAGGCTACCTGTGGCTGTTGGGCCTGCGGGCCCCTGCGCTGCAGAGTGTGGGTGAGGGTTGTTTCTCATTTTGGGGTTTATGCCCTGTGGGTCCAGAAGGCTTCCAAAGGGAAACTCCTGCATAATAGCCCATGCTACATCCTCCTGGTACTTCTCTGATGCCCCTTCATCCCTACTGGGGGGAGCTCCACCCAGAGACGCTTGCCCGTCCGCTCTTCTTTGACCACATGGAAGCCCAGTAGGCAGTGGTGCTGAGGCTGACTGGGCCTGCTACCTCCAGCTCACTTTGGCCTGCCTGGGAGCAGCAGGAAAGGAGAAGGCCCTGGTGGCCACAAGCAGACACAGAAATGGCCAGGTGCAAGCTTTGATGAGAATGTGCTTCTGGTGTGCTCCAGGGTCTGTGGTCCATTCTGTGCCCCTTTCTGTCACTATGGGGTGAGTACTACTCAGACCTAATGGTGAAGGTGCCATTTCACAGTGACCTGTCCTCAGCTCCAGCAACAACAGCCCTGCGTGGTACCCAGGGCACCTCTTAGGAAGGGCCCCGTTCACTGCCTCTCTGGTGTGATCTCCAGGTGTCAGATTTTCCTGGGGCATTCAACATGAACCTGTAGGTGCACACAGGTTATTAGATCAGAAATGATCGCACAGAATGGTGTGCTGGTAACTTCAAAGGATTCGCAGGAGCAGTTTGAGCACTGGGGGCAGCCTGGCAATCAGCTGGCCCAGGCACAGCAGTGCTGGAGGGTGGCTGAACATCTCACTGGGGAGGCAAATCCTGGGGGTGCTGTTTTCCTGCCAGATTGGTAAGAAGAGCCTGATGGGACAAGTGAGTCCCCGCAGCCTTAACAGTAAGTAGTGTCACCTTGAACAGTGCACCCCTCCCCAGTCCTGAGGTGCAGCTGACACCCTGGACAGGGTTCAATGTCCAGGCCTCCCCAGGCCCCATAGCCCCATGGTTCCCTCCAGCCCAGGCCCGCGTGACACTCCTTTCCAAGGGTCTTCATTCCTGGTGGGTGTTTGGAGCCACCTCCCACCACTACCTGTGGCCCCTGCTGCCCCCGCCCTCCTTGTGGCCTTCATCTTGTTCCAGCCCCTAGTTTGGTTCCTCTCAGAGAAGTGAGACACTCGAACCAGGACCAAGCTGGCCATGTGAACCTGTTGCTCCAGCTACTTGGGAGACTCAGCCCCAAGGATCACTTGAGCCTAGGAATTCAAGACCAGCCTGGACAACATAGCCAGACCCTATCTCAAATAAGCAATTTCCAGAACTGAGTCAGGGCCCAGCAGGCCTCTGGGCTTCTTCCTGGCCTGGGGAAGGAGGAATGGTTATGCACCCTGGCAGGCAGGTGGGAGGCCAGGCCTGAGGTGCTCTTGTGCCCTCCAGGCCTGTGCTCAGTGGTTTCAGTGCTCCCCTGTGCCAGCAGTTAGAAGTGGATGGTGGCAGTGGCCATATGTCTGCAGAGGGGGAACACTCAACAAGGAGAGGATGGGAGATGACCCAGTAAACTAGCGTCCTGCTGCTATGAAGTTCTAGAACTTACCACAGGACAGTGGCTGCCTGCTGGGGATCTCCAGGAGGGAGGTGGCCAAGGAGCTTGGAGGGGGGAGGGGTGCCAGTGGCGGACGCTGAGTGTCCATGAGTCACCTCCAGGACCCTCCTCACATGGGTGTATTTGGTTGTCTGTAAATTAGATGTCATTGAAGCTTATGTTTCAAAAGGTTCCCCAAATAGGATGATTCCACTTGAAACTGGGTTTCCCCTTGAGGAGTTCAGGAGCCGTACCCCCAACCCCTGCTCAGGGCTGGACATTCTGACAGCAGCTAGACATCCTGACAGCAGGACTTGTCCCTTGCTCACACTGCCTGGTGGTGATGTGTCCCAGCCGTAGCCAGTCGGCCCCACTGGGGTGAGGCACTGTTTATGTGGGATGAAGGCCTACCTTGATCCCCTCCTCCTCAGGGCCAAGGGCTCCTTTCCCCAGGTCTTGGGTCCAGAGCTTCTTGCCACCACTAATGTCCCTTAGAGTGCCCTAGGCCTGGCCTCCAACTCTTGTCACTACCAGGATCAGATCTTGCTCCCGAGGTGGGAGGGCAGCAGCCAGGAGGGGCAGGGGAGCCCTTGGCCTGGCAGCCCATCCAGGTACACCCTGTGTGCTGATGCTGACCTCTCACCTGCCCTGGCAGATCCCTCTCTGTGGGCCAGACTTGTTTGGATGTGAATCCCATCTCAGGGCTCAGTACCCAGTGGGCCACAGGGGACTTTGAGAGTGGACTGCAAAGGAGTGGCCAGGGGCAGGAGGTGAGAGAAGTGACTGACTGCCCATGAGGTGGCCACTACAGCCACAGATCCCTGAGGGAACTAGCTCCTCACCAGCTGACAGTGGACTTTGGCCCCTGCCCTTGGGAGCAGTTGACTTCCCAGCTCCTCTAGAGGCAGGCAACTTCCCACCCCCTGCCGACTGGGTTTCCACCCACCAGGCAGCCCTGGTAGGCAGTAGCCCTGTGGCAGGGGCTCTAGGACCCTTCTTCAGGCGGGCTCTGGGTGAGCTTTCATGATAACATTTTCCCTGGGACCTTCCCCACTGGAAATGAAGGGCCCTGCCCTAGGTCACACAGGGCCAAGCTCAGCCAGGTTCCCACTAGACCGTTGACCAGAAGACTCTTGAGCCTTCCTGGGCTAGCAGGAGGGTGAAGGGGGACACACCCTGCTGAGGCTGAGTCACCTTTGTGTGCCTGGGCAGCAGACTTGCCTACCAGACTGTCCCCACTGCCAGTCACTGGCTCAGCCTGGCTGTGCTGACTCACAGCTCTCCAGGGGCGGTGGCCGGATGTTACTTTCCAAGACAACCTGACAGGCTGGCTGGGGCCAGAGACACAGGTAGCTGTACCTGTTCCAGGACCCCTACAGGCAGCCCCATACAGGTGCCCCCCCCCCCCCCCGGAAGCCTGTGGTGTCAACCACGTTCCCAACCTCCCTGGCTCTCAGTTTCTGCCCTTCAACACGTGGCGAGGCTACTCCCCCCTCGCCAAACCCCAGGTGGCCTATGTTGCAGCCAGTGCCCTGCCTCAGCAAACCAGAGCACAGGTGCAGGGGCCACCAGGGAGTACCTGGGAAGGCTCTGTGCCTCCACCTACCCTATTTCCAGCAAGGGCTGCCCTCCCCAAAATCCAGGACCCCAGACCTTGTGGTGGGGGTGCCCTGATATCTGCCCTGGTCTTAACACAGTCTCCTTTCTCTGCCTCTCCTAGGATCCTGTGAGGCCCTGAGGGAACCCTCTGGTGAGGAAGAGCTCCTCCTCTTAGGAGCTTCAGTCACCTTTCTGCCACATGAGGTCACACGCACAGGTTTCAGGAACTAGGACATGGACATGTCTTTTGGGTCCACCAGCCCACTAAAGGGAGCTTTTCAGGCAGACAAGCCCATGGGGAGTGGTCATACCGAGTAGCTGGAGAGAAGGGCAGGCCCACCCCTGCATTTGGCCACTATATTGGTGAAAACAGAAAACCAAAAAAACAGTTTCACTGTTGGCCCTGCTGAGGGGAGACGGGCACTTGCAACTTTCAGGTGGGGTGTAGATGGGCAGGCCCACTGCTGGGCCCTCTTCTCCCAGTGACCACGCACCTGAGGGCCTGCTAACCCAGCCACACCACCTCTTCACTCTGTCCTGGTGAAATGTTTGCTTATGTGTGTGAAGGAAGAGGTGCCTGACGCCCACACAGCAGTGCTTGTCAGGATCAGGAGATCTGAAGAAGCCATGCATTGTCCTGTGGTAGTGAGGAGAAGTGGCAGGGATGCCGGAGCCAGGCTCGTGTCCCTGCATGTGTAAGTACACCTCTAAGTCGTGGTGAGTACGTGCAGCGTAAGACCTGCCGCCTTGGCCATCTGTGAGGGCATAGCTCAGAGACATCAAGTGGAGCTAAGCATATTCTCATTGCTGTGCAGCTGTCACCACTATCCATCTCTAGAACTTTCTCATCACCCCAAACTGAAGCTCTATCCCCATAACTCCCTATCCCCTCCCCAGCTCCTGGCGACCCCATGCTACTTTCTGTCTCTGCAACTCCAGGGAACTCATGTAATCCACACACACAAATCATTCCACTTTTATCTGCTTGCGTCTGGCATATTCCACTGAGCACAGTGTCCTTAAGGTTCACTCAGTTTGTAACCTGTGTCACCCTGTCCTTGTCAAGGCTGACCACTACCCACTGCATGGACAGACCACTCTCACTTGTCCCCACCTCTGTGGACATGGCTGCTGTGGACGTGGTTGCACAAGGGTCTGTTCCAGAGGCTGCTTTCAGTTCTGAGACATAATGAGAAGTGGAATTGCAGGACCACCTGGTCGTCTGGTACTTGACCTTTTAAGGAAAAGTAAATGCATTTTTTTTAAAGGGTGAAAGGGCTGCTCCTTATCCAGAGTGGCCCAGGATGGCCAAAGAGATGAGTGCTCAGAACTTTGAATTCATTCTGGCAGATTTTTACCTTTTTTTTTTTTTTTCAAGAGACTGAATGTCACTTTGTCGCCCTTGGTAGAGTGCTATGGTGTCATAGCTCACAGCAACCTCTTGCCTCAGCCTCCCTAGTAGCTGGGACTATAGGCACCCACCACAATGCCCAGCTAGTTTTCTATTTTTAGTAGAGATGGGGTTTTGCTCTTGCTCAGACTGGTCTCAAACTCCTAAGCTCGAGGGATCCTCCTGCTTCAGTCTTCCAGAGAGCTAAGATTACAGGTGCGAGCCTCTATGTCCAGCCGATTTTCACTTTTTATGTCAACCATAGACTATAACATTTTGGTCATTTTTTTTTCAAGGGGGAAAAGAACTAATACACATACACTGGCAGGGCCCCTGTCTCTGACCTGCTGAATAAGAAGCTCAGCCCAGAGCTTCTGGTGACAACCCTGCCTGGGTGACTCCAACAGCTGAGTGCTGTCCCAAGGGTCCTCTGCCCCATACTCCCTTGCTCCTTCCCTGTATTTTGTTTGTTCCTTTGTTTTTTCAAGCTTCTGGAGAGGTCCCCATGAACCAGTCTGCCAAGTGACCAGGAACATCAGCTGAGAGACTTGGGGAAAGGTCCCTCTGAGACCCCCGGGCCGGCTTAACTTCACTTAGCATCCTTGGAGTCCATTAGTGTGGCAGACACAGCCCCACCTCCCCAGCCCCTGCAGGCTCAAAATACCCTGCGGAAACCCAGAACAACCTTCCCTTCCTCAGACCCTGGTGAGCTCTTATTCATGCCACAGCCCTCTGCTCAGAGGGGGACGGTGGGCCTGGCCCCAACTCCTGCAGGACACCCCCTTACCCTCACTCCTGTCCTCTCCCTGAGTTTCCCGGAGCCAGAGCAGGCTGGTGTTCTGCCTTACACGCGAGCACATGCGGTTCCACCAACTTGAGTTGCTCAGTACAGAGATTTGGATCTCTGAGACAATGAGGTAGATGCTTTTTTAGCCATCTCTTGCGAGAATCATTTCCTGCATACTAGCCTGTGCCCTGTGGTTCCTAAAGAATAAACACTGTAACTGCATTCCAGGAGCAGAGTGATTTCTGAGTAGGGTACTGAGGGATGAACAGGAGCTCACTGGGGGGCAAGGAGGAGAAGAGCATTCTGGGCTTCTCATTCAATCCCCAAAGCCCTGTCCAGTGGGTCCTGCTTGTCAACTCTAGTGGAGGAGCTTCTGGAACCAGAGGGACAAAGGACACTGTCCTCAAAGGCCATGGGTAGGCTGACTTGAATGCCTGAAACCAGGTGCCTCCTGCCCCTAGGCCTCTCACTTTCCTCAGGCTGGCTGGGAGGAAACAGATCCAGAGCAGGCCTGAGTCATAGGTCCTGTCCTATGGGATGGCAGGCTCAGGTTAGGCTGCTTTGGGTACCTCTCAGGGACTGGGACTCCAGACAGCCTGGGTCTCCCACACCCACCCCAGCAGGGCCTGGGACCTGAGGGCCAAGGGTTATGTGGGTGGTGAGAGGCCAATCCAAGATGGCTTCCTGGGGGAGTCCAGGGCAGCAGGTTCTCCAGCGGGAGCAGGGGCCCCTCCTGAGGAAGGGGCCGCCTACTGGAAGCACCCCAGGCACTTAGGACAGGCCTGATGACACATGGCTCCTTCACAGGCTGGCTGGATGGTCTGGCTGGTCGGGCAAGTGCTTAGAAGGCTCAGCCTTGTCACCACAGGAAGTGACCTCACTCTGGGAGTTTCGGAGAGGTACCTGCATTCTGCCCCAGCTGCCCACAGCCTCACACAGCTGGGTTCTAGTGCTGAGAAACCAGAAAGCCAGACACGGCAGCAGGGTGTGCCTAGGCCTACCACTGCCTGCCTGGGCACCCCTTTGGCTCAGCTCTGTGCAAATCCCCCTCGGACAAATATTAGTAAACTTGGCTTGGACTGCTGCTGCCTGATGACACCAACTTGAGGCAGAGCCCCTCCCCATTCTGGAAAGCAGCCACCAGATGTCCCCAACCCAGGGTCCTCTCAGTCCTCAGATTCCAAAGTGCAATAAAAGAGGAACAATAATGGGTTGAGTCCCACTGGCCACTGTGTGACTTTGGACAAGTCACTTTACTTCTCTGAAACCACCACCCTGTGCTCCCTGTGAAGCCAGGAAAGCAACCCCAGCAGCCCCCACCTCTGGGGACCCTGATGGGGAAACAAGGCCACCAAGGCCTCATAGTGATGCCAGTGACACCTCCTCCTGCATCAAGTGGGCACAGCTCTCCTGGGGTGCAGTGGGATCCACACCAAGCCCTCAGTACCCAGCAGGAAGCTGGGAAAGGGGGGTTGCCCCAGGTCCTGTCCTAGGGGCTCCTCTGGTCTCTTACCTATCAAATGGCTCTGTGGTGGGGTTCCCCCAGAAGATCCTTGCCTGGGGTTACTATTTCAGCACCTTGCCATGTCATTATCCATCCCCCCCCCCCCCATAATCTTATCTCCAGTAAAGACCTCAGACAGGCCTGCTTGGGTGATATGTCCCTTCTTGGCAGTCACTGCACCTGTCTGTGCCACCATTTTGGCATCTGCAAATCGGGGTAATTGCTCCTTCCAGGGCACTGCTAAGGTGGGAGGTTACTCAGCCCCAGGTGGGGCCAGAGGAGGCTCCCACTCAGTCCCAGATAAGGAAGACTGAGGAAGGCCCAGCGGGGTGGGGAGGGGGATTTAGGGGACAGCAGGTTAGCCTAGCCTCTCCAGTGTGGGGTAAGGGGCAGGCAGGCAGCTAGCTGGTGTGGGGTTTATTCAGTGGCAGGCTCTGGCCCCAGGGTGACATCCCTTTGTGAGCAACCTGCCAGGCCAACCCCTGTAGCCCCTGAGGCTATGGATTATTATTGCCCCATCTTCACAGAGGCCCCAGAGGCTCCTGACATCTCACACTGTGCTACCTCTGGGCAGGATTGGGAGCTGGCTCCCTCCAACTCTTACCATCCTCTGCATAGGTCCGTGATGGTCTGGCCAAGCCCAGGATGTCTGGTGGCCACTGGGGAGGCCCGACCATCCTGCAGGCAAGGGGTCTGGCCCCTGGGGCAGGAGCTGCGGGCAGTGAAGCTACCAGGGTCCCCTTCAGAGCTCTGACCTATTCCCATTTTCCCTGCCTCGACCTTGACCTTGTCTATGAGGGCAGAAGCAAAGAAGGGGCAGGGCAGGCAGGAAGCTCCCTAGGGAGGGCAGGAGGGCTGGGTCTGAGTCAGAGCACCAGCCCAGGGCTGCAGAGTTTACCAGCCTCCCCTGAGAGCAGCTGGGGGTATCCAGCCCAGACAAGCTGGGCAGGGCTGGGGAAGCTCCTCACCTGGCCTCAACTCTTCTATTCAGTTCATCTCTCTGGTCCTCTCCTCCCAACCTGTTTCCTTCTCTCCTCCCTGACTTCTGTTTCCTTATTCTTTTTCTTTTTTTTTCTGTAGAGACAAGAGTCTCACTTTATGGCCCTCGGTAGAGTGCCGTGGCCTCACACAGCTCACAGCAACCTCCAACTCCTGGGCTTAGGCGATTCTCCTGCCTCAGCCTCCTGAGTAGCTGGGACTACAGGCGCCCGCCACATCGCCCGGCTATTTTTTTTGGTTGCAGTTTGGCCACGGCTGGGTTTGAACCTGACACCCTCGGTATATGGGGCCGGCACCCTACTCACTGAGCCACAGGTGCCGCCCCTGTTTCCTTATTCTTTTTTTTTTTTTTTTTTTTTACAGTTTCTTTTTTTTTTTTGGTTTTTGGCCGGGGCTGGGTTTGAACCCGCCACCTCCGGCATATGGGACCGGCGTCCTACCCCTTGAGCCACAGGCGCCGCCCTGTTTCCTTATTCTTGAAGTGGGATTAGAATACCCACTTGTCTGGGGTTGCCACTGACTGGCATAGGGTGAGGCAAGCCCGTGGGGCTCAGAGGACCCCCGCACAGACCACTGGGCACCCACAGATCACACACAGGTGATCTCACACAATGGCTCCCTTGAGGCAGCAAAAGCATGCCTCACCCCAGCCAGCTTTTCCTCATCTCCCACTGCCTGGAGGGCCCTCTTTGCCAGGTCTCACTGCCCAGCAGCCCAGGACCCAGGCAGAGCAGGGTAGGCCATGTGGTGGTGGCAGAGAGGCTGAGGAAGGGACCTCAGGGAAGGCTGACATTTCTCCTGCAGTCTCACCCAGCCTGACACTGCAATTCCCTCCACCCACCGACTGGCCCCCTCCCTGGATGCCAGCAGTGACAGGAGCGCATCACCTCTTCCCAGGGCAGGCCCTGCACTGTCCTAAAGGTGGATCTCTCTGCCCATCCCCTGGCCTGCTCCCTCCCTCACCCCAGAATTCCAGCCTCCATGCAAGGACAGGCTGGGCTGACCTGCACTGCCAATCTGGGCACAGCATCCTGGCACAGCCCATCTCTGCCCTCTCTTCTGCATTGCCCTCCCACACCAGGTCCCAGGCCACACAGGTGGACCTACTAGGCAGCTGCCACCTGGATGGCATCCATAGAAGCCTAGTCCCAGCCTCCTCTGAGCCCAAAGTGCCTCTTTATTCCTCACAGTAACTCTGAAGGTGCCAGGGTTCTGGGCTGCATCAGAGGGTGGGGACTTGGAGGCTCCTGGCAAGGGTGATGCTCTGGTATCCAGGTCTTGAAGTGGTTCAGTGGATAGGGCACTGGCCTCATATACTGAGGGTGGCAGGTTCAAACCAGACCCCGGCCAAACTGCAAGAAAAAAATAGGAGGGCGTTGTGGTGGGCGCCTGTAGTCCCAGCTACTCGGGAGGCAGAGCCCAGGAGTTGGAGGTTGCTGTGAGCTGTGACTCCATGGAATTCTACCAAGGGCTACAAAGTGAGACTCTGTCTCTAAAAAAAAAATTACTTTTTGAATCAAGGGACTCTGGTCTGCAGGGGACCTGCAGATTGAATCTGCCTTGGTTGGTCCCCAGGTTTGCAACATTCCCTCCAGGGCACAGCTGGCTGGGGGCATAGAAAGGTGGGGACACCAGAGTAGCTTGGCCCCTGGGGCCCTCCTCAGCCAACTCCACTCCCAGCCCTGGGAACCGGGAGGAGCTGGCTTTCGCTTCCGCCGGCTATTAAACCCTTTAAAGGAAGAGAGTAAATGAAACCACCCGTCTGCCCAGCTAGAAGGCGATGAGTCAGCCGCCCCCGCCGCCCTCGCCCTTGCAGCCCTTGCGGCAGGCCCGCCCCAAGCCTCGGCTTCCCGACCTCTGTCCGTGTGGCTGTGTGGTCATGGCCGGCGGAGCCCGTCCCCCTGGTTGGGACACCTAGAGTCCCGGGAGCAGGATTTGTGGTAGACTTGGTGTGTGTTTCCTGATCTAACACCGGTCACTGTGCGATTTCACAAATGGGAAAACTGAGGCTCAGGGAAGGTCCATCTAGGCGCTGCCCATGGGTGGCAAGATGAGCGATAAGGAGACCGGGCAGGGCCGCTTCCGGAGGTCTCTGAGTGCCCGGGGAGGGGTCCCGAAGGGGACAGGACACTCCGGGCTGGGGAGCAACAAGGGACCTCGGAGCGGCAGGGCTGGACCTCGGGGCGCTTGGAGCGTGGGGATCTAGGCCCTGCAGTCTCCTCGCCCAGGCCGCTCCCCGGGACTCCCGGCGTGAGTCACCGCAGGCAGGGCGGGCAGGGCGCATTCCTCCGCGGGGCCGCCTGCAAGCTGGGGGATCGGCGCCCGGGCGGGTGGAGACCACAAGCAGACCCCCCGGGCCGGCCAGCTGGTGGGGGGACTGGAAGGCAGGGGCCTCGGCACTGGAGGAGGGGGCGGCCTCAATTGGCTTGGCGGAGTACATGGCCGGCGGGGAGGGGCGGAGGGCGGAAGCGCCGGAGGCGGGGCGGGGCGGGGTCGCTATAAAGGCCGCGCCGGGGACACGAGGCGCAGAGCCGGCGCCGCCACCGCCCGAGCTTCCTCGCTCACCGAGCTCTCCGAGCCCCGTGCCCGCCGCCCGGCGCCCGGCCCGACATGAAGACCCCCGGCGAGGTGCTGCGCGAGGGCGAGCTGGAGAAGCGCAGCGACAGCCTCTTCCAGCTGTGGAAGAAGAAGCGCGGCGTGCTCACACCCGACCGCCTGAGCCTCTTCCCCGCCGGCCCCGGCGCGCGCCCCAAGGAGCTGCGCTTCCACTCCATCCTCAAGGTGGACTGCGTGGAGCGGACGGGCAAGTATGTCTACTTCACCATCGTCACCACTGACCGCAAGGAGATAGATTTCCGCTGCGCGGGCGAGAGCTGCTGGAACGCGGCCATCACGTTGGCGCTCATCGACTTCCAGAACCGCCGCGCCCTGCAGGACTTCCGCAGCCGCCAGGAGCGCGCCGCTCCCGCCGCGCAGCACGAGCCCCGCGCCGCCCGCTTGCCCTGAGCCGCCACGGTGAGTGCAGCCTGCGCCCCGGGCGGCGTCGGGCCGGGGCCGGGGGGAAGAACGGCGGGAACCGCAGGCGTCGGGGGAGGTCCCGCCTAGGGGACGCTTTCGAGAGGGGACCGGCGCCAGGCGTCGCGGCGTCCCTAGGGCGAGTGGTCGCAGCCGCCGCTTGCCCCTCTCGGGTCAGGATCTCCGGGTGCTCGTGGGCTGGACCCCGACACGCTGCGGCACAACTCCCTGACCCGGTCCTCTCCCCACAGAACCACATACTGGACGAGTCCAGCCCTAATGGCTCCTACGGCCGCGCCGAGCAGGAGGCCGGGGCGCCCTGGACGGCGGGAGTACGCGAGGGCCTCCCACCGCTGACCACGGCGAGGCTGCCGCCTGCCCAGCAAAGGACGAGCTTCCGCCTGGCCCCGCTGAGCGGGCGCGTTAAGTTATTGGACTATCTATGTATTTATTTTGATGGGTCTTTGTCTTTTGTCTTAATATTTTGTTTTTTTGCACCAGTGTGTCCATTCCAAATAAATGACTCGATCAGCTTGTTTTTCTACCATCCGGCTGTGTTCAGTGAACTTCCTGCTGGGAGGGTGGCACCAGGGTGCCCTCACCCCACAGCCCAGGCTGGACTGAAAGGGGCTGGGACCTGGCGTTGAATGAGTGGTGTCATCAAGTGCCTCCGCATTGGCCGGGAAGTGCCTGGGAAGGACAGGGCCACAGGAGTGGGAGCTCTGGAGTTCACTCATCTCTGGCCTCCCTTCTGCCCACATGCCACTTTTTCCAGCCACTGGCCAGAAGGAAGCCCTTAGCTCTCTGGAGTCTAGCTGCCAGCCCTCTTGGCTAGGGTGTGCAGCACTGGGCCAGCAGGATGTCTGTTGTTCCTTGGGGAGTGAGACAAAAGACTGGTCTGTATCCAGTGGTAGGAGGCTGAGGGCCCTGAGTGTCCAGGGAAAGGGATGGGCGAGACAATTTGACTCAGAGATTCCTAGCGGGCAAGATTCAGGAGGTGTGTACCCCACCCAGAAAGTGTGTTAGTGAAGAACCAGGTTAGGCTGGGCACAGTGGCTCACCCTGTAATCCCAGCACTCTGGGTGGGTCACCTGAGCTCACAAGTTCAAGAACAACCTGAGCCAGAGCAAAATAGCCGGGCCTTGTGGCCGGTGCCTGTAGTCCCGGCTGCTTGGGAGGCTGAGGCAAGAGAATAGCTTAAGCCCAAGAGTTTGAGGTTGCTATGAGTTGTGACACCACGGGACTCTACTGAGGGCAACAAAGTGAGACTGTCTCAAAAAAAAAAAAAACATTCAGACACATTCTGCTCCTGGAGGGGCCTTCTATGGGCTGAAGAGGTTGGTAGGGAGTCAGAGGTGAGGGGAGTAAAGTCCCCAAATTGGGCCCTAATTGATGTCACTTAGCCTTGGCCTAGTAGGGAGCAGACACAGGCCAGGGAGGGTGCTGTCCCTTTGTTGGGTGGCCTTGGGAGTACTGGGTGCTAGGTCCAGAGAAGAAACCTTCCCTGCAAGGAATTTTTGCCCAAATACTCCTTGTGAAGCCTCTGTGCAGAGTGGGAGGGTCCCCTTCCAAAGAGAGTAGAGACCCCAGCCCTGGACCCCCAGCCTGAGGACCTCACCCACCCACAACCTCACCTGGACGAAGGTCCAAGGTTAGGAGGTGAGATGCTGTCCCTGGCAGGGCTCCAACAGAGGCCTGGTCTGGCCCACGCTCTCTGGCAGTGGGTGATCCATCTCAGCTCTCTGGGGCCACTAACAGTTGGCAGCCTTTGGGTTCTGAAGTTTGGAATTCCATTTTAATAACTTCTTTTCAAGGAAGCTTGAAGAAGAAGGGGTGGCTTCCTGGTCTTGGGGCATCTGCAGGCCCAGTGGAGGTTGTTCTCTCTAGGTTGGTCACTTTGTCACAGCAGCTGGGCCGTTCTCCTGCCCTCTGCCCCCCTCAGGATGAGCATGAGGCCTGCCCTATGAGTCTGCTCCAGGAGGGGTTGAGAGAGGCCGCCGAGAGGCCCCTTTGGGTGGCTGGGCCACTGTCACTGGTGCAGTTCTGGGACTGAGCATGTGGGGGGTTTGTGTGCTAGATTTCGTGTTACAGTGAAGACCTTTTTCCTAGATCTCCTTTCCAGCCTCACTCCCTGATTTTTTTTTTTTTTAGAGACAGAGTCTCACTTCATCACCCTCAGTAGAGTGTTGTGGCATCACAGCTCACAGCAACCTCCAACTCCTGGGCTTAGGCAATTCCCTTGCCTCAGCCTCTCAAGTATCTGGGACTACAGGTGCCCGCCACAACGCCCTGGCTATTTTTTGGTTGCAGTTTGGCTGGGGCTGGGTTCGAACCTTCCACCGTCGGTACATGGGGCTGGTGCCCTACCCACTGAGCCACAGGTGCTGCCCCCACTCCCTGATCTTTTTTCGTTTTTTTTGAGACAGAGCCTCAAGCTGTCACTCTGGGTAGAGTGCCATAGCATCCCAGCTCACAGCAACCTCCAATTCCTGGGCTCAAGCAATTCTCCTGCCTCCACCTCTCAAGTAGCTGGGACCACAGGCGCCCGCCACAACGCCCGGCAATTTTTTGGTTGCAGCCATCACTGTTGTTTGGCAGGCGCAGGCTAGATTCGAACCCGCCAGCCCAGGTGTATGTGGCTGGCACCTTAGCCACTTGCTCAGCCCAATCTTTTTTTTTTTTTTGTAGAGACAGAGTCTCACTTTATCACCCTCGGTAGAGTGCTGTGGCATCACACAGCTCACAGCAACCTCCAACTCCTGGGCTTAGGTAATTCTCTTGCCTCAGCCTCCTGAGTAGCTAGGACTACAGGCGCCCACCACAATGCCCGGCTATTTTTTGTTGTTGTTGTTGCAGTTTGGCCGGGGCTGGGTTTAAACCCATCACCCTCTGTATATGGGCCCAGAGCCCTACTCACTGAGGCACAGGTGCCGCCCACTCCCTGATCTTTTAAAAATTATTTTTATTTTCCCAGGAGCACAGATTTCAAGTGTTCTGAATGTACAGTTCCCTAATCTCTTAAACCAACATGTTTCTGCTCTCAGCTGGGCACCACTGCGAGCTGGGTATAGGCAGTGAGCCCCCACCTCTGGTGTGAGCCAAGCTGTCTCTGCAGCAGCAGGGGGACTCCTCAGTGTGGAGTAGGTAGATTCAAGGCTGGACTAATGACTAGGAACACACTTGGGTGGTTCTGTTTTCCTCAGAAACCCTGGGGCCCAGCTGCAGGCCCCCTCCCCCAGGAAGCCCTCCCACCTCTGGGGCTCCCTCTCTTACTGACAGACACAGGTGGCCCTGTGAGAGCCTGCAGAAATCAGGCCGGAAGAGCTCCTAAGGGAGTTTATTGCCAGTCTGTCCTGGGCGCAGAGGTCACTGGACTTTGTCCCTCTTCTGGGCCATAGGCTCCCTCCAGAGGGCCAAGAGGACGAGGAAATTGACAGCGGCCTGCACATGGCCAAAGATGGATACCCCAAAGCTGCGGTACAGGAGGCCACCCAGAGTGGGTCCCAGGGTGCGGGTCAGAGGCTGCACAGAGGCACAGAGGCCCAGCATGGTCCCTGTGTGGTAGAGGGTGGGGGTAGGAGTCAGGCCCTGGGCAGGTTCCTGGCAGGATGCCCATCTCTCCTGACTCACCCCCACCTCATATCCGGTGTCCACATGGTGTGGTCTGGTGAAATATTCCCCCAAATGCCCCTGGGTGTCTCCATCTGCCTGCTCCCATGGGTCACCCAGCCACAGAGGGAGCTATACAGGGCAATTCCCTGATGTGGGGCTAAGTCTCCTCTCTGCTCCAGAAAGTTCCCAAGCGTAGGAGGAGCCTGGGAATGGGGCCACAGGTTGTGGGCAGCAGGCCCCACCCTCCCAGTTCTGCCAAGGGGGTGGCATCTAGCCTGGGGCAGCCGGGTGCTGGCTCTTAGGTGCTTTCCCAGGACCCACACCAGCAGCTGAGGGCTGCTGAGTTGGGTGGGGTCTGTTGAGAGTTCGGCGCTGGGGCTGGGGTACAGGGTTGGCACAACCTCCCAGTGCCACCTCCATAGCCTCCTGGCCACCAGCCACTGGCCCTGCCACTCTCAAGATGCCTCCCCACACAAGGTGGTGGCCCCAACTGCCTCTTCCTCAGCCCCTGCAAAGCCAGCCCACTCCCCAGGCTCACCTGGCTGCCCCACCAGAGCATGGGGGCTCTCTGTGACCCTCTGGAGCTGTCCCCAGAGTAGACATGTATGTAGAAAGTACATGAGGAGGGGAGTACCCCCAGTACTCCAGATGGGAGATGCCTTCTGCTGATTCCTAGCCCTCAGAGCACCAAGGAACTGTGGCCCCATTCCCAAAGGGGATCCCCAGGCCTCTCAGAGTTGGGGATCCCCCACCAGGTCATGGGAGGAGGGCTTGGTGAGGCCCTCGCTGTCTCAGGGCCCAGCCCAGGAGAAATTAAGGGCAGCCCTGCCTCCTGCCCACACCCCTGAAGACGTGGGAAGAACTATCACCCTCTCTTCTTCTAGGTTCCCAGGCTGGAAGCCCAGTTTGTTCCCAAGCTGAGGGTGGTGCCCTAGGCACAACTGGCCTGTTCCATTCCAGGCTCCGCCTGCACCTCTCCAGGCCTTTCCCTGCTCCTCCTCCTTCCTGCTCCAAAGAGCTGCCCTGTCTGCCTGGAAGCCCTCCTGGCCCAACCTATTTCACGACCCAAGATCCTAGCACATGGAGTCTCAGCCCTGGAAGGCCTTGGGAAGCCCCGGGGCCCTAAGAGGACTGCCCCTTCCTAGGTCTCTTGCCTTCCCACTGGCCCCCCAGCCAGTCTCCTGAGTACCCCTGATGGAGAGAGGTGTGCACTGCACTGTGCCCGGGGCCATGCAGGGTCTAGGGGACCCAGCAGTGTGGAAGTGGGGACTCTCTTAGGCCTCAGGAAATAAAGTTGGGGCTCAGCGCCTGTAGCTCAGTGGCTAGGGCACCAGCCACATACACCTGAGCTGGCAGGTTCAAGCCCGGCCCTGGCCTGCTAAACAATAATGACAACTACAACCAAAAAAAGTTTGGGCATTGTAGCAGGCACCTATCGTCCCAGCTACTTGGGAATCTGAGGCAAGAGAATCACTTAAGCCCAGGAGTTTGAGATTGCTGTGAGCTGTGATGCCACAGCACCTGCTGAGGGCGATATAGTGAGATTCTATCTCAAAAAATAAATAAATAAATAAAAGAAAATAAAAGAAAGAAAGTTGGGTCCAGAGTGGGGGCTGAGCAGTTCTATCTGCCCCTTCTTCCAGGGGCCTAGGGGCTTCCTAATGTCCACTCACTGATATGGGCAGCACCTGGCACTTTTGTGTGCACCTGTGCTGGGGGAGGGGACAGGAGCCCCTGGGCCTCAGAGCCTAGGCACAGCCCTCTTCCTAAGGGCCTCTGCAGAAGCCATTCAAATCCACACCTCCATCCTGGCATCTGTCGGCCCCACTCTGGAAGCCCTGGTGCACCACCTAGCCCACCTACTCGGACCCAAAGCTGTCCTGTCAACCCACATCCAATGGGCAGCTGGGGGCAAGCTTCCCCGTGGAAGGCACTCACCCGTGTCCGAGGCTGAGACAGCCTTGGTCAGCATGCTGTCGGTGACCACGTTGAGGGTGCAGAGGCTAAAGATCAGGCCCGGCACCAGGAGGCAGAAGTGGAAGACGTTGGACATCACAGACTAGCAAGGAGCAGGGGTGGAGGGGCTGAGCTGAGGGGGCCGCTGCTTGGTTCCAGTAGGCTCCTCTCTGGAGCCCTGACTACCGTCCCCCCTCCACACCAAGGCTGGCCCTGGATGTGGCCTGAGGCGCCATGCCCTTGTTAGAAGAAAGAGGAAGGGGCGTGGGCCTGGGACCCCTTATGCAAGGGGCAGCCTGCAGGGGTGGGGGAGCACTCACCATGACCAGCCCCACCAGGACAAAGACCAGCACACTGGCCCGGAGCAGCGCCTCCTCCGAGAAGTGGCTGCTCAGCCGCCCAATGACCAGGCCTTGGGTCACCTAGGCCAGGGAGAGTGGGGAGGTGGGTGTGGGGATGGTGTGGGTGTGGGAGGTGGGGAGAGGGAGCTCTTCTCCAAAGGCAGAAAGGTGGATGGAGAGGCTGATGCCAGGGACACCAGGGACTCAGGGCAGGACTCAGGGCTGCTCCTAGGCCAGGTAAGGCTGGTCACCTCACCTCCTCCATCAAGCAGGAAGTGCCTGGGGCCACACTGCGGGTGACTAGAGGAGGCGTGCCTTGTCCTGGGGGCAGGCCCAGCCCTGCAGAACCGGTCACTCTCCTACTTCCTGCCAGGCATAGTGGAACTGTCTCCAACCTGGAAGGAACATCCTTACAAAAGCCCAACTTTCTCACTTGCTCCATTTTAGACTTCTCTGGCATTTTAAAGGAAGACCTGTGTGACAAGTCTCACTCTGTATGACCCTTCTGAGGGGGATCACATGCTTGGACAGACTTCAATCCAGGACTGAACACGTGATGCAGCCCCTAGGCCCAAATCCTTACCACTGTCTACATGTCCCCATTAACTTAAACCAGCCTCTCCTTCCTGCCTTACAGGTGACCTCGGGGAGCAGAGCAAATAGGCAGGCCAGGTTGCCCACTTCTCTCCACTGTCACCAGCCTGTGTCCCACTGCCCCATCACCCCCAAAGGATTCCTGGGCCACCTACAGCCCCCTGGCTTCTGCAGGGCCCCAGCAGGCCACTTTCCCCCTCTGTCTAGTCCTGCCCCCTCACAAGCTTTCTCACCCTGCAGCCCCAGGTCTCACGGCTTCCCTTCTCCCTTCAGAATCTCTGCCCAAGGCGGCATCTGAGGCTCAAAAGGGTAGGGTGCCCATCCCAAATGCTGGAGGTGGCAGGTTCAAACCCGGGCTCAGCCAAAAACCACACACACACACAAAAAAAACAGAATCTCTGCCCAGCAGAGGCACCTCCCCGACAGTTGCCTCACCTGAAGTATCTCCCTGCTCTAAAAACTCTTCCTTCTTCTCCCCTGACTTGGATCTCTGAGCTCACACACCTGTGAATCTGCCTCTCAGTGGGATGAGAAGCTCATCACCGCAGGGCTTGGGCTGGGCGCTCAGCACCTCAGCATCCTGGGGGCTCTCACAGGAGGGCCTGCAGGGAACAGGGTCTGCAAGACCACCAGGACCCATCCCTTCAGCATCCCACCCAGCTAACCCCAGGCACAGCCTGCTGGGAGTGGGTGGATGCTGTGGTCCCCGGAGAAGCAGGCTTCAGGGATGCAGCCAGGGTGGGGCAGGAAACGGCTTTCAGAGGAGACAGCAGGCGGGAGACCGTGTAGGGATCAGGTTGGGGGCCGCCTCCAGGATCTTCCAGGACCACACCCACCCTCTTTATTTATTTGTTTTTTGAGACAGAGTCTCAAGCTGTCACCCTGAGTAGAGTGCTATGGCATCACAGCTCACAGCAACCTCAACCTCTTGGACTTAAGCGATTCTCTTGCCTTAGCCTCCCAAGTAGCTGGGACTACAGGAGCCCGCCACAGTGCCTGGCTATTTTTTGGTTATAGTTGTTATTGTTTGGCAGGCCTGGGCTGGATTTGAACCTGCCAGCTCCTGTGGCTGACGCTCTAGCCGCTTGAGGTACAGGCGCCAAGCCTCTTTTTCTTTTTTGAGCAGGGTCTTGCTCTGTTGCTTAGGCTGGAGTATAATGGCATGATCATGGCTTACTGCAGCCTCTAACTCTTGGGCTCAGGTGATCCTCCTCCCTCAGCCTCCCAAATAGCTGGGACTACAGGTGTCACTGCACCCAGCGCAGTCCTTTTCATGTAAACATAAAATCCAGCCCTCAACTCCTGCCCCAGTCAGAGTTCATGGCCCCATCCTAGCTGAACTTGAGACCCTACGGTGTGGTGTGGGGATAGGGGGATGACATGGTGGGGGGGCAGACCTTGCCTCTCTGTGGACCCCTCCCCTCCCCAGGCTCCTCCTATGTTATACAGCCTGTGTGGGGAACCCCAAGCCCATCTCCTCTAAGGTATCCCCCAAGGTGTTAGTCACCATCCCAGGCCCATCTCAAGTAGGGTCACCATTGTAACCATGTTAGACCCGACCCCCTTCCCCACTGCAGGCCAGAGGCTGTCAGCACCTGTCCCAGGGGTCTCAAGGGTCTGCAGACTTCAGCTGGGGTCAGTGGCTTCGGAACACAGAGCCAGGACCCAGTGTCTGACAATTGTGGGTTATTATTGTTGTTTTTCTATTTATCTCTTTTTTCCCCACCAGGGTGGCCCCTTCTGGCCTACAGAGCCTGGGCCCTCTCTACCCACGGGGGTGAGGGGGCGCTCCTCTAAGGAGTGGCTATTTTAGCACTAGGGTCTCATTCTGGGCCTGAGGCTGGGGAAGCAGATGGCTTGAAGGAGCCAGGAATGCCACACACTTCCGGAGAGGTTGAGAGAACACCCACCTACCCATCACCCTGTCCCCAAATAGCCCCTCCTGCACTCCAGCTGTCAGGCAGCTGTCCTGGCTGGCAGAATGTTGTCACCTGTCCCCACCATCCCAGGGTCTGGTCTAGCTGCCCAGGAGGAGTTGGGGGTGGGGGGAGCTGGGCTTGGGCAGGGCTTGCCCTGGGCTGGGAACCAGGGGCCGGGGGGCTGTCAGATGAGACACCTGCCCACCCAAGCTATCAGAGGCATCCTACAGCCATGGCGTGACATCAGACTGCTGACCTCGCTGCTCAGGTCTGCGGAGTCCCTGGCTCTGTTCTAGGCACATGGCCACCTTAGATCGTGTGATCCGCTCAACCACCCCATGGGCAGGTGGGCAGGACAGTCAGCCTCACCAGACAGGTGAGAAATGGAGGGTTTGGGAAACTTGCTCTGGTCACATGGCTGATGGGCAGGGGGCAGATGCAGACCCCAGCTGCCATCCTCACAACACGCCCACTGTTGGGGGCTGCCACGGCTCCCTGTCCTATCCCTGCCTGACATACAAATGTGCACATGGTTACCTGTGGACCCCCCCCCCCACCCAATCTGTTGCCTGATAGGAGACTGAGGGCTCACCAGCCTCCATTGGGGACTCACCTACCCTTTGAGACAGGACATTCAGGTGATAAGTGAGCCCTATGTGCAAAGGCTTGGGGCTGGGCGGGGGCTTGAGTATAGCCCCAGGTGTAGGGGCCGAGACCATGGGCAGGGGTGAGTTGGAGCAAGGGACAGCAGAGTTTCCAGCTTTAAGAAAGGAGGGGGTGAAGGCTTGGAGAGAGGCAGAAGAGGGGCAGAAGGGCCCTGGAAGCCAGGCATGTGGTTGACCCAGGAAGGTCAGGTGACGGCATGCATACTACCAGGAAACTGAGTCAGCCAAGCCCTGTGCACCCACTTACCATCTGGAGGACCCCAATGAAGGACATGAGGTAGCCAGCCTGGGCGGCCTCCAGCTGGAAGAAGTCCATGGAGATGATGGAGAACATGACCATGAAGAGCCCTGGGCAGAGACAGGCGGTCATGGGTGCCCCCCATCCCATCAGGCTGCAGTGCCCTCCTCCCTCCCTCCCTTCTTGAGGGGCCAGGCACCTCTGGCCTGGGCAATCAGGCTCTCTGGGCCCAGTCAGTGCTGGTTTGGGGGGAGCATGTGGCCAAGGAGACCTTTCCCTGGGATTCTGTTGGACCCCTGGTGCAGAAGGCACCTGCCTTGGGGGTTGTTAGGTTATAGACTATGAGCAGGAAGGTGCTGGAAGGAGGGACCCAAGGCTGATCATAGGAGAGGGTTTGGCCCCAAGGCCTACACATGGCCTTCTGCTAGGAGCTCTCAAAGCCCTGGTTACTGAAGCTGGTAACATGGGTGGACTGGGTGGGACAGAGGGTCGGGGCCCCATCGGCCGGTCCTAGGAGGGCAGCACCCCCAGCCCAGCCTCAGCTGAGGGCTGCATGAGGCAGAAGAGGGTTTAACCCCTTGGCATCTGGGGACCTTTGCAAGTGGTTTCACTAGTTTCTCTCTGTCCTGATTCCTGGCATCCCAGTTAGAGGATCTAGACAAGGCCTCTGATGCTAGGAGTCACTGCCAGGTGCGTCCCTGATGAGTGATGCCCTGTGGTACACTGAGAGGGCCTGGGCTGCCTGTCCCTTGGCCAGGTGGCCGGGATAAGCAAGTGGTTGGAGACTTGTATTCACTTTCAGGCTTGTGGTCGCTGCCTCTCAGGCTGTCCTGAGAGGACTTGGAAGCCACAGAGCAGGATGGTTAGAACCAAAAGTAAAACAGAGGGTGTGGCCCTAGTGGGACTGGCTCTCTGCATACAGTGACTTCTTGCTCAGCTCCTCAAGACCCATGACTTGAGCCTGGAGGGGAGGCAGAGATACTTCTTTGGCCTCCTCCTCGCCTGCACATCTGGCTGAACCTCAGCCACCCTCCTTGCTGGGGACCTGGTGTGGGTCAGACCTGAAGAGAGGGGAGGTATGGAGCAGGGGACACATGCCAGAGGGCGGCCCTGACTGCAGCTTTGTTCCTGTGGCAGGGCTCCCTTCTGGGCTGTGTGGCTGTTCAGCTGCGACTCACCTGAAGGGAAGCTAGAGACCACCTTGATGAGGAACACCCGCAGGACGCCTGGCAGCAGCAGTAGCCGGGAGATGGCCTTCAGGTCCAACACGCCGGTCTGGGGGCCGCCTAGGCTCCAGAGAGGCAGTCAGACCCCTTGGAGGCTGCAGGCCCCATCCCCAAGTCCATGGCTGCAGAGGCCCCTGTGCCCTCGCCTCACCTGGCACAGCAGGTCCTTTTGCCTCTGGCTTTGGTGGGATGGGAGCTGCCAACACTCCCAGCTCCCCCCAGCCCTGCACCCTGGGTGGGCACCAGGCAGCTCGTCACACTCCCTCCCTGGGGCCTCCTGAATTCAGAGGTGCTCAGGAGAGCCTGGGTGTTGAGCAGTGGAGGCCCCTGATTCCCCAACTCACGGAGCCTAGCATCTGCTCCCAGGCAGAGTACGACAAGGCCAGCGGAAGACAATGGCCAGAGAGGTGCCACCCCAGGTGGCTTCAAGTCACTGTCAAGTGTCTTGCCCCACTGGACACTTTCAAGGGCTGTGCTGTAGGCCTCCCACAGGGCTTCGTGGGTCCTTCTGCCCTTCCCGCCTTCTGCCTCTCTGGCTTTCCCATTGTCCCTAGGCAGGCCTGACCTGCACCCCAGGCCCGCCTCTGGACCCTCTCTCTGGGTCACCACATCACTGTCCCTGGGTGGGTCTGTCCATCTCAGACTGGCCTCTCAGTCCCTGGGCAAATAGGCAAGGCGGTCCAGCCATGTGCCAGGCCCATGGGGCTGAGGCTCAGCCAGGGCCACCCCAGAGGGGACCTCTCTGAGGGACCCCTGACCTCTCCTGGTGGGGCTGGTCTGGCCCACCCTCTGGCCCCACTCCCAGAGCTCCTGCAAAGTGGGGCTGTGCATCCTTACTTCACCTTGGACATGCCAAGTCCTGGGGCCACCCACACTGAGGTTCCTCCTGGTCCCCTCTAGGTCTCAGCAGCCGCAGGCTTCAGGCTATCTGATGCCCACCTCCTCCCTATCAGCTAGGCTTCTACTGTGTCAGCAATGCCAGGGACTCATGAAAGGCAGAAGGGTATGAGCTCTCTGTGGCCCCAGGCTGGGACGTGACCTGCTTCCCAAGGCTCCAGGGGCTGGGGTTTGGGCAGTGACAATCATGAGCCTCTTGCTGGCTGAGGGCTCACGGGGCTTACCTGGCATAGCCTGGGTGTCAGTGGTGGCACACTTGGTGCTGGGGGGGATGCAGGTGACACTGAGCCCAATTCCCAGGAGGTTGGCCACAAAAGCAACAACAGCTGGGCACTGAATCCTGGGGACAACAGCCTTGGCTGCTTAGGGTGCCAGTTCCAGGGCACAGGCACCCCCAGCAGCACCCCCTCCCCAACCTGCTCTGCAATCACACTAAGGCCTCAATGGCTAAAAACAGATCCAATCTGACCACCCAGGTACCCAAAGCCTGTGACCCCCCCATCCCTGACTCTTGCCAACCTGTGGGCCCTCGCAGCCTTGACAGTCAGGGGGAGCCAGGAAGGGGAATCCTGGGAGGGTAGGGCAGAGCCTGGGGGTAGTGGATCCTCCCAGGGGATGGCCAGCTCCCAGGCTGCTGAAGGTCAGGAAAGACCCCAAAGGGCAGGCCTGATGTGTGTGTCCTTGGGAAGGGGTGTCAAGGCCTGGGTGTAAGGTGTCAAGGGGACACTCGCCTCAGGGGCCCTCAGAAACTGCCCCCCATCCTATTAAGAGCCCCTCCCCATTGCTGAGTCTTGAATACTTTGCAAAGCCCCCAGATATGTCCATCAGGCTGTCTTTTGGCCTGCCCAGACCACCAACAAGGCCTGACCCTGGCTCTCCCCTTAGCTTTCCCTTCTGAGAAAGTGTTTCTCACCATGAGTTAACAGATGCAACCTTGGCTGTGACCCCACCCTGACCCCAGAAGGAGCAGGCTGGCCCTGTCACTGGGACATGCTGTTCTGACTGTCACCATTCCCTCCTGAGGTCTGGCCTGCCCTCTTTCATGATGGGGGACACAGGAGGAAATGGGGAACTGTTCACCAAATTAAGCTGTAAGGCCTCAGGGCCTATGTATAGCCAGAACACCCTTCCTCTCAGCAGCTGAGCAAACTCCTATACATCCTGAAATGGCCCTTCTTGGTGAGGCCCCAGTCCTCCTCCCCCAGGTGGGACACCATCTCACTTGCTTTACCAGATGGCCAGAATCTGGCCCTGAGGGCAGGGGGCCCAGGGTTGGCCCTGCAGTGAAACTCCAGTGTGCATTAGATGGCAGCGTGTGAACCGTTTACATGGATGGAGCAAATCCTGCCCCAGACCTCACCAGAGTCCTCAGGTCTGCCCTGGTCAGAACCTCAGGGCACAGACACAAGTGCACATCAGAGTCCTGGCCAGCCACAAATTGCCTATGCTCCCTCCAAACAGTTAAAAGACAGGACTTACACACACACACACACACACACACACACACACACACACACACACACACACACACACACACACACACACGATGCTAGAGCTCTGGTTCCCTGCTGATCCAGGGAAGCTCGTTGGGCTACAGAGGCCAAGCTCAAGCTGGGACCACTCTCGTCTCTCATCAGGTAGTGGTGGGGCTGACATGTGGCAGTGCTGTTGGCCACACACCCCCACCCATCGCCCTGGCAACTCTGTCCCCAGAAGCACGCACTGCCTGGATGTTGGCTATTGGGCGCTCTGGCTCCCAGTGTTCTACACGAATAGGCCCTCTGGCCAGCAGGTAGGGAGAGTCAGAGGGCAGTGAGGCTCTGCCCCCTACCTGATGCACAGTGAGCCTCCCCCAGCTTGGTATCTCCTCCCTGGACCTGCCCAGACAGCAAGGTCACACTGGACATGGCTCCTGCAGCTCCTTCAACACTTTATCTGTGGAGCCTCAGCCGGGAAGGCACAGGCAGTTCAGTCCGTCTTTGTCCACCTTCCCTTCTTTTGGTTGAATGGACAGACAGGAGGCTGGATAGATGGATCTACTGATTTCTTTTTCTTTTTTTTGTTTGAGACAGAGCCTCAAGCTGTCACCCTGGGTAGAGTGCCATGGCATCTTAGCTCACAGAAACCTCCAACTCCTGGGCTTAAGCGATTCTCTTGCCTCAGCCTCCCAAGTAGCTGGGACTATAGGCGCCCGCCACAACGCCTTGCTATTTTTTTTTTTTTTGGTTACAGCCGTCATTGTAGTTTGGCAGGCCCCGGGCTGTATTTGAACCCACCAGCTCAGGTGTATGTGGCTGGCCGCCTTAGCTGCTTGAGCCACAGGCGCTGAGCCGGATCTACTGATTTTTCTTTTTTTTTTAATTTTTTAATAGTTCATTTTATTAAATATATATATATATTTTTTTTGTAGAGACAGAGTCTCACTTTATGGCCCTCGGTAGAGTGCCGTGGCATCACACAGCTCACAGCAACCTCCAACTCCTGGGCTTAAGCGATTCTCTTGCCTCAGCCTCCCGAGTAGCTGGGACTACAGGCGCCCGCCACAACGCCCGGCTATTTTTTGGTTGCAGTTTTGGCTGGGGCCGGGTTTGAACCCGCCACCCTCGGTATATGGGGCCGGCGCCTTACCGACTGAGCCACAGGCGCCACCCTTATTAAATAATTTTTAAGTCAGACCATTGCATTGGTTTGGGGAAACAATTCCTTCCCACTGTCTCAAAGCCTGAACATTCCCTTTTATGTACAACACAGCATGGGAATGAAAGTGGAATGACAGACCCTTGCATGTTAGGGAAGCTGTGTTAATGTTTCAACACATCTTGGTTTAAGAGGAGCACCAGGGTTAAGTTGTTTCCATATACCACCCCCTTCCTCACCACATTTCCCTGCCAGTTTCTTCTGCCTTTTTTTTTTTTTTTTGTAGAGACAGAGTCTCACTTTATGGCCCTCAGTAGAGTGCCGTGGCCTCACACAGCTCACAGCAATCTCCAGCTCCTGGGCTTAAGCGATTCTCTTGCCTCAGCCTTCCGAGTAGCTGGGACTACAGGCGCCCGCCACAACGCCCGGCTATTTTTTGGTTGCAGTTTGGCCGGGGCCGGGTTTGAACCCGCCACCCTCGGTATATGGGGCTGGCGCCTTACCGACTGAGCCACAGGTGCCGCCCATTCTTCTGCCTTTTTTACCGATCAAACCTGAGATACCCTAACTCCCAAACAGTTTCCATTTAACCATGGATGAAGGGGTAGACAGAGAAAGCACCCCACTCCAACTTTCACCTATTGGTATGTGAACTATGGCTAAAACCTAGTGAGAATTTATTTATTTTTTAGCAGTTTTGGCAGGGGCTGGGTTTGAACCTACCACCTGGCATATGGGGCCAGCGCCGTACTCCTCTGAGCTACAGGAGCTGCCCCCCTAGTGAGGATTTTTAAGGAGGCTTAGACAGAAACATGGAGAGTAACATCTGAATTCAAATCCAGAAAAAAAATGCTATAAAGTCTTAGCCAGTGATACAAAAATGCCTGTATGGAATTGGGAATGACTGTCTAGCCAAAAGGTCTAAGAACTCTGGACACAATGGGAGCCTCAGCTGATGATATAGATTGGGTCTGCTGAGCCAGCTGTCCTGAGGGCTTCTAGCAAGTAGCCTGTCTGGCACACTCCAGCTGTCTGTTCCAGTCTGCAGTGAGAGTCCTTCAGTTCCATCACAAAGTACTTTCCAAGGTGTTATAGTTATCTTTAAAGCTCTTCAATTCGAGGAAGTGTTTGGCACGTTTACTCTTCTGACTGGAGGGGAGGTATGTCACCTGGATGGTTGTTGGGGAGACTTCAGGGGATTGAGTTAGGTCTTTGACTGCTGATTGGTGTTGTCCCTGAGAGCTCCCAATTCGTGCTTTGACCACAGTGGCCAGCTCATTCAGGGCTTCCTGATAGCGCAGGTATTCATTCTGACCGAAGACCCCTGTCCCATAACGGGCTGTTTCATAGCCATCTAGCAGGGTATCAATGAGGGCTTTGCGCACACCCTTGAAGGGAGTACTAGTGTTTCGTAGATCTAGCAAGTAGGAGCAGAAATTCTTGCACATTAAGGAACGAGGATGCCAGCCATCAGCACAAAGCGGGATCTCTGAGGCACGAATGGCATCCAGAGCTTTCATCCTGTACAGATAGTTGTAGCAATTCTGATTTCCCTGGGTCTCCAATTGCAGCAGCCTAACATCATCATTTCCAAGGAGTTGGGGTTCATACTTGATATCCTGAACCCTGGATAGTCGAATATCAATCTCCTCTTTCGAGTCCTTCATTCCAAATCCCCAGATTGAAGCTCTCGGGGATGCTTTCGGGATAAAACTTGGGGCAAAGCAGCAAGGTGGCCAAGACCGGTGCGGGTCAGGGAAGCAGCAGCAGGGAGGTCTGGGGTCTGCCCCAAGGATTCAGGGGGAGGGCTCTCGCGGGGGCAGGGTGGGAGAGTTAAGTTCACAGCTACGCCTGACGTAGGAGTCAAAACCCAGAATACACTGAATAGGTGGAGAATGAAGTCATGGAACAGCTCAAGAGGAGGATCTCTACTGGGTCAGATGCGACAGCAGGAACAGGGTGGGGGGTCTCCTCACCAGGCTCCCGTAGGCCATCACCAGCACGACATTCACCCCGGACAGCCAGTTACTGCCGGACGCCATGACCTCTCTACCTCGCGCAGAACGCTCAGATTTACCCCGCTGCCCTGCCTCCTCAGCCCGGGCTCCGCAGAAGCGACGGCGTCTGGGTTTCCTGGGGCTCCCAGGCCATTTCCTTAGAGGGTAAGCCTAAGACAGATCCAGCCTGAAAACATGGCGCATGGAGCTAATAAAGGAGCACTATGCCTTCCCGATTCCCGTCCCCACGTGACCTAAGGGAGAGAGCGGAGAAGCGGAACTACCTACTGATTTTTCTAAAAGGATGCTGGGCAGGACTCAGAGGATATCTCTGTGGCCACTTTGCCTGTGACCTCATTCCCAGCAAATGAGGGCTGGGCTCACAGAGGGCTGTCCTCTGACCCAGGCGCCCATCCCATCCTGATTCCTGCCCCACCTTTGGGGACCTTTTTTTTAAAGACAGAGCCTCACATTGTCATCCTCAGTAGACTGCCGTGGTGTCACAGCTCATAGCAACCTCAAACTCTTGGTCTCAAGTGATTCTCTTGCCTCAGCCTCCCGAGTAGCTGGGACTACAGGCATCTGCCCCAGCACCTGGATATTTTTAGAGGCGGGGTCTTGCTTTTGCTCAGGCTGATCTCGAATCTGTGAGCTCAGTCAGTCCACCCACCTGGGCCTCCTAGAGTGCTAGGATTACAGGTGCAAGCCGCCACACCTGGCCCTTTGGGGGGCCTTTGGGACCCAGAAGCCCACACCCCAAGCTGGTGGAACAGCCGCGCCTGTAGAGCTGCCCCATCCCTGTCTGTAGGCCGGGGTGCCCATGTGGTCATCCCCTCTGCCTGACCCCATTGGGCTCCTACCCAACTCAAAAGTGACGAATACCCACCAAGCTGACCCTTCCCCCTTGCTCTGAACCTCTTAGAGGTGATGGCAGGTTCAGAGGTCCCTTGCTGCTGAGACTTGACCTATGGTGGGTGAGGCCTTTGGGGCTGTACCCCCTTCTAGTGCTCCCCAGAGAACAGGCAGGGTCAGCTGCAACCTGGGTTTATGTGACACCTGGCTCACAAGTGTGTGGGGGCAAGGGCCCAGAGAGTCACTGGATGTCCAGCATAAGGATGGAGAGAGCCATCCTGCCCCACCTCATCCATGCCCCATGATGCCCCGTGGTTTTGGACTGTGGCCAAAACCATGTCTGAAAACGAAGATCTTGGCGGCCCCCTCCTGACTTGGTTTCCCTCTGGCTTTGAGGGGCCCCCAAGAAATGCCTCTTGGCCCAACATTCCCAGATTTCCAGTCCTCTGTGTCCCCCAGCACCTGGACCACCACTGGCCACCCACATGGGCCTCTAAGAAGACCCCAAGCTCCTTCCTGCCCCTGGCCTTTGCATGGGTTTTCCCTTGGCCTGACACCATCTGGCCCAGCTGTTCTTCCAACAGTGACATCTCCTCATCTCCCAAGCCTGTCCCCGACCCTGGCCTCTCAGCCCCTGTGCCCTGTTGGCAAGTGTCCTTGCACCCACATACCCAGGTTCTCTCTGAGAGGCAGCACGCTGCTGTGGTGGTTCCACCCAGCTGTCATGCGTCACAGCTTCCGTGAGCTGAGTCACCCCTGTTCCCAAGGCTGTCCAGGGAAGCCCTAAATGTCTACTCAGTAACTTTCAGGGGAAGCTGCCATCACTGGGGGTGGGAACCCGCTATAGCTCTTGTCCTTGGCCTCACAGGCTGAGGGCCCAGATAGTGTTTCAGGGTCCTGGGGGCCTGCTTTCCCTGGCTGTGGCGACCAGATCAGGTTCCCAGAAGTATGTGCTGACTCACTGAGCACTTGATGGGGGCAACATGGTGTGAGAGCCACATCTGGGCCACTCACAGGCCAGCCAGTGCCCAGGAGGGCCAGCAGGGGACACTTGTGTCTCAGGAGATGCCCTGGGCTCCAGCACTTGTGGCATGATGCCACACCCCCCAAGCCCAGCATCAAACTCTCACCAGTCAGGCAGCGCCTGTGGCTCAAAGAAGTAAGGTGCTGGCCCCATATGCCAGAGGTGGTGGGTTCAAACCCAGCTCCAGCCAAAACAAAAAAACAAACAAACAAAAAAGAAAAACAAAAAAACAAACTCTCACCAGTCCTTGTGAGCATCCGTTCAAATCCAGTCTACTTTCTTTTTTTTTTTGTAGAGACAGAGTCTCACTTTATGGCCCTCGGTAGAGTGCCGTGGCCTCACACAGCTCACAACAACCTCCAACTCCTGGGCTTAAGCGATTCTCTTGCCTCAGCCTCCTGAGTAGCTGGGACTACAGGCGCCCGCCACAACGCCCGGCTATTTTTTTTTTTGGTTTGCAGTTTGGCCGGGGCCGGGTTTGAACCTGTCACCCTTGGTATATGGGGCTGGCGCCTTACTGACTGAGCCACAGGCGCCGCCCCAAATCCAGTCTACTTTTGTGTGGAGAAGGAGGGTCTCCAGGGTGCCAAGAGCCAGGAGTTCTGGCTGGAGGCCCAGCTGTGCCTGTGACTTACTGTGTGGCTGCGGCTGGGCTGACCCAGTCCTCACTGCTCGAACATCCACCCTGGAGGTGAGAGTGGGTCTCCTCCAGTGCTGAATGTGAGGACCTGAGGAACTCGCCCAGCTTGGTCTGCCTGCTTACAGGTATAATTGCCTCTCTTTAGCAAGGTCATTTTTGGGTCTAAGTGGTCCTCATCCTGTTTCATCTGTTGCCACAACACAGAGGCATCATGGACCATATACCAATGAACAGGTATGGTCCTGTGCGTAAAAACTTTATTGCCAAACACAGGCGACATGCTGGATGGCCTGTGAGCCACAGTCTGCCATTCTCCATTCATGAGGTCACCTCCCAGGCTGACAGCTGGACATATTTACACACGGCATAGGCCTTCCCTAATCTCAGAGCCCTTGTCACTGACTTTGGATGTCTGATGGCACCTCAGACTCCACAAGTCCAGCACTGGACTCCTGGGCATCCCCCTCCCCTGCAAACTGCTCACCCTGAAGAGGCCCCATCTCAGTAGGTACATGGCCATCCCCTGGCCTAAACCTCAGAGTCCTCCTGACTCCCTCCTGCCCTGAACTCCTCATGCCATGCTCAGCAAGTCCTGTTGGCTCCACCTTTGGAATGCACCCACCCTAGGCTTGAGCTCCATGTCCACACCAGCCTCTGCTTCCCCCTTACCCTCACCCCTGCCCTGCCCCGAGAGCCCACTCTGCACCACAGGCCCCTTGTCACAAATGTCCCCGTGGCCCCATTAGCTCTTTTCTCAGCACCAAGTGGTGGCCCTGGACACTCAGGCAGAGACTGAGTCCTGGCTGCACTGCATCGCACCCCTCCCCCCACCTCTCTGGGCTCTGGCCACCCTGCCCCTGCTTTTTCTCTAGTAATCCAAGACATCCTGCCTAGAGGGCCTGCACACCCCTATCTCACACACGTGGTTCGCTAGGAGCTGCCTGTCCAGAGAAGGTGAATCCTAGGGGCTGGGATCATCCTTGGACTGCCTTCCTGCTGTGGTGCCCAATGTGCTCAGATGGGAGATGGATGGGTGAGGAGGCTCAGTAGTTGTTGTCTCTCCCCAGGCTGTGAGGTCCTGGGCTCAGGGACATGACTCGGAGAGCCCAGCCTACCCCAGGCAGCCAGGCCCTCAGTCCTGGGCTCCAGAAGCTGGGCACAAACCAGTTAGTCCACTACCCGCCCAGGGCCTCTGAAAGCCAAGTCCACATCCTCCTCCCACCTGCTCCTAGGCAGGTGGGGGTGGAACATAACTGGCCTTTCAAGGGCTAGGGGTACCTGGGGGTAGGGGGGCGGCAATCCTGTTGACATGCCTCAGTTTCCGTCAAGGAGGGGAAGACTGTGTATTCACGAGGAAGGGGCATCTGCGTCCTAGAGTCTTCCCAGCCTCCATGTGAGGATGGGGCGGGGCCCACTGCCTGCCAGCACAGACACAGGTGCACCCTCAGCTGTGCAGGCCGGCCCCATGTGGGAGGAGAAGGGCAGGGGGTCAGCTACAAGTACTCGCATGCCCTCCTCTGTCCCCTAGATGGGACTTGGAGCTCCCCGGGGAGAGCTGCACCCTCTCCTAGGCCTCAGCTCCCCACTCATGAAAGAAGATGGCAAAGTTGGCCTTGGTATAAGTAAATGTGGAGGCTAAAGCACCACAGAACCTGGGATGAAAGGGGGCCTAGAAGCTGATGGAATGTTCTGGAAGATGTGGGCAGGTGTGGAGGCTATCTGGAGAGTTGCTTGGAGAAGGAAGTGAGTGGTGGCTTCAGGGCCTGCAGCTGGGAAAGGGGGAGAGCAGAGGGGGACAGACGGGGCCATGTGGCCAGCCGGTGGGGTTGCCACTCAGCACACCATGTACCACACCCTGCAGCATCCCTGTGGGTCAGAGGGCCTCAGGGCCTGTTCACAAGTAGGAAACCAGGAGAACCTGCCTTCCTGGGCTTCAGAGTCCCAGTTTGTGGGCCACATGCTGGGTCCAACCAGCACAGCCATCTGCAGGTGCCAACACTTACCACCCACCCTTACTCTAGCCACTGGCTCCCAACCCCATCCATCCCAGGCTGAGCTGTCTCTGTTGCCCCAGTCACCCTCCATGAACCTCTTCTCTCCTGTCCTGTCCTTCCTGAGGGCTCCTTCCACCCTGGCTCCTTCCCCTGGACCCAGGCTCCCTCTCTCTCCACTGCCCCATCCAGAACCCATCTACTGTATCTGGCTTCCTCCAGGGCTAGAGATGACCTCCCTGCAACCGACAATGTCACTGGGGGGCCCCTGGCTTACTAGGACATGGCAGTTTAGGTGCAGTCAGTCCCAGCCCCTTCCCTTCTCTCCACTGTTTACTGCCTGTCCCCAGCTCCCAAACATGAAGCACCCAGGTGCAGGGCTCAGGCACCCCTATGCTTTCCTACCTGCAGACTTCCCATCCATTGCCTGTTCCATAGCGCCCTCAATCATCTAAAAAGTACTGGGACTGGGCCTGAACTGGACCCCAGGCCACTTGGGTCTCAGTGCAAGGCCTTTTGACACCGCTAGAGTCCCAGTCAGGGCACTGCCTTAACACCACGGTCTTGAGTTCATACCCAGAGCCCATCCATTGGCAAAACCAAGCCAGAATCTGTCCTCTTCCCCCTCATACGGTTACCCGGGATCAGGCCACCATCCTCTGCCACCTGGACTAGCGTAGAGGCCATCTCACGGGATTCCCTGCAGTGGCACTCGCTCACACATTATGAGTACAGCAGCTGAGTCACCACCTCTGCTGGTGCCCACCAGGGCTCCCTGGCCTGCTTCCTGCCTCTCCTCCATCCCTCCAGCCATGCAGGCCCCTCACTTCCTGCATTGAGGCCTTTGCACACGCTGGTTCTAAATATCTCCCCACCTGCTTCAGGGCTCTGCTTTAACTTCATCTCCTTAGAGGTCCCTGGTGACCCCCGTCCACCCAACCCGATCCTGCTTATTACTTTTGTAGTTCAACATGATACTATAGGAACACATACAGCCTATCCTAGAACAAGAATCCCCTAGGGCAGGGTGGTGCCTATGGCTCAAAGGAGTAGGGCGCCGGCCCCATATACCAGAGGTGGCGGGGTCATCCTGGCCCTGGCCAAAAACTGCAAAAAAAAGAATCTCAAAGGCCCTTACTAGATGTTTAATAAACATCTGAAAGTAAATAACCCCCATACACAGTGGTTAGCAGGGATGGGTATCCTCAATCAGGTTCTGATGAAAACGCTGGGAGGACACTGGAGCCTTAGGAGGGAGGTGCTATAATAAGACCATTGTCCCCTCAGTTGCTGGAGCATCCTGGGCTCAGCCATCACCCAGCTACCTCGCATACGCCTGGGGTTTGTCTGGGCCATTCAGGAAGCCTAGGCTGTAGTCCCTGGGCAGTCCCTGGCCTGGGAGCCTGGGTGGCCCCCAGAGCTCCAGAGACCAGCATTGGCTTATTCAAGATTGGAGAGCTTGGGGTCAGCAGGGCGTCCCGCTCCACACACAGTGACACCCTAGGGTGTGTGGGGTTCAGACACCAGGAAGGCACCACCCCAGAATGGAGCTTCAAGGAAGCCCACACGGGCTGCAAAGGTAGGGGCCGCCAGCTGGTACAGAGCCGCTCCCCATCCTTCCCCGCTTTGGGGGTCTCCACAACAGCCTCCTTTCCCTAGAACCCAGCTCTCTTCCAGCCTCCAGAGCAAGCTGGAAAGGAACTGTCTCAAAAGAGGCTGAACGTGCCGGCAGGGCATAACTTAGGGTCATCGGGTCGCTGCTTCCGGGTCCCCACCGCAGGGTGCCTGGCATGGTGCCGGCGCCTCCTGGCATCCGGGACTCTGCCCCGGGACCGCACCATCTGGTTTCCTTTCGGTCTGGGCGCTCCTCCAGCCAGGCTCAGGATGGGGACTCCGCGGACTGCCCGGAGCTTGCCCGGAGCCTGCCCAGCCAGGGTATGCGGTTCGGAGCAGAGCTTCGGCACGGACGACGGCGCCCCCTGCCGGCCACGCTCCGCTGCACCCAGCCCGCCCTGCGCGCAGACAGGGAAACCGAGGCCGGGGGTGGCGGCGGCGCGGGGCCGAGGGACCGAAGCGCGGCACCGGCGGCGCAGAATTCCTCACCCGCGGCCGTCTGCCAAGTAGCCTCCGCCGCCTCCCGACTGTCCCCGGAGAAAGTCCCCAGTGTAGCCACTTACCCGCACGCGGTGCTCAGGGTCCCACCGAGCAGGGAGCCGAGGATAATGCCCACGCCGAAGCAGAGGCCGATCTGGCCCAGGGCCGCCGGCCGCTCCTCGGGCGTGGACAGGTCGGTGATGATCATTTGGGCAGCTGAGGGTGCAAAGAGGCTGAGGACGCGGGACCCTGGCAGACCCGATGACCGGGTGCTGCCTCCCTCCCCGTCCCCAGCCAGGCCACGCCCCACAGAGTCCCCTCCACCTTTGGCCTAAGTGACACTGCCCCACCTGGCATTGCCCCTGGCCCTACCTGGCATCGTGTGCATGAGCGCCCCCGGCAGGCGCGAGGCGAAGAGCAGATAGACCCCGGGCAACGCGGGGCTGCAGGAGGCCACCAGGAGCAGGTAGAGCGTTGAGGAAGCCAGGAAGGACAGCGTGAGCGCCGCCCGTGCGCCACGCTGGTCTGCGAACCTGGGGGCCGCGGGTGGGTCAGCACCTTACAGGTGGCAGCCAGGTGCCCACCAAGAAGGGCTGACTAAGGAGGCTAGGGTGCTAGCGGGTGCGCCCTTGTGTGGCGCCGGGCCTCCCAAGGAGTCCTCTCTGCTCTCAGGGCCTAGGTTTCCCCAGTGTAGCTGTGCAGGGGCAGCTTCAGTGAGCTGAGGGAGTCTGACCCACAGGACAGTCCAACTCTAGGTGGAAAGAAATGACGGAATCCTAATGGACAAAGGGGATGTGCCTGCTTCCTGCTCCTCAGGTCCAGAAAGGGAAAGACCCTCCCCAGCCACCGCTGCTCAGCATTCACTACCTGCAGCCCCCCTTCTGTTCTGCCCTTGCTGCTCAGTGACAGTGATTTATGGGAGGAAGTTCACTGTCCTGTCCACAGCCTCTCAGCAGCATGGAGACAGGGGGTCCCTGGAGCTCCTGCCTGGGCCCCAGAATCATCTTTTCTTTTCTTTTCCTTTTTTTTCTTTCTTTTTTTTTTTGAGACAGAGTCTTACTTTGTCACACTTGGTAGACTGCTGTGGTGTCATAGCTCAAAGCAACCTCAAACTCTTGGGCTCAAGCGATTCTTTTGTCTCAGTCTCCCAAGTAGCTGGGACTACAGACGCCTGCCACAACACCCAGCTACTTTTTTTTTTATTACTATTTTTATTTTATTTATTTATTTTTTGCAGTTTTGGCCAGGGCTGGGTTTGAACCCGCCACCTCTGGCATGTGGGGCTGGCGCCCTACTCCTTTGAGCCACAGGCGCCGCCCAACACCCAGCTACTTTTTTGGAGATGGGGTCTTGCACTTGCTTGGCTGGTCTCAAACCCATGAGTTCAGGCAATCCACCCAGAGTGCTAGGATTACAGGTGTGAGCTACCACGCCCAGCTCGGAATCACCTTTTAGGTTTCCATTAGGTGGGGCTGGATATTTACAGCCACAACCTGTTCAGCAATTAACCTCCCCCTCACACAATCTCTTGGTAGAAGGCACAGTCTGCCCTGTCCTGGGAGCCCAGTAGGGGCCAAAGCTCCTCTTCAGCTCTCACCCCAGTGGGGGCCAGTGCGAGCGTAGGGAACTTGGCAGGACCTATTCCATTGCCTCTGAGGGGTGGGCCTGGGTCATCGTGGGGGTGTGGAACCCTTACATCCCTGCCCACCGTACCTGCCAAACACAGGCCCGCCGAGCAGCTGAAGCACGCCAAAGGTCGTCTGCAGGTAGCCAAAGACAATAGAATCCAGGCCCAGCCTCCGGGACAGATACTGAAACACAGGCAGGAACCCAGTTGGGAAGGTCTAGAAAGGATCCCAGGATCCGGGATCTGAGGTTCATGATGGGCAGGGGATGGGAGGGAACAGAGAACCGGCTCTGATGATACCACAGAGTGACCTGAGCTCTTAGGTGGGAGCCATGGTGGCCTCTAGGGATGGTGGTGAAGATGGAGGGCAGACAGTGGACTGACACGGACACAGCCAAGGAAGGTCTGGGCTGCTGGGATCTGGAGGCAGGAAGGACCCTCCCCTGCAGGTTCCACCCGGGCAGTGAGGCCCTACTGGATCTCAGACTTTAGGCCTCCAGAGTGCTGAGATGACAAACTTCGGCTGCTCCAAGCCCTCAGTCTTTGGTTCTTTGTTACGGCAGCCCTGACTCTGACCCTGGGCCTCTCCCTAAGTGCAGACTTGGGACCCCACTCCTCTTCTTTCCTGTACCCCCCTTGGGATATACGATCCCTCCTCGATCCATCCTGTGTGGCTTGAGTCCCAGGGCAATCAGTAGTCCTCCCTACTTGCTGCCTCCTCATCCTTCAGCTTCATCCCTACTCCTTCAGGCTAGAGAAGAGGCTGTCCTCTGGGTCTCTCTCTTTTTTTTAGAGACAGAGTCTCACTTTGTCACCCTCAGTAGAGTGCTGATGCATCACAGCTCACAGCAACCTCCAGCTCTTGGGCTTAGGTGATTCTCTTGCCTCAGCTTCCCGAGTACCTGGGACTACAGGCGCCTGCCACAATGCCCGGCTATTTTTTTGTTGCAGTTTGGCTGGGGCCGGTTTTGAACCCACCACCCTCAGTATATGGGGCTGGTGCCCTACTCACTGAGCCATAGGCACCGCCCAGTGAACTGTCTTTTTTTTTTTTTTTTTGTGGGTTTTGGCCGGGGCTGGGTTTGAACCCGCCACCTCCGGCATATGGGACCGGCGCCCTACTCCTTGAGCCACAGGCGCCGCCTCCTTGAGCCACAGGTGCCGCCCCAGTGAACTCTTTCTTTCTTTCTTTCTTTCTTTTTTTTTTTTTTTGAGACAGTCTCTCTCTGTTGCCCCAGGCTAGAGTGCCATTACCCTAGCTCACAGCAACCTCAGACTCCTGGGTTCAAGGGATCCTCTTGCCTCAGCCTCCAGAGTGGTTGGGACTACAGGTGCCCGCCCACAACACCTGGCTAGGTTTCTATTTTTTTTGAGACAGAGCCTCAAACTGTTGCCCTGGATAGAGTGCTGTGGCATCACAGGTCATAGCAACCTCCAATTCCTGGGCTCAAGAGATTCTCCTGCCTCCACCTCTCAAGTAGCTGGGACTACAGGCACCCGCCACAATGCCCGGCTATTTTTTGGTTGTAGCCGTCATTGTCGTTTGGCTGGCCCGGGCTGGATTTGAACCCACCAGTTCAGGTGTATGTGGCTGGTGCCTTAGCCGCTTGAGCCACAGGTGCCGAGCCAAGGTTTCTATTTTTAGTAGAGACGGGGTCTCACTCTTGTTCAGGCTGGTCTCCAACTCCTCAGCTCAAGCAATCCACCCGCCTCGGCCTCCCAGAGTGCTAGGATTATAGGCATATGCTACCACAACCAGCCCCCTGCTTATGAACTTGATGAGACAATCAATCACCACCGCCCCATCCTCTTAGTAACCCCCCGCCTCCTCCTTCCCTCCCCTCCTATCTCTGCTCACTACCTGTCCCCACCCACCTCAGCCTATCACCTCCCCAAGGACTGGGCTCCAAAACTCCTCTCCCCCTTTCTCTCCCAGTGCTCTCCCAGAGTGTGCTATCTTCCTGCTTTCTCCTGCCCTCTCTTGACCCGTCCCCTCCAGCCACTCCCAAAGCTGGTCCAACACCATTCCCACATTCACAACTTCCGGCATCACCCTCCCTGGGGCTACCAATGACCTCCAAGCTGCTACCTCCAGAGGTGAGCACCCGCCTGGGAGGCTCCCTCTCTCATCCATGGGTCCTTGGTCTTTCATGGCCACCACTGTGCGTTCCTCCTGCTGAGCCAGTCTCCAAGCCTCCCTTCACTCTGGGGAGCTCACCCCATGAGAGCTCACCTTGTGACCACCCCCATGCTGGACCTGGGAACTTGATCCTGAATGCTCTGCACTCAGTGTCTAAAATCACCTCAGGGCGGCGCCTGTGGCTCAGTGAGTAGGGTGCTGGCCCCATATGCCGAGGGTGGCGGGTTCAAACCCAGCCCCGGCCAAACTGCAACAAAAAAGCCGGGCATTGTGGCGGGCGCCTGTAGTCCCAGCTGCTCGGGAGGCTGAGGCAAGAGAATCGCGTAAGCCCAAGAGTTAGAGGTTGCTGTGAGCCGTGTGACGCCACGGCACTCTACCCGAGGGCAGTACAGTGAGACTCTGTCTCTCAAAAAAAAAAAAAATAAAATCACCTCAAACTCAGGTGTCCCATCTTCCCCTAAAGACTGGCTCCATCTGCCACTGCCTCTTCTCCATTGCTGGCGCCATCCTTCTAAAGGCTCAGGCCTGAGCCCTTGGTGTCATCCCTGACACCCTTTCTCTCACAGCCACCTTCAATGCATTGGCAATGGCCCTGGACTCCAGCTGCCACTCTCTTCCTCCACCGCCACCACTACTCTGGACTCCTTCCAGCACCTGTGGGTGTGACAGTCTCCCCACCCCCGCCTCTTCACTCATTCTCCCCTGGTACTCCTGCCTTCTCAGCACCCAGGCATTCAGTTCCCCACTCCCCTTTCCAGACGCACGGTCTACACATACTGTTGATGGCAATCACCACTGAACAGCAGCACACAGGTGACCACCAGCTCTGAGGGTGGGGCCTGTTTGCCACTTCCCAAGTTCTGAGGACAGGGTCAGCCATAGGTGCTGGGCATGGACCAAGGACAAGGTAAGTTAGGGGCTGCTCTGTGCCTGGCTGATCTAAATTTTCATTCACTCCTCCCTGAACTAACCCTGTGAGGGAGGGACAGTAATGACCCATTCTGTGATGAGGAAACCAAGGCCCCAGCCCAGGCTACTGCACTGCCAAGGAAGATTTCAAGGCCTGACCCCAGGATCTTTAGGGGGAGTGAGTTGGGCTTGGGGGCATAGTGAAGAGGGGTTTGTGGGCTCAACATTCACCTGGGAGATCCTGCCATGCCTGAAATAGTGATACAGGCCACTACTCCCTGTCATCCAGATTCCCAGGGCTGGGGGATAAGGGCCAAGAGGAGGAGGGGAGCAACTGCGTGGAAGGACCCAGACTGGCTTGGACTCTGCCTGTGCTTCTTGGGAATGAGTAACTTCATTTCCAAGCATGTCTGAGCCTCAGACTCCCTTGGTAATATAAGCAGAGAACTGGTTTTGATTAGGGCTGCCATGGGCTCTGGCACCCCGGAGCAGCCTGCTGACCATAATGGGCCAGCTCTTTTCACTGAGTGGTCCCAGAACTGCTCTGGCTCTAGCGTAGCACAGAGTCAGCAGAGCACCTCCACGAGCCTGGACCCTGGCTGCTCATGAAAATCTCTAGGACAATTTTTTTTTTTTTTTGAGACAGAGTCTCAAGCGGTTACCCTGGGTAGAGTGCCATGGCATCATCATAGCTCACAGCAACCTCCAACTCTTGGGCTCAAGCAATCCTCTTGCCTCCATTTTTTTTTTTTCTTTTCTATATTTAGTAGAGACAAGGTCTCGGCTTTTTGCTCTAATTCCTGAGCTCAAGCAAGTCCTAAGCAAGTTCCATCCACCTTGGCTTCCCAGAGTGCTAGGGTTACAGGCAGGAGCCACCACACCAGGCCTCCAGGCAACTTTTAAAAGTGGCCATTGGGGCTCAGCGCCTGTAGCTCAGTGGCTAGGGTGCCAGTCACATACACCAGGGCTGGCGGGTTCCAACCCAGCTGGGCCTGACAAACAACAATGACAACTGCAACAAAAAAATAGCTGGGTATTGTGGTGAACGCCTGTAGTCCCACCTACTAGGGAGGCTAAGGCAAGAGAAGCACTTAAGCTCAAGAGTTTGAGGTTGCTGTGAGCAATGATGCCACGGCAACTCTACCAAGGGTGACATAGTGAGACTCTGTCTCAAAAAAAAAAAAAAAAAAGTGGTCATTGGCTGATGCCACTGCCTCACCCAGACCAGATAGAAAAGACCTCTGGGGGCTTTGGGTTCTTCCTCCCTCCCCTGAGTGCTGTTGCCTTCTCTGGGGGCCTGCTCCAGAGAGGTTTGTTGGATGAATACACAAGAGCAAAAGGGGGAAGAATGGAGGGCAGGTAGGCAGGCACTGGGCAGACAGCCATGTGCCAAACAGACTGTGAGACAAGTTCCAGAGATCAAATTCCAGAGAATGAGGGGCTCAGGTCCTGTGTCCACATCTGGTGGGGCAGAGAGATTGTCCATTTCACCTGGAATAGGCTGCCTGCTGTGGGCAAGCTGGATGAAGACACTGTAGATGAAGGACCAGGCAGGTGCAAGGAAGGCCTCTCCAAGAGGGTGACTGCAGAGGTCTAGGACAGCCAGGACTGGGTGTTGAGGGAGGGGATTGATAGGGCAAAGGTCCCAGGTAGGAGGAACAATAGGGACAGCTCGTGGAGGTGCTGCCACCAGCAGGGTCATGGGCCTCTGAGTGGTTCCCTGTGGCTTCTCTACAGGGTTGGCTGCACCTGACAGGGGGCACCTTACTTGGCCCACGTGTGGCATGTGGCTTGAGGCCCCCACCCTGAGGAGCCCTGGCAACATCCAACCTCACCCCGACTCCCTGCCACCACCAAGATGGGAGGCAGGAAGGAGGGAGGACAGCTGTTGGCACAGGTTTGGGGAGGGAGATTTACTCACCGGCAAGATGGAGAACTGCATGAAGAGGCAGGTAACCTCCAGGGTGGTCAGCAAGTAGGTCAGTAGGATGAGCCAGGGCCGGCCTAGAGGGTCCATCCTGCCTGGGGTCTGGCCCTGGTCCCTGGAGGCCCCGGCTCCCTGCATCTTGGGCATGTGCTGCAGGGAGACCTGGGAGAGATCCAAGCAGGCGGCTGGCTGGCCGGGCAGGGGGCAAAAGTCCTGTTGATCTGGGCTCAGGTGCTGAGTCACTCAGGCGCAGGTGGGCGGCACCCAGCCTGGCCTCGCCTGGAGAGAACACAGCTTTAGGATTCCCCAATCTGGCTCGCTGGACACCTTTACCTTAGAGGATGAGTCAGGTGGCCCTCCCGCTCTGCACTGGACAACTGGTCTCCCTCCAGGCACACAGCCACTGTGGGAGGGTGACAGGGACATCCCCTGCAGTATGGGCTGGCTCTTTGCCCTAGGCGCCTTACACAAGAAGGCATGGTGCCCTATTGTTAGAGACAGAGGCTCAGAGTGGCTGCTGACTGCAGCTCAGCTCAGGGGCTTCTGTGGACACCAGGCTGATTTGGGTCTCCTTAGACCCACCATGCACCTGTCCCCAACACAGGGCAGCTTAAGACAGCACTAGGCCCAGCTTCCCCTAGGACCCCACCCAGAGCTCCAGGGCTCCTGGTGTGAGGCTGGGGGTGGAGGGAGACACAGCTCAGCCCTCCAGGTTCCCAGGCAGAGCAGCTGTGCCTCAGCTCCAGGGGCAGGTGTGTCTGTCCCCACCCTTCCCACCCCACAAACCTGAAGAAACTGGATTTTGCAGTTGTACTGAGGCCTTTCCTACCTTTCGCTAAATTAACATCTTACGGCACCCTTGGGGCCCGAGATACAGTCAGGGGAGGGGTGAGGTGGCAAGTGCAGAGAGCCCAGGAGCTAGATTCAGCTGCACCCCCAACCCTCGTCGTCAGGGTGCGGGGAAGCTAGGGGAGTTGGTAGCCTCTGCAGGCACGTCAGGGGCACCTCGTTGGGCACAGGCTCGACGCTACACGGGGGTTCGGGGATCGGGGCCTCAGCAGGGGTGAGCTTGAGCACCGGTCGGGTAAGGTGAGCCCCGCCGCGCCTCTTGGGGCGACCCCGCACAAAGACTCCTCCTCTGGGCCGGGCCTCCCACCTGTCTTCCGCAACCCGGCGTTCCGGGAACGCCCGCGCGGCGGCCTTTGCGCTCTCATTGGCCAAACCCGACAAGCCCCCGGCGGGCCCCGCCCGGACCCCGCCTTCGCCTCAGCCCCACCCCCAGCTTTGCCCAAGACCCGCCTCTTCCAGCCTGGGAAGCGGGAGCTCTGGCCGTCTAGCAGGCTTGGGCACCTGTTCTGGGGAGCGTGAGGCGGAAGATGGGACCGAGAGGTGGAAGGGAGGGAAGGGAGAAGCGGGGAGGTGGGGAGGAGGCGGGAAGAAAGCAAACGGCTTGAGGTTAGGGGTGTGGAGGGGAATAAGGGAAGGGGACTGGAGGGCGCTGCTTAGCCTGGCCCTGCTTAGGGTCTGCGGGGAGACCCAGAGATGGGGCGGGGCGACTGGAGCATTTGGGGGAACGTCTCTCTCAGACCAGGAGGCTGCTCCGCGGATTTCCTCATTTCTTCCTACCTCCCTGTCCCCACACCCTTGGCAGGGGCCACCAGAGGTGCATGTACGCAGGCGCACATGGCCTCCAGCCATCTTCCTCTGCTGTTGGAGCCTGCAGGGACACTGGGCTTCCCCAGAGCAGGCTTGGTCCAGGGTCCTGCCCTTGGGGCCACTCATTATTCTCACCTGTCCTCCAGCTACCCTCCTGCCCTGCAGCCCAATGTCAAAACCAGTGTGCCCTCTGCAGCTCCACAAAGCAGAAAACTGCGGTGGTGGGGTGTCCCGAGATAGGGTGGACAGGCATGACAGAGCCCCTCCTGAGTGTCTGAGCAGGAGTGGCCAAAGTCCTGGCAGTGTAGGGGCAGAGCCAGGCAGACCTGAGGCCTGCTGGTGGGGATACCTGAAGCCACTACAAGAGTGAGCCAGGCCACCCCTCAGTCCACAGCACAGGTGAATGCGCTGTTTGTCGAAGGTTCCAGTCTAAACAGTGCAAATGAGGAAAATGCATTTGTAGCTGACATGGGTGTCCCCCAGGTCCTCTGCCAAACTCAGTTTCAAAAATAGTCATCACTAGCCTCCCTGGGGGACTTAAGAACCCAGAGCCAGGCAGGTCCAGCTAGGTTGCTGGTGGGGTGGAGGGCAACACTGAGTGACAGGTTCAAGAGTCCTGGTGGAGGACTGATGTCCAGGTGGTTCTGTGGTCCATGGGTGGGGGGTGAGGGACTGCTCCCCAGAGGTTCCAGACTCTCCAGCCACCTGGCCAGGAGGTTGGGCCATCATCCAACCCCTCATGGGTTGTCTGGGCTGGGGTGGAGGGTGAAAAGGCAGGAGGGAGGTGAGTGTTCCCAAACTGCCCAGAGGCGGGTGGGGGACAGAAGGAGTTGGTTACTTACCACCCTCCTCCTCTAGTGTCCTGCAGGGCCTGTGGTGGCAGGAGGACTGTTTGGGCAGAAGTGATCGGAGCTAGCTCTGCTAGCCCTCCCTCGGTGTTATGTCAGTGTGTGTGTGTGAAGGGCAGGGAGCTTCCTGGTTCTGAGGGAATGTGAGAAAATTGCCCTTTGGGCTCGAGGAGGAAAGGGAAGGACCTTCTTTCTCCAGAGGAAATAGCTTTGGTTGTGGCCCAAGGGCCAGCCTCCCACTTGGCCACTCAACAAACAGCTTGGGAATGTTTGTAGCCTCTGAGAAGCACGGTGGCTCATCTCTAAGCCTTTGACTGCACTGTTTTATCTATGTGGTGGTAGTTCTGCCTGAGGAGACCAGTCTTGGCTGACTGGAAGAAGGGCTGCTTCTAATCTGGGGTCAGGTTTGGAGGGAGGGCTTCTCAGAGGAGGTGATGCTTTGGCTGATTCTTGTGGCCAGGTGTGGGAAGTGCATTCCAGGCAGAGGAAACAGCATGGACTTAGAGGTGAGCCTAGACTTGGGGTGTTCAGGAAGCTGAGAAGGCTTAGTGGGGCTGGGGCAAAGGGTGGGTAGAGGAGTGAGAGGGCACAAAATGAGTCTGGAGAGAGGTGTGGCCCCAGAAGTGCTAGAAGAGGGCAGGACACAGCAAGCTGTACCCTGGGAAGTGTCATTCCAACTGCTGTTCCCTGGAGGTGGGGATCCCAGAGTCTCCTGGCCTGCCCCTTAGCTGGCCCCACCCAGTGTACACTGCCACCTGGATGTCTGGAGCGGCAGTGGACCTTGAAACAGGCAGCCTTGTTCAACCCAACAAGCATTTATGGAACACCTTCTGCATGCAGGTTCTGTGCCTCTTAGCTTGAGTTACAGGGTGCATGAGTATTCGGTGGGGCAGATGACATGCAACCTCTGTGATGCGTAAGTAAATGATGCGATGCTCCTGAGCACTTTGGCTCTTCCTCCATGTGCAGTGGGAACCATTGTGGGTTTCTGACTTGCTTTAGGTTCTAGAAGGATCCTCTGGCTGATGTACTGATGAGAGATGGAGAGGGTGAGCCAGTGCAGGGATGGTTCTGCTGTGGTTCAGATGAGAAGTGAGAGGGGCTTGAATGGTGGGTGGCAGTGGGAGGGAGAGGTGGGACTCTGCACATCTCAGGAAGGAAGGGCTGGCAGGCTTTCCTGATCCACCGGGCCTGCTGAGAGAGCCAATCCAGTGTCATTTGACTGCTGGGGCAGGAGGGCATTTTGGAGTGGAGGGGCAGGGCTCAGGGTCGTCCGTCTGTGGAGGGGAGAGGTCTGTGAGTCAGCAGAGAGGGCAGAAGTGTGTGTGAATTAGGTTGTTAGCCACATCAAAGTGGTATTAGCACTCTGACTCTGGAGGAGATACCCGGGATTGGATGGGGACAGAGAGGGGAGGGGCCAAGGGCCAAGGAACCCCATGCCCAGGGAGAGGGAGAGAAGCCAGGGGAGAAGGTGAAGCAGGATGTGGAGTCCTAGAGCTGGTGGCTGGGTAGAGTGTCTGAGGTCACTGGCTTTGACAGGAGTGTCCTTGGCATGGGGCTGGCCAGTGTGGTTCAGGAGGGAGGAATAAACCCAGCTCAGCCCAGATGAACCTTGTGAAGAGTTTTGCTGCAAAAGGGAGTTGGGAGGGAAAAGTGGGATAAAAAGAGAAAATATTTGTTTAAAATTTTAAGATTAAAAAAAATGTGATACGCCTGTGGCTCAAGAGGCTCAGGCGCCAGCCACATACACCTGAGTTGGTGGGTTCGAATCCAGCCTGGGCCAAACAACAATGATGGCAGTAACCAAAAAATAGCCGGGCATTGTGGCAGGTGCCTATAGTCCCAGCTGCTTGGGAGGTGGAGGCAGGAGAATCGCTTGAGCCCAGGAGTTGGAGGTAGCTATGAGCTGCGTTGCCACAGCACTCTGCCCAGGGCAACAGCTTGAGGCTCTGTCTAAAAAAAAAAAAAACCAAAATGTGATAGTGCAAAGAAGGGAGGAGGATGGTGGGACAATCTGGAGGGGGTGGGAGGGGTGGCCCTGGTGTGGCACTAGTCACTGGAGGGCCAGAGAGGGAGCTGGGCCCCTTGGTGGGTTGATAAGGGCTCCTAGGGGACATTCAGGGGATGTGTGCAAGAGAATGACACCTGTTGTCATTCCTAGCATTCTGAGGACCCACCTCAAATGGCTCTTTCAGGACACCAACAGGGCAGAGTGTGACTCTGGTTCCCCTTTTATCAGCCAAGGCTACCTACTCAGCCAAGGAGAGGTGCAATTTCAGACTTCGGCCGTCAGGGGTGCCCAGACCCACAATAGGATCTGTGCTGGGGCAGGTCCCTCACTGGGGTGCGTCCTGGCATTCCCAAGCCCTGCCAATTCTGGCTTGGTGGCTGTTCTTGGAGTGATAGCCTTATGAGGACACCAACCTACTGTGGGCACTGGGGCACCGCCCCAGGTGTTAGCTGCATGTCGGGGGTGGTCTGGTTGGGAATCTGGGGAATAGTTTTTAGCTCCTGACCCCTGACCTGGTGTCCTTGGGCCTTAGGGGGACAGTCCCCAACCCAGGGGGGTGAGTTTGTCAGGCAGCCCTGGGAAGGCCTAACTGTACCCACTCTGCCCCACCGGTCTTTTGCAGGTGCCACGCAAGGAGCTTGGCTGGCCATTCTACAGAACCTTCTAGAACTGGAGTCTGAGTATGCTCCTGGGATTGTAATTTGGGCTGGGGCTTTGTACGGGGGATGGGGTTGGACCTTGTCCAGGGCAGGCTCTGGGTTCTGAGATGTCCTGTGGGTAGGTGTGTGGAACTGAGGTGTTCAGGCGCTGGAGGAGGCTATTGGGTCAACAGGGGCTTTTCCACTGGCTTCTTGTGATCCAGAGTTCTCAGACAGGCCCGGGCCATCCCTGCATGTCAGTATCCCAGAAAAGAGAGGGCAGCTGCAGTGGGCTTGGGGCAGAGGTCTGGGATCTTGAGATGGGTGCTCCCACCCTCACCTGCAGAGTTGGGGATGGATGTGGAGGGACATGGTTCACAGGCTCCAGGGGCTCCTGCTGGCTGATGGCCACAACTGAGAGGGGTAAAGGCCTTGGGGAAGCATGCTTGAGAGCTGCATGGAGGAAGTGTTCATTGTGTGAGGCCTGAAAGCTGGAGATCTCAGAGGCTTTGGAGGGAGCGCTGGGGAGTGTTCTTAGGTAGCGGGGGTCCCCTTTCTCACATCGCAGGCCCAGGACTGAAGGGTTTTAGGGTGAAGGCTTCCTATGCTGAAAGGGAGACATCCTGGGCAAACCAGGTCCTCCTCCCTCTCCGGTCCCTTGAGGTAAAACAGACTGTCCTTGGGCCCTGACTAGGAGGGAGGAAGGGAAGATGCTGGAGGTGGGGGAGGGGTTGGGAACCTCGAGACAGCGGGCTCCAGCTTGCAAGGCCCTCAAAGGATGCCTCTCCCAACTTCCGTGCTTGGGAAGGAACAACTTCAAAAGAGGGATGTCCATCCAGTGAGGCTGGAGGGGGAAGTGGACAGCAGCTGGCAGTACTGGCTTGACAAGGGCTTCAGTGTGTTACGCCTGTGTGAAGGATCAGAACCTGGATCAGGCAGAGGCTGGCCTGTGAATGTCACAGGGAAGCAGGGCTCTGAAAGAACAACCTCACACCTGTTTACCAGGCAGGGCCAGGGAAGCCAAGGCAGGGTCCGTGGTGTGTGCTCCTGCAGTGCTGATTCCTAGACTGGTATGTGCCTGAGGGCCCAGGTTTGCCGCTGGCCATCTCTCAGGTCCCATGTCTCCACCATGTATGTCTCCTTTGCTCCTAGCTCCTCTTCTCCCAGGTATAAGGGACAGCCCTGAGCTCTCACCACCTAGCCCACAGTCAACATCTTCAGAGCCTCCATTGATTAAGAATTCAGTAGAGAAGGCAGAGAGTAGCAGGAAGGACTCCCAAGAAGCAAGAAGAGAAGTCGCTAAATGCACACCCTTACTACCCTAGGATGCCCCTCAGCCCTCACCTGGCTTCCACCCCAGACTTGGCCGCCTTGCCAGGGAACTAGCCATCTGGATTCTCTTGGGGACAGCCACACTGATGTCTCAGTGGGGTGGAACAGCCTCTCTGCTCTGCTCTGGGCACACTTGGCTGAGTGAGTCCTTCAACCCCCTGGTGTCCTCTCTCCAGGGCCTCTGGTGCCACTACTCTGCCCTGGAGGTGGCCAACCCCTCCCCCCCACTTGGCCCCACTGGGTATTGCACACATGTTGCAAACCAACACAGTAGTGAGAGCCCTGGCCAACAGCCCTGCCTGCACCCTAGCTTTGGAGGGGCTGTTCTTGACCACATGCCTGCCTGCTGATCCCTTCCACCCATGAGTGTCTTTGCCCTGAAAATCCATTCTGGTCCCCTGGGCACCACACTGCTTTCTGCTTGCTCTCACCCACTGGGAAGCCCCTGAAGACACGGCCTCCCTCAAGGTCCCAGGAGATCCCTACCGAAGGGAGGGCTGAAGAGAGAGATGAGGACACAGATCAGATACCCCTAGTCTAGGTTCCGAGTGACATGTTAGGAGGAGGCACTGCTTGAGCCAATCTGAACCAGGCTCCTACACCCCAACACTCTCGGCTGTCTGCCATGGCTGATATGTAAGTACAGGAAAGGTCCGGCATTACCCTTGTTCACTATTTGCTGCAAATTAAAACCTGGTGCTACCCAGGGAGGGGGCAGCTGAAGTTCGGGCTCAGCAGCCAGCCTATGTGCCAGGGGTTTGTGCTTGTGACAGAGGCCAGGGGCTACACATGGAGCTCAGCAATCAGCTTCTCCAGGCTGTCATCTCCATTTTTTACCAGGTCTTGATAAGGGTCTTGAACTCTTGTGCCTCAGTTTTCCCATCTGTGAAATGGAGACAACACTAATGGCTGCCTTGTAGGATTTTTGTGAGGCTGTTTGTGAGGATTGAATGAGATAATTTGCACATAAGGTGCATGCATGGTGCTGAGAGAAGGCGTATTGTCTATGGCAGCTGGATACTGACCGGAATCCAGGGGATGGGGACACTGCCCAGTGCTAGGCCTGAGTGCTCACTCAGGGTCCCGGTGATCTGTATCCCATGACTCCTGAACCCTGACAGGGAGGCGTTTGCACTGTCCAAGAAGCTTATCACATAAATAACATTTTGTCCTACCTGACAGTTTATTTGGGAACCACACGATTGAGAGTAAGTGCCTTTGTTGGGATCTGAGTGTTCTCCACCGACTCAAGTCCCTGAGTTTAGAGGGAATGTCACTTTCACAGCAACACAGCTAGAGGGGGGCGTCAGTGTTTGGTTTGTGCCCTGCCCAACCCCAACGCTGAAGGGAGAGACTGATGGTGAGGGTAATGCAGTGTCCTTAAGAGGAGGGCCGCTGTGCCAGGCACCCATTGACTTGTCCTCCAAACTTTATCAAGATCCTTGCAGATGAGAAAGCAGAGGCACAGGGAGGTTAAGCAACCCTACCAAGGATATACAGCCAGTAAGAGACAGTCACTCTGAAGTCTACAGTTCGCCCCTTGGCTGGGCAGTACCTTCCTCCTGTTCCCCATCCCATGTCCCTTGCTGGGTGAAGGCTGCACAGTGTTTGGACAGCCTTTCAGGTGAAGGCAGCTCCAGGGCTGGAGCTCCAGCTTCTGCATGCTGGGCCCCTTCCCCAGCCTATTGTCTGCTGGCTCACTGAAGCTGGCCTGTGCACAGCCATCTCCCCAGCCTGGAGCTCCTGCTGGGGACAGCCTGTGTCTGTCCTGATCACTGCTGGCCCCAGCTCCGGCCTAGAAATGGTAGTAATGATGACTGCTTTGGTTGTCATCATTGTTTGGAAGCAGCCAGAGCACAGCTGTACTTTATGATTGAAGGTGTTCAAGTCTGTGTCTCTGTGGTAACTCAACCCAGCCAGGGGCCAGCAGGTGCAGGCCCAGCAGAAAGGCTGAGGAGTGAAGGCAGAGGGCGCTGAGACCACGGCTGGCCTGTGGGAAGACAGGGCAGGAAGAGGAAGAGGAAGAGGAGGAGCTGGGGTATAGGAGGACGAGAGGGAGGAAGGAGAGGAGGGGTGTCAGGGAGGGGTGGGCACCCACCTTAGGTCTTTAGAGCAGGCTGTTTCCACCTCCACATCTGCAGGTGGGAGAGGCCAGTGTGCTATTTCTCACTAAGGTGTGAGTGACAGCACCTTGGGGTGTTGGTGCTTTTTTGAAAATGAACTTTGACCCTTCAAGGGCCCGATTGGTCAGTGGCAAGAACATCTATTTTAGGCTTGAAGGGACTGCAGGTGCCAGAGATTAAGGCCCTCACCCAAGTCACCTGCAGCTGTGAGGCATGAGTGAGGTGAGGGGGAGGTGGTAGGTGGTGGAGGTCGGGTGGGGGTGGGGTGGCTGGGGTGGGGGGCGGAGCTGCCCAGGGTCATGGTTGGTGGGGTGAGCGATGCCATCTCATGACACCAGGGGGCAGCAGGGGCCCAGTTTGGTCTTCAGGGCTGCCACTCTGACCGCAGGTGGTGGGGAGCAGCTGCTGCTGCTGGGGAAGAGGGGCTGAGGCTGGATTGTGGAGCCTCTTGGTGGAGTAGCCTTTAGCTTGCAGAGCATCCTCGAGCCCTGAGAGCTGGCCAGGGTGTGGCTGCTATTAGCTCCTGGCCTTGCCTTGAAAACTCAGCTGGGAGGAGGTGGGAAATGGAGGAAAGAAGGGAGGAAGGAAAGTGGGTAAGTGAAGTGATGAAGGGATCCCCTTCCCTCCCCACCCTGGGGGACAGTGGAGGCAGGACTCTGCTCCAGGGCAGGGATCATCCTGGTCATCTCCTACTTGCTATGAAACCCTTACTGGTCTCTCTGGGCCTCAACTTCCTACACAGGAATGTAACATGGTTAGTGAGGTCACCTTGTGCAGTAGGTGCTCAGTTGATGTCTAAAATAAAGTCTTCCAAGCCGGAGAAAGCCCCTTCACTTCTAAGTGGTCTGGGCTGGGGGTTGGAGGAGAGATGGCAGGGGTGCAGATGGCCCTTGTGTTGCCTCTCTGCAGGTTCCCCCACTCCCTTGGCATTTCAAGAGCCCCTGGTTTTCTCTGAACACTGATGCATGGGGTACTCGGAGAGGCCTGAGGTCCCTGGAGGCATGCTGGGGAGGGGATCTGCTCACACCAGATTTGTTTTTCTTGCTGTTTCCCTGACAAAGTGAGCTGCTGGGCCAGGGTGGATGGGGAGGAGGGCAGGCCTCGCAGGCTCAGAGCTGGCCAGAGAGGGCATCTGACACAGGTCCCCATGTGTCCTTGATAGCCTCCTCTGCACCTGGCACCTGGCCCTTAGCCCCTAGCCCAGGAGGGGCCCGGAGAGGGGCCTTCTGTAGACTAGGGTGACCAGTGGTCCTAAGTTTCCTGAGACATTCCATGTTGAACCCAGCGAGGTCTGGTAGCTCCCTTCTGCAGACCTCCAAGGTCCATTTGTGAGACCAGTGTGTGGGGTGGCTGACCTGCAGGACAACTCCTGTTCACTCTGTTTTTGCCAGTCCTCCTTGAAGGGCCTGCCCAGTCCCTCCCACCAATTCCTGGGGAGTGTGGACCCCCAGCCTGGGACCCAGCACAAGGCAGTCCCTGTAATTGGAGCTTTGCAGCATGTGGCCGCGTCACCAGAGGGAGGCCGGCACCTGCAGAGGACGTGCCTGGCAGCCGCCCCAAGAACAGCCCGTCCTGGGGGGCGGGGCAAGCCCGCGGGAACTGGTGCGGCAGGAGCGGCTCCTGCGCCAGCACTGGGCCCCCAAGTGCACGCTGCGCTGCCTGCTGCTGGGAGCTGGCTGGTTAATCTATAACTCCCTGAGCCCCTAGGGCCTCAGGTCAGACTCCCCACCCCATCTTATGGAGGAGGGGGTGGACGATTTGGGACAGAGTGGACAAGCTGCAGCCCAGAGCTGGTCCAGTTGTCTGCTGTTGGGTGATGAACCCGAGGCCAGAGGGGTTAGAGCCTGCACAGATGCCGACGCCTGGCTCCAGGGCTTGTGGGGATATCGGGAGAGGTGCCCCCAGCCCTGACTTCTTCCTGCTCCTGCTTTCACATCCCTGCCCTCACAGAGATCCACAGAGAGGCTGAATCAGCTCTCAAGTCTCTGGGGCCTCAGGCTCTGAGCCTGGGTATCTTCTCTTGCAAAGTAGGCATAAAAATACCTCCCTGTTGGGTCTTGAAAGGATCAGATGAAGCTGTGAGCCTAGCCCTGGTGCAGGGCTGGGCACAAGATGAGGACAGCTAGCACCACCATCATTCGTAACATCCCTCCTGCCCTCTCAGAAAGGGCTCCGCTTGCATACTAGTTGGGGAGGTGTCTGGGAGGAGCACAGACACAGACACCCCTGGCAGGGTCCTTAGGAGCATTGCAGGAAGTCACATGCTTGGCCTCAGTTGACAGTGCTGCAGGGAGGGTGGCACTCGGCCACCTTAGTGGGCTCCAGAAGCAGCTACATGTGGTGCTCAGACCCCTTTCCCCTCCCCCCCTCAGCCCTGACCTGGAGCCTGCATTCTCCAGCCTTCTGTGATCGATGGGTGACATGTAGCCCAAGGCTGGATGGAAAATTCTTCTAGGCCTTAATGCATTTGAAAAGACAGCTCAGGGTCTCAGAACCCAGGGAACTGGCCTGAGGTAGGTTTGACCAAGGGCCAAAGGGGAGAAAAGAGTCCTATGCCCATCCTGGGTCACCCCCTAGGAGGGCCATTGGCTCAGGCTTGTCTCTGCCCCAGGCCAGGTACCCTATGTCCCAGATTTTGGGTCCTCAGGACCTCTGGTTTGGAGAGTAGGCCTGACCCAGGACAGCCATCCCTGTCCCCAGAAGCCAACTGTGACATACATTCCCAATGGGGCTCTGTGATCATGCCAGAGAAGAAGCTGTGCAGGCCCCACACTCAGGAGAAGGGGACTTGCGGTGGCCAGGTGAAGGTCAGCCACCAGGAGGTAACACATGGCTGATGGCAGGCCTTCCTGGCCTTGAAAGCCTCAGTCTCCTCAGCTGAAAAAATGATCTCACAACATTGACTGACCAAGCATTGAGGGTGTTTGAGGACTGGCCCGTGGGGCACTGAGCTGGTTTAACTACCCAGTCTCCTCCGCAAAACTAAGCTCCGAGATGGCTGTGGCCAATCCTGCTTTTGCTTCTAGGTGTGTTCCTAGCTCCAGAGGATAGCAGGTAGGCCTGGGGTTTGGGCTGAGGAGTCAGAACATGCAGATCAGTCCGGCCTTGAGCATATGTGAGCTGGAACAAGATTTTAATCTTCCTAATCCCCTGTTTGCTAATCTATAAAATGTTATCCATATATGTTAGAGTATGTAAGGCTGACCACTGCCACAAACAACCCCACACTTTTAGGGGTTAAGACACAATGACTCCTTCCAACTCAGGCAGTGTGGGTGTGCAGAGGGCGTTGGTGGTGTGGGCTGTCACTGTACGTGGTCACTCAGGGGTCTTGTGGCTGCCTCTGATTCTTCATCTGGCCAGCAGAGGGCAGAGAAGGACTGCTCAGGTAGGCCAATTGTGTGGGGAAGTTGTGCACAGCACTGCCAACGACCTTCCTTGGCCAGAACTAGTACCATGGCCCACCTCAATGCAAAGGGGCTGGGACATGTGGTCTTTCTGGGTGCTCAGAGAGAAGCAGAAGGCTGGGTGGAAACACTGCCCTTCTTCTGTGGCTCCATCAGAGAGAGCAGGGGTTATAGGAGATAAACAAGCACAGTGCTCAGCAGGGGCCAGTCAGGAGCTCAGGCTGGTGCTTAGGCTCCCATAAGCAGGCCCCTACTCCTCTGCATGCAGGATTTGGGCACCAGAACAGCCCGGGGGAAGCCCTCTCGGCTGAGGACAACCTACCCCCTAGGGACTAGCATCCTCCTCCCCAGTTCTGCCTTCCGTAGCAACACAGAGTACAAATATTATTCTCTTTGTTTCCTTTGTATATACTTTTAATTACAAAAGTAGAGCTTGGGTGTTGTACCCAGAGAGATGTTTGCTTGCTCTGGGCCCCTTTGGACAGAGGATTGGGTTTGGAGGTGCCTTCCTCCAGGTGTGTCCCTGGCTAGGGGTAGGGACTCAGCCCCAGTCCTGGGACCAGCATGTTTAACAAGGTACCTGGTACCATCCTCGATTGAAGTCAGAGTCGCAGACTTTGAGAAAATTACCTTCCAGGCTCTAATGAAGCCAAGAGAGGGGGAGTCCCCAAGGTGCTGAGTTTGACTCTATCATTAAGCTAGTAAAGTGGAAAAATAAAAGTAGAAAGCCCAAGTGGAAACCAGACCAGAAAGCCAGGAGGCTCAGCAGAATCTGCACGGCGCTTCCTCTGGATGGGTGGCTGAACTAGAAGTCTGGTTATTTCTCTTATAAAATAGAGTGACAGTTGCTCTACCTACTCAGAGTATTATGAAGGCCAAATGAGGGGGTGCACAAAAAACCACCCTCTGGCTCTTGGCACAGGCTGAGAGCTGGGGTGAACACCTTGGCTGGTCTGCCTTCCCTGGTGGCTGGAGCCTGGGCATCCTGCCCTTTTGGGAGATCCCGGTCTATGCAGTCACTACCCTCTGTGGCCCTGTGTTTAGGGTCCCCTGGGGAGGCCATGAGTGGCACATGGCCAGATAAAACCATGACCCCTTCTGCTCCCCAACCAGTTGATATCAGCCCTGCTATAGGGGATGAAGCCTGGGGAGACTTCTTTAGCTTCTATTTTCCTGAAGATAAAAATTGTGATATTTGCATTTGTTGTGGGATATTTGGAATACAGCGTACAGAGAAGAATAAAGAAATCCACGTAAATCGTTGCCTCTGGTCCAGCCACCAAGAGCAGTTTCCACTCCTGCCCTCACCTGGGTTGAAGCCTAGTCCTGGGAGGGTCATTCCCCTAACTTCAGATGTCCTTTCCCAGAACCATAAGACCCCTCTAGGCCCAGTCTGCATGCTGTCATAGCATCTCATCACTGGGGTGTCCTGGAACCCACCAGACCTGAGAGGGAGGCAGGGTGGTGGGGGCGGTTGGGCCTCACTTTCCCTCCCTTCCAGAGACTGCTCTCACTACCTGAGACAGGGGCTGAGAGCTCAGGGCTGTGCTGGACTCTCCAACAGGTGCCTGGCAGCCCCCTCCCCCTTGGGTTGCTCCTGGCTTTGGGAGGGTGCTCCAGGCATTTCCTGGGCTCCCCACCTCATGAACACTGGGACAAAAGGAAGTCAGCAAAAAATAATGGTCTCTCTTGGTCTGGCCCCACTGGGAAAAGAGCCGTGGGGTGTGCAGCGACCAGGGTCTACACCGAGGGCTGCGTGTGGGGGAGGGGCATGGTCCTTGGCAGGCTTTCCCTGTGACCTCAGGCAGGTCCCTCCCTTATATCCAGCACAACAGCTACAGCCAGCTTAGACAGGCAGTTCTCCGGCCTGGATCAGCCTAGCCCAAGGTCTCGGAGGGTGGGCACGCGGTCAGTGAGGTGACAGGCATAATCCAGGATGGGCTCGGCAGGGCGGCCCCCGAAGAAGCCGCTCCAGACTCTAGCTCTGGGGGGACTGGCGGCATGCTCCTAGGGTGTCCCCCACATCACCCCTTGGGGAAAGAGTGGAGCAGACTCCCGTGCCCCTTTCTAACTCCAGGACCTTAGGGGTGGCAGGTGTGTTAGGGCTCCAGGTGCGCGGATCCTTCGCAGGGACACAAGCCCCAAGAGGCAGGCCGCGCGGGGGCAGCCGAAGACCCCGTCCAGTTCAGGCCAGGGAGGAACTATCAGAGGTGTGTTAAAGCCCCGTCAGCTGGCGCAGGAGGCCCAATGGCGAGCGCGGGCGGTGGGGCTGGGCGACCCGGGTCCGGCCCAGCGTGGGGGCGAATTAGGTCTGGCGGGACTCTGGACCCACAGAGAGCGGTCTCCGCCGCGCCAGGCGGAGGGGGGCGCCTGCTTCGCCGCCGCGCAGCCCCCGCCTGCAGACAAAGGAGCCGGCGGGGGACGCGAGCGGGGGGTTGGGGGGGATGGGGCGAGGGGGCGGGGCGTCGCGGTGTCACGTTACCGCCTGCAGCGCCCTTTAACTCCTGCCCCGCCCCGCTCACCGCCCCCTTCCCCGGCTACAGCGCGCTTGCCGCCCCGCCGCCAATCAGCCGGTCCGTGTGAGCGCCCAGTGGGCGGTGCGCGGGGGCCGGGCGGCCGGCGGGGCGGGGGCAGCGCGGCGCCGGCCAATCGCCGCGGTGTTGTTGAAACTGAAAATACTACATTATGCTAATCGCGGCGGGACCCGCGCGGTGGGGGGAGGTCGGGCCCGCGCGTATAAAGGGGGCGCAGGCGGACTGGGCGTTCCACAGGCCAAGTGCGCTGTGCTCTAGGGGTGCGGGCGAGGCCAGTGGGACCCAGCAGGCAGGCACCGAGGGGGCGCGGCTGCCGGCCGGACGAGACAGGCGAACGAGACGCGGGAGCAGCCCACGACCAGACAGCCAGGTAGCCGCCGCGCTCGCCCTCCCGCCGCGTCCCTTTGCAAACGTAGAGTCTGGTTGCGCGGGGTCTCCCTTGCTCCGGGCCTCCGCCCTCCTCTTCTCCTCCTCTCCTTTTCCTCTGTCGCCCTCCTCTCCTCCCTTGCTGCCTGGGTCCGCGCAGCCCCGGCCACCTCCGACGCGTCCCTCCGCAGCACATCCGCGATGGAGCGCCTGGTCTCCAGTGGGACCTTCCCTACACTGGTGCGCACTAGCGCCTGCCGCAGACTCTTCGGGCCCGTGAACCACGAGGAGTTGAGCCGCGAGTTGAGAATCCGCTTGGCCGAGCTGAACGCTGAGGACCAGAACCGATGGGACTTCGACTTCGAGCAGGACGTGCCGCTGCGGGGCCCTGGACGCATGCAGTGGATCGAGGTGGACAGCGAGTCTGTCCCAGCATTCTACCGCGAGACGGTGCAGGTGGGGCGCTGCCGCCTGCTTCTGGCGCCCCGGCCCGTCCCGGTGGCCGTGGCTGTCAGCCCGTCCCCCGAGCCGCCGGCCGCTGAGTCCCTCGACGGCCTCGAGGAGGCGCCGGAGCAGTCGTCCAGCGACCCGACCCTGGCGCCCACCCCGCCCCCGGCCCCAGTCCTGGCTACGGCCTCGGCCTCAGGCTCGGCCCTGGCCCCGGCCCCGGCCCCGGCCCCAGATGCGGTGCCTCCAGACAGCGCCGAGCAAGGCGCGAACCAGGCGCAGCGCAGCCAGGAGCCTCTTGCCGATCAGCTGCACTCGGGAATTTCGGGACGTCCCGCGGCCGGTACTGCTGCCGCCAGCGCCAACGGCGCCGCGAACAAGAAGGTGTCCGGGCCTCTCATCTCCGGTGAGCTCCGCACAGCCCCGCCCCGGTCCGGCCCCGCTTTGTCCGGCCGGCCGGTCTCCCCAGCCCTCGGGGGCCTCGCTCGGTTCCCGCCTCCTCCCGTGGCATTAAAGGGCCCGCAGCTCTCAGGGCGCGGCTGCACCCCAACCCGCCTTCCTGCTCTGCTGTTGTGCTCTCGAGCAGCTCGCGCGGGAGGGATGGGAGGATGAGTCTTGGCCGCGACCCCCTCAGAGCGCTATCCTCGCCCCTGGCCGCGGGAGCCCCTCCCCAGGCGCGGCCCGGCGCGGCGAGCGCGGCGCAGAGGGGGTTAAGCACCGCGGCAGCCCCGGGGGGCTTGGCCGCGGGACAAGGGGAAATGCTTACACAGCACATTGCGCGGCGACGTAAACAAAGCTGACCTGCGGCGGACCTCGGCGCGGGCGGGGATGGCACCCCCACTCCGGCCGGCCCGCGCCCGCGCCTTCCCCCGGCCCCCGCTTGGGTCTCCCGGCCGCCCCGCCCTGACCCGCCGCGCGCGCTGTCGTCCGCAGACTTCTTCGCCAAGCGCAAGAGATCTGCGCCCGAGAATAAGTCCTCTAGCGAGGTCCCCGCGGGGTGTACCTCCCCCAGCGGCGCTACTGGGGTGGGCGCGGCGGAGCAGACCCCGCGCAAGAGGCTGCGGTGAGCTAGGTGAGTACTTGGCACAGGGGAGCGCGGAGGGGCAGCCCACATGTGTCTGCTATCTTTGCTCACTGCCCTTCTCCCCGCAGTTTAGAGCCCAAAGAGCCCCGAGGGAGCCTGTCGGGGCAGCGGACGTTGGGAGAGCGCTGGGGCCTCGGCTGGGACCGTTCATGTAGCATCAACCGGCGGCGGCGGCGGCTGCCGCAGAGCAGCGTTCGGTTTTGTGTTTAAAGTTTGAAAACTGTGCAATGTATTAATATCGTCTTTTTATATCTAAATGTATTCTGCACGAGGAGTACACTGGTCCCAAGGTGTAAAGCTTTAAGAGTCATTTATATAAAATGTTTAATCTCTGCTGAAACTCAGTGCAAAAAAAAAGAAAAAAGAAAAAAAAAGGAAAAAAGGAAAAAAACCATGTATATTTGTACAAAAAGTTTTAAAGTTATACTAACTTATATTTTCTATTTATGTCCATGCGTGGACCGCTCTGCCACGCCATAGCTCGGTTATTGGTTATGCCAAAGGCACTATCCTGTACCCGCACCTGGTTATCAGCAATCGTAGATGTATTTTTATAGCGGGCTCTGGGGGAGGGGGTTGCTCACAAGCTGTAGCTGCCGTAATGCTCATCTAGCTTGCAGTCTCTTGCTCTTTCGCTGTCTCTCTTACTATTACTGCGTTTATTTTAAACTTGAAGACAAATCTGTTAAAATGGTTCCTGAGCCGTCTGTACCACTGCCCCGGCCCCTCGTCCGCCGGGTTCTAAATAATAAAAAGAGGCCGAAAATGCTGCAAGGCCGGTCTATGCTTGTACACACTCTCCCTTCCTCTGTACCCCTGAACCCCAAAGCTGGGTAGGGACAGCCCCAGTCTGCTTTCCACGACCAAGGTCCAAGAGGGAGGGGGCTTCTCCTGGCTGGCCTGGCCACACCCACCTGCTCTGTGCCCCTCATCTAGAGTGGGGCTCCCACCCCACCTGCATTTGTCACCCCCACAGGCGGGGCTTCCTGTAGCCCCTGACCTACCCTTGTTCAAAGAAACCAACACACCAGCAGCCCGGCCAGTCTCCGGTGTCAGCCCCACATAGCTGAGGATGCGCATGGGGGGAGGGTGAGGAGTGGGAGCTCCAGGGAGCAACTACAGGGGCTTCACCAAGCCAGACCCCCTCAGCTGACACCTTCCGGCTGGCACGAGGTGCAGTCCCAACTGCTCCCGGTACCCAGCTCTGTGGGCCACCAGACCACCAAAGTGTTCAAGGCCTAGTGGACCCCAAGTGGAGGAGGGGAGGCCTCAAGGCCCGTGGGTGGAGGAGGAGGTGAAAGCACCCTGAGACTAGGAGGGGTTGGGGAGTGGTGGGTTTTGAAGAGGCTTCCTGTAAGAATCCAAGGTTGTATACACCCCTGCACACCCCAGGTTCCTGCACACTTGCTCTTGCAACACCAGCCTCCTGGTTTCAAAGTGCTTCCTTTTAGTCAAAAAGGAGAGGTTTACTTTTTTACTGATCTATAAAACCTCTGAAAGTTATGGCTTACAATGGGAAGGGTGCCGTGAAATAGCAAAAACAAAAAGGCTGCCAGCATTTTTGCTAGTGCCTTGGGCCAGGAGGCGAGAAGGACTGGTGGACCCTCATGGGGCCATCCGCAGCAGTCACTGACTTTGCCCAGAGGTCAGGGACAACGTGGTGATCAATTTGAGATTTCAAGATGTGTTTAGACATATAATTAACCAACCTCCTCCCACCCCTAAAAGGGCTAGGAGAGGACAGGGCCAGGCCTGGCCCCCAGGCCTTGCTACTACCAGTGGCCTTCAGCGTGATGTCAGTGAGGAATTAGATCTTCATAGGCCTGGCTTCAAATCTCTCTTCTTGGGGAGAAACCCCACTGCATCCTCTCACATAGAGGAGGGGAGAACCATCCAAGGCTGGGCTGGGTGCACGGCAGGTGGCTGGTGGGCATTCAAGGTGACCTGAGTTAGTAACTATTATTGGTGACTGAATCTGGCTGACGTGAGGCCTCACCCACCACGAACACTCCCACTGCAAAGCCTTCTTCTGCAGACATGGCTGGCCAAGAATCTGGATAGCCCTGGTGTCTGGACATAGGGACCTGGGGGTGTGCCCCTGGTGATACTAACAACTGCAGTGACAACCACAGCTATCAAGCATGGGTGGGTGGGGAGGGCAGATATGGCTTTTCTCTGTGTCAGGTACACACTGAGCAGGGTTCACCATCAGTGAGATCCTACCAGGGAAATGCCACCATGTTCTGTATTTCTCTGAGGAGAAGACAGAGCAACCCAGCTGAGGTCACACCACTGAGGGCGTGGGCAGGGCCAAGGGGTTTTTGGACTGGTGGGCCTGGCCTGGAAACTACTGTGCAATCCTGTTCCATGGACCAGGCTGGGAAGACCAAGCTGTTAACCCCCAAACCAACAAAGCAGTGAGGTGCAGGGTGATGCTGGGAAGGGATTGCCCTGGGCAGTGGTGGGGAGCTTGGGGAAGGGAAGACAGGGAGCAGCCAGATGAGGGTTGTGCGAGGGGAAGGGTGAGTGTGCTGGAGCCAGAGCATCAGGGTGAGGCAGGAGAGATAAGATCATAGGGCGGAGGACTGTTGGGGGTGTCCCCTGGTGCCAGGGGCCTCAGCCAGATTGGTCTGTGTGTCAGCACATATGGGTACATATTGTTCCCCAAAAGAGTGCTGTCTGGAGGGTGCCTGCCTGGCCTCTCCCTTCCTTGTCCTGTCCTACTGAGCTTGATGGGCCAGGGTCAAAAGTTGACTGTGTCTATAGGCAATGGGGAGGCTGGGGAGGGCCTAAGGTAGGGGGTGACAGGGGCCTCACCAGACTGCTGGCTAGGGAAAGGAGACACCAGAGAGAAAAGGGGGTAAGGGGCTAGGAGAATTTGCTGGTCCAGGCAGAGGCACTGGGTTTGACACATACTCCAAGAACCTGCAGCATGCCAGGCTGTGTTCTAGGCCCTAGGGACTGCAGTGAATACAGGCACCTGATTGCCTGCCGCAGAGACTTTCTCCATCTGGGAGTGTCATAATTACACCTGGCAGGTGAGTTGTAGCTCACACAGGCTGGCAGTTTTAGGGGTGAACGAGGCTGAGCAGCAAGCAAGACAAACAAGCTTGAAAGCAAGACAAACCCGGAAGCCCCTTCCGTGGGTCCCAGCAGTGAGATGTGCAAACAACCTGGGTCTGGCAGCGGGAACAGCCAGTGCAAATGCCCCGAGGTGGGTGGCATCCATGGGACAGTCAGCCAGGGGGCTGGGGCAGCTAGATGTGTATTTGGTGGGAAAGCTGGGGCCTGCAGATGGATTGAGGGGAGCATGAGAAGCAGGTACCAAGGAGGCCTCTGAGGTGGGAGGGGGCCATTCCCAGAGTTGAGAAAGTCTGCCCATAGAAGGAAGGCAAAGAGTCAAAGCCACCCTGCCCTGATCCCCACTCTCAGCCAGGCCCTGCGAAAGCCAGGACACTCGTCCATACTCTCAGCAGCCTTGCCCCACAAGGCGTCAGCACCCATGTTGCAGAGGCTCACAGAGGCAAAGCAGCTTGCACAGGGTCGCTCCTCAGTGATCCCAGCACCACCACCCTCTCTGCCCTGGCTGCTTTCCCCCCATTGTACCTTAAGGGTGCTGTTTTGTTTGTTTGTTATTTTTTGATTCAACATTATTAACTGAAGTCCATAGATAATGTCAGGATTCACTCCTGCTCTTGTCCAAGCTGTGGGTTCAGACAAATTCTATCTTGCACCCACTATTACAGAACCAGACAGAAGAGTATCACTGTCCTGTAAACCTCTGTGCTGCACCTATGCACTCTTCCCTCCCCGCCAAGCCCTGGCATCCCCTGATCCTTCTTACCATATCCCTAGTTTTGCCTTTTATAAAATGTCATAGACTGGAATAAAATCCTCTTGCTGTTTGCATCAAAAAAAAAAATGTCATAGAGTTGCAATCACAAAGTATGTATTTTTAGATTGGCTTCTTTTTAAGACAGAGTCTACTTTCTTGTCCTCAGTAGAGTGCCTTGGTGTCACAGCTCACAGCAACCTCAAAATCGTGGGCTCAAGTGATTCTCTTGCCTCAACCTCACAAATAGGTGGGAATACAGGCTCCTGCCACAATGCCTGGCTAGTTTTTTTTTTTTTTAAGAAATGGATCTTGCTCCTGCTCAGGCTGGTGTTGAATTTCTGAGCTCAGGCAGTCCACCCAGCTCGGGCTCCCAGAGTGCTGGGATTACAGGCGTGAGCCACTGGGCACGGCCTCACATTGGTTTCTTTCACATGGCAATGTGTACTTGTACTTAATGTTCCTCCATGTCTTATCATGGCTTGATAGCTCATTTCTTTTTAGCACTGAGTAATATTCCATTGTGTGATATACCACAGCTTGTTTATTCATCTGTTGAAGGACATCTTGGTTGTTTCCAGGTTTGGACAATTATAAATAAAACTGCTTTGAATAGCCATGTGCAGATTTTTGTGTGGATGCAAATTCTCAACTCATTTGGGCAAAAAACAAGGAGCGCAAATTATATGTTAAGAGTATTTTTCGTTTTGTAAGACACCTCCAAACTGTCATCCAAAGTGCATTCCCACCAGCAATGGAGAGAGTTCTGGCTGAAGTGTTTTCTAAAAATGTTTCTCATCTGTAGATCACACCAACCACCAGTGGACTTTTTTTTTTTCCCACCAGTGGATTCTTAGTGGATTAAGAACTAAAACCTCATCACAGTTTGGACATGACAAGGACAAAGCATAATTAAAAATGAACACCACTGTGGCTTTATCTCAGTGCCCTGGCTGGGTTGACCTGGCCAGGGAAGAAGAGCACAGGCCGTTGGTCAGTTCCTCATCCAGCTGGCCCCATGAGACTTTTTTACTGTTCAAATATTTGTTTTACTGCTTTGCAGGGAGCACTATGCATCTCCTGCATGTTGACATCAAACTTGGCCACATGACTTGCTCTACTAGCCAGTGAAACGCAACTGAGGCAATACATGCCATTGCTGAGCAGAGCCTGTTAAAGCCAGCGTTTCTCCGTTTTATCCCTCAGTGAGACCAGTGAGATCTCAGAGAGGGGCTGATCTTTCCATGAAGATGAAGTGGGACACAGCCACAGCCCCACAGCAGTGGGACTGTAACAGTGAGTGGGACTGTAACAGTGACTGTAACTGTTACATTTGGTGTAAGCCCCTGAGAGTTTTGGGATTATTTGTTATACAGCATAACAAAAACTGAGCTGACAGATACAATTTCTTTGAAAATCCCAGCTGACTGTTAGCAATTTTTTTTTAAATCATATTTGTATTTATTTATTTATTTTTGTGGTTTTTTTTTTTGGCCGGGGCTAGGTTTGAACCCACCACCTCCAGCATATGGGACTGGCGCCCTACTCCTTGAGCCACAGGCGCTGTCCCTGTTAGCAATTTTTAAGAACCACAGCAGAAACTTGTGGAACAACTTTAAGTCGTTCTGGGTATTTGGACGCATTTCCAGAAATCATGCAGAGACTCCTCTATGAGAGCTACTAAATTGAGCCTATCATCATTAAAGGCTGGAGATCAGGGATTTCCGCTGGGCTCTCTCTTTGGTTGCCACCTCTCTGCAATACTGTGGCATGCTGTGCACTTTAACATGTGTTCAGTGATGTGTCTCACTTTTTTCTTTGATGGAGGAAAAAAATTATTGTGATTTGGGAAAGGGTCAAAGTCTCAGAGATGGACTTGTTGGCCCTACAGTTAGGCATACTTAGGAAATCCCACTTGCTTATTCTGAAAATTAAAAATTGTGTTATTTAGGCCCTGCAGGGTAGTTGAGATACTGATTACACCAGTAGGATATGCTCCACGGACGAGCCTTTTGGGAAAAAAAATGAAAATGGCCTCTGATGGCCTTGGAGCATTAGGGCTGGCCGGCTTCATAGCTGTGGTTCACCATCTCCCTCAGCACCAAATCGTGGCCACTACTGTACTGTTGAACACCAGGGGCATAAAGTCAGGTGTGGACTGGCAGCCAGCACCTTCTCATCCACTAGCGTAACTCCTGTTCTAATTATCTCTTGCCGAGTAAAAAACTATCCCAATACTTTGTGGCTTAAAACAATGGTTTCATTTATACATACGATTATATGAGTCAGAAATTTGGGAAGAGTTGGCAGGATAGCTTGGCTTTTTTCATCATGGGGTGTCAGTTAGGGTAGTTGGATCAGGGTTGGAGGATCAATCCCCACAATGGCCCACCCTTCCACCTATCAGAGCCTTGCAGGCTGGCACCTGGTGCCTCGTTTCCTTTTCCTATAGCTTTTTCCGCAGGCCTACTTGGGTTTCCTTACAGCATGGCAGCTGGGTTCCAAGAGGAAGTGCTCCTGGAGATCCAGGAGGAAGCAGGAAAGCTTTCAAGAACCTGGCCTCAGAAGTCACATAGCATTTCTTCTGCCTCATCAAATTATTAATAATTTTGTGAGCTACTGAGGCCACCCCAGGTTCCATGGAGGGGACTTAGACTTAAACTTGCTTCTCAGTGGGGCACATGGCAAAGAGCTGTCAGCCATTTTGGCCCCATGCCCTTGCCAGCAGTGCCCAGCCCTGGTGATCATTGAAATTCAGTATTTCAGGATTCCCAGAACAACCATTGCCTACAAAAATTTTTTTTGAGATAGGGTCTCACTTTGTGGAGTTTGGTAGAGTGCTGTGGTGTCACAGCTCACAGCAACCTCAAACTCTTGGGTTCAACTGATTTTCTTACCTCAGCCTCCTGAGTAGCACTGCAGGCACCCGCCATAACACGTGGCTATTTTCTTTTAAAGATGAGGTCTTGCTCTGGCTCGGGCTGGTCTCGAACCCATGAGCTCAGGCAATTCACTCACCTTGGCCTCCCAGAGTGCTAAGATTACTGGAGGGAGCCACTGTACCTGGCCCATTGCCTAAATTCAAAACAAAAGCAACACCTTTCCTCCTCAAGCATAGATTTTTTGCAGTAAACAGAATAAAAAAATCATTGATGGCCAGGTGGGATGGCTCCCACCTGTAATCCTAGCACTCCAGGAGGCCAAGATGGGAGGGTCACTTGAGCTCAGGAGTTTGACACCAGCTTGAGCAAGATCAAGACCCCATCTCTACTAAAAATAGAAAAAATTTGGTGGCACACATCTATAGTCTCAGCTGATTGGGATGTTGAGGCAGGAGGATTGCTTGAGCCCAGGAGTTTGAGGTTGTTGTGAGCTGCGATGATGCCACAGCACTCTACTTGGGTGACAGAGTAAAATTCTGTCTTTAAAAAAAAATCATTGAACATTTTCTGCTTGTGTTGGAACAGACCAGGAGGGGCTCCCTGCCTTGCACATCAGGAAGAGTTGGGTCCAGGTTAGGGCAGACAGCTGTGGGTATGTGTCAGAAAGGAGCCCTCATCCCCAAGGCCACTGAACTAGTGCCCCCAAAACATGATAAGGGTATCTTCCAACAGCCGTTCTGCCTTCTTTTACTGTATGTGTATATAATATGTGTATTTAATATACATACATTACATACATTATAAAACAACACCTGCATACAGGTGTGCATATATATACATATTTTTCTCTTTTTAACATCGTATTTGGTATACATTTTCTCAGCAATATGTAATAGCATCACTTATATTTTCTTAGAAACATTCTAAGTTTGCTAACATACACACAATTTTATAGAACAGAATAATGAGCTCTAGCTGCTCACCAGGCAGCCATAACAATCATTAATGTTTTTCAATTTTTTTTTTTTTTTTGAGAAAGAGTCTCACTTGGCCACTCTCAGTAGAGAGCTGTGGTGTCACAGTTCACAGCAACCTCAAATTCTTGGGCTTAAGTGATTCTCCTACCTCAGCCTCCTAAGTAGCTAGGACTACAGGCGCCTGCCACAAGGCCTGGCTATTTTTTGTTGTTGTTGTAGTTGTCATTGTTGTTTAGCAGGCCCGGGGTGGGTTCAAACCCACCAGCCCCTGTATTATGTGGCCAGCGCCCTAACCACTGAGCTATGGGCGCAGAGCCCACTAACATTTTTTCCAATCTTGTCCATTTATTTCCCACCCCAAGTTTTTTTTTTCCCCACCCCAAGTTTTAATGTTTTTTCTGGATTATTTTAAAGCAACTCCCTGACCTCCCCCCCACAAATTCCCACCCAGTGTGACTCACGCGGCTTTATTCCCCCAAGTGCACATGGACGTGACAAGAAGGTGTGTCCTCTACGTCACCCTTGTGCTGTGCTCATCAGCGTGTCCTGGAAAGCATTCCTTTTCACTTCTTCTGAAAGGATACTGTTGGTTTTCCAGGGAAGGCCCTGGGTTATGTTTTGAAGAATGCCACAAAACCACTGCTGGCCTCATGCCACCATCTGGCTAAGTTTCTTAAGAGACCATGCACCCAAGATGGGTCCAGTAACAAACATCTCATGTCCAGTGTCATGCTTGGTGGATGGTCCCCACGTGGCAGTGACATCCCATATTTGCCCTGGAGTCCCAACTGTTCCCTATGTCACTGTTTTGCAAGGGGGGAGTTGGCTGCAGCAGGCCACGGTGACTGGTACCGGGGTGTATCCCTTCCCGTATCCCTTCTTGCTGGGGTCTGACTTCTCCCTCCTCCCACAAGGGGAAGCCATCCAGGGTGAGGAAGGCAAAGGGCGAGTTTCTTCCCCTCTGACGGGGAACTGCAGTGTTTCTGAGGGCCCCTCTGAGGTGCTCCAGTGTGAATGTCCATTGGGTTTTCAAAGTGTATCTGTGGGTTGGAACCTTCCCAAGCCTCTTTCATTTGTCCAGACACCACGGCTCTTGCTTGGTGCTGGCCTTGTCCCTGCAGCCCTGCAGGGACAGGTACGAGGGAACCCCCATCCCCACCCCACAGTGTTCTGGGGGCTTTCATTTTGACTGACACATGGAGTTTTAGCAGCCAACCCTTAGTCCTGGAAAAGAACACATGGTCAAAGGACAGGGCCTTAAGCCTGATGGATGTGGTGGAGCCAGATTGCAATAGCTGCAAGTAAGGACACCCATGACCTGGGGCTCTGGCCCAGTGTGTCCTCTCCAAAATTATGTGCTGAAACGTAGTGGCCAATGTGACAGTATTAAGAGGGGGACCTTTAGGAGGTGATCAGTTCATGGGGCTACTGGATCTTGAGTGGGATTAAAGTCCTTGCAAAGAGGTTTCACAAAGCACTCACTTTGCTCACAACAAGGAGCCTTAGTGGAAGTAGAGAAAGCCTGTAGCAGGGAACAGCCATGCCAGTGCCTTGGTTTTGGACTTCCCAGCCTCCAGAGCTTTGAGACAGATCTTTGTTCTTTATCAATGACCTGGTCTTGGCTCGGTGCCTGTAGCTCAGAGAGTAGGGCGCCGGCCACATACACTAAGGCTGGCGGGTTCAAGCCTGGCCTGGGCCTGCTAAAACAATGACAACTGCCACCCAAAAAAGTAAATAAATAAATAAATAGATAAAAATAATAATAAAATAAAAATAAGTATCTGGTCTCAGGTATTTTGTCATAGCAGCAGGAATGGAATTAGATACCTGGAGTCCACTGTCTGAGGCTACCAGCCTTGTGCCTTTGTTCAGGGAGCCAAACTTTCTCCAAGGGAGCTCTGCAGTGGCAGGCTGACCCACCCTTCAGCTAGGATGGATGTTGCCAGGGGTTTTGGTGCTTGAGAACGAGGCTAGCTGGGGGTTAAGGCAATGCCAATGTATGTCTCCTCTGTTTTCTTGTCTTCTGTGCACTTCTGGGTCCTGGCACCCACTTCAGAGCCTGCTCTGAGATGCTCCCAGTGGCTCCTGAGCCCAGAGCCATGCACCTGAACTCGAAAGAGAGGGAGAGTGAGAGAGGGAAATGGGGACGGAGGAAGGAGGGGGGAAGGACATATCAGTTGATCTCACTGGTATCCTTTTCTGTTCTCTTTTGTTTTTCTTTTCAGTGGCTCATTTTGGGCTTTTCTTCTTCAATTTTCCATCTGCTTTGGGGTCTCAAGAAGCCAGAACTGGGGAGAAGGCCCCAGCCCCCTGCTCTGCTAAGCTCCTGAGCTCAGGGGCTGGGGCCTCTCACACCTCCACTGCTTGTCCCAGCCAAGGGAGCAGAATGAACAGAGCTGGCTGCTGGAAGGCACAGTAATAGGAAAATAAAGAGCTTCAGGAAGACCCACAGGAGGGCTGGATCCCTCTGTGAGCCTTCCTTGTGGAAATAGGGTTGAAGGCCTGACAGAGGCCTCCCTTGGAGCCCCAGGAAAGAAGGTGGGGAAGGTGGGAGGAAATTGAGTAGCAGCCCAGGGAGGACCAAATCTTCGAAACTGGTGTCTGGGCGGGGCACAGAGGAGCAGACCAGCCACGCAGCCACTGCGGCCAGAGTCACACGAGGTCAGAAATGCCCAAGCAGGAAATGAGATGCAACTTGTAAAAGACATCAAAGGAAATGGGAAAACATTCTTCTAATATGTCAGGGAGGCTGGAGGAAGGAGGGGGAAGGCTGGCCCTTTATTAGGGATGAGGAGGGGTGATAAGAGATGGCACTAGAAGGCCAGAAGTAATTAAAATCTAATGTGCCAGACACAGGGATGGGGGGAGGCAGGAACAAGTGCCCTCCCTGCAGCCAAGAGGCCCACAGAGTAGGCTCAGAGCACCCTGGAGCAGCTCCCAGGGGCAGCGTTTGCCGGTTCAGCCTCAGGCAGCTCCTGTGGGCCCAGGGTGTGGAATCCTTCCGGGCCTGAAGTGTGGGCGGCCATCACTTGGCTGGTGTTGGCAAAGACCTGGGAATGGAGGGAGAAAAATCCTGCGGGATTGGTGAGCCATCACGTGAAGATCCAGGAGGGCAGTGAGTTGCCAAAGAGTCTCTGGGCCTGATTCCAGCTCCTTCCACAGAGAAGTGGCATGTCCAGCCCAAGGGATGTCACCACAAAAGGAAAGGGCTAGCCTTGAGGTTTTGTCTGTAGCCAGAGGCTCAGCTGCCCTCTTTACACAGGTCTGGGCCCATCTCTTGTACCAGTCTGGAGCTGGCTGTTGAAAGTGGCCCCTTCCCCCTGTCTCCTGCTACTCAGGAGGCCTTCCCATGGGCTACATCCCAAGGTGAACCTTCTCCAGGCCGGGGTGCACCCCAGGTGGGGTGTCGATGTTATTGCCTCCTAGTGGCTCTCAAGCACTTCCTGCCAGGCCCAGCCAACCTTCCACCCTCCCAAGAGCAGATGTCTTTATTCTAAGGGGAAGCTGGTGTGGGGGACACACATGAGCATCCAGGAGGTGAACTCAGACACAGTGTGTCTTCCCTCACCCCTAGACTCTGAGAGGGAAGTGGGTGGATCCAGAGGGGGCCCTGGCCTGGCACCCAGAACTGGCAGGGGCTGGCTGGCCCTTTCAGCAACAACCTCAAACTATGCTGGGCCTCAAGTCAGAAAACGGGGCTCCCAGAAATCCAGGGGCACAGTGCACAGCCTGGGGACAGCGGATTATTTTTCCCAGGCCCTGGGGGAGCAAGAGCGATCCTGGTCGTCACAGAGCAGCGCTTCCTGGGCCCTCAGCACTGTAAACAGCAGTGACAGTAACGCGGGGTTCAGAAGTTCAAGACTCTGGTTCAAAGGCAGTAGCGTGAACGCCCTGGGCGGTGCGTGCCCTGCAGGGGGCCTGTGGCGCTGTGCTCTGGGCCTGACGCAGCTCCCATCTTGGTCGTCGGTCGTCGTCGTCCGGGCGCCGGCAGCTGCGCGCAGGCAGGAGGGAGCTTGGTGGCCCCGGCGGCCCGGCCCGGCTGACAGCCCGAGCCTCCCCCTCCCGGCCGAAGCTGCGCTCGGCTCGCAGGTCCGCGGGGAGGGGCGGGAAGGCAGCTGGACGCGGCGGCGATTTATGGGCCTTTCAGGCGAGCAGGTGCCTCCTCGGGCCGCCCATTGTCTCGCCGGCCTCACAATGGGGCTGCTGCAGCCGCAGTGCCGGCCCCCGCCACGGCTCACGGCCCGCACGGGCGCCGCGGCCAGGGCGACGGGGGACCTCGCGGTCCCCGGGTCTGCCCGCGCGTCGGGCCTCGCCTGTCCGCCGGGAGCCGGCCCCGAGTGCCCCACGTCCGACCCTGGGCGCGCGCCGGCCCGGCTGGCCGGCGTGGACTCCGCACTGGACTGCGCGCCCGCGTCCCGCGCCGTCGGGCCCCGGCTCTGCCGGGCTGCCCGGGTCCGCGCCGCCGCGCCCGGGTCTCCTACACAGGGGCTCATTCTTCCCGGCTCCGCGCAACCATATGGCAAATCCGCGTCGACACAGCAGCCCCCGCTCATTCAGGCGCAGAATGTCCCGCAACAGGGAACAATCACAACTCTGTTCGCGTCTATTATGGATGCGAACGGGGCGAGAAAAAAAAAAATCATTTAACTCCAAGAGATAGCCAGCTAATTAGCAACCATATGTGAGCCCGGATTCAAAGCGATGCCGAGGAGTTCATTCTGAGTCAGGCGACTTTATTAGGTATAGAAGACAGATGTCCCGACAGCCCACGCATCACAGAAAATCGTGTCGGGGAGTTCTTGAAATGTCCGGGAGAGCTCTTTAAATATTAAAGACCCAGCCCGCTGATGGACTGGGCTGGGGTCCTCTGGGACCCCCAGGTCACAGGAGCGGGACTTAGCAACCACCACTCTGGCAGACGCTGGCCCGGCTGGTTCTGGGAGGGCTCCCGGGGCTCCCTCCAGTTGGCTCTCTCCCTTCGGACTCAGACGCTTCCCACTCAGGTGCTCTGGGAGTCTCAAAAGAAAACTCCTGTGAGCACTGATGGACACTTATGCTTTATGGCAAGCAAGGGCTCCGAAATGGCTCAGTTGGGGCATCTAGTCCCTTTTTTGCCCTCAAGGAAGGAACTCTGAGCCAAGCTGCCTTGGGAGTGTCTGGTTTTGCTGGCTCAGGGGGAGCCCAGCCACCAGTGAGTACAAAAGGTCTTCCTTTGGAGTGGACAGAATGAGGGAATGCATGAATGAATGAATGATTCAGTGCTGCCGCCAACCCAGCTATGAAAATCCCTTGGTGGGGTGGGGCGTATATGGGGTAATAGTGGAAGGGACATGCTCCTGATTTCTGTACCAAGAAAATAGCCTCTGGCCGTGAGCCTCTGCTTCTTTGAGGAAGGAAAAATGGGGAAAGCTTGTTAGAAGAAAATCTTTCTCTGTTTTCCATGCAATGCAATTATGTTCCAGCTTTTTCTCCTTGTTATTCTTTTAAGCCAAATGTCTGAATAAAAGGATTATTCCCCCCTCCCCAGGACTGACTGTGCTGCTATTAGCAGGCGGGGCCAGTGCTGGTGAGATTAACTGCAGCCCATGGCTTCCGCATTTCTTCTATGAAAATAAGTGAGGTCAGCTGCCATTCAATTGTCAAAGCATATATATTTGAAAATTTAAATATTTGAATCAAAGGAAAAAGGGGGATTTGCATTTCTGCCCAATGCTACCAGCGCCTTCCCCTAACACTGCACAATGGGAACGTTTCAATCGGAATGAATTGTCTCCTGCAGGAGGATTCTGTATAAAGGCAGCCAGTGCTTTCTCTTTTGTTTTCTTTTGCTTTTGTTTTGTGTTGTGTGTTTTTCTTTCCTCTTACCCCTCCAATCCAGGAGGGTGTTTTCTGAAACTTGGTGACTGACTTTGGTTTCGAGGACATAAAGAAACATGGAAAACCTCCCAAGAAACATTCACATCAGAGGCTTCTCTGGCACAAAAGAGAAATTTAATTGAACATGTGCGGGTGAAAAAATAGATACGGGGTGGAGGGGGGGCTCCCAGTGCCACTTAGAATGGGCTAATCAGCTGACTCCAGCTGGTCTGGAAGAGGCTGTTAATGAAGCCCCCAGTGAGCAGGAGGGAGGCCCAGCTTGGTCCCTCAGGCAGGCCCTGGTTGTCCAGGGCACCAAACCTGCCCAGGCACCTGTGCCAGACAGACCTAAGTGTCCCTTGTGTCCAGTTAGCATCAGGGGCACACAGACATCCATACTGCACATGGCTTTTTGTCTTGGCCTTAGAAAATGGCATTTGGGCACTCCCCACTTTCATGATGTGTCCCTCGGTGTTGGGATGAAGCTTCCAAAGGAAACCAACTTAGAGCCAGCTTGGAGCATTAAGGCAGGAAAGGTCTCTAAGCCACAGTGGGAGGGGTTTCGGCAGGTCTGGAGGCCTGGGACGTGGTCTCTCTGTTCTGGTTGGGCCTGGACAGCTAGCTTCCCCACTTTGGACTTACGGTAGGGTGGATGCTGGGGGTGTTGGTTCCTTGGGGCTGCCAGGACAAAGTACCACAGGCTGGGTGGCTTAATCGACAGATATTTATCATCTCACAGTCCTGGAGGCTGGACGTCTGAGATCAAGATGGAGCAGGGCTGGCTCTTCTGAGCCCTTGGCTTGCAGATGACCATGTTCTCCCTGCGTCCTCATATGGTCTTCTTTCTGTGGTGTCTGTGTTCTAATTTTTTCTTATAGGGATACCAGTCCTGTGATTAGGGCTAACGACGTCATTTTAGCTTAGTTACTTCTTCAAAAGCCTTATCTCCAAATATAGTCACAAGTGGAGGTATTGGGGGTTAGACTTCAACATGTGACTTTTAGGGGTGGACACAACTCAGCCCATAACACTGCCCTTCCAGCTGGGGCCTCCTGCCCTCTAGCCTGGATGCTCAAAGGCAAGCATCGCTGTCCAGGCCTCTGGGGACTGGTTCAGCAGGAGAGAGGGCTGGGTCGAGGCACCTCATGAGGCTTAGTGACTGAGGTTCATGACTAATGCAGGCTTCAGGGCCTCCCACATTTCAGAAGGGCCTCTTGGGGCATTTGGGAGCCCTGATCCTTCTAAGCCCCCTCATCCCCATGCCTGACGTTCTCCCCAGAGGATGAGAGTCCAGAAAACAGATACTGTTCTGCCCCTGAGAATTGAAGTTCCTTTAGAGACAGCTCTGGTCCAGGGCTGTGGGAGGAAGGGGTGGTGGGGAGCCCATGAGTAGTGGGTGAGTTTCCTGGTGGCTCCCTAAACAGCCATTCTGCCAGGCCTTGCACCCGAGGCATCTGCTCTTGTTTTGGTCCCTTGTGCCTGCCTTTGTCTTTGTTTTTCTTTTTCCTCTCTTCTCTCCTGCCTGCTTTATCTTCTCATTCCCAAATCTGCCCCCACCATTCCTAAATCCAAATAAAAACCCAGCAAAGGTTGAAAATCGAGATAAATCCCAGAGCTCTGCAGGATGACCAGGGGCCCAGCCCTGACATCTGTCCTGTGTCAGCTGCTCTTTTGCTGTGTGGCCCAGGCAGCTTGGTAGACTCCTCCGAGCCCTGGCTGGCCTGCATCGTGGCAAACACCATGCTGACCTGTCTTTTGGGCAGAGTGAGAAGGAGCTAATGAAAATGGCTGTAAAAACACTCCAGGCATTTAAAAAATGTCATGTAATTGCAAAATAATAACGATAACAACAATATACTTTGGAATTTTGCTGGAACTGAGAGTAGGCCTGCGTGGAATTTGGCACTAAGTGGGTCTGCCCTGGCCTGTGTCCAAGGGGGTTTAGTTACTGAGGTGCCCCCAGGACTCCATTTGGGGGCAGCCCCTCTTGTCAGGTGGTCCTACCCTTGGATTCTCATGGTGGGCTGGGGTTAGGGCTGGGGCTTGGGCTCTCCCATAGGCCGGACGCCAGCTCTGAGTATTGTTGCTACAACCCCCAGGTCACAGGGCTGGCAAACTGATGGTGTTTTTTATTTCTTTTGATTCCCCAAATGAAAATAGCCTATATTTTCCCTGATTGTAGATATCATAGGATCATTATAAAAAAATGCAAACAATACAAGAATGTATGAAAAAGAAAGTGAAAGTTCTCCCAGATTGAGCCTCCCACCAGGAGATACCCATGGCTGGCAGTTTCAGGCTCTATCCCATTTTACATCAAGGGGACTCACATTTACTGTTTAGGTCCATAGTAACTTTAATGTTTTAAAGTACTAGAATATCTATCTACATCCATATACACACACATACCTATATTGTTCTAATTGGAAACATTTAACAATAACGGGAGACTTAAGAAACCCATGGTATGAATGTGATCAACCAAGTAATAGGCAGGGTGGAAGAGTCCAGCACACCAGGTGCTGGTCACCGGACTGCAACTGGAGAAGATAGCTGACATCTTAGTAAAAGAGTGACTCCCCCCAGGTCATATGATTTGGAGAGGCAGCAGGGGGAGTACAAGAAGATGCAAATGCTCTTAAGACACCACATTGGGTATGGACTTGGTAACCAAAGCAGTGTGTCCAGTGTGTCTGGCAGGGGCCCAGGCCAGGCTGCCTGTCCTAGAACATGGTGCAGGGGCGGGGGCGGGCTCAGCTGGGCAGGCACCCCTGGAGGAAGATGGAGGCCTCTGGTTAATGAAGAGACTGCAGGGGGTTAGAGATATTTGTCTCTAACGGGTGTAAAAATCCCATTTGAACTGTTTCCTGGAAAGAAAAGAAAGTGGGGGGGGGGATCTGTGGGGGCACCTGTTATTTCCATACTGATAGGAAATGGTTTCCATCCTGTGACCATGGAAACTTCCATGGTGTGTCCTGGCTGTGCATTTCCTATAAGCCGGACTCCTCCTGCCCACAGCACATCACTGTATTGTTACAGACTGGGACAGCATCCCGCAGGATGGACATCAAGAGCTGGCTGAGGCCTGGGTATCTGCTGGAACCACTGTGAGGTCCCCCATTGGGGCCCTGGGTACTGTTAGGGTTCAGGCCAGGTCCTGTGCTGGCCCCCTTGAAGGAAAAGGCTCTCTTCAAGGAGTATCTGCTCCGAGGAGCCAAATGAGAGGGGTGTGACCCAGGGCGAGAGTGAGAGAGGTTCCTGGGGGCTGTCCAGGGAAGAGCAGTCCTCTGAGTGGCTAGACCAGGCAACGTGCTTGGGACAGAGGGCTCAGCCAGCACAGGCTGCAGAGAAATTAGGCTGTTGGGCAGGCGCTGCAGCAGAGTGGGGTTGGAGGGTATCCCGCCAAGACCAGGTCAGGGTGCCAGCAGCAGGCTGGTGGCAGTTGGACCACATTCACAATGTCAGCTGACTTCAGTCCCAGCTGATGGCAAAGCTGAGGGGTCCTCCTGTCTTGACTGTCAGCCCTTTACCAGAGCAAATTACAAAATTATAATAGAAATTCTAAGGAACAGGTGATCGCCCCTTCTCTTACAATACTCTCTCTGGCTGAGCCTGTGTTGGGAGCACCTACCAAGAAAATGGCTCTATTTCCCAGCTGACGTTGGAACAAGTTAACCACTCACCAGTGTATAGGTTTTCTAAGTTTGTGGTTGACATTTGTGGACACATCCCCTTTATTCTTTCTCATTTATTTATTTTGTCCAGACACCGCAGCCCAACTCTGCTGCCCACTGCAGGCTGTGGTCAGGCTGAGCTGGCTGCGCTCGTCCCCTGCCTTTTGGGGGCTGGAGGCCTGGACCTGGCTCCTGCTGGGGCCACAGGCGGGGTGGTGGTGGTGGTGGTGCGGGAGGCCAGGTTGGCCCCGCCCAGCTCGAGAATCTGTTTCTGTCCTGAAAGGTGGACAGGGCGAGACGTCCGCGACTCTTCGTTCTGGTTGACTGAATCGTCGGAGGATCCTTGGCTCAGGTTAAAGCAGACCCTATGTGTGCCACGACTCACCACCGCCCCCGAGTGCCGCGGCCTGGGGCTGGGAAGACGGACGCAGGAAGCGGGTGCCAGGGGCGGGGGTCTCACTACACCCCCACTGCCCAGAGCCGCGCGACGCCTGGCGTCTGTTTGTAGAAGAAAGTGGGCCAATTTGTTTTCATTCAGAATCACTTAAGATCCCATTTTGGAGAAATGAAAAGAGAAAAGCCGCTTCCCGCGCCCAGCCCGCTGGGTGCCGCCCGTGCCGGGAGCGCGCTGGGGGGCGGTGCCCTCGCCTCTCCCGCCCGCACCCCGCCCTGGCCGGGGCTCCCGCTCCAGCTCCAGCGCCAGCGCCGGCGTCCGAGCGGCGGCCCCGCAGGCACGGCCGCGCGCTCGTCTGCCTGAAGCGCACACTCGCGCCCATCTGCAAAGGCGCAATTAAGCGCTGGGGGCGGGGGCGCCCGAAATTAGCATTTCCGCGGCCATCTGGCGCGAGGAGCAGGCGCGGCCGGACAAAGGGCGCCGGGCGAGGGGAGAGGCGAGTGTGCCGCGGCATTGACCTGCAAATGAGGCTTTGTCCGTGCATTAAAGCTCGCCGGACTCCCGACCCCGACCCCCGCCCCGCGCCGGCCCACGGTCCCTGGCGGCCCAGGCCAGACTGGCGCCCGGGAGGCTTGGTGGCCATCCGGGCCGCGCTCGGCCTGTGCGGGAGGCTGGCCGGCCAGCTCTGCTGGATCGTGTTGGGGATAGGGGGCTTGGAGGCCCCGCCCAGGCCTGGCCCTCTCGGGGCCTCCTGCAGAGCCCCTGGGATATGGGCCCCCTGACCCGCCGCCCCGCCCCGCCCCTCATGCCCACGGGGCCGAGTGTTGCAACCTACACCTTGGAGCAGCTTTCTCAGGATGTGAGAAGAGTTGGCCGGTGGCCACGGGGGCCATGGACAGGTGGGCAGTGTGGAGGATTTTTATATTGAGAGATACTAAAACCGGCCCCCTGGACAAGGTTTTGTTTATTTTCTATGGTGGATAATGCCCTAAATCTTTGAAATAGTGGCTTCACAGTGCTTCATGGGCCTTAACAGTCAGGGGACACTTTGGAAATGGATATGTTACCTTACACCTTGATGACATCTGATGTGACAGCACAGGATCTCGAGTGATGAAACCCTCAGAGGATGCTGAGTATGTGGGGTGGCATCAGAGGAAGCCTGTGGCTCCTGAGCGTGCTGGATGGAGCCTGCAGGTCTAGCGCCTGGACACAGGAGCCCCCCTCTGGAAGCAGCTGGGCTCAGCTCCAGATCACTTGGGGGCCTCTCTACAGCATTGCTCACACTCTGGGCACCCACCAGCTGGGGCCCACTGGGTGGGCTACCCAGGAGGGGCTGGGGCCCAAGTTAGACTGTTGTAGCAACCCCAGGACCCCTGTGAGGCACAAAGGATAGTGTGTGGCTGTCCTGGGTCTCGCCGCCCCCAGAGGGACGAGTGGGAGCCTTGGTGATGCTGTCCACAGTGACTCTGTAGAGTCTTCCTGCCTGGCCATTCAGTACTGTTTCCTGGTGTGGCTGAAGGGGTCCCCATCCCAGCCCGAGGGTGACGAGGTTTTGTGGAGGAAGAGGCTTGAGCTGAATCTTGAATGAGGCTGAAGGAGAGGCTGTGGCCTGTCAACAGGATGGGGCTGAGACCCCTATTCTGTGCAGAGTGCAGTGAAGGAGGGTGTTGAGGTGGGGGCTGGGCCCTAAGGTTGGGACTGTTAGACTGCGTCACGCATCCATAGCAGGAGCCGGACACATCTCCAGTCTGCCCAGAAACTCATACTTTGGTGCTCATACAAGGTCTTCTTCAGTTTCTCCTGGGGTGCAAATACTGTCAGAAAGTGCAAGCTAAAACTGAGAAGTCAATAACACCCTAGTGAAAATTACTCTGTTAACTAATTTTCTTAGTAATTGGGCATCCAGGGGCCAGTGCAGACAGGGAGGGTGTGGGCACAAAGCATAGCACTGGGCCACAGATATGGGCACTAGTCATCCTGAGGGCTGGGGCTCCCCCATCTGTGATGCGGCTGCAGGACCCCTGGCCTCTACTGTGGGCCATGCATGTGAGGTGGGGCAAAAGTCTCTGGACTGAGAGCTGTGTGAGCCAAAAGGCCTTTCTCCAGCAGCTTTGGGTTTTTGCTTGGTGAATGGGCAGAGCACCACCTCCTACCCTACCACCAGGGTGACCTCAGGTGTGCTTTGGGAGCTGCAGTGTTCACCAGACAAGGTTGAGGGTATGAGATGTCTGGGACAGCGAAGCAGAGCAGGATGGTGGTGACTACTGTCCGTGCTCAGGGCTGGGCCCATGGCCCTGGCTCTCTTAGCATCAGCAGGAATACCTGTGGAGGAACGACAGGTTGAAACCCCTCAAAGCTGCCTTCAAAGTACCACATATATTAAATGTGCTTCTGTGGGGCTGTAGTGGGGCTGGTCTGGGGAGCCAGGTGCTGGAGGTAGGTACAGTGGGAGGACCAGGACAGAGCCCTACTTTCTCTTGAGTGTTCCCTTCTCCAGGGCCAGGGCCAGGGCCAGTTGTCAGCAGGCTGTTGTTCCATGCTGGGAACAACTCTAGCCACAGGTCTTTGTCCTTAGGAGGTCACTGGTCCAGCCTGAAGTGGCTCCTTGCAGGCTCCCATTTACTAACTCCCAAGGGCTCTTCCTGCCATGCATCACACCTGTGAACCCCTGGAGGGACTCTGCCCTGTTTCACAATGTCTGCCGTGGGGGCCAAGTACCATGAGTGGAGAGCCTAGGCATCAAGGAAGAAGAGCCCCTTGCTCTGGGCTTTGGAGGATGAGTAGGAGTTTGCTAAGTCCAATAGAAGAGGCAACTGAGCCACCGGGTGGCGTTTGGGAGGAGCTGGGTGGCTGTTGTACAGTGGGTGGGACCTGGAGACGCACCTCCTCCTGCCTGCATTTCTAGTTCTTGCTTCCTGAGGGGGTTTGGAACCGATATTCATGTCTCCTGGCCACAGGGTGCTCTTTTCAGTGTGATCAGTGGGGCAGAAGAGCTGAGTGACAGGCAGCTCATGGACCTGCCTGTGTGGAAGGCAGAGCTGCTTATGAGCCTAGGGGTGGGGCCCAAGTCCTGGCCACACAGGAGGGCAGCCGGACAAGAGCACTGGGACCTGGGTCTGGCTTCAGAGTTTGCTGTTCCCTGCCCTGCTGAAGGCCCCGAGACTGACACTGGGCCAGGCAGGGCCAGCCAGTGCTCATGCCCAGGGGCGTAGCTCACCTCACTGTCCTGCTTGCTCCAGCCCTCTCTTCCTGTGGCCAGTCTGTTAGAGACCCCAGGCTGGAGAACTGTTAAAGGGAGATGGCTTCTCTCTCCCTGTGGCTGAGGCCTGGCCCCCTATATCCTCTGTGGGCCCACCAGGGCACAGACTTGGTTGTTCTCCTCCCTGGAATCCTCAGGGGTTTGGCTGAAGTCAGGGCGGAAAAGCCAGCGTCCTTCCAGCCCAGCCGCTGTCCAGATGCAGAGGCCGGGGCTGGCGTGGAGTGTGGGGTGGTGCAAGGCCAGCAGGATGGCTGTGGCTGGTGGGCTCAGGGCCTCAGGCCACTCTGGGTTTCTCTCATAGGAAGTTAAAGAGGGGAGGGGTGAGGCAGGAGCGTCTCTCCTTGACACACGGTGGTGGGGCTGAAGGGTGACTTAGGACCAGCTTGCACCTAGGCTGCTGCCTCAGCTGCCCATCTGTGAAACAGGTCCCAGAATCTCCATGCCTTGGCCTTCCTTGTGCGCCTAGCCCTTTGTCCTTCCAGCCACTCTCTCCATCTGCTCACTGGGAGGGCACCCTCAAGGCAGGCCAGGGCAGTGCTGGACAGGGGAGTAAGCACTCCAGCCTTGGGTTCCTCATTCATGGAATGAGGGCAGTAATTCTTGCTCGACTAGCGTCAGGCCTAGGTAGGGGGGACATTAATTCTTGACTTGCAGGGTCCCCTGAGCCTGCTCTGGGCTGCTTGCTGTTTGTATGGTCCTGAAGGTGTTTCAGGGTCTCTGCCACCTTTGCCGCCCATCCTCACACTTTTCCTGGCAGCACTGGCTCGGGAAGGCCAGTGCTCAGGTGTGGGAGGGCCCAGGCAGGGAGGCAGTCCCAGGTCGGGCCAGGATGGCTCCAGAGGAGGCTGAATGGGCACTCTGTCCTGTCAACCACGGCTGTCATCTGCTACTGGGTTTCAGTTTCCTGGACTGGTGCGGCTGCAGGTGGATTCTGTGGAGGCCTGGTGACCTCATAGCCTGGAGCCTGAGTGTCTCCTGAGCCAGGCGGTGGCCAGTGGAGGATTGGGGAACAATGAGGCCTTTTCCCCAGGGGAACAGGGCCTAGTCGGCATTGGGAAAGCAATCTGCCTACACCATGAGGCCTCTCGGCAGGCTGGTAGGAAGAGGGGAGGCTGAGGGCAGTGGTGCCAGGCCTTGGCACGGCTTTCTGGAGGCTGGGTCAGCCAGGCGCCAGGTAACTGAAGCTACCTGGGCATGCATGCAGGGTTTGTGAAACATTTTCAGGACACAGCTCTGCCCAGCTCACTTTGAGGCTGGTCGCAGGAGAGGAGTGTGTCAGTGGGCACCAGGGGCTGGGGTTGCCTCCCTGCCTGCCTGCCTCTCCCCTCCCCAGGGCAGCTTGTCCTTTCCTTGAACCTTGTGGTAGGCACAGGGGTCTGGGTGGTATAGGCACATGAAAAATGGCTCCCTCTACACATCTTGTTCTTGGGCTAGGCTACAGGTTAAACTGACATGAGGCAGATTAAGAGGAAAAGCCATTTTCCTTCTGTACACATGAAGGAGCTCCACAAATGTGACACTTGAAGGGTGAGGCGATGGGCATCCTGAGCTGCAGGAGACAGGGCCTGGGGCTTCTGGGGGCAACTGGGGTTATGGGAGGGGAGGGAGGAGGGGTGAAGTCCCTGCAGGGTGTACCCCCGTGGTCTGCTCTGGCATCCTCAGTTTGAGGGGATCAGCCCCAAAGCAATCATCTTGGGGTAGTATTGCCTGGACTCCCCTAGTAGCAAGGGGACTGGGGGCATATGGAGTCTGGCAGATATGGCCTTGGACCCTCTTGCTGTGCCATCACATGGGGCTCAGGAGCATCGAGTAAGTGGCATCCAGCCTTAGCAGGCTCGTGGCAGGTGCTCAGACACATTGTTCCAGTGGTCGCCCTTATTCCTCCTCACACAGCTAGGGAGGGCTGAGATGGGACTAGGAGGAGCAGGAAGCCCTCTTTTTGGCAGTGTTTCTGGCAGAGTCATTCAGTCATTTATCCATTTATTCTACCCACACCCCAACCTGGGTGTGCCCTCCTTGCTTGTCTGGAGAAAAGGACCAGTGGTCATAGCCAGGGGAGTCGGGGTAGGGAGCAGGCCTGGGAGGAGGCACCTTCCAACCTCAACTATTCCCTGCATGCTTGAAAGATCTTTCTGGAGCACAGGGACCAGCCTGCTCCTCAGGGCCACATGGAGTAGGTCTGGGAGAGCGATTTTGGTCGCAGCCATGGGAAGAACTCTATGCTGAGGGCCAGAAGAGTAAGAAGGTCCGCACAGAAAGGCTTGCATCGTACCCAGTGAATTTGACCTGCAGGCCACTGCTGGTGGACCCAGAGCCCTCAACACCCACTGGTTAAGGTTAATCCCTCGGAGAGGGGAGAGGTGTGTTTGTGTGTGTGTTGTGTGTGTGTTAAAGAGCCCAGCTTTCTCCAGCCTCTGGGCTGTTGGGTATTTGGGAACATGCAATAAGAAAGTTTTGTCTGTACCTTGAGAAGTAATGTCCAAGGCAGATGTGGGGCATCCAGGGGGGATTCACAATAACCCTGACAGGACCCCTGGGGACTTGAGTTACACATGGGACATTCAGGAAACACCTGCGGCAAGCTTCTGGCCTTGCTCGTAGCTTTGAGGGGTAGGATGTGGTCCCAGCTGGGGAAACCAGGGCACAGTGGTTAGGCATCTGGCTTAAGTTTACAGGCTTCAGAAGCTCTGTGGCCACTTGTGCCTCAGTTTCCCTTTCTGTAAGTGATGACGCTCAGCAGCTGTGGTGTCTGTGGTTTGTACGGCATGTACACCAGGCCCCTTTCTGGAGCGGTGGCCCCCTGTGGGGTGCTGGCTGCTCCCTGATCAGACCAGATGGAGACCCAGAGAAGAGACAGGCCTGCGTTGGGGTCAAGAGCAGAGTCACTGGCAGAGTGAGAGCTGGCAGCTCCCATGCCACGGGGCAGCCAGTCAAGTGAAAGACCCAAGCCAATTGTCTGTCACTGGCTTTTCCCTCTAAGGCCTTTGACACAATACTGTGATGAGAGAGGGGATTCAATTAAGACCCTTTGAAATTACTTAATGACATTAGCCACTGTTCTGACAACACCTCTTTAGAAAGTCCCTCCTGTGGGGCCTCCTGCCCATCCCCAGGGCAGGCCCTTCTTCCAGGCCATGCTGTGGTTCCCAGAGCCTGCCCAGGCCCAGCATCAGCTCTGACCGGGGAAGGCTAGTGCTTCGTCTCTGCCCTGAGGGCCTTGAGGCATCCTGGGCTGTGGCTTCTCCCACTGAGGACGTCCTCTTTCCTCACCTGTTATGCCCATGCTTCTCAGCTTAGGTGCTGTAGGCCCAGCCTTCTTGGGGTGGCTGAGGACATAGTTGGGTGAGTGCTCCCTGTCTGCCCTCCTGAGACTCCTCTGGCAGATCTTCTGGCCCTGTCTGATGGGGACCATGCAGCCTAGCAGTGGGGGCTTTTCTCCCACATGGACTCTGGGCCACCGAGGACCTCCCCTGACCATTCCTGGAGAACTAGGTGGCATCTGAGGTCCTGGCCCCGGCGACCACCTCTGTTGAGCCAGGCACTGCCTGGCAGCTCTGCCAAGGGCTGTCGTGAGAGATGGCTTCATCCCAAGTGGTTTGGTGCTAAGCGATCCATGGAAACGTTCCTGAGCTGAGGAGCACGGCTAGTGCGTTTGTCCCCCGTGCATAGCGAGCTGTTATTGGCGCTTGGTCTTGAATTGCTGTGACTGTCTTGAAGTGTCCTCTCATGCTTAGTCCCCTGCTGTCAGCTCTGGGAAGCTGGGGCTGTGATGACAAACTGGAATTCAGAGAAGTCTGGGCCCCTGGCCAGGGCACACAGCAAGAGAATGGCTCTCGGGTTCTGCTGAGGATATCCCTGGCTTCTGGCTCCCGTCTTCCTGTCACCCTGCTGCCGTCCTCCACATTCACCATGGTGGCAGTGGTGTTTGGTGAATTTCATCAGTAGTCACGCTGTAAAAGTTTCTTGAGGACCACCCTGGGACGGTTGGATTTTTCTGGGTAGCAGATGCAATGGCAACCTTCTTGGAACCAGTGTCCTGAGCAACAGGCTGGCCCTGGCCATGTCAGGCAGGCACATGCTTATGGCTTCTCAGCCTGCTCAGACACCTGGGGATTTGCTCCTCAGCTTCTTTTCCTTAGATCTGGCCCATTCCTGTGACTCAGGAAGGCTAGCGCTTTGTCAGCCAGTCTCTTCCTACTTGCCCTCTGGCCCGGCAGTGGACGTCCTTATTGTTGTAAGTCCCATTTCTTCTCTGAGGCTTTTCCAAAGCAGCGTCTCACAAACAGGTGCTGCATTGGGCCTGCCCTCCCCTGGCCTTGATCTCCCTGTCTATACCAGGTTGAGGGGACCGAAGGGCTCTGCGGCCTTTCTGCTCTGACCATCTCTCTGCCCTGGGGCACCCTGACACTGGCTCACCATGGTTTTGCTGTTGCCACCAGCTTCTTGGGGCACCAGTCTGGTGGGAAGATGAAGCCGCTGGCATAACTGATTCTGAGCAGTCCACACTCCCTGCTTTGATATCGCTCAGCTGTGATTCCAGTAGGCTGGAAACTCAAGAGTATTTAATTGAACAAGGTGGAGATGGGGTGGGGTGGGGACAAGAGGCAGTGGGTGTTTCCAGAACCATAGGCAGGTGGCCGTCACTGTGGTCCCCAGGTGATGAACCTTCACCTGGGTCTACACCCAGGAATCAAGAGGAGATGGGGTGCTTGAGGCCCCAGGAGGGCAACCAGTTGGACTCCATCCTCTGAGCCTGGCCTGGGCCCCGTCTGCCTTCTTATGTCTTCTTTGGCAGAGGAGTCACTCCTTGGACCTAGGTGAAACCCGTGCCCAAGGGATATGTGTTGGGCAGCACTGGGAATTAAGTGTCCCTTCTGGTGCCACAGGGTAAGGTCTGAAGGGAAGTGGAGGGGAGGAGGGGCCTGAGTGTTCCCTGGTGTCCAGCAGGGCTACCCTGGACCAACTGTCACCCTCCTCCACCTTCCATCTCATCAGGCACCTCAGGTCATGGGGGATGCAGGAGCAGCTAGGATAGAAGGAGGGCCCCATGCAGCCCCTGCCACCCCTGGGTGCTTCGCAGGGATGCTGAGAAGAAAGTCAAGTACCAGGCTCAGAGCCAAAGGGTCACAGAAGCACATGGAGAGAGAAAACTGGGGCTCAGGACAGACCTCCACCCCTGTCACCCTGCCAGGGCTTGTAGTTGGGGGCCAACAGCTGGTGCCCTGGCCTTAGAAGCCTTGGAATGGGGGTAGTAGCACCCAGCCTTCAATGGGCCATGATCCTGTCTTTAGGGAAGACCTTTCTGGGGTGAATGTCTTGGGCCAGTGCTGAGATCGCTCACCTTTAACCAACCTGGACTGCAGGAGCTGTAGGCCACTCCCCCCTTAAGCGGGTGAAGACATAGGAGCTGGCTGGCCAGGTTGGAGGACACAGCTTATGGGCTCCCATGCCCCTAGCCTTGGGTCTCCTGTATTTTCTTTCTGAGGGCCCCTTGCACTATGGGGTTGAGAAGGGCCTGGGTGGAGAGGGCCCGAATCCCTGCTCTTAGAGGTCAGTGGTGACTGAAGCTCTGTTTTGGGGGCTCTGTTTGCCCTGAGAATGCCCTGGGCCTGGCTATGTCTGGGACCCTGGCTGACCTGGTGAGAGCCACAGTGGCTAAGGACAGAAAGGGTCAGGGTGCTGAGTCTCCCCCAGGCACAGGGATAGGTCAGAGGCAGGAAAGAGGCTGAGAAAGCAGAGGTGTGGATACGCCGAAGGTCCCATGCTAGGCCAGGGCATTGGGGAAGGCAGCTTTCAGCTTAGCTAGGAAGGGTCCTCTAAGTCAGGGGCCCTTGCCCCTGTAGGTGACCCCACATTTCCCTGGGTCTACCTCCTCTACCTTCTGCCTCACTTGGGTGCCTCCAATAGTAGGAGTTGTAGGAGGAAGTGCGGGGCTTGGAACCGTGTGGGGCCTAATGTCCCCCTTCAGGGGCTCAGGGTACAGATCCCCTCCCAGGGTACAGATCCCCTGCCTGGGTCCAGGTCGGTCTCTTTCCAACTCTCATTTTGTTCCTTCATTTACTCGCCTTCCTTGAGCACCCGAGCTGGGCCAGGTCTGTGCCAGACACTCCTAGCTGCAGCCTCCCCATGGGCCCCAACGTCCCTGCACAGTGCCACCCCCGCCACCCCGCCATGGTAGTCTGGTGGGCATGGCGCCTGACCCCTCCCTGCAGGGTCTGCCTGCTGAGAGGGTGCTTGAAGCTGGTCCTGAGTGGGGAAGAGGCTGTGCCCACTGGAAGTCTGGGGCCCACATGGATGCAGGGAGAAGCTGGGAGGTGGGAGTCTGCCTGGCTGGCAGGGTGGGCTCCGGTGAGAGTAGGATAGGGCATAGCCACCTGGGGTTTGGACAGCTCCCTGTAGCTGTGAGGGGCAGGGGGCTCAGAGGAGTGAGGCTGGATGCAGGAGGGGCTAGGAAGGAGCTCTGAGGGTCAAGCCAGTAGCAGGGGTGCAGCAAGGAGGTGGAGCTCAAAGTCATCCCCCAGGTGGTTTGTCTGGCTTTCTTTACTGTGTAAAGTATGCACCTGCTATATGCTTGGTCCAGGCCCGGCAGAGTAGGGGTGGGCAATGAGGGGCCACAGGCCTCCCTGGCCCCCTGTCCCTAAGATGGGAAAACTTCTGCTGGCAGATGCCAGCCCTAGAGTCTGGCTTGCCAGGGCCAAGTCCAGTGTCCAACAGGTGCCACTGAGCCAGACCATGGTGGGGGGGGGAGGGCAGAGGAGGAGGGTGCCCAGGAAGCAGGAGTGGCCCCTTCCTGGCCCCCCGGCAGATGCTCCTGGCACCCACTGGACACTGAGGACCTCAATAAGGGAGCCCAATTTGGAGACAAAGGCCAGCCTCTGTGGACAAATACTCAGGGATATTGTCAGCCAGAGCACCAGGCAGCCACGGCAGGGCCCACAAAGGGCCCGAAGAAAGGGGCCGAGGGAGGGGCCATGAATGGGTCGGGGCTGCACATGCCACCGTTGCCTGGGCGACGGCTCTCTCACGGAGAGGTCTGCCGGGCCATTGTCCGGGGCCCACAGGACGTGTCACACACCAGATGGTCGTGTGCTGTCTAGGTCACTTATTGGGGGACAGAGTGAAGGAATGTGGCCGGCACGGCGGGCCGGGGCACCATCTGTTCCCTCAGACCATGGGCACTGGCGGGCCTTGAGCGCCCAGCGGCCTGGCTCAGCCTCCACCGTGCTTTAATTAGCTAATTCCATAATTGGGCTTTATTTCAGGTAAATTGCATTTCACACCCGAGAGGGCTGCAATGGTCCATCTAGGGCGGAGCACTCGGGTACTTTGTGCGGGGTCCATGATGCAGTCTCTTGGGCTGGGCGCTGTGGAGGGCTCTGCATCCTAGGGTTTTTACGAATATTTACCCAACATGGAAACAACAGCTCCCTTCTCTCAGAGAAGTCACTCCCACCCATGAGGGTGTAGGTTGGGGCTCCAAGACATCATGGTGAGAGCCATGGCCCCTCCCACCATGGCCCCTCCAGTGGGTTCCCCACAGCATTCCTCATGGAGGCCTCTATCCCTGGTCCCCAGTGGACTTGGGATAGCCCCATTTTTGAAATCTCAGGTGCCCCCGCCCCTGATGGAGGTGATTTCAGGGTGCAATCTGGAAGGAGGTCAGGAGGGGATGAAGTCTCAAAGGACAAAAATGGTTGAATAGCTGTGAGATGTGGGTACAGCAGATGGGACTCCAGTCTCAGCTGAATGTCCATTTGCAGGAGGAAGGGCTGTGCGCGGAGCCCCGAGTGCAGGGCGGGGCGTGGGTGGGGTGCCCACCTGCACACACTCCTTACCCAGGAGACTGGACTTGCTTAGGACTGTCATGTTACTGATGGCCCTTCCTGGCACCACACCCCTGTAGAGTCCAGTCCTCGGGAACCGGGAGAGTGTGTCTGGCCTGGGGGGATAGAGAAGCTGAGTCTGCATCTGTCCTCAGAGGATGCTGTTCAGACCACAAGCCCAACTAGAGCAGGCCCCGACTGGGCTCACCTGCCGCAGGGCCACAGGGTCTGCAGAGACAGGCAGTGATCACTCTGTGGCCAGGGCCACCCCAGGAGAAGTGCTGGGGCCACCAGAGCCCAGACCAAGAGGGACCTGGAGCTGGGCTGGACCTCTATTGGCATCTTGCAGCCCCTCTAATCTGAGTTCTGGCCCTCTCAGTCTGCAGATGTGGACCTCCTGTTTGGTGGCCACCTGCACCTAAAGGAAGTCTTGGGGGTCAGGGATGCTCTGGGCAGGGCCTGGGGGGAAGCTGGTAGGGAGGGCCAAGGCTGAGCCCTAGGTTGTCCCAAAGATGTGTTGATGTCCCAGCAATCAAGAGAAGAGTAGTGCCCAGACCAGCCTGTGATTCTCCACGTTTATTAGGAAAAGGCTGTATGATTAATAACCAAAATCGCACCGTGAAACTTACTAAAACACAGATTCCAAATCACCACGAGTTACTGATTTCTTGAGACATAATGCCCAGAAGGAACCCCTGTTCCATGTAGAAACTGTGACTCCTCTCTGCTCAGCTGGTAGGGGGTGGGTGGGGTGGGGACATGGTGTCTCCTGTGTGTCCAGCTGCTCAGAATAGGAATTGGAGTGGGGGCTGCATGCAGAGTGGAGCTCAGGGGACCCTCCTTGCCAGCATGATGAGAAGCTGCCAGTGCAAGCAGGGGAGGTGAACACCCTTCACTCTGACATGGCCTGGGGAAGTGGTGGCCCTCACTGAGATCTGTGGTTTCAGGAGCAGCCCTGTATTTCCCTGTCTGTGGGGTCAGCATCTCTTGAGAGTGAGGGACCCAGGGCACCCTCTGAGTGGCTCCTGGACCTTCATCGCAGCCACTCTTAGTCGGCCAGGCTGGGCCAGGATTCGAGGCTGGGGTAGAGGCACCCACAGACTTTTCCAGGCTGTTCCTGTGTCTCCCCTGAGGAAGCCCCTGGGCGACCAGGTAGGTCTGGTCTCAGCCTATGCTGCTTCTGGCCAAACATGGGCTGGGCTTGGCACTCTGGATGCCTAGCCCTGGGAAGTATCCCCTGCCCTGTGTCCAACCACCATGCAAGTTATGTCACCCTCAGGATGTGGGGGCCTGAGTGGTAAGGGTGACTGCTCAGGCCTGAGAGGGAGCCCCACACCCAGCAAACTTCTAGTACTCCCTGGCCAGGAAGAGGTGGCCTTGGAGGGTCCCTAAGGTCAGGCTGTGCCAGACAGCATGGCCCACGGGGGCCGGGGCATTGGAGAGTGGGGCTGTTCTCTCTGGCCTGGCAGGAGGTGGCCATGGCCAGGTCGGTGCCCCCGGCTGAAGGGGCTGTTGGGGGGGTGGAATATTCCAGCCTCCATCAGGACCCCTCATCGGGGCCCCTCTGGGGTACAGTCAGCTGCTCGTAGGTGGGCAGTGGGCTGCTGGGCAAGAAGAGCTCGGGGTTGATGGTGTTGCTGCTGCCGCAGGGCTGGACTGCCAGGGGCCCGCCTCCACCAAGGGAGCCCCCAGGGGGGCTGCCACGGTGCAAGGAGAGCAGCTGGTGGAGCAGGTCGGTGATCAGCACCAGCCTCTGGTCCAGCTGTGTCACCTGCAGGGATAAAGGCAGATGTGAGCTGGTGGTAGGAGCCAGCCAGGTGTGCCACAAGCCCAGGGCCTGAACTTGGGAGGCGGGGTTTCGGGGGGAAGGGCCACCGTGTGCTGTGTGTGCAGACTGTGTATGTGCCTGCCCACTGGGACAGGTGGCTGTGTGCTGAGTCCCTGTACCAATGTACCAATCCCATTGTCCACACATCGGGAGACCCTGGGTAGGGAGAGATCCTCTCTTCCTTGACCCTCAGCCCCTGCCCTGGTGGCTAGAGGCTTCTCCTCAGCATCCCGGGGTTGCTGGCCCCTGGCCAGGCTTCCTAGGTGGCATCTAGGCATAAAGGGTAGGGTTTACTGCCATCTTTGGCTCCCTAGGGCCAGGCTTAGGGGGCCTTTGGGGTAAGGTGCCAAGGGAAGCTGGAGCTGTGAGTGCCCACCCTGGAGGGACAGAGCGTAATGGGATTGGTACATGTGGGGTTAAGTAGCAGAGGCCTCAGGTGGACTTGCAGGCCCCAAGGCTGGCTTTCTGTGGGGTGGGGGCTCCTGTCACCCCTAGGCACCACTTCTCTAACCTGGCAGGGAAACTGCCATCTTCACACACCTCATCTACCCAGTCCCTGCTGGCCCGGGCGGTGCCCACTCTCCCAGGCCAGAGTGCGGCCTCCACCTTGCATTCATCAAGGGCCTGCTCTGTGCTAAGCTATATGCCGAGGTGGCCACCCAGTGAGGGTGGCAGGGAGGTTGAGGCAGGACAGGTCTTGAGACATACTCAGTGCAGAATCGGTGCTCCACAGAGGCTGCTCGGCCGTGAAGTCAGCAGAGAAGCCCCAGGAGGGAAATGGAAGCAGGGCATGCCTTGAGGAAGGGAGGGGAGCAAGGGTGTCCAGGGTGAGGGTTCTTTCCTGGGGCTGGGCCAGGAGGAGGTGCCAAGCCAGTGATTGGGCTCTCTGGTCCTTCAGACTGCAGCCTCCCTGGGTGTGATCCCTCAGGGTGCTCCATTTGCCACCCCACCAGAGGCTCCCAGAGCCCTGGAAAGACCAGAAAGGAGGTGGCCAGTTTGTACACGGGGCAGAGCTGCCTCAGGCTTTCCAGACAAAAGCCATGTGGATGACTCAGCCAGGTGCCAACCACCAGCCCTGCGGACGTGGTTGGGACGTGCACCTGTGGTACGGGCTGTCTGTGCCCTGGGCTGCCCCCTTGGGCCCACCTGGACCCCACTGCTGACTGGACCAGATGGGCTGTGGCAGGAAAGCTAGGTTGGAATTGAGGGCTCAATTGTGGGGGCAGAGAGCTCCAGGGGAGGTGCTGCCAGGTAAAGTGGACATACACTTGTGTGAGCCAGAAGTTGAGCAGCTGACCAGCCAGGCTCCAGCCCCAAAGGATGGGCGCTGTGGTCAGCAGCCCTCCTTCCTCTCACAGAGGCCAGGCACAGGTGGCCAGGCAGAGTAGACCCCTGAGGCTGAGTTGAGGGGTGAGGTCTCCCCTCAGTGGGGGCCAGAATGCCTATCCCAGCAGCCCAGAAGGCCCCAGTAGGCACATTCTACCTGGGAGGCTGGGCCTGTGGCCTTCCTGAGGGAGAGCTCCAGGGACCCACCTCTTGGCCCTGACTAGTGACAGCCCCAGGCAGAGGCTGCCGAGGCTCCTGCCCACCTGTCTTTCAGGTGTTGGGGCTGAGTCCAAGATCCAATCATCCTGGCCCAGGGGTGGCTGTGTGTCTGAAGTCTGGTCAGCCATGCCAGAAGGGCCCTAATCTTATATTTTTCCAAGACAAATCTGTGGTGGGAGCCCAGGTTATGGAGCAAAAGGGTACAGACTTCTGTGGTTTGGCCCAGGTAGGGGTCTGGGGCCTCTCAGCTCCCCTTTGTAGGCACCTGCCAACACCTTAGCCCTCTGCAAAGCCATTGCGGACCACCCAAGAGGTCTACACCCCACCCCACAGATGCAGACACTGAGACCAGGAGAAGGGGTCTTGTTTTGAGGTCGCTGGCTAGGGCTGCTGTGGCTGTCCTCTTGCCCCCTGCAGTCCTCACCCCAGGGTCCATGCTGGGACCACAGTGCCGCCATGAGGGAATACCCAGTGTCAGTGCCAGTGGAGTGCTAGTGTGAACAGAGGGAGGCCAAGGCCTATGGGAAGCATGTTCAGCCTGAGGAAAGGCAGGGCCCAGCCCCTCTGTGCCCTGCACACCAGACCGCTGTAGCTCCTGCTGCCTGCTCTTGCCCTAGGGCCTTGGCAGTCACCTGGGGTTCAGGGTCCCCATGGGGAAACTGAGTCCCAGGGACCTACAAGTTTGTGGCAAATGGAAGCTGCAGCTGGGCTTGATCCCTGGGGGCCACTTGGCTGTCCTGACCCCATGCTGAATGAGGCTGGTCCTGTGTGGCTTAATGTTGCTCTAACTACGCTTGGCTATCGATTGGTTTGGCATTAATTAAAGTCCCAAATACATCACAGATGATCATTTGTGGTTTCATAAATTTTCACTTTCCAGTGCTGGAACATCTAGGCATAAAGGGTATGGTTTATTGCCACCAAATACATCACAGATGATGTGAAGCCCCACATGGACTGGGGGGCCTGAGGCCTCTGTTGAGAATGCCCAGGGTAAAGTGACAAGAGGGAGCTGGCTGCAGGCAGGGACAACCTGGGGGCTGAGGGTGTGGCCAGGGAGGGCCCAGTCACCAGCCACCTGAGGCAATGCTCCTCTTGGCAGGGAGCCCAGCAGGTATGGAGCTCTGCCGGCTGTGGAGCAGAAGGGAGGTGGCCCCAGGGCTGAGCTTGCCTCTGGGGGATGCTATAGCAATCCCTGAAGCTGCCCGTGGCCACTGGGGTTTTGAGAGGTTCATGAGGGTCTCTGGTTTCAGGGACATGCTCCCATTAGTCAGGCAGAGGCGCCAGGGGTGAGCTAGTGTGTAGGCCAGAATCCAGGGCCTGGTGTGTGGCTGGGTCCTCCTCACTGGGGGAAGGTAGGTCTGGGGAGACAGGAGAGGAGTGTACGGAGATCTCTAACCAAACAGGTAACTCCAAAGCCTCTGGCCACTTTCAGGGTCCTTCCAGTCACCTATGTGGGCTCTCCCTGGTCAGCCACAAGGTCCTCTGGGACCTCCTGCTGGTCTTCCCAGCCTTAGTCCCAAGCCTGATGGGCAAGGCCCTTCTCCACCATGTGCATGGAGGGTGGTATGGATTCCCCTTGCCCTGAGCTGTGCCCTTTCTCCTAGCGTTCAGTGGCTCACTCTGGTGCCAAGGCGTGAAGGTTATCCCGCATTTCTCTGTGGGCCATCTGCTACTCATAGCCAGGTCTGTCCCCACAGCTATTCAGATCATGCTCCTCAGTCTCAGAGCTCAGCTCCGAGCAGCGACTTCCCAGGAAGTTGTCTGTCCCACTTCCTCCCTCTGTGCTCTGAGCACAGACTGTTTTTATCTCGTGTCTGTGTTTGATTTTGGGGGTGATGGAGGAGCCTGGTTAGCACAATGACCGTTGAGAGAGCGGCCTTGGCCACAGCCTGGCTGTGGGAGACCCATCCAGCTGGTGCCCAGGGGCAGAGCTGCCATCCTCAGTGGAAGGTAGTGCCCACTCCAGGCACAGGTGTGGGTTCCCCAAGAGCTGCTGGGATAGATCAGTTTTGGGGGGTGTTGTCCCGATTTGCAATTTGATCATGATTAGAAGGCCAAGGCAAATAAGCACTGCTTGGAGCCTTGCTCTGACCCACCAAATTAAAAACCTTAAGACACCCATGTAACCCTCAGAGAGGTAAAAGCAATTAGAATATAGCTTGTTAGAGAGCGCAGCTCAGTGATCACACCCAAGGCCACGGGCATTCCTGTTTGATGTGGTTAGGAATTTGTTTTCAGAAGAAAATCTTGAAAAAGAGTCTTTCAAGGGGAATTTTTTGCAGAACCTGCCCAGCCTTGATCCCTGCCTGGGACTGCTAAAGGCCCCAGTTTCGTGGACACCTTGGGCTGTCTTGGCTAGACTGGCCAGACCTGGGCAGCAGAGGCTGGGCACTGGGCTTGAGGAGGTGCCCTGCAGTCTGACCGGCTGGTGCTTCCTTGGAGACCTTTGTTGGTCAGTGTTTAAAGGTAGGGAGGGGCTTCCTCTAGGGACAGCCCCAGACCCTCTGTATGGCCATAGTGCAAAGGTCACCTTAGCTGTCCTGTCCGCCCTGAGGAACTGACAGTTACTGAGACATTCTCAAAACTCAAAGGAGGTACTGAGGAATTGGCAGTACCTAGCTCCAGCAGGCAGCTAGGGTGGGGGTACAGGCCTGGGACAGGGGCCATGGAAGCCTGGTGCCCAGCGAGCTCTATGCTGGCTGCCATCACTCTGCCCGTGTGGAGAGCTAACTGGCAGCATGTCACTGTTAACCACACTCTCAGACCTGTCCCTGGTCACCCACTTTCCCCTTCCCTCCTGCATTCCCCTTCTCTTCTAATGCTCTCCCCCGAGCCAGGCAGGGGTGGGGTGGGCTAACATGGGCATTGGGCCCCCAGTAGTGGTCCTGAGGCATCCAGTCTGGGCCCATTGTGCACAGAAGGAAAATGAAGCTTGATGATAGGAGGTGGCCTGCCCAGGGCCGCCTGTGGGGATACCTGCTGACCCAGGCCCACCAGGGCAGAGGAATGAGTTGAAGCAGAAGTTAGGGGCTGGTGAGAGGGCTCTTCCACTGCCCAGGTCTTACATGCCTCACTTAACATCCTTTTGAGGGGGCAGCCCCCACTTCTCAGACACTAGAAGGGAGCAGGACAAAGGGGCCGCTGGGCTCACCGCCTCCCTCCCCCCCTGGCTGTGGGTTGGCTGCGCCTGAATGGCCTCCCCCATCTGCCTGTACCTGCAAGCGATGCTGCTGAGGCCTCACATGCCCAGACACAGCGTGGAGGGCTAGGTGAGCTGGCCCACCCTCCATGGCCCAGTCTGCCGTCCTTCTTATGTGGTGATCCTTTCCAAACACAGCCAGATCATATCAGTGCCCTGCCATCTCCTACCTCACTCCCAGGAGAAGCCCAGTCCCCCTGCCCAAGACCCCAGACCACTTCCCTCAAACATGGTGACACGTGCCTGCCCCAGGGCCTTTGTTCCTGCTGTTCCCACTGCTTACACAGGTGACACCCCTACCACAGGTCTCACCACTGACCTAAGGCCATGTCCCTCTCTGTGCTGCAGCCTTGCCCGTCTTGCAGCCCCAGACTTGCTCTCCAAGGCACCTCATGTTGGCTGCTTGCTCCTCACCTTTCTCTCTCTGGAAGTGGGCTCAGGGTCCTGGGCTTTGCCTGGCCCACTGCACCCTCAGTGTGACCTGGGTCCTTCTACAAGGACCCAGTTATCATCGAATGAATTCAGCAGGTGCTGTAGAGCCCCCAGGGAGTCCCCTAGTGGGGTGAGGGTAGGGTAGGGTGGGACTGGCCCAGAGCGGTGACTTGAGCCTTGCCTGAGCCCTCTGTCTCCTCAGGGCCTGGGAACCTCCATCCCCCAAGGTGAGAATGGGGGAATAATACCCATAAATCACCCTCTCATCGGGGCCTGTGGGCTGGCCGGTGCCTCAGAGCTGGGTATGAGTGGTAATAGATCACGGCATTTCATAACGCCGTAATTTATGGTAGGAGCTGGTATAATTGTGTTTATGACTTTGTTTTAGTGCTTTAGCTCTTGGAGAAAAATCCATGTTTCTGACTGCTGAGGTTTTACTGCCAGTCCCCAGGGTAGCTGCTCTGCTGGAACTTGCTGTCCTCCGGTTGGCAGCCGACATGCATCCAGCGAGCTGGAGAGATGGCCTCGGAGTCTGGCCCACGGCCACCAGATGCAGGAGTGACCAATGTCAGGACAGCTCCTTAGGTGAGAGTGCACCCCTGTGGTGCAGCCTCTGGCCTGGATCTGTGAAGGATGTACAGGCACACAGGCTGCCAGGTTCAGGTCCTGCCTCTGCCACTTCCCAGGTAGTCACTTGTCTTTCTGAACCTCAATTTCCTCCCTTAGAGAAGTCACTTTGTCTTTCTGAACCTCAACTTCCTCCCTCAGTAAGATGTCATGAGCAGAAACAGAGCCCAGCACTGGGCATGTGGTTAAGTCCCCAAGAACCACAGTATCAAGGACTACTTGGATGCACGTGTGTGGTACAGCCTGAGGATGCAGGATGATTGCTGCACATATGGTGGCATGCAGGGTGAGTTGGCACATGTGTGTGCATGCACACGTGTGCACCCATGGCTCTATAAGGGTGTGGGAAACGGTGTGCAAGAATGTGCAAGCTGCCCAGGGTGTGATTTTGCATGGTTCCTTTCACTTTCCACCAAATTGTCCCCCAAGCTGCCAAAGGGTCCTAGGGTGTCTGCCTGGGTCTCTAGGCCCCTGGGCCTTTGCACATGCCATGGTGGTCAGCACTGCCCCTCCTCCATGAGCATGTGATACTACTGGGCCAGGTGGCTGAAGGGTGATCAGAGGGGCCCCTCAGCATGGGGGCCAAGTGTCCTCTCCCTAATAGAGAGTCAGGTGCCACCATCTCTGGAACCCATAGTCACTAACGTTCCATCTACTCCACCTGTCTTCCAGAGCCCTCTGCCCAGGCAATGTCCAAGCTGGGCACAAACCTCAGCCCAGAGACGTGGGCAGCAAGGAAGCCACTTACACCTTGGCCCTATGTGGGGCTGGTGGACTAGCACTTTGCTGATCTGCTCAGAGGCTGCAGATCAAGAAAGGGCCTGTTCTAGTGATTTCCCTTGTGCCCCTGCAGTCAAAGGCAACCACACTGCAGCAGGTGACCTGGGGCACCACCATGATCAATCACACCCTTGGCAGAGTGCTTGGCACAGAACCACCAGTGGCTGAAGGCATGGTCAGTGCCAACCCCAAGACCCTTTCTGGAGCCTTCCAGTCCTGGCTGGCCCTTTCTGACCACCCTCAGGAGTGCAGGCCGCTTCCCTCTGAGAGGGTTCCGGGAAGGGCCCTTCTACCAGCTTCACACATGCTTTGGCCAGTCCCTGCCTATTGAGGGATGTGGGGTCCCCTCAGGGGCTCCTCCCCAGTGCCAGGTTCCAGGCTGACTGTGGAGGGGGTCTTGGGACCACTACCACAGCCCACCTCACTTGCACCCTGTTCCTGGATCTAGACTCAACTCTGCGTGCTGTCCCCAGGGTTTCAGGACCCTATCTCCAAGGCATGTGGGTCAGCAGCACCTCAGCTTAGCAGGCCCCAGTGAGACTGGCACCTCCCAGGTCTGCTCTGATCCTGTTCTCCCATCTCGGAAAATGGCACTGATGTCCGCACGAAGCCACTAAGGGCCCAGGCTTCCCAGAGCTCACTGCACACCCCACTCCCGGGGGTTCTTGGTTCTCTGCAGCACAGCCTCTCAATCCACCCCTTCCAATGTCCTCTCCCCACCACCCCCCGGCCATCAACCTCCTCTGCTGGGCTGCTGCAATCACTTGTCACTGACATGGCCCCTGGTGGCAGCCAGGCTCCACTTCCCTTCCAGCCTGAGTGCCTCCCTCTGCAGCCAGGAGAATCTAGTCCCCACAGCAACTTCCCTGAGGCGTCGCCTCAGCCCACCCCTCATTCAGTCCTCCCCAACCCCTCCTCTCAGGCCCTGAGCAGGTCATCCCCATCCTGCCCCAGGGCCTTTGCATGGGCTCTCTCTCTCTCTGCCTGGAAAACTGTATAACCTCATCTCACTGTCCGGGGCAATCTCCCCTGACCACTCTGGCTATTGTGCCTCCTTTCTTGTCTCTCCCAGTGCTCCTTGGAGCCCTTGCCACTCCCTGAAATGTCATAGTCTCTTGATTTTCTTGCCTGGCGTCCCTCTGCCTGCTGGAGGCTGCTGAGGCCAGGCTCCACGCTGTCATTCCCGGCAGCCTCCCAGAGCTCAGTAGACACACTCAGGCCAGAGTTGGCGCTTCACAAATATTTTTGGAGTCAGTGACTGAGGCCCTGGACATTCTCTAGGGGCCCCATAAGGGTGGGTGCTAGACAGAGAAGCAGAGGCCAGGGGGCTGGCACCACCGCCAGCCAAGACCCTTCACTTTCATTGATTTGTTGGGAGTCTGTCTGCTAAGAAAGTTTGACCTTTGACATGTACATCACAAATATTTTTTCCAAATGTGCTATTTGTCTTGTGAATGGATTCATGGCATTTATTGTCTTTTTGTTTTGCCATACAGAAGGTTTATTTATTTCCTCACTTTGTCAAGTGGTCAGAGCTATCCATTTTCTCCTTTATGGTTTCTGACTTCACACATGCCTGGAGTGGCCTTCTTCCAATGCTGAAATATTTCTTTTTTCTGGTACTTTTTTGATTTGTATTTTACCCTTAAATTTCTGATTTTGACCCACAGACCTACTTCTAGAGGTTACGCCACTGGTCTACCCTTTCCCCAGTGCATTTGCTTATCCTCGTACACGTGACCCCTGAACAACACGGGCTTGACTTACACGTGGACTGTCTCCCCGAGACCCCAGGCAGCAAGCCCAGCCCTTCCTCCTCAGCATCATGAAGGCCGGGATTGAGGCCCTTGTGAGGTCTGCTTCCACTCACTGAGCAGGGAACGTGTTTCCTCTTCCTTATGGTTTCCTCAACACTTTCTCTTCTCTGGCTTACTTTACAGAGCAGAATGCAATGTATAATCCAAACGTGCAGAATGTGTGCTCAGGGCCTGTTCACGTCATCAGCAAGGCAGTCACCATAGTTAAGTTTTTTAGGAGTCGACAATTCCATGTGGAATTTGCTGCACGGGGCCGGCACCGCTCACCCCAAGTTGTCCAAGGTCCTCACACATCATCTACTTTGGGGTCTACACCAAACTGCCGTAATGATCGCTCTTGTGATGTGCCTTGGTATGGGATGGCACCTTGCTTTGTGGAGGCGAAAGACAACAGTGGCTTGGTCCTGGGGTTCCACAAGGAAGAGGGAAGGAGGGTTGGAACCAGCGCCTCACCTGGGTGATCCCCTGACTTCCGCTCTCACCTGCCTGGGCCAGATCTGCTCAGAGCTTAAGCCTGCTTTGTGTTCTGGTCAAAAGACAAAGTCCTGGATATGGGGCTGGGGCCCTGTGCTGCCCTGCCCCCAGCTGGCTCTAGTCCAGACTTCCTCTCCATCCCCTCTCCCATGGGATATATGCCTGGACTGCCCCTCAGCTCACCCTCTGCCCTCGTCTACAGCCCATGGAGGTTGTGTGCCTCCTTCACAGATGTGCCCAGCTGATGCCCATGAGCTGGTGCTATGGGGCCACACCCTCCCGGACACTTAATGTTCTCCTCCCTCCCTGGCTGACATTTGTGCCTGACTGAGCCCGCCAAGGTAGCTCTGCATGGGTACCCATGTTGACTTCAGGTGGGGTTGGAGGTTGTGGAGAGGCTCAGTGGCAGAGCTGGGGGCCCATGAGCACACAGTTCTCTGGGTGGCACAGAGCACCTTTGCCTCCTCCCTTGGAAGGAGTCCTGGGCAGTGGTGCCCAGGTGCACAGAGGCCAGGGAGCTGCCTTGCCACCTGGCAGGTGGGTGGGGGAGGAGCAGAGCCAGACCTGGGATGGGGGCTCGAGGCTCCACATAGGCTGGCCAGTCCCTAGCTGGCCTCAGGAGTGTCCTGCCTGCAAGGGGCCAGGCAGGGGTGGCTCTGTGTCTCAGGCTCTGAGGCAGCTGTGCAGCTGCCCATGTCAAGCAGCCCCAGGCCCGGCTGGTTCTGCCAGCCCGCTCAGGGACGGTTGAGCGGGAATGTAGGGCAGGCTGGAGACAGGCTCTGGAAGCTGAGAAGTGGTGTTTGTGTTGGCAGCAGGCAAAGGCCCCACCTGCACTAGATTCTCCTCCTGTGCTGCCCCCTCTGACGAGCCGATGGAGTCTCAGAAGCCAGGGGGATGCCAGGCAGAACACTTTGTACAGGAGCCAGTGGGTGCTCCTTGGCCTCAGCCAAACCCCAGAGCTGGCGGGTGACACTCGGCTCCGCCACGGTGGCAGGTGGGCAGGGGCTGCCTGGAGGCTTCTGGGTCACTGTCCAAGATTTGCCCACACTGGCCCTGGTGCTGGCGTCTCTCTAGCCAGACCCAACCATGCCCACATTGCCCCACCTGGAGCCCTCAGCCAGGGACAGGGCAGTTCCAGATCCAAAGGCCCCAGCCCCAGGCCTTAGCAGTACCCTTATATGTGGCCTGCCCACCCCCCCAACTCCCTTGCTCTCCCCAGAAGACCACAAGCAGAACCTGCTGTTTCTGAGCTCCCCTATCCTCCCCTACCCTCCATTGGGACAAAGCCAGCCCCCTGCCTCCACCTCTAGAGTTGAGGTTTGTCCCCTCTGTCTCATGTTGAGCCAGCTCTGCCCTGCTGCTCTGTGCCCGCCCGAGAAGGGGTGCACAAAGGGAGTGGCCACCCCCATGTCTACCTTGACTACACTTGACTATCTGTTCACTTGTCCCCTCAACTGACATGTCTTCCAGTGGCTCCTGAGGTCTGACTGAGCCACTCAGGCCTAACTCTGGAGGCTACCCTTGCCCCAGCCCTGCTGTTTCCTTTTGGCATTTGAGGTTCTTCAACACACTCCTCCAGCACATGATGGGTACCTATACTGTTTCACGGCCTCCTGCTCCTCTCCTCCAATGGACATGTGCCCTGTAAGCCCAGTTTGGTTTCCTGAAGTAATCACACCTGGAACTGCGCCTGGTGCCTAGTAGGTACACCCTAGGTGTCCCTGAGAATGGGCAGGACATTTCTGAGCAAGCCCCTCTATCTGTCCAAATTGCTACCATTTTCTCCAAGACAACAGCAATATCCCTGGCACCATGGGCCTAGTGATCCCCTCCCCTCCCTGCAACTAGAGAAGGCATTTGTATCTGCTGATCTGATTACAGCACTGGATTGAGAGCCTTGGGAGGTTTCCCCACTGTCCTCAGCCTTGGCCCCCCTCAGCCACTGCCCTGGCTTCCTCCCTTCCCTGCACTCCTGGTTGGGCTGTTGTTACTGCCCTCCCACCCCTGGCCACCCTCCTTCCAGACACCTCTGCCTGCCAATTATCACTGGGATTGTTCACGCTTCAAATGTCTGCCTCCTGAAAGCAGGGACTGTGCCAGGTCAACAGTGGTGCAAAGGCTTCCACTCCCTTCGTGCACCCCTTCTCAGCACAAAGCAGCTGGGGGCTCGTGGCGGATTGCATCTGAGAATGTAGGTGTGTGTGGGGTAGGCCCTCCTGGGGGCAGGGTCCAGCTCCCCTGGACAGCTTTGTGGGCCTGTGGGGGGCGGGGCTCAGGGGAAAAATGGGGCCCTGTCCCCCAGCTCCCTGGGCACCTCAGAGCTGCCTCTGACCACACCACTGTCCCAAGTCATCAACCACACTCATAGCTGTGCTTTTCTCCCCACACCCCCTCAGGCCACTATTGTTTGTCTTAAGACCGAGTCTTCTCATGAGATAGTGGAAGCAGCATTCAGGGTGCTCCATGACCTTCCCCACCCCAGAGCCTCTTCCTCAGACTGCAAAGGCACCTGCCTCACCTGCCCCACATCGCCTACAAGGTGGGTGCACCTTGCCTGGCCCCGGTCATCATGCTCCGCCAGAGCGCTTGTCTCCTAACACCGCTCTGTTTACTGCTCGTGTGTTTGTGTTAAACGCAGGCTGCTTACAAGGTTTTGTAGGACATGGGTACTCTGTGAAGATATTCTCCGCACTCCCCACCTCACCCAGATACAGGCATTTCAAGGAAGTCCCCCTGTTTCACCTGCCTGATCTCACAGGTCCCATCTCTACCAGGGTCTTGTCTTAGGGATCTGACGTTTCTCCTGCAGGAGCTCGTGGGTGTGACACTGTATCTGGTGGAGGACTTTAACATGAACAGGGCCATGATCTATTGTGGCTCTCTACTTGCTTGTTTCTACTCAACACAGGTTTTGAGGCTGCCTGTTGAGACATGTCAATGGTGTTTGCTCCCTGGGGTGGTTGCACAGCCAGCCTTCCCTGGGGTCTGCAGATGTCACAGCCAGGTTCCTGCTGGAGGACACGGGGGCAGGAGGCTCCACAGGCAATGCTCACATGCCCACATGTGCTGGTGTCTGGGGCACACTGGGGAGGGCACCCTCTCCAGGGAATAGGTTCCTGGGGGCAAGGCCGTGCTCTGGTGGCCCCACCACATGGCTCCCCTGCTCCTCCCACTATGCTCCTGGCTGAAGTTTCCCACCTCCTTGACTGAAATACGACAGGTCCTCCTGATGGCCCCTGTTCTGCATCACCAACTCCAGGCCACTCTCTCCCTACCCCTTTCCCAAAGCCTCTTCTTTGAACCTGGGTCATGGGATGACACCTTGTTTCTCTTGTGATCTACCCAACCCAGCCCTATTTCTGCAGATATGAGCCTCTGTTCCCCTTGTCAGGACTCCAGCCACAATGCCTGTGGCTTCCAGACCTCCTAGCCTCTTGCTAAGGTTCTGATCTCCTTGCTAGCCCTGCTACCCTGTGGGTCACTCTGTGGTGGCCCCTCCTTGGGGAGGTTGGCCCTTTTCCCCCACCATCCATCTCCATTTGATCTTAGCCCCTGTCTCCTATGTGTGCTTGATCCCCCAGGCCGCAGGCTGATCTCGATCAGGCGCCCTCTTGCTGTTCGTCACCTGTCCCCATTCTGCTCGGCCATCCTTCCAGCTCCCATCTGGCCATCTCCTCTCCAGCCCCATGGGGCTCTGTCATTCCCAGACACTCCAGGTTGGTTCCTGCTGTGGGCCCTTTGCATCAGCTGTGTTTGTGAGGAAGGCTTTCCTGCCACAAGCCCTTGGCTACAGCTCTTTCCCTCCTATCAGCTCCTGAGACCCTCCCCTGCAGCCTTTCTACAGAGGCCCCCATCCCAGAAAACTGGCCACCCTCCTAGGCACTCCTCGCTCTGGTGCTAACTTTCTTGTTTTCTCTCTGTCCATGGCTCCCGAGAGCAGAGAAGGGGCTGGACCAGTGCTGGACACACAGGGTGAGGTGATGAGAACAGAATGGTCTAGAACTGGGCTGCCAGGGTGACTGGCAGAGGGGCTCACCTGTGTGTGTACTTGTGTCTGCATGTACACATGCTGTGTACACATGTGCATGTGCACTGCGTGTCCGTGGGGGTTTGGATGCTTTTGCTAGAGCTGTGCTGGGCCCTGAGCGGGACGTTAGGACACTGGGAGCAAGGAAGTGGGGCAGCACCTGAGTGGTGGCAGGGACTTAGGTACAAAATGCTGGGACACAAGTGGGCAACAGCCAGGTACTGCCAACCACCTCCAGCTCTCCAAGGGCTGAGATGTCCAGTCTTGCAACCACTCCTGCCTCCATCCTGGCCTGGGGACTGGGGCCCCATGACTCAGCTGGCCAGGGCTGTGCTGCAGCTCTGGCAAACCTAGATGGGCAGGCAGCCCCTGGCCCCTGGGCTGCACCCAGGACAGGGCCACTCTCCCTCCCTTCCCCACTTTGGTTCCTGCCCCAGGGCAGGATTCCCTGAATTCAGCCCCCTGTGGCTGGGCCAGGTTGGAGGCCAGCCTGGGGGCTCTGGGCTGGGGTCCCAGATGGGGGCGGGGTTCAGGCCAGGAATTCGGAGTCAGCCCTTTTCCTGGCATCTGGAAGAGTCTCATGGGGAGGGAGACAGTGTGGGGGGGGGATGGATACAATGCTGAGGCTTAAATTCCCTCCCTGGGGAAGCTGAGAGGATTCTTCCCACTTCTGGGCTGAGCACAGTGCCCTGCCTGGAATTCAAGGCCCACCTGGGGGTTTAGGGTGTTTGCCTCACTCATGGACATGACAACATTCTCCCAAGCCTGTTCTCTCTCAGCTTTTGAGGTCTCATGCTCCACTCCTGTCCTTCCTCTGCCTAACCCTGGCTCCCTCCCTACCTTCTACTTGCACAGTCTTGGGATGGGGGAACTCAGGATTCCACAGCTAGGCCTCACTTGCTTGCTCTCTGTTTAGGGGGAGCTGGGGCAGCCCCGGAAGACCTGGAAGATAGGTATGCTGAGGCTGAGGCTGGTGGGATGCAATGGGAGGACTGGGATCTTGCTTCTTTTGGGCCCTCTGGCTGCTGAGAGCAACCAGACGCACCACACGGGTGGCCCCCTTAACCTGAATGCCCCTGCATTGAGGCTTTCCTTCTCAGGGGTCCTAGCAACCTGCCTCTACCTCCACTCTGCCTTTGCTCTGCTCACCTTCCCCAGTGAGTCCCTTTGTCCTTCACAGCCCAGCTTGGGGTGTCCATGCTGCTCCCTTTCCACTGTACCTGGGTGTCTCTTCCCTGGTCTGCCTGCCTGGATGCCAGCCCTGAAGGAGCAGCCACCATACACCCAGCCGTGCACAGCAGGTGCTCATTGCCTGTCCCTGTATGGACAGATCAATGTGTGTGAGGGGACAGAGGCCTCTGCCCATGCCCCCCTGGTGGCCAGCCCCTCAACGAACTCCTTGTAGCAAAGCAGGGTGTTGCTGCCCCACCCCCACTGCTGACCGGCTGTTGGGAAGGGGATGAAGGGTGGGGGAGCAGGGTGGGTGGACAGGAAGTTGCTGGGGCTCCAGGCCAGGTCCTGAGTGCTCCAGCCCCATCTGCACATATTTGGCAGGTCCTGTTCCCCTCTGCTCCCAGGCCTGCCGGAATGGGCCTGGCGCCGGACCTGCCTAGCCCTCTGCAGCTGCCTGGCTCACCTTCCCCACTGCCGCCTCTGGCCTCCCTCAGGACACTTGCCCTCTTTCCTGCTGCTGGGCCCTTCTCCTCTCTAGCAACACTGCCACTGTAGGGGTGATAGTGGGGGTGGGGGGTATCTGCCCTTGAGACTGGCTCCCAGGTCCATGTGTCAGTGCAGACTTAGGGCATGGTTGCTGCGTCCACAGGCCCAGATCCCATGTTCCACATCTAGCTGGTCTCCAGAGGGTTTTTAGAGGTTGCTGGTTCCAGGCAGGGGAGGGTAGGGCAAGTGGGAGGCTCTGCTCCAGACTCTGCCTCCCCCACTGCCGACCACTACCTGGGAGGAGAGAAGGTGGCTACAGGTGGAGGGGGGCACCTGGGCAGAGACAGTCTTTGGACGCAGGGGCCACCTTCAATCCAGGCCCCTGTAGCCTACCCCAGCCCCAGCTCTGGAAGTCTGTGGGCCTCCCTGCCCCTCAGGGAAGTGAGGAGGGGCTGTGACCTCCGCTGCTGGATGGACTCTGGGAGTGCTCACACAATCCTATCCCACATGGCCTCCCCACCACCAAGGGCCCAGGAGCGGCCCCCACAGGCCTCCTGGCTCTGGGGCAGTCATGGACGATGGGAACCTTCTCTAGATGAGCCCAGGGCAGGGCTGTTCACCCTGAGGAGGGCAGGGCACAAAGCTCCCCAGCAGTGGGGCTGTACTGCCTTTGCTGGCACTGGCTCCTGACCCTGCCAACGGCCCCAGTGTGGTAGGCCCTGGTGCGAAAGACCCTGGTGTGGAAAGACCCCAGTGTGGAGGACCCTGGCACTATGGGATTGTGCCATCTTCCCTGGTTTGCAGCCGGGAGGCAGGGTATGGGGCCAGTGTCCCAGAATGTCCTCTAAGCAGGCACTATGGGGATGCCTGTGGCTCATCTTGTGCTTTGACTCTGTGAGATCAGGACTCTGGTACAGGCACCTCACCCTGGGTCTCCTGACCTGGGATGCCCCTGCCTAGGCCCTGTGCTGGGCATGAGGGTTTTCGCTGCCCCTTTGCCACCTCAGCCCTCTGGGACTCCTGCATGTGGGCCGGGGCTTGAGACCTCTGGCCAAGATGCTGGGCAGCCCCTGCTGTGCCCCCATGGGACCAAGCCTTCCCTCAGGGATGCTGGGACGGGGCAGAATAGGGGCCTCTGGCATGTGTTCCAGGAGCAATGAAGCTGTCAGCCCATTAGCCAGGATGTGAAGTGCTCTGGGCAGTGGTCCCAGGCCTCCAGGTTCACCCATAGACCTAAAGGGCTGCCCTAGAGGTAGAGGTATGCCTGGGTCTCGGACCCCCACCCTGGTGAGCAGTAAGGGCTCCTCCACTCAGGCGCCCCATGCCTGCTCTGTGTCAGGAGCTGTGTCAGGCATGTCCCAGGGGCCCTGGACAGGTGAGGCTACTGAGGCTCAGAGAAATGATGTTACCAGGAGTCACAGAGTGGCCACTTCTCAGCTATACCTGGCCTCCCAGTGCTCTGGTAGAGGAAGGGGGAGAGGGGAAGGGAAGAGGGGAAAGGGAGAGGGGCAGGACAGAGGGAGGAAGAGAGGAGGGGAGAGAGCAGGGAGGGCAGAGGACAGAGAGGAAGGGAGAAAAGAGGGGACATGAAGGCCCTGCCCTTGGGAGGACATGAAGAGGAAGCAGACTCAGGTTGAGAGAAGGATTAGGAATAGATGTGGGCCCAGGGTAGGGGCTTCAGGGTGGAGAGTGCCAGAGTGGCCCCAAGAGCCTCCACTGCCCCAGCAGTCCGGGAGGCCTTCCTGGAGGAGGAAGCACCTTAAACAGCCCTTGCTGTTCTCGGTCCATGAGGTCTTCACCCTTTTCCTTTCCCTTCCTGGGTGATCTTCAGCCTCGCACCACCTAAGCACCTCCTGATAGGCAGGGAGGCTGAGCTGCACATATGATCTTGTGGCTGAATGTGGGTGCTAGCACCCTGTGCTCATCCGGCTCTGTACCAGATAGCCATGCCTGCAGTGTCAGCTGACCTTCATGGAGAGCTTGTCCTAAGCACATCCCATCAGTTGTTTCCTCTGGTGAAATAGAATGAAGCAGGCGGTGCTGCCCTCTGTGTAGGAAACAGAGCCACAGAGAGGTTGGGCAACTTCTTTCAGGTTGTCCAGCTGGTGGGTGCCAGGGCACAGCAAGGAGCAGGCCTGCTGGCTCTGTGGTACCCACTACCCTGTCCTGCTCATGAGATCTGCACAGGGGTCAGGTGGGGAGTCCCCAGGGCACCCGTGCAGCCAAAAGGAATCCCTGGTCCACTTCTGATGGGAAGCTGAGGCCTAGAGAAGGGCTGGGCCAGCCTGCGCAGGGTTACTTGGTACACAGGTGATGGAGGAGGGGAGGGCCCAGGTGTGTGGCCAGGGTCTTGGTAAGGACAAAGACAAAGGTGAGGTGCCCTTGGGGGTTTGAAGATCTGAGGGCAATGGAGCCGTGGGGCTTCCAGGAAGGCCTACAATGCTTGGAAGGTGGGCAGAAGTGTGGGGAGGCCTGCACCCGGGAAGGAGGCCCTACCCTAGCCCCCCGCCTGCCTGGCCTGAGCTGACCCTGTGAGCTGATGAGAGATTCAGGCCCCATCCTGCGGCTCTCAGCCCACCCTTCCTGCTCCCAGGACCCAAAGGAAGAGGTTCTTGGGACACCAGGCTGGGGTGGATAGACACAGGCTGACTAGACTTGGGGTGGTCTGTAGGCCACGGGAGGACCTGGGTCCCCAACTGTCAGAGCTTGACACCTTTGCCCTGGCTGGGGAGAAGCCTAGATCCCTTTGTCAGTCCTAGCTAGATATGGGGAGAGCACATCCACCAGCAAGCCCTCCCCTCTTTGTCATGCACCTACCATTCCCAGGCCCAGAAGCATGCCCTCGCCTTTGCTCTAGAGAGGCTCCAGCTCCATGGCTACCCCATTCCTCACTAGGGCATCAAGTGGTCCTCCATACACCCACACTATTATTCCCTTCCTGCATTTTGGGGCCTTGTCACATCAGCCAGTGAACCCATCTGAGGTGCCTTCATCCTTGCAGAGCCCTCCCTGGGGCTTGTCTTCCACCCCAATTCCTGTTCCCCCGCAACTCTCTCAGCTGTCTCTGGGCATTTCTAACCCCACTATCACACTGCTATACCTCACTCTTGCAGTTCTGGGCACTGTGACTGTCCAACATGGAGGTTGAGGTCAGGATTTGATTTTTACACCTTTGCCCCCAACTCTTTTATCTTCTCAGCACAGATACATCACAATTCTAGGCCAAATAAATATGAACTATTTGCATTTTATATAAACATTATATGAGTCTTTATATCACTATTTAAATACTATTTTCAGCTGAGTCATGCATGTGGTCTTCTGTGATTATAACTTTTTATTTTCTGTAGGGTTTGGAATTGCCTTTAGGTTTTATTTTAATGCATCTGTCACAATTCATTTTTAAATGTTCTGGTAAGAATTGAAACACTTCTATTCACCCTGCTGAGAACATTGGCAAACTATCAGCTTCATTAATTTTTGCCCTGGAAGTTGGAGTCCTAGCAGGACTAGGTGCTCCCTAGGTCTGCTGAACAGTTGTAATGCTAGAACTTCTTTTCTTTCCCTCCTCATGCTGGGAATTTTCTTGGTCTTGTGTGTGTGTGTTAGAGTCCTCCTTGTTCCTGAATTGTGTTTCTCTCTTTCTTGGTTTTTCCTCTCATTTTGCTGAAGCACATCCTCAAGTAACTTTCTGAGAAAAAGCATGGGGTAGATAAAGTTTTTGACTATGCATGCCTGAAAATGTCTTTAGTCTACTCTTGTACCTGAGAATTTGACTGGGTATAGAATTCTAGATTGGAAATAATTTTTTCCTTCAGAAGTTTGCAGGCATGTCTTCATTATGTGAATTGCTGTTGAGAAGTTTGGTACCATTTCGATTCTCTGTTCTCTGCATCTGACTTGTTTTTTTTTTCCCTCTGGAGATAGTCTGCTTTATTGCTGCTGTTATGAAATCATTATGATATGTCCTACAGGGACATTCTGGAAGTTGAGGAGGTAAGGAGGGGTTCTTACTTTTTAGCACATAAGTGTTCACTGAATCCCTGTTATTTTCCTCAGGATAGCCCATGCTCTGTGCAGCACAGCTGCTTCTGGTATCCTCAAGTTTGGAACCTCTTAGGTTCAGTTTTTCCAGAGACTAAACTCAGGGGCTGGGGAATATCTGAGAACATCCGCTATTGGGACTGGGCTTCCATGGATACCCTTCTTTTTGCAGGTTCCCGCCCTCCAGCCAGTCCTGGGGCCTGTCCAGGGTCCTGGGTTGGTAACTGCCTTGCTCTCCCAGCTGTTCTTCCTGGAGGGCTTGGTGTCTCCCTCTCTGGTCTCCTAGGTCAGTCTCCACTGGGTCTTTTGGCTTCTCAGTTTTCAAACTCTCGACAACATTTTTTTGTCTACTTTTGTCTTTTTTTGCAGTTTCTTTGCCTTTGTTGATTTATACCTTTACTTTCTTTTACTGCCATTTTCGTGGGGTTTGGGGGAACAGAAAGAAGCATGTGTTAATATGCCACATATGACCAGAGGTGTACATGGTACCTCAGATTCCTCACTTGGGCTTTCGGCTCTGGTGCCCCACTGTTCCTGGTTCCGGTGGCCCCCATTAGGTACCTCATGCTGTCTTCTGTCCTGATTTCTCAAAATTTTCCTCCCAGGGGACTGGTCCCTTTCTGCTAAAGCCTTCCGACTCCCAGAACTGCATTGCTGTGGGTATCTCTCTTCCATGTGGGCAGCCTCCTCTAAGTCCCGTCTGTGGCCCTTTTTCCCCACTGGCTCCAGCGGGGCTTTTGCTGCGTCCTGTCTGCCCATCCTCTTCAGCCATGACATGGCACCACACGCAGCTGGCTGCTAATGCTCCAGGCTCAGCCACACAGGTGTTCCTCCCTTTCCTGCCTTGGAGTGCAATTCCTATGGCTGTTCTTTCAGTCAGGCCTCCAAACCACATGTGGAATTCACCCTCCGGCAAAGATGGTAATTGTCCCAGTAGGTTTTCTCTGCTTTATCAACAGAACCCTGAATTAAGCAGAAGGTTTGCCTGCCTAAAATAGAGACTAGTTTCCCAGGAACCCCTGCAATGACTGGGGGTACAAGTCATATTCTGCTCAGAGCATAGAAGGGAAGATGACTCAGGCAGCTCCCCATAGGGTCTTATGGGGGTGGGGCCTGCCTTTCACTTCCCTTTTCTCTCCTTCTCACCGCTGGAATGCAGATGTGATAGCAGCCACCTGAGCAGCCCTTGGGGTCCACAGGACAGAAGCCCTGTGTTGCAGAGGGCAAAGTGAGCAGACGGAGGAAATCCAGGTCAGGCTGTGCTACCCACACCTAGGCCTTGGAGCTTTTCTGCTACGCAGGGCCCAGAGGCGGTAAAAGCCTATCCTGACTAGGCTGTTGCTGCTGTCCTGTTTCAGCAGCAGCTGAGCCAGGAGCCTACAGTCCTCCCACCAAACCCTGACTCTAGCCCTTGCCTTTCATGCAGTTGGTGGCAGCGCCCACTGCTCTCTGCCTCCCCGACCCCTACTCTGCACCCAGCTCTCAATAGCAGAGCACGTGGCGTCTGCACACCCAGGAGAAGACCCTCCTGTGGTTTCTGAGGGATAGAAAATCAGGGCGTTGCTCCAGGGCCCCCTCCCCAGAGACGCACATCCCCACCTGCCCCATCACTCACTGGCCCCCCAGCAGCGCCCAGGCTGGGACTGCCTGCTTCCCTGGGCCACGAGCACTGCGGGACAGGGGTCTATGTGCTCATGCCAGCTCCTGGCATGGCTCTCAACACACAGTAGGACCCTGAGTGTAGGCAGAGCTGGGCCTGAGATGAGGAGCGCCCAGGGGAGCCTGTTACCCCAGCTCTCCACCCTGGAAGCCCTCTTTGTTCTGCCCTTGGGACTACAAGTGCCACCAGGTGTACTGGGCCAGCCCAGAGCCAACATTTCCCCGCCATGGGTGCCCAGCAGCAGGGCTGCGGGGGGTGAGACCTTGGGAGCAGGGCAGGAAGGGGTAGGGGAAAGGGCTTGAAAGCCAGTCTGGTGCACCCAGCAACTCCGGGTCCACCCGAGTTCCTGTGACTATCTGTGCAGAACCGCATGGCGGTTTCCGTGAGCCCTGCCAAGCGGCGGCTGCAGGGCCTGGCTATGGGCTCTGACCCCCAGTGGGCCTGGGCTCTGCCAGGGAACCTGGGAAGTAAGGGGGCCCAAAGAGTTAACCTGCCCTCCACCTCCCTCCCCTGTCTCAATTTCTTCACTTTTCAAAGGCTGGGCCCTCTTCCCTTCCAAGTCACAGCTGACATGAAATGTAGCCTTAAAATGCAACTGACACGGGAAACAATAGCGCTCTCTCGGAGAGGCTCTGCTGGCTGCCCCCGCCCCCCCGATAATTACTCAAGACCTTGGCATGAGCCAGGCCTGGTTAGGTAACAGGCTGCTCACTCAGAGACTTGTAACTCACAGGCAGTCACAACATAATCTCTACAGACAACAAAATCATTCCAGGATGGTAGGGAGGACCAGGCCTCAGGGAGAGGGGATGGGGTAGGAGGTGGTGGGGTCTGCTTTGGGGGAGGGCACTCTTTGGTGAACTAAAAATTTGGGGAGCTGGTGGGTGGAATGTTTATGGGAAGCAGTTGTGCTGTCCCCCACGGCTCCAAACCTTACCCTCACTCCACTTTGGAGTCTAGTCTATTACTGAGTGAAGTACCAGCGAAATTCATTCATACCGAAGTGTGAATGACTGACTACTGTGAGAGAGCCCCCCGCCCCCCGACTCTGTGGAGGATAATTAATTTTCTGTTTATTGTCCAGGGCTCCACTGCACTGACTTCCTCCAGGGCAGGTCCACATATTTCCTCCGTGTTCCCAGAGTCCAGTACATAGCAGACATTCAGAAAATATTTGTTGAAGACGACGACAGCGTCTAACCCAAAGAAGGAAGTGTCCACAATGTAACTTCAGGCACAAGGGCAGGGCCCTGGCAAGAGGCTGGAAGGGTGTTGGCACGTGCAGGGCTGGGCACCTGCCTGGCGGTGGTGCCTGGCGTCTCCCACAGCATGTGCCTGTCCTAGGAAGGGAGCTGTGCTGAGGCAAGCTGGGGACCCGGAGGGCTGGGAATGCGGAGGCCAGGGGTGGGGCCTCCCTATGTTCCCCTCTCTGTCCTCCCCCCGTCCCCTCATCCCACCCAGCAGTCTGGGTCTGCATCCTGGCAGCCAGCAGGTGAGCTGCAAAGGCACATGCCCCAGATGGCAGGGGCAGGGCCCAGCCCGCCTGGGAAAGTGGCTCCTTCTACCCTCTCTGGAAGTGGCTCCTTCCACCCTCTCCTCTTTCCTCTGTGACCCTGTCTCTGGGCATGGGATATTGCTGTCCAGGCTGAGCATGCCACACCACACCACCCGCACTGTCCCTGAGTGCAGGATAGCATTTGGATGCTGGCTTGGCCCGGCCTCCCTCATGCAAACTACCACTTCCTTGTCTGGTCATTGGGCCACAAGACATGCAGTTGACTGCTGTGCTTCTGGCATGGGGCCACAGGAAAGCTCACATCCTCGATTAGCTCAGAGTCTCCAGTGGGGGCAGGGTGGTCACTGCAAGGCACCCAGACAGACCAAGCGCTGATTTCTGTGGTGCAGCACCCAGCTGGCCGTCTCACTCTGTAAGCGCTGGCGGGGCGGGCCTGGCACTGGCTTTCTCCTGCCCTGCAACAGTTCAGCTCACTTGTCCCGTGCTCTCTTCTCCCTGCTGTCTCTCCCCAGGTGACTTTGTCACCCTTCCTCAGGTGCCATCTCCATGCTGACAGCCCTAGGATGTCTATTTTTAGCTCCCATCTCTCCTCTGAGCCTTGCAGCCTAGCTGTTAAGTGGACACCTCTCTATAGATGTCTCCAAACATGCCAGGCTTGTGCCCCCAATCACATGGCCACATCAGAGTTGGGAGGGGAGTCTTTCCTGCTGAATCCATCCCTTGCCCCCCATCAAGCCCACCACAAGCTGGGGGCTCTGCCTCCTACTTTCCACTCCTGGTTCTTGCTGCCTTCCACCCCGCAGGACCTCCTCATGGCCCCCTCAGCGCACATGCTCAGCCCCATACTCAAGGCAGCCCTTCCTTGATAACACACCAGCTGCTTGGGTCCTTGATTTATTGATCTTAGAATCCCTTACAAACTTCCCTCTGTGGGGAACCTGGCTCTCATCCTGTTCCCTACACCCCCACCCCCAGTTGTCCCCTATAGATTCCTTGTTGTTGACACAAAACCTATGCCCTGCACACAGGCTCTCTGTGGCCAGGGGTACTCTCCGCTCACCTCTCCTCCTGGCCTGAGGGTTCTGGTTCTCTACTCTTTTCACCACCAACACCTTCCTTGGGGCCACCCTCTGATGTCAGGAAACCCTACTGCAGCAAGCTTCCCTCTTGGTTCCACTGGCTGCCATGTCCCAAGAGGTCTCTTCAGGAGCACCTGTCCCCTGCCCTCCAGCTCTGGGCCCAGCTGCTGGGCTTGGACCTCCCTGATCTCTCTCTGCATAGGATCTACTGCCTCCCATCTTCTGTGTTTTACTTTTCCCTGGTTTATACCCATTTTTGCTGGAGCACGTTCTCTGTGACCTAAGAAAAGGCGTGGAAAGCAAATTTTAGGCATTTTTTTCATTTAAAAAAAATTTGTGCAGTGACTTAGAAAAAATTTATAAGTTCTTGAGTGTCTGAAACTATCTTTATTGTTCTCTTACACATGATAGATACTTTGGCTGGGTATAGAATTCTACTTTCCCTCAGAATTTTGAAGGCATCTGTCCCTGCACATCTTCTCCACTGAAAGCCACTCAGGGGCCCATGGCTCAGCGAGTTTCCTGTTAGTTCTTTGAGAAGACTCTTGGGAGCCCTCTTCATTTCTGCTGTTTTAGAAGGACATGATGACATGGTGCCACTTCCTTTTTGTGGACATTCTGAATGGGCCTTTCCTTTCTATTTCCTCTCATCTCCCTTTCTGGAACTTCTAGTGGTTGGATGATGGATCTCCTTGGATTGAGTCTCCATGTTTCTTGGCTGTTCTCTCTAATTTTCCATCTCTCAGTCTTTATTCTACTTTTGGGGAGATTTACTTCAATCTTTGACTAATATTTTTTTCTTTTTAACTCAGCAGCATATTTTACATTTCCAAGAGCTCTTTCTGGTTCTCTAATTGTTTTCTTTCCCTTGCATTCTGCTCTGGCTTAACAATTACATTCTCTTCTGGAATTTCAAAGTGATTTCATGTACGTTGTTTTTTTCAGATTGCTAATTTGCTTTACATGCTTGGGCCCTGCTACTCTGAGGTTGACCCCTGCCTAGTGCTGTCCCCTGCCTCAGGGATGTGGGCCCATGCTCAGCCCTCTTGTGTCCTCTCAGATCCATTATCCAGGTGTGATCCTGCCTGCCTTGGCGACTTTGCACATGTCACCTCCCTATTGGGAAGGCTCCTTCTATCTCTCCACTTAGTTGAGCTAATTTCCACTCATCTTTTGCCTTTCAGCTCACAGGACGCTTCTTGGGACACTTCTGCTAACACCCTGGGTGGAGTCACACCCTGTCATGTATCCCCACGGCTCTCTTTATAGCACTTGGCACAATTCTAACCAAATCTTGTCATGGTGGTATTACACCTATCCCCTTTCTCCACACTCACCTCTTGGAGGGACTCACCCATGAGAGTAGGGTCTAGTCCACCTTGGTCACTGCTGCACCCTGGGGCCTGGAGCTGAGCTGGTGCTTGGATCAGGGTCCTGTTGGTGCTCTAATAAGTTACCATAAACTCAGTGGTACACATATGGTCATCCTACAGCTCTGGAATCTGGATGCTTCTCTAGGCTAAAATCAAGGTATGGCAGGGCTAGTTTTTACTGGAGGCAATAGGGGTGAATTTGTTCCTTGCCTTTCCCTGCTTTCTAGAAGCTGCCTGTATTCCTCACAAGACTCATCTGTAGGCCACTTCCTGATGATCTCTAATACAATCTGAGCCCACCCACCCAATCCCCATATGTCCCACTGACTCTGACAACCACAGCAATGATTTAGGACACACAGTGGCTCCCACAGCCCCACTCAGAACATTTCCAGGGGTTCTGTGCAGTCAGTATGAAGATCCGACATGACACTCTCCCAGCCACCACTAGCCCTCAGCCACCTTTCTATCCTCTTCCTCACTGAGCTACTACCCTGCACAGGAGACTTTGCATGTGCTGTATCCCCTGTATCTAGAGCCACACAGCTGAGGAGCAAGGAAGCAGCACCTACTCAGCTTGGGAGTCACCCCTGAGACCAGTGAGGGATCTCCCCACACTTAGCCCCCTCCTGGTCCCCAGGGGTAAGAGCAGAATGGACAGGGACAGCCGGTTGGGCTTTAGATTAGATCTGATGTCCTCAGAGAAACATGAGGGGCCAGGCATTGGCAGAAGGACAGAGATTAAAGACCCCTGGTGGAAACAGCGAAAAGAAGTCTCCAGAGCAGGGTGGAGATGCAGAATGGGGTGGAGGGAATCCAGGAGCCTCCCGAGAACACACATGGCCAGAGAGAGAAAAGCAAGGGAGTGGGAAGAGCCAGGGACACGAAGGATGCAGCTTCCAGAAACTTCAGGAGAAGTTTCCTGGAATGAGAGAAGGGAGGAAGGGAGGGATGCAAATCCAGACCTCAAGAAGAGACCATTTCCCCAGATGTGAGGGAAGGACAAGAGTCTCTAAACTTCAAGGGCCCAGAAGGCCGTGCAGAAAAAAATCAACAAAACCAACAAGTCAAGAAATCCACAATATAATTGGCCACTCCAGCAGCTCTCACAGAGACCAGCATGTTGCCGTGGGGAACACAAGTACGTGAGCTCAGTGAATGTGCAGGTGGGAACGGAATGACTCTGCTAGCAAGCTCCACTCAACAGGAAAGCCGCACGCGGCTGCCACATGTGTAGGAGAAGGTCACAGAAATGAATGTGCTAGGCTCCACAGGAAAATTCAGCAAATTCCAAAAAGTCCATGTCTTAAAATACAATTGGAAATTAGTAACAAAACTGATATACCTGGAAGCAACAAAAAGCAACAAAACTGATATACCTGGAAGTTCACAAAGTACACGTCTAAATAACTTTTCGACTAAAGAGAAAATACAATGAAAATCAAGTCTATCTTAGGATGGATTTACGATGAGATTATCATACTGTGCCAAAGGCTGGAGGATGCTGCCAAAGGTGTACTCAGAGAAATATTTATAGCAGTTTTAGAAAATTGAAGATTTTCTAAATCTGCTAAGCTTTCAATGTAAGAAGCTAGAGAGGAACCCAAGGTCCCCAAAAAGAAAGAATAAGAAAGGAATTGGTAATAATAGAGGAGGACCTTAGTAAAAGAGACAACTACCGTGTTTCCCCCAAAATAAGACAGTGTCTTATTTTAAGGTGTGCTCCCAAAGATGCGCTAGGTTTTATTTTCAGGGGATGTCTTATCTTTCCTGTAAGTAGGTCTTATTTTTGGAGGATGTCTTATTTTCAGGGAAACAGGGTATTTTATGAGAATAGAATTAATCAATAAAACCAAATGCTGTGTTGTTTGGAGAGCCAATAAAATAAACTTTAAGCAAATAAAATAGCAAAGAATTAGGAGTGAAGAGGGCTCAATGACCATATTATCAGTGACCACGACACATACTTTCACTTCAGTAAAACTGAAAATCTGATGTGATGGATGAGTTTCAAGGAAAATATTACTGAAAGCGGCTTCTACAGTAGAAAATCCTAATAAACACAAACTCAATGGAGAAGTTGAAATGACAGCCACCTACCCTCCACTAGAAGGTTCTCGGCCAAGTTTTTTTTTTTTTTTGGGGGGGGGGGTAATTTCTATAACGTCTTCAAAAAGCAGTTAACGTCCATCTTATACAGTGTATTCCCAGGCATCTTATGAGATAAAAACCAGATACCAAAACTGGTTAAGGAAACACAAGAAAATTCTAGGCCCACACCAGGAATGATTACAGATGCCAAAATCCTAAAAAATGCATTTGGGGACAGAAGTGAGCAGCATGACTGAGTCAAGGTCACAGGGGCTCATCCTCAGGAGTGCAGGGAAGGTCTGATGTGGGAAGGTGCCAGGCTTGCGGCACCCGGCACTTGGGCCCTTCTGTCTGCAGTGTGTTTTCAGCTGGACTTCACGCTCACTCGTGCGTGGGCCGGAATGGAGTCTCTCATTCTCAAGTTCTCAGCTGCCAGGGAGAGTGGGTTGGGCCTCAGACCAAACCTCTGGTTTGCCTCTCTCCACACCCCAGCATGTGGCTGGGCACACAGTAGGTGCTTAGTATCATAACAAAGCTATCATTCTTGTTTTTTGCTTCCTTGGTCATAGCTTGTCCTCTCCAATGGGCCATAGCCCTTAGGTGGTGGAACTGAGGCCCATCTAGCCACCCCTGATGCTTAGAGCCTGGTGTGCAGGGTGCCTGCAAAGTACTTGTTGAATGGATGAATGACAACTAGATGAGGATGCCCCTGGGTCCTGCAGGGCTGTGTCTCCCTGGGGAGTGTCTGATTGGTCTTTTCAAAGGAGCTAGAGAGGCCTAATCCTTCTAGGCTGGAGCTGGGAGCAGGTGGAGGGGGTCCACAGGGCTGGGTAACTGGATGTGTGTGTGTGTGACTGGGCCTCTCATGCCACCTGTTTTCCGAGTGGCAAGTGGTCCCCACATCTGATGTGACCACTGGGCCTGGGGTGGTGGGGAGAGAGGCAAAGCCAGGCTGTCTCCCCAGCAGTTGTGGGGACACCTGTTGGGGAGGGCTGGGTGGAGGCCATGGTGGCAGCTGAGAATAAGGCCTGTCCAGGCAGGGGAAGGGCTTGGGGATGGGGGCTCTGGGCAGTTGGCTCTGAGAACCCAACAGGTGGGCAGGGGTTGGGGGCCCCGCAGTTGGAGATGGGGGTCACATTCCAGGCTGCAGCTCCAGCTCTGAACTGTGTGGTGTGTGTGTGTGCATAAATCATCTGTGCCGGACAAGGGACAATGGGGGTACTTTCTGGGCCCCTCACCCAGGGTAGCCAAGCCCTGTGCTGGCTCCTGGCATTTGACGTGGATGTGCCAGTACCATCTGCCCTGGTTTTTCCCTGAGAAAGGCTTCTTGGAGGTTCTCTGAGGATATCCGGGCTGCCCTGGGCTGCACACCTGAGATGATGTCGGCAGGACTGTGGGGTGCAGCCTGCATGTACGCATGTGCCAAGGCTCAGTGTGTGGCCACACAGTGCCCTGAAAGGGAAGCTGGGTACCCATGGGTGGCACAAGGGCACAGGGCACTCTTGGGCCACCTGGCACAGAGAGGAAGAGTGTGCAGGCCCCTCTCCAGGGCTGGGAAGGGTTCAGGGCACAAGGTCCTACTTGGGGGCCGGGAGACTCTGGGTTTTGGCAGCATGGAACTCAGTGGCAGAGGGAGAGGCTGTGAGATGTTTAGACATCTTCCTACTTGCTTCCCGGGAGGATGAGTCTTGGTGCTGATGCTCATTCTTCCAGAGTAAAAGAAAGAAAGGTTGTGTAGACAGCAGTAGTGTGGGGGCCACTGGGTTAAACCAAGTCAGGTTCTTCCCCCTCAGGCCTTCTGGGGACTTTAAAATGGGAGTGTGTGATTGTGTGCTATGTGGCTGCTGACTGGGGAGTGGCAGTGCACACAAGGCGTTTCTAAAAGTGTCTGATGCTCAGAGGATTTGAGTTGGACCCCAAGAACTCTGTATTTCTTCAAGTCTAATTAACATTCTACCTTTGCCATGAGGGAAGTAGGCAGGCCATGACCAGGGCCCATGTGGGAAGAGGCCCTGATTTGGTTTGTGCTACGGAGGTTCCCTCAGGCTTTGTGGAGCTGGGATGGTCCCCAGTGAATGCCCAAGGCTCTGCCCAGGGCCAGGAGCCCCACCAGCCTCTGTGCCTCTCTGGCTGAGCATCACTGCCAAGCCCACTGACAGTGGCCATCTCTGGGGCCAGGAGCCCACAACAGGGAAACTGCCCTTCTGTAGCGGGTGGTGCACAGGGAGGCCATGGGCCTCAGCTCAGGACTTGAAACACCCATGGGTCCTCCCCTGCCTGCCAGTCGGGTGCTGATTGAGTTTTAGATTCGTTCTCTCAATGTTGCATGGGCTGGGGACCTGGGGGCGCTGACATGACCTTCATCCAGGAGTGCAACAGGGGTTCAAGATAGTGCTCAGAAACTGGCTGAAGTCATGGAAAGGGCCGTCGTGGGTTCTGTCCAATGTAGTTAAAAACATCTGACTGTGACCACAAAAATGCTGGCATCCGGGCCTGCTGCAAAAACATTTTCATGTCAAATGCAAATGTACTGGTGCTGTGAGGAGCTTGTGCCATTAACTCTTGGAGGATGTTTATGCAGAGCCAGGCTATGGAGCTGTGTCAGGCGGCGTGGGGCTGGAGCCTCAGGCCTCTGTCATAGGCAGAGGGACACTCACTAGAGCCAGGGTGGCTTGCAGCAGACTCCCAGACAATTAGGATTGTGGCTGGGCTTGGGTTCCCAGGAACCTGCTTCCTGACCTTGGGTCTGAGGAGACCAAGGTCTTAGAGGGCTGTCCGGAGGAGGGGAGCCCCACACTTCCCTGGGTCGGGCCACAGCTTACAGACACACTATATTTAGTAAGGGAGCTCTGAGCTAGCCCCAGTGGTCAGGTGCAGGAGATGGGCATGGGGCAAGTACAAGAGACCCTGCCCTCTCACAGAGGGTGTCTTGGGTTGGGGCAAGTGACGGCACACAAGGAAAGAAGCAAAGTGCACGTGGGGGCTGGGGACTCAGAGAGCAGCTCCCATGGAGGAGTCTGGCCCAGGTGATGCCCAGAGGTGGGACTGCTGGAAGGTTCCAGGTATTGCAAATTACTTGATGAAACATCATGGCCACCCCTTGAGTCAAGGGATTCTACTGTGCCCCTTTGGCTGCTGCCAGCTCCTGGTCACAGTGTGGCTTTACCACGGCATGGGTGCCAGCCCCCATTGGGGGTAGATAGTCTGAGTTTCACATGCTCCCCTCCCTGGGGGCTTGCCACTCCAGGACAAATGCAGTCTTACCCCCAGTGGCCCATTTTTCCCAAAGGGCTGCAGAAGTACTCCCCAGCGTGTGGGAGAGCCCCCATCTGCTCACACAGTCACCAGCACTGAGCTTTATTCCACTTTTTAATTTTGGCCCTCCTGCCTTTGGAGTCCCCTAGTACTATGACACCTTATTGCCTTCACTGCCTGCTTGTCTGTGGCTCAGTCGTGCGGGAGCTCTACACACTGTGGCTGGTAACCTTTCAACATGACATACTCCAGCCAGCTTCCCAGAACAGGGTGGAGGTCCCTGGTTACTATCCTCTTTCTTGGGGGCTTGTGGGCCTCCAAAACCCAGGCTACCAGCTATCCTCCTGCATCTCCTAGAGCCCTAGCCTAGGGACTATGTGCACATTTGGGCTCCCCAATGCCTGGGGCCTCCCTGCCAGGGAACACATCCAGTTGGCCTTGTCCTCCAAGTCCCCCACTGCCACGCCCCGACAGGTGTGTGGTGACTCAGCGGCATTTAATTTTCTGGCATAGGCAGCTGTTGGAGACAGTCTGGAGACCCTGAGAAGCCTGCCCCAGGCTGAGGGTGGGGCCTCAGTGCCAGCAGCCCCAGGATCGTGCAGGAAGGGGGGCCCTCCCTCAGGTCCTCTGCTCTGCTCTCTTCTTCCCCCCATGCTGGAGCAGCAGTCACAGCACCTCCCACCCCACCACGCTGCTTCACAGGGTAGGGACAACCTGGGGGACAACAGTGCCCCCCTGTGACTCTACCATCAGGGGTCTTGGGCCCTCTGTCTTTTTTAGGGGTTGGCAACTACAACAGGACACCCTATCCCTAGTCTCAAAGGCTCTAGAAGGGAGTCTGGGGTGGTGGTCTTGAGCTGCTACCATGCATCCATGGGAGCCAGGAGAGGGGCCTCGAAATCAGAACCACACTGCGGCCCTCAGCATGCTTCCTCAGCATCCACAGGTGGCCATGAGGTCCTGGAGCCCAGGGTCCAGCAGGCACTCTGATGTAGCATCCATGAGCCCCATGTGGGCCTCTAGGGAAAGAGTGTGGGGGTTGTAGTGGCAGCCAGATTCCTCCAGGCTCCTGAGTGGCCTTTTGGCTAGGGCTCTGGAGACTGACAACCTCCTGGGTACAAGCCGTGACCTGGCCACTCTGGGCTTGCGCCCCATGCTAACCTGAGCATCCGGGCAAGTGGGGGAGGGGTTAGTACTGACCACATGGGGTTGCTGAGAGCATCGAGGCACCTGGTGCAGGCAGGGCCTGACACATCAGAGGCACAGAGATGATGATTGCTATGACAACCCCTCCACCACAGTCCATGAGGCTGCGGTGGGGAACGTCAGGTGTGCAGGGAGCTGGCCACAGTGGGGTGCGGTGCTGGGCCCTCTGCACAGCAGGTACTTTCCTTACAAGTCCCCCAGCCAGGCCTGAGAGACCGTGGAACCATGCTGACCAGGTAGTGGAGAGAGAACCAGGTTCCACAGCACCTTCTCACAAGCAGGGAAGGGTCCAGAAGGGAAATGGGCAAGACCTAAGCCTTGGCAGGATAGTAGAGTGGTGTGCCCAGCATCTAGGGCAGATGGTGCAGGGGTGCTTGGGGCACACACATTCCTAATGAAGGAATCCCTTTGTCTACACTTCCCAGCTGACTTGCGTGTTCTCTCCCGCTTTGTCTTCCATGTTTCTATCCACCCTCCTGCCTTCCTTTCTTTCTTTCATCTGCCTACCATCTCCTCTTCCATCTACTCAGCCATTTATCCTTCAATCCGTCCATTATCCATCTCTTTATCCAGACTTGTCTCTGTTTCCTCATCGACCCATCTCTCCATTCATCCATCTATCCCTTCATCCATCCACTCATCTCTCTCTCTATCCTCCTGTGCCTCCCTTTCTTCAGATTCACTCTCCATTCATCTATCCATCGTCCCATCTCTTTATCTAACTCCCCTTCTGTTATCCCATTCATTCACCTCTTCATCCATCCATCCACCCATCCATCCGCCCATCTTTCTGTCCATCCATGCAACCATGCATCCCTTTCGTCAAACCCCTCTCCAGCCCCCAGCCATCCATCTCTTCATCTCATTGACTCTCATTCATGCCCCCTCAGGCCCGTGTGCCTGCCTTCATTTTTTCCACAAGCAGTTAGCAGCTGCCTCCTGTGTGTCTTGCAGCAACAATGAGAAGATCAAAAGGCATTGATGACGCAGCCGCTGGCCTCTGGAGTGACAGCCTGCCACCTACTAAAAATAGACCAGGACCAACCAAGATGCTGGTCCTCCCTCTGTTCCTTCTCTCATCCTTTGAGCCCCTGCTTCCTCGACAGGGGACACACTCCATGTGGCTGAACAGTTCCAGATCAAAGAAGCAGTCATGGGATGGGTTGGGGTGTAGTCATGGCTTGGGTCGAGGATGGGGGGGTAAGTCGGGATGATGTGTCTGGGGGGAGGAGCATTTGCTAAGTGAGCCAGCGCTGAAGGCAGGCAGGTTGGGGAGAGGACAAGGAGGCACCTGGTCTCAGCCCCACTGAGTGTGGGGAGCCTGAGTCCCCTGAGCAGAGATGCACCAGGACCTGGCGCAGCTGGGCCACAGTCAGGACCCTGGGCAGCAGGGCTATGAGGTGGGCCCTATGCATTTAAGGGCTTGCTGGCATCCCAGGACAATTAGTGACCCCCAAGGTAGCCCTGGCACTTTGGGGCTGTGATGAAAAGCCCCCTGCTTGCCACCCATCCCCTTGCTTTGACAGGTGGCTCCACAGTGCCGAGAGGAGAACAAGGGCTTGCAGTTTCCCAGGCACTTCCTCCAGGCTGGGCTCTGTTCCCCCAAGGGATGGCCCTGCCTTCTCAGAGTATCCATTCCAGTGGGAGGGCCAGGCTGTGGTGGACAGGCACAGGCATAGGGTAGGAGAGTGGTGAGGGATCGCCAGGCAGGGGCTGTGGGGGGACAGGGAAGCTGACAGACAAGGGCAGGCACAGACAAGCATCCCCAGGTGTGGCTTGAGGCCAGCAATGGCACGATGCCGGCAGACCACTCACGAGGTGCAGAGGACTTGAGGCCCGGGCAGAGCAGGGGCTAGAGGAAGGTGACACGGTGGAGGCAGGCACAGGCTGTGGAGGAGTGGGGTGTGCAGGCCATGGAAGGGTGCCTGGATTGCATCCTGGGGAAGAGGGAGGCCACTGGGGGCTTGAGCAGGGAGTGCTGTGGTCTGGTTTATGTTTAAAGCCCCTCTGGCTGCTGCTCAGAGACAGGAATGTGGGGGCAGAGAGAGCCAGGGCTCCCCTTGTGATGGGGCTGGCCCTCAGCTTTGGGAAGGAAGCTGCCTTCATACGTGCTGTCCCTGTCCGCCGGAGATGCCCTTTTGGCCCAGGCAGAGGCTGGCAGGTTGTGACTCAAATGTGTCCCCGTCACTTTTGACCCGTGCCTGCATGTGTGTAGTCAGGGTGGGCTGGGCATGGTCACTGGCGGGGAGGAGGCAGGAGGGACTTCCAGGGCTCTGGGGCTCTTCAGGTGAGTCAGCCCTCTTCCCTCTTTGCTCAGACAGGTTTCAGGGGGCATTTCTGGTTCTTGAAACTGAAAATGTAGGAGGATCAGATTACCAGGGGGTGGGGAGTGGGGGGTAAAGCCCAGGGGTCGGTGGAGGGCTGGCACTGCAGGGGGTGTGGGTAGGGAGCAGCAGGCGACAGAGGGTTTGGGAAGAGGGTAGCACAGTGGGAGGATAGAGTGATGGGGAGGCACAGGGCATGGGGTGTAGGCCCAGGTTGTGGGGGATCATGGGATGTGCCTGGCATGGGGCCTGAGCCACCACAGGGCCCTGAGGGGCCACCCAAACTTGCAGCCCTGCATGCTACACACTGCAAGGGGCTCCTCTGCCACCTACCAGGCAGGGACTCAGGAGCCACCCTGTCCCCATTTTGCAGATTAGGAAATAGAAGCTCAGAAAGCTCAAACTGCCTGAAGTCTGGCCTCAGAGTGCAATGGGGGCTTGATGCCTGGGTGGTGGAGGCTGAGCTCACCCTACAGAGTTTGTGATGAGGCCTGAGTGGTGGGAGGCACAGGGCCAGGGTAGAGCCACATGGAACCCCAGGATGATAGAAGTTGGGGCACTGGTGCCCCGTCACTGTCACAAGAGGAAGGTGCCCTGTTTGTTCACTGGCTGAAAGGGATGAGAGACCCTGACTTGTCAGCACCTCAGCACAGCCTATCCACCCCCAGGCACCCTGCAGATGCCTGAGTGACTCTCAGCGTAAGACAGTGAGATCTGGGGGATGCTTGTTACATGGCATAACTGACCACTTCCTAGGACCTTTCTATCACATCACAACAAGGACAGGGTTCTCAGGGATGAGGCTTCCTGCACCTCAGACCAGGACACAGGGGGAGCTGCTGACCCACTGCCCACTCCCATAGCCACCTCATTGGGCAGGACCCCGCTCGTGTGCACAGAGGTCCACCTAAATGCTAGCTAACAGCAGCAGATGCCAATGCCATAGAGGGCCCTGTGGCCACGTGACAGCTGTCAGCTGAGGGGGCAGTTCCATATGGTGTGCTTGGCCTAGAACCCTGCTTGCCCACTGGGAAGCAGGCAGCTGGCCATAGAATGCATGAGCCCAGGGGCAGGGAGGGGACAGCGTTGCCCCTCTGGCCCTCAAAGCAACCCTGCAGGTAGTGTCGACACACCTGTCCAGGAGATGGGAAAACTGAGGCTCAGGGAGGTCACACAGTTGGTGCCTCCAGGGAGCTGCTTTCTGTTCCCATGTGTGCATGGGACAAGTTGGGGGAAGAGTGACACACAAGTCCCCTTAGTTTCTGGGAGGACACTAGTATCTTTCTGACCCCCAGAATCACAGGCCGCTGAAGGGAGACATGAGCTTGCCTAGTGGCTCCTCACTCTGTCCTTGCTGCCTTAGATGTCTGGGACCAGCTGCCCAGACAGGGCTCAAGTGCAGAGAGTTTATTTAGGAGGCGGGGAAGAGGAAGTGGAGGGAGGGGCCAGACATGGAAGCTGCTGGCACCCAAGGCACTGAGATCACCCCCCTGGGGATCCCTGGGGACTGTGATTCTCCTACCACCTCTCTTGGGCTCTCCTTGGCTGATGGCTACTTCCAGTTCTCTCTGGTGCCATGGCTTATCCTGCATGCAGATGGCTGTGGCTGATGCGGTGCAGTGTGAAAGCCACAGCCCCCGGCCTGTTGTACAGGAACTGTGGCCCCTGGTGGTGCCTGAGCTTGGGCCCCACTGTGAGTCCACACTCTGATCTCCATTGGACAAAGACACAGATTGGCAGAGTGGCCCACACCACAGGAGCTCAGGAAACTGTGGAAGGGGACCACTCCCTGAAGACCATTGCTGGGCCCTATGCTGCCTGGCTGGGGCTTTTGCTGGGCTCTCCTCCTGCCTGGCCTCTGCCCCTCCAGCCACCCTCACACAGCTCCCAGGACATCCTCCTGACAGTGGTCTGCTAGTCCTCCTGGCCTTACGCCCACCTGGGACAGCACTCCTGTGGTACCAGGAGAGCAGGAGTGGACCCAGGCCTGAGCGTGGGGTCCTCATCCTGTCCCTCTGCCATGCCAAAGTGCCCTGCTCAGTGGGGCTCCCAGTCACCAGTCCTGTGCCTCCAGACAAGCTCTCAGAAGCAGCAGCCTCAGTCCCATGATGTTTGGGGTCCCTCAGTGTAAACCCTCCCGAATTCCTGTCAACATATCCTAAATGCCAGTTAGTCTGCCCATGCACAGGTTCCAAGCAAACACTCAGGACATAAAAGAGAGCGAGGCCAGGCTGATCGAACAGAAATGGAAGACTAGGAAGCTAGGAAGATCTGTGAGATCTTCCTCGATAAAATTCAGGGGTTTGAATTTTCATTGGGAAATTGAGACACCCGAGGAGGCCAGAATATACACACTAAAAACTTCCAGGAACAAAGAAGAAAGACCCATTACAAAGATGTAAGAAGCAAGCCCTAGACTTGTTAAAAACAAGGCCGTTTTGGGCAGTGCCTGTGGCTCAGTTGGTAAGGCGCCGGCCCCATATACCGAGGGTGGCGGGTTCAAACCCGGCCCCGGCTTAACTGCAACCAAAAAATAGCCGGGCGTTGTGGCGGGCGCCTGTAGTCCCAGCTACTCGGGAGGCTGAGGCAAGAGAATCGCTTAAGCCCAGGAGTTGGAGGTTGCTGTGAGCTGTGTGATGCCAGGGCACTCTGCTGAGGGCCATAAAGTGAGACTGTCTCTACAAAAAAAAAACAAAAAAAACAAGGCCGTTTCTAGAAGAGCAGGGGTGTGTCTTCAAAATTCTGAAGGAAAATTACTTTCCACCGGTTGGAAATTCTATACCGGTTTAACTGTAGATAGGACAACAATGGGTGAATCGAGATGTTTCTACCGTGTGGAAGCTCCACATGCTAACCTCCCTCATGTTGCTTGTTAGGAAGGCACTTGGGTTCCTCCAGAAAACTGAGGAAACAGACGACAGGAAGGCATGGGCTCCAGGGCACAGTAATCCAAACCAGGACAGTCGTGAAGATGAGTTCCAGAATGACTAGAGGCAGGAGGCCTCAGGGGACACCACCTCAACTAGAGCAGGAGGGGGAAGGGCTGTGGACAGAAGGGCAGCTGCCTGGAAACCTGGGCACCTGGGCAAAGTGCTAGAGAGGACAGGCAAGGGGAGGGCAGCAGGGAGGCTGCAAGAACCACTGGACCTTCCAGAATCAGTTACCTGAGGAAGAGATTCTCCCAAATCCAAGTGAAGAAGGGGGGAGGGCGCCTTGGGGAGAGGACCACAGAAGGTTTGTCTCCACAGCAGGACACATTGCCTCAGAACCACAGCAGGACTGACCCGGCGGGATGCATTGCCTCAGAACCACAAATGTCACCAACTGGAGCAGTGTCACTGTAACTACAGTCACATAACCACCACGCATGGGGGCAGAAGACCGCACAAACCCACGATGACTCCAACTTCCCACATTTTATACATTTTTTTCCTTTAACCTAAAAGTGATATTTAGAAAGGAATTTCTCTTTTGGCAAAGACACAAAAAATTCACAATTTTTTCTCATTTTGCTTTGGCTTTCTTTTAAGAAAAACGGCAATTTAAAAGTCACAGGTGCCCCGTGATTCCTTATTTGTAACCGTATCTGCTGGTACGCCTGTTTGTCCATTCATCTGTCTGTCCACCCCTCACCCGCACAGCATCCATCTCCTCACGTATCCATCCATCTATCCTGCCATCCCTCCCTGTATCATCCATTTGTCCATCCCTTCTCATGTCTGTCTATTCATTTTTCCTTCTATCCATTAGTCTGCCCATTTATCCACCTACTCACCTACCCATCCATCCATCTCCAACCCTCACACAACTGTCTGTCCATCCATTCATCCACCCACCTGCCCATCCATCCTTTTTCTACACAACACATGGAGAACTGTCTGGAATGCTGCCCTTCACACTGGTGGTGGGTATTTCTGGGATAACAAAGAATATCTTTAGGGAGAAGGAGTCAAAGAGCTTTTCACCTTTTATTTCAGACTATTCTGTAACTGTTTGAATTTTCTACAAATTCAAACAGAACCAAGATTATCTATCAATTGATCTCCCTCACGTTTCAATAGTTACCTACAGAGACGCTATGGTCTTCTTTGTTTCCTTCTCTGGCTCTGCATCGAAGTCTATTAATAGTAACCCTGAATGCTATTTTCAGACACTTCTCCCTTGAGGTCTTCCCTGACCACCCTCAGCCCTCTCCGGCACAGCGCCCTGCTCTGTTCCTGCTCAGTAATTATCCTGGTCTATAATTATGTGGTGTATTTTTGACTAGAGGCAGTTCTGTAATTCCAGCAACGCCGTCCCGTCCCTGTAGCACCTCTAGCACTGTCCACTATCTGGGACGTCACAGGGGCTCGAGCAGGTGCTCTGGGAGGGATGAGACCGGGTCTGCCTGGATGGGTCACTTTCCGTATAGGTCTGGTGCTTGGCAGTGGGTGGGGAAGACAAGCCCACAGCCGTGCCCATAGCAAGCCCATGAGGAGGCGGGAAGCAGTGCTTACCCGTGCCACGTGCCAGGCACTGGGCCAGGTGCTCAGCGGGGAGGGCTCCAGGTAATGCTGGCCGTGCGCCCAGAGTGAGTGTTCGTCTTACAGATGTGGAAACCAAGGCTCAGAGGGGCTGTGTGGGGTGCTTGAACACTGCTGCATATTCACTCATACTGTCACTGATGGGAGGGGGCTGTGGGACAAGGGCAGGTGGCCTGGTCAGGGCCCAGGTGGCCTTGGGGAGAAGAATTTGTCTGTTTGGGAGGAGATTGGTAGGTAGCACCAGGTGGAGAGCTGGGGCAGAGTATGCCCCTGAGACGGGGGCAGAGGGGCATTGAGGGCTGGGGGTGGCCAGGTCCTAGGGATGCCTGGGCCAGTTCCTGCCACTGCACTGGGCCCCACAGTGCCTGCGCATCCCCTGGGGTTGACGGGCTGCCTGTTTTGGCCCACCATCCTGGCTGAGGTGGCTCAGAGGCCCTACCGAGCCCCCTCTCCACGTAGCAAGATGCTGTGGTCCTGAACAGGCCCGGGCAGGGCCCACGTGAGCTGCCTTCCCTTGTCCTGCAGGCCGTGGCCAGTAGAGTCATTCAGGGAGGCACCTGGGAGCTGCAGAGATGAGGGGCCCCCATGGCCTATCTGTCCACTCACGCCAGGTGGGGGCCCAGGAGGTGGGGTGGACAGGGGAGGGGGCCCTTGTGACAGTGTGAGGGAAGGAGAAGGGCCAGAGAGAGGCCAAGAGGCCTAGATGCAAGAGGAGGAAGTGGGGGAGAGTGCAGGGAGGCAGACGGGCGCCCCCGCACCCCACTCCCGCCGCATCCCAGGAATGGGCCGTAGCAAGCGCCCAGCAGAGGCCCGGTGGGCTGGGCGTGAGGAGAACCCTGGCCTGCTAGAGTGTTCCAAGGAGAGATTTATTAGTGAAACAAAAGCATATTTTTTTCAGGCAGGACTATTTGTGCAGTTACCTCATGACACGGCGCTGGCCTGGGGCCCGGAGCAGCGGCCGAGGAGGCCCTCGCAGCCACCGCGGCCGCCACACAGACCCGCTGCAGCCGCTGTCCCCTCCCGTCTTATCTGGTCTTGGACATCAAAGCAGGGGCTTTTCATAAGCGAATTAAAACAGCACACAAACAGCACAGGGCCAGGAAGACCCCGGGCCAATTAGCTCCAGGCAGGACGCAGGGCCTTTCAGAGCTGCGTTCTTGAGGAGTCGCTGCTGCCTGTCAGGCGGGGATGAAATATTTTGCCCAAAGCTCATTATAATAATGAACCTGCATTTCTTTCCTCAAGAGAATAATTAGCAGACTTCCAAACGGGTTAAAGCAGCAATTTAAACACTGCCCCCTTAATTGTCCCATTTACTTCACTCTGTGACAAGGAAACGTTGGCGCCTTTGGAAAGAGCCGAGACTCCCAGTTCCCTCCCTGTGCCGACGCAGAGACGGGGCCTGCAGGGAGGGCTGCACCCCAGCCTTGGGGCCCCTTGCCCCGGTCCTCTCGCTGTGCCTCTGCAGTGTCCCTCTGGCCAATCCCTAAGTGGCAGGCTGGCCTGTGACATGGAGTGGGAGGGCTCTGGGAGCTCTGGGGCACAGGAGGGGATGAGGACATGGTGTGGTCCTGTTGGCCAGGGCATCATGGGGAGAATCCTCAAGGGGTGACCATGGGGCTGTAACAGGGGTCACCTGGGCCCTCGGGGATGGGGTGGGGGATGTAGTACAGGGCTGAGCAAGCAGAGAAGGGGAGCCTGGGGAGTAGCCAGTGCCACAGTCCCATAGAAAGCTGCATGACCTCAGTGGCTCCAAGAAAGCACATGGCCCAGGGAGCACATGGCTTCTGGTAGAAGCACAGGCAGGTCACCCTGGTGTCCAGTCACTTGGCATGGCAAGGTGGGGGCCAGGTGGGGCTGGGTCACACGGCCCAGTATGGTCCCCTGCAGCTGTCAGGGCAGATGGGGTGGTCAGTCTTCACTGTACACTGGCCCAAAGTGGCCCTGGATGGCCGGATGGGAGTGATGAGGCCAAGTGAGGTGTGGCCAGATAGGCCGACATCCTCCAGCAAGGAAGCCCCTGTGCCTCCCACCCCCTTCCTTCCATTTCCCTCCTGCTTTCCTTTTTTCTCATTCCACAGTCATCGTTTATTCTTTTTGTGATTATAAGAGTAAGAACCACTCAATGCAGAAATTTTGGAAGACACAGAAATCTTTCAAAAGCGCATTTCTGAGTCCACCTTCCAGGCACAAGTGGCATTCACATCTTGGGTCGCGTTCTGCAAGGTGGCGCGTCCACCTCCTCAGCTGGATTCTGTCTGTCTCCACCTGCCCTTCTACCCCGGGCATTTTCCTGGGTCACTGAACGCTGTCTGAAAGTGGCATAATTGTCCCTAATGTGCATAGTGAGCAGCGACCGTCACGCAAACGCTGGACACGCAGTCTGGTTCCAGTTCCTCACTGTTATAAATAAGGCTGTGATTAACTTGCCTGTGCTCGACTGTCTGAGGTGACCCTGATTTCTTTAGGGATAAAATCCAGGGAGGGGCTTATGAGGGCAGGTCGTCCTCTGGAACAGTGAGATAGCTCATGGTTCCATCTTACCCCAGTGTCACCAGCGTGGAACATTGTATGTTTGCGTTCATTTTTGCCAGTCTGGCATCTCTTCATCTATACTTTTAGAGCAAGATTTGTCCAACTTTTCTGCAAAGGGCACGACGATAAATGTTTTAGGCTTTGTCAGTCACATGGTCCCTGTCACAACTACTCAACTCTGCCTTTTAATGTGAGAGCAGCCCGAGATGACAAGTTCTCAAGTGGGTGTGGGTTTGTTCTAATAAACTTCATTTATCAAAATAGGTTGCAGGAATGCCATCTTAGAGGATGGCTGGAGTGAGCTACTCGGATTCTTTTGTGAATTGTCTTTCTAGGTCTTTGCTCCCTTTCCCACTGTTGGGATAGTGCTTTTTGCCCAGATTTGGAGTCCTTGAATAATAAAAATGGTCTCTCTCCATCACAGCCATGGTCTCCTGGCAGCAGCCTTGGCAGGAAGGGAGGGGCAGCCTTTGCTCCCCAAGGCAAGGCTGGGGCTGGGGCAGGTGCTGTGGCCCGGGTCCCCAGGGACCTGTGCATGCCCCATCTCTTCTAGACACAGAAGCTCTTGCTTCTAGCTCTCAGCCTCATCTCAAGTCTGGCTCTGCCTGACCCACTGAGCCCAGAGGATATGTCCACTTGCTGCCCATGCAGGAGCTCAGCACCCAGGGACGGTGGAATCACTCTTCCTGGCTACGCCTCCCTGTGGCTTCATTCTTGCCACAGCCTTATCACCATGGAATTGTCTTTGCTCTGAAAGTCAGTTGTCCGTGTTGTTTTGGTTTGTGATGTCATCCTTCCCTGATCAGATGTGTCATCACACCTTCTAGGTGGAGCTGGGTGGCCTGGGGACAAATGCCAGCTGCGTGACTGTGGGCCTGTCTGTGCCTTAGGCTCCTCAGGCACGCAATAGGACAGCAGCAGCAGCAGCAGCAATTTCACAGGGGGACACGTGCTCCCAAAGGTCTGGATGCTTGGTGCAGGGTGAATGGCATCAGTGTTGGCCTCGACTACCATGAAAATGCCAAAGATGGCGGCTGGCACTTTAGTGTTGGGCAGGGAAACCCTAGCCATTGCTTTATTTCCTTCAGAAACATCATAGCTGTTTTCATCTCTCCTGCTTCTATGTGAACTCCAGAACCAGCCTGTCCAGTTAGGAATCTCACCAGTGCTCTGGTTGGAGGTCAAGACAAACCTACAAATGCTGCTGGGGTATAGCTATATCTTGGCAATACCTGGTCCTTCAGACAGAGGCAGCTGGGTCTGTGCTGGCCTTCATCCCTCACCTCCTCTCTCTCAGCACTGTCCTTACACTGTCCTTGTCTCTGCTCAGGCAGCAGGTGCACTGGTTCATGGACCAGACAGAAGAGCGGGTGGTTTCTCTTCTGTAAATGACATCATGGGAGGCCCGAGTGTAGGAGGTGGTAGAGGCCTGGCTTACAGAAGTGACAGGGCACTTGCAGGGCTGGGGGAGCTGGCACATAGTGTGGGTGCACGGCACTTACTCCTGTTCCTGGGCACACTGCTGACCTGTGGCTTCTAGTTGGCTACAGTCACTGCAGAGAATTGTGGCCCCCTTAGCATGCAGAGGAGCCAGTCTCAGACACCAGTGCCCATGAGCTCCTGCCCCTCCCCTTGGCCTCTATACCCTAAGACCCCACCCTGCACTAGGGGCTGTGGCCATGCACTGGACAAGGGTTCTGCATGAGCTGAGTGAGACCTGCCCCATGGCCAGAGAAGATGGTCTGAGGCAGCCCCAGCCAATGGTTAGTGTGGAATACCCCAGTGTATCTGAGAGCTGACCCTGGGGTCCATGGAAACAGCAGGTGGGAGGCTGGGCCCAAGATGAGGATGTGAGGGGAGGTAGGAGAGAGGCCAGGAAGGGAGCCAGGAGTGTTACTGACAGGACAGGAAACAAAAGGGCCATGGGGGTTCACTAGGCAGTTTTGGGCAGGTGGTGGCCTTAGAAATTTGGGGGACAGGCTAGAGGTAAGCCAGCAGGAAAGGGGCCAGGAGATGGGGGCAACGGATGGCACACACCTGGGCTTCCTCTAAAGTCCCTTCCCCAGTTCTCTCAGGGCCTGCAGGGGCAAGGGGGCATGCCAGCTCCTGCTCCCCACACCACCAAATCCTCAGACACAGGCTCACTGTCCAGAGCAGAAAGAACATGCTTTACAGGCATCACCAGAGCTCCATGGACACCCTCAAAACACAAGCTGTCCCTTCCCCCAGCTACTGCTGGTCTCTCAGGCCAGGCCCTGACCCCGCCAGAGTGCTTTTACCTTGCCAATATCCACCACTTTCCAGGCCAACCAGAGGGCACTCCTTAGTTCTCACCTGGGAATATGCCCTCGGGGAGCGCTATACAACCAGGCTCTGTCCAGGGGACCCAGTGGAGTGATCACACTGCCCAGCCCCTTGCCGACTCTACCTCTCATAAGTAGTTCCCTTGGTCTCATTTTGGAGGCCAGCTGACCAGCATGCCCACTTTGACCACCATGCCCACGCTGACCACCATCCCCATGCTGACCAGCATGCCCATGCTGACCACCACGCTCACACTGACCATCATGCCCGCACTGAACACCATGCCCACACTGACCACCATTCCCATGCTGACCACCATGCTCACACTGACCATCATGCCCACACTGACCAGCATGCCCATGCTGTGGCCTCCACACAGCCCCCACTTGTTTCCCATGATGTCTGCCCCTTGCTCTGTGGGGGTGGGGAGGGAGGCCTTATCCACTTGTCAAGGTGGGGGCTGAGGGGTGGTCCCATGGATCCTGGGGGACCATCTGGCCTGCCTTCCCATTCATGCCTTCACAGGCACTGCTGAGGGGTCTGCAGGGGGTTGGGGGCTTACTGGGCTCTGCTGTAGGGGCCTGATGGGGCAGGGGTTGGGGATGGCCAGCAGCTCAGCTTTTTCTACCTTGGGAAGCCAGCAGGGGCTCCACCCCTCCGGTCCTGAGTGGATGACCCCACCCTGCCAGCACTGACTCTGGACCTGGTACCCCTGATGTGGCTGTGGCAGGGACATTCAGGCACCCTCTGTCCCCTGGTGAGTGCCACCAGGAGGTGAGGGGCAATGAGCTTCTGGGGGACTTTAGGGTCTGGCCCCATACCTTGGAGATCCACTGGGCACTGAGCTGGTGCCTGAGAGGAAGGGTGAGTGCTAAAGCCACTGTCCCCAAAGAGCAGACCTTTATGAGAGGATGCCAAGCCCAGGCCCTGAGAGGCACTGTGACCTGGCCAGTGTCTCTCGCGGGTTTAATTAACAGCCCCTAGGCAGGCCCATAAAGCAGGAGCTGAGCCAGAGGACGGCACATTCCAGGGTATGATGGCCCCCTCGGGATGACAGTTAATCTTGAGGAGGTCTAGGAGGCTGTGCAGTGACCCCAGTCCAGCTGGCTGGAGGCAGGGAAAAGGATGGAGCCAGAGTGGGGGCCCTTCCTGCTTCCTCCCTTCAGCAGGCTGGGAAGGCTGGGAGTGTCCACACACCTCCCCTCGGCAGGGGTGCAGCTTGGCTGGCCTCTGAGATCCCTGTCATACAGTAGCCCCTGTTCCCTCAGTGAGCAATGGCAGCTGAGTCAACTACTGGGCCCTTCCCACCCCCACAGCAGGGTCCTTCCTCACCCCCACTTTATAGATGGGGAAGGGAGACTCAGGGCAAGCGTGAGCTGCCCTAGGTCACACGGAGGGTAATGGACAGAGTCAGGGGCCCAGAGCTGTGATTGATCACCCCAGCACGGGCAGACGTGGTGGCCAGTCAGTTACCACATGACAGCCCTCTTGGTCCTGGCAAAGGGCCTCCCTGAACACCCAGCCCAGCAGGGCTCATGAAACTGCTAAGCAGGGTGGGTCCAGGCCCACAGACAGTGGGCCTCCTGTGTCCATCCAGGGAAGCCTCATGATGCTCTTTTCCTCCCAGCAAAACCTGAGCTTCCTCTTCAAAAGGACAGGCTTCCCAGGTGGCCAGAGGGCATAGGGGAGGGGCAGCAGGGTGCCTGCAGGCTGGAGCAGCAGGCTTCAGTGCTTAGGCTCCCTGGTCTGGGGTCTTTGTGGCTTGAGCTAACTGATTCAATGGGCCACTACAGGATGGGGTGCCACAGGTTGGGGCAATGCAGGACGGGGTATGGTGGGACAAGGCCCTGAGGGCAGGGCAGGCACCGCAGTGTAGGGCACTGCAGGATGGGACACCACAGGGCAGGCACTGCAGGAAGGTGCCCAGAAGAGCTGGGGTGGGGGCTGAGTACCCACAGGAGATAGGCACGACGCCGCTTATAGGTGCCTCCAGCGCAAGACGTTGGCTGAAGGTCCTGCTGGGAGGGAGGAACTGCTGCTCACCCTCCTCCACAAACTGCCCCTGCCCCACCTTGGCTACTGGCTGCCGCCTGCCGCCAGCCGCCTGCCTCCAAGCCTGCCCTCTCGCCAGCTCCCTCATGACTCCCCATTGCCAGTGCCCCCATTCTGGGCAAACCGCTGACCCCTGCCTCTCCTGTCTTTCTAGAACATTCTCTAGAGTGGACTCTGCAATCCTATTCTCCACTCCTCAGGGCCCCTCCCGTGGCCAGAGCCTCCTGAGTACCTGCTGGTCAAGCCTCCTCGTACCTGGGCTCCCCACCACAGGCAAAGTGTCCCATAGCTTGGGAAATCGTGACTGAGTGGACAGTATGTGCCTGGTCAGAGTGCCGGACGCGGAGCATCTGGGCCCTCCAACAGCTCATCACTGTGGAGCCTAGGACGCTGAACCCCTGCCCTGCCCAAGCGCCTCCTCCTCAGGCTCAGGGACCAGTGGCCACCCTGGGTGGGCCATGGGTCCTGTGAGCCCTGCCTCGAGTGTGCTGGAGGCAGCTGCTTCTCACCACTCCCCGGGCTGCACAGGTACCAGAGGGGACACAGCCATGCTGGTAGTGCCCAGGTTCAGATGAGACGGGTAGGGTGAGCTGGGGAGGAAGGCAGCTGCACAGGAGGGGGTGAGTATGACACCAAGGATAGCCTGGGAGTCTGGGATTGGGTCCCGCCCAATTTGGCCTCAGTTGCCTGCAACCTGTGTCCCCAGAAGCCTCCTCTATGGCCTCTGCCCTGGTGGGAAGCGAGAGTTACTGCTGGCCCCTCACCAGGGGTTGTCCTGCTTGCGGAGGCCACTGTCCCTTCCACACCCTCAGGCCACTGGGACACAACAGGAAGTGGCCTTGCTCCCTCCCAGAAGGCACCAGGGAGGGATACTCACTCCATGACCTCCAGGGCTCCTGGGCTGGACTGTGGGCTCTGGGGACAGGGGTCTAACTGTGGGCATCTGTATTCTGATCATACTCTCAGGTCCTGGCAGCTTTGTCAGACCAGTGGTGTCACCCTGGGTTGGGAGCCTGGAGACCTGGTGAAGGCCCAGCTGGCCCCACACTTCTGCTCACCCTTGGGCAGCTGTCCTAGCCTCCCAGGGCTCAGAGCTTCATTTTCAAAATGAGATCACCCAGGTGGACACAGGATGGATGAGCAGGGGTGGGATCCTTGGAGCTCAGTGTGGATGGCACAGAAAACACAGTTCTTCATGGCCACACTCCCTGCTCCACTGCTAGAACACTCTGCACAGCCTGCCAGGAAGTCGGCTGGCCTCTGGTTACCTCCTGTGACAGGGATCTCATTGCCCTCTGCATTACCCTGGCTACGAAGAGAGTCTTCCAAATATTCCCAGTTCTCACCCAGAAATTCTACTCCTAGAAAATAAAACACAAGGGAACAATGCATAGGTGGGTATTTTCCATAACAAGGTGGATAATGGTGACAAACTGCAAAGAGCTCAAATTAGCATCTACGTACAGAGTGCACTGGTCCTCCCGGACTTACCCTTTGGTTGTTGTGGCCACAATGAACACACGTCACACTCATATGGGAAAAGACACCACGCACATCACACATGGCACATGCAAACACACACAAATACATCACACGTGACACGCACACGCATGCCATCCTCAAATACCACATACATTGCACATGACACACACACGCCACGTGGATCGCATATGACATATACAAACACACACCACACATGTCACACACACACTGAGACATATCGGGAAACATTCCATTCCTCTCCATTCCAAAGAATGCTGGAAGTTACTGCGATAGTGACCTTCTGGCCCACCACAGCTGGCCACACAGAGTCTGAGCACATTGTCCTGGTGGTGTGGCCTGTCTACCCCTCTCTCCACGCAGACGGCTCCCTCTCTGCTCTAGGCGCAACTTGCTTCAGGGACCAAGCTGTGTCCCTTTGCCCAGACCCCCTTTCCAGTTACCTGAGGGAGCAGCTCCTGCCTTCTGTGCAGGTGTCTGTGCAGGTTTTACCTGTCAGGCCAGCGCTGCCCAATCCGGTCATCTGCACTCTTGTCTAATGGCCGGCCTGGGGCTCCTTCACACAGGGACCTTCTCCCTTTTCTGCTGCTCGTCCTTGTCCCTGCACTGTTCCTAGCTCCTGCGGCCCCTTTCCCATCCCAAATTAGGCAAATACACGCACAGAAATCAACCTGCCCCATGTTGCACAGGCGAGAGTTCAAACAACGCGACCAATTTATAAACACTTTTCTCTGCAACGATTAAGTTACATTTTCCCCAATAGCTGCTTCATTTTCTTGTCAAAAATACACAGTTTTCACATTTGTCTCACTGCAAGGGTAATTAATTTCCAGACCATAAGTAAGAACTTAATTTGATACCTGCAAGGATTATAAACTATTTCAAGCTGTTGTTTACACGAAATCAAGAGAGAATTGTTCTGTTTGCAATTATGTTAATGAGGAAATAGAGTGGGTATTTCTTTTTTTCAGGGAACGCGGCATAATTTTACCATTACCAATGAATTAGTCTAAAAAAGTGTGTGGCTGCTGCATATTCCTATTTTTCAGGTGACCCTGGCGAGGGGACCCCGCAGACAGCCAAGCATCCCAAGGAAGGTTTTTGTGGGAACAGCTCAGATGACTGTGGATGATGAGTTCTGGGGACTGGGCAAGACCCCAGGTGGCTGGCAACTAGCCAGGCCCGCAGGTGGGTCTGAGGAATCTTCTCTAAGCTCCGTCCCGATGCTGAGCCACAGGAGTGCTGGGGGAGGGTCTGGTTGGGAGAAAGTAGGATACAGACCCGGCATCCCCTTCTGGTCAGAGAGCCATTCCCAGGCTCCCTGGCCAATTCACACTATGGGGGTCACTGAGGGTGCTCTCAGTGGGTAAGACCCCTGAGTCAGAGCTGAACCTCACTCCAGGGTGGCCATGGGTCTTCTGTGGGGCAAGGAGGCTAAACCTGGCATGGTCAGGGGCTGTTAACGCCCAGTATGGTGCCCCGTGGGTCCACTGTGGTCCTCAGCTGGGCTGCACAGGCTGAGCTGGAGGCTGAATGCTGGGAAGGTACCCAGAAGGGAAGGCTGGAGGGCCCACTGGTGTCACAGTATGGGACACTCCGGCTGGGTGTTGAGGGTCTCCCAGGAGAAGGGCTCTGCACAGGAAAGGCATAAGGGTGTGAGCAGGTACCACATGCCTCACCATACAGAGAGGGTGAGGGACCCTCAAGACACACATGGAGGTGATTGGATGCTTAGGGTGAGGGTGGCTAAGGGAGGCATGGCCTGGCAGGGCTGGCATGGCTGTGGGTACTGAAGGGCTTCAGGGAGTCTAGAAGGCTGATGGCCCCGGGCCTGGACCTTGATAGTGCAGCAGCTAGCATCGGGTAGTACCAAAAGCCCGATGGGGATGTGGGTCAGGCAGTGTCCAGGGAGGCAGGCCCCTGGCACAGGCCCCTGGGAAGGCAGGCCCCAGGCTCCCAGCCCCCTGGCACAGTGCTGGCTGCCCAGTGGGGATGCAGGTGGGGGCTGCTCACTCATGGTGTGACCTGCTTGGGCCTGTCCCTGGCTGGCTGTCACTGCGGGGGGGAGGGCTGGGGCCAGCACAAGCCTGGCCTGGCCCCCAGCTCCATCCCCTTCCTCACAGGGCCTCCCCTGTGTACCCTGTTGGGTTTTTCTAGAGTGGCCTCAAGGCTTTGGGCTGAGTCTTTATAAATCCTAGGATACTGGAGACAGCCCAGGTGAAGCCAAACAATGCCCCATTTGCCACCACTTGCTACTGGCGTAAATGTTGTAAAATCTCTCCCCTTGGATCCAATTTTGCCTCTCTGGCCCTTGGGGAGGCAGGACTAGAACGAGTGGTCCTGCCTGATGCAGGAGCCATCTAGGGCTGGGATAAAGCTGCCATTGTTGGCACCGCAAGGCAGATGAATAGTTGACCCATCCTTTGTCACCTGTCACATCTGTCAGGTGGCACAGGCAGGACAGCATAGCAGTGGGAGCCTGTGTGAGGAGAAGAGCAGGCCAGGAGAGCTGCAGTGGGGAAGAATGAGAAGACTCTGTTTTCCTGGAGATGTGCAAGGTCCTGTCAGGCCTTCCCTCAGGATGCCTGCTATCTCTGGGGCCCAGCTCTGAGGCAGAGGGGTGTATGGCCGGAGGGGCAGAGTAGAGAGAAGTCTGGACATAGGCCCACTCAGCGGACATTCACTTTTGCTATGGAGAGGGTTTGCAAGAGATAACACATCCGTGAGAGAGAGGGAAACAAGGAACTTTCTCAGGCTGGAGGAGAGGCGCAGGCTGGGAGCTGGAGGCCTCGCCTGGCCTCGGGCAGGAAGGCTGAAGACAGAATGGGGAAGAGGAGAGGCACTGCCCTTGTCACCCTGCTGTCAATGTCAGTGTCACCATCAGGCCTCTGTCCCATGCCGTTGAGTTTGGCATGGCCAGCTCTGCCTCAGCCACTATGACTGTCCAGCGGGGACCCACCAGGACTGCAGCTACTGCAGGGCAGTGTTGCCAGGCAGGGACCATGGCTGTGCTGGCTTCTAGTGGGAGACAGAATGACCTTAGGTGGTGCCCGAGCAGCCACTCTGTATTTTAATATTAGGCTGATTTTAATGCATACTAGGGAGGTAGCTCCCGCCACAAACCAGTGGCTTCCCCGTGTCAGTTCCTGGGGTGAGGCTGCCATAGTATAAGCGTTTACGTCTACAAAGCTAAGTAGGCATTGAGAAAAACATCATGTAGGAAATATCAGTGGCTCACGAATATGGAAAAACACAAAGGGAGCCCCCATGATACCTGGGTCTCACCTCACACTGGGGCCCTGTTTGGGGCTGAGCCTCCATCTCCAGGCCCCAGCATGGGGTGTTGGCCACACCTGTCCCCTCATCCTGCTCCCCGCCACCAAGTCCCAACCTGTGGAGGTGCTTGGGAGAGGAGCTGCAGAGAGACCAGGGCAGGGACCTATGAGGTTCCTCATTGACTGGGGAAAAGACTGGGCCCTACCAACTTGGTGGAGCAGAAATTTTTCCTTGCAAAATGGCAGGGAGGATCTGGCAGGTTCTGTGGCTGGGGGCTGATTACTGTGGCAATGGAAAGATGAAAGCCATTAGAATTAGGGGCAAAAGATTTTGAATTTTTGGGACCACACATGAGCTCTAGTGGATATGGGGAGGGTGGGCTAGATCAAGGCCTACTCAAGCCAGTCAGAGAGCAATGTTGGGTCAGGAAGCAGCTCGGTAGTGTCCACGCTGTGTCCAAGGATCCCTGTTTCTCACCTCTTGCTCTGTTGCTGGGTGTTGGATTTGAGGACCACTTTTTCATGATGCTTAGGCTGGTTTGGCTCAGAGCTCAACTTTTACAAAAGAGAGAAAGGAAGTGGGACAGACAAGACGGTTCCTGAGGCCCTGTCACTGGCCTCCCCAGAAATTGTCGTCCCCCCGGCAGGGTCCAGGAGCAGCAGGGACTGCTCTGAACCCCACTTAGAGCTCTAGCTGAGGGCAAGGCTGCTCACTCACAGCCACCACCCCTACTTCATCCTCACAACACCGAGGGGCAGGGAGGGGAAACAAGGAAACTGAGGCAGGGAATGATCAATGGACCTGACTCGCGTGCCTAGCTGTCAGGATGGCACAGGTGAGTGGGTTGTGGGAGGCAGTAGCTAGGGAGGTGGGACAATTTCTTAGATGCCGCCAACCACTGGCCAGGGATTTTCTGAGTCATTAGACAACTTGGGTCTTGACCTGGCAACCTGTCTTCCTCTTGCCCTGTGCAGCCATGCAATCCCCTGCTCAGGCCTGGGCTCCTGCTGTACACTCAGCCCACTGGTGCCATCCTGCCTTCAAGGACCAGGTAACCTGTGAAATTTCCTGACTTTCCACCCACCAGGAAGAGGGACCTCAGGAGAAACAGGCACGGAGTCGTAGGCAGCAGCCTCAGAGCTGAAAGCTGGAAGGGGCCAATGGAAGCCAGGAGGGCCCTCCCAGTCTCAGGCTCTGCCCCTGGCCCAGCCCTGTGGTCTGCTGTGCTTTGTCCCTGTCTTCCCAGGAATGGCCAGTCTCAGGACCTTCCATCACCCCAGAACCCCTCTATGACGCTCCTGTTACTACTCCCATCTAATCTATGGACATGCCTGCCTCACTCTGTGTCTTTACAATCTGGCATCTTTGGGTGCCTGGAGGAGTGCAAGGCTGAGTCCCAGAGAACCCCGCTCCCTCCTATCTAGCTCTACCCTCTGCCTTGCACTTGTCTGGGGTGGATCTCTCTTTCTGTTCTGGTTCTTGCTTGCTCCCCTCCTATCCCTTTCAGTATCCACCCATTTTCAAACTCTATTCTTTCTACCTGTCCTCTAAGTATTGGGGTTTCCCTTGCTCACTTGACAAATTCATAATTGCGTTGCAGATTTGCCCCAACTTGCCCCCACCAAGTTGCTCACAGCAGAAGCCCGGGGCCCTTCTGGAGCCACCTCCCCTCAGTTTGCTTGTCTAGCTGATTGACGGGGCCAGTGGGCTAGGAACTGGCTGCCATGGGTCTCCACCCTGGTCTGAGGTGCTGGTGTCATTTCTGACACCACAGTGGCCCTTACACTCCCAGGGCTCCATCCCCTCTCTCACCTTCCTCCCACAGAAGCCAGAGCCGCCCTGGGCCCTGGATCCTTGGTCCGGCCAGCTTGCATCTGGCTTGCTGGCTTTGCCTTGCCCCCACTCACAGCCTCATGTGGACATGCCCTTGTGCCTGAGGACCTGTGCGGGCTGCTCATGGTGGACGCTCCTCTACCCATACCACCCTCTGTCCTTTCTCTAGGCTCTGGGCCCTGACCAGAGACTCCCCTGCCTCCCAGTACTTTCTCCTTTGCGCAGGAGATATGTGATTATGGGTCATTATGTGCGTCCCCCTCCCCTGCTGCTAGACTATGTGTTCTAAGGAGCAAGAACCAGCCTGTCCTATTTGCAGTGGTGGCCCTGGACACAGAGCTGATGCCGAGAGGACGTAGGATGGCAAACAGCTGACTAGGTGAGGTGCGTGGTGCTTCCAGAGGATCTGTCCTCGTTTCTTTCCATCCTGATCCTGTGGCTTCTGGTCCATCCATGTAGGCCAAAGGGGCTCACTTTTGAGTACTTGTGGCCCTCATATGACCCATCAGTGCCATTTCCACCTTATTATCTGATGTGGCCCCTCTCAGCAAAATGGAATGTTGTAGAGCCTTAAACTGAGACCCCATCTGCTTGTGGGGTGCTCACAGTTAGGCCCTGCATGGCATCTATGAGGCCGAATCCCATTTGTGGCTTTGGGGTCCTCGTCATCTATGGGTGTTCAGCTGAGGGTGGCCAGGCAACATGGGTCACCCAGCCATTGGCACCTCAGAAGCCTCCATTCTTGGGGTGGTGCCAGTGGTGCAATGGGGCGTCCTCCCTCCTGTGCAGGTGGCAGGGGGATTGGCCACCTCCCTCTACACAGGTGGCTATGGGGAGCAGAAGGAGCACTGTGCACAGTGACTAACCTGTGTCGAGTGGGGGTGGTGGGGAAGGGGTCTGCTCTGCTCACCAGCTGGAACACTGCTGAGAATGGGAGCTGGAACCTTCTCTGGCCCCATAGATCTCCATCTCCTTCATGCTCAGCTTTAAGTCCCTCAACAGCCTGCAGGGTGGCCTGTGCATCCCCAGGCTGCTCCCTACTCCATGGCCCTAGCCACACTACCCTCCTGCTGTCCTTCCAGGCATGGCTCCACCTCAGGGTCTCTGAGCTGGCTGTGCCCTGCACCTGGAACACTCTTCCCTTACACGTCTGCATGGCTCATCCTCCTGCCCCCTAGACCCGCCACGTGCCCTCCAAATGCCTTTTGAAAGGCCTGTACCTACCTGGACAGAGAGAGCTACTTCTGGGCAGAACAAGCTGCAACATCCAGTGCTTTCTGCCAACCTGGTGGCTCTTGCCTTCCTGTGAGCAGTAGCTACGCTGCCAGGACCCCATCCTAGGCATTTTCTGTGTGCTGGACCCATGGGCATGCCCCACACAGGGACGCTTGTCTCATACACTGGCTGCCATTTCATAGACGAAGACCTGGGGGTCAGAGGGCCCTAGAGAAACAGCCTCTTGCTCATTCTCCAGGCTCCTCCAAACAGGCCCAGCACAGCAGCCCCTGCAAGACCATGGAGTAAAGGAGGGGACAGAGGATGGCGGAGCGGGCTGGGGGAGGGGCCGGCTGGAGGCATGAATGGATGTGCTGGGCGGGCGAGGCGGGAAGCAGCGGATGGGGGACGGGGTGGGGAGGCAGCACGCTGCCAACCCAAACAGCCCAGTGCGCCACAGCCCCGTGTTTAATCCACAAAACTTTCCATCTGCCTCTGGAGCACTCGGAACCCGGGCAACGGGAGGCTGTTCGCTCGGCAAAATAAACAGCAGCTCCGTGCAGCGGCCCCCATGCGTCTGCCTCCCGGTTTTAAGCGGCAGTGTCAGCCATTTTGTGGGCACCGCTGCCGTCCAGAGTGAGGCCCGAGCCCCACACCTGGGCCCGGAAGGCCTGGAGCAGAGAGACCACCTGCTACTTGTTGCATGTGGCTTTGTAGCTGGGGACCTGCTGGCATCCACCTGCCACCCGGTGCTGGACCGGCACAGCTGCAACTGGCCCCCAGATCCCAGATCCCTGGCGCTCCTTGGCAACCGCACCTGCCCCTGATCTGGCTCTGCAGATCCTGGGGGAAGGTAGTTCTGGAAGGAGCTGGACATGCGCCCTGCTGCCTCCTCAAGCCTCTGACCTTACCCACTGCCCTGCCTCCATTGCCTGTGATGCCCCAAGCTGGCATGGCCAGGGCAGGGGAGATGGCCCAGGCTCTGGGCTGGGACATCTATTTTTGGTGGTGACCAAGCTACTGCTTAATATGCAGAATCAGCCTGGGGCCAGCTCTGCCCTGACCCACAGGGTTACAAGTTTAAAAAGGGGCTCATTTTGACCAAAATACATATTTTCCTGAGGTTGGCCAAGGCAGCTGGCAGTGATCACTGCACAGACAAGGCCCCGCACAGCCCTCTTGTCCAGGCCCCCGCAGCCTGCCCTGCTGCACCCCACTGCTGATGTGGTGACTACAGTTCTCCACAGGGCTCCCACAACAGCTCACGGCCGCACCCAGACGTGCACGCCTGCCTGTCACCTGCTCCCTTTCCTAGCCTCTCTCAGAAGCAGTTGCACCCACAGAAGCTGACACGAACTTGAGCTGAATTTTAAAAAAATGTAAATTTCCTCTTTGGCCAATATTTGTGGTCTATAAATAGAGTCCCTCAGGAGAGTCTGGAGGGTGGGGACTGTCCCCAGACAGACTTGGAGAGAAACTTCTGGAGAAGGAGGGAGTGTGGGGGGCAATGATTCTCCTGGGACTGCTGAGGAGGACAAGAGTAGGAGGCCACTGTGTGGCTGGGGAAACTGAGGCCAGACTCAGGAGGCTTGCTCAAGGCCCCACCACAGGGTTAGGGCAAAACTGGGTGGGGTTCCTGGACAGGCCCTAGCCACCCTCCTGCCTGTCATGATCCATCCCCACACCCACGCTTCCCAAGCTTTGCCAGCAGCCGCCCAGGCTCCCGGCTTGGGGCCCACCATGCTGCTCATGCCACAGAGCCTTCACAGAAGCACGAGGCATGCGGTGCTGACACTGCACCTCCACTGACCGGCAAGGAGACAGAGGCGCTGAGAACCCCTGTACCTTGCCTGGTTTCACATCTCCAGGAGTAGGGGCAGGGTGGAACCTGGATGCTGGCTCTAAAGGCACAAAGGGAAGTCCCAGGTGGAGGAGGGATGATAAGGCTCCTCAGCCTCCTTTGTAATAGCAAGCAGGGGGGAAAGAGTCAGATTGTCTGAGACAGCGCCTGGTGGTGTCTCCCCACCGTACCTCTGTCTTCATGTGAATGCTGGAGTCAACAAGGCACGCCTGGCTAAAGACCTGAGTGGAGCAAAGATGATGACAACCTCCCATGGGGCTTGGGGAGGGCTTGTGACAACTGGAGGTAGACAAGATGACATGACCTGTAGGACACAGCAGAAGGTAGGCTGGGCCACAGAGACACCAGGTGCCACATAGACAACCCTGTCAGGGGAGGAAGTGGGGAGCCACTTTGGGCAGGCTTCTCCCTGAGCCCAGGCTCTGCTGGGTCTCACCCCGCCCAATGGCAGTCAGTGCTGGCATCTCTATGGCAGTCAGTGAGTGCTGGCCATCTCTATGGCGGGTCAATGTCGGCATCTCTATGGCAGGTTGAGGGTCATTTGAGCTCACAATGCAGCAGAGGAGCCTGGATGAACCATCCACCAGGGGCTGAGGCAGGTCTGACAGGGCCGGGGTCTGAAACGATAATGTGTGACTGCCCATGCCAGGTTCTCTGCCAGCACTTGGTGGCCCCCTAGGGGCTGGGTGGCACAGAGAGGGGCCCTGAGGAAAGAGGGCTTCCAGGACGCTGGGGTTGGAGATGGTCCCTGCGGGAGAACAGGCTAAGCAAAGCCAGAGACCAGGGAACCAGAGCAGGGCTGGGTGGAAGGCGAGGCCTTGTTTCCAAGGTGCCTTCACTGGCTGTAAATTGCTGTAACACCCTGAAACATGCCCACCAACTATTCGATGGGTCTCGGTCTCAGAATCGAGCCCATGGCCACTTGCAGCATCTAGGAGCTGGGCCTGAAGGGAGGAGGCCAGCGGCCCCAGCTCCTGCAGCACAGCTGTGCCTTGTCCCTGCTCTCAAGCTCTAGGCCACACAGTTCATAGACGTGGGACCACGTTTCTCAGCAATTTAGGCCTCTCACTTAGGGATTCACCAAAGGTGTCCCCTCCTGAGGAACTGAGGGCAGCAAGCTTGGGGACATTTGGCACCTGGCTGTGCAACATCCCACCACCAGGAGCTGTCCCCGTTGTCCAACTCTTCTCTTGCTGACAGGCAAGTGGCTCACAGTTATAAACTATAGCATGATAGATCTCTGCGGGCACGAAACCTGCCCCTGGGGCTTTCCTTCCTGGGAGTGAAGGTGTTGGATCCAAGGGCACATGTATTTTTAATTTTCACAGACATTGCTCGATTCCTTTCCAGAAGCTCTGTTACTATAGTAATCCCCATCCCCACCAGTGAGACAGAGAATGTCTGTTTCTCCACACGTGTCCTGCCCGGGTCTGGCCATCGCCTCACACTTTGACTTCAGTGCAAATTCCCTGGCTGCAGGGTGGGTGGGGGAGGTGAGCCTCTTCTCACACAAAGATGTTGGCCCAGGCGGGGCATCTTTCAAAGATGCCGCCTGAGTCGGCCCGGGCCCAGCCTTAGGGGGTGGCCTGAAGCTAGGGATGGCATGTGGGCCTCAGCACCAGGCCAAGAGACCCGTGATGGCTATGAGAACGCCAGGCATGGCTTCCCGGGGGCCCCTGAATGCGGACTGGCCCCAAAGGGCTCTGACCTCAGGCTCCCTTCAGGAGTGGCCTCAACCTGGCCTCCGGGGCCCCAGCACGTCTGCTTGGTGCTCGTGGGCACAGGGACTCCCTGGCAGACACGCCCACTCCACACAGGGTGGTGGTGCATAGCGTCAAACGCTGCTTTCATTATAGGTTTGTCTCTGAAACCCTAGACAAAACAGGGCTTGTGTGGCTTGACTGAGGGGCAGCACCTCAGGCCTCCTCCATCCACTAAGACAGCTCCTCAGGACAGAAAAAATACACTAACCTTAAAATAACCAGTTCCCAGAATAGCAAACTAATGACGGCTTCTAAAGGGAGCCCTTTGATCAGGCAGAGCCCCCGCCTCCGCCTATTTAGGGCCCTGTCACTCAAGAGCAGTGGCAGCAGAGAGAGAAGTGTTGGGGGGGAGCCGAGCAGAGGAGGTGTGGGGCTGCGGGTGCCCACTCCAGGCTGCTGACTTTCTTTCTTTTTTTTTAATTTTAGAGACAGGATATCACTCTGTCGCCCAGGCTGCAGCATGGTGGTTCACTGTAGACTTGAACCTCTGGCCTCAAGTGATCTTCCTACCTCAGCCCCCAGATTCGCCGGGTGCCAGCACCACGCCCAGCCAGGCTGCCTGACTTTCTGATGCAACCAGCCACTGTCAGCGGCAAGGTACTCCCCGGCCTCTATGACAGCCTGACACACCAGCAGGGCACTTCTCACAGCCTCCTGAGTGTCACCTTCTAAGAGGTGGTCCCTGAGAGAGACGAAACCATAATGAATAAGAGTCCCGGGTTGATGGTCCTCGGGGACTTCAGATCATGGGCTCTGAGGGCTCAATGAGGAGAATTCAGGGAAGACAGAGGAGCCCAGGACAGGTCAGCAAGATGCATCTGTGTCAGGGGAGGGTGTGGGGATGGGGCACAGGACTCTCCGGCCCAGATTCCCCTCCACCCACACTCGTGCTGGGAACCTGATTGCCTCCCTCCCCACCAGGACACGGCTGTCAAAGCGACACGGTCCAGCGGCCCAGCCTCCAACCCTGAGGGCTGTAGAGCATGTGAAATGTGGCCGCTGAGATCAAGGAACTGAATCTTAATTTTATTTAATGTTAGTAAATTAAAGTTAAAATTTAAATACAGATCCTTGATTCAGTTATTAGAAAACGTTTAAGTATGCTGGAAATGGCTTAGGCATGGGAATATCTTTTCCAACTGTAAATTATGAAAACTAAATACAGACCAAGTACTGCTCATGAAAACTTAGTGTCTGAATTGAGATGTACTGTAGGTATACAACATACACTGGACTTTTGAAGACCCAGGACAAAAAATAAGTCAACCATTCCAACATTTAAAAAATACATTGATTATATGTTGAAATGGTAATATTTTGCATCTATTGTGTTAAATAAAATATAGCAGCAATTACTTTTACCCTGTTTATTTTAATTATTTTTTAAAGTGGCTATAGGGAAATTTAAAATGATATCTGTGGCCAGCATCAACAAGCTGAACAGGAAATAAAGAAGGTTAGAAGCTGGAAACTCAGTGAAAGTGGAAGCCCCAAAGGTAAGAAGGGCCCTGAGGGCCTTTGATGAATGGGATGGACTTGAGCTCTGGTTTTCCCAGTCTCACCAGGGATGGATAATTAGGCATCAAATCCCAGCCTGCCCTAGGTGGGAAGTCTCACAGCAGAGACGTAAAGCTTGGACTTTCAAAGGGCTCTATCTTCAGAGTGAGAAACAACGCACTCCCTGAGAAGACTACTAAGAAAACTGCCTTACTGCTAGGAGGAAGGGAATGATTTTTGTCCCGGGAAGTCATATTCACAAGTTAGTCCATGCTCAGCTTGGAAGCTCAAATTCACACCACCTGGGTGGTCTGGAAAACTTTGAGCCCAGAATTTAAATGCAGGTTGGTGGTACGTCCATGTGTGTGGCAATGGAAAAGGTAAACGTGAATCCTCCCTGAGGACCCCAGCTTCACATCAAGCCTTAAAACCTCCTACAGATAAAATTTTAAGATATATGAGCTTACAATTTAAAAAGAAAAAGCAAAAGAAATGAAATTCCATGAATGAGAGCCAATGGGCGTAAAAAAAAAATAAAATCAAATCAAACAGGGATGCAAACTTTAGATACTGGAATTAAGAGACAATAAATATAAAATAGCCATATTTAATACACTTCGAGAGATTCTTAAACAGTTTGAATGTATAAGAGGAAGTTATGACAAAAATGACCTATCACGTATAAATAAGCACCAGACACAATTTTTATAAATAAAAAATAATTGAAATTTAAAAGTCACTGGTCATGTTTAACAGCAGATTAAACACAGTTGAAGAAATAATTAGTGAACTGGAAGAGGAATCAGATTATTTATTTATTTATTTTATTTTTTGTGTGTAGTTGTCACTATTTGGCAGGCCTGGGCTGGGTTCGAACCTGCCAGCTCCGGTGTATGTGGCTGGCGCCCAGCTGCTAAGCTAAAGGCGCTGAGCCTGAATCAGATTATTTAGAATATGGTACAGAGGGACAAAGTGATAATATTTTTATAATGAAAAGAGGTTAAGAGATATGAAGGAGCATGAGATGGTCTGCTACATGCATAATAAAAGTTCCAAAAGGAGATGAAGGAGGCTGAAGCAAAATTTGAAGAGACATTGACTGAGAATAAGCTATGCAAGGTCTCAGACCCAACAGAACAAACAAAAGAAACCCATGAACACACCGTAGTAAAATGCAGAACACTATATTTAAAGGAAAGATCATAAAAGCAGCCAGAGGGAAAGACAGATCGCCTTCTGAGGAGGAGCAACTCTTCTTTACCTTCACTCCAGTAGCAGTGATGGAAGCCAGGGGAGGTTGATAGTATTTACAATGTGCTAAGAGAAAACAGTTTTGGCAACCTAGGGCCTAGAATTTTATTGCTAAAGGGTAGCAATATTTTTAAGAACAATGGTAGAATAGTCATTTTCAAACAGATAAGGTCTGAGAGATTTTGATTTCACTGAGGGAAATTCTAATAAATACTTTAGCTGGAAAAAAATGTGATCCTAGATTTGAGGTCTGAAATGAAAAATAAATGATAAGTGACAAAGAGGCAGATAGGTTAAATTTAAATGAACATTGCTTGTATAGAACACTACCAATTAGTGGTTTAAAAAATAAACATGATAGAACTAAAATACACAACAAAAAAGCACATAAGTCAGGAGGAGAGTGATTGATGTTAAAGTACAAGATCTTCACTTTATTAAAGACATGGATAAAAATGGTAATTACCTTTGATATGTATTTATTTAAAATGTAGGTTAACTTCCCACAAGAATGGCAATGGAATATATGACTCCAAAAACAGTAGAAGAAAATGTAGAATGGGAAATAATAACCAAGCCAGTAAGAGGAAAGACGGGAAAAAAAACATTAAAAATTTAGTGTAAACAGAAGGCACACATTACATCGCTAGAAATCAATCCAAATGTGTTAGAAACTATATTAAGTGCAAATTATTAAATGATTTTAAAACCCAGCAATAATAGTGTTTATAAATAACAAACCTAGAACATAAAGGATTAAAAAGATTTAAAAATCTGATATCAAACTCAGAAAAAAAAATCACAAGAAAACTAAAAATTAAGATCCTTTATGAACACAGATGCAAACTTTCTTAAAAATTAGCAAACCTAATCCAGCATCAGAGAAAAAGATCATACATCATGACCAAGTGAAGACTTATCCCAAATTGTGAGGCTGGTATAACAACTGAAAATCAATCATTGTATTATACCATATGAATAAGGAATGAAAACCACACGGTCATCTCAATAGATGTAGAAAGGGCATTTGAGAACATCCAATAGATGTAGAAAGGGCATTTGAGAACATCCAATATTCATTTATGATAAGAGCTTTCCATGCACTAACATAGAAGGAAATATCCTCAACATGATAAAAACATCTATGGAAAACCTACAGCCAACATCAGACTTGATGGCAAATGACCAAATGCTTTTCCCCACAGGATCTGGCTGGAGTCACTTTTAGTCAACATTTAACCAGCAGTTCAAGCCAGTGCAATTAAACAAAGACATTAAGGCATCTGATTTGAAGGGAAGAAGTAAAACTGTCTTTATTCATGCATGACATGATCCTATATGTAGAAAATCATAAGAAATCAATAGCAACAATAAAAATTAGCTTATTGGCAAAGCTAATAACAGCAAGGTCATAGTTTACAAGATTAATATGAAGAGTAATAGTATTTCAGGGCAGCGCCTGTGGCTCAAAGGAGCAGGGTGCCGGTCCCATATGCTGAAGGTGGTGGGTTCAAACCCAGCCCTGGCCAAAAAAAACAAAACAAAACAAAAAAAAACCTGCAGAAGAGTAATAGTATTTCTATATGCTAGTAATGAATAATTAAATAATGAAATTAAGAAAATAATTCCATTAACAATGGCTTGACAAACAAAATTTTTAGGAGTATATTTAGAAAAATAGGTATAAAATTTATACACTGAAAACTACAAAACATCAGTGAAAGAAATTAAAATAGATCAAATCAATAAAAGGATATACCACGTTCATGGATTGTAAGAGGTAATTTTGCTAAGATATCAATTTTCCCCTAACGGATCTATTCAATGTAATGCCCATCAACATACTAGCAGGCTACTGTTTTTTTTTTTTTTTTACAAAAATTAATAAATTGAACCTAATATTTATATGTTTTGTCCTAAAACGGACAAAAACAATTTGAAAGAAGATGAACAAAACTAGAAGACTTACACGAATTGATTTTAGAACTTGCTGTAAAGCTACAATAATTAAGACTGTAGCATGGGCTTATGGATAGGCATACAGACCAAAAAAACAGAATTACAGCCTAGAAATAAACCTACACATTTATGGCCAATTGATTTTTGACAAAGATGCCATAATAACTCAATGGAAGAAAAAGATTCTTTTCAACATATGGTGCTGGCCCTAGATATCTCCAAGTAAAAACAAAACAAAATGAACTTAGACTTTACCTCACACCAACCCTCAAAATTACTTCAAAATAAATATAGATCTAAATGTAAGAGCTAATTTTACACAACTTCTAGAAGGAAAAAGAAATAGGATAAAAGTGTTTAGGAGTCTGGATTAGGCAAAGAGATCTTAGACCATCAAAACCACGAGCAATGCAAGAAAAGACAAATTGGACTTCATTAAAATTAAAAACTATTGTGATTTAAAAGACGCGATTAAGAAACTGAAAAGACAGCCACAGAATGGGAGAAAATATTTGCAAGTCATATATCTGATAAAGGACTTGCATCCAGAACATATAAAAAACTCTTGCAACCGGACAATAGAACAGACTACTTAATTAGAAAATGGGCAAGAGAGTTGAATAAACATTTCACCAAAGACGACTATGAATGGCTAATAAGCACATGAAAAGTGGCTCAACATCATTAGTCATTAGGAAAATGCAAATCAAAACCACAATGAGATACCATTACATACTCTCTAAAAGGGCTAAAATAAGAAAGACCGTGTCTTTGCAAGGCTGTGGGACCTTTATACATTACTGATGGGAAAGCAAACTGGTACAAATCCTTTGGAAACAGTTTAGAAGTTTCTTAGAAAGTTAAACAAATTTACCCTATGCCTTCTTGGTAATGACAGATCAAGTAGATAAAAACATTCCCATGAGTATATAGAGGATCTGAACAAGCCAACTAACAAGCTTGCTCCAGTGAACATAAACACCGCCCTGCACCCCACGAAGTAGGAATAGACATTGTTTGCAAGCAGCACAGAAGGTGCATTAACAAAAATTGACCACATGCTTTGCTATAAATCATGTTTCAAAACATTCCAAAAGAGTGATATCACACAGACTGATTTCTCTGACAATATAGAGCAATATTACTAGAAAGCTCTACCACAATTACAGCAATGATAAAAATCACATTACTAATTAACTCCTGAGATAAACAAGAGGTCATAATGGAGATCAGAAAAATATAAAAGTAAGTGAAGGTTAAAATTAAGTGTTATGTATCAAAACGTGGGGGATGCAGTTTGGGTGATGTTTAGAGGAAAAATTTATAGCCTTAAATGCATACCTTAGAAATATAGAAAGTCTGAAAATGAGTAATTATCCCACTCAAGAAGTTAGAATAGTGTATTAAGGCCAAGTAAATAAAGGAAGGAAATAAAGAGAAGTGAATGAAATAAAATAAAACCTATAATTGAGAGGATTAACAAAACCAATATTTGTTGAAAATATTAATAAAATTAATGTTTTAGTTAATTTTAAAGAGACAGAAAGTGAAGGTACAAATAAACAATATCGGGAATAAAAAGGGGGACTAAATGCTAAAGCTACTAACATTAAAATAATCCTAAATGCCCATAAACTAGAAAACTAAGATGAAATGTATGAACTCCTAGAATATATAACTATATATCAAAACTGACATAAGAAGAAATAGAAAACTGGAATATCTTCTCATTGCTAATGTTATTGAATCAGTAATTAAGAATCTTCCTACAAAGAAAACACCAGAGCTAGATGGTTAAACCTTTTAAGTTCCACCAAACATTAAAGAAAGAAAAACAAAAAAACTAAAACATTAATCTTATACAAAATATCCCAGTGTATAGGAAAAGAGGAACGCTTCTCCACATAGTCCTTAAAGCTGACGTTCATTTGATACCCAAACCTGAGGACAGTACAACAAAGGCAAATTATGTTACATATGTATCTCACACATAAATATTAACACAAAAATTCTGAGCAGAAGATTAGCAAATTAATTTCAGCAGTGCCTAAGAAATAATATACAACGTGAAGGATTGTCGGGTGGAGGAGAGGCTAGAGACCACTTATGTGGCTGGAAAAACAATCCAAGTGAGAGATGGCCAAAGCCTGACCTCAGCAGGGCTGGGCTTCAGAGCAAGGATGACCGGAAGTGGGTGGCTCTCAGGGTGGAGCTGGGGGCATGGCACAGGAGGACAAGGTCTTGAGGTCCAGCGTATAGGCCTGGTGGGTGGGTGGAAGGTCCCTCTGGGCTAAGGGACAGGGTGGCAGCATGTGGAGACTGACGCCAGGTTCCGGGGAGCTGGGCCTGCCAGTGTCCCAGTGCAGGATGGGTGGGGGCATTCTTGTCCAGGAGGCAGGTGTGTTGGGGGATGGGGTGGGGGCGGGGTGGCGTCTTCCTGCTTAGAGCCCTCTGACTGTGGTTTCAGCCCTCTGAAACCTGGCACTCTCCTGTGTCTAGTTTTAAGCCGTGAACATTTCCGGCTGAAACAGAGAAGAAAGAAGCCCCCCAGCCCACTGTGCTCCTCCTATCAGCAAAAGCAGTGTGAGCTTAGCTTGCAAAATAAACAGGGCCCAGCGTAAACACTGCGGCAGGTCCTTGGGACGGAGCTGAGGATCCAAGCTTGGGAGGAGGATGGGACTGGCCCTGCCATGGGCTCCTCCCAGGGCAGCCCACACTGTTGGCCCTACTCCCTGTGTGGGACCCCAGGAAGCCCTGTGGGGGGTGGGCAGAGGCATGCAGGGCCAGCATCCTCAGGCACCCCACTGCAGGGACTGTCAGAAGTCCTGGATCTTGCTGGCCCTGCCCCAGCCCTAGTCCTCTGCCCCTCTGGCCTCTTTCCAAACAGATGAGTATGATTGTGAAACCACGTTTTCTCTCTCTCTCTCTCCCCGCCTCATCTCCCCACCCGTCTGTGGCCTCTCTGGGACCAACCCTTCACCTAACTAGCTGTGTGGCCTCAGGTGACCTCTTAACCTGTCGGGGCCTCAGTTTCCCTATCTGTAAAAGAGGATTTATTTGGGCAAATAAGAGTCCTTTTTGATGAGTATAAAGAGGAGCTCTGTGGAGCTTGAGCACAAAGGGGCCCAGACTCTCATTAGACACAGAGGGAGGCCCGGGGAGCAGCCCTGCGCTGTGCCTGAGGGCAATGTGGAATGTGGACTGAGAGTGAGGCAGAGCCTGAACAGACAGGCCAGGCACAGTGAGAAGGCGTCCCAGGTATGGGGGAGGGGGGCATCGTGAAGGACTGGGGGGCTCTGGTTGGAGCAAAGACCACACGACCAAACGAGAGTTTTGACAAGGCTGTAGGACTTCAACAAGAAGGGAGTCCATGGGGTCTTTCACCCCAGGGTGGGCTGGTGACCCAGACATAACAGAAGGATAGGGATTCCTGCCAGGGAAACTGAGGCAAGCCTGAAGGAGCTCAGCTGGTAAGTCCCTGCAAGTGGACACTCCAGGCCTCCCTGACCCCTAGAGCGATCCCTTCCTGGAAGTGGGGGCCAGCCAGCTTTGTGTGCCCAAGGCTTCTTCCCTGTTCCTCTCTGGGCCCCTTGTCCTGGGGTGGGTGGACCAGCCCGGGGTGAGAGGCCTGCATTGCTGAGGGACTAGGCTGAGCTGAGTGAGTGGCCTTGACTCTTAGCCTGGTGAGATCTGGGTGGGGGGCGGGAGCCTCCAGGCAGGGCCCAGGGGCTCTGGCTGGGCTGTCATGCTGACTGACACTGGCAGGTCATAGGCCCACCAGGCCTCTGTGGGCCAGTGGCTGCTGGACTTCCTGACCCTCACTTCCTGAAGTCAGCAGGATTGCGCTTGGGTTGTTTGTGGTCCTGATGGCAGCAGTGATAACTGCGATAACATGGGGCCCAGGCCTTGCCACCATGCCCTCTGGGCCTAGTGGCCTTTCCCAGGGTCTGTCTCTGAGGGGGCATCCATCAGGGGCAGGGGAGGGGCTGGGCAGGCTGCCACCTGCCCTGGTCAGCATGTCTCTGTCAACCTCTTGATGGGCAGCCTTGTTTCAGGCCACAACCCTCAGAGGGGATGAGATTCAGGGTGGACCAGGGGTGCTGCTCACCAACTTGGGCACTGAGCCCAGGGACTCAGTGACTGGGATGAGGAGGGCACAGGGCTAGTGCAGCCGGACGAGGTACATGCAGAGGCTCCCTGGCACCATGCAGCCTGGCTCAGAGCCAGGTGGGGCTCTGCAGCTTGGCGGGCTTTGTTCTCAAACCTTGCTCCCAGGGATGAGAGACTCTGGAAACTGCCTGCCTTTGTTGTTTAGCTTGGATGAAAAGTGGGCTCATAATTCTGTGCCTTCAAGGCCAATGCTGGCCTCACCACAGACTACCTATCTACCACACTGACCTTGGCCAGACCCCAGCAGGCTGCTAGATGGGTACTCCTTGAGCCCAGGAAGGGGGCTGCTGCCCTTAGGAGACCCTGCCTGCCGCCCCAAAGGGCACCATGCTCCTGGGCTGGGCTTAAAGGGGTGGCCCGTCTCTTGCGACCAGGGCAAAGGTGCAGGAAAGACGTGGGACAGCAGTGGGGCAGAGCGGGGCTGGGCTGGGGCCTGTGGGGTGGAGGAGCTCATGCCCAGTCTGAGCCCTCCAGGAAGGTCTCCAGGGTCTGCCCGGTGGGAGCCAGGTCACAGAGGCTGCCTGGCCAGGGATGTTCACAAGATGCACCGGGAAGGGAGTGGCTGGGGGCCACCCCTTGGCTCTAGCACGCCCTCCTTTAATGCCTGTAAACTCCTATCCCTGCCCTCAATATAGGGCTCCCAGCCTGCTGCACTGGACACCCTCCCTGTGCAGAGACAGGGGAAGTTGGAGTGCAGCTCAAACTCTGCCAGATGGGCACACCTTCCATGAGGCTATCTGCCTGGCTAAGTCCAGTGCTGATGAGGATGGCCAGGCCTCCTGTGGGGTTTAGGGAACTGGGGTGAGTGTCCCAATGGGCTCCTGAAATCCAGCCCTCCCTCCATCTGCCCGATGCCATTCCTTGGTCTCAGTGCCCCATGTCCACCTCAGGCCAGTGCAGACTGTGCCAGGTGGCAGAGGTGATGCCTTCGGCCCTGGGGCAGGACAGGGAGCCAACTCGTCCTGGAAGCATGGGCTGGCCTGTGCCCTGCCTGGCCTGCCTGGCTACAGCCGGGTGGACGTGGGCCAGAGCCAGGCGTTACCGGGGAAACGGCGCAGCAGACACACTCCCTGCCCAACCGAAATTCCTCTATTTTTAGCCTCTCAGCTACTTTCAGATAAAGTCCATGTAGACAGCAGAGCTGTTCGGCAAGATAACAGCCCGCTCCAAACCACAGAGACTTCAAAGGGCAGCAGCAGGCTTAGCCGTGGGCCTGGGAAGCCCCTGCCTCCCTTAACCCAGGACGTCCTATGGCATCCAGGCCCCCCAGGGGAGGCTCTGGGCCAAGCAGCTGGGCATAGGCACAAATCCTAGCAGGGAGCAGGGCACCCTGGTGGCCCATCGGTACATGCTGAAGGCTCTAGAGTCTGGAGCTATGGGTCTCGAGTGGCCAGAGCACAGAATAGCCACAGACCTTGCACTTCCCAGGTGCCCAGCAGGGACACAGATGCTGCCATAACCCAGGCAGGACTGTACCACAGAGGGTTGTGAAGACAGCAGGGGCTGTCAGCCAGAGCCAAGTCCTCCACAAGCACATTTAGATCAGGACAAGCAGAAGATGCCTCTTCTCCCATGAGCCCATCCCAGTTGGGCGCTGTGTCTCCCTGAGCTCTGCCTTGCCCAAGTTAAGGCCGATAGCCGGGCTGAGAGAAGGCTGGGGCTTGAGGTTCCTTCACCACACACGCAGGACATGGCCTCTTAGAGCCTCTTAGAGCACAAAGCGGACAGTGCAGGGTTGCAGGAAACTGTGGGATCACTGTGAAGGCCCTGCTCACAGGGCAGAGGCAGCCATTAGCAGGAAGGGTCCTGGCTCACTGGAGAGAACCCTGAAGAGGAGGACCACACTGTCTATCATCTTGGAAACTCCAGCAAGGGGCTGTGGGCATATGCTACCACATGTAAGAGAACTGGAAATGTTCCATGGGGGACCCATGTCCATCTGGGTGCAGCATGGACCCGAGTCCCATCTCAGACCTGCCCTGGGAACGTAGAGCATGGGAAAGTGCCAAGAAGGAGGCCCACAGCCCCTGGGCAGTGCCCAGGCCCCGTGTGCACGCTTGGGACAGAGCCAGGAGAGTCAAGTGCTATGATGGCGCTGTGCCGGCCCCCAGGACGCTGACCACCACTCAAGCCTACCTTGTCTTCTACCCGGTTCAGGCGGGCGCCGATCGTGTTGCTGCCACGGTCCTTGCTCTTTTCTGTGGGGCAAAGAACAAACATCAGGGATGTACGCCGGTGGGGGAAGGGGTAGGAACAGGTGACTCCAGCTGGACTTGTGGGAGGCAGGAAGCAACTGAGAATTAAAATGCTTATACCTATGAGGACATCTCTTAGAGTCTTCCTGTGGTGAGAACAGCAGGGGGTGGTGTAGTGGACTTAGCAGGGTATCGGCAGTGCCAGCCAGGACCTGGGCTCCATCCCCACCACCCCCTTCCACCCCTGTGATCTCTGAGAACCTGTCTGGTGGGCCTGGGCTCACCTTGCCCAGGGGCTGCCTGTGTGCAAACTCATGACATTCCACCCCCAGGGCAGCACTGGCCTCCCTCCAGGTGGCAGGGCTGGGGGCTGGAAGGGGTGGGGAGGTGCCTGCTCTCCCACCACCCCCATCTCTGCCATACCAGCCTGCTGTGAGCTGCGGCCGCATTTGGATTTGGGCCCTTCCTGGCATGACTCACACCCATGGCCAGGGCACACCGCAAGTTGGCACAGAGCCGGAGATCTGGCACCCCCACCTACGCCCGTGTTGGACTACTGAGCTCACTCCACCAAACCCCACCACGGCACCTCCTCCTGTCAAGTTGCCCCGAGGTCACGTCTCCACACCCAGAGCCTGACAGTAAAGGGACTCAAGTGAGTTCTTATACCAACTGAAAAATCCTTTATAAATCACCCTTGGAAGGTACTTTACTTAGGGTGGGGTCCTCCTTGCTCCCACCCTCTGGCTTCCACTTCACACAGTGCACCGTGGAAGGCCCCTTCTGGGGGTGGGGAGAGGCAGGCGGGAGAGTGCAGCCTGGGCTGCTGCACCCAGTCACCCTGACGCAGAAACCCACCTGAGACAGGGATGAACAGCGAGGGCTTCCCGATGGACTGGTCCAGCCTGGGAGAGAAGGAGACGAGCACCAGCTCACACTCTGCCCCAGCCCGGTGGAGATGCCCCACCAGTGGGGAACAGATGGGCTGATGTGTCTAGCAAAACCGTGCACCACCCACCCACTCTGGGGCACCCGCCACGCCACCCCAAGACCTGCTAGGTGCCTCCTGTGTCCTGGAGACCCATGCTCCTGGGGGGCCAGGTGGGGAATTCAGAGAAGGGGGCTGTAGGTGGGTTGCTCCTTAGACTTCCTCAACAATGGGGGAGGCAGCCTGTGGCCCTGGCCTCACCTCGGCCAGGACAGACACATTCTTCCAGCCATACCTCCTGCAGCACATGGAGCTGGGTTCCCAGGTTAGCCCACCTCAGAGAGAAAGCTGGTCTGAGCCTGTGCAGCCCGCATGAATGGTGCTGCTTCTGTGAGAATGAGCTCTTTAGGATTCAGAACCCAGAACAGGTAGGCTCCCAACTGTCAGGGTCCCCAGCTCCAGGCTCGAGGTGGGCAGTGCTGGGGCGGGCCCTTGTGCCAGGGGCAGGACCCTGTGCCAGGCAGCATCTTCTCCTGGGCTTGGGCCTGGCCCCTTGCTCAGAGGTGGTATGGAGGTGGGGGCCAGGCTGTGGAGTGCAGAGTGGGGGTGCAGAGTGGGAGTGCACAGTGTCACTGCTGTCCAAGGAGACAGACAGGTATTTTTTTCCCTGGTGTCCCTCCTTACCTGTGTGCCAGCCATGAACAGTGGCTGTGGCCTCTGCTCCCCCTTCCTGGAGGGGCTTGAGCAGAGAATATACCTCTTGGCTGCACCCAAACTGGGCCAATGCTGCTCTGAGGTCCTCACGTGCCTCGCCCAGGCACCCACTCCTGCCCACCTTCTCTGGGGCCAGTGCTGCCCTGAGGTCCCCTGTGCCCTGCCCTGGCACCGCTACCTGCCCACCTTCTCTGGGGCTGTTGCTGCCCTGAGGTCCCACACACCATGCCCTGGCACCCGCGCCTGCCTACCTTCTCCCCACGCCCCGCCCGGGCACCCCTACCTGCCCACTTTCTCCCCACCCCCTGCCCTGGCACCCACGCCTGCCCACCTTCTCTGCAGCTCTTTGATGCGCACCATGAGGTTGAGGTGGCCCTGGGAGTACTGCTCGATGACATCCCGCACGTCGTAAGGCTTCCGCGCTTGCTGTGGGCCAGGAAGACACATGTCACTCTGCTCTCTGTGCATGGCAGGGCTCTGAGTGCACAGTGACCAGTGTCTGCCCTAGTGGAGTACCCTAGGATCTGGAGGTCACCTGCACAGTGCTCTGGGGCAGACCGACCAGCATGTGGTAGGCAGCGGCAGGGCTCGTCTCCACTGGCTTGGCCACGGGGGGCTGGGTGACCCTGGGCCATCAGCTTGGCCTCTTTGGGGCTCAGCTTCCTGCTTACTCAATAGCAGGGACCTGTCAGCTTTCCTTCCCAGGCCACCAGTCCCCAGTTCTCAATGGCCTCAGCATGGGTGGGCCTGGTAGCAGGGTACATGGCTCGGTGTGGTTTTGTATACTGAGGCCCAATGCGGACCCTGGACAAGCTTGCTGGCATCAGCCCCACCATTCTCAGGGTGGGCAGGTAGTTCACCAAGTACCCTTCCTGGTAGTCCCCAGCACTGGGCAGGGTTGACCCCAGATGACATCCTCAGCCTGTAGCTCTGGGTGATAGGTGTCTTTGTAGGCTCCAATAGGGGCAGGGAGGTGACTCCAGGGCTCCCAGGCCTGGCGCCAGCTCTGAGCCCACAAATGGGGCTCAGGTGACATCACCGGAAACCACAACAGAGAAAATGAAGCTTCTCGTGATGTCAGCAAAACCTCAGCTGCCTTTATGTCCTTGTTCCCAGGGGCCCTCAAAGCCAAGGCTCTCACCCAGAAAGAGCAGCTGGGTATTGTGGGGGGACTGATGTCCCATATAAGTGAGCCGCCCTGCATGGGAGGACCGACCCCTCTGCCAGGGCTGCCGGGAGACCAGATGGGGCCGAAGGTGGTCCTCACTACCCTGTTTCACGGAAAATAAGACATCCTCCGCAAATAAGACCTACTTACAGGAAAGATAAAAAGTCCCCTGAAAATAAGACCTAGCGCATCTTTGGGAGCAAACCTTAATATAAGACACTGTCTTATTTTCGGGGAAACAGGGTAGCATGCAAATAGCTCACATCAGTGATGAGCTAGGGCTTGACTGCCTTGGGCAGGGGAACTTAAAGGGCTCAGCAGCTTGGCAGGGCATGGGCAGCTCAGGCCAGAGGGAGGCCACTGAGGCAGAGGACTAGAGAGACATGGAATCTGAATGCCTGCCCAGGGTCGGGCTATCTGGGGGTATCTTCACTGCCCACGTATTTGAGTCCTCCTTTGTTAGGGTTCCACTCCAGAGACCAGGGCTTCCCTAATCTGAGGGTATGTAGCCACTTGTACTTTCCCAGAAAGATGGGGACCCCCCCCCTTCCCTGGGACAGGTCTCTGGGTACCCGCTCCTAGCTTTGGGCACATTTCTGACATGCCCAAGAGTTCTGCTACCAATCTAGGGGCTTGGCAGAGTTGCTACAAGCCACCTAATGTTGCACTGGACACAGGAATCCTAAGGCATACCAGAGGTATTCTCCCTACCAGGGGCTGGCCCCAGAGTCTAGGGGGGTTCTCTCCCCACATGACGCAAGCGGGTAGGGACCTCACTGGCAGCACCAGCCTCTGAGGGGAAGACCCTGACGCTGGTAGGGTTGGAATGGGGTGTCCTTCCTCACAACACTGCTGTGCCCCCAATAGAAGGGTCTTCTGCTTCTGAGCTATGCTAGGCACTGGGACCACCTGCACTGTCCAGTGGCCAACACACCAAGACCTGCCATGGGGTCAGGTATGGGATAGGACTCTAGACAGACCTTCTGGCCTGCCATATACTCAGCTTATTGACAGTCATGAAAATTACACTTAGGTACAGACTAGTGATCATATCCCAGGTCTCAGGTCCTCCTCTGTACAATGGGGTGCTAAGCCCCTTTCTTCTGTATGAGGGATGCTGAGCCAGCCTACTCTCTTCTGTAAGATAGGGATGGTGTGCCTTGTTCCTCCTTTCTGTATGATGGAGTGCTACACCTATTCTTTTTCTCTGTAATCTGGGGGGATCCTGAGCCCTTCTCCCTTCTGTAAGATGGGATGTTGAGCCTAATCTTTCTTTCTATAAGACAGGCATGCTGAGCCTCATTCCTCCCTTCTATAGGTTGGATAGCTAAGCTGTACTTTGTTCTGTCTGACAGGGAGGGAGTGAGGATAAAATAAGATGGCAGATGAGAAAGTTCAGGGAGTCCTTTCTGCACTGGCTAGAGGCAGAGGTGGCCGTGGCTATGGCTGTGGCTGAGACTCCCCTCGGCACATGTTCAAGGTGGCCCCAGGTCACAGTGGTCAGCCTCCTGTGGACTGAAGGGCTGTATGAGGTGTGTGGCACCTCTAGGTGTGCCTCATGAGGTGTGGGGCAGGTGAGGGGAGGAGGGGATACTGGGATACCGTCTGGGTCCAAAGCTTGAGGTGATGGAGGCCTGATCCTGGGTGGGAGCAAGTCCTTATGCTGGTCCCCAGAGGACCTAGGCACCCATGGGCCACTGTAATCACACGAGTGTGGGTTTGTGTGTCAGAGGCCTCTGGATACATGTCTACACAAATGTGCCTATGTGAGGGAAGAGCGTGTATGTCTGAGTGTGTGCACCATTACAAGGGCAGAGCTGGGCAGGGCCCCCAGGCTCCCACTGTGCTCCAGCCCCCAGCTTACCCCACGTCAGTCATAGCCCAGGAAGTGCCAGCAATGCCCACTGACACACAGGACCATGGCCTGGTGGCATCCCAGCCCAGGGAGACTTGTCTGAGGGCTACAAAGCCCCCCAAGGGCCTGGCCAGGGCTCCTGTGGCCTTTGTCGAGTGGCTGCCTAGGGCCTGGCTAGAGAGACCATCTCTATTTTCTCTCCAGAACTAATTTCCCCCAGCAGCAGCAGGAGCCCGAGATGAGCCGAGATGATGACGGCCCGTCCAGACTGACTGACGGTGGACAGGGGAGTTCAAGGCAAACTTGAAGGGCTAAGAGGCTCTGTCTCCTCGGGCCAGACATAGGGGCAGCTGGCCAGGGACTTATTGTCCAGCTAAGCAGCCCGGGGGTGGGGCCACCCACCATGTCTGCAGCCCCTGAGGCCAGGCAGGGGTGAGTGGGGGTGCAGGCCAGCAGACAGGCTGAGATGGAGTAAGGGAAGTGACCTGAGAGCTGGGTTGGGGGCATAGGCAGCCCCTGCACCCCCTCACGGCTCCTCACTGCCAGGGCTTCTCCTTTCCCCAGTTTTGGTTCCTTCTTTCCGGAACTTTCTTCTCCCCACCCTCCAAGTTACCCTGGTAACAAAAGTCATCTGAGGAAGTCAGAGGCACCTGGCCCCTGCCTGGCCCCCCTGCTGCCAGTGAGCTTGAGGGTCCCCAGGGCAGGGGGGCAACAGAGAGTGAGGAGGGAGGGTTACCCAGTCTGCTTCCAGAAGCCTTCTTGGGCCATTCTCAGGACCCTGACCTGTGTGCTGAGGCAGAAAAGGGCACCTCTGCCTAGAAGGGAGTGCAGGGCTCTCAGCCTACTCCTCTCCAAGGACCAGTTTTCGGGCCTGTGCCGTAGGGACAAGGACTGCCAGGGCCCTTGCAGAAAGCCTCTTGATCTGAGCTGGAAGCACCCACATCACCATGGGGCTGGGCCTGTCCAGGAGCCACAAAGGTCCATATTCTCTGCTGGATTCCCCCGGCCCTGGAAGTGACTCAGGCAACCCTGTGCCTGACCTGATGATGTCCCGTAGGTCGCTAGTGGCTTATCATCTTCACCCTGGAAGACCCCTCACAACTCCCTGCTTCTCCAGGCTGTGGCCAGTGGCTTTAGCTGTTATGGACATGCTGCTGTCCAGCGAGGAGGTGATACCCTGGCCCTTCCCTTGGTCTCCTCTGCCCCTGAGGACTGTCCTGCCCAGACCTGACCCTTGAGAGGGTCTTACAGTCTCTTCCTTGCCTGGGTGGGTACTGGTACCACCAGGAGGCTGGGGCCTCCTCTCTCAGTGTCCCTGCATTGGTTCCCTGCCCCAGCGAGCCTTCCCCCAGAATTGAGATGCCCAGGTCCAGGAGGCCCCGGGTCTTTCCCAAAACAGCCAGGCAGATGTCCCAGCACCAGCTGACAATGGTCTTTACCGTGACTCTTGTTTTGACAATGGGAAGTCCCAGGCCCTGTGGGGAGCTGTGGCACAACGTGGCTTAGTTGAGCCATAAAAGACCCCTCAGTGGTGTAGGCAGGAGGGCAGGTGGCCGACCACTACTGTGGACTGCTACATGTGCAAATCATGCCCTAAGGTGGTGGCTGGTAGCCAGGATGGGGGTGGGAGGGATACACACACCATCCTCGTGAGGGCCTGGCCCAGGCCTGCTCCTGGTGCTCGTGGCAGCTGTCTGATGGGGGTATATACAGTCCTGTGCCAGTCCCAGAGCCCTTGCTCCCACAGCAGTTGGGGAAGAACTTGCTCAGGGTTACCTGGGATGGGGGTCTGCATGCAGAACCTCCCATGGGTCTAGAGGTTGTGGTGTGGCCACTCCAGGGCCAGGTGGGTGGGGACTCTGCTGAGGGGACTATGAGTGAGCCTGTGTTAATTTTGCACTTTGGTGTTGGAGGTAGGGGTGCTGTTATGACCACTCGGGCAAGTCATCCCCAACCTTCCCGGCTTGGTGATCTAGGCCTTCTAGAAGGAGAGTGACCACCCTGAAGGAGCCTGTCTCTTATGCCTAAATACCTGTTCTCAAGTAAGGACTAAACCTCCCCCTGCTGCCACCTCGGTCTGACTATTCCCCATAGCAGAAGAGCTTGGACTCTGGAGGGCCCATGGGACTTCTGCAGGGAACCCAGCCCTGGAAGACTGCTGACAACTAGCTCCAGCCTCACCAAGCCAAAGGGACCCCACCTCCCACACATGGGGCTGGTCCCTCCATTCTCCTGGCTCACATGGGAGGAGGAGCTGGGGACACCTACCCAGCCTAGGAGAGGGTCCTGGCTCTAGGGACCCTACTTACTGCCCAGGTGACGTGGGGCCAACTACACACTGTCTCTGATAGGCCCTGACATTACCAACTCACCCCTTACCAGTGCTGCCTCCTAATTAGTGAAGGGGGAGGCCACATGTCCCTTTAGGTCACTCCTCAGGGGCATCCTTTGAGGGGGGAAGCAGGGGCTTCTCAGGGATGGATAAGGAGGTCCACACAGGGTGTTTACTGGGGGGCAGGTCTCTAACAGGCCTGCCTGTGTGGTTGGAAATGGAGACCATGACAGCCTCCACTGTGGGCAAGGAGAGCACCAGAGAGCCCTGGGGTAGGGGGCTTAGCACTGGGCTGACCTGGAATTTCTTCTTGGCCACAAAGTACTGCATGCGCCGAATGACCTTGATGGTGGCCCGATGGTGGTCCCGCAGCCTACAGTGGACAAAGGAGAGGAGGGTGTAAGCAGCTGCCCTGTGTTGGCTGTCCCCTGCTACACTGTCCCAGGTTCAAGTGCCTCTGCTGCATGCAACCTAGAGCCTTCTAGAATTGCACAGAGATCTCCAAGGCCATATCCTGCCTGGGGCTCCAGGGAGGTTGGGGGCAAGAGGCTTTAAAAGTGAAAGGTTTCACCTCATCTGTGGGGAAGGAGGACACCTGCCTTGCTGGGTTGCTCAGAAGATGGGGGCCAAGGCCCTGGCACAGGTGCTCTATCTTACAGTGGAGTCATGTTAACTTCTTTCTACCCTGGGAATGGGATGGGAAGGGGCAAGCAGATGCTGCCCGTTCAGCTGGAACATTACATAGCCCCATAAATAGGCACTTGGAAAATATAGGGGCTGAGGACAAATTAATAAGGGAAAGTTACTACCTAAACCACTCCATGAAGGGGGCCATGTTGTTTTACCTCTAAAGTTCCTTTTGAACAAAGAAACATTATCCAAAAAAAAGAAACGAAAGAGATGATATATACCAGGCCTGACAATTGAGCTCACAAACTCATCTAGAAAAAGTACCGCATACTTCAGTGCTGAATATTACTATGGTCACCTTTGAAGTGCTCCCCTTGGAGCACCTGATGACCACAGTGATATCCAACAAGGACATATGTATCACTTTTTCTAGGATGAGTTCATGAACTTAATTGTCTTACCTTGTGTGCGCATATAAAAAGACTGGAAGAAAACATAGCTACATGCAGAGTAGGATTCGTAGCTTCTGGCTATTTCTCCCTGACTAACCCTTCTGATGGAAACATCCATAACCATCAACTAAACACCAGCAGTGAGAACAACAGACAGCTGTTTGAAGGCTTTGGAGAATAAGAAAGACCTGAAGGGCTCAGATATGAAACAGAAAGGAGGCAACCGAGCTGAGCCCACATTTGAGGCTGCCCTTTCTCCTCAGCACCTTTCTCCACCCAGTATATGAACAGGGCGGGGCTTCTGGGGCTGGTGAGTCTAGGGACACAAAGATATACCAGGACACAAGGGACAGGATCCTGGTGAACAGGGGACCACAGAGCAATGAGCCCCTTTTAAACCATTTTCCCTGGAAGCATTTGTGAATTCCTAAGCTGCACCGGTTGTGAAGATCTGGAGAAACTGAGCAAAAAGCAGCAGTGATGGGTGTAAAAAGCTAGCCCAGAACTTAGTAGATTCATGTCACTGGGTTGAGAAGCTACCAACAGGGAGCCCTGGTAAACACCCCAGGTTTTCAGTTGAGAGCTCTTTACTTAGCCTCACGTTGTCTCAATCCCTGACTGGAGAAAGCTGCTCTTCCCAGTTACTTTCTGCCAGAAGAAAATAAAATTATCTGTAATGAGATAGTATCATTGAGCCTCCACAGTTTTTTCAACATGAAAGACTGAAAACCAAGGGACAAAATAGACCATAGAAGCAGATCTAAAGTTGTGGTTCATTTAACAGCTTTTACTACTTAGGGCTCCTCCCATTAAGGGATGGAGTCTATTCCCTACTACTGGAATCTGGGCTGTCCTTTTGACTTTATGTGACTGAAAGAATGAACGCTAGAGAGCTTAACACTGTGTATAACTTACGTGCTCTTGGGATGTGGCCATGTGAATGAGCCTGAGCTTGCTGATTGGCAAGGCCACAATGGAGGAAAAGTGAGGGGCTCAAGTGACAGCCAGCAGCTGCCACTAGACATGTGAATGAGCCAGTCTTAGACCACTCCCTGAATAAACTGCCAGGGGACTGTACACAGCTGCATGAGTCACCCCAAGCAAAGCTGTAGAACAACCTCCACCAGGCTCAAATTTCTGACCCACAGAGTTATGAGCAAAGAAATTAATTATCTCTGAATAAGCTTAGGTGTGGCTTGCTGTGTAGAAATAGATAACTGACAAAGAAATTGGGACTCAGAGGAGAGTATTGTCACAACAGTACCCTAAAACATAGAGCATTGATTCGGGGGCCAGGCATGGGGCCGAGTCTGGAAGAAGAGGTGGATCACAAGATGCAGGATTTTGAGCATGACACGATTGGGTGAGAATTTTACGTGTCTTGGAGGGGTGAGTGAATTTTGCTTTGGTGGGTTAAAGGTTGGTGCAGATTCATTGTAGTTCCTCCCATTGGGGGCTGGAGTCTATCTCCACCACGGTGGAAGTGGACCCGTGTGTCCTGTGCTTCAGCCTTACGAGATCTTGTGGGTTCCACTTTCCCCCTCTTAGAATGCTGCCTGTGGACAAGTCTGAGCTAGCCAGCTGGAAAAGCCACGTGAAGGAAAACTGAGGGGTGCTCGCTGATAGTCGATATGAGAGCAATTGAAACCACCCAGTCACCAGGAGGCCACCACCATATGAGCACGGCCGTGTGTGTGAACCCAAGGAAGACCACCCAGCTGAGCAACCCAGATTGCTGCCCCTCAGACTCATGAGCAAGTAGATGATTGTGGTTTGCTTTGGAGTTTTTAGACGAGGGCTTAAAAATAACCATATACCTAGTTTAAGATAAGAGATGGGGAATTTCACCAGAGAAATAAAAACATATTAAAAAGTTCTAGAATAGAAAGAGCAATAATGGAAATTAAGAATGCAATAGATGGATTCGATAGAGGCAACACAGTAGGAAAAAATTCTTGTGGACTCAAAGAAAATAACCAGATTGGAGCATGGAGAGAAAATAGAACTGGAGGAAGAGATAATACAAAAGAAAAAGAAATGTAAGAGGGCAGGTTGCATGCGTTACGGGTGGATTGATATTCTAATTAAAAGATCAATATTGTCAGGGAGGAGTAAAAGCAACGACATACATCCACTTTAAAGATACAGAAAAATTAGGCAGCGCCCGTTGCTCAGTGGGTAGAGCATCGGCCATGTACACTGAGGCTGGCAGGTTCGAACCCAGCCTGGGCCAGCTAAAATCAACAATGACAATTGCAACCAAAAAATAGCTGGGTGTTGTGGCGGGCGCCTGTAGTCCCAGCTACTTGGGAAGTGAAGGCAAGAGAATCGCTTAAGCCCAGGAGTTGGAGGCTGCTGTGAGCTGTGATGCCACAGCACTCTACCCAGGGCGACAGAGTGAGACTCTGTCTCAAAAAAAAAAAAAAATACAGAAAAATTGATGATAAAAGGATAGAAAAAAATGTGTCTTGGTGTAGCCAAGTGAAAGTTGGTGTAGGCAAACTATCAGACAAAGCAGACTTTAAGTATTACTAGAGACATAGGATCTTTCATAATGATTAAAGTGTAAATTCAGCAGGAAGAGATCCATTGTAAACCTGTATACAGCTAAATACATGATCTTAAAATATACAAAGAAAACTGGAACAACTGAAAAGTTAAGGAGAAAATCCACATGGTAGGAGATTTGAATGCATCTCAGAAATGGACAGAAAAAAAGCAGCTAAAGCCTCAGCAGAGAGACGGACCTGAGCAGCGTGGCTCAACTGGTACACACAGCAGCATGCAGCTTTCCAAGCACGCACGGAGCATCACTAAAAGAGACGACAGGTAAGGCTTTAAAAGCAATTCTAACAAATTTCGAAAAAAGTAAATCATGTGTAATACGTTCTCTGACTACAGTAAGATTAAACTAGAAATGAAGGACTCTCCACGTGTTGTGGAGACTAAACACTCTAACTCAAATGTCAAAGAGAAAAGAATAACATCATTTGCAGGCAAATAAGTGCATAGAGGGAAACCTATGGCTTTAAATGTGTACATTGAAACAGAGGAGAGGCTGGAATCCGCCTGGAGAAGTTAACAAAATAGCAAATTAAACCCAAAGAAAGTGAAAGCAAAGAGATGATAAAGATAAGAGCACAAGTCAATGAACAAAAAAACCCGAACATTACGTTCATGTGATCTCCAAAGTGAAAATTTTGTTCTCTTGATCAGCTTTTAGCAAGATTGATCAGATGGTGGAGGGGGCACAAATCACCAGTGTTAGGAATTAAAAATGGAGTATCAGTCTGGATCTGGAAACACTAAAGGATCTATTTGGCTGCAGGCGTTCTTCCTTTGTCCCTTGGGATGCCATGCCATTTTCTCCTCGTCTCTTTCTCGCTCTCCCCCTCAATCTTCCCCTCTCTCGCGCCCTGCTCTCTTCTCATCTCTTCCCCACCTTCCTGATATAAAATAAAGTTATACTTTCATATCCCAAGGGGAAAAAAAGATCTATTTTGAGAGTATTATAAATAAAAATAATTTTGATAATTTAGATAAGACAGATGAACTTAAAAAACACAATATGTACACTTTCAACATTAATTAAACAAATTATACTTGGAATTTTAATGATTTTCCCACAAACTGTTCAGTCTGAACGACCTCTCCAGCAAATTCTTCTAAACATTTAATGGAAGAAATACTATTAATTTTATGCAAATCTTTGTAGAATAACTTTTATGAGGCAGCATAGCATTGACGTTAAAACCTGACAAGGATATTTCAAGAAGGAAAAATCACAGGTTACTCTTTCACACAAACATAGATGCAAATATCTAAACACAACGCCAGCAAGTGTGATCCAGTGCCATACACGAGACATAAACCAAGTGTGGTTAATCTGGCTGTGCAAGATTAACTTAATGTTGGAGAATCAATCAACATAATTTACCATATCAACAGAGTAAGAAGAAACATAATCAATGCAAAGATGCAGAAAAACATTTGATAACATTTGAGATCCATTTATAATTAAAAACACAACTCTCAGGCAGACTAGGAATAGGAGACTCCATTATCTATAAAAACTAAAACAAAACCCCCCCAAACCCTAAGCAAACATAATTAATCACGAAAAACTACACACTCTCCTCCTGAGACAGGGAGCAAGACGAAGATGCCGCCGTTTCTATTTAACATTGTCCAGAAATCCCAGAAGTGTATTAAGAAAAATGAGATAAAAGGTATAATGATTGGACAGGAAAAAATAAAACCATCATTATTTTCAATAATGTCATAATCATGTATGTAAAAAATCTCTAAGAAATTTCAAATCATCACATAAAATATTAGAATTAATAAATGAATTTAGCAAAAATATTAGTTTTAAGGACAATAATAATTGTTTCTATACGCTAGCAAAAAACAATTAAAAAATATCAATGACAATAGCATTGAAAGCCATAAACTTTACCATAAACTTAAGAATAAATCTGTTAAAAGATGAGCAAGACTTCTACATGAAAAAACACTCAACATTAGTCAGACGAATTAAACAGTCCTAAATTCATCAAGGGACATATTACATTTCTGTATAAGAAGATGCAATATTTATAAGATGTTACTTTTCCCCTAATTGAGGTGTAAGTTAAATATGATTGCAGTCAATATCAGAGTGCTTTTTATTGTTTATTTTGAAATTGGCAAGCTGATTTTAAATATTTATAAAAACGCAAAGGGGGGCGGCGCCTGTGGCTCAGTGAGCAGGGCGCCGGCCCCATATGCCAAGGGTGGCGGGTTCAAACCCAGCCCCGGCCAAACTGCAAACAACAAATAGCCGGGCATTGTGGCGGGCGCCTGTTGTCCCAGCTGCTTGGGAGGCCGAGGCAAGAGAATTGCGTAAGCCCAAGAGTTAGAGGTTGCTGTGAGCCGTGTGACGTCATCGCACTCTACCCGAGGGCGGTACAGTGAGACTGTCTCTACAAAAATAAATAAATAAATAAATAAAAATGCAAAGGGCCAAGAGCATCCAAGATGATTCTGGAGGACGACGACGACAGTCAGAACTCACACCACCCATGACCGCCACAGAGCAGTGCTGGTGGGCCAGTGGAGGACTGGGTCATCCAGACCCACAAACACACCTGGGCACTTTCGCACTGTTTTGATTGAGTCAGGGGGAGAATTCTCTTCTTGATAAAAGGTGTTGGAACAATTTGGATAACCACGTGAAAATACATGCGATGAACCTCGGTCCCTTCTATACACTAGTCACGAAATTAATTCGAGTTAGTTCACAGACCTAAACAGAGAAGAAAACAGAAGAATAGCTTCACACCTTCTGATAGGCAGATTCTCTAGTGCCGCACAGCAGCACGGACTGTCCAGAGAAAAATGTTGGGCCAAATGGAGACCCCACGATTTCTTGGATGGCCTCACAAAGCCCTTCATTCCAGGCCCAACAAGCAGGAGGGCTATCCTGCCAGCCTCAGGTCCCCATCTCCTTCCATAACCCCAGGGGTCTGGCAGCAGGTAGAGGACAGGGCTCCATGAGCACCTCACTCTGAAAGGGTCCCCTGGCCATCACTTGGGCCCTTGGGTGCTGGTGGCCATGACCGCCAAGGCCCAGATGTGGCCCACGTCCAATAAGAACACTCAGGCCTTTTCAGATCCTGTTTTCCTCAAAGGGCCACACCCAGTGACTGCTCCAGAGGCCTCTCAAAGCCACTGCTTCCCCACCTTCTGCCACCTCCCCAGAAGCAAGCCAGAGCCTTTGCAACCAAATGGCTTGGCCAGGCCTGGTCCCCAGCTCTGCTCAGGCCATGGTATGGGCTGGCTACTACTCTGTTGACAGCCCTGGCTACCTGGCCTCCCTGATAAGACACAGACAACTCCACCACCCCAGAGGAAGGACCTGGCTAGCTCCTTTCAAGGGTTTTTTTTTTTTCTCTCTATGTTGGGTTTAGCCTGGAAGGTGGCCAAATGCCCCTCCTGTCACTCGGACACAGGCAAAGGCTGATGAAGGACAGGGACAGGATGCAGGCCTGGGGCTCACTGAGCCCACAGGGAAAGGACCCCTGGATCCTGGTTGCAGTGAGGGGCTGAGGTCCCAGGGCTTGTGCCCACGTGCCCAGACTGGGCCACCTTCCAGGCCTTTGGCTTCCTCCTCTCCTGGTGGGGGAGAGGAGGTGGACCTGCACACCCACCCTGCCCTCCCCATTTGGCTTGGGTGACCAGGGTGTCATGGGGAAGGAAAAGGAGCCTCTGGGCATTGCCCCTGAGAAAGGCCCACGCCATTTGTCTACTCATTCATGCGTCTCCAATCTGTATCTGTTTTGTTCCTTCATTAATTCACCCACCAAGTTACTGATCTGTTGGTCCCTTTGTTAGTGCACCGCCTTGCCTCTCCCTAACTCACCATTCACTGCTCCCCCCCATCTATGGCTGGGCACACAGCCCAGGCGTAGTGGTCTTGGGGGCTGGGCCTGCCGAAGGACCTGTTGTTTCTGAATTGGTCAAATTCAAAGCCCTGAGCTGCAGTGCTGCCCAGGGTGAGCCAGACTGGCCTGGGTTGGGGGATGCCGGGCCACCCCAGGCCCAGCTGCTGCATTCAGCACACATGTCACTGTGGGGCCATCAAGGGGACACTGTGGGAAAGAAAAGGCCGGAAGTTTCCCGGAGCAGGCGCCTGTCGGGCCTACCAGGGGCCACCCCGCCACCTGCAGAGCTGCTTGTTAGGCTTGTCCTTGTGGGTAGCAGGAGGTGACTTCAAGGGTCCTGGGACACAGGCTCAGGACAGTCAAGCCTCAGCCCCTCCCAAAAGCTACTTTAGCTGTGTTTAAGCAGAGCCCCTCCCAGACTCCAGCCACCAAGATAAAGCAGATGGGAGCTCTTTGCACCTGCTCCCTGGACAAGCTCTTAAGCCTGCGTGGAGCACCTTCTAACTCTGGGACAAGGAGTGTATGTCAGCTCTGCCTGTGAGTTGAGATGGACAGAGGGTAAGCAAATAAGAACTCTATCCCTCCCTTCTGGGGTGTTGGGGTACCTCCTTTGCCCGTCTCTCCAGTCCTATGCAGCCCCACCACTATGTGTCCTAGGAGCACAGGACTGTGCCAGGGTACTGGGGGACCTCCCATTCTGCCCCATGCCCAGCTCGTCTCACCAGCCTTTCTGTCTGGGAGAGGGGCCTCTTGCGTAGGCCTGGCAGGGGTGTTGTGCGGGTAGGCTCCCACTGGCTGTCTTTAAGGGCCCCAGCTTGGCGTGAGCTTGGTGGGGGTCCTACAAGTCACCACAGGACACTGGGAGAGGAACATCCTTAGGATGGGTCTCCTGCATGGGCCCCTTTGCCAACCCTGCTGGGTGTGGGTATGAGAAGAAAGAGGCAGATCTGGGGGCCCAGGAGGCTGGCAAAGCCCAGCAGCATGAAGAGGAAATCAAAATCCTCACAGGCCACTCCCCTGAGGGCCACCTCATGCACGTGGGGCCTGGAGGGCCTTCCAGATTCTTCCTCTCACATGGCCATCTGCAGACACAAACACATCACTTCCTCACACTTCCTGACGTGGTGTTACGCTCCTTTTTATTTTTAGCTTTTTGTTTTGAAATAATTGTAGATTCCTAGAAGTTATAAGAAAACGTTGTATGGAGAGGTCCTGTGTACAACATTTTCTTGTAACTTTGCCGGGTTACAATTGTAATTGTTTTCTTGTAACTTTGCCAGGTTCCCAACAGCCACATCTCACACAGCTAGAGAACAACATCAAGAGCAGGAGACAGACCCTGGTGAGCTGCGTGTGGGTCCACAGTATGACAGCACAGCCCCTCTGATCACCAGTGCAGTGAGGACACAGGAGCGTCCCCACTACAAAGACCCCCTTCTGCCCCTGTGCAGTCACCCCACCTGCTGTCCCTAACCCCTAGGCAGTCACCCTGTTCTCCATCCCTAAAATTCAAATTTTGAGAATGTACACAGAATCACACAGTAAGTGACCTTTTGGGGCTTCCCCCCAGTGTAATTCCTGTGAGATCCATCTACAATGTTGCCTGAGGTGTGTGCCAAGGTATGGAAGTGCCAGTCTGTTGATTCATATACCTGCTGAAGGATACTTGGACTGCTGTCAGGTTTTGGCTTATTATGAATAAAGCTTCTATATACGTTCATTTACAGGTTTTTGTGTGAGTGTAAGTCATTTCTTTGGGATAAACGCCCAGGAGTGCAGTTGCTGGGCTGTACAGTAGTTGCAAGCTTACTTTTATAGGACACGACCACTTTATTTTCCAGAGCAGCTGTATCATTTTACACTTGAAGCTGCAACACACAGGCAGTCCCATTTCTCCGCATCCTCGTCAACATTTGGTGGTGTCCCTACCTTTTATTTTAGCCATTCTGATAGGTGTAGTGACAGCTCTTTGTGCTTTTAATTGCATTTGCCTGAAGGCCCCTGATCTTGGACCCCCTTTAGTGCACCTGTCTGCCACCGATCCTCTTCAGAGAAATGTCCCTTTGTACCCTGCTCATTTTCTAGTTTGATTAGATGATTTTCTATGGTTGGATTTTGAGGGTTCTTTCTATTCCTGATGTTAACTCTTTGTTGGATACATGGTTCACACATATTTTCTTCCCATCTATAGCTTGTATTTTTATCCTCGTCATAGGGTCTTTCACAGAACAAAAGTTTTTCCTTTCCATACGATCTATTTTATCAATTTTCCTTTAATGAATTGTGCATTAGTATCAATTGTAAGAACTCTTCACTTGTCCTAGATCCTGAATATTTTCTTCTACATGTTATTCTAAAGCTTTTATAGTTTTATGTTTCACATTTAAGTCCAAGATGTTTATTGAATTAATTTTTATAAGAAGTGTGAGACTTAGGTCACGATTCCTTATTTCACCTGTGGATGTCTAATTGGCCCAGCACCATGTGTTGAAAGAGTCTCCTTCTTTTGTTGAATTGTGATTTCAACTTCATCTTACATGTCAGTTAGGCACAATTATGTGGGTCTCTTTCTGGGTTCCCTGTTCTGTCCCATGAATCTATGTGTCTGTCCCTTCATTAATGTCCCACTGTTTTGATTCCTTACTATTCAGGCCTTAAAATCACTAGGGTGATTTCTCTCAATTCTTTTCCAAAATTATTTTAGCTATTCCTGAGCATGCTCCTTTCTATGTAAATGTTAGAATTAGTTTGTCCTTGTTCAGTAAAAATCTTGCTAAGATTTTTGTCAGAAATTGTGTGTTAAATTTACTGATAATTCTGGGGAACACTGAGATTTTTAATATTTTGAGTTTTCTAATCCATGAACATGGTATGTCTCCCCATTATGTAGGTCTTCGGTTTCTTTCATCAGCATGTTGTAATTTTTAGCATATAGATCTGTATGTGTTTTGTTAAATTTATGCCTAAATATTTAATTTCTTTGGAGAAGTTGTGAATGGTATTGTGTACCTAAGTTTGGCTTTTACATGTTCATTGTTGGTGTATAGAAATGCAGGTAATTTTTGTGCTCTGATCTTATATTCTGTGATGTTACCCAACTCCTAGGTTCCAGAAGTTTTTATTGTAGATTCCTGGGGATTTCCTACATAGACCATTATATCATCTGCAAATGGAGACTGTTTCATAGCTTCCTTTTTAATCTGTTTGCCTGTTTTCTTTTGCTTTTCTTATTATGGTGGCTTGAACTTCTAGTACCATGTTGAATAGAAGTGGTGAGAGTAGACCTCCTTGCCTTGTGCAGGGGAAAAGAATTCTGTCTTTTCACCATTAAGATGTTATCTGTGGGATTCTTTATTTTTTAGATGCTCTTTATCAAGTTGAAGAAGCTCCTTGGTAGATCACAGTAATTGAGTTTTCAATGTTGAACTAGCCTTACCCACCTGGAATAAATCTCTCCTGGTTATGGTGTGTAATTTTCTTATACAATATTTAGATAATTGTTTTTAAAAATACAAACTCTAGAAACTCACTGTTCAAAATGAAACTAGACCCCCCTGACCCCCATTGTCCCCCTGTCTCTCCAACCCTGGAAAACTATCAACCTGAACCCTGTGTTCCTACGTCCCTTGCTTTCTTTTTTGTATGATTTTATTAAATCTATATGTATTCCCACAGTCATATTTTTTTATTTTAGTAATTTAAACTTTCTAAATATACTTTGTGCTTTTCCTTGGTTTTACATTGCCAAGACTTACCCACATGGTTGTCTGTCAGTCTGGCTTGTTCATGTTAACTGATATGAAATCCTCCTTTGTGTGGGTTTTCCACGTGTACACACTCTCCTTCCTGCTGATGGGCATGTGGCTGGTTGCCAGGCACAGGCGTTTGTGACCAGTGCTGCAACACATTCCTGTCCCCTCCCAATTGTTCATGCACTGGAGGTTCCCTCGGGGGTGCACTCTGACACGCAGCTGACATGCAACTCTGGGCTGCTCTGTGTGGAGTCACAACCTAGGGGTGATGCCACGCTCTCAAAGTGGCAGCCCCACTGTGTGTGCTCCTACCAGCAGTGTGAGAGAGACACAAGCCTGACATCCCTGTCCACATTCCCTGTGATCAGACTTTGCTATTTCTGCCAAAGAGACGATGAAAGTGGGCTGCGTAAATGGCACCTTCTCACACTCACTGGGCAAGTGCACTTTTTACTGCAAAAGGCTGAGCAATTCTTTAGCCCATTTTTCTGTCTGGTTATTTATGTTTGTATTGATTAGTTATTCTGGTTCATTTTATCAATTTTGAATTGATATTAGTTTATATGTATCAGTTCTATGTATACTAGTTCTTTGTCAATGTGGTACATTGAGAATATCCACTTCTGTGGTAGGCAAAATAGTGGCTCCTTCAAAGATGTCCTAACCTGTAGAACCTGTGACTATGTTATCTATGGCAAAAGAGATGTTGTAGACGTGATTAGTGCTATGAACGTTGAGATGGGTGTTTATCCTGGATTATCAGGTGGATCCTATTCAATACCTGAGTCTTTAAAAGTTAAGACACCCAGCTGTGGTCAGAGGGAGGTGTGACCATGGAAAAGTATGTGAGTGGCAACCTGATGGCTTTGAGGATGAAGGAAGAGGCTGCAAGTCAAGACATGTGAGCACCTCTAGAAGATGGAACAGAGAGAAGATGGGCTCTCCCCTGGAGCCTCCAGAAGGACCAGGCCTGATGCACCTGTCAGACTAGTCCGACCCGTTGCTTCTGACCCACAGAAGTGAAAGATAATTAATGTTGCTGTTCTAAGCCATAGAACAGCAGCAGGAAACTACTATAATTCTCAGTTTTCAACTTTTCACTTTCTTTCTTTTTTTTGAGACAGAGCCTCAAGCTGTCGCCCTGGGTAGAGTGCTGTGGCATCATAGCTCACAGCAACCTCCAACTTCTAGCTTAAGCAATTCTCTTGCCTCAATCTCCCAAGTAGCTGGGACTACAGGTGCCTGCCATAATGCCTGGCTATTTTTTGATTGTAGTCGTCATTGTTGTTTGGCAAGCCTGGGCTGGATTCGAACCCATCAGCTCTGGTTTATGTGGCTGGCGCCTTAGCCGCTCGAACTACAGGTGCCCGAGCCGACTTTTCACTTTCTTTAAGGTGTCTTTTGATGAATAGAGATCCTTGTTTTATATAATCAAATTGATCAATATTTTTCTTTCATAGTTAATGCTTTTGTATTCTAAAAAATATTTCTCTATGCCAAGATATAAAAGACATTAACAAACCTGTGTTATTAAGTAAGAGTTTTAAGGTATTTGCATTTTAATTCCTAGATCCACCTGGAGTCCAATTTTTATATATGGTGTGGATGGGGGTCCAGTTTTATCTTTTTCCTTACAGATAATTATCTATTCTAGGGAACCACAAAGCCACCTTGGTGAGAGCTATTTTTGTCCATTGGGCTAATCATCTACTTCTGAGCCCAAACTGCTACATCCTAATCACTGCAGCCTCCTCCCATGTTCTGGGGTCGGCCCATCCTTCATCTTCTTGAGAAGGTCTTGGTTATTAATGGTTCTTTATCCATAGAAATGTTAGGATCATCATATTAATAAATTCCATGAGAAAACCTCTTGGAGGATGCTATAGCCAGAGGTAAGAGGCTGGAAGTGGTGGCAAAAACTCAGCAGAGGTTCTTTCTGGCACCAATCCCTGCGCTCATGGCATGTGGGTACAAACAGAATGGGCAGCCCATGAGGGGGCTGCCAGATACATGGTGTGACCAGGCAGCACTGGGAACCTGGGTTATGCATTCACTCTGTGTACAAAGTCACACAGGCAGCCCAGGGCAGACAGCTCATGGCTGCTGGAAATCCTGCCCCAGGGCCCTCTTTTTACTTCCTCCTTCATCCACTGGTTTATTCCTTTGGTTAAGGACACACACAGTTTAGAAACTTTGCTTGCCCCCTTCTCAGTCCAAGTCTCTCTCCATTACTACATAAGGAAATGCTGCTGTCGCTGCTGGATTTTTCTTTTCTTTTCTTCCCCCCATCCCCTCACCCCCTGAAAATCGTGTATGTGATAAGGGCTTGTGCACAGAATGGAAAAACAACTCTTACAACTTAACAATGAGTCGATTCAATCAAAAGGACTGGAACAGATATTTCTCCAAAGAACAGATACAAATGGCAAATCAGCATGTGAAAATAGCTTAATATCATCATCCATTCAGGATGTGCAAATCAAAACCACAGTGAGATACCACTTTGCACCCACTAGGATGGCTAAAATGAAAAGGACAATAAGAAGTTTTGGCAAGGATGTGGACTGCTGGTGGGAGTGTAGGATGGCATAGCCACCATGGAAAACAGTCTTGTAGTTCTTCAAAATTTTAAACATAGAGTTAGCATATGACCCAGGAATTCTACTCCTAGGCATATTACCCAAGAGAAATAAAAATGTATGCTCACATAAGAACTTGTACACAAGGGTGCATAGCAGATTTGTTCATAGTAGCCAAAAATGTGGCAATACCCCAAATGTCCATGAGCTGATGAACAGATAAACAAAGGTGGTCTGTCCATGCAATGGAATATTATTCAGTCATAAAACGGAATAAAGTGCTGATACCTGCTACAATGTGGATGAATCTCAGAATCATGATGCTAAGAGAAAGAAGCCAGCCACGAAAAGCCACGTGTTGTATGATTCCAGTTATATGAAACGTCCAGAACAGGCAAATCCATGGAGATGGAGAACAGATTAGTGTTTGCTTAGGGCTGGGAGGTGGGGAGTGGGAATGACTATACAGGTTGGGGCTTTAGGGGTGATGAAAATGTCCTGAAATTAGATAGCCGTGGTGGTACACAACCCTGCAAGTGTACCAAAAGTCCCTGAAGTGTACACTTTAAAAGGTGAGGCGGACCACCCATGTCACTTCCAAGAGCAGGAGTTGCTGGGAGGGAAGGGTGGAAGTTACAGGCTGCTTGGCTGCAGGGAGAGGCAGGAAGGCTTTGAGACGTCCCCAACCTTCTTGGCCCTGCCCAAGGGTGCATAACCCTTCTTGGAGGGATCCCTTCCTTTCTAGGGTGTTCAGGGACCCAGAAGGTACCTCACGAGAGCATCTAAGGTTGGCCTCACCCCTCCCCAGGCAAGTGTAGAGGCCTCTTAACTCCCTATTCTGGCTTCAGCTTTGCCGCCTCCCAACCTTTCGCTATAGTGGTGACCAGAGGGCCATTCCAAGTGAAAAAGCACAGATCTTGTGACCACTACCCCCACATGCTGCTGTGGCTCCCTGCTGCTCACCTAATGACATCCAAGCTCTTGGGATGGCCTGCCTAGTCCAAATGGAATAGAAACGTGAGCCTCTGGCTCTCTGGGAGGGTTCTGAGTTAATGTGCTTTCTCTGTTCTATGTTGTTACATCACATATAACACTGAACACATAGGGCTATATGTCTTTATAAGATTGCTTTCACATCTGCTACCCTAAGTCTTGACCAGCCAGAGCAGACCTTCCTGGTTGGCAGTGAAATGCTGCAAGGGTCACAAGGACAGGTGGCTGAAATGGATTTAGCAAAGGCAACTCGTTTTACATGTTCCAGAACTGGAAGGAAGGAATCAATTCTCTCTGCTGCACCAGGATGAAGGTGCCATAGTCTGACTGTGTCTCTCTGAAATGTACATGCATTAAACATAGGCTCTAGTATGGTGGAATTAGGGGTGGGGCCTCTGGGAGGTAGGTAGGTCATGAGGGCAGAGCCTCCATGAATAGGATTAGTGCCCTTAAAAAAAAGAGGTCTGAGTGAGCTTGTTTGCCACTTTTTGCCCTTCTGTCATGTGAGGCATGTGTCTATGAAGCAGACAGAGCCCTCGCCAGATGTCAGATCTGCCAGTGTCTTGAACTTGTACTTCCCAGCCCCTAGAACAGTAAATTTCTATTATAAACCACCCAGTCTGAGTTACTTTGTTACAACATTGAGTGGGCTAAGACCCCAGTATTGTACTGGAGCAACCAGAAACCACAGGCACAGGTGAGATAAGCCAGCTTCTCAACCCAACTCAGTTCAGCTTAGTTCATATCAACCCTGCTTAATTCACTCCACTCAGTTCAGTTCACTTCAATTGTGCTCAAACTAATTCAGCCAACTCACCCTAGCTCTATTGGCACAGTTCAACTCAAGTCAACACAACTCAGCACATGTGGCTCAACTCCCAAACTCTTCCTGTAGACTGCAGGGGTCCTCAAACTACGGCCCGCGGGCCACATGTGGCAGTGTGATTGTATTTGTTCCCGTTTTGTTTTTTACTTCAAAATAAGATATGTGCAGTGTGCATGGGAATTTGTTCACAGTTTTTTGTTTTTTTTTTTAAACTATAGTCCGGCCCTCCAACGGTCTGAGGGACAGTGAACTGGCCCCCTGTTTAAAACGTTTGAGGACCCCTGCTAGAGTCTTGTGATAGAAATAGGCATGAACAGGGCCAGTCTCGACTTGAACAGCCTTTCAGGGGTTCTGGGGAGGATAGTATAGCATACATCTCAGAGAGATGCTGAGGTGACAATGATTGTCTGACAAAATTCTAGCTTTGTAGAAAAGCATCTTTGAAGAAAGCTCTTGTCACACCTGTGGGTATCTACTATGGGTCTGCCACACTCTGGGTGAAAATGAAGAGAATTGAGTAGGTTTCAACCTCCAGATACTCTTGCCCTATCCAGAGTGGCCCTAAGACCACCAGAAAACCCCCAAGTGAGCGACATCCCATGCCACCAGTCTTGCCCCTGGGGACTCTAACAAGGGAAGAGGTCTGAGGAGGGAGGAGCTGGCACGGAAAGGCTTCCTGAGGAATTGGAACCACAGAGGCAGGAGCCTGACCCTCAGGCCCTGTCCAGGCTGTCTTTGCCAGACAGGTGACCAGGTGCAAATGACAAAATACAGAGATCCCAGGGCAGTTAGGAGTGGCTCAGGTTCCAGAAAGCACCACCTACCTCACTAACCCAGTCGTGATAGTGATTTGTTGAGAAGGGGTTGGCTTGGCTGGGAACCTGGACTATTGGCTCTTAGTCCCTCCTGCTGCCTTCTATGCCAATGAGACTCAAGCTCCCACATCAGGGAAAGGGTTTCCTGGGGGTGGGATGTGGGATGGATGCCTACTTCAGACTTCTGTTCACTCCTCTCCTCGCCAATGGGCATCCATCCTCCGGATCCGACCCTCTCCCAGATGTTGGGGTCGATTTCCTTCTGAGTGCCTGGGGCTTCCTCTGTATATGCGGGCAGAAGATGAGGCTTTGGATGAGCATGCAGGAGACCCCAAGCCAATCCCCAGGGGGGCCTCAGCTGGTTGGGCAAATTCCTTCACCTTTGGAGGCCTCAGGAGCTATGGGTCCAGGAAGGAAACCAGAAGGGAAGTTGTGGATGAAGATAAGTTTTCATCGTGACAATACCGTGTTCTCAGAGGGACACACAGAGCCCAGAAAGCTAGTCACGGCCTCATAACTCCAAGCTTGGAAGAATATAAGCTCCCAGAAATCAATGTGGCCCGGCTCTGGCCCCATGGGATAGGGAGTGTGGGTTCCCCAACCTGGGCGGCTGGCTTAAAGGTCTGGGGTTGCCTGCACAGGGCTGCCAGGAAGGAGCTGTCAAAGAAATGTAGCTTTGTCCCGGCTCCTTCCCGGGAGGGGCTGGGCTGCGTGTAGACAGAGGTAATGAGCTAGCGAGGTTGGGGTGCAGGCAGGCGGCTGGGGAGGACCCCACTTAAATCCTGGGGAGATTATGAGGACATTTGTCGCAGGCTGTCAGCCCTCATTAAGTTAATGGAACTGGTGAGTTGGCCAGCTTCCAGTGTGCCAGAGAAAGAAAACAAGAAAAGCGTTTTCAGTGAAAGAGCCAGGGGATCCCATTTCGCTTGGCAGCCCCAGGAGATTATGGGCCATCAGTAATGGCCTGGCTGAAATGACTTATCAGGAACTTGTTGGTTAAGACAAGGGAGAGAAAAGCTCTAGCGTCTCAGAAGAATGACAGGGGCTTCTCACTGGTCTTCGTCTAGAAAAGTGATTTGTAAGCGTTGCCTTCCAAGCCTATGAATGACAAAATAACCCAGTCCTGGCCTGGGCCTCTTTCCAGGCAGGGGAAGAGATGCCGTGGAGGTTACACCAGGGACTCTGCATGGACAGGAGGGGCAGGAGGAACTCAGGCTCTGGGAAAGACTCCAGGAAGGGCCCAGCAGTTCACAGGGCCACTCTGAGGTTCTGTGAGACCTACTGGCCACCTATGGCTCCCCCACATCTCCTATGACTTTGGCCTTCGGCTGAGAGTTCCATCCTGTTTCAGCCTCAGTCCCATCTTTCCCCAGAATACACTTTGTTCTTCAACTTCCCCAGAGACCCTGCCTCTGGCTGCCCTGGCTCTGACTCTGATGTTGGACCCACCAGACCTCAGGTAGGGTCCCTGAAGGCCTTGCCCCAGTCCTGCCAGCGAGACTCCCTAGGCACCCAGCTCTGCCAGCTGCTTCTTGGCTGTTCTCCACCTTCCCTCTCTCTCATCCAATCATGACAATGTGTTCTATAGGCTTGCGGTGTCAGAGCCCTTTGCCTTCATGGCTCTGTTATCCCTGTTGTACTAATAAGGATATTGAGGCCCAGAGAGGCTCAGTTACCTGCCTCAGGCCATACAGCCAGTGTGAGGCAGAGCCCACGTACCTTCAGAACACCTCTTCCTAAAACCACCTTGAAGACACTAAGCCTCTTCCATCCCCTGTAAGTCCTCCCCAGCACTCTCATCCTTCCTAGCTCTATCAACCTTGGCCCAATCCCCTCCTCGCAGAGCCTATGCCTCTTTCCAGCCTTGGCAGGTGGGTCCTGGCACCATCCCTGGAGCCTCTTAGGGAGTACTGGTGGGATAGGCCCCTGGCATGAGTGAAGGACACAGGCTGGGGGGTCTCTCAGACACTCGGCCTGGCCTGAGCTTCTTCCTCCCAAGGCCCCAGTCATGTTAAGTATGGGGTGGCCAGGCTTTCTGAGTCACTTTCTGCCCCTCAAATGACAGTACGGACTTGGCTGGTGTGGTACATACCCTCTCCTCTTGCTCCAGAGGCTGCCCACTCAGGGGCCCTAACTGGCTCACATCTGCGGCAGCACAGAGGGCCCCTCAGCTCCCAGTTATATTCAAGGACAAGGTGACAGCTACAAAGAGTGCAGGTGGACGTTCTGGGTAGGAAGAGGGCTGCCAGGTGAAAGGGGGGACTTTGGTGTATGGCGACCCTCACTTGGCTGGATCCCAAACCCTGAAGCTCACAGTGAAGGCGAGAAAGGCCTAGTATGCCCCTCTCTCATGACAGATGACCCCTGGGGCCCAGAAAGGAAGGGCAGCTGCTGGCCAGACCTGGAGCTGTATGAGTAAGCCAGGCCTGGCGTGGGGTATCAGGGCATCACTGTGGGCTCTGTGTGGCCTGTGGTGCTGAGCCTGGGAGCCCCACCGGGCCCTCATTGCCGGGCTTTTTCCACCTGAGACCCGCACCTCTAAGAGGACATCTAGCTGGGCCCACACTCACCTGGAGGGATGGGGAATGTAGCCTGAGAGGGTGAGGACCCTGCCTGGAGGCAGCTGGTGGTATCCTTGTGGGGACCAACCCAAGCAACCCCTGACGGTCTGGCCCTTCATCCTCAGCCCACCTTGCCATGTCTCTCCAACACACATAGCTGTCCCCACTGGAACAACATGGTGAGGTCTCAGGGTTGGGGCACACTGGCCCAACCAGCACTCCTCAGGACTTTCTTCTTTCTCCACCCAAGGTCTGAGCACACACTAGTTCCTGCCCTGTCCCCAACTAATGAGGGGGTGGGGTGGGGGTCTTTTCCTGCTCAGTTCTGGGCCTCCATGAGGGAAGAGAGGGTAACCCCCAGCTCTGAGAGCCCCTGCCCTAGAGAACAATGTGAGTGTAAAGTGTAATCTGCAAATCAGATACTGTCCTAAGAGCCTCAGGCCTGAGCGGCCTTCTGGAGAATCCTGTGGGGTGGTGGGGAAGCAGCCAGTTCTGGTCCACTTCCAGACGGCTTGCTCCAAGCCTGAGGGGTTGTTTTGAAATGGAACATTATCACTCCTCATCTGCTGAGCAGGGGAAGCCTGCTCCTCAGGGCCTCACCTGCCTCCCCACCCCTGAGTCCTTCCCTCCAGTGTCTGGAACCCCATCTGCCCTGGCTGCTGCTCCTGCCCTGACCAGGTCCTGCCCCCACACTGGCCCTTTTCCATGAAACCTGCCTGTGTTCACACCCCAAAGTGCCTTGCTCTCTCACACCTGTGACAGCAGTGGACTGAAGGCCTTCAGGGGAAGGCACGTTCCTTGAGGGGCCTATTGTCCTTCTGGCTGCATTCCTAGCACTTGGCACACAGTGGGTGCTAGGTGGCCCCTGCCCAGGCCATCAGGGACAGGGCACAGGCTGCCCATGGGGCAGGGCTGTAGAACATGGTGCAGGCCCCCCACCTCCCCTTCTCTTCCTCCCAAAAGGGAAGGAGAGGTTAATAAACCAATTACTTTGGGCGACGAAGCAAAATAAGTCCCATTAAAGTAATTAATGTCCTTTGCACAATCCCCATTGGAGAAGACTAATAAATTGGTGCTTTGTCACCATCCGGTAATTTCTCTCAGAGGCGCTTCTTCATCCCCGTCCAACAGCACAGTTTAAGGCTCTGTTAATACTTTTAAGGCGGCTCAATGCCAGACTAATTAGATTTGCATTTCCACCACCGGCCAGGCCAGGCTCGGATGCACCCAGTGAGAGAGGCTCCAGGACCCTGCTGGGCCTCAGGGACTGCACCCGCCTTTGAGAAAGGGCCATGTGTGGGTTCCCACGCCTGCCCGGGGCAATGACCTGTCACCCCGCCTGCCTCCCAGCTTCCCTGCCCTGGGGGACGGGCCGTGGCTTTGATCCAGGCAGAGGCCAGACCTCATTCCTGGGGGTCCCTTCTTGAATCTGCCCACACTGGGGCTCATATGGGCTGACAGGCTGACCCATGTCTTGGGGTCTCTCCAGGCCTCAGAGCCAAATCCTTGTGGGTTCTGGGAGGACCATAGGGGAAGTAGAGAAAAGGTGACTTCACAGTTGAGGAGATGACACACTTGGCCTCTGCAAGGAGATGGAGGACAGCGTGGACCCTGGTGGTTGTGTCTTTCTCCTAAACCCACAACCCCAGTTTGTGAGGAAAATGCCTGACAAATTCCAATCAAAGAGCAGCCTACAAAACACCTGGCCTGCCCTCCTCAGACCTGGCCATGTCCTCAGACCCAGGAAGAGTCTGAGAAACTATCACACATAAAGGGGCCTGGGGACACGGGCCATGTGGGATCCAGGACAGGTCCTGGGACAGACAAAGGACAGTAGAGAAAAGTAAGGAACTGACAAAAATATGGACTTCAGTTAATGGTAAAGCCCCACTGTTGGCTCCTTGGAGGTGGTGAGCGTGTAACGTGAGGCGCTAACCACAGGGGTACTGGGCGAGGGGTGCGGGGACTCTCTGTACTATCTCCATAATTCTATTCTTCTAAAGCAGTCCTAAAATCAAAAGCTTATTTAAAATAAATACAGTAATGGTGGTGAGAGAGAAGAGGCTGGGAGAGGAACGGACCACACTGTAGCCCCAGACCCTTGGCCCTGGCTCAGGTGACACTCCGATGGGCTGCCTTCTCTAAGGACACACTTAATGAACTGATGAGGGACTGCCAACAAGTCCATGCAGCATGGCAGAGGGAGCCGCACCCCCGCAGGGTGCCCAGGTTTGGGGAAAAACATCAAAATGCTCCCCCAGGTCTAAATCTGAAGACACGAAGAGTCAGATAAGACAAGAACTTGAGGGGCTGGGGGCCTGTGGTCACACTGGCCCTTCTTGGGGCAGGTGGCGGCTGGGTAGCCTCTACTCCCTCCTGGTCTCTGCAGCCACAGCCTCCCGGACAGGGAGGCTGTCCAGGGCTGACCGCCACTGAGCCCTTGGCTCTGAGTCCTGCCCTGGTGAGGGTGTGGGGAGCCAGTCATAGGTTGAGCCCTGGTGTGTTAACACACCTGGGACTTGTGTAGGTTCTGAGTGTCCCCCAGCCTCTGCCTCTCCCTATATACCTTGGGTATCTGCCCACTGGCCCAGCCTCTGTACTGGGACATCTTGAGCTCAGCTGGCACCATGACCAGGCAATGCTCTGTGGCCACCGGGGAGATGGTGAGCACCTAAACCAAGTCATGACATCAAGCTGCCCAGTCCCATTGTGACTGGGAACTACGTGAGTCAGCATCCAGGAGCTCAGAGATAGGTAAGGCTGGGAACTTGACCAAGTTGGCTTGGTCGGGTCTAAGTGTACAGAAATGGAAGCCCTCCAGGCAGGGCACAGCCTGAGATGGGAGGATCCAATCAGGAAGAGGGGAGAGGCCTGTTAGATGGGGTGGGGAACACATAGCCACGCTGGACTGGGACAAGCCATGAATGGCAGGGTGCAGAATTTGAACCAGAGTGCTGTTGGTTTGCTGGGTGGGCAAGGACTCAGCTCTGTCTTTGTAGCATGAAAGCAGCCATCGATGGTGGGTAAATGAGTACCAGTGACACTTACCATGTGGACAGAAAGTTAAATTTCATATAAGTTTCATACAGCAGAACTGTTGTTTTACTTTTGATTTTTTTTTTTTCAACTATTTACACATTTAAAGACCACTGTTAGCTCCTGGGCCATATAAAAATAGGTGGCAGGTCACAGTTTACAATCATTGGCAAATAGATCTCAGCAAAGACCATTTTGTAAGAAAGGGAAAGAACGCCTTGCACACACGTAGTTTGGTGAGATATCAACGTAGGTGGATTGATGTGACAGAAATTGCAAACGTAATAAAAGTAAGACTACTGGGGACATCTGTGAGCTCATAAACGTAAAAACCCAGATGAAGTGGACAATGCTTAGAACTAGATAAATTATCAAAGTTGTTGGTAGAAGGGAGAATTCAAACAGATACATGTTTAAGAAACTCATGCAGTTGGAGGCCTCCCCCAAAACTCAGGTCACTTTGCATGTGACTTCTACCAGTGTTACATGAGACATCTAAGTGGCTCCAGAAAGTGGAAAAAGAGTAACATTTTCTACCCATTTTAAGAGGCTAATGAATTTGATTCTGAATCTGTGGAGGGAAAATACAAGAAAGGAGGCCCATTTCTCTTAAAGAATATGGAAGCTAAAAGCTTCCATCATCATTTGTGTTAGTATGGACAGCATTTGATAAAGTCTAAAATTTACCTGTAATACAAATCTTTAAAGAACAGGCCTAGGAAGGCAATTCCTTAATTTGTCAAAGGTTACAGACCAAAACCGTAGAGCAAACAACCCACATACCGAAGAAATGTTAAATGTGAAATGCGTTTGTGCTAAGAAGAGGCCATCCACTGTCCCTACCCTGTTTAAGATGGTCTTAGAGACTAGTCAGGGCAAAAGAAAAGAAACAGGTAGGTGTGAGAAATAGGGGAGGAAAGATCGAACTGTCATCATTACAGCAGGTCAGACAGATGCACATAGACAACCAGCAGGGTCGGCAGGTCCATTACCAGAGCTGCCGAAATTGCCCGGTGCACTTGCCAGAGACAAGGTCTGTCCACCCAAATCAGGGCACTTCCTACACCAGCCATACACTCCTAGGAAGAATACGTTCCAAAACAGCACTAGAAAGGATGTATCGTGTAAAAACAATGAAAGCAAAAAACTGCTGAACCCACTGGACTGCCGCAGAGGACCAAGGCTGTGGCCTGAGGCAATGCCCAAAGGCTCCTCCATCTTGGATGAGAAGCTGTAACATTACAGAGATTCCAGTTTTTCCCAAAGTTGATTTGTAAATTCAAGGTGATCCCAAGCAAACTTCCATTTGGAGATTATAAGAAATGCAATAAACTTGACTCCAAACTGGAAGGATAAAAGTCAAACAGATCAGTCAAACCTAAAAGGAGAATAAATGGGTGTGTTCGCTGCCCTTCTGGGCATCAGAACCTAGTTCCGAACCAGAGCAGGGGGCCTCGGGGCACTGGCATTGTCCTGCAGACAAGCAGACCATGGATACCAAGAGGGGGCCCCGACTGTACCCCTACTGCCCTTGGGAACATAGCAGGCCACGAAGATGACACCGACAACTCCATGGACAAGATGGAGAGGCTGTGGGGCACTGCGGGGACAGTCACCCCTCAGAGGAAAAGGAAGCAGATTCTTACTTAATGCAAAGGTATGCCAAGAGGCAATTAAAGACCTAAGTGACAAACATTATAAGTTGGATGGAAGAAAATGCAGGAAATGATCTCCCACGGCACATATGATAAGGCCCACAGTGGATACATTCTGTATGTCACGGTTTAACTTTCTGTTTGGAGGAGAATGTGGTTATCTCTTCCCTGAGGCCTCCTTCTCACGCCACCAGAGTCTCTGCCAGAACCTCCCTTTTGCTGTGAATCCCTTATTTCCTGTCATCTTCCTTGCAAAATTCTAAGCTCTGGGACTGGGATCTTATCTCTTTTGTTCACTTTTTAATTTCCAGGGCCTAGGACAATGCCTGGTACCCTGTGGGCCCCGGGGAACACTGGTGAGCAGATGAACAAATGAAGGATTGAAGGAGGGAGGGGTGCACACACTCCACATGCCAACTCCGTGTCAGCCACAACCGCACATAAACCTTGGCTGCGCCTGCCCTCAGCTTTCTGTCTTTCGAGTGGGTGCGTCTTGACCCCTGCAGGTGTCCCATGCTCAGGAATACTGGAATGATAAATTCATCTTTCCCTCCCAGGGACCCAGAAGAGTCTAACCAAGTGCAAGTCATACAGATTTTAAAAAGTAGCTGAAGCAATAGTAACTATTGTATTATATTATTATAAGATTACAGATTTTATTCTATTACACTTATTAAAATAACAAAACTTAAAAGGAATAGAATAGGTTGGAAACGGTAACATCATGGTACATCACGTGTGTGTGCCTGCTTGTGCCGGCCTGTGTATTCTTGTGTGTCTGGGCCACAGGGAAGCTGCATCCCATAGCTGTGCCAGCTTTTCCTGAGAGGGTACAGCTTTCTGGGGCCGAGGATGCTTGGAGAGAGGCTGCCTCTGGGAGCTGAGTGTAGGGGAGTCATATGGGAGGCCACAGGCAGACTGTTAGCAGCTGGCCATGACACCTCAGGCCCTGAGCTTTGGCTGAAAGCAAGCAGTACTTCCAACTCTAAGCTGACTAGTGGGAGATGACCTGCTCTGAGGCCTGTGCCTCAGGACCTGGAGGGGAGAGGGATCAACTAATGAATGCTTCCAAGGTGCTGAGAGATGTCCAGGGGCACCCCAGACTCTACCAGCTGGAGAAGCACTTGACCTTGAGGCTGGAAGACCCCACCAGACAGCAGTCAGCCCCATGTGGTGAGGGAGGCCACTGCTGGGAGGCCGTACATCAGACCAGACATGCCTGTGACTGTCGGAAATGTCCCTTCCCTTGCTCACTGCAGCCAAGTGTGGCTTGCCTCCTCTGATGCTCATGGAGGAATTCTCTAAAAATAAAAAAAATTTACATGGGAGTCTGGGCAAAGAGCAACTCTCTTGGACCTGAGGAAAGAACCAACCAACCCCTCAAACTCCTGGGGGCCTTCCTGACCCATGGTGGTTACCCCTGTGCCTGTTGGTACAGTCTCACTGGGTTGTTCTCACACCCAAACCCAAAGAGTGGTGGAACTAAGTCTCCGAGGGGCCTGTGTGACCACGAGGGGCCCTGGGCTGGCAGTTTGCTTTGTTTAACCCACATTTGCTCAGCAGCCATGCGGCAGAGGCCCCAGCTGGTCTTTTTGCATCCCTGTTGGGCCTGCCATGGAATTCAGTACACAGGGGAGGGACGGCCGCCTTCTCGTGGAGGCTCTTGTTTGCCAAGCACTGGAGGAACAGCGGGACAGAGCCTGGACAAACACCAAGCATCCTCGGCCCCAGAAAACCCCACTGGGTAACTCTCCTGTCCCCTACCACACATTTCTGCCCTAGATTGATTCAGCTGCAAAGTGTAAACTGCTCCAAGGCAGGGCCGAACACTTCCCTCCCGTGAGGCAGCACAGCTGGGTGGACACCCTACTGGCACGAGGGCCCCCCATTGCAGTACCAGGGTGCAGTGGCCAGATGGCCGTGAGTGTGGAGACAGGCTGCAAATGGGTACACAGGGGCCTGTTTGGAAGCTTGATCTGAACATGGGGCGCTGGGCTACCCTGTCCATCTAGCTGGCAGGTTCTGGCCAGTGCTGTCTGGGGTCTCGAATCGTGGTGCTACCGTCTAAGCCCCATGATGTGGGATAGGCAAGAGGGGACAGTAGTTTTGGGCAAAACCTCTGTCTACCTCAAAGGCAGGGTAATGAGTGGCAGGCCTATTTCTTTGGGAACTTGTTTTTCTTCCTTTTCCCTCTAATGTGGACAAGTCCAGCACTGCTGTAGCACCCAGCAGGTTAAGTGGTCAGTGCTGACTGAGGTGTGAGCATTACAATGGCCAGCAGCAGCCAACCCTGGGGTAGGTTGGGAAGATGCCACTGGGGACTCCTGGGTGGGTCTCAGCTGGGAGAAGGGACTGGACCCTGTCAAGAAGGGTGAGGAGAAAAACTGTAGGCCAAAGGTCCTTGGAAGAGGCTCCCAGTCTCAGCTGCCCCTGTGAGGAGGCTGGTATTTTCTTGGCCGGATACAACATCCCCGTCTGCCTCACTCACAGTAATGGGGTGATAGCCACATGGCAGGATGTTCTGGAGGACAGAGACCTGGACAGTTCAAGCTGGGGGCTGCAGGAAGGCAAGCTGGATGGGCTGGGCCCAGGCAGGGGTGAGCTTCATGTGGAAGATGGCAGGGGGCCCAGGACCATGCTTACGACAGTAAAACAAAGGCTAGACAATAAGACAAAAATGAAATCTCTCAGGGATAGCCGCGCACTGGGCATCGCCCACCAGCAAGAACAAGATGCTGCTCTGAGGCCTCCCCCCGGCTACATGGTTCCTCACCCAGTTGTGCTTCCCCTCTGGCCTTGGGCGGCTCCCTGCTACAGCACGTCCTGCCCTGCCACTCTCCTGCCTGTCTGAGCCCTCCTAGGGCTCTAATTCCCATGTGAGGTAGCATGTCTTGAGTTGGCTCATGGGCCAAGGGGCTACAAGGAGGCCCTGCCCCAGGGCACTGGGGAAGGCAGAATATAGGCTCCCAGGGTGTCGGTGTACTAATCTTCAGAACCCAAGGATCGGGGAGACGACGTAGCAAAGGGGAAGGAAGGTTACAGGGGTAATTAAGGCTGCTAAGCCCTGACCATGAGATGGGGAGTGACCCTGGATTATCCGGGTGGCCCAACGTGACCGTAAGGGTCTCTATAAGGGGAAGGGAGAGGAGATCAGAGGCAGGGAAGATGACGTGGCTGCAGAGGAAGGTAGGAGTGGTGTGGTGTGAGGCTCCCCTGGCCCAGCTGCCTTTGAAAGTGGAGGGGCTGTGAAGCAAGGGATGCTGGAGCCTCTGGAAGCTGGAGGGGGCAGGGCCGAGGCTCTCCCCAGAGCCTCCAGAGGGAACAGCCCTGCCTACACCTGATATTACCCTGGGAGGCCTGTTCTGATCTTTGGGACTGGAACATGATAAATTCATGTTGCTTTAAGGCACCAAAATTTCGGTCATTTGCTATGGTGGCTGCAGGAAGCTAAAGCAGGTGGCTTCTCCTAATGGACCCTGGCTCTAGCTGAGCAGAGGCCCCCAGGGGCACCAGGTCCACCCACCCAAGTTCAGGACCTGCTGGAAGGGACTTCAAAGCCTATGTGTGCTGTCCCCTAAGGTGGAGCTGCACTGGGGTCCCCCACCCCATCTGTCGCTCATTCCCTATCTTTGAACACCTGTACTGTTGTTTGCTTAATATTGTTCCTTAAATAGACTCTGTTTCCTTATCTGAGTGTATTTGGAGAGACAGGAAAAGTGACAGAAAGTAGAAGGCAGTTGTCAAAAGTGTACAAGAAGGGTGGTGCCTGTGGCTCAGTCAGTCGGGCGCCGGCCCTATATACTGAGGGTGGCAGGTTCGAACCCAGCCAAACTTCAACAAAAAAACAGCCGGGTGTTGTGATGGGCGCCTGTAGTCCCAGCTACTTGGGAGGCTGAGGCAAGAGAATCACCTATGTCCAAGAGCTGGTGGTTGCTGTGAGCTGTGACGCCACAGCACTCTACCAAGGGTGACAAAGTGAGACTCTGTCTCTAAAAAAAAAAAAAGTGCACAAGAAAAAGTAGAATTTGGTGAAGTTCCTCTGTCCAGGCCAAAGGGCAGCAGGGCCTTCTCCCTGTCCCCCAACCTTGCCTCTACTGCTTGTGGAAGCTCTCCCAGCCCTCTCCTCAGAGGTGACCCAGAGGTCCCACCCAGCCCATTTCACAGAAGGGGAGAGAGACAAGTCCTGAGACCTCTCATGGTTTTAAAGCAGAGTCACAGCTGGTCCCACTGTGCCCCATGCAGAGCCTACCTCTGGCTATTTAGGACCAAGGCAGGTGCCCAGGGTAAAGGCCCTGGGGACACAGGCTACCGGGCCTGGGCTGGCTTCAGCTGAGCCCATCTTGTTCCCTGGTGCTGCCACTGCATACCAGGCCTCTCAGCCCCTGTGGCTATACCCCACCCCGGGGAGTCTCTGATCCCCACCCATGGAACCTGGCCTTCCTCAAGATCCCAGGAGGGCTTCTGACAGCCTGTCCCTTATTTCTTTCAGTCCCTCTGCACATAGCTCAGCCAATACCGAGCCAGGATACTATGGTGTTGGGGCCAGTAGTCCCCAGAGCCGCCCACCCCCTCCTGCTGGACCCATTGGGCCCAAAGCTCTGGGAGATGTTTCCACCTTGAGTCCCTTATGGAGCCCAGGAGCCCAGTGAGTATCAGCCCCTGAAACCATGTGGGTTCACTGTCATGGAAGGACCACATAGACCTGGGGTGATAATAGATCAGGGCCAATAGAACAGGTACTAGTCAGAAAAATCAGGACACTACTATCCCCTGGCCTGAGATGAGGTCCTCAGCCTTTCTAGACTGAAGTGGTGGCATTTAATCAGAGAAAAGCTATTCTATAAAAGGTCCTTTTCTGTGTAAGAGAAATGTTGGTTGCCTTATGTCCTTTCCATTTTTAGGGGTGGGGATATGCCACTGATTTTCAGTGGGCCTGTAAAATCCAAATAGCTATGAACTACTGACAAGGCAGAAATAGCACACTGTCAGGAGCCAGGACTCGTGGGCTGAAATCCAAGGCTGCTACATGACTTTGGGCTCCCTACTGTCCTTTAGGAGCCTCAATTGGTCCATCTGTGGGATGGGCTCACAGAGCCTCACATAGGGGCTGGTAGATGTCACCTGTGGACACTGGACCAGCCTGAGCAAGCTTCGGGTGGGCCCTGCTGCGACTATGACTTGCCCCAATGCTGGGGACACATCTGTGCCAGACACACTGTATGTCCTCAGGGCTGCCCCAGAAAGGGTTGCCAACCCTATGTCACAGGGAGACAGAGGCAGCAGGGGTCAGGTCTCTCCCTGTGGGGGGTGACAGCCACACCCTGCCTGCCCACCCGGCTGTTGGTACCCACATTGCACCTGCAGCAACAGGGCAGCCGGAGTGGCGTCCAGTTACAGCCCACTCGGCGGCCTGCTCTGAATTCCTGCGGAGGGCTGGTGCACCGATGCCTGGGGCAGGCAGGAAGACAACCCCACAGTGTCTGCACGGCCGGCACTCTAGTACATAATCTGCTGAGAAGACAGCCTGGCCTGGCCACAAGGCCCCCAGGAAAGTAGATGTCCCCACCCCCAAACACCCAGAGGCTGCACAGGCCCCTTTCTGGCCAAGCCCTGCTCTTTCTGGTGACCCCAGGATCCTGGAGGGATGAAACAGGTGTACCTCTAGCTCCTACAGCCTTTAAGGCTGTTTTAGGCTCAACTGGTAGGAGGAATAGTCCATAGCTCTGGCCAGGGTCTCTGCCCCCCAATGGAGGTGAGCAGAAGCCTGAGGCCGCTGGTCCCCTCTCAGACACATTGGGTGCCCAGGACCGCCATGCTGTGTTTTCTCACATGGAGCCTTGGTCTGAAGGGGTGGACCTGCCAGCTCTTTCCTAGCTCAGGACAAATGTCATCTTCTCCCTGAGTGCCCTCAGAGTATCCTACCTGATCACCCTGGCCTTATGACCAGACTATTGCCTACCCCCATGGCCTAAGAGTCTGCTGTGAGCACCCCAACACCAGCCCACCAGCCCTGGTCCAGGCTTGCTTCTGCCCCTCACTCTGTGTTCCTCCTTCCTTCTTACCACCTGGGGTGGCTTCTCTGTTCCTTGCTCACTTTCCTTATTATTTTTTTTAATTGTTGGGGAATCATTGTGGGTACAAAGAACCAGGTTACACTGCTTGCATTTGTTAGCTAAATTCCCTCTCCCTGCTCATTTTCTTTCCTTCCTTCCTTGACTATAGCCTGGGCCCCTGAGGGGCTATGGCCAAGCCCAGGCTAGGATGCTACTTGCCAGTGGAGGAAGACACGGTTCCCTCTTAAACCCCTGAAACCCTGGACCAGGGCACACCCAGGGCAGGAACTAGATGAGGCTAGGAGGACAGAGCATCATCCTCTGCCCCTGAGCCTCCCTCCGCTGGGTGGAGGCAGGGTGCCAAATCCTCTGTGTGCCCTCCAGGTGCCCCCTGCAACCAGCCCCTGTGTGTCTCGGCTGCCTGGGGTCTGTGACAACAGCAGTGCCACTATAGGCCCTGCTGTGGCACTGCACTCCTTCCACTCCTTCCAAGCAGCCTGTGAACCCTGGCCTCCATCACCTTGGTGGCGAGGTGGACACAGTGTTTGCAGGGACTTTGCCATGATCACCAATCCCTGCTGGGCTTGGACCCACCAGCCATGGTTTATGGTCCATGAGGGCTGAGGCAGGATGAGGGTTTCTGGCCTTTCACACAAAGGTTCTTCGCCACAAATGGACTCAAATGGATGCACGTTGGGATCATAAATATAATTAGGAGACTTTTCTTTTCAAGTAGCACTTCTGAAATCTATAAAATTAAACTAATATACTGATTTTTAAAACACAAGAATTTTATTGCTTGGTGAGTCAGAGTTTGCCAGTGCTCGAGGCCAGGAATTAACTCTTTGCAGTTCACAGCATCTCAAAGGCCTCCCAGGGATCCCTGTAGCCTCAGCCTGCTGTGCCCACTCAGGTACACACCCCACGGACAACAGGTCCTGGACAGAGGTGACTGGGCAGGGGACTGACCCTCAACCCTCATAATAGCCACTCTCCTGGGTACCCCTTTGCTTCCTCCCAGGAGCCCCGAAGTGAGTCCAGATGTTCCCAAGACCTGACCTTTGCTGGCCCTGTGGTTGCCTCCTCCCACCAGGATCCTTTCCAGACCCACTGATGGGCTATGGCACCCCCGCTTCTCCACTTGGATGCTGGGCGTCCCCAAGTGTGAAAACCTGGCTGGGGACTCTCAGGATGCCCCTGGGAAGGACAGGTGGGGGCAGGACAAGGCTTCCTGGGCTGCCCTCAGCTAGTGTTTTAGGGTAGCCTGAGGCTGACTGAGGCTGTGGAAGCCATTAGCCTGGGGTGTCTTTTCTTGACTGAGTCCCCATTCTATAGCCCTGCCTGGCCCAGCACACAGCACATGTCAGCCGGCTGGGAGCCCACCATGGGCGTCACATGCAGGTGGCAGATGCTCAGACACCAGGAAGTCCCCCTTTGCTCTAGGTTGTACCCATGTCAGTGGCAGGAAATCACAAGGGATGCCTGGGAGGGACTCAGGGGGCACAGAAGCTGGTGGGAAGGAGGCCTCGAGCAAGACCTCCATGGCGAGGACTTGGCACTGACTCCTATAGGGTCTAACTCAGAGGTGCCCTCCTCAGGCCACTGGCACTTGGCCCCTCCCACCCCCACAGCCTACCTGCTCTCTTCCCACGTGGTCCTCAAGCTTGAGAATGGAGCCTAGATCATCACCACCCTAGTACCCCGCAATGGATGGTCAGGAAAAGCTTCCTTTGGATTGTGGCCCGCAGGAAGCATGGGCCCATTTCCAGGAGGGCTCTGTCTGACAAGCCCGTCTGGTATCTCAGACACCCACACGGACCCTGCCTGCAGCTCATGGGCCTTCTGCACACATCCCAGTAGGGCAAGATGACCTCTCACCTCTGCCCCCTTTGAGCATGGGGCAAAGGTGACCCACCGGAGGAATGGGCTGGGCTCCTCCTGCCCACCTCATCCTGCCTCAGAGCACAAGACTCCCAGGAGGCGATTAGGGTAGAACGAGGTCACGGGGCAGGCCCGACTCCACAGGACAATGTCCTCATGACATGCACAGAGGGACTGCCATGTGAGAACATGGGGAAGAGACGCTGTTTGCCAGCCAAGGACAGAGGCAGTAGCCCTGTGCCACCTTGATCTCATCCTTCTGGCCCCCAGGACTGTGAGAGGATAAACATTTGTCAGGAGGCCCCCCCACCCCCAGGTGTTCCGCACAGGTGCTAATTGGAAAACCATGGGGTGCCACGGGCTGGAAGGGTGGGAAGTGGGTAGAGGGCTGCGCTGCGGGAAGAGGGCCAGCATGGTGGCCTGCTGCTTCAGAGGCGAGGGGGCTAGCCCGGCTCATCTTGTCCAGGACAGGCTCTGGCAGTTCATTCCTACCTCCCATCCTCTGGTCCCAGATGCATGGGACCAGGTATCCCCCACAGTCCAGGGGCCCAGCCCTCTCCTGGGCTGCAGGGCAAGTGGCTTCTCACAGAGGTGACTATCTTAAAGAGGGTATCCGAGCAGCTTCCCTCTGGCATTCTCATGCAAAGTCCCTTCTGTGATATTCTGGAGCACTGCTGTCAGAATTAACATGTTTTTTGGGGGAGTTCAATTTAAGCCAGATGTGTGCTGACAGCCACAGCACAGGTGATGACAAGACGGGGCTTCCTGGGCACATGTGCCTTTCGTTAGCATACCCTCCAGGCTCCTACTCCACCAACCCAGGGCCACGCCTGCAGCTAGCTCGGCACACGGCTGCTCTTGGGCACGCATGTGTCATACCAACACATGCTGATGGCCTAGAGCAGCTTCCCAGGGACACTGCTAAGGGCCTGAAAAGCCACAGCTAGATCTGAGCAGGGATTGTAGCCCCTGTTTCAAAGTGGGGAAACTGAGGCTAGAGGCAACAGGAAGACACGTAGTTGATGGCAGAGAATCAGTACTCTTGTCTCCACTCCTGTCTGCAGGGTAGCTTCCAGAATCACCACTGGCACCCAGCCTGCCTCGGACCTGACCATTCCACAATATTTAGGAGCTGCCCTCAGCCCCTTTCTAGCATTTGAAACTCACCAGCAATCTCTGGCCTCTGGCCAGTGCCATTGTCACTCATTCATTGGCTTGTTCATTCATTCTTTCTTACAATACACCCTCTCACACACCTGCAGCCCTGCTGGTGCCAGACGGGCACTAGGTAACCTGTGGACAGAGGCCAGAACCACTGGGAAGGCAAGGCTGGGCTGGGAGAAGCTGGGGCCTGGTTCAGACTGTGGGACTAGTTTGCAGAGCACTCTCAGGGCAGCACTCTCAGGGCAGTACTCTCAGTTAAGGCCTGGAGAATACACAGAGCTAGTGGCGGAGTGTGTGTGTTTTGGGGTGGTATGCTGGGCTGGGCAGGGTGGGGAACAGCATGTGCAAAGGAAAGAGAAAATGGTCAGCCTCAAGTCCCCTTCCTGCCCTCTAGACCCCTGCCCACCCTGTGCCTTGCTGTGGGCTGTGCGGCAGAGGGGCAAAGGACAGCACACACACCTGTGCCCTGGCTCCTCCTGCACAGGGCCACCTCGGCCTGGCCATCCTTCCTTTCAAGATGCCTGCTCTTCCAAGCCCTCTTCCCAGGAGCTGCTAGCGCAAGCTTGGCGGTCCCTACGACACTAGGGTCCTTACACCCTGCCCATACCTTTGTAACCCCACTGGGGTTTCCAGAAGACCTGATGTCCAGGAGGTGGAGGACATGTGGAAAGTTAGGGCTGTGGTCTTGGGAGCCTCCCAAAGGGTGGGACTGAGAGACACTAGTCAGGCTATCCTGAGTGAGGAAGCCGTTCCCTCTGGACTCAGAGAGAAGCATTTTAGGAGAAGCCTGGAGGGTGGCAGGCACTGTTCTCCAGCCACTGAATGTAAGTCTGGCTGACAGAGGAGGAAACTGAGGCTATGGGAGGTGAATGACTTGTGCCAGGTTGAGGATGGGGTCAGGTGTGGCTGTGCTTCTCCTCTAGGAGCCTGGCTGGATCACTGCCTGTGGGTGGTCACAAGCTCCCAGAAGGCACCCGAAGTCTCTGGGCCCCAAGTTGGTGGGTAGGGCTGGAGCCACCCTTGCCTTGGGCAATATGGGGCTGAGGCCCCAGGGCAGGGGTCTCCTCCCCAGGCCCCAGTGGGTGGGACAGAGGCCCCTAGGCTCCCGGCTTCTGCAAGGCGAGGCTTCGGTGGCGGCCACAATAAATATGTTTGTTCAAGGGAAGCCAGGCTGGGAGCTGTGTGTGCCAGCCCAGTGGGGAAGAAAAGACCGCTTGTGCCTTGCACACTGGGGCGATTGTTCCTGCTCACGCAACTGCTGCCCCGTGGCCGGAAAGGTCAGACGGCCCTCAGGCCCCTGCACTCGCGCCTGCTGTAATGGGCACCCGTGCGCTGCTTGCCTCTGGGCCTTGGCACGGGGAAGGGAGGTGCCAGGCAAGGTCTGAAAGGTGGCTGGCAATTGCTGGTGTCAGGAACGGTGGGAGAGAACAGGCCCCTGCTGGCAGCCAGGGAGGGGGCAGGGAGGTGACTCTGGGCATGAAGGGCTCATGGTGCCCCAGGGGCAGCTTGCTCTCTGGTTGAACCGAGCATATCAGTGTGCCCTGTGGGGAGAAGCAGGGCACACTGAAGCCAGCCAGCAACCTTCTTGAGGCAAGACAGAGTCATCACTTCCACCAGCTAGAGGAGAGGGCTGGGTCACTGCCCAGCACGTGGCCGCGGGCCCTTGTTGAAGGCCTGTTACAGCAGCAGAGCTGGCAGACACTGCCTCTCAGGCACTCCTGACTTGACCCTGATTCCAAACACTAAAGAGTGCAAATCTGGAACCTCTATGGGATAGGAAGGAACACAGGAGCCCTCGGAATCAGGGTGGGGCCCCAGTGGCCCAACTGGCCTCCTCTGGCATGGCCACTACTCTCTCCTCTATGAGATGGCTATGCTAGGACAGCTCATGGGCTGACTTCCTCCAGGATGATGGGACCAAGATAGCCAAGGAGGGCATACCCAGAGGGAGGCTGAGTTGGGGCCCTGGTGGTGATACTGAGTGGCCACTGGTGGAGTTTCGATTGCCCATGTTAGCTGAGTGAGTCCTCCCACAGCGCCTTCCAACTAGTGGCGCTAGAGCTGAGAGGTGGACAAAGGCATTGGACAGAAGAGCTGCCACCGCGGTGGAGGTGGCCAGGCTCCAGGAGCCCCCTGGAAGGCTGACTGTTAGACTGCAGAGCAAGAGCCCCAGGCATGGCTCTGGACCCAGTTCTGCCTTCCCCTGCTCCCTGAGCCCCACTCTAGTCTCAGTCTCCACTGTGTGCAGCAGGGTCACTGAGCTGAGAAGTCACACTGGACATAGGATGGAAAGTGAGAACTTGGAGGTGAACATCTTGCCCCTAGAGATGGCCTCCTTGGACGTCCACCTTCCCTCACATCCGGTTGTGGGTGGGCGGCTGGCAGCGTTGGCTCCCTTTCCCGGGACTCTCCTGCTGACACACGGCTGGAATGTGCCAGACTCAACAAGGCCTGAATTCCCGAGGGGCCTGGCATTCTGACTGTGGGATGAGGCATTTGGGTATTGTTCTCTTGGTGCAACAGTGGGGTGCATGGGCGGTGAGGCTCTCGGAACCCTCTCGGAACCCGCCTGCCACCCTCTGCCTTGTAAAGTGGCGCCAGGTCTGACAGGCGCCTCAGGGAATTCAGCACCCTCAAGCAGGGCAGAGTAGCCGGGGTCAAGCTGTCAGGCCAAAGGCATGTATTTGCTCGCAAGGAAGGTGGCAGAACCCTTCCCTTTCCCACAGCAGAGACTTCAGTGAGCCCTGGCTCTGTAGTTGGCCTAGTGCTGGTCCCTGTTCTTAGCCACACACTGTCCCTGAAATATCCCTTACATCCTCACTCCATCTCTACCACTGAAGCCACCACCCTGCCCTTGAGCCAACACCCAGCACAGGCCCCTTGCTGGCCCTCTATAGCAGTGCCCACCCTAATTCCCACCCCCCCTTCCCTGGGTAACAGGGCCCAGATTGGGAGACTCTGTGGTTGCGTAAGTCCCACCTCAGTACTGGCTCCCTGGGGACAAAATTCCAGGTCCCCTGCAGTCTGTCCGGGCCAGACCACCCAACATGCTGCTACCTTTCTTGCTATTGTCGCAACCCTTGAGCTCCCTAAAAGAGAAAGAGGGAGGCAGGTGGCAGAAGAAGTTGGGATTCTCGGGGACATGAGTCAAGTGGGGCCTCTAGACCGAAAAGGTAGAAAGGGATTCTCCCTGGAGGCTCCAGAAGGAAACAGGTTTGCTGGAACCTTGAATTTAATCCACATTGGGCTTACGACCTCCAGAACCAAGATGAGAAATGCATTGTTTGATCACAATTTTGTAGGGGTCTGTCCCAGGAACAATAGGAAACATCTTAACAGAGCCCAGTCCCCTTCTCTCTCTCTTTTTTTTTTTGAGACATAGTCTCACTTTGTTACCCTTGGTAGACATCACAGCTCACAGCAAACTCAAACACTTGGGCCAAAGTGATTGTCTTGCCTCAGTCTGCCAAGTAGCTGGGACTACAGGCGCCTGCTACAACACCCGGCTATTTTTCTAGAGATGAGATCTAGCTCAGGCTCAGGCTGGTCTTGAACTCAGGAGCTCAGGCAATCCACTTACCTTGGGCTCCCAGAGTGCTAGGATTAAAGGCATGAGCCATGAGGCTTGGCCACCACAGCCCCCTTTCAAAGCTGCCCCAAGACCACCACATCCCTTCTCACTCACTGGGTCCAGCCACCATCCTCGTGCCTAGACAAAAGCAGCAGCTTCTTCCTGGTCTCCCTGGTCATTCTTAATTCTGCAGCCAGAGTGATCCTGTTGCCATCTGGGGCAGTCACATTCCCCCCACCCAGGGTGAGCCAGGGTCTGCATGTGCCCTTGCTCCTGGGGTCCCTGCACACTGCAGGCCCTGCCCACCTCAGGGTCTTTGCTGTGGCTGTGCCTTCTATCCAGAACACTCCTCACCCTGATGCCATGAGGTTCACCTTCCCCGGGCTTTGGAGACACTCTATGGGACGCTCCATAACCCCATTATTGATAGGCCCGTTACCACCATCCCAGCCCTGCCTGCCTTTGGTGTCCCTCCATGCCACTTACAGATAAATAATGAAGGACAGTCGTCCCTAGATGTCTGTGGGGGATGGGTCCCAGGATCCCCCTAGATTCCAAAATCTGCAGATGTACAAGTCTTGATATAAAGTGATCTGGCATAAGTGTAACCTGCTTGCCCGCCTGCATGCTATAAATCATCTCTAGAGCACTCAGGGTACATTATGCAGTAATAATACAGTTGTTACACTGTGGTGTTTAGGGAACAATGAAAAAAAGTCTGTACGTGTTCAGTACAGATGTAATTTTTAAAAAATATTTTTGATCCATAGTTGGTTAGCTGTCCAAATGCAGAATGCACAGTGAAGGGGGCTGGCTGCACTAGGCTCATTTTGTTATAGATCTTACATCCATTGATAGAGCCCCTGGGAACGTCCACTCTGCCAGTGTGCATGGACTTGTGCCGATTTTGTATCTATATTGTCACTGCTGTATTCCCTGTACTGGAGCAGGTGTCCACTATATGTGGAACAAATGCAAACTAGTCTCACTTTAAGGACATTTCTATCTTATCTAGTTTAATCAGCCTCGCAGCTCTGCAATGTGGGGACTTTATCATCCCACTTCATAGGTGTGAACACTGAGGCTTAGGGATTTGTCACCTGCCGGGCAGACATGGAAAGCTGGAAGCTGGCTCCTCTCCTATAGCCAGAAGAGCCTTTGACCCCAGGCCTTCCTGAGCCAGCCTCCCTACAACAGTTCTGGACCTTCTCCCAGGGGACAGCAGGCTCCCGGGTTCCTGGCCGGAGCACCCTTTGTGCCTGCCGAGGGCCGGCGGGTGGCTGGAGGGCAGTGGATAAATGGGCTATTGTTCCCGGGAGTACAGTTGCCAGCCTGGTACGCACAACAGTCCCTGTGTCTCCAGCAGCTCCCAGAACCAATCAACACCTTATCATGAGCATTAATCACTCTGCTATCTGCCCCAAATCAGGCAAACACTTCTGGGGACTTCAAACCCCTGACTTCACAGAAGTTTCTGTGTAATAATAGATTAAATTTCTGGCGGTTCAACAGCATCCACTGAGGCCAGCCCTCTGGGGTGGAGTGGGGCTGGGGAGGCACAGAAGGCCAGGGCTGTCAGGGGCAGGGTCTCAGGGCCTCCTGTCATCCTGGCACCCTGGGCACTGCCCAGCCTGTCTCCTGAGGCCAACCTCTGGGAGCCGCCACGCCCTTCTCCTCTGAAGGCCCAGCTATTCCAGTGGGCTGCCCTAGGGTGGTTTTAGAATCTCCTTGAGGAAGTGGCCTGGAACCTGATGGGGTGTGGGGATGGAGAGCTGGAGGCTGCAGAATTAGCAGGAAACCAGTCTGACTTCAGTCACCCAACAGTAACTCCCAGTGCTAGAGCAGAAGGCCAGTTGGGTCTTGCCCTACAGAAGCAGCAGCTAACAGGTGGGCATTCTGCTAGCCATGGTTTCCTGAGACCAACACTGTGTCCAGAGTTGGTGTGGAAAGAGAGGCCTGTCCGGAAAGAGCTGTGGGGGCAACAGACACATCGGAGTGGAAGGGGTGGGCGAGTGCTGGTCTAGAGAAAGCTCTTGGCAGAGGGGACAGGAGAGTGAGAACTGCGTGAGGGGAGGACAGAGCCGTCATATGTACCGAAGGGGGACATATATAAAGGCCCTGAGGCAGATAAGACAAGCTGAAGGAGGTGAGACACAAGACAAGGAGAAGGCTAGAGTGGCCAGGTGTGGGGATGGCAATGAGGGTGGGACCTCATTGACTAGGAACTGGTTACGTGAGGCTTATGCAGGGCAAGAGTTTTGGAGTGTGCCATGTGCTATGGGAATGGGGACTGTGACCAGCAGAGTCCTGGAAGCCATCAGAGGCCCCCACTGTGGTGCCCACAGGGGAAGGAGCGAGTGTCTGACCACGTCCCTGCCCCTCCACTGTGCAAACACATGCCAGACTTAGCGTGTGACATGCTGATGTTGTTGGTGAGCCGTGAACACTGTCCACTCACCCCTCCAGCCTGCTGAGACCTTCTTCACTCAGCTCCCTCACCTTCAAATGCTGATCCCCATGGCTATGGCCACAGGCTCCTTTCCCAGGACTTTTGGTTTGAGTCTGGCCAATGGCACCCCTGGCAGGAGACCAGAAAGAGGCAGCAGAGGGAGGCCAGGGTATGTATCCCTGCTCCCTACATAGATCTGCCAGAGCTAGCAGGGACACACATGTTAGGTCCTATTTCCTCTCAAGGTGACCTGTACAGATCATTCAGCCCTGTTCTACTGAACTCTGGGAACCTCCCCTTTCTCTTGATCCCTGAAGTCTAGGGGAGGGTTTGCTCCAGTGACACTACTCCGAGTTTCTGCATGAGGCCTGGCATGTCAGGTGTCCTCCTGACACCTTGTTCACACATGAGTGATCTCTGGGTGCCATCCATTTCCTGTGGGATCTCCCCACATGTCTATAGTTCTTACCTTCATTTTACAGCTGAGGAAACAAGCTCATACAGCTGTCCCAGGTCTCAGAGAGATAGGAGTCAGATGGTGCGTCTGTCCCCAGGGCTTGAGCACAGCCCAACATACAGGTGTTGGCTCCGTCCGAAAGCCAGTGCTATGGCTGCTGCTCTTTGGAATTGAGCTTGTTCTATGCAGACAGATGTGTCACTGGACCTCAGATGTTTGAACAAACCCAATAGAGCAGAAGGGCAGGCAGAGCATGAGCCTCTGACTGAGTGGCCTGCATCCTCTGCCCCTGCTGACCCTCTACACCTGGGGCTGGGGGCAGGGCTAGAGAGCCCAACACCTCTATGGGTGGCGGGGCCCAGGGTGAACACATCCCTAAGGAGTGTGGGTGCTTTGGTGGTGGTCTGTGGGGGGGTTGCAGGGGGCGGCGGTACGGGCAGTTGCCTCTCCATCCAGCAAGGGAAATGGGCACAGCCACTGGATAGGCACATTCAATAGGAATGCAGGCTGCTGGGTCTTTAAATCTCTGCTTCTCCCACACTGAGGTCAGCTCTTACTCAGGCCAACACAGAAATGACATGATTTGGGAGAAAAATATCAAATACTATTCCTCCCCACTGGGAACGGGCCCTGCCTTTCTCTCTGGCATGGGTCCACCAGCTCCTCACCAGGGGCCTACCCAGAACCCCTCTGGACTTCTGGCCGCCTCCCTCTCACATTGGCTATGGCAGGGCAGGAGAGGGGGACTTCCTGTCCTGGGCCTCAGTGTTCCCACTCTAACAGAGCAGCATCCATCTCTTGAATTGTATCTGGGCCCCTTTGGAAACCTGTCACCCGTCCTACACTTGCCTCCAGGAGGAAGGCATCCCCCCTCTCAGCACGCTGCCTCTGATCTGCAGAGATGGCTGCTTTCCAAAATCTATTCAGGGACCCCAGGGTCCTCAGGTCAGAAGCCTGGCAGGACGCCTCTCCACGAGCACTCTTGCCTGAGCTCGCCACGTCAGCTTCTCTGAGCCACCGCCCTGGGCCCCCTCAGCCTTCTCTGTCCCAGCCAGCTGGAAGCAATCTCCCTGGAGTAGGGCAGGTGGTCCTCCTTGGCGGGTTCCTGAGAGGCCGGCCCCAGCCCTAAACCCACGCAGAGGTGCCTCTGCACCCAGAGCTGCCTTGGGCCCCTTCCCTGCTGGAATGAACCAAGTGCTCTGGAATTCATGAAGAAATCAGGGGTCTTTAGCCTGATGTTTTTCTTGGCGAGGCCTTATCACAAATTAGCGGGGAAGCCCGAAGGTTAGGGTTTCAGTTAGTTCAGCAGAATCTGAGAAGTAGGGGTTGGCCTCCTGCCTGCCCAAGTCAGAAAACACTTGACCTGCGGGGCCCTGGGGAGCTCTCAGCCCAGGACGATCAACTGGCAGGTGACCTGCACTTTGGGCTGGGGCAAAGCCTGCAGAGAGACAGCTTTCGCACAACCCAGTGGTCTCCCGTGGCTTTGCTGGGTCCACTCAGCTGCGAGTGTGAACTTGGAGGTACAGCTCAGGCCTGGGGCTTTGGGCACTGAAGCCAGGATGGGGAGCCTGGCCTCATGACTAAGTGGCCTGCATCCTCTGGGCATGTCCAAGAAGGAGTGAAGGCGAGTCTGGACCAGGGTTCCAGGGGCAAGACCTTTGAACTTGGAGACCTCTGGCTACGATTCTTCTCAACCACAATAAAACATGGGGCTTCTACTTTAGGAGCTCAGAGAGAAGACGACTGGGGCCCCCAACAGACAAATGGCCGTCACCTCTGCTACAAAAGTGAGTTCTCCTAATGGAAGTCCAGCTGACTTGACTGTTTTGGAAAGCAGGAGCCTGAATACCACACTGCCAAGCAGCCATTAACCATGCATCAGCTTGCAAAAGTCAGGAGCATTTCTGACGAGGGCTGGCCCTGCAGCTGAGTCCCCAACCCGGACATGTTACACGTCTGGCTGTCCAACTCCTGGGAGCTTCTTCCATTTGCTCGCCACTGGGTCTGAGTTTAGGTGGCCCTCCCCTCACTGATGTCTCTACCTTATAAATTCGTACCCACCTCACCAGCCCTGACTCGCCCCAGTGCCACTCCTCAGGAGCTGAAATGGGTCCAGTGTTGGCTCAAGAAGTGTGTTTAGGAATCACACTTGTGTATTGGCCCCACAGGCTTTCCACCAATGGACTGGGTACCCTGGTAGCCTGACAGATCCCACCCTGATGGCTACATTTCTGAGCACTTTCCTTGCCAGGCCCTGCCCTTGGCACCTGGTGCAGGTCATCTCTACTTCACGGGCCCAGACCACTGTGCCCCCACTTTACAGCTTAGAACACTGATGTGCGGAACCTCCAGAGCACCTTGTTCTAGGTTGCACAGTTGGCCAGTGGCAGAGCAGGATGTGTAGCTGGCTCTTCCAGACGGCCAGAAGCTTGAACCCCGTGCCCCCACCAGGGGCAGGGACAATCATTTACCCCTACTCTGATTCCTGGCTTTGCCACCCTTGTGCTTGTCCCCAAATCCTAATCTGTGAGACCAGGACACTCACAGCATCATCTCTAGGGGGTGTGAAGAAAGAGAAGGATGGAAGAGGCTCATGGCATGAGGCTGGCACACACACAGCCATGGCACCTGTGGGCGCCCCCCTGCCCCTCCTGGAGGTGAGATGCTGTGTTTGAGATGGACAGGGCCCCTCCTGGGTGATGAGGCCCCTTCCCACAAGGCCCTTTTCTCCCCCATTTGCCCTCCTGCCCCTCTGCCAGGGGCAGCATTAACTTCCTGGGGAGATTCCAGCTCTAGAGCAGCGGGATGGGGACCCTGGCTTCCAGCCCTGTTCCCTTGCACAGAAATCCAGTCCTGGTGGGAGGACGGCTGTCCTTCCTGGGGATTTAGGGCTGTCACCTGGCGGAGTGGGAGGCTCTCCACCCTGACAGAATAAGTGGTTACATGTCAAAAGGTGACACTGTAAAGTGATCCTGTGCTGGCAGGAGGACTGTATATCATCTCAGCCTGGATATGTGCGCGTGTTTTTCTTTCGGTCTTTCCTTCCTGGTGTCCTTGCCGTGGCCCCCTGGTGATCTTATCAATGTCCAGGTCCAGATGTGATTCTCTACCTAAAGGACGAGCCCCAAGCAGAGCCTGAAGGGCTACTTGTGGAGGCAGTGGGGGCCACGTGGATGGGGTGGGGACTCTGTGTCAGACAAAGAGGGATGCATTCAAATTCCTTCACACCTAGAGCAGATTTCAAGGCTGCTGCTTCTCCCACCCCCGCGGCTCATCCCTCCTCTGAGGGGCTTCCCAGGTGCTTCATCCCTTGAAGGGCCCATGTGATGTGCTTCAGTCAACAGGTCATGAACACAGGGGACACAGCCCAGGCTGGTTGATGTGGTGGGTAGCTGAGAATCCTGTAGCCAACATGGAGGATGTGGTCTGGCTAGCTTGTGGGAGGAGAGGCCCTGCTTGTCACCAGCCAAGGGCTTGAGGCTGCCCTGACCACCCTGCCTTTGTCCAGCCAGCCCAGACCAGTTGGCCTGCTCCACCAACATGCAGGATCAAGAGTGATAAGAAAGAGTTGCTACTTGGAGCTGCTAGGTTTGGGGAAGCTGCCTCTTTGGGCTCAGGGTTCTCTTTAAACATCATTACTTCTGGGCACCCTGTTGTGGTAGGGATGGAACCACAGACCTGGTGTGGGGCTGCCTTCGTGGGCCTCCACCTGTGCCAGGTATGGTCCGTGCCACCTGCTCTCACCTGACAACTCCTCCCTCTTCATCCACGTCAGCAGGGAGGGTGGTGGCACAGCCTATTCCACCAATGAGAACGCTTAGCTTCTGAGAGGGAGGGACTTGCTAGGGGTCTTAAGGGTCAGAAGTTGGATCAAGCTGTGTCTGGCCTGGGCTCGCTCACCCCTCAGAGGCCCATGCTCCTGGATCTGTTTCCCTCACTGATCCCAGACAGTTGGGGAAGGCAGTTGGTACTGCTGCCCACAGACAAACACCAGGCTGGGCTTATAGCTACCCTTGTCCCAGGCTCCCATGGAAGATTGGGTGCCAGATGCCACATCTGGGACCTGTCTGGAGTCCTCTGTGTCATGTCCACACAGATTACCCGGCACAGGGATGAGACCAGAAGGCCCTTGGGGAACATAGCTTGCTCTCAAGGAGCAGCCCTGCGCCCCTCCCGTGCGGCAGCTGTAGCCTAAAGCCCCTCCATTATCCAGTTGGTCCTGGGTGACACTCCCCATCCCCCACTCGAAAGGGCACTCAGATGGTGTCTCCACAGGGTCCCACATCAGCTGGCTGCACAGGGCAGGGTAGGGCAGAGGGAGGGAGGAAGGGGGTGACTTTGCCAAGCATGGGCCATGCTTGCTCATGGGCAGGGTTGTCAGACGGGCAGTTGGGTCACTGTGCTAAGTTCCAAGGGCCTGCTATGCCCATCTAGCAAACACAGTTACTACTTCTCCCAACCAAAAAGTAAAGGAGGAGTAAGAAGGAGAAAGGGAGAAATGGAGGGAGGAAGAAAAGGAATGAGAGGAAGTAAAGGAGAGGGATGGAGGGATGGAGAGAAGGCAGGCAGCAGGCAGCAGAGATGATGGGCCTCTCTGGACTCTACTTTTCCTGCTGACTCTGCCCCTGTCCCTGGGCAGCAGCTGTCTGAGAGTCTAAGCACATGCTCCCACCCCAACACCTCTCAGCTTCACAGTGACCTACCTCTGCACGGCCAGACCCCACCCTTGGTTCCCTGCCTCAGCTTCAGCCTGACCCACTGGCAGGGCCTGGCATGCTGGCCTCTCTCTCCTTAGATCAGCGGTTCTCAACCTATGGGTCGTGATCCACAGAACTGTATCAAAGGGCCATGGCATTAGGAAGGTTGAGAACTACTGCCTTAGAAAACCTTCTCCCCAGGGCACCTAAGCCTCTGGCCTCCTGATCTCCTTTGTGGGGGTCCTCTGAGGGCTGTGGGGTGCAGGGCCCAGCCTTAGAGCCTCTCCTTGACGACTGCTCTCCTCTTTGGGTCCTGCCTGAGCCTGGGAAATCAGACACCCATTTCTTGCCACCCCTGCTGTGATTTCACTCCTGCCCTCACCGTGCCCTGAACTCCAGGCTTGTGTATCCACCGCCTGCCCTTCTGCATTTCAGACCACATCCCTCCCAGGGCTGGGGCTTCCTGGGAGGTTGTCTGCCTCTGCTGGGGTGCTTCCTGTCATCCCCACATGGCAGCCAGCTGACCCTTCAAGACTCCCCCTCAAGACCCTGCTGTGGCTACATGGTCCTGGGGGTGCCCACCCTCTGCACCCCCACCTCTCAGAGGATTTTCCTACCCCACACCTGGTGGTTGCTCCATCGCCACCACACTGGCCCCCTGGTGGGCCCCCACACAGGTCAGGCCTCCCCAGCCTGGGGTCTCTGCAGTGGGTTTCCCTCCCCTGGAAACTGTGTGGCCACCTCCTCCAGTTCCACGGCCCCACTCCGCTTTGACCTGAGGCCTCTCCCTTCCGCAGGCCCACTGGACTTGCTCTCTGTGACTATATGACCACCACTTATGTTCTCATGACCAGGTGATCATTTTCCTGGGTCCTTTTCTGTCTCCCCTTCCCCCAAAGGGCAGAGTCTCTGCTTGTCTAAGTTACGACCTCAGGTCTAGGAGTGTGTAGAGAGATCGGCACCATGGAGGCCACTGCAGCCACACACTGTGCTCTCCCTTACCCCTGGGTCCTGGTCATTCCCAGATGAATGAAGCTGCAGGGGTGGCCTGGACCTAGCTGGGCCACACCCTTACCCCTTTGGCACAGTGTCTGGCCCAGGGAAGGTACACATCCTGGTTAGGCTAATGACCTTTGCCCGCACACTGGAGAAGGCTAGGCCTAGAGGGCTCCAGAGGTTCGTAGGGGTAGGGGGTTTGCTGGTCTGCCCCTGAAGTCTGGGTCCCAACAGCTGCAAGACAGTCTTTAGGCCAGGACTAATACAAGTGTGAGGATGCTGCAGGATCCTGGATCAGAGGTCATGTGTGTGCCTGTGTGCATAATGCATGCGTGTGTGTGTGTGTGTGTTTACCGTGTGCTGTGTGGGCTGGCCCTGCCCATCCACCTGTGTGCGATGCCACCTTATGTGTGAATGGCCTGAGTACGGATGTGTAGCTGCACATATCTGAATGGCCACACAGGCCATCTCTACCTCACTCCTGGCAGACCAGCCTGGCCTGCTTCCCTACTGGCGAGCTCCCTTCATATCCCCTCCAGCTCCTAGATGTCCTGGGTCCCCATTGCACACAGGATCTCATCTTGTCTCTCAGTCTACCCAGGCCCTGCCCCATCCCAGCTCCAGGCTCCGAGGCCCTCACCTTCTAGCACTCATAACCCCAGGATGGGCTGGCAGCAGCCCTGTACAACCAGCCCTGTCACGGATAGGCATCCACCCACCAAGGCTGCCTGCTATCCTTTCCCATCCTTACCCAGCCTGCTTCTCCTCACTCATCAACACCTGGGGAGAGACTAGTCACCAGGACCCCTTAGGGCAGGGCTGTGTTGTCTTTGTTGGTCCCCCAGCCCTGACTCACCAGGGTGGGGACTTCAGGAGCTACTCTGCTCCATGAGGGAATTGGGGCTCCCCACACCATGTGCTGGGTAGGACCCCAGAAGGCTGAGTGGGGTCTGCATACCTCTCACGAGGCCTCGTGGGGTTGAGGGATGGGAAAGCTTATGGCACATGTCTTCCATGGTGACATGGACAGAGAGCATCCCTGGGTAGTAGAGCTCAGTCCCCTGGGTTGCCCCCAAGACAAGCTTATGGGAGATGGGCTCCCTGAACTGGAGGAGGGGACAGAGGGATGGTCGACAGAAAACTCTGCCTCTGGCCAGTGCTATTATAGGCCAGGCTGGGACACTGGCATGACCACAGCTGTTGGTAGAGACGGACGGCCAAGGGGCCACCTTGCACTATATGCTACATCTCAGGTTGCACAGAGGGGAACAAGTCCTCCTAAAAGACCCCGAAGGGATAGGGATGGGATACTTCTAAGTCCCACCCCTACCCCAGAGGTTACCTGAAGTCTCCCACTCTGTAGACTGGAGATTGTCGCCTGGAATGTAAATCCCTAGAAATATTTCTCAGTACAATCTGCTGATCCCACCCGCACCTGGGGGGTGAAATACACCTCTAGACCTGCCCCTTGTGTAGGCTGGAGTAGGCAATTTGCCAATTTGCTGGCCCTTTGAGGCAGGGAGGCTGAGCTGGGGATTCATAGAACCTTAGGCTTCTCTCACAACATCCAGCAGGAGATGGTTTAGCTCTGAACAAAAGCCACAAAGGTGGTCGAAGCTTTACATTCAAGCAGGAGCAATAGACAAGGAGTGAGTCGAGGTGCTGCTGGATGTTTTATAGCTGGTCAAGTTGTCTCCCCAGGGTTGGTCTGGCCCCAGTGGCTTGTCCCCTGACATTCAGAACAGAGAACCTGAGATGGGCCTCAGCAACCTCCTCCCACTTCTTAAAACTCTTTATAAGCCTTGAATGACCGAAAGGCTTTTTTCTGCATCTGGGGTCCTGGCCCTGGGCTGAGAAGATCCTGGAGAGCCACCTCATTTCCTGTAGGCAGCAAGTCCCCAGGGGCCTCCGGATCTAGGCCAAGCCCTAGCTATAAGCAGGACCTGTTTCCCAGCCCAGCACCCTGCCATGAGGAAAACCAGGGACAAAGGGCATGATTCTTATGGCTGAGAGAAATTAGGGAGTCCCCGGATGGCATGGATTCTGAGTTCTGCAAGGCAGGCCTACGAGGCAGAGAGAGCTGGCAGCTGCCCATGCTTTGGTTCCCACAGTCAGCAGCCAAGGAGATTCCTCTTGAGCCCCTGGCAGCCAGGTTGATGTTCCCAATGTAGGATGCTCAGAGAGCTGGGAGCTCCAGGCAGGCGGGAGTTAATGACATGTTGCTGGCCCTGGCCAGCCTTGGGTCCCACTTCCCCTGCAGAGAGCAGCCAGGTGACCTTCAATGGGGCTGCCTCTGCTTTGGGAGGCGTTCCCAAGGTCAGCAGCCTCCTTCTGGCCTTCAGCTCCAGCTATCCATCCACAAGGCCAGCGTGGGCTTGGTCTGAAGGAAGCCTGACCTCAGCCCAGCCCCAGAAGGCAGCTGGGCCAGGAACTATGTGCATGAGTGTGCAAATAGGCTTGAGACAGAGAGTGGCCAACACGCTCGAGCCTTCGAGACAACACCAGTACTTTCTGAAGATGTGACCAACAGGGATGCCAGGCTTATCCCCATTCTTTAAACTTTGCATGTGCAACCCACTCGGAGACTCCCGTGCTACCTAACAACTAACTTGTCTCCTCAAAACCCCCAGTAAGTCAGGAATTATATTCACTCCCTTCGACAAGTGCCCTTCGGAAAATGGGTAGTTTGGGAATGAGTCTCAGGAGGCCAAGAGGCTCTGCACATTTGTGTACATGAGGAATCTGCTTCACCTCCACCCAGGTGTGTGAGGAGAAGGCCTAGCGGGCTTGTAAACAACATCCTGACCTATTTATGCATCTGTAGTGAGGGTTTGACCTGTGTCCACTTGCACCTTTCTGTAACTGAAGAGTATGGCAAATTAGCATCACTCCAGAGGTCATGGCCAAACCAGCCCTGCTTGTTTCTCTGAATCCAGCACAGTGTCTACCCCAAAACTCTGCCTCCAGCCACCCTGGTTTCACTTGGCAGGCCACCAGCAAGGCCCTGGGGTGACAAAAAGTATGAGGGTTTTCAGGCTGAGAGAATTCTCTGACTTCTTACTTCAATCTGTGTTCTCCAAACTCTGGGGTAACCAGTGTTACCTTGTGATAGGATGACTAAATGTCTGTGTTTTCAATCTCATGTCCACAGCCACTGCAAGGCCTGGGGCTTGGGTATGGTCATCACACCCCACTTTAGAGACAGGCAGCGGAGACTTGGGAGGTAAGCTCTGTGCTTCAGAGCACACAGCCAGAGGGGACACGGTGTGGGTTAGAAGCTCACTGGCTCTTACCCCAGCATGTGTTGAAGGGCGGTTCCCAGTGCAGAAGAGCAACTGCAGCCCTCTGGCAGACCCCAGGCCTCTAACTCAGGGTGTGACTCAGTAGCTCTGGAAACAGCCCCAGGAATCTGCGTTTTAATGCCTTCCTTACCATCCAGGGCATGGGCGGGAGGGTGCAGATCCAAGGGCTACTCAGGCACAGTACTGACTAGGGTGCCTGGCCGCCTGCTCTCAGCTGCCCATGGTAAAGGGCATCTGAGCACTTGACATGGGTTCCTGGCACTGCAGGGTCCAAGGCCTAGCCAATACTAGGGTGGACATCAACTTTCAGTGTGGCCCTAACTGCAACTGCCCTTCCCCTATAGATGCAAGTGGCCAGGTTCCCTGGTATGGGAACCAGCTATGTGCCAGCACAAAGCCATGCAGGGGACTCCTGGACAGCCCAGGCCACACACGTGCTCTGAGGGCCCTTAGCTAGCTTGGACACCCTGCCACCCTTCATAACTTCCAGAAGTCAGCCTTGTATCCACTGGAAGCCAATTCCTAGAGTGATCAGTTCCTGCCCTTCCTCTGGCTTGTCCACGTCCTAGAATCTGCACTGTGTAAAGCTGTGAGGTAGAGGGAATGTGGGGCAGGGAATGTGTTCTCAGCTTCCAGAGAGACCCTGCCGTGGAAAGGGATGGATAAGAACGGGATCAGCCAGGCAAAGACAGGCAGCAGGGGGGCCAGTCTGGGCCAGCATCAGGCCCAGTGAGCCTCTCCAAGTGTGGGGTCTACCCAGCCTCAGGCCCAAAAAGCGAGGACACAGAGGATGGAGGGACAGAGGAAGGGAGTGCTCCCAGGCTTGAGTGGGGCTCTGAAATGCACCCCAAAGCAGGGCTGGTCCTCAGAGGGTTTAAGCCAGGATGGAGAATGTCAGCCTGTACCTCTGAAGCTCACAGGAAGAGAGCAGTGCCACAGACCTGGGCAGCCGGGCTACACCTAGTCAACAAAACCAGAACTGTTTCTACAGCAGACACACCTTCCCAGCCACCAGAAATGAAGGAGACGAGTGACTTTTAGTACCAGGGGCGTCCAAGCACAGCCTGAGGCAGGCCATGCGCTTATCTGTGCTGGCAGATATCATAACAGTTATACACGAACCTTCTTTCTTGCTCATCAGCTTTCATTAGTGTTTGTGTATTTAATGTGCAGCCCAAGACAGCTCTTAGATAAGATGTACAGCCAGCCAGAGCCCTGGACTTAGTCCTTTCTTGATGACCCCAGAAGAACCCTGGGTGCTGAGCTACTGCCCCAGGGGACCCAAACCTCGAGGCCCTGAGGGGAGGGGATGATTGCAGGGCCCACGCCTCAGACAGGCATACACACATCTGAGCAGTTTTCCTGTCTCTGCCATAGTGTCCGCCTGAGGAACAACCCTGATGTGGAGTTGGGACCTCCTGAAGCTCCCTTCCTTCACCTGACCTGGTCTAGGCTCATGGAATGGCTCTGGAAGAAGGCCAGGGAGGAGAGAAGCAGGGTGGAAGGGAAGGTTCTACCATGCCCTGCTCTCTATAGCTCCCTAGTGTTGAGACTTCTGGAGGGACTTGGTACCCTGCAAATGGAAGGGTGGGCTGCAATCAAATGTGGCTTGGGGTCCTGTCTATCAATGCTCTCACTTTGGGGTAATCCACACTGACTTCTAGCTCTCCCTTTCACTCCCTAAATAGCCTTGACTATTGCTGAGGTGGCCCACCCAAGCTCCAGAGCTTCGAAGGCACTGTGCCAGGCGTAGTCTGTGGTCTCACCCTATGGAGATCCATGAATTGTTGGCCCTGATGGGAGTGACAGGGAAGACAAAGTCGTTCACAAGAGCAGCCTGGGTCCTTGAGCAAAATCCCCAGTTGTCCCATGCTGGGTGAGCTGCATGCAAGGGCAGGGGAGTGAGAGGCTACTTGGTCCTCAGCAGGACTGTGGCTGTCCTAACACAGGGCTTGCCTACCATCAGGATTCCTATGCTCACTACTCACTGGGTATCTGTGGAACTTCTGCCATAGGCCTGGAGGTTAATGCCAGGTGGTGCACATTGTTCAGGGCTCACTTAGCTCTTGCTCTTGGCTGCTTACAGCTCCCTCCAAGTGTGGAAACAGGCAGTTGTTTTAGACCCAGAATACCGGTGCTCTGTGCTGTTCAACATGGACTGTGCAGTCCCACTGTGCATAGGACTGCCCCCCAACCCCCCAACAATTGCTCCCTTCCCTCAAAGGAGCTCTCATATCCAGGGCCAGCCAGGGATCTGCAGTCCTTGGGGTGTGGAGCTGACTGTGGCTGAGAAGCCCTTAAGATAAGATGTTCTGGAAGGCAGCAAGTGAAATTCCACCAGGCCCTCATAGGACTGGTGCTGTCTGTGCTAATACTACTTGGCAAGCCAAACCCCCCATAACCTGGGTGGGAACCACTCACCCTGGAAGCTCAAAGATGGATCCCAGAGGCCAAAGATGAGGCTGAGGGTGGAGGAGAGACACCCATCTATTCCTAGAGAGCCAAGGCAAGGAGCCCGGGGGCTGCATTCTGACCCACAGCTGCCTTTTCCCATTGTGGCTTGGCCAGCCAGCCATGTGGCTACAAGACCCAAAACTGTCTCCCCAGGGGTTCCCATGAGCCGTGGCATGTCTGAGGAGGTGTGGAAGGAGTGCTTCAGCTTGGGGCTTCTTTGCCCAGTGAGAGAACCACTAGGGCTGGCCCAGGGAGGGTAAATATTACTTTGGGGTTATTTTAGACACCCCTCCAATAGGAAAAATTGTAAGTGATACAAACAGTAATCAGCGTGGGCCCAGTGACCAGGACGTATGCAGTGGGCTGGGTGTAGGCGGGTCTGCATGCTGAGGACACTGTGCCTACATAACCCCTGCACATGGGAGGTCACAGGCAGGGTACCACTAAGGGAACTGAAACCCTCTTTAATTTGTTGCTGTGGGAGGGAATTAATCCAAAAGCTGTGGACCTGAGGTTATCAGGAAAGCATTGTTTTATCACAGGTAGTCAAATCCAAAATTTGTCTACTGAGCAAAGGGCAGCCTCTCCCTGGCCATCCTTCAGCAAGAGGCCACCCTGAGGGTTTTGGTGTAATGAGGGGACAGTTTTATGATTTGCCTCATGGGCCCTTCCTGCCTCATCTGTCTGTCCGCCTTCCCAGCTGCCCCAGGATGAGTGTCCCCTATGACATAGTCCACAGACCTTACAGAGTCAGCTCTCCTGAGCTATCCTGCGAGCAGATACCCTGACAGAGGCTCCTCACCCACACTCCAGCTTGTTGGGGCTCCTTGGTTGTAATTTGGGCTAGTGGCATGGAGTACCCATACCAAAGCTCCTAGAAGGATGGGTAAGGGGGGTGTCATGCTGGGGTGAGTCACTTGCTGTCACCTTACCAAGTGTTGTTATTACTGCTGTACATCCACCCTGCTGTTCCTCCCCAGCCCTCCCCCAGGGGCCCACTCCAATAGTGCTCCATGAGGGCTTCCAGGTGAGAGTGACCAGCTGGAGAGCACATGTCATGAGGGACCCAGAAATTGGGCCCCCTCATGGAGAATGGTTTAGCTACCTTCATCATTTCCTGTTCAGGACTTGGGACTCTGCAGCTGCCCTCAAGGTGCTCTCCTACCCCGCCGACCCCCATGATAGGAGTGGTGAGTGATTTCCCTGCCTGGCCCTTCACCCCCCGAGGCCTCTGCATGTGCTGTGTCCGCTGCCTGGCATGCCAGTTCCTCTCTTGAGCAGCCATCTCTGTGAAGCCTCAGCTGACCCTCTGTCCAATATGTCCACTTATCACTTTCCATTGCCTTGAGCTTCTCTATCCACCCAGAGCTCCTTCAAATTGCAGCCCTGTGCCCGGCACAAGGACTTAGAGAGGAACAGGAGTCAGAAAGCAGACCACTGTCACTCTGACAGGTGGCTGTCCTGCTGCCCTGACTCTACTCGAGCACACATGGCCCCACCAGAGGAACCGCGTAAGGAAGGCTAGAACCCACAGCCCCATCGGCACCCTAGGCAGACCATCCCTGACTCCCAAGGACCAGGCAAGGTCACAGGGGGCTGACCTCAGGGCTCAGGCTGTGTGAGAAGTGGGCTTCATGGGAGGTGAGGTCCAGGTCCCCCAACCATTAGATGGAATGCTAGAATGCTCCTGTTTCACTTACCCCTTCACCCGACAAGGTGGGTAAGCAGGACTCATCCAGATGGGGCACTCTATGTGTCCATGGCCTCATGGACCTGCCTGGATTGGGGCCTGACAACAGGAGAGGCTCAGGAGGAGGCCCTAGCCCAGGGCTCTGGCCTATAGCCCTGGTGCTCTGTCTCTACAGAGACTGCCCATGGGGTGGGGAGCTGTAGCCCTGGATGCCCCCCACACCCGAGTGGCAGCTGCACTGGAGTTCCTGAGACAGTGAGAAAGAACAAAGCCTCAGTGGTGAGCAGCATGCAAGGCTGTCGTGTCTGCTGAGCCAAGCTCTGAGCGCGTGTTTGCCCATCTGGAAGCAATCTTGCAGTAATGCAAGATGGCCAGAATACGGTATATCCTCTGAATCTGTGAACTCTACAGTGAGGAATATGGATTTAATGGATAATCTCACCAGCAGCCAAAAGAGCCCAGATTCCTCCTAGGCCTGCTCTGGCACTTGGCTCTTCTGCAGCCCCACTCAGCCAGGGACCCGCAGAGCCTGTGGCTGTGGCCTCCAAAGCCAGGGATGCCTTGGGACCTGAGCTCACTTTTTCTCTCACTGGCTGGGAGTGGGGGATGGATCCTGCCTCAGGGCCAACATAGGTGCCTGTGCTTGAGACTCTTATCTTGCAGAGAAAAAAATTCAGTTAGAGAAAGTGAAAAATAAGGGGTGGTGGTGACTGATCAAAATCTAGAATGGCTATGAATTGGTCTGGAATCTGGGGGAAAGAAACCATTTCTGTAGCTCTTCCCAACTTAATATAGCTGGAATAATAAAATAAAACAATAAAAACCACAGCGGAAAAGATGACTGGAGCGTTTTTATGGTGAGCAGCAGAGGAAGAGCCCAGAAGGCCGAGGAGTGCGGTGAACAATGTGATTCAGGGAATGCTTCCAGGAGGTGGAAGAGGATCCAGCTACAGGTCCAGCTGGTCCAGGGTGCCAAGTGAACAGGGGCTCTGGGCTGCTCAGTCCATGGAAGCCACATCTCAGGCAGGCTCCTGGCCATTCTCTTGGCTCTCATTTTAGGGGCTCATTAATCCTAATGTAAAATCCCCAAATAGCAAATGCTTTACAAAGTTGTTAATTCCATGGGGAGTCATTAGCCTGCTGTCTCTCTGGTTCCTAGAGCTATGCCATGTAAGTGAGCCTCTGGTTCCTTATCTTAACCAGGATGCCCACCCCTACCCTGTTTACAACTCAGGTGTCTTCTAGGGAGCCAACCCTGCTCTAATGAGAGCCTGAGAGGGGGGAACCCTGGAAGTGTTCTCTGAATCACATTGTTGACGTTGTTCATTGTAGAGACTAGAGTTCTTCCATGCCCCCCATGGCGTCCTTCCTATATCCAGCCCTGACCCTCCAGGTGATAACGTGTGCCCTCCATGCTGAGAGGCTGCAAGAAAAAGTCCTGTCCAGAAAAGACACTCAGAGCCAGGCTGCTCGGGCATCCTGGCTGTTGGGCATGGCTGTGGGAGTGTAAGGAAGGCCAAGGCTGGGCAGGAAACAGGACTCCTGTCATGGGCATGGTTGGGTGACCTCAGCCAGCCCTACCTGCAAGTTCCAAGAGGAATGGGATCCCCAAAGCTTCTCAACCCACTCCCATCTTATGAGCTGAGGAACGAAGCTATGAGAGTCTAGCATTGGGGCATCAGGTGCCTGTCCAGTATAGGCTTAGCCAGGCTGGTGGTCTGGGCCACAGGTGGGAAGGGAGCTCCATCCTCTGCCCTGAGGCACCTTAGTGGGATTCCTGGTGGCCCTGCTCTGAGCTTCCCCACAGACTTCTGGGGGCTGCTCCTGCTCCACGCAGTCCCCTGCCCCAGTGAAGGCTGAAATAATCTCCCTGGGGCCCAGCTGCCCACCCTGCCCAGGGCAGGGCTCCCTAACATCAGTTCGTACCACAAGTCATTCCCATACCTGGCAGAGATCCAGGCACCCAGAAGGCACTCAGTAAATGCAGGGTCTATGGATGGATAGAATAATCCAATGTCTACAGCTTAAACAAGACATAAGTATAAGTCTTCTCCCAGTTCCCAAAGGGCTTGAGTTCTGACACTTCCTTAGAACCCGGTCCCCTTCCTTGCTTTTTTGGGGGCAGGGAACACTGAGAGCATTTCCCTCTCTCACAGGTGGGGAGAGGTGGGCATAACCAGGGCTAGCAGATATCCAATATTGTCCAAAATGACTTGGCCCCACCCCATCCAAGGGGATGGACATAGGTAAGCAGTGCCCAGCCACCTGCCACCTGCCACCTGCCCAGGGCTCCAGGCATGCATTTGTTGCGAGGTGACTGCCTCCCCTCAAACGCACCCTCCTCAGAAGCAATGCCTCCTCCCCATCTGCAGAGTGGATTTGAGACTCTTGAGTTGAAAGGAAATTTGAAAAATCAAATTTCTTTTGTAAGCTGCCAAAGTCCTACTTCCCCAGTGGTGAGGTCTCCATATGCCTCGCTTAGTATTTAAGGACTATTTATCAGTTGTGGGGATCTGTGATAAAACAATTTGCCTGGAAAATAGCTCTGTTATACTTGAAGAGCTTCTCTGGGGCCCCTTCACACTCTGCTCAGCCTTGGGGTGCAGAGGCTGGTGGGACACCTGGCCTCAGAGAGCCCCATTCTCGGGTGGCACTCACATTTGGCAGAGAATGACCAAGGCATGAGAAGAAGCCCCTTTGAAGTGCCACAAGAGAACCTGGATAGAAGGGGTGGCCCAGTGAGCCTGCAGGGGCTGGATGAGAGGGAGCTTGCAGGCAAGGGACGGGAAGAGCGCTCCAGGAGCCGATGTAGGATGTGCCAGGACCCTAGACCTGGGCAGCAACCTGTGTGTTGCCATGAGGCAGAAGCCCATGAAGAATCATCACAGAGGCCACAGGCTGGAAGGGGCCATGAAGCCTACAGTTGGGAGGCTCCCTGGGAGACAGGACTTGGGGACAGGCAGGACCCAGCACATGCGGAGGAAGGACAGCTAGTGGATACAGCCGGACACAACCCTAATGGATTGACAAAAGCAACGCAAAACTTACACTCTGAGAACTACAAGATACTCTTCAAAGAAATTTAAAAAATTAGGGCGGCGCCTGTGGCTCAGTGAGTAGGGCGCCGGCCCCATATGCCGAGGGTGGTGGGTTCAAACCCAGCCCCGGCCAAACTGCAACAACAACAAAAAAAATAGCCGGGCGTTGTGGTGGGCGCCTGTAGTCCCAGCTGCTCGGGAGGCTGAGGCAAGAGAATCACGTAAGCCCAAGAGTTAGAGGTTGCTGTGAGCCGTGTGACGCCGCGGCCCTCTACCCGAGGGCGGTACAGTGAGACTCTGTCTTTACAAAAAAAGAAATTAAAATACATGAAAAGATAACCCATTCTTATGGATTAGAAGATTTCACATTGTTAAGATCAATTCCCCAAACTGACCTATGAATCCAAGGCAGTCTCTCTCAGAATTCTATCCGGCTTCTTTGCAGAAACTGACAAGCTGATCATAAAATTCACATGGAAATACAAGGGACTCAGAATGGCCTAACAATCTTGAAAAAGAGGAATGAAGTTGGAAAACTCACACTTCCCAATTTCAAAACTTACTACAAAGCTACAGAAATGAAGACAGTGTGGTACTGGCATAAGGACATAGGTCAATGGGATAGAATTAAGAAGGTAACTACAATAAACCCTCATATTTACTGTCGATTGACTTTTGAAAGGGCATCGGAATCAAGGCCTTTCAATGGGGATAAAGAGTCTTTTCAACAAATGGTGCCAGGGAAACTGGCTAACTATGCAACAAAGAATAAAGTTGGACCTTCATATCATACCATATTATAAAGTTAACTCCAAATGGATCAAAGACCTACATGTAAGAGCTAATTCATAAAACCCTTTGAAGAAAATATAAGGATAAGTTTTTTTTTTTTTTGGCCAGGGCTGGGTTTGAACCCGCCACCTCCGGCATATGGGACCGGTGCCCTACTCACTGAGCCACAGGCGCCGCCCAAGGATAAATTTTTTTGACCTTGGATTTTCACAGTGTTATTTAGATAAGATGCCAAACATAAGTGACAAAAGAAAAAATATTTTGGACTTTTTCAAAATTAAAAATTTTTGTGAATCAAAGGATACCATTAAGAAAGTGAAAAGACAATCCACATATCTGATATGGGACTCATACCTAGAATCTAAGTACTTGTGAGCAAAATACAAAGAACTCTACTCAATACTAAGAAGACAAATAACCCAATTAAAAATGGAGCAAAGCATCTGAATAGGCATTTCTCCAAAGAAGATACACAAATGGCTAATAAGCACATGAAAACATGCCCAATGGCATGAGACAACAGGGAAATGGAAATCAAAGTAACAATGAGATATCAATCCGTACCTACCAGGATGGCTAAAATAAAAACAGCAGACAGTGAGAAGTGTTGGCAAGGATGTGGAGAAACAGGAACCTCGTTCCCTGCTGCTTGGAATGCAAGAGGTACAGTCGCTGAGGAAAACAGTTTGACAGTTGCCCAAAAGGGTAAATATAGAGTTGCCACAAGACTGAGCAATTCCACTTCCTGGTATATACTCCAGAGAAGTGAAAATATGTGTCTGCAGAAAAGCTTGTGCCCAAGTGGTCATTGTGGCATTATTCACAACAGCAAAAAAGTGGAAATAGCCCAAATGCCCATCAAAGTATGAATGGATAACGAAAACATGCTCTATCTAATGGAATACTACTGAGGTACAGATTCTACACCATGAATGAATCTTGAACAATAACTAGGCCAAGTAGAAGGTGCTAGTCACAAGTGCGCACACACAGAGTAAACGGTCCCAGTCACATGAAATGTCCAGAGTAGGCAAATGCAGACAGATGGAAAGTAGAATTGTGGCTGGCTGGGGCTGAGGAGTGAAGGGGATAGAATGGAAAGTGATAAAGAATGCAGTTTCTTTTAGGGGTGTTGAAATGTTCTGGAACTCGACAGAGAGATGGTTGCCCAACTCTGAACATATTAAAAGCCATTGGATTATATATTTTAAAGGGGGAACTGTATAGCATGTGAATATCTTAATAAAGCTGTTATAAAAACCAAAATGGAAACAAAAAAATGCAAACCAAGCAAAAAACACAGCCCCTCAGGACCATAGCACCATAGCAGACTCCAAGAGTGGCTCCCAATTCTGGGACACCCCTGGATTAGGGGGCCTGGGGAGCCCCCACAGGTCCTGGTGTCTGAGCCTCTACCCACTGCTTGCTCCGCAGTTTCCAGGTTTGATATTTCTCATGGTGAAAGCCCAGGACAGGGAGCCAGAAGTCCTCTGCAGCTGGGGTTGGGGGGGCCTGGAAGCTGAGCAGAGAGATGGAGGCTCCCACGCTCCAGGGCCAAGCCGACGTGACTAAAGCTAAACAGACCCCGTGCCACAGTGGGGTTACAGCTAATTCTGCGCAGCACACTGAGCCCTCGCCAGTCATGGCGGCCTCAGGGAGGGGCGGCAGAGCAGGCAGCCCCAAAGGTAATTTGCACACGGAGTTTATAAGGCCCCTCAGCTCTTTTAAACATATGCTTCTCTGATTATAAACAGCTGATGGCTCACAAGATTCAGATTTTCCAGCAGGGCTTCCAAAAAAAGATTGCAGTCCAAGCAGCGAAAGGTGACCGGGTGCTTCGCTGCGGACATAAATTCAGCCATGTTCTTGCGCAGCTGGAGCTGCCCCTGTTGCCAGGCTCTGAACATGTCACATCTTTAAAATGTTTACTGCTATTGACATGTCCCAAGGAGGGCTTCAGCCCTGGCCATTAGCCTAGGGAGGAAACAGGGTGATGGAAATGGACCCGCCCCCAATACAAACTGGATCCTCTGCCTCCCTGGAGCAGAGCTGCTCAAAGCCTTCACCTCCTGCCTGAGGCATTTAAATCTAGACCAAGGGCCTGCCACTGCCAACTCTGTGCACACCAAAGGGTTATGCACTAGCCCCTTGGGGGCCCACCTCTTGCCACTAACCTGGCCCACCAGGGTGGCATGCCTGGGTTTGACCTCTACTCTTGTCTGCCCTAACCTCCTTGGGGGCTTCGGGTGCATAGAAGGGAAGTTATGAAGAAATGAAAGGAACGTGGAGCAAAACAGAAATGCCCTCAAGGAAGTCAAAGAACACATGCCTAAGTGAGCTCCCCGATTACCACTTTGCTGAGTCCTGCTGAGCAGCACCAGCTATGTGGGCTGCAGATACCATGGGGACAAAGATCCTATTGAGGAGACTGTTCAGGCAGGTGCAGCCCAGCTCCAGGACCTTCTCCCTATCTGATGCCAGGCAAGTCCTTTGACCTTGCCATGCCTCTGTTGCCTCATCTCTACAATGGGTGGTGATGAGGATGAAGCCCTTAGAACCATGTCTGACACAGTAAGCACTACAGAACTATCATTAGACAGAATGGACAGGATTCCCTGCCTGGAGGGACCCCATGCATACCCACGTGTTGCTCTCCTAGGCCCAGGCTGCTCAGAGAGCTTTGCAGGGTTCAGAGCCAGACCTGCAAGGTGACAGACAGTCCAGAATTCCAGCCAGGCCTGAGGCCTTGGAGGCAGGAGGGGTCTTGGAAGAGCAGGGCAGCTCAACCATTCTGTAACTCTCTTACCAAGGTCTAAGGAAATCTCAATCAGCACCTGCGACTACTGCCTTTTGTCCCAGTGTTGTCCACTGGTCAGACATAATCCCTGCTTCCAGCACAGCCGTCTCCCAAAGAGGCAGAGAGAAGAGAAAGATGGGGCAGTGGCTTTGGTGTCACTTTCCACCCACCTGCAGAGTTCCATCACTGCTCCATCTCACCGGCGCTTTTCTCTGGGACTGACTCATGACAGGGCCCTTCAATGTCCCTTGGCACAGAGCTGGGTGAGGAGGACCCCTCGTCTAGGCCATCCTTAGTTTTGCCCACATCTCCAGGAAATAATTTGGATATTCTCTGGGGGAGAAAAAGTCCCCTGTTGTGTTTTTTAAGTCATTCTCCTGGCTCAGTGCCTGTAGCTCAGTGATTAGGGCGTTAGCCACATACACTGGGGCTGGCGGGTTTGAGCCCGGCCCCGGCCTGCTAAACAACAACGACGGCCATAACAAAAAAATAGCTGGGCATTGTGGCAGGGACATGTGGTCCCAGATGCTTGAGAAGCTGAGGCAAGAGAATTGTTTGGGCCCAAGGGTTTGGGGTTGCTGTGAGCTGTGATGCTGCGGCACTCTACCAGGGGCAACATGGTGAGACTCTGTCTCAAAAAAAAAAAAAAAAATTGTACTCCAGCCATCAGCTTCTCCTAACCATGAGCACATTGTCACTAAGTCACCCCCAAATCCCAGCAGCTCCTTGATTCCTGGATACCACCTACTGAGTCAGAAGTCCTCTTATCTCTAGGAGCGGGCCCTGTGCTGGGCAGTATTCCCATGAGCACCCCAGGTTAAGAGGCACCAATTTGAAGTGCAGAATTCAAACTCTGAGAGCACAAATATATGATGTGCATGTCAGGGGCAGATGTTCTACGTGGCCACAGCACTTTCTCCTGGTGTCCAGGTAGCACTTTCCTGAGAGCCACCAGCAGTTGGTGAAAGCTGACAGGTGGGCCTAGCTCACTTTCTTGCCCTATTGAGGGCCAGACTAAGCCTGATGAGAGTGGGTGGCTTTATACCAGGTGGCTATTGCCTACAACTTCATATCTTAAAGCAACAAGCAAATTTATTATCCCATACAGTGTCTGTGGGTCAGAGATCTGGGAGTGGCTTGGCTGGGTCGTTCTGGCTCAAGGTCTCTTTGCAGGCTGCAGCCAGGACGTTGGCCAGGGCTGCTGTCTCATCAGAAGGCTGGACTGGGGCTGGAGGACCTGTTTCCATACTCACTTGCAAGGCTGTTGGCAGGAAGTCTCAGTTTTGCCCTACAGGGATCACTCCACAGGGCTGCTGAGTATCCTTACACAAGGGTGGCAGGCTTCTCTTATGATCAGTGATCCCAGGGAGAGAGTGCAAGGAAGAAGCTATCTTTCACAACCTCGTCTTGGAAGTCACACTCTGTTACTTCATTCACATTCTGTCAGAAGCAAATCACTAAATTCAGCCCAAACTCAATGGGAAGGGAGTTAAGCTCTACCTCCTGAGGGAGATTTAGAGACCTTGTGGACACATTTTAAAATTGGCACAGCCACATTTCCCTTTCTTCTCTTTCCTGTCTTTTCTATCCAAATGACACCCATCCTCTGAGCCTGCCTGGCTCCATTAGAACACTTTCCCCAGGTTCTCTGAGGCCCTTTGTTGACAGTGACCCTCTTCCCACTGCTCACCAGACACCTGCTGGTTTCTCGTCAGTCAGTTGGCCCTCTGCAAGCATGGGGCTAGGAGGAGATGGGCTCTCAGATTCTGTCCTCACTATAACTAATATCTAAGATCCTTAGTGCTTAAAAATAAACTATAAGCAGCGGAGTGAGGGGATGGGAGTTCCTGTTAACACCTCTTCTGAGACATTAGAGACAATCCAAAACACTTTCCAGGTTGGCCCTGGCAGTGGCAATGTCCTCAAAGGCCTGGGCCCACTTTCCCCTGGCAGATCAAGGGGATTGTTCTTGGCTAAGCAGTGGCTGAAGAGATGGCATTTCTGCATAGGGAGGGGGGCAGATGTGGCCTGAGCTTGGGATGCTTGATGAGAGGAAATCACCTCTGGAAGGTGATGGTGGAAAGGCTCTGTCTGTGATGAGTCTGGCCGGACCCAGCTCATTCTATTTTCCCATCCCCTGTGCCTGGCACCCAACCAGGCCCCAAGCAGGTGCTCAGGAGACAGCTGCTGAGTTAACCCACATTGGAGCATGGACTCTGGGCTTTCTGGGTTTGGCTAATCAAGTCTTGGCTATGCAAGACCCAACATATACAAAGCACAGCTGTCCTCCCAGTGGAAAGCAGCCTACACCCCATGCTGCCACTCACAGAGACCGCCTGAGCCCCAGGCTCCCCAGCCTTCTTGCCTCATGTCATCATTGACCCCAAATGCAGGAATGGCCAGAATGACTCTGATGTAGCAAAGCCATCTGATGCCACTGCCACCAGCAGTTTACTCTAAGGCTGCTCTTGCAGTAAGGGAGCCTTGGGGGGCCTGAGACGGTCCTGGAACTGGGGCAGCAGGACTCATACCTGTCACACTCCATCATACTGTGGCCAGGGTAGCTAAGACAGGGAGAGGCATACAGGCAGTGACAGCACCCCAGGGCCAAGGAGCTACTGCTGCAACTGAGTGGAGGGAAACAACTGATCCCATTAAGACCTGGCTTGTCCACCTGACCAGGGCCTTCTCCGCAGACCTCACCCTCTGAACTCTCCAAGCCTCAGTTACCCTCTGGGCTTGTCCATTGCATGTGTGGTACCACAACTGGGCTGCAGCCCTAGTCAGATGCCCAGGGGCTGCCTCCAGCTTCTCTCTGTCCTCAGCCACGGGGCCTAGTCAAAGCCACCACTCAATAGAGTCCTAGCTGGACCACTTCTCACACCTCCACAGATAGCACCATCTTCCAAGCTCCCTGCCTCTCTCATGGGTGATCGGAAATCTCCCAGAGCTCTTCTGGCCCTGCCCCTCAGTGCCTTCCCCATTCAGCACAGTGATCTTTCTAGAAGGGAGACCAGGTCCTGGCCACAGCTCTGTTTAAAATCTCCCAGACACCTGTTGGGCCTGACCTCCCACTATGGCCTGTATAACCCAGAAGGACTCAGAGCCTGCCCACCCCCCAGTAGGAGGTACCAACCCTCGAGGTAGAGTATACAAGATGGGGTGATTTGGGTACAAAAGCTTTTGGGTGGGGATAAGAGTGCAAACCACCTGTGGTTGCAGGGTAGATACACATGTCTCATGGATCAAGTGGTCATGGAAAGTTACCAGAAGTCTGTGTGCCTGCAGCCATCAGGAAGGAGGAAGACGTGGATGGAAGGTGGGTTCAGGAGACACACACAGAGGCCACAGGAGGTCTCTGAACAAGGACTTGGGCTGCAAGGTGAGCAGAGACCTGTGACTACTGCAGAAGCCACTAGATGGAAGGTCAAAGAGACCTGGCCCAGGACAGCTGCAGCAGTACATACACAAAGCTTTACTGAGAGAGCAGCCGCATGCCAACTGCAAGCACTGACCTTGAGAGTGGGATTCTGGACAACCCATCAGCCACTCAGGGATGACAATGGCGTCCTTGCCTCTCCCTTGCCAAGTGTTCCTGTCCACTTCAGAGAGCAGCATGGGGCGGGGCTTTCTCAGAAGACATCTGACTAGGCAGCCACATGGGCCTAGGCCTCTCTGCCTAGGAGGGAACCTGGCTGGGCCTGAAGATGGTCCCACCCTCAGGCTCTAGGCGCAGGGAGGGTGTAGGGAAAGAATTGAGGCCCCAGAACCCCTCAGCCAGGGCCTGCTACATGTCCTATGGCTCAAGTGAGGGGCTCTCACTGCAGCCCTTCCTCTGTTCCTGCCCTGGCAGATGAGGGCTGTGATCCTCTGGGACGCAGGGGCTCTGGGCCCCATCTGCACTTCTGTGCTGGCAAATGCAGAAGAATTAGCCCTGCAGCTTCCTCCCCCTAATCCCCTCCCCCACTCCAAATACCTTGGAATCAAGAGAAAAGCCGAGTGGACATTTTGAGTCTAATTTTCTTCAGCTGTGTGTGCGTGTGTGCGCGCGTGCGTGCTCTCGGGTGCAGAGGCTTGCAAGGAAACCTTTTGAACCCCAAATATCAGAGCTGGAGGCAGTGCAAGATACGTTAGTTCAGCTGCCACTATGTACGGATGAGGTAAACCAGGCACAGAAGGCGGAGAAGACCTGCCCTTTATCCCATGGAGAGACCAGGCATAGGCCACCAGATGCCCGGCTGTCTCACACCCACCCCCACAGTCTTGAGCCCCAAGAAGGTGATATGACACAGGCACCAAATCTTGAGGGCTTGTATGACCCTAGGCTTGTATGACCCTAGCCTAGGCCCTAGGCTGGCCTGGGCTTGGGAGGCCCATAGCACAAACTGGAAAGGTGCCAAAATTCCATCATGGTGCCCAAGACCAGCTCTGGGCCCCCCATCCCCAGCCTGCATGGCAACCCCATCCGCCTCTAGGCTAAGTCTGGAGTCCACCCAGCCCCACAGCTCCTCCAGCCAATTCTCACGTGTCACTTGTCTCTGACAGACAGCAAACCCCTCCAGTCTGTCTGTCTCCCCCTGTTCTCCCCCAAATGGCTAGAGAGGCGGGCGTGGGGGCACACAACAGGTGCTCTGGGGGGCAGGTGGCACTAGCTGATTGACGGCACCCCATGTGCGGTGAGGGGGTGAGGTATGGGGGACAAGGAACTGAGAACCATCCTTCCCAACCACTGCCTGGGAGCCTCTGTTAAAAACAACAGTGACATTCTCCTTGGCTTAGCAAGCCCAGTAAGAGTGGCTCCAAGGAGATAGCATGCAGGCACACAGGGGTGGGACTGTGGACTCTCACTGTAGGGAGTGTTAGGAAAATCTCTGTGCTTGGGAGCTTAGGGTCAGAGGTCACAGGGTCAGGTAGAGCTAGAGTCAGCCCATTACACGAGCAGTCAGCAGGACCTACCAGCTGCTGGTCAGATGTGCCCTATCCCCGCCCACAACTGGAACCTACATTTTGTTCAGACCAAATTCATGTTCATACTTTAAAAAGTCAGTTTTCACAATAAAACCACTCTTTCCTAGGACTGTGGTCATCCTTTTAAGTGCACTCACTTTAGGTAGGTTTCAGCTAGCACTGAACACCTTTGGATAAAACTCCACAAAACAAGAGGCTGGGGAACAGCTCTGTGTCCAAGAGCAAAGACTAGAGGAACCAGCCAGGGGACATCCACACCGCACAGCTGACAAGAGACACAAGAAAATGCCCACAACGTTTGGGATACGTGTGTCTTTCCTACTTTAGTGTAAGCCCCGGGCAGTCTGGGTTCTGGTTTCAGCGGTGTCTGTGAAGTGACTCCGATGGCCTGACTTGCACCGTGGGAAGTGGATGCAGGGAAGGTGTCCCGCGGAGACCAGGATGACTCCACTCTTCTCTGTCCTGTCTCAATCGCTCCTCCCCAAGCGTGGGACGTGAGCCTTGCAGGGGTCCCCAAGGCGCAGGGAGCCCAGCCGGGCCAGGACTGCAGCCTTTCCCTGCTCCTCTCAGGAAGGAGTAGAGCGACAGTGCTCCACGTGCGGCTGGAGGTCAGGACAGAGGCTGGGTGAGACGGCGGACAGGGACGTGGGTGCCACAGCTCCCCGGACTCCTCTCCCAAAGTATAAGTTCCAAGATAAAACCATTAAAAATTGCAAGGCAGAGACGGCACGTCATGCAACACCGAGTGTGCCCCCCACCCCGAGCATGGGCCCCGTGTCAACGGTTGCATCTGCCTCCGGAACGGCGGATAGGAGACCCCAGGAGGCGGCATAGGTGGGACGGGCCCTGCACCTCCGTCGCCGCTCGGCGCCTGGGTAGGCCACCTGGGCTTCATTCCTAAAGGTTAGAGAGGAAGCGAAGCTCTCGGTGCTTGAGAAGGTGACAGCATTTTCCCATCCCTTCCGGGTTGAAGGCCGCCCCTGCAAACTCCGGGCTAGTCGCTCCCGACTGTAGGTCTGTGCGGAAGGACCAGCTGACCCGGCCAGGCCGCTGGTGTCACTCGCTGGAGTGCCCTTGGGGACTTGTGGATGGCCCATGGAGCTTAGACACTAAGCGTGAGGTGGGGGCAGTCAGGGTACCCTGCGCACATGGTGACCAGCAGGCCCTGCGGCCCCTTTTGGGGTCCCCACAGGAAAGTCCCCTTGTTCCCTGCACGGGTGTTTGTAATGACAACCAGGAGGTTCTCGGCAGAGTCCCGGGGGCTCCAGGTACATCTCGGCCTTCTGCAGCCTCTGTCCAGCCACTGCAGGAGGCCCCGAACCTGGGCCGTGGATCCTCGTAGAAACACTGGCCAGCCCCGTCTGTTTCCGTGCCTGGGGTCTGCGCAAGGCTTGCGAGGGATAGAAGTCGCTTCCCACATGCTCGTGGGGTCCGCCCGGGTCACTTGCGCTCGGCTGCGCCCAGAGGCCCCCGAGGTGGGGGGAAGGGCGGTGCCTCCGATGGGGGGGCAGGGGCGGGTGGGGGCGCTGCGTGTGGCTGTGGACTCATGTGGCCAATCCAAGCCCAGGTGGCAGCCAAGCCAGCCCCCGTCAGCCAATGATAGAGTGCGCCACATCGTTTTCCTTGCCTAGCCAATCTGTGCGGTGGTCCGCGGCTTTCCCGCTGTCCAATCAGCAGCAGGGTAGCCGCCACGTCACCCAGGTCTGGGGTGGTCTGCTTGCACTGCGGCAGTCTCTGGCCAGAACAGTCGCCGCGTCACCTCGTCGGGTTTTTCCTCAGCTGGCTCCTCAGCCTATTTCGCCTCAGTGCGCTTCTCCTCAGTTGAGTTCGCCTCAGCGCGCTTTGCACCTGGGTTCCCTCAAGCGCTGTTCTCAGAGAGGTCCTCCTCCGCGCATTTCACCTCAGCGCAGTTCTCCTCAGTCCGGTGCTCTGCAGCGCGGTTCTCTTCAGTCCAGTTCTTCTCAGTCGGGTCCTCTGGAGCGCGGTTCACCTCAGTCTGGTGCCCGGTATGCGGTTCGCCTCAGTCTGGTCCCTGGGGCGCAGTTCTCCCAGTCTGGTCCCCCAGAATGCGGTTCTTCTCAGCCCGGTCCCCGGGGCGCGGTTCGCCTCAGTCCGGTCCCCGGAGCGCGGTTCTCCTCAGTGCTGTCCCCGGAGCGCGGTTCTCCTCAGACCTGTCCCCGGAGCGCGGTTCTTCTCAGCCCGGTCCCCGGGGCGCGGTTCGCCTCAGTCCGGTCCCCGGAGCGCGGTTCTGCCTCAGTGCTGTCCCCGGAGCGCGGTTCTGCCTCAGTGCTGTCCCCGGAGCGCTGTTCTCCTCAGACCTGTCCCCGGAGCGCGGTTCTTCTCAGCCCGGTCCCCGGGGCGCGGTTCGCCTCAGTCCTGTCCCCGGAGCGCGGTTCTCTTCAGTCCTGTCCCTGGAGCACGGTTCGCCTCAGTCCTGTCCTCGGGGCGCGGTTCTCCTCAGTCCTGTCCCCGGAGCGCGGTTCTCCTCAGTCCTGTCCCCGGAGCGCGGTTCTCCTCAGTCCTGTCCCCGGAGCGCGGTTCTCCTCAGTCCTGTCCCCGGAGCGCGGTTCTCCTCAGTCCTGTCCCTGGAGCGCGGTTCGCCTCAGTCCTGTCCCCGCGGCGCGGTTCTCCTCAGTCCTGTCCCAGGAGCGCGGTTCTCCTCAGCCCGGTCCGCTGAGCGCTGTTCGCCTCAGCCCGGTCCCCTGAGCGCTGTTCGCCTCAGTCCTGTCCCCGGAGCGCGGTTCTCCTCAGTCCTGTCCCCGGGGCGCGGTTCTCCTCAGTCCTGTCCCCGGAGTGCGGTTCTCCTCAGTCCGGTCCCCGGAGCGCGGTTCTCCTCAGTCCTGTCCCCGGGGCGCGGTTCTCCTCAGTCCTGTCCCCGGGACGCTGTTCGCCTCAGTCCGGTCCCCGGAGTGCGGTTCTCCTCAGTCCTGTCCCCGGGGCGCGGTTCTCCCCAGTCCGGTCCCCGGAGCGCGGTTCTCCCCAGTCCGGTCCCCGGAGCACGGTTCTCCTCAGTTCTGTCCTAGGAGCGCGGTTCTCCTCAGTCCGGTCCCCGGAGCGCGGTTCTCCTCAGTCCGGTCCCCGGAGCACGGTTCTCCTCAGTTCTGTCCTAGGAGCGCGGTTCTCCTCAGACCTGTCCCCAGAGCGCGGTTCTCCTCAGACCTGTCCCCGGAGCGCGATTCTCCTCAGCCCTGTCCCCGGAGCGCGGTTCTCCTCAGCCCGGTCTCTGGAGCGCGGTTCTCCTCAGTCCTGTCCCCGGAGCGCGGTTCTCCTCAGTTCTGTCCCAGGAGCGCGGTTCTCCTCAGATCTGTCCCCAGAGCGCGGTTCTCCTCAGTGCTGTCCCCGGAGCGCGGTTCTCCTCAGCCCGGTCCCCGGAGCGCGGTTCTCCTCAGCCCGGTCTCCGGAGCGCGGTTCTCCTCAGCCCGGTCCCCGGAGCGCGGTTCTCCTCAGTCCTGTCCCCGGAGCGCGGTTCTCCTCAGTCCGGTCCCCGGAGCGCGGTTCTCCTCAGCCCGGTCTCCGGAGCGCGGTTCTCCTCAGCCCTGTCCCCGGAGCGCGGTTCTCCTCAGTCCTGTCCCCGGGGCGCGGTTCTCCTCAGCCCGGTCTCCGGAGCGCGGTTCTCCTCAGCCCGGTCCCCGGAGCGCGGTTCTCCTCAGCCCGGTCCCCGGAGCGCGGTTCTCCTCAGCCCGGTCCCCGGAGCGCGGTTCTCCTCAGTCCGGTCTCCGGAGCGCGGTTCTCCTCAGTCCTGTCCCCGGAGCGCGGTTCTCCTCAGTCCTGTCCCCGGGGCGCGGTTCTCCTCAGCCCGGTCCCCGGGGCGCGGTTCTCCTCAGCCCGGTCCCTGGAGCGCGGTTCTCCTTAGTCCGGTCAGCTGGAGCGCGGCTTGTCTCAGCGCTCCTGTGGGGTCCGAGCGCGGTCACTACCGGAGCCAGCCTACCGCGCGGGATGGGCAGTCGCCAGTGGCCTGAGGTGAGCAGCGGCTCGCGCGCTCTACCCCGTGCCTCCCCAAGACCACCGCCGGGCTGAGGCCCGAGTTTGGGGTCACAGCCCTGGCTGGAGTCCCAAGTTGGGATCTGAGTCCAGGTCAAGGGTCAGCGCAGTGGTTCCGAGGCACGGCCGAACTGGGGTCGGAGTCGGTGAGCAGCGGCGGCGCTCTTGAGTCTGGCTAGCTGGGGTTCCGTGGCTCTGGGACGGGAGGCGGGAGTGCACCGTGCGGTCGGGTCTGGGTCGGGCCCAAGTTGGGACGGGCACCTGGGCTGGAGCCGGTGGTGTGCACGTGAGGCCCAAGTTTGAGTTGGAATCGGATTTGGGTCTGGAGTCTGTGTGTATCTGAGCCGAGGGTGATTTGGGGTCTGAGTCAGCCCGGGTCTCGAGCTGGCATCATGGTTTCAGGTTGGGCGGTGCTGGGATGAGGGTCAGTTTTCTAAGTTGGGGATTTGAATGTTTTCTGGAGTCCACATCACGGCCCAGAGTGGGGAGCCCGGGTTGAGATCACAGGGTTAGCAGTCTGAGGTGGTGACTGGAGTCAGGGTCCAGAGCCTGCCCTTGGTTCAGGGTCCCAAGCAGGGAACTCTTAGTTGGATCAGGTTCTGAGTTGAAAATCGGGAGTTGGGGTTAGAGGTCTTAGAGGGAGATTGGATGGGTCTCAGTGTGGGCAGTAGTCCAGACGGGTTGAACTGTATGTTTTGGGCATGAAAAGAATAAGTCATATAGGTAGAATAGTTTTTTTTTTTTTTTGATTATCACAAAGTTAAAAAAATTTCCTAATATTTATATATACACACACCTGATGTACCTTTACCAATCCCTTTCTTTACTGTGGTACCCCTTACTGCTAGACCAAGAGCTCCCGGAGGGGAACTCTGTTTTTTTCTTTGCTGCTTGACTCACACCCAGCCAAGAGCCTGATACACTGCCTTGCTTAGGCAATACTTGTTGAAGGAAAGCAGGCAGGCAGGATTAACCAGATTTCTATGGTGTCTCAAACGATCCATTTCTGCACCTGTTTTCCAGATACTCACTAGGAGAAAAATTTAAGGATTGAGTTGCCTGATTATGGTTCTATTTTAATGTGTTTCCAAACAAGCTGAAGAAAAAAGTGGTTCTGTTTCAGGATTTATGCTCTAGCTAGAAGGATCTTTTTAAATTGTGAATCAGAGCATATCCACATTCAAATAAAGACAGCACAAGAAAAGAAAATTATGAGCCATTCTCCTTATGAATGTAAATGCGGGAGTTCCATGTATAATGTTAGCTAACCGAATCCAACAGTATCTTAAACAACAATTCTTAAACAAGTGAGATTTCTCCTAGGAATGCTAAGATGATCCAATATCTGAAACTTTATCCGTGTAATTCACCACATTAAGAGACTACAGGAGAAAAGCCATATGGTTCTCTCAATAGAGGCAGAAAATTTATGTGATAAAGTTTAACGCCTATGTATGATTTTGGGGTAGGAGAGGACCAGTTAGTAAGCTGGGACTAGAATGGAACTTCCCTAACTTGATACAAGTTATATAGGAAAGCTTTTCTTTCCTGTAAACTAAGTAGAGAAACTAAAACTTTCTTTAAAACAAGGAGTGAGCCACAGTGCTCTCCTGGCCATTGCCTAATGTAAGAAAGAGAAATGGAGATGTCAGGATTGTGTAGCAAGTGATAAAAATATAACTTAGCTCATAGAATAGATTGTCTATACCAGCATTCTCAAGCATGTTAGTGCTAGGATCCTTTGTAATTTTTTCTTTTTGAGACAGTGGGGTAGGGCACCAGCCCCATATGCCGGAGGTGGTGGGTTCGAACCCAGCCCCAGCCAAAAACTGCACAAAAAAAAAAAAAAAAAAAAAAAAGACAGTGTTTCACTTTGACCCCTGGGTAGAGTGTCTTGGCTCACAGCTCACAGCTCACAGCAACCGCAAGGGATCATCTTGCCTTAGCATCCCCACTATCTGGGACTACAGACACCCACCACAATGCCTGGCTAGTTTTTCTATTTTTAGTAGAGATGAGGACTTGCTCTTACCTTGGCTAGTCTTGAACTCCTGAGCTGGAACAATCCACCTGCCTCAGCCTTCCAGAGTTGCTGGAATTACAGGCATGACCCAAATGTGCCCGGCTCCTTTGTATTTTTTAAAATTATTGAGGCTCCCAAATGGGCTTTTCTTGATATGGGTTATGTCTGTTGATAGTTACCTTCTTAGAAATTAAAACTGGGAAAGGTTTAAAACAGGACTTGATATGCATGTTATACACTGGGATCATGCTGCCTCTGGAATATTTTTTAACCCTGTGAGAGTGAAACTACAAAAGGCAAATAATATCTGACTATTATTATGAAAATATTTTTGACCTTTCCAGAGAGTCCCCAGACTATACTTTGAAGACTGCTGAGTTATAACTGAAGAGAAATTTCAAATTTCAGAGAGATTTGGATATATGATCAATGTATCCAAAACAAAAAGCAAACATAAACCACATTCCTTTATGTCAATGGTTAGTGACTAGAAAAAGTTTAATACAGATTAAGCTAGCAGTCAGAGTAGCAACAAAATTTATACCAGGTCTAAGAATTAACAAAGAAGACTCTTATAAAAAAAAATTAAAACCCTATTGGGAGATAAAAAGGAGTATTTTTTGATGTGCAGAGACATTTCATTTTCTAAGAGCAACTTAGCATTAGAAAGATGTCAGAATTTTCCGAATCTGTAAATTCAAATAGGACTTCGCTCAGACTTTTAGTTGGAGGTTTTGAGGAACTTGGCAAACATTCTAAAATGCACATGGAAGAAAAAGATGTACAAATGCCAAGTAAACTTTGAAAAAGAAGAACAGAGAAAGAGGACTTCTGCTGGCTAACCCTAGGCCACACTCCAGGTCTCAGCATTCAGAGCCATGTTGTGACAGAGATCCAGAAGAGAGCTCAAAGGCAGCCCCAAGTTCAGAGGAAGGTGACACATGCCCCCATGTATCAATGGGGACCATTCAGAAGATGATGTTGGAAAGCTATCCCCTTTAAAATATGGATTCCTAACTGAGCCCCTAGAAAAAGTGGGTTTCCAATGTGAAGATTTAGAAGTAAAAGTCAGTTGAGGTTTAATAGGAGAAAACTATGAAGAGTAGTCTCTGGGCCCACAGGGGTCTTAAACAGGTTTCAGACAGCACAAACTTCAAGGCAAAATTTATGACCTTGAATACACGCAAATTAAGGATTTCTGTTAAACAGATCCATCAGGGCAAAGGTTAAGGCCGTTTTCATAATAATGCTAAGAAATGATTTCCCTTTTCCATTCTCACTCTCATAAGTTAACTTTGCCCATGCCACATTACAAGATTATAGAAACAACTAAAACTTAATGAGGGAATAGCAGCCAAAATGAATGAAAGCACTGCAAATCATTAAGGAAAAGATAGGAAGATTGGCAGTTTATAGGACGGACAAATAAATGAAAATCTGTCCAAGCCCCTAAGTCATCAGAGACATGCAAAGGAAAGCAATAGTTATTCTTCATAGGAGCAGCATTAGAAAGTGGGATAAGGCCAAGTGTTGGCAGAAGGCAGGGAACAAGCCTTCCAGTGTGCTGCAGGTGGGGACAGAGACAGGCACAGACATTCTGGAGAGCCAGCCAACACTTCTTCCTCAAATAAAATATTTTATACCTGCGGCCCAGCAGTTTCCCTCCTGAGTAAACATGCTGGAGCAGTTCTTACCCAGAACAACAAGAGGCTGTGTGTACATGCTCAATGCAGCATGGCCTGTGGGGGTGGGCTCTTGGAGCTAGCCACTGTGGTTAGAGCAGGAGACTAGATGTACATTTCACAAGATGGAGACGTGTGAAAACATGGTGCTGAATGACACAAACACCAACAGAATGAAGGCCTCAGTCCATAGTCATATAAGGCCTCAGTCCATAGTCATATGTTTAAATTAAAATTACATATACCCAGGGTGGTGCCTATGGCTCAGTCGGTAGGGCGCCGGCCCCATATACCAAGGGTGACGGGTTCAAACCCGGCCCCGGCCAAACTGCAACCAAAAAATAGCTGGGCATTGTGGCGGGCGCCTGTAGTCCCAGCTACTCAGGAGGCTGAGGCAAGAGAATCGCTTAAGCCCAGGAGTTGGAGGTTGCTGTGAGCTGTGTGAGGCCACGGCACTCTACCGAGGGCCATAAAGTGAGACTCTGTCTCTACAAAAAAAAAAAAAAAAACAAAGTTAAAAAAAAAAATTACATATACCCAGACACATTGTAGCAGGGTTTGCAATCACATGCACATGATGATAGGAATACATTATGCTGGAGCAGCTATCTTTTGGGGGAGGGGAACAAGGCTGCAGGACTGAGATTAAGCGGAAAAGCACAGAAAGGAACAGAGAGGCATCTTTACATAGACCTTACAACAGGGTGACAGTGTTTTGTAGGCTAAGGGCTATGATGAACTCTGTGTACTGTGCAGCACAGTCCCCAAAGCCAAGAACAAATGAATGAATGTATATGTGTCACTCTTCAGCCAGATACCCTCTAGTGGCTTCTTTTTTTTAGGAAATAAAATCCAAATTTCATAAACATTTTTACAAGATCTGCCCAGCTTCCCTCTCTAACCATGTCCTCCTCCCTCACTGAGCTCTAGCCATACCACTGTCCTTCCTATTTCTTAAACCCGATAAGTATCCCTCCTACCTCAGGACCTTTGCATCAGCCACCTGTGCCTGGCTTTCCCTTTCCTGTGATCTTTCTATGGCAATTCTTTCTCGTTTTTCAGGTTTCCTGGGAAAGTCCTCCTGAACAAGAGGGACTTCTTTCACCTACCAGATCAATCAGCCTTTTCAGTCACCTATTTCATGTCTCTGCAAAGAATGGGCTATCCTATGGTATTTTTAGTTCCTTGGACATCTTATTATTTGTTGACTGCCTGTCTCTTTTACCGGAAGGCAGGCCCCATGAGAGCGTGTCTGTCTTCTCTATAGGGTCCGAACACAGCGGGTGTGTCACACATTTCTGTTGAATGGCTTCATTGATTTGTTGAATGAATGGAGAGGCCAGGCAAGGAAAGTGTGCATCCATTTTCAGAACTGGGTGAGAAAGCAAGCAGCTTGTCAAAGTCCCGGTCCTTCAGACCAGGATTTCTTAACTGGCACACTAGTGACATTTGGAGCAGGATCAGCCTTTGTTGTGAGGAGCTGTCCTCTGTATTATACATAAGATGTTTAGCAGCCTGCCTGCTTCTACCTAGTAGATACCAACAATTCCACGATAATTGTGGTAACTAAAATGTCTCCTTTCAGACACTGCTGTGTGTTCCCTGGGAGGTACCCCAGGTGTGGACCACTGCCTTAGACTAGCTCCAAGGACTGGGATGGGTTCTCTGTTCTGCCCCTTAAACACAGCTGGAGCTGGCCCTGGCCTGCATTCTTAAACACTCATAACCACAATACCTCTATGAGAAAGACCCTGGCTCAGGCCTGGCCAATCAGAATACCCACTTTACCTGGTCAGTGGTATAATTTGAGTTTGTCAAGTACCTCCAGTCCCACAACCCATGGGCTGTCACCCAGGGCTTTAGTTGGAACTATGTTTAGGATGCAGTCTGGCCTGGATGGAGGGTGGAATGGGTCCTCTCACCTTTTCCTATTAGTGCAGACTGACAAAAGGATAGTTCTTAGCCAGAAGTTTATGATATGCTTCAGAAAGAGGAATAAGAAGGTCTGCCTCAGAACAGGCCTGGTAAGGAGTCAAAGGGGGCAGCCTCTAATACTTACTGTCTTTCCTTCTCATGCCCCCATCAGCTTTCACCTTATTCCTTCGGGGCTGGCCTGTTCTAACAGGTCTGGATCACTGATAGGAGCTTAGATAACTAGATCACAGCAGTGGGTAAGACTGGAACACAACCATTCCCTGGTGGTTCTGTGTGCAGAACTAAAAGCCTTTCTCCCAAGCCTTTCTTAGGGCTGTGGGGAGAGGTCCTTGTTTGCAATTTGAATGTGGCCTCCTTTAGGGAAGAATCCTAGCTTCTCCCAAAAGCTTTGGGCTCTACTTTCCCACCTTCCTAGGCCTCAGCCTAGAGTAGAAATGGATCTAAAAGGCCTTTCTCCTGCTAATTGTAGCAATTAACCTTAGAGAATGGGGACTGGGCATGGGGGTGGGGGAGTAGCACCTGGCAAACCAAGTAGCTCCCAGCCCAGGCCTAGCTCCCAGACTGCTGCTCAGCCAGACCCCCATGGGACTCTGGATGGCTTCAGAGGTGGGGGTGTGAGAGAGGGCTGAGGCCTGCTGTGTGCTAAGGGCAGTTGTGGCTGGAGCACATCTGAGCCACTGAGCCCAGTGGCCACATAGTTGACCCTAGGCTGTGACTTGTGGTCATCTTGGAAGAGGGCCTGATTGGAACCAGTCCCTGACTATATCTGCATGTGTGTCAGAATGTGTCAAGGAGGGCAGACAGGAGGAATATCTGGTTTTAGAAAAAAATGATTTCTATAAAGGAAGGAGCTATTTCCCAGTACGGCTGATTGGAACCCTTTCTCTGTATTTTTTCCAGAAGGGAGCTTCTGCTTCTTCCTTGAGTATGCTTGCTGACAAGGCACTTTGGCCCTGGTGCCCTTTTGGGAGCTAGGAAAGTACATGGGCACCCACTTTTTGCTACAGGCCAGGCTACAGCTGCCTTTTAACTGGTGTGCTGTGTTTACCCAACACCACACCTTCCCAGGCAGCAGTGATCCCATTTTACAGATTCAGTCATTCAAGAATTATTTATTAAAAAGTCACCAGACACTAGATACTGGCCCAGGCAGAAGGAATTTGATAGGAGCAGGGGCCTGTCTGTTCCCTGCTCACGTGGGGCTTGTGGACCAAAGGGAAGAAAAACTAACCAATGTCTGAGGACTGTTTGCATTCTCAGGATAGTGCTCTGAGGGCTGGGAATACTGAAGGTCTGTAACAGGACTGGACTAGAACTTGTCACAATCTGAGAAACTCCTTGGGAGACGATGGAGGGTGCAAAGAGATGTCTTGTGGGAAGGAGTGCATGAATGCCCAGGGAACAAAAGAAACCCGGCATTTGAACTGCCAGAGTGAGAGCTGTAGGATGAAACCAAACACAACAGGTCTTGATGCCACTGAGGGCTTTGGCCTTGTTCTGAGCACCAAGAGCCATGAATGGTCCCACTCGGGTGGCTGATCCAATTGGATCCAAAGTTGGAAAGGCTGTCTTACCATTGAGTGGACAATAGATTGGAAGGGGACAGGTGATGTAAGAATGCCAGTTAGGAGGCAACAGCAGAGAAATAGTGGCCCCTCAGGGCAGCAGCAGTGGGAATGGAGGGAAGTAGAAAACTTCCAGAGCTTTGGAGTTTTGATTGTCAGATTGTCTTGGTGATGGGCTCAATGTAAGCAGCAGGGAGGGGGATGTGTCTGGAATGACCCTGAGCTTCTGGCTTGTGCTGCTGGAAGGATAGGTGACAGATAAGGAGCCTTGGTGGAATGGGCTGTGAAACAATGAGCTGGGGGCAGGTGGCTGGAGTACAGGTCCAGCTGGACTAGAGCGACTTGGGGCTCAGCTTCCAGATGGTCTGGAAGCCCCAGGCATGGAGTAGCTTAGAGAAGCAGCATTTCAATGGCCAGACCAGGAGAGAGAACCTGCCAAGGAGACTGAGGACAGAGCCAGAGTGGTGGCAAGAAAACCAGAACAGCAGGAACAAAAAAAGAGGGCCTGCCTTAGGGTCATGATCTCAGCAGAGGTCCCAGTGGGTCCCAGTGCTGCTGATCCTCTGATTGTCCATAGTGGATGGCTACTGGCCTGCAAATGCGTCCTCTGTTGGAATGTGCTCCCTGCCCACATGACTCCCCTGCTGGCTGCATTTCCCCAGGACAGTTGGGTGAGGCCCTTCCTCACTTGGTCTTCTTTTTTACCCTTAGAACATCAGCAGTGAAGAGGACTTCCTGCTGTAGGTGTGGGGAGGAAGCTGGGTCCACTCCTCAGGGATGCTTCATCTTACTGAGGTGTTTCATAGCATGGAAAGGATGGAAAATCCCATTTGTAACACAAAGCCAAAAAAGCTGGAAAATGTCCTTGACTAGACTGAGATAAAAAAAACAAAGAGGCTGAACAAACATCAGAGACTTACAGGGGGCAGAGACCCTCTGATAGACTTCTGGAACACTGCAGTTCTTGGGCTCCAGTGCCCAGACCTGGAAGCCCATTCCCAGGAGGGCAAGATGGGAGGTCATTGCAAAGGACAGTGGCCCTCTAATCTCAGCCTCTTCCTTGTCATCTCTCTTCCCTGATTAATAATTCAGACAGCCTTCAAAGACTCAAAAGGGGTTAACTGTAAATCCTCCAACTCTTCTACTTGCTAATTTTTAAACCAAGCTGAGCTCCCAGTGCCCCTCCCAAGGCTCTGAGAGGCCAGAGGCCAGAGGCCAGGCAGACTCTGCACTGGCTTTTCAATGGGTGTGCAGGGCCTCTAACTCCCCTGTTGCCAGGAATCTGTGTGCATCTAGAACAAAGGCATCTCCATTCCCTTCCTCACCCAAGGTGTCCTGAGCCCAGACTGCATCCTGAAGCCCCATGGGGGTTTCACGGGCTTTGTTAACACGTTATAACTCCCAGATGAACCCTGAAGGCTTGCTTAAAGGCATTGGGACCCATATGTGACAAAAACCTAAATGAGGCAGTGACCTCAGAGCCACTAATCTCCTAACAGTGGGAGGGCCCATAGCTAGGAACCTGGCAGCCAGGGAGCCCTCCCCACTGATCATCAGCTGGCCACATCTACCTAAGGCTTCTGGGGTCACATCCCATCCTCAACCATTGGGATCAAATGGAAACCCCTCAAATTCTGAGAGGTGGCCCCATATACCTGCTGACATATTGATCCACACCACTCCAACCCCCCAACCCCAGCTCTTCCCAGGGAGGGAAACGGCCCTCTTGGTTTGATACATATCCCATGCCAGCTGTCTTCCTGTGCCAGCAGTAGGTGCCACCGTGTGCTCCCTAACTGCAAATGTATTGCTCTGGGCACTGTGGACTTCATTAGTTTCCACATTATTTAGTCCTCATAACAGCCCTGCAGGGGAGGGAGGCAGAGGCAGTAGACAGCAGCTCAGCCACAGGGAGTGACTAACCCAAGGCCATTAGACACTTAACATGACAAAATATAGCTTGTCACTCAGGAGACCTCTCTCAGCTGGGGAGGGCTGCCACACCCTGTTTTAACCGTGGAAAAGAGAGTCTCTGCTATGTCCTCTCCTCTCTTGGAAGCAGAGTATGAGAGGGAGGAGAGGCAGGACCGGCTTTGGGAGTGCTAACCTGCTTCATTAGCCTTCTGCTTGGCAAAGATTTTCTAAGCAGCCAGTCTCTGGGGCTAGTCATACTCATTGTTTTTTGGGTAAGACAGCCTGGCAGTGCCATAGGCTACAACAGTTAGGAGCCTTCCCCAGAGAAGGGGAAGGATGTGCAGGGGTAGCTTATCAGAAAGATGCCATAGCTGGGTACCTGGGAGGGCCAGCTGCCATCTGCAGAAGGTATTGCTTCACCTCCTTCCAGAGCTACCTGGGAACCAAATGCCACCTACCAGCTTCATGGTGCACAAGGAAGCTACTGCCTATAGTTACTCACCCTGTCCTGGTCTCAGGGAGCTGAGCCTCCCCCCTCCCCCCTTTTCTCCGCTTGCTGTCTTATTTTGTTGCTGGGTGTTTGAGAATTCAGAAGATGCTATTAGATTTCTATTTAATTCATTCATTCATTCTTTCCTTTCTGTGCAGGCCTAGTGCTGGGGCCCAGGGCCATAAGATAGGGTGCCCCAGGGCTCTCTACAGAACACAGGTAGGTAGAACAGAGGGCTCTTAGGGTGTCATTTCAGGCAGTGCTGTTCTCCCTCACTGCTTATTTCCCAAAGGTGGGCCCCTTCCACCTGCCCAGGCACCACTTCCCAAGGCCAACTCAAGGGCCTCAAGCTCTGGTGTTGGGTTGGGGGGAGCCCTAAGGGTGGCACTGAGTCTCACATCAGGGTGGGAGATTATCTGTTGGAGGCTGATAGGAAAGTCTCCCAAGGGCTGACTTCAAAGCTTGGCTTAAACTACTGCATCAAAGTCAGCAAGCTGAGCTATTTGCACATAAAGAGGGGAGGCAGGCCCTCCTCCCAGCCACCTGCATCTCTCCTCAGAGTCTCAAAGGCCATCCTGAGCAGGTTGGGTGGCCACCCTACTCCCAGACAGAATGGTTACTGGGGAAGAGGGCCTGCAGCTCAGGCCTCTAAGATTTTGCTCCAGGGCCCTACAGGCCCCCCTGCTCTATACCCAGGAGCCCTTAAGCCTTGTGGGGCCAGCCTTTGTGGCATGGCCCTAGCCCCAGCCTCCATCCTGACCTTGCTGCGTGACCTCCAGTCAGTCTTCTCCCCCTTAAGTACCTTTTGTGAGTGGGCCAGGTGGGTTGCTTTGGGAAGGAGGGCAGTACTTATGCTGGGTGGTGGGACAGCACTGAGTGTTTAACAGAGCTCAAAGGCAGGCAGCTCAGGCTGGGTTTAGATATGAGGTATGTGGAAATGAGCAATAGTAGGTGCCCCAGGGCCACAGGGCTGCTTCCAAAGCTGAACCAGGCCCAGCCTTCAGTAGAGTACCTGGCTTCAGCAGCCGTGTGGCGTGGAACCATGACACAAGGGTCACTGGCCCTATCTATATAACCTTAGCAGTGCCGCCCGGTGCAGGGCAGCCACCAGTAGAGCCTGAGCCTGTGATTCTCATGTAAATTAGTGATGGCATAGGCAGAGGCTGGGGACCAGTGTCTGTGTGGAGGGCCAGCAGCAGGTGGCAATTATTGAAGTCTCTGTGGGGAAGTTCCCCAGACACGAGAGGAAGACCCCCGTGAAGGCTGTGCGCATGACATGCTTGGATTTTCTAGAGACTTCGTTTTCCTTGTCTAAACAGAGGTGGCATGGCACCTTCCTCTCAGATCAAAAGGCCCGGTGTGAGTGGATGCACCCTTGGTAGGCATGGGAGTAGCACCCCCATCCCCCTTAGGAGCCCTTTGCACAGGCCCAGGGGAGCTGTGTGGGGTCTTTCCAGCTTGGCCTCCCCCCGTCCCACCAGGTCCCCTGCCTGACCCCAGCATACTCCAGCCCCAGAAGCACTAACAACTTGTTGCAGCTGAGTGGAGCTTGTGCCTGCTGGAGCCGAGAGGGGTGCTGACCCCTCCCTCACATGGGGAGACATCAAAGGAAAGCAGGAAGCAGCAGGCACTGGCTGACCCCCAGCGGGTGAGAGAAATGCAGCCTTATGGCTCAGCCCTGGTGGCTGCTGGGGATTTTCCATCCCACCAGGATTTCCGCAGGACACCCCAAGTCCAGCCTTTGAGGTTTCTCAGGAACCAGAGTTTGAGCTGGTGCCTGTTGGGGCAGGGCAGAGGGGCCAGACTAGGGTTGGGGCATGGCCAGGCACTCTCAGAGACCCCTGCCCTCAGTTTCCCCAAGACTTGCTGGCTGCTGAATTCCAGACCCAAACCCAGCCCAGGCTCAGGCCTGGCATGACACTGTATTCTGGGCTCTCTGGGACCTGGCTGGTGAGGGGAGGTCAGTTTTTGCAGGGGCCTGAGGAGAATGAGGAAGGAATATTTGCCTCTCCCTCCAGCCATACCTCTTTAACAGAGTCCATCAAAGAAGGCTGCTCTAGATGCATCTGGGAGGAGACTATATAGAGAGGACTGGCCCAAGTCCCAGGTTGCCTGGGACAGCCCTTTCTAACATGCTGCACCAGCTCCAGTGCAGACAGGGACCCGCATTGACAGCTGGGCATACACAGTGTGTACTGATCTTTCAGAACTAGCCGAGTGGCAGGCGAAGACAGGCTTGGCCACCCCTGCCTCTGCGCACAGCTCTCATCTAAAGCTCTAAGAGGCCCAGATACTTGTCACTTCTGAAAGCTGAGAGGAAGGAGGCCAGAGATTGTGGCAACACTGGCTGAAGAAAAAAATCACACCTGTCCTAGCACCAGGGTGCTCACTGTCTAACCTGGGCTTAGACAGCTTTCTGTGCTTTGTGGAAGAAGCTGACTTCCAGCTTCAAGTGGTTTGTGTGCTAAGGTTTACTTGATACCCCTGACGCAGGGCATCTTAAGCTATTTTGTGGTATCCCTGTTCTCTAGAGCTGGGGCTGCCAAGTTTTGGCCCTGAGCTCTTTCTCTCACCTCAGCATTCACAGGCCCAACCTTGTCCTTGCCTTTATCTACCAGGAGAATGGACCAGGCCTGCTTGACATAGACTCCAGCCTTTAGCCAGAAGGCATAGTAGCTCTGAGTCTCTTCTGCTGCTCTGTAGAGGTGAGCAGTGGGGCTTGCTTCATATGGGATGCATGTTTACAGTTGGAAACCACTGGGTCTGGTTGAAATTGGGGCTGTCTAGATAGGACATCCATGCTTGGTTAGCAGTCATTCTTTATGCACACAGAGCCAGGCCTGAGACAGCCACACTTATGTGGAAAGTGCCAGAAGCCAGGGTCCTGCTCAGGTCAGGCTGGCTGTCCTCGAAGGAAGGTGCTGCCCAAGGCTGGGGGTGCATAGGAGAGTCTACACTGGAGGAGGCAGGGGTGTCTATTGGGAATTACTTCAAAACAATCACTGAGACTTGGCAATGCAGGGGTTCTGGGCATAGGTATCTAAGTCTCCCAGTCAGGGGTTGGGGTTCCCTGGCTCCACTGATAAGCCCACATGAGCATGCTCCTTCCCTAGCCAAGAGTGAACGGTAGTGGCAAAAAGGCACTCAGCATGGAGGGTGGGAAAGTGGGCCCAGAACTCAGGTACATTTTCTCCATGGAGAATGCAGGGACTCTACTAGTCCAGGTGCTCATTGAGTCCCACATGAATTGGGAGTTGGCTTGTCTTACTTTGGGAGTAACCGTGTCCTTCTGTGCCCAGGTATCCTATTCCCAGGAAGGGATGGCTATGTGAAGGCCATTCTCACTGCTTCCTGGGAGGATACTTGCCTGCTGGCCATTTGGGCAATCTTAGAGCACCTCCCCGGGGCCCCAGACTGAAGACCTGAAGCCCACTTGAGGACCCTGAACATAGGTGTTTGTGTGGGCTTGTCCCCTCACCCTGAGTGGAATGACTCCAATTAGCTACTTACCCTCCTTTAAAAAGCCTCCTGTCATGCACTACATGGAAGGGTCACAGCTCTAGTTATCTGTTGGTCCTCTCACTGCAATTGTGGGACTAGTGTCTCAGGTTTGGATTTGAGCAACCTGCTGGTGTGGCCTGTCAGGTGGGAGGTGCACTGGGCTTCTAGATGAGGGCTTCTTATTCAGGGTGCACCTCTACATAAAGGAGATTCTCAGGCACCCACCTATCCCATGCTCATGTGCCATGATGTGAATGAGCTGCATGTGTCATGACTAGGCTCTTGAAATGTGAGACAGGTCAATACTTGGTGTGCACATGCATGGGTGAGACATAGATGGACTGAAATGGTGTCCGTGTTGATGAGTTGTGCCAGCCATTCGCATGAAGGGGGGGCATTCTATGTAGATAGAATAGGGCAGCCCCTTCCATGCCTGAGTAGCCCCATCAGACCTTCTGTGCCAGTAGGAACCCCTCCCTGGAAACTGTTACTCCCACAGGTTGTGTCTAGAAAATATGATCACCTGTGAGGCAGGGATGGGGAAGTTGTAAATGAAAAACAAAAAATAGCAGCTGACCCTTAAAATTGGGAGCCATTTCAACTCTTACTCAAATAGCACAAATATAGTACACTGTACAGATCAGAAAAGGAAACATACTCCCTGATGTAGTACAAGTCTGTAAAACCTAACCAATGTCTCAGGGTGCTCCCTGGATGGGGTCAGTCATGGGACGCCCTGACCAGGAGACCCCAAGCCCTAATGTGTGACTGGAGCAACTGGGGTGGGAAGGCTAGGAGGCAGACCCCCTTCCTTCTCCCTGGCAGGGGTTATGTGGGACTCCTCAGCCCAGGCAAGTGTTTTGTTGGTTCCCAACTCCCAGCAAGTCCAGCCTTTCCTTCCTGCCTTCTTCAAGGAGGGCTTAGCCTTTAACTCTGGGGCCATAGTCAAGGCACAGTCACTCTTTTGCTGAAAAGTCACTAAGGGACATGGAAAAGGCATCAAATCTGCTTTTCTAATGCGTAACGTGGAATAGGCAGAAGAGAAGGAATGGTCAGCCGGGAAGTTCTGGGACATAGTCTATTTGCCAAAGGAGCAGGTTTTCAAATGAAGAAGGCTGGGGTAGGGGAGCTGAGGGATCAGTAAGGACTGTCCCCACATCGCCCACTAAACCTTGTCTTGTGCTGGCAGCAAGCCCCAGGACTGTATACACACATCTGGGCCACCTTGGAAGAGAGACTGCAGGGAGAGAAACAGAGTGGACCCTCCAGCCTAACCAGCTTCCCTTTCGTTAAGTTCCTTAATGTAGTCAGAGAAGGTGCTGGGTAGGGTTGGTAACAGACAGCTGCCTGTCTCCTGGCAGAGCCCAGCCAAGCCCCAGCAGGCACTTCTCTTCCCAACCCCTCTGGCATGCCCCATTCTTCAAGGGAAACCATCCCCTTAAGAGTCAATGTGAAAAGGTCCTGGAGCTGCTGTGCCGGTTAATGAATTATTTACTCTAAACAATGTCTTGATAACGGGGAAGGATGAGTTAGTTGGTCTTGACTAAGGAGACAGGGTTGCCAAGGAAATTCTTATAAATGGAAAGAAACAAAAGGCAATCATCCATTTTTGTCTGCTTAGGAAAAATGTCACAGAGGGTGTATTTTTGGCCATCTTTTTTGTTTACAGTTTGGAAGAGAGAGGCAGCAATGATTATGGGGACAGGGAGTGGAATCTAACAAAGCTGGTCTGCCAGGTGGAACCTGGGATTATGGGGTGTAGGGCAAGAGCAACCAGCCTTGGAGGTTGAGTTCACCTGGGCTGCCCACACGTATTGAGGAGGAGTAAGGGAGAAAGGGCCCAGAGGCTCAGGCAGGCCTTTCACACTAGTTCTGAGCCAGGCAGGTGAGGGAGATGGTCCATGCAGCAACGAAGGGCCCAATTGGAAGAGTACTTTTTGAAATAAGCTGACATTTCAGGCAATTTTGTGGTGCTGGTTGGTGAGTAGGGGCTTCTTTCTGCTTTCCATCTTGCTCTATGTTATAAATCTCTGCTTCTACTCAGTAGTTTGAAGTGTTTACTCTGAACTAAGCCCTATGCTTTAACAAGTCATGTTTTAATAGGAAAACCGTCATTGATAGAATCACATGCAATTCCTAATTTTTTCCAATTACCCATTCCTGGGGAAAGCTTAGCCACTGGGCAACCAGCCAGCGTCCCAGGAACCAGCATTTGCAGATAGTAGTGGCTGATGTAGTAGCCTAGTATTTGGCAGGGAAAGCCTGCCCTCCATGAATCTGGTCTTGCAAACTAAAATGCTTTTGCCTGTAATCAGGCTGACAAGTTCTGAAGGGCCAGGGACCCTTGCTCTGCCCCTTACCTCCATGGCAGGAGCTCTCAGGTACTGGTGCATTCCTAATGCCAGCCTCCCTCCACACCTCCTTAGCTGTGATCTATTTCCTGGGAACAGGGAACCTTGGGAACCAGGGGGTCTTCAGGCTAGTGAGAGACTTGCCTTGCAAGGAGGGTAGGACTGGAGGTGTTTGAACACATAGCCTAGGTAGCAAAAGGACTTGTGGCTTTGCTGCAGTGCAGACCCAAAAACCTCCCCAGGTGCCATTATTTTAATTTTCTCTCTGGGAACATCTGCTGTCCCCAAGCATTGATTTCTTGATTTAAAAAAACTGAGATAGTCCCTTCCTTACAAATCCCCAGGAGGGTCACTGGAGTCACTGCATTTCATGGTGCCCATATTTCTCTGTGTTTTTAGAATCGTAACAGAAATGAGTGGGTTTGGGGGGAGAGGTTCTTTGTGACTAGAAACCTTCTTGTAGACTTTGAATCAGCTGCTGTGGATGGTAGATAAGAGTAGGGACATGAGCCTTAGGGGATGAGGGAGCCCCAGGAATAGTGCTAAAAGTCTTGCTTCTCTCTAAGACCTACTTTGGGTTCCCTGGGCCCCAGCACAGCCTCCCTGGAACCCTAACCTAGGTCCTAACACCTAACTGACCTGGGCACAAGTCCTTACGCATACACGCATTCCCATTTATTCATCAAACATTCACTGAGGGTCCATGACAGGCTCCACATGGATTAGACGCTAAAGATAAAAGACTGAACAGAAACAGCCAGTCTCGGCCCTCACGGGCCTTGAATGCAACTGAAGGAGCCAGCCAGTAAACTCTTCACCACAAATAAACAAACAGTTACACATTAAGAATGGGAGGGAGGTATGAGGTTCTCTCTACCTTCAGCCCAGGCTGAAGTGTAGAAGTCAGACGCTTTGAGGAGGGGGCGTTTCAGCTAAGATCCGTAGGGTAAGTCAGCCCCTTTCCCTGGGGAGGAAGAGAGAGGGTTAAGAGAGAGCTTGGTATATTTAATACTGAGGGAATATTTGAGTAACTGGGACTAGCTTTGTGACCTTGGGCCCTGGACTTAATTCCTCAAGTCTCAAGTTGATTATCCATAAAACAGGAATGATAATATTCTTCTGTCAAAGGTTACTGTGAAGATTAGGGAAAAGATGTTTATAAAGCACTCAACTCAATGCCTGGCAAACAGGAAGTATAAGTAGTAGTATTACTTTGAGATTATTCTTTAGCCTAAAGGTATGTTCACAGCCATGTGTCTTCTCCTCACCAAGTTCAGGCGTCCTCAAACTTTTTTAACAGGGGGCCAGTTCACTGTCCCTCAGACCGAGGGCCGGACTATAGTTTAAAAAAAAAAAACAACTGTGAACAAATTCCTATGCACACTGCACATATCTTATTTTGAAGTAAAAAAACAAACCGGGAACAAATACAATCACATCGCCTCATGTGGCCCACGGGCCGTAGTTTGAGAATCCCTGCTAGTGCTGGCCTAATTTAGAGTACCTTATTTTCCTGGGACCATGGACGATATGACAATAACCTCTGAGAGCAGGGACTGCATGTGTCCTGATCTTTCTGGTCCCTGGGGCCTGCACAGGGCCTGGTGTGTATGATCAGTGCACACTGAGTGGATAACAGACACATGGGAAACAATGGCAAATTCCTCATCTTCAAGAGTGAAGGAACACCCTCCCTTTCACTTGCATTCAGGGTGTTACACTGGATTTTCTAGTCCCCTTTAATTACCAGAGTCTAGACCCCTTCACATCAGCTCAGCTCAGCCTGGGACCAGTTCTGGGAAGCCCACTGGAGCTGCCCTTTACTGTTCTTAGCACATTATGAGTGGCTATTTGGAGAAGGGGGGGCAGGCAACTAGAAACCTCCAGAAGAGGCAAGTTCTTGTAGAAAAGGGCAAGTTCCTTCTAGGCTTCATAGGCTGGCCCAGCTTTTCCAACTTGGGACCATTAAGGTCAACTGGCTCCACTGCTCCCCATTCTTTGCATGCAGTTGCCTGTCCCCAAGAGCTGTCTTCTTTGTGGGAGTGAGCAGGGAACTACATGGAGAAGCCTGGGAATCACAGAGTTGGGGTGGGGGAGGGGGAGAAGGGGAAAGAGAAAAAGAGAGAGAGAGAGAGAGAGAGAAAGACAATGAACTAGATGGCTGGTGGGAGACAGGAAGATAAAGGGAGAAAGTGAAGCTCTCTGGGGGAACATTTGAGGAAAGAACACTCTTCTCCTCCCAGGTTGGCCCTCATGGCTCCCAAGGCCTTCCTCAGGTAGTTCCCTGAATCCCTCTATCTACCCTATACAGAGATCACTGGCTTCCTCCTACCCAGGCTTCATGAAAGGTAAACAAAAATGACTTTTTCTGAACCCTCTTAGGATTCAGAAATAGAATTGTTGCATAAGAATTTTTTCATAGGAGCTTTTTTTCTTTTTGAGGATCTATTTAAAAATAATCACATTATTAATGAATTTTTCTAAGGTCTCTTTTTGGAGCCCAAATTCTACTGAGGTCCAAATCTGACAAGGCTAGCATAATAAAAGAACACATATCTGTTTCATCTGTTTCATTCATGGTGGGTGCAAAAATTTTAAAGAAAATGTTAGTAATTAGGGTCCATCAGCTTTAAAAGCAGGGTTATACCATGAATGGGAGGGTACACACAACAACCTGGATGAATCTCTAAGGAATTAAGCCTTAAGAAAAAACCCAATCCCAGGAGATGACATACTGTATGATTTCATTTATATAACATCCTTGTAATGACAAAATTAAATGAAGAATAGATTAGTGGTTACCAGGGACTTAAGATTGAGTAGAGTCAGAGAGAATTGCAGGTGACTATAGAAGGAAGACCTGAAGGATCCTTGAAGGTATAGAAGTGTTCTTGGTCAATACCATCACTGTCAACATCCTGGTCATGATATTGCACTAAAGTTTTACAAGATGTTACCATTGGGGTAAGTGAGGAAAGGGGTGCGAAAGATCTCTGTGTTATTTCTTACAGCTGTATGTGAATCTACAATTACCTCAAAATGACAAATTTACTTAAAAATCATAATCTCCAGTTGTTAAAAATCAATAGTCCTACAAATATCTAGAAATGAATTTTTAAAAATATACGCTATCTACATGAACAGAGATCTAAAAAAATGCAGAGATATAATATAATTGATTTGAACACATGGATAAACCATGCCTGTTTGGTCCTAGAAAGACTAGTTTTGGGGTAAAAAAGGGTAATTCTTCCTAAATTAATCTAAATTGAATTATTTCAATAGACAGTACCAGTAGACACAATTTTGTTTTTTTTTTTCAATTCAGCAATCTAATTCTAAAGTTTTTGTGAAAATAATATGCATGTCCTATAAAATTCTGAAAGAGCAATAGCCTGTCCCCTGTGCACCCCCAACCTGGCCTAACAGCTCTGTTGTTCAACTGGGGCCATTTTTCCATTACTGTCCACAGCTTCTGGACAAGAATGGTGAGGAAGACAGATTTTAGATTTTTTTTTGTTCTAATCTAAATAATCTTATGAGGATACACTTGTAATTTTTTCTGATGCTGATACTCAAATTTACCTCCCCATTGGTCCCAGGAATCACGTTACACATGATTAAAATGAACTGAATGGTTCCTTGTCAGGTGTGTCAGTGGATTCAACTAGCTCAGTTGTAACTTCTATAGGTCAGGCACCTTTCTACGTGCTCTCCATTATTAATTTGTTTAATTTTCCCAACAACCCTACGAGGAAGGTACCTTTTGATCTCTTTTGTAGATGGAGAAATTGAGACCGAAGTTAAGTGACTCAGTTAAGGTTTAGCAGGTAGGAGATGGTGGAGGCAGAATTCAGACATGGGCTGTGGCTCCAGAGTTTGCTCTTAACCATTACCTTTGGTTATAAAGCAGTAAAGGAGAGCATCTAGCAGAGGGTAGGGGTGGGGAGCAGCATTCCTTTGAATCAGCTTCACATGGACAAGGCTGTGTTGATATAGGTACCCAGCCTAGATAAGGAAACCGAGTCACTGCTGTCCAAGTTGTGGTGTAAAGCCATTTTGGCTGGCATAGGTTATAATGGCATTCTAGCTATGTCATGGTATGGTGTCAGTTTTTTCCTTTTTGGTGGTTGGTGTGAACAGGCTGGGCTACGTGTTCTAGATTATACATATTTCTTATTGCAGGTTTTTGAATTCTTCGTGAATTAGGTTTATTTATACTCTTGTCCCCCAATAAGTTAATTCCATTTTCTTAACATGCCCCCAAATTATGATCATTCGCATATACAAAATAGCCCCAAAGTCTGGCTAGCAATCCCTGTGCACCCTTGCCTCATCTCTGCCTTAAGAGCCTTGGAAGAAGCAAGTGCTCATGTTCCCTGACATTATTAGCTGCCAAGATGAAGACTCAGTCCCAAACACACCAGCTAATCTTATGTTTAAATCTTAAGAGTGTTTAGATCTTAGGCCATGCCATGAATTCCCCTGGTTGACTGCATTGTGAAAATGAGTTTCCTGTTATTGGCTTTTAAGTAATAGAGATTGAAGAGAAGACCTGCTACATAGATCAGTTATATAATTAAAATAATTGAGCTTTGGGCTATAAATGGGCTCATCAGCAGTCCAGTGTAGAGTATAGAAATAGACATAAATTAAATGAGAGTTTGAAAATATAATAAAGGTAGCAGTTGAAATCAATGGAGACATGATGTACTCAAATAAATTGTGTTGGGACCACTGGGTAAACACATGGAAAATAAATTGGATTTGATGACTATTTATGCCAAGATCCAGATTGAAGCAAGGATTTAAATGCAAAAGAAATGAAATAAAAAATGATAAAAGAAAACAGGAGAATTTATTAAAACAATCTCAGAATAAGGAAGTTATTTCAAAATGATGACAGGGACCTAAATCATAAAAGAGTGACAAAGTTGACTGTGTGAAATTAAAAAAAAATCTGCCACCATAAAAAATATAGACAAAGCCAAAACATCCAAGACAAATTGGGATAAAATATTTTCAAGACAAATAATAAAGACCTTATAAATCAGTAAGATAAGGTCAACGATAGCCTAGGATGAAGGTGAGAAGGGGAAGGAGAGGGCAGTGTGTTGATAGAGGGAGGGTTAGTAGGGGGACCACACCTATGGAGCACATTGCAAGTCCAAGTTGGATCTATCATGTGTAGAACATAAATGTCTTAATGCTGTAATTGGGTAAATGAGGTCAAAGCTATGTTGATTAGTAGGATGTAAGTACTCCAATTTGTACAAATAATCAACACTTCGAATCCCTTAATGGCATCAATGTATTTATGATCTATGTACAAATAACTTAATAAAAAAAATTAAAAAAAAATTCAAAGGGTTTGAAAAGATGGTTTACAAAAGTGAGCAAACATATGCCGTTTTAATCATTTGAAAAGATAAAAACCCTTTTACAATAAAAGAAATGCAAATTAAAGCTCCAGCATACAATTTCTCACCTATCAAATTAGTGAAGATAAAAAATGTATCTTATGGCTCGGCATCTGTAGCTCAGCAGCTAGGGCGCCAGCCACATACACCAGAGCTGGCAGGTTTAAATCCAGCCTGGGCCTGCCAAACAACAATGACAACTACAACCAAAAAATAGCCGTGCATTGTGGCAGGTGCCTGTAGGCCCAGCTACTTGGGAGGCTGAGGCAAGAGAATTGAGTAAGCCCAAGAGTTTGAGGTTGCTGTGAGCTGTGATGCCGCAACACTACTGAGGGCGACACAGTTAAGAGTCTGTCTCAGAAAAAAAAATTATCTTATTAGTGCTACATGCACTTATTAGTGAGGGTGGGAAGGGGGAAACAGACACATTGGTGTGATACTGATAGTAATATAAATGGGGGCCATCTTTGGCAGCATCTATTGAAACATGTACAAATATTTTAATTCTGCTGGGAATGGGATGAGAGGAAGACCTCAAAGTTAATCCATTGAAAATCAACACAAAAGAGGGACTTTGCCTAACAATTGCAATCAATGTAACCTGGTTTATTGTACCCTCAATGAATCCCCAACAATAGAAAACAAGAAAAACAAAACAAAAAAAATAAAAAAAAATACATACATATAATATTATATAAAAAAAAGAAAATCGACACAAAAATTTTATGATGATTTGGGAAATTTTTTTGAAAAAATATTAATTACAAAACTATTGTTTTATCCTATATAATAACAGGAATATAGTTGCGACTATAAGCTCATTTTAGGAAAAAACCAAATTGCTTGGGAGTTTTAGTTTATTTATTTTGCAATTTTTGGCTGGGGCCAGGTTTGAACCCACCACCTCCAGTATAAGGGGCCGGTGCCCTACTCCTTTGAGCCACAGGCGCTGCCTGGGAGTTTTGGTTTATTTTTTATAACAAAACATCATGTGGTGACTCACTAGGGCATTTTTTACTTGGCAGTGGACCTTGGCGGCACTAACACAGAGATCATTTTTTGGTAGAAGTATGATAGGGCTTCATTGGTTGACAGAGGGAACCCTGCCTCACTTTTCATCTCCTTTGCTCTGCTTTGAAATGCTTATCTAGGCATTAGCCTTGAATTTTGTCTTCAGTTGATAACTGGTGTAACTCTCCCTGATCTCCAAGAAGTTCTTCAATATCACTGTCCATAACTTGATGACATCTATCTTGGCAAGATTTGTAATTTTGTATAAGTGATTTACTTTGTGTGTGTTTTATTATTTATTTATTTATTTATTTTTTGTAGAGACAGAATCTCACTCTATCGCCCTCAGCAGAGTGCCGTGGCATCACACAGCTCACAGCAACCTCCAACTCCTGGGCTTAGGCGATTCTCTTGCCTCAGCCTCCCAAGTAGCTGGGACTACAGGCGCCCGCCACAATGCCCGGCTATTTTTTTGTTGCAGTTTGACTGGGGCCGGGTTTGAACCTGCCACCCTTGGTATATGGGGTTGGCACCCTACCCACTGAGCCACAGGTACTGCCCCTTTGTGTGTGTTTTATATTGTCTTTGATTGACAAGGGACAGTCTGGGAAGAGACGAGTCAAAATAGATGTAAGGTGAGATGAGAAGGATGGAGAGAAACAATAGTGTTCAATGGGGAGGGATGTTTCAGGGGGAACTAACTTCATAAATGGTGAGTTTGTTAGTGAATATATAGTAGAACCTCTGTAAGTTGACCACCCAAGGGGCTGTAACAAACTGGTCAACATATAGAGGTGTCAACATAGGCCTACTGTACTGATATGTACGTGTGGTTCTAAGTACAGTTCTAAGAGAATTAAGTCAACTTAAAGAGGTGGTCAGTGTAGGGAGGTAGTCAATGATGGAGGTTTCTACTATATTAGAATGGTTAATGGCTATTTTTAGCTGCTCTATACACCCATCAATTAGGGATTTGTTCTATAAATCATGGCACAATGGAAAAATTCACAGATGTTAATAAAAAGATTTGCTAGATGTTTTAATATAGCTCTGCCTCCAGAATATACCACCATCTATCCTTTGAAGTGGTGCACATTGGGACTAAATGTTTACCAAGAAATGAAAGTCCCCAGTCAAAGCTGAAAGGTGTCATTACAGCATGACTGCTGTGAGAGGGCCCAGCACAGTAACCTGGTCATCATTCCATTCTCTTCAAATGCCCTGGGCTTGCTTCATGCCACAGACATTCCCTGGCCACTATGTGTAGAATTGTTGGTCACCTCCTGCCAGGCTGTAGTCCTTAGTCCTGCCCTTGGAAATGTACAAGGCTTTGATGAGTGCCCATCTGTGACTCTGTTGAGCTAATTGTTTCTTAAAGGCCCCTCTGGAGAGGTAGCTGTTTAACACCCAGCATGATATTCTTGAGCCTTCTTAAAGCCCTTCTGCACCACTACCTGTGGGCCACTTGCCAGGCATTGAGGTCCAAGTGTTCACTGGACATGGAATTGATGCCAGAAAGACTACAGTTAACAAACTGAGCAGAACAATGAGCATATCCCAACTGGGAAAAGCCCAGCCCAGTGGGCTTAATGTCCAACTGAGAGCAGAGCGCCCATGCCATATGTTACCTCAAAACATACTGGAAGCCCAACCATGAGAAAGCACTTCACCTTCATTGTTCCCAACTGTCACCTGTTCACACCTGTCTGCATCTATATGCACATCTACACATATTTTGAAACAAATTCTTCTCAGGTATACTGCACTATGATAAATCAGCATTGGATGGGCAGCTCTAAAAGAACTAGAGCATATCTATGAATGAAATTTTAAAAAGCAGAGTTCAGAGAAATATATAATATTCTGTTTGTGTAAAGGGAGGTGTATGGACACACAGGCATACACCTGTTCATATAAATTGCTTCTGGAAGGATACTGCTTTAACAGTGGTAACCATTAGAGAATGAAACTTGGAACTTAGGGGTTGGGGTGAGAGACTCTTAAATTTTTTACCATATTCAGTTTTGTACTCTGAATTTGTTTTACTGTGCATGTAAAGCCTATTTTATGATTTTTTTTTTTTTTTTTTGCAGTTTTTAGCTGGGGCTGGGTTTGAACCCACCACCTCCAGCATATGGGGCCGGTGCCCTAGTCCTTTGAGCCACGGGCACTGCCCATGATTTTTTTTTTTTTTTTAGCACAGCATTTTAGTACATAAAGCCTGGCTTGCTCCAGAGCTCAGCAGGTGCTTTGCAAGGCTGTGAATGAATGGTGGGACAGGCCCCAGCCCTGTACTATGAAGATGGTGTACTTTGTGAGCAGCAACTCCCCAACTCCCCAGAAGCTATGAGCCTCTGGTTCATGTCACTTTGTGGAGCAGGGACTGCTCCAGCACAAAGAGGTTTTTGACAAGGAAAGGCAGAGGCAGACTCAGGGTAGGCCCTGGGCCAGCTCCCTGAGAGCCCAACTTCTCTAATAAGGGTTGCTCTCCACCCATCTGAAGAACAGTTGAGATCTCCTAGGAATGAAACCATTACATCTGTCTTGTTACAGAATTTCAAGTGGAATGATTTTTTTATTACAAATTAATGTGAGGGTACAAATGTTTGGGTTATATTGTTTTCAATTCTTAAGGTAAAGTTCAAGTTGTAGTTGAGCCCTTCACCCAGAGGTCATGCTGAACACTCACATTGTGCACATTAGTGGAGTGATTTTGATTGAAATGAATGTGTACGGCATGTTCTTACTGCTGTGCCTCATTAAATATTTAAGATTTTATGTAACTTTTTTCCATTTTCAGGTAGTCTTTGATTTTGGTTAATGCAAAATGACAACCAACACTTAATATAATTTTCAGTTGATTTGCCTAACGTCTATACTTAAATGTTTTCTAATGTATATCCATATTTTAAATACATTTTTAAAAAACTAACTTAGCTCCCATTCTAGAGTCATGTTTTATATTGCCAAAACTCTGGTTTTGGGAGGCGTGAGTTATCTTCAGTTCTGAAACAGCACTGCTTGGGAGCTTGTTTGGTCCTGGCCATTCTGGGGGAAATGACACAATGTTGACCTAAAAGGGGCCCTAATCTCTCCTCACTAGAGCACTATCCCTAATGGGGGAGGGGAAGAAGAGGCTGGTGACCCCACCTCTGGGACTGTCCACTCAGGACTCGCCTACACTAGCTTCACTAGAGGCTCTGGCCTTGGCTTCTCTGTCCCCCACCTGGGCTCTGGCAAAGAAGTCAGGCGGGAAGAAGCCGGCTGAGTGCCCGCCACTGTAAGAGGAAACGAAGAGAAACAGCTCCAGTCAGCCCTAGAAGCGAGGCCTGGAAAAACTCTGCAGCTGGAGCTAACACAAAGGACTTTTCAGACCCTACAGCCAAGGTGCCCAGTGAGCATTTTTTTTTTTAAACAGCTATTAGGGTGACAAGCCTTTCCAAAGGCCAGCAGTTGGCGAGAATTTCCAGGAAGCTGGTCTGGCACCCGGCTGGGATTGGAGCACTTTAATGAATTAAGTTCAGAAGGAAGGAGTCATCAGGAAAGGTTTAAGGTTCAACAAACTTTTCGAATTATTTTGCAAAAAGTTCTGGCTTTCCAATTCAAAGGCATGTTTTGCTGTGACTGTTTTAACCCAGTTTCAAAGGAAATGCAACTTGCACGTTTCTGATTCACTCACTCCAGGTATTTGTCTAACTGCCAGGGATGGGTTTTGCAAGTGCTATCTAATGCCTAGTAATGTTGCCATCTTACACTTCTTAACGAATAGCCCTCCACCCACATGCCTCTCTTGTTCACCAGTCTCCTTGGTTTTATACACACACACACACACACACACACACGTACACCTTCCCTAGGCAGGAAAGCTGCTCTTTGCCAAGAGCAAATGGAATTCAGATTTCCAGAGGGTGTCCCTGGCCTCTGCCTACACCGCCTCATGATGAAGAAAGGTCCTAGTGTGTGTGTTGAGGCTGGGAGAGAGGGGCCTCCAGCTCTGCTCACATCTATCTGAGCCCCAAGAAAAACCCATAATTGGCTGTGCTCCCCAGCCACACCCAGCCTCAGTCACATTCCTTCCCTTCCTGAGCCCACACTGGGTGGCCTCAGCAAACTAGCTTAAACACCTCTCTCCCCACTCATGGGGAAACCTAGCTTAGGTCTACATGGGCAGCCAGCAAGTATAAACGAGGGGGCGATACCCCAGGCCCAAAGCAGCTGGAAAGCACTGAGTGGCCTTCTGAGGCTAGGCATCTTCCACGTGGCTGCTCTCATTCATGGGGGAGATGACACACAGATTCCTTCATCTACCACCCCTTGAGCTGAGCTTCCACAGTGTCTGCTTCCAGGAAGTCCTTTTGTATCCAACCTTAACTCTCAGGGCTGTGGTGCTGGTTGGCCTGGGATTGAATGACCTGCTGCAGGGGTTGATGCTGCCCTTCCCCATCAGAGGTTCCCAATATACCAGCAAGAAAGACTATACCTCCCTCTCCCATCCCATCGGGCCTCCCAAGTCCTGAGATCTGGCATCCTTGGGAAGTTAAACATTTACAGGAAAAGGCCAACATGAACCAGGTGAATAAGCAGGGTAGTGATCAACAGTGGCAGGTGAACAGGCTGGTCATACATAGTTCCTTTTTAGTCTGAGTCATTGGGCTTTAGACCCACATGGCCAAGTAGGCCTTGGCTGAGTGACTGGTGTTTCCATAGGCCATCAGGATCAAAAAGTGGCTGACTTGGGCCGGGGTATTTATGGAATTGCAGGTTTTTAGTGGTCAGGGTGGCCTGGCACCAAGTTAGAACCTGTTGGGCGTGGGGCACAGGCAGAAGATGAACTAAACAAAGGCCAAGGGCAGCTCTACTGTTTGCTAATGAGATTGTTCTTAAAAGCTATGCCTCCTGGTAGCCTGGATTATTTTTCTTGATGTTTCTTTTAGGGGATAAAGCTGAGGCTTTGCATTGTACTTTACCTGGTCCCTGGAGTTTACAGGGGACTCAGCATATCTAGTCATAGTTGGGCTTTTGGCTCTAGCTCTGGGGCCCAGTCTGATCTTCCTGCTGTCAGATGTGGTTGGTACCAATAGCCTGGTACTGCCTACTGGGGTCTCCTGCTGAGTGCTGCGAAGTCTTCCTGCAGCCCGAGGGGTCAAACTTTACTGTCCTTTCTGGCCAACTTGACCCTATATTTAAGTGTTTATGTAACTCTTTGCACTGGCTTCTCCATGTAGTGAGAGCCTGCAGGGGACTCATTTGGGAGCATTCTTTCCTATCATCTGGGGGAGGGCCTGTGTAGCCAGGCCCAAGGCCTGAGTATCATATGCTGCTCACCTAGAAGTCAGTTGGCCAGGATGTGGCTCTGAGGGAAGGGCCTTAGGCAGACACCAGGGTTGTGTTAGCTTCGTTCAGCCCTGCTAAAGAGGACTAGCTAGGCCTGGGGCATGGAGGAGATAGGCCCCTCAAGACCAGCAAAAGAGTATGGGACTTGATGTTAGGAGCCTGACATGTGGCCCTGGCTTTGCCATCAGCTGGTGGTGTCCTCTGAGTAATGTCTTGTCATCTTTGGTTTTGGAGCTGCTCCTTCCCCATTCTGCCCATCTCCTGAGACCTGCAAGGAGGTTTTTCTTATCAAAATTTAGGTCACTTGGTCTGATGGGGGATACTTCTTGGTGCTAGAGATAGACTGGTGATGGTGATGGGGGGGGCCTGAGAGTATGAGCTCCTAGGCACTTCCATGGAGTATAGGGATCCCAGGGGAAGGATATCCCAAGGAAACACTTCTGAGCCCTTGGGATGGACAGTTCCCTACTCTCTGTCCCAAGCTCAGTTAAGCTGGCAGCTGGTTTTCCCAAGCATCACTCTACTGAATGCTGCCCCTGCCCCACAGCTCTAGCACCACACTCTTGCACACATCCAACTTGTGGGGTTCATGGGGCAGCTAAGAAAGAAAAGCAGAAAAAAAGGGGTCTGGTGTTTCAGACTGGAAGGGATTCAATTTAACTGAAAAAGTCCAGACATAAATCTAAAGGAAACATTGAAAAAACAGCCCACCTTTTAAAGTCCCTATAGGGAGGATTGAGGGGAGAAGAAAGAGCCCCTTGGGACAAAGGACAGCTGTTCAATCTGGTCTAGGGAGTAGGGGAGGACACTAGGTCTGAGTACTGACCAAGGTAGTGCAGGGGGCAAGCCTGGAACACACTCAAGAACTTGACGTTAAAGATCCCAATTTGATCTTAGCCCACTCTTTCTGTCCCAGATACAGAGACTGGCTGATTGCTGCTGCCCCCTCCACTCTGAGGCCTTCCTCCAGCCCCCATTTGGGGGAAGGACCCTGAGTGGTGGGAATGAGTATGAGAGAGAGAGAGAGAGGAGAGAAAGAGAGACAGAGAGAGAGAGAGAGAGAGAGAGAAAGAGAGTTTCATGTACGCTTTGCTTACCCCTTCTCTCCCAAATACCCTCTACTGCCTCACAAAGTCACCCCTGCTCTCTGCCTCAGTTTTCTTAGTGGGGTGCCATAGGACACTGTCGTGGCAGTGCAATCTGACTTGTATGAGGGCTCATTGCCAAAGTCTTAGAAGAAAAGTCAGGTAGAGTCAAAGTTACCTTTGAAAATCCTATGAATAGACCTAAAAATAATCCCTTTCTCTCAGCTTCACATATGAACACTCCCCGCTAAGTGGCTCTTATGCCCCCTGAAGTGGCAGAAACTCTGAGTGGACATTCAGGATCCCTGGGAGAGGCATGCCACATATTCTTATGTTTCTTCCAGGATACATCTACTGCCATCTTTGGGGCTGCAACCACACAGATGTGAAGAAATTACTTAGAGAGAAGATCAAAGCAGGTGATGGGGACATGGCTAAGGGGTTGTGGATAGTGGGGATGTCTGACTTTGAAGTCAGACCTGGACTCCTGTCTGCCTCTATCTCTACCTTTTATTTCTCTTCCTCTCCCAACAAGGTCCTCCTTCTCCCATAGGGCTAACCAGGCCTGACAAACATACTGCCAGACCTTCTCCTGCTAGCAAGTCACTGCCAAGGACGTGCAGTCAGGTGTGGTTCCTGGTCAGGACATCTGCATTGTCCCTGGAGGGCTTGCACATTTCAGGCATAAAATGACTTACCTATTGATTCTACCTGACTTTTCTTCTAAGACTTTGGCACTGAGCCTTTATACAATCAGACTGTATTGCACCCAAAGTGTAATCCTTGCCACATCAGTGTTCTGTAGTGCCATGCTGCAGAAACTAAGGCAGAGAACGGGGTTACTTTGCTGGCCCTGCCACATTGCATCTGGGGAGGGCAGGTCAGCCTTGCCGAGGTGATTCAGGAGGGACCTTGTCCTCCTTGCCTTGGTGGTACCAGGTCTGTGAAGAATTCTTATTGTAGAGGCATCCAGCCAGCACCTGGATTGCCTTTCTGTGGACTACTCCATGAGCCACAGGATCCTACTGTTCTACCCTCAAGGCTCCAGCCTGGCCTCCCCATACAGATCCAGATTTCCCTAGAGACTGTGTCTGAGAATGAACCTTGGCTGTACTGTCACCTTTCTACTGGCAAGTTCCTATCCTTGAGGCCTCAGTTTCCCCTTCTGTGAATCCAAGGGGCTGACCTACTGGGCACCCTTTAAGGGACCTGCCAAAGATGTGGGCTGTATGTCTTAACCAACAGCAGCACCTCATTCTAATACTAACATAGGAAGTATACACAGAAAGTGCTCAGTTAATGCTCCTGGAATTTCAACCCTTTCTAAGCACCTAACCACCAAATCTGATCATTTCTGCCACATCTGGGATTATCTCTCCATTGGGCAGCTATGTGTTGCCAGGACAGAGAGGAGCTCCCATGGTTCCTTGTCATGTGCAGGGCCAGGTGAAGGCATTTCACAGATCCTGCACTGCTCCTGGCACTGCCTGAAGGTAGGTGCTAGCCTTGGCAGATAAGATCAAATGCAATGAGAATGAATGGTAGATGCACATGGGCACACCTCTGTGACCTTCATTGAGCACCATCCATTGATGCCACCTCCACCTCCCTCTTCAGAGTAGAATCAAGGATGCCAGGTTTCTGCCTGCACCTCTATAAGAGCCAAAATGGCATATAAACCCCTTTTGCAGAGACTCAAGGCTGGGAGTTGAAGGTGTGGAGATGCCCCTTGCTTCCAGACCATCCTAGGGCTTGGGACTTTCAGGCCTCTGGGTATATCTTGTTATAGATAGCACCTGATGGCCACATGTTATGACTCCATTTGCACACCATGGAAACTCACGACTTGGCCATTTCAAAAGTTCTCAGGGCAAGCTCTCTGTGGGCCCAAGCTCTCAGGCCCACAGGTCACAAAGTGATATTTTATGCTGGCTAACATTTCTAGGCATTTCCCCAAGTCAAGTATATGATCAGATGCCTTGAGGCCTCACATCAACGTTATAAGGGTCACCCCCCCCCCCGCCAATGTATATAAGAGGAAACTAAGGCTGTAAGGAAACCAAGGTTCATAGGCATAAGGAGGTTAGATGACTGTCCTAAGGTCCTTTGTTAGGATGGATGACTTGAGCTGGCTAGATATTCCTGGCAATAATGTTCCAGGGTTCAGTGAACCCCTATTAAACCATCAATGATGAGGGATAAATCCAACAATTTCATTGTATACCACAATGAAAACTACAGGACAGTGAGAGAAATGAAAGATGAGCTAAATTAACAAAGGAGATGCAAGGCCATGATTCAGATATCCGTTCTCTCATGTCCATCTAGAGGTCTACTATACCTCAAGGAGGCTTTCTGTGGAAACTGGTATATGTACAAACAAGCCAGTCATGAAGAATAAGAAGGGGCTGGCGCTAGCATGACCAGTGGTCAAGGCCTTGTTAGCAAACTAGAGGGAGAATAGAACATGGCCCTGGCCATAAAAATCCACTCACATCTGACCAGCACCACTGAATAGGGTCTTGAGAGAAAGCCACATGTAGACAGTGAGCTAATTTATGATGATGCTGATACAGCAGTACATGGGCCTTTTCAAAAAGGGTGCTGAGTCAAACTGGATATCCGGGTGGGGGGAAACTGTACCTTGACCTTGGCCTCACATCGGACACAAAAATTGATGCCAGATGGAATACAGATCTACATGTGAAAGGTAAGCTAATAATTCTTTAGAACAAACCAGAATATCTTTATGACCTTGGCATAGTCAAAGTTTCTTAAATAGGACACAAACAGCACTATCCAGAGAGGAAATGTTTGATTAACTGGACCACATGAAAATTAAGACCTTCTGTTCATCAAAAGACGCTATCAAGAGAGAAGAAAGGCTTCCTGCACAGGGGGAGGCAATATTTGCAATATGTACCTACGTACACATACACTAATATATGTATCTGACAAAGACTCACATCCAGAATTTATAAAGATATAAAGAACTAAAAATTGATAAGACCTCCCCAAATATAAAACTTGCAAAATAGGTGGTCATTTTTACAGAGGATGATGTATCTGATTAAATAACAACATATATTAGCAGTTAGGTTATTGGAAATTAAAATCACAATTTGATGCCACTAGACATTTATCAGCATGTCTAAAAAGGAAACAAGGGAAACTGCTGAGTGTTAGGATGTGGAGCCACCAGAATGTTCAGATATTGCCAGTGGGAGTGAAAATCATATAGATGCTTTGGGAAATTGGCAGTATCTATTAAAACTAAACATATGCTGGCTTGGTGCCCATAACGCAGTGGTTAGGGTGCCAGCCCTATACACTGGGGCTGGTGGGTTTAAATCCGGCCATGGCCTGCTAAACAACCATGACAACTACAACAAAAAAATAGCTGGGCATTGTGGCGGGCACCTGTAGTCCCAGCTACTTGGGAGGCTGAGGCAAGAGAATCGCTTAAGCCCAAGAGTTTGAGGCTGCTGTAAGCTGTGATACCATGGCACTCTGTCTCAAAAACAAACTAACAAACAAAAAAATTAAACATATGCCTATCTGGTGACCCAGCCATTCCATTCCTAGGCAGATACTCACCAAAAATGCAGGCAGACACTTACCAAAAATACATACATAGTGTTCTTAGAGCTAATGATAACTTCACACTGGAAACTGTCCAGTGGCCACAGATAGTAGAATGGATAAACAGCGTAGGCCATGCACACCATAGAGGATCAGACAGCAAGGAGCATGAGGGAGCCAGTGCTCTTCTCAGTCCTGTGGGGAGGCTTATAATGTCACAGTGAACAAAGGACGTCAGACACAAAGGTGTATGCACTGTGCAATTCCAGCTAGTCATTGCTGCTAGAAGCCAGGCTTGTGGTTACTCTTGGGGTGTCAGTGACAGGAAGTGCAGGGGCTGTGTGGGGCTTCTGCAGCTTCCTCTAGGTGCTGCTTATGTGGGTCCCCAGGGAGTGAAAACACACTGAGCTGTGAACTTGAGCATCTGAGAGTTTAAAAACCACCACCCTGTACCAGGATAGCCCTTTCTAAGCCTAACTGGACAGATGGACAGACCAGGTCTGCAGAGAGGCTGGGCCTTTTTCCTTGCTCCTTGCTCAAGGGGCTGCATCCCTTTGGAGTTCCTGACTAGGTAGCCTCAGGGCTCCATCTTCTACATGCCCTGTGGCTCTGTCTGCCCTGCCAGGTCTAGGCAGAGCTATTTGGGAGCTACATGGGAGCTATTTGGGACCCACTCTCAACTGTCAGAAGTATCTCCATGACAACAATAGTGCAGTTTGTCACTTTGTCCTTTAGGCACCTCTGTTGCATTGTGTCACATCCTCTAACACTGCCCACCTGGCTGAGGACCTAAGCTGCATCACAGCTCAGAGGCCGTGGAGAGGGTGGAAACAGGCCAGAGCACCCTGGGTTGGGGTGACCATGCTGGCTCTTCCCTTGCCAAGAAAGTGAGAAACCATGCTGCTTCCCTCTGGACCATCTACCTAGATAGTGTGGCTCCCTCCCCAGAGCAGTGGTTCCAGGAGGCCAGCTGTGTCCTCTTCATGTGCTCAGATGGAGGAAGCACAACTCAGAAAGGTTAGGGGGCCTGTGGGGGTTGCTGCAGCTGGGCTGAAGCAGGCTGGGAGCCAGATCACGGGCATCCGATTCCCAGTCCCATCTCTTTCCCACTGAGCCACTCTGCCTCGCTTTTAATTTAATTAGGAGAACATTTAATCCCCCCATGCGTTTCAGAGACGGGTTTGAGCCTGGCTGAGGCTGTGTGGGGCTCTTAACAGGGATCCTGTGACTCATGCAGCCCTGCATAGCCCTCCCGAGTGAGCTCCCACAGGGTTTCATTGGCACCTCAAGCAGACGAGGTGGTCTGGAGCTTTGTAGAAGGCAGGACACCAGTCTGGAAAGACAAAATGGTCTCATCTGTTCTTGGCAAGCCCCTTTCTTCATCCTTCTGGACACTGGTCCCAGAATGGCCTCTCTATCCTTTCCCACCAAAGTTCATAGGGTGAGAAGGCAAGGGCTCAGTTACTCATAGAGGTATAGTGCCTGGCACCCCCAGCATCTGTGGAAGTGGGCCACAGTGGGCCTGGTATATCCAAAATGTCACAGGCAAAGCCGGTCCTTTCAAAAGAGCTAGCCCGTGGTCCATGGATCCAGATTTAGGGCCAACTTTGTGACATTTGCCCCCATTTCCAGAAGGCACAAGCGGCCCTGGCCTAGCTGACAAACACAGAATTCAGGAGACATTAGTAGTGATGTGGATGAAAGCCAGGCCACAGAGGCCTCACTGGAAAAGAGCAACTTGAATGTCTTGGCGTGAGATTCTGCAGGGTCCAGGAGAAAGTTGAAGACATGGAAATTCTAATTAACGCATATGGGGCTGGTTTTACTCAAGGATTTGTGAAGCTGTCATGTTTCAGGAGGCCAGGCAAGCACATGCTGACCAGGGAGGTGCTCATGGTCACCTGGTGGGGGTCTTGCAACTTTCTCTGCATTCCCTGTGTATAGCCTTGGGGCCCATGGTCCTCCCCCATGCTTATCTCCATTGACAGGGTGCTCCCTGAATGTCTGCCTGCAAAGTAGGATCTGGGAGGTGTCTAATAAACGGGAGCTGGGGCTTGCTAGTCTAAGATGCTGCAACAGGAAAAAGAGAGACTCTTCAGGGAAACCACACAGCTGGGGTGGGCACGCATGGGCCAGTGGGTTCATGGTGGGCCTGGCCCCTTGGGCTATCTTAGGTGTTCTTGTGCAACTGACGGGCCAGAGGTATGGATTCCAGGCCAGTCATTGCTGGCTTGGCAGCCAAGGGTGGGAGGTGAGGAGGACTTAACAAAAACATTTATAGCCTGCCAAGGCTGTTGGAAGATTCTCACCCAGGCCATATTTATATACAGCCCCCATGTTCAGAGCTACAAATCCTCAAGCTCCTGGCCTTGTGTCTCAGCATCCCTGGGAGAGATCTACAGCCCTTGCTTCATCTCAGAGCTGAGGGGCACTCTGCATGGGTAGGGGGCAGTTCCTCAGTGCTTGGGACTTTGGGGGTTCTGGGGAGAGAGAGGCTGAGAGGGGCTTTATGTGTCCTGCTTTCTCCAGATCTTAAGGGCACAGAGATTTGGTACTGAGGGCTTTGGGCGCCGAAGAAGGTCATAGCTGCCCAGGCTGAGTACGTCCTGGGGAGCTTGCTGAGGCAGAGATAACTCAGCAGATAATAGGTGAGTGGGAATCTGATGGCTGCAGATGAGTGACAAGGGTATTTAGATGACAGAATACCACATGTAAGGCACAAGGGCACACAGAGTTATTGTAACCCTCCATCACATGTCCTGCCACTACCATTGGTGGGCAGAGAACAGTGAGTAGAATAGGATCTTGGGAACTCATCCTGGCTCCTGTTGGGGGTCAGGGCTCCCCTGCTCTCATGGAGACCTCCCACACACTGTGCTTGGAAGGCCTACAGACTGTACTTCCCCCTTGCCTCTCAGAAGCTCCACAGCAATGTCCTGGGTAGGAGACACAGGTTCAGGGAGCTTGAGGTCCCATTGGACTTGGGAAGAAAGCTTCTGCCTGAAAAGTGTGTGAGGATGAGATTCAGCCCACCCAAAGCTGGGTGCCCCTAGGCTTATGGGAAACAGCTGGCCTTGCCTACCAGCTGGGAGACAGCAAAGCTGTCTCCCCAGCACCTAGCCCCTGCTTGCCAATGATACTAGGCTTGCACCAGGCCTGTTCACTAACTCCTTGACTTCCCCCCCACCTCCTCACCGGCCAGCAGACCCCGGAAAGAGGAGCTTTGCCCAGCCCCAGGGACCTTCCCGTAATCAAGGCTGAAGTGACCTCACCTCCCTAGAGCCCTGCGGGCGGGGAAAGATTGAGATGGAAACAAAATGTGTCTTTATTTATGCTTTTAATTTGAATTCTGGAACTAGCCCAGCATGGTAATACATTTAACATCAGTAAAATGCTGAAGAAAAATGGATCTGTTTTTCAGTAACTGCCTCCCACCCACTCTACCCCCATGAGACCCCTGCACACATCCCTGTCCCTCAAACATACACCAGGGCGTGTGCCTCTCAGTGCAGGGTCCAAAGGGCCAGGCTGCCTACAGGAGCTTAGCTGCATCCCCAAGCAGCTGGAGCCGAGTTTAATTACAGGCATCAATCACCAGACAAGCTGAGCTGTGCAGGATGCAGAGGAATGTGGCCCTGATGTGGGCAGGAAGACCTGACCTCTCTACCCCCACTCCTCATCCTGCTGGTCTGGGCCCTGAGTAAACATAGTACCCGCTGGCTGTCTTCTCCCCTTGATGGGGTGGGGCCTATGCCCCTTTTTGTCTTGGGGGCACCTGGGTTTTTAGCCTCAACACTTTATACCGGCATTCCATCCTCTCCTCTAGGCTTCCCTAGAGGGATAATATCCCCAACTCTTGGGGATGCAGGCACTCAGATACTCTCATGCCTCAACCCTAATTCTGCCCTGACCCAACCACAATGCCCCTTTGTTGAAACCTCATTCTCCCCTACCCCAGCTTCAACCTCAGACCCATCACACAAGCACTGAGCCTGGGATCCTTCCCATCTTCCCAGGCTGGCTTATATCTACCTAGCTGTTGCTTTTGGAAGGTCCTATTCTGGGAAAAACCTTGATAGGCAGGGACCTGGCTGGGTGATGACTGGGGTTTCTGCCTTGCCTTGGCCCAGATAGCACTGGAGGCAGTGGGGGAGCCAACCTTGACCCCAAGAGGCCACAGGTGTGCTGGCCTGAGAAGGTCCCTACTAGCTTATTGGATGGTACTGTGCCAGGCCCACAGGAAGCAGAGGGCTTGGGGGCTGTTCAGGTCTCTCAGTCTCTGCCATTTTGGAGGGGGACAAGAAGTGGCCTAGTGACCAGGTGACACCAGAGCAAGGTGGGCAGTCTTTGGCTTCAGTGGCCTTAGTGTGTTCTATAACAGCATGGGCAGCCCTTGTTCCTGAAGGGGTGATTGTGATTATAAGGTAGTAGTAGGCTTGGCTGTGGTCTACATCAGGGTTAGTCCTTTACAACCCTTACCTGGCCTTGGCCTCCCTGCAGGAGCTTCACAGGACCCAGGAGCAAGGGAACTAGTGGGCCTAACTTCCCAGTCTAGATGGGTGGTGGGTGACAGCCTTATCCTCCCAAGGTGTGACTTTGTACATGTCTATAGGCTGGTTCATGGCCAAGAATATGAAGGTGAATGAGCTCTAACAAGAGGAAAGAGTAGCTGGGAAGACAAGAAAGGACAGTCTGAATGGCCCCATGAGGCCTGGGTGGTGTCTGGGCCCAAAAGCTGGGGACGTCCCAAGGTTCCCAGTGTACGCTTGGCTATCCTCTGAGTAGGTACTGTACCCATGTTGTACGCAACACCAGTCACAAAACCTTGTTTGCCATTTTGGGGTTTCTCACACCCAGACTTTGTGCAAGCCTTCATCACAGAGTACACTAGTGTTCTGTTTTCTGGACCCTGTTCCTGCCCAGCCCATCTGGGCTCCCACCCTCTTCATAACTCTGCTCTAGCCCACTGACCTAGTCAGTCCATCAGACTGTCTTCAGCAGGGACCCGATACTCTATGCCCTAGTTCCAGAGTGTCCATGACTAGTTTCCCTTTCTTCCTAGTGACCTGATTGCTCTCTTGAAGCTTGTGAACACTTCCAGTCCACACACTGCTAACCACAGGGAGCTGCCAAACCTCCCTGTGAACGTGCAGGCCTGGAAACATGGTGAGGCAGTCCTGTATGATCATAATTACACCTTAAGATAGCCTGTCCTTCCCTGGGGATGGCCTCATTCTGGCTACCTGCCCTTGCTAGTCCTGTGGTTATACAAGCAGCCCCTGGCACTGTGGGTCCTGATTTCTTTAGTCACCTGCAACGCTAAGCCCACATCTGGCAGGCAGCAAAGGCAGGAGGCCCCAAGCCCCATTAGGACAAAGGCGCACACATTTCAGCACAACCTTCTGACCCTCAGAGAGTCTGAAGAGCAAAACATTGTTTAGAGACCTGTCAGTAAAACATGGAAAGGAAAGAGGCCAGCAAGTGACTCTCTGAAGGGCTGAGAGTGTCACTCACACATCCTGGCACAAAGACACTTCTCAAGGGGAATCCCCAATGAGACAGTGGTCAGAATGGGCCTGAGTATCTCACTGACCTCCACCGCATGGTTAGTACCACTTGGTGCCCTGGCTGGGGGCAATGAATCACATGTCACACAGGAATCACACCATGGCTGGGTACCAGGGGTTGGCCTTGAGATGCCGTGACAGCAGGAAAGGATGGGCATGTGTCCCAGGCCAGCTGTGCCTCAGGGGAAGGCCAACTGGAAGGCATAGAAAATCAGCCATTTCCTCAACCTGAAGGAGCCCCTGAGGACAGCAGCAGCAACTGGCCGATTGTACCCAGCATCTGCCCTGTCTTTGGACAGGATTCCATGGGGAAGTGCTAAAAAAACAAAGTCGTCTTTTTTGAAGGGGGCAGGAGTGGGGGATAGGGAGAGAAAAACAATCCTTCAGACGTTCAAAGCATGAAAACAAGTGGAAAATGATCAGTCTGGTTTTCCATAAGTCAAAACAGAAGGATCATGTTCCCAGACTTGGTGGGAAGTGTCCCTGCTCTCCTCTTCTGCCTGGTGCCTAGGCGCTGGGGCCAGAGCAGGCAGTGAGTGTCAAGCTCTGGGTAAGTAGGCAGTGCCTCAGCCAGACAAGTCTTTTCCTAGTGCCAAGGTAGCTTTTCTGAGCCCCATACCTGTAGGGCCCACCTTCCATGGGTACTCACTGTGAGATGTGTGTGATGGGTGTCAGTAGTGTCTCCCCTTCCAGGTCCAGATCCTCAGCAAAGCTGTTGGTTCTTATGAAGTGGGCTGTGCTCACTTCCAGCAGTGTGGGGCTCTTTCTCACTGCAGAGAAAGTTGGGGGATAGCATGTTAGGTCTCTACCCTAACCTGCCACTGCTGTGGGACAAACCTGTGATCTCCCAGGAGGACCAGGTGAGGAGTAGGGATTGTGCCTGGAAGCTCCTACCCTGATAGGCTTTCATATGGGTGAGTTTTTAAGGTGGCCCCCAAGTGCCTGATACCTCAATGTCTGAGGAGGCTTCCTCAGTTTGGTAACTGCCTGGGGATGAACTTAGGTGTCTAGGACTTACTCCACCTCAAACTCTGGGTCATTCCCCTGGATCACACCTAACATTTAGTTAAAAAATAAAACAGATGACAAGCATAGGAAGAGTCACCAACTCCCATCACCATGCTATCACACTCATACACTGAGCAATGGGGCTAGGACAGACAGGATTAGGATCCCTGCCTATGAAGTGTAAGCCTAGGAGGGAGGGACAACCACAAAATGAAAACATGATACCACATAAACACCTGCACTCAGAAGGCAGCTCAAGATTCCTGGGTCCACTCCTTGGTGATGCTAAAATATAGGAGGTCAAGGGTCTGATCTGCATTAGTCTCCACTCTATCCACTCTATCACCATTTGCTCTGGACTTAATTTTTTTCATTTAAAGTTTTGATTGCAAAAAAAATTAAGTATTTGTTGTAAGTAGAATAATTCAAACATGCACAATGGCTCTCCTCCCTCCAGGTCATCAGTATTGACTCCTGGCTGATCTCTAGTTCCTGGCCCCTCTACTCATCCTAGCAGCGAACACCAGGTGGGAGTTGATTTTATACACTTGAAACTGGGACGGCTCATATCCCTTGGTTCCTGTCACTCTGTTACATGCTTGTCTAATTTTTCCCAAGGTATACAGACATGGATCTCATTCTCATTTTAGTATTTGCCTAATAGTTCATAGTTTAGATTGGCCAAAGTTAATTCAACTGTTCTGTATTTCATGGACATTCAGTCTCTTTTATTTTAAGCTACTTCTTCACACGAGGATGAAATACCCATCTTTATTTTAAAAAAACTGACATATTGGAGCAGGATGAAAGGGTGCATCCTTGGTAACTTTATAGATGTTACTGGATTGCTTTTCCAAGAAGTTATAGAAGTTCAGACTCCCTCAATTTCCCCACATCCATGCCTAGATGAACTGTCAGCACCATTTGCAAGGACCACCAAATGTGGGTAAAAACTGAGGCCCTGCTGTCATTTCCTTCTGTTTTAGAGGCTTTTATGTACTTGGTGTCTGTCTGGATTTCCTCTTGCAAAATTTCCTATTCATATCCTTTGCTTATTTCTGCTTATCACTTTGTAGGATTTTTAAAATATATTAGAGATATTGACTCTTTTTTTGTGTGAGGCACAGGTATCTTCCCCAGGCTGTCTTTGGTCTTTTAACTTTAATGATTAATTAATTCACTAATTAGAGACAGGGTCTCTGTCTTCCAGGCTGGAATACCGAAGTACAATCATAGTTCACTATAACCTCTAACTTTTGGGCACCAGCGATCTTTCTACCTCAGCCTCCTGAGTTGCTAGGACTACAGGCATGCACCACTATGCCTGCCTTCCTTTTATACATTCTTTGCAAAGATGGGAATCTCACTATGTTACCCAGGCTGGTCTTGAACGTCTGCCCTCAAGTAGTTCTCCTACCTCAGCCTCCCAAAATGCTAGGATTAGAGGCATGAGCCATGGTGCTTGGCCTTAATTATGTTGTGTTTTTATCATAGAAAATATTTTATGTTTTTTAAAATGATGCATTTTGCTTTATGAAAAAGGAAGTTTTTCCCACACCAAAGTAATAAAACACTCTCCTAAATTTATTCCTAATGTAAATATATGAGTGTGTTATGTGTATATGTGTAAATTTTAGGACATTTAGCATTTGTGCCTAATGTTGGAGATGACTGATCAACAATTAGACAATGAAAAAGGTACTATACACAATCTTACTTTAAAAAACTAAAGCATAAAACTGTAAAATTTCTTGAAGAAAATAGAAAATCTCTGGGATCTTGTATTTGGCAGTGAATTTTGAAATACTACACCAAATGCTTACCCATAAGAGAAAAGGAATCAACAAACTGGACTTAATCAAAATTAAAAGCTTTTGCTCTGTAAGAGATACCATTAATGGAATGAAAAGACAAGCCACAGACATGGAGAAAATATTTGCACAACACCTATCCTGTCAAAGACTTGTACCCAAAACAATTACAATTTGACAATAATGAAGCAAACATTACAAGTAAAAAATAGTTTAAAAACAAGCGCGCAAAAAGATACTCAACCAAAATCAATGCTCATCATGGAAATGCAAATTAAAACTGCAGTGAGATAACACCATGGCATTATTAGAGTGGCTAAAATTGAAACCTGACAACAAGCACTCCTGAGAATGTAGAGCAACTGGAATTCCAACATGTTGCTGGTGGAAAAGCAAAATGGCACGGAGACTTTGGAAAACAGTGTGGTGATTTCTTATAAAGTTACACGTATATGGGCGGTGCCTGTGCCTGAAGGAATAGGGCGCTGGCCTACTCCATATACCGGAGGTGGTGGGTTCAAACCCAGCCACAGCCAAAGACTGCAAAAAAAAAAAAAGTTACATGTATACATACCACGTGACCTAGCAGTTGCATTCTTGGGTATTTACCCAAGTGAATCGAATGTTTGTGTTCACCAAATTCTGTACATAAATACATATAGCAACTTCACTCACAAGAGCTAAATATGGGAAACAACCAAGATGTCCTTCAGCAGGTGAATGGATGAACACAGTACATCTGTGCAGTGGAAAACTGCACGTGCAGCAATAAAAAGAAATGAGTTAATGATTTCATGCAACCACGTAGACAAATCTCAAATACATTTTGCTAAACAGTAAAGAAGCTAGGTGCAAAAGGCTGTATGTTATAGGATCCCACATATAGGACATTATAGAAAAAAATTCACAGGAATGTAAAATAGATCAATGGTTGCCAGGGATTAGGGTTATGCAGCCTTAAAGAAAGATGGAGACTTTACCTCTTTCATGTTTACATGGATGGAGCTGGAACATATTCTTCTTAGTAAAGTATCTCAAGAATGGAAGAAAAAGTATCCGATGTACTCAGCCCTACTATGAAACTAATTTATGGCTTTCACATGAAAGATATAACCCAGTTATAACCTAAGAATAGGGGGAAAGGGGAGGATGGGTGGAGGGAGGGTGATTGGTGGGATTACACCTGCGGTGCCTCTTACAAGGGTACATGTGAAACTTAGTAAATGTGGAATATAAATGTCTTAACACAATAACTAAGAAAATGCCAGGAAGGCTATGTTAACCAGTGTGATGAAAATGTGTCAAATGGTCTATAAAACCAGTGTATGATGCCCCATGATCGCATTAATGTACACAGCTATGATTTAATAATAATAAAATAAATAAATAAATGAAAGAAAAAAGAAATTTAACCATAGGTTCAAATGTGCTATGAAATAAAAAAGGTTGAAAAAAAAAGAAATACTTCAAACAATTGTGATGGATGTGTTAGTTTGATATAAACATTTCACATTGTATATCGAAGCAGACCCTGAACCCCATAAATGTATCAATGTATAAAGTTATGATTTAATAAAAATAATTAATTATTTTAATTAATTATTAAAGAAGAGTACTTGACTTCAAAAGGTACACCCCCAAGGCATTTTTAGGGCTAAGGAACTTCAGTGTATGATATTGTGTGATGTATGACTCCAGGAGTTTGTTAAAGCCCACAGAACTATGAATCTCCCAAGAGTGAATCTGTGTGCAAATTAACAAAAATCAACTGAGACATTGAAGTACCCTCAGACGGAAAGCAGACTGTGATAAGTGAGTTCTAAGTGTTAGAAATATATGGTACAGCACTGAAAGGAGAGAGAAAGAAGGAGCTGATCTATTTTACTTTCAGAAACAGTGTTTTAACTTGACACTGGATGGTCAAAGGCAAAAAAATGTCATAAACACTGTATTCTAGTGGGTAAGTTTGTTTCACACAGGGTACTACGTGTACAATAGGGTTATACAATTAAGTAAATCAACTGAAGTAATGGGAGCCAGATTTTTCACTGTCAGAGAAAGTTACAAATAAGTGTGTGTGTGGGAGGGGTGACTATGAGGATGAAGTCATGATTAGCTTAATATAGAGCCAGATAGGAATGGAAGTATAGTTACGTACGCATGCTCAGGTTATGTATATACTTTGAGCTCTGTCTAGTGACAGGAGATAGAAGCTGTGGCACATGAGTAGCCATGAGAACACCTAATGCCCAGAGCCTGGTTTCTGAATACCATTCATTCTCCAATAAAAGGAACCAAGGTTCTCTGGATAAATGGATGATTCCAGGGTGAAGGCAGGGAATATATAAGAGGAGGCTGAAGTATTTTCTAGTGCTGGAAAAGATGGAAGTGCTAAAAAATAAATAAATGAATAGATGGGGGCACATCAAAAAGATACATGAACCAACCAATGGCCAAAGCTAGAATAATTTGAGCAACAAAATAAATGATGGTATTGAATAATTCAAAAAAAATAAGTATTTCTGAGTCCATACTGATAAACTTAAATAAATAATAGTATTCTTTCAGGGGATTCTTCCTTATGGAAGAATTTTAAGTAATAAATATGGAAGGAATGAGAAAAATAGAAATATACCACAGTAATTGCTTCAGGAAAGATCCATGGATGAATGTTAAAATTAGTAGATGAAACTTTAAGGGGAAACTTCAAAGTTCTGTATCTGGTTCAGATATGTTATAATTGTGTAGTGGTTTTAACATATGTTCACAGATTCTTTGGTGCTCCTCCTGCAGGAGGTAGAACTGAACTTCCTTTCCCTTGAGTGTGGGTTGTAGTTGGCGACTTGTTTCTAACAACTAGACTATAGAAGGAGAAAAATAGCAACTCAGTTATAGTGGAGGAACCTGGCCAAAACTACCTTAACCAAGTGAATCAAGGTTAACATTACTAGTGATAAATCACATTCATGTCATGTTCCACTGATAGGATGCAATGGGAAAATTACCTTACCTGGATGGCATTCTTCCCTCAAACATATAACCCTAGTGTTAAATTTTCAGAAAACATCAGACAGATCCAAACAGGGAAAGCGACTGACACCTAACCGGTATTTTTTAAAAGTATCAAGGTAATGAAAAACAACACTGAGAAGACATCGCAGATCAGAGGAGACTAAAGCGATCTGCTGAATAAATATGATGGATCCCGGATGGACTTCTGGAACAGAAAAAGGATATTAATAGTTAAACAGTTAACAAATAAGTTAACTGTAGCTTAATAGTGTTGTACCAATATTACTAGCTTTGGTGAATGTACCATAGTCGTGTAAGATGCTAATGTAAGGTGAAGCTAGCAAAAGAGATGGTATTCTATTACATTTGGCTCTCTTTTGTAAATAAAACATTGAAATAAAAATAAAAACTTATATATAATAGTACAAAAGAATCTTAAAGATATACGAAAACTCTGGAGAAAATGATAAAACTTTAATGAGAGAGACATTGAAGATGACAAATGGAGAAATACGCCTTCTTTCTATTGACGAGAAGACTCAATACTGAAAAAAATTCTCCCTAAATCTTAAATCTCTCCAAATCTTAAAAATCCCAAGATTTGTGTGTGAGAACCATGACAAGTTGATTCTGAAAGAGATTTGGAAATACAAGTAGCCAACAACTGATTGGCAGTATTCTTGAAGAAGAATAGGTTGGAGAATTTGCTGTACCAAACATCAATACTTCTTCCAAAGCAATGGTGATTAAGACAGTTTGAGGCTGCTACAGGGGGACAAATGGGCCAGTGGGACAGGACTGAGGATCAGGAAATAGCCCACACAAATATGGATACTTGCTGTGTATCAGAAGTGGCCTGCATATCGTGGGAAAAGGATGGATTTTTTTAATAAAAGCAATTGGTTATCCACATGGGAAAAACATTAAATTGGACCCTCAATTATGTCACATCATACATCAAAAACTCATTCTTGGCATTCCAGGGGATTGAAGACCTAATTGTTTAAAGCAAAACTATAATACTCTTATAACATTTAGAAGAATATCTTAATGTCCATGGGGATAGGAAGGATTTTTTAGTTTAAGAAGCAACAGCCATAAAGGAAAAGACTGATAATTTGACTTTATACTTAAGATCTAATCATCAAAATACACCTTAACAAGTAAAAAGAAAAGAATAGTGCCCACAAAATACAAAGAACTCCTACAAATCAATAGGAAAAACATAAATGACCTAATAGAAAACGGACAGTAGACAAACTAATACATCACAAAAGAGGAATCCAAAAGGCTGATGAGAATGTGGAAAGGTGTTGTGCCTGACTAGCAATCAGAGAAATGTAAATAAACTCAGGAGCTCATGGCTGGGCCCGTGGGGGCGAGTGGCAGACTTCCAGCAGGAAACTGCACAGACATTACTTAGTTGCAGCCGGGAGAAGGGCTCAGAGAGAAGGGCTCTGTGCCCGTCACATCCTCAGAGAGACCAGGGAAGGACCGGTAAGCCTTGAAGAATGTGTGTACATTCAGAGGCCCATACATCTGGGGCCTGGCAGAAGCCCCTGTTTCAGAGATTTGGGGCTGAGATTCAAGTACCCTGGGTTGTATTATAGTTGTTAAGTGACAGAGCTAAAACTTCATCCAGGATTCAAATGTTCTTTCAAGAAAAAGAAAAAAGTAAATGTTCTTTCAAAAAAAAATAACACAAATACATATTTCAGTGTCTGCATCACTTGTATATAGAAGGAAGGAGCAGTGGAGCAGTGGCTAGAATGTGGGGCTGCTTTCCAGACACCTGGGACGACAAGTGCCATCTCTAAAGCCTGAGGGCCAAGGGTAAGCCACCTGACCCCTGAGAAAGGCCCAGCCCCAGTGTTTTAGGAAATTAAAATATGCACATCAGTTGGCTGCCCAGAGCAGGTGGGGCCTGCACCTGCCAGAGAGGAATGTGGGCTCTTTGGTTTAATCCTGGGAACAGCTCCCAGATCCCCCAGAGCAATGGGCAAAGACAGGGATTCTACAGGCCCTTTTTTTTTTTTTTTTTAATCAAACGGAGAGGTTGCTCTCAGACTAACTTCCATGTTGGAAATTGTGGGGCATGCCTCTCCCACCATGGGGAGACAGTGGCCAGGGCTGCCACATCTTCCCTATTCCCACTTGTGATCCCAGCCAGGTCAAACATTTATGAGAGCAGGAAGGGAATTTGTATGGGTGTGTTGGGGTGGGGTGGGATTTAGCTCTTTTAGGCAGTGGTGTTGCTCCTTTTAGGCCAGGGCTTGAGGGCAAGTGTTGTGCCCTAAGAGGTCTAGCTTATCACCTCCACCTTCAAGGTAGGTATTTCAGAACCTGAACTCATTGCTGTAGAGAAGGCTGAACTCAGGGTAGGCTTGATGGGGCAACTCATCTGGACACTCAGGCCCTGCAGAGGACATCAGAGCAATGCCAAATACCCTCTGCTGAGCTGTTCAGAGTGCCTTGCCCTAGGGACAAAGAGCATAGCATCCCGGTGACAATGAAGTCACACTTTCCTAAGACAGTCCCAGTTTTTGGTGCTTTAATTCCTTGGCTGCATTTCCTTTGTTAAAGCCAGAAATGGGCCTCAGTTTTCAGGGCAGAACAAAACAATTTTGTTTTCTAGGAAAATGGGAGGTCTGGGATGGTGAAGGCAGCCTCAGGCGTGGTGACTACCCCAGCTGGGGATATTGGCTGCCAAGTCTCACCCTCTCTCAAGAGAGCAAGAACAAAACTAAGCACAGCATCTTCCTTTTTAGCTAGTGCTCCTGCTCAATAGGGGATTTGGATTATATTTAAAAAGAATTACAGGCACAGAAAAAAAGACTAGAAGGAAATAGATCCAAATATTAACTGTGTTGGTCTTTGGGCAAAGGAACTTCAGGTGATTTTCATTTCCTTCCTTATTGTATCTGCATTTCCTATTTTGAATGATACTTTGACATGTCAAGAAATAATAATTTGTGGAAGTCTTCTCTATCTATGCCTTTCTTTCTGACCCATAGCTCTGGAGTTATCAGAATATTGTCCCTCTTACCTGGTCTGGAGCTGCCTTTATAGCTATACCGAGCTCTCTCCTTCTAAGGTCTTCAAAGCTTTCTGTTCCCAAGAGCTTCTGGGCTTGCTTCCTCTGCCTTCTCATTGCGCTGCCCACCTCCCCCTTGAAGTACCAAGTCCAATTTGCCACTAGGCCCTAGCCTACCCCGTCGCCCTTTGCTCTTGAGAATCTCACTAGTGTCAGTACCCTTTCCAGTAACTTCACCCAGCTCTTCACCTCATGCTCTTCCCCTCCCAACTGATTAAAATCCTGCCTAATCTCCCAAGTGTAACCCAAGCCCACTTCCTCCACAAGCTTTCCAAGGCTGTGGAGATCATCCCCTCCCCTGGAAGGCTGCAGGGCTTGTGCATGCCTGGTCCTTAGCACAGGAACTTCACCTGTCTCCTCTACATCCCTTGGCACAGGCAAGTTCCCTGAGCTAGCTCATCCCATAGGGATAAATAGAAACTATCTGGTCTTCCCAAGCAGAAGCCCCTTCCATGGCCTCACAAGAAATCTTCCCTCTTTCAGTGGACTCCCCAAAGCCCTGTTGATTCTGCACTATGGAGGAGAAGCCCTCCCCCGAGTATCTGGACAGCTGCAGCTAGGCTTTGCGTGACATTATTGAGCTGCAGCCTCACAGCCTGTGCCAGCTGCCCCATGCCTCGCTCATAGACCCTGAGCCAGAGTGGCCCCACTGCCACCTGTGTCTCTGCTCAGAGGCGAGAAGTAAGGGACATGGATGGAAAGCGTAAAAGCCATTCCCACAACAGCTGCCAGGAACAAGACAGGGAATGGAGTGAAAATGTATATTCACAGCTGGCACCCAGTTCCGCTTAGGAAAATACCTTGTTTGAGTGGACACCTGTTGTTTTTGCCTGCCCAGCAGCCAGGCCTGGCTTCTGGGAACAGCTTCTCGAATCTTCTTTAGGGGACTCCTCTTTTCCCACTCTAGTATACAGGGTTCACGTACACATTGGTGATCCCCAGAAGGGTCCTTGTAGCCTAAACCTTGGCTATCAGAGGCACAGTTGCAGGTCTAAGGATGGCTTAATACCCTAGTTGGGGGGCAGTGAGAACTTGACCTTAGATTCTCTTAGGAATTAAGGGGATAAAGATGGCCTCTTTTTGATGGGTTTGCTGAGGTGGCAAATGTAGTCCAGTGCCCATCTTGCCCCTACTGGAAAGTGACTGGCTGAGGATACAGCCATCCCATGGGACCAGTGGGTAGAGGAGAATGAGAGTAGGGAGAACAAAAGGGAGAGGAAGGTCAGAAGGGGAGGGGGAAACACAAGAAGGGGAGAGTGACAGCAAGGGAGCAAGATCATCTCAGCCCCAGGGTCCAGCTGTGTCTGAAACAGCTGGGTCCAGCTGTATGAGCCAAAAAATGTCTCTTTTGTGCTTAAGCTAGTTTGAGTTGGGGTTCGTTTGTTACCAAGAGAGTCCTCAGGAATGTGTGTGTGACATATTTGGGGTGAAGTATGAGTCCAAAAAGATGGGTCCTGGGGGGAGTCAAGGTTATAAAAGAGCAAAATTGTCCTGCACTGCCCTTGCTAGGCTTTGTAGGGCAGAGGGCAGGAAGAAGGCTGGCAGGAAAGGAGTTAGCCTGAGGTCCTGGCCCCAGTCCTGCAACAGCTCAGGGAACTCTGAGAAAGGGTTCCCTAAAGTAGATCCTTGACTTTCTACTGCTTTGATGTAAATTTTCATCTCCCCAAACCTTCAGTGAACCCCTTTCTGCATCCTGGTGTAAGAGGATGTTTGGAGCAAATGATGGAACATGTTGGATCTCAAGGGAGTTCAGGATCTGACTTGAGTACATACCTTGAGTATGTAACAGGGTCAGAGAAGGCCTCTGGGAACCTAAGCAGTTCCAGGGAGGATATAGGCCTTTCATGACCCCAGAGCATAAGGTCTTGAGGACCAATCTCCCTCCGCTCAAACACACCCCATCACAGCAGGGACAGCAGGCCTCAGTACAGATCTCAGAGTGAATGGAAATGGCTCTGTGGGCCCAAGGGTGGGGTTTGAATAGAAGGGACACTGAGGAGGACAGGCGACGATAGAGTCAGGACAAGGTCAGCCCTGAGTGAGCCCGGGAAACGGAAAGAGAACAACATAGCCACCCACACAACTAAATCAATCCACCCAGGTCTCCATGCTGTAGGAAGTCACTGTCCAGGTCTCCCAAGGCACATTTTCAGGGGAAGGTTCCAGGCAGCAAGAGCAGCCCCAGGAAACTTTAATATACAATGGAATCTGGGTTAAGCACTATCTTCTCCAAGAGTTGAGCTCACAGGACATTCCCCAGAAACCTCTAGAGAGGTGGGGAGGAAAGTTTCTGGAGGTCTTTGGATGAAGAAAACAAAAAAGTGGCCTTGATTTTCAAGGCAAAATTACACAGGAAGAAAAAAATGTTTTTAATCTAATTAAGACCGATCTTTTCACCTTCATCACAACATCGCGGAAATGTGCCAGTTCTTAACTTCACACAATAATCAAAGCAATTAGTGAGGGAGAAGCCTTGGAAACCAGTGCAGATGTTCTCAGAATGTTTAATGGGGAAATGAGTTGCAGGCCTCATTCTCAGCATCCGGCTCCAGGCCCTGGCTACCAAATCCAGACATCTGCTGGGGCCCCACCCCCAGGCCCCAAGGGCGCAGGCCTGAGAAACACAGGTCCCTTCCCAGGCAGCCTCCCAGGCAGGCCAAATCTGGGGCCGTGAGGCTCCCCATAGCTCTTCAAGCTGGAGCCTGGACACAGTCAGCCACCCTAGAGCTGGGGGGAGGCTTAACGTCAAAGTTATGCTAACGACTGATGTCAAAAGTAATCAACACAGCTTGGCTCCCCCACCCTGGCTGGCTGCAGAAGGATTGAGTGGGAGGAGAGCAGGGGGCCCTGGAGGGACCTCTCAGCTACGACCCCCTTAGCCTAAACAACATTTAAAGAAAAGAAGTGGCATCTGGCTCGTGTGGCCTTGTGGGCACCATTCCAATGCTGCGAGACGTTTAAGTGGCCTAAGAATCAAATAGGTCAACACTTGAGGAATTTCCCATAGTCAGAGAAAACATGTAGAAATGAGGATGGGATGATGGTTACTTAAGAAATGGCCTGTTGGAGGGATCAGGGCCACATGGATGATGTTAACTGCTGTTGGAAAGAGAGATACACCAGGTGAGGAGGCAGCTTAGCATTTGTTGGAGGCCCTGCTATCTGGCAGGCACTGGGGGCATGGAGGTAAAGAACACATTGTCCTTGTTCTCAGTGATACACAGGCAGTATGGGGGTCCTATTCATGTACCCTCAGCATTCATGTTCTGTGAGCATCAATGTTTTGTTAATGCAAGCCAATGGATACTTTGATGAGTGCTACTTCTGACCTCAGGGGCCAGCTCAGGTGCGCATAGGGCAAGTCAAAAGAGACAGAAAGTGAGCTACTGCAGGACCGGTGCTCTGTGGTGACAGATAAATACCCTGGCTCCCTCAACTGCTGGTAGAACATTTCTGGGAAGAGGTCTTTACGTGGTTTCCCAGTTACACCGTGGAACACTTTCTCAATTGACCACCATAACAATGCCTGAATTAGGCTGTATATCCCATGAAACGGATTCAAGATAGTGTGATAGGAAGCTGCTGAGACATTTAAGTAGAGAAGCAGCAAGATCCACTCACTTGAGCTGCTGTGTGAACAGTGGAATAGAGGAAGCAAGAATGGAAACTTGGCAGACCAATGACCAGAAAAGGACAACCAGGCAGAGAAACTATCATGGCTTTAAGGGAGAGGGCTAGAGAAAAGGGCAGGAGTGGGCAAATCCAGAGAGCTGATAAGACTTGTGGATGGATTAGATAGGGGCACTAAGAAATAGGAATAATTTAAAAAAGACTTTCATCCAGACTTAGAGAATGATAGTCTCACTTCATTTCCCTCTCACTTCATATCTACCCCCTTATTTCCATTTCCCTCTCACTTCATATCTACCCCCTTATTCTCCCAATGCATAAGACTAACAAGAATTGCAAATAAAACCACACAACACGTCTTTAGCAGTACAAGGAAACTGAATGCCCTCAAATTTCTGATTAGTAGAGAAATGAACCAAATTCCAACAGCATTCAACCCTCTGCCCAGCACTGCAAACCTGTGGGTGGAGTAAGACAGGGAGAAGAGGCTTATGATGCTGTGTTATAAAATTTGAGGGCAGTGAGTGACATCAGCAAGAATAGAGGAGTAAGTACCTCCAAGGACTTCCTCAGAAACACAAAAACTCCAAACCAAACCAAAACAAAAAACCACACACACGCACACACATACACACAAAAGCAAAATCTGTCAAATCAACTTTGTCACAACTCTTAGAAGTAGTCAGTGCTTTACAGCAATCTAGTGAACATCAAACCAAGAAACAGGCAACTTAAAAATGATAGAAGTTCTAGAATTTTTCTTGCCATTGCAATCCTCCCTGCCCCTTCAGTTCATAATTTTAAGATGGTAGCCCACATATTAAGTGTGGGACCCTATACTCTGGCTCAGGGATTAGAGTTGATTTTCATTGAATTGCTTCTATTTTGGTACTCTCCGGGGGCTGCCTGAAGGACTGACATAAGGTGATTGTTTTTGTTTTGCCTAATTCAGAATTCAGGGAGAAAATGGTAGACATGACTTGAAAACATTGTCAGGCAGTTGAACAAATAATAGTGACCTGTCACAAATTATAGTTGTGACATACAATAATAGAGTGCTAAAACCTGGGGGGGGGGGAGAGGGAGGGGTGTATTTAGAGAGTTTTTTTGGAATTAGAGCTTTCAAAAGTGCCTGTGTGTACTGGGAAATTTATAAACTCATATGCATGCCCAAGGCTGAATGCATGCTTAGAAAAGCCTGAAGAACACATTAATTTTTACCTCCAGCTGATTTCTATGTTCATCTCAAGATGGAAGTGAAGGGTAAAACAGTTGTAAATAATCTGGCTAGATGTTGAGACTGTACAGTATGGTGTTAGTTTGCAAAGTCTAGGAGGAATTTTTTTCTTCTTCTCTCCTATCACTTTCCCTGACTCCTGGTACTCAATGAAATCTCTGCCAAAACATGAACTGAAGACAAGCCAAAGGAACAGAGACTTCAGAGAGTATGTATGACTAAAACATAGACTTCACAAAAATATCTTAGCAGTCACTAAACAAATATTAGGTTATTAAGTAAGAAATTTCCTTAAGTACTAAGTTTGACAGTTGATACCTCTGACATTTCACTTTGACACTTGGAGTTTTGTTGTGAAGGGATAGCCTTAGTATTTCAAATAACATTTTGGTTTGTTATTTCAAATGTATTTTAGAGCAATTTTTGTGAAACCATGGATAAGTCAAAAGTTTGTGTTATTTTTTAATATGAGTTCCATTGTGGAACCAATGTAGCATAGACACAGCTTGAAATACCAACAAACCATTTGGGAAGGATGTGGCTAATGAATATGTGCAGTACATGGATGGTTTGAGTTTTGTTTTGGTGATTGCAATCTTGAAAATAAGCCACATGAGCAACTTGAGACCAAGGTGGATAGACAGACGAGCTGAACTCCATCTCAACCAACTTGTGAATTAGCAAGGTTTGAGGTTAGTATTCTAGCAATCTTGGACCATTTGAAATAAATCAAGGGAAAGAAGCTGGCAAATGGGTTCCACAGGAATTAAACAAATGTCAGAAGAGAAATCATCTCAAAGTTGGCCCTTCTTTGCTTTTACAACATAAAGGTGAACCATTTCTACACTACATTGTTATGTATGATGAAAAATGGATTCTTTTTGACAATCACAAGCATCCAGTACATTGGTTGGCTAAAGATGAAATTCTGTAACATAGTCCAGAACTGAATATTCATTAAAAAAAATCTAATGCTGTCTGGTGGTCCAGTGCTGGTATTATTCACAGTATTATACAGCTGTATTACACACAGCTTCATGAAATCTGGTCAACTGATTATAGTGGATATCTGTTGTAACCAATTGGATGAAATGATGAGGATGCTTGCAATTAAGTGGCCAAGATTGGTCAATAGAGGCCAGTCCTCTTGCGAGACAATGCATAAGTCACACAAACAGCACTGCTCAAACTACAGAAGCCGGACGTGGAAAGTCTGTTATCCACCGTATTCACCAGTGGATGACACTTGCTCCAAAACACTACTGTTTCTTCCAGGCTTCAATCACTCCTTGCAAGGAAAAATATTCATTTCTCAACAAGCTGTGGAAAATGCTTTTTGTGATTTCATTTCTACTTGCTTTCCAGGCTTCTTCATTGCTGGCATAAACAAATTACCATTAAGATGGCAAAATTGTGTCTGTCAATAGTTTAGAGGCATGCTTTCATTAATTGTACTGCTTATTTGAGATACACAGTAGAACATTTCATATTTGATGATCTTACAGCTATAGTCCACAGCATTAAAAAATCCTGAGGCACGGAAAGAGTTTGATGTCTAGAGTTATCATATATAATATTTAAAATGCTGAGTTTACAACAAAAAATCATGAAGAATGCAAAGAAACAAAGTATGGCCCATTTACAGAAGAAACTTCCTTGAGGAAGCATGGACATTGAACTTACTAGACAAGACTTTAAATTGTCTTAAATATGCTCAACGAACTCAAGAAAACCAGGAGAATAGAGAACATCAATAAGGAGATGTAAATTAGAAAAAGGAATTAGACATACTCTGGAACTGGAAATAACAAATGAAAAGCCCTCTAGCAGGTTTCATTAGCAGATAGGAACCGGCAGAAAGAGCCAATGACCTTGAAGAAAGATCAAGTGAAGTTATTCAATCCAAGCAGAAAGAAAAAGGAAGAAAAATAAATAGTACCTGAGGGGCCTATGGAAAATCATCTTGCATGTCATCTCTCTCTCTCTCTCTCTCTCACACACACACACACACACACACACACACACACACACACACACACACACACACACAATCTCTCTCACTGGCAATCTCCAAAGGAGAGGGGAAGAAAGGGACAGGAAAATTACTTGAAGAAATTATGGCTGCCAATTTTTTTTTTTTTTTGAGACAAAGCCTTGCTCTGTCACCTGGGTAGAGTGAAGTGGCATCATCATAGCTTACTGCAACCTCCAACTCCTGGGTTCAAGCTATTTTCCTGAGTATCTGGGACTATAGGCACACTCCATAAGGCCTCCTGCTATTTTTTCTATTTTTAGTAGAGACTGGGTCTCACTTTTGCTCTGGCTGGTCTTGAACTCCTGAGCTCAAGCAACCTTTCTACTTCAGTCTCTTTGGGTGTTAAAAATTCCCAAATTTGAGGGTGGCTTCTGTGGCTCAAAAGGGTAGGGCGCCGTGGGTTCAAACCAAGCCCGGGCCAAAAACTGCCAAAAAAAAAAAAAAAAAAAAAAGAAAAAAGAAAAAAAATTCCCAAATTTGATGAAAGACATGAATTTTTATGCCCCCCCCAACCTAAAACTCCCCAAAAGGGTAGATACAATGAGATTCACACAAAGGTACAGCATAATCAAATTGTTGAAAGACAGAAACAAAGATAATTGTGAAAGGAGCAAGCAACATGTCTAATCACAGTGATTCTCAATAAGATTAACAATACATTTCCCTCAGTCTGAAGAAGCAAAAAGGTAATGGGATGGCATTTTTAAAACACTGAAGCATCTATCAACCAAGAATTCTATATTTAGCAGAATTATTTGTTAAAAATTTAGGTGAAATTAAGACCTTCCCAAAAAAATGAAAGTAGAGGGAACATGTCTCTAGTAGATGTACCCTACAAGGAAATGTTAAATAAAATATTTCAAGCTGAAGTGAAAGGATGTTATATAGTAACTTGAAGCCACACAAGGAAATACGAAACTCCAGAATAGGTATATAAATGTAAAAGGTAGTATTATTTTGCTTTTAGTTAGTAATTCCTCTTTATTTAATATGTGACCTAAAAGAGAAATGCATAAAACAATAATTATACATCTATGTTACTGGGCTCACACTGTATAAAGATGAAAATTTAGAGAAGAAGAGCATAAGGCAGGGATGGAGCTGCATAGGATCTGAGTTATTATATATTATTGAAATTAAGTTGGTATAAACTTGATTATTGTAAATTTAAGATGTCATATGCAGCCCCCATGATAACCACTAATTAACTGCCTTTAATTTTGGTATGCTTTGAGTATCAAAAAGAATACACTGAATAAAAAGAATCTATGAGATCAGAGCAATAATCTAAAAGTAAAACAGATTTGGGAGAGAAGGGAAAACTCTTCTTTAGAAAAACTTCCATTGATAACTGTAGCATGGTAACAAAAAATAAAATCATCTTTCTTATGAAATAAAAAAAAATTGCATGGGTAATAAGTTTGGATATTACCACCCTGTCCTAAAAAGTAAAAGACTGAACAAACAGAAAGGGAATGACTTCTGAGATCTGTAAGGGAAGAATTTAGGGCACAGGCCAAAATGATGCTCCCCAAACTGGAGAGAGAGTTCAATACTGAGAATCGTAATATATTCGAGCAAAAATCTCTGGGAACCAGTGCCAAGGTAGGACAACCTGAACTGCATTTGAAGAATTGCTGGAGGCTAGGTGTGGTCAAGAATGAGAATTAAAAACTTTAGAACAGTTTGATCTCCTCTGGTCCTATTTGGATCCCCTTGATTGCCTTCTCTTGCCTGATTGTGGTGGCTAAGACTTCCATTACAATGTTAAAAAGCAGTGGAGACAATGGACATCCTTGCATGGTTCCTGATCTGAGTGGAAATGATTTCAATTTTACTCCATTCACTATGATATTGGCTGTGGGTTTGCTATAGATGGCCTCTATCAGTTTAAGAAATGTTCCTTCTATACCTATTTTCTTAAGTGTTCTGATCAAGAAAGGATGCTGGATATTGTCAAAAGCTTTTTCTTCATCAATTGAGAGAATCATATGGTCTTTAAAAAAAATGTTTATGTGATGTATTATATTTATGGATTTACGTATATTGAACCATCCTTGGGACCCTGGGATGAAACCCACCTGGTCGTGGTGTATAATATGTTTGATGTGTTGTTGGATTCTGTTTGCTAGGATCTTATTGAATATTTTTGCATCAATATTCATTAGAGATCTTTAAGCATCAGAGAAATGCAAACCAAAACACTCTGAGATACCATCTAACTCCAGTAAGAGTAGCCCACATCACAAAATCCCAAAACTACCGATGTTGGCATGGAAGTGGAGAAAAAGGAACACTTCTGCACTGCTGGTGGGAATGCAAGCTAGTATGTTCCCTTTGGAAGGAAGTTTGGAGAACACTCAGGGATCTAAATGTAGACCTGCTGTTTGATCCTGCAATTCCTCTTCTAGGTGTATATCCAAAGTACCAAAAGTCATTTGGCAATAAAGATATTTGCACCAGATTGTTCATTGCAGAATTCATAATTTCCAAGTCATGGAAGAAGCCCAAGTGCCCATCGACCCATGAATAGATTAATAAATTGTGGTATATGTATACCATGGAATACTATGCAGCACTAAAAAAATGGAGACGTTACCTTCTTTATGTTTACATGGATGGAGCTGGAAAATATTCTTTTTAGTAAAGTATCTCAGGAATGGAAAAAAAAGTATCCAATGTACTCAGTACTACTGTGAAACCAATATATAATAACTCACATTTTCATATGAAACATGAAACACAACTTTAGCCTAGGATGAAGGAGGGAAGAGGAAGGAGATGGAAGGGGAGGGGATGGGAGGGATAGTAGAGGATAATAGGGGGATCACAACTATGGAGCACATTGCAAGTACAAGTTGGATCTATCATGTGTAGAACACAAATGTTCTAATGCTATAATTGGGTAAATGAGGTGAAAGTTATGTTGATTAGTATGATGTAAGCACTCCAATTTGTACAAATAACACACTGAAAATGGCATAAATGTATTTATGATCCATGTACAAAAGACTTAATATATATAAAAAAAAAAAAGGAAAAAAAGAAAAACTCTAGGACAACCAGTTATAGCTCCTCCCCAAGGCTTTTGTGAAATATTACCTCTAGGAACTTGACTAGATTTTTCAATATTAGAGAAAAATCTTGTACTTCTACTACAGGGAGGGATAAAGGAAACATTTTGAAATAAGCTAGAGTGCTCTGTTCTTAAAAGTCTGCCCTAAGGAGAAACTAGATATTAAGAACCTAATCTGCTAGGGTTTTGTCCTACCCTAACTGGTCTAAGGGAGGGGAAGTAACCACCTTTACTCAGCTCTACTCTTGCGTGAAGAAAAGAAATTTCCAACTCCAAGTTCCTCTTAGCTGCATAAAGGGGGAAGAGAGAAAAAAACAAACAAACAGGAACACTTGTTAACTTTGCAGTCCAGAGGCATAGGCTTACTACTATAGAACATATCCTCTCACCTCACATGTTACCTGCACATTACTAATGGCCATTTATAGCAGTTCCCTTTTACTCAGTTCATCATGTCTAGCTATCAGGAAAAAAAGTCACAAGAGACACTAAAAGGTTAAAAACACATTTTGAAGAGACAGAGCAAGCATCAGAACCAGACACTGCAGTGATACTGAAATTCGCAGAATTTAAGACAACTATGATTAATATGCTAAGAGCTCTTGTAAAGTATATAGCATGCAAGAACACCATTAGAAGCAGAGTTGCAAATCCCAAGGGATAAAAAGGAATCTTGAGATCAAAAACACTGACATAAAAATACCCTTATTGGGATTATTAGATCATACACATCTGGGGAAAGAATCCCTGAGTTTGAGGATACTTAAATAGAAACATTCAAAACTGTAAAGCAGAAGAATATGTTCCAGCTCCATCCATGTAAACATGAAAGAAGTAAAGTCTCCATCTTTCTTTAAGACTGCATAATATTCCATGGTGTACATATTCTTCTTAGTAAAGTATCTCAAGAATGGAAGAAAAAGTATCCAATGTACTCAGCCCTACTATGAAACTGATTTTTGGCTTTCATATGAAAGCTATAACCCAGTTATAACCTAAGAATATGGGGAATGGAGAAAGGGAGGGGGGAGGAAGGTGGGTGATAGGTGCGATTACACCTGAGGTGCATCTTACAAGGGTACATGTGAAACTTAGTAAATGTAGAATATAATTGTCTTAACACAATAACTAAGAAAATGCCAGGAAGGCTATGTTAACCAGTGTGATGAAAATGTGTCAAACTGTTTATAAAACCAATGTATGGTGCCCCATGATCGCATTAATATACACAGCTATGATTTAATATTAATTAAAAAAACCCTGAAAAGCAAAGAGAACAAAGACTGGGGATTGGTGGGTGGGGTGACCAGAACAGAATATCCAAGAATTGTGGATAATTATAGAAGGTATAACATACGTGTAATGGGAATACCCAAAGTAGAAGTAGAAAAAGGAACACAAGAAATGTTTGCAGGCAGGTATGATGGCTCATTCCTATAATCCTACCACTCAAGGATCCTAGCCAAGGTGAGAGGATTGCTTGAGCTCAGAAGTTGGAGACAAGTATAAGCAAGAGAGAGACACCATTTCTACTAAAAATAGAAAACTAGCTAGGCATGCCTGTAGTCCCAGCCAGTTGGGAGACTGAGGTAAGAGGAACTCTTGAGTCCAAGAGTTTGAGGATCCTGTGAGCTATGATGATGCCATGGCACTCTACCCAGGGTGACAGAGTTGCGCTTGGCTGCCCAATGACTATGTGGGAGCCGCACGCACTGAATGAAGAGGAAAAACATGAAAAACGAAATTGCTGCTGTTTGTCTTCTTTTTTACAAGACTAGTTCAAAAACATGATAAATTGAAAAAAGAGGCAGTTGATAGGTTTGCTGAGAAATTGACTCTAATACTTAAAGAAAAATACAAAAATCACTGGTATCTGGACCATCAAAATGACAGGTTTACAGATGCATTTATGTCAATAAGTTTCAGAGAGTTGACCTGATGTCCTGAAAACTTGTGAGAACAGCTGCATCTTGTATAGTGACCTGGGCTTGCCAAAGGAGCTTGGGTAGACCCATGTGAGGTGTGCTGTCGGTAGGGAGAGAAAAACAATGCATTCATTGTTGCCAGCTTTGAAAATGAGGATGAGAACAAGGATGAGATTGCCAAGAAAGTTACCAGAGCCCTTGATAAAGTTACCTCTGATTATCATTCAGGATCTTCCTCCTCAGATGCAGAAACAAGTAAGCAAGTGGAAATGAAACCCAATTTGGTTACTGCAAACACCAAGCCCAGTGTACCAGATTTCAGAACTGATACTCTCACCTCTTCCAGTGTAGCATCCGTTGCCCAGAAAAAAGCCAGGAATGTACTGAGGGAATGGCCATCAGAACCACTACCCTCCTTCTGTTCCATTTGGTTATCCAAATCAGGGAAGGAATAATAAACCATACTATCCAATTCCAGTGACATGGGTACCTCCTCCTGGAATGCATTGTGACCGGAATCAGTGGATTAATCCTCACACGTTAGCACCTCACTAGCTTCTTTTGATTTTGTTGGTGTCATGTTTAGAAAAAGGTAGAATAAACCTTACCATGCATTGAAAGTTAAAAGTTCATGCTAATAGCAGTGAAGTTACATGGACCAAACCAAACTTATTTTTATAGAAGGTACTGAGAATAATCTTACTTAAAAATATATATGCACTTTAGATATATTGATATAGTTTGGGAAACTTTATTAAAGTTAGTTATGTGCCTGAGTTTTTAATATTGGACCTGAGTATTTATATATTGTGCATCAATTCTTGAATACGAGAACACTGTAGGAGTGGATGATCTGTTGTAGCACCTTTGAGCATTTACTTTATGGAGCATTTACTTTAAGGAGTCTAAGTTATTTATATACAAGGAGATCTATTTTATGTCCTCATTTAGAAAACTTATGTGAAATCATGTAGTTGCAAATAAAAAGTAGTTTGAGGCAAAAGAATAAAATAAAAAATAAAAGACAGAGTGTTAGAATGGAATAAGAAAAACAAGACCCAAGTATGTACATACTGTCTAAAAGAAGCCTACTTTAAATAAAAAGACATAAAATTGTATCCAGTCAGCCAACCTGCTGCATACAAGAATCACATCTTATCTTAAAGGATAAATATAGACTCAGGGTGAAGGGATGGACATCTATAATCCAGGAAAATAGGAAAAAGCAGGGGTTGCAATTTTATTTGCAGATACATTAGCTTTAAACCAACAAAAGTAAGGAAAGACAATGATGGTCACTTCATATTTGTTAAGGGAAACACTCAGCATGATGAGATATCAATTATTAACATTTATGCACCCAACCAAAATGCTCCTCAATTTATAACCAAGACCCTAACAGACATGAAGAATTTGATATCTTCCAGCACCATAATACTCAGAGATTTTAAGACCCCTTTGGCAATGTTGGATAGATCCTCCAATAAGAAACTAATCAAAGAAATTTTGGACTTAAACTTCACCATACAATTGAACTTAATAGACATCTACAGAATATTTCATCCTAACAAAATTGAATACATGTTCTTCTCATCAGCCCATGGAACATCCTCCAAAATTGATCACATCTTAGGTCACAAGCAAATTTAAAAGAATAGAATTATTCCGTGTATTCTCTCAGATCATCACAGAATAGAAGTTGAACTCACCAATAACAGGAATCTACATAACTCACACAAGGACATGGAAACTAAACAACCTTAGGCTAAAAGATAGCTGGGTCAAAGATGAGATTAAGAAGGAAATTACCAAGTTTTTAGAACAGAATGATAATGAAGACACAAATTATCAGAACCTCTGGGATACTGCAAAGGCAGTCCTAAGAGGAAAATTTATAGTGCTGCAAGCCTTCCTTGAGAGAACGGAAAGAGAGGAAGTCAACAACTTAATGGGACATCTCAAGCAATTGGAAAAGGAAAAACACTCCAACCCCAAACCCAGCAGAAGAAAAGAAATAGCCAAAATTAGAGCTGCATTAAATGAAATTGAAAACAAAAGAATTATTCAATTGATCAATGAATGCAAAAGTCGGTTTTTTGAAAAGTTTAACAAAATTGATAAACATGAAGATGGAACTGCAACTGGGCACGGTGAGTCTGGGGAGATAAGACTCCAGGCATCTCTGGATGGTGGGATCTGCCTATAATCATCCCTTTGAGGATACAGGATGTCAGCAAGGGACTTCTGGACTCCAAGAGGAGGACAAAAACAGTGGAAAACTGGCAAGTGGTTGCATGTGTTTGATCAACCTAATCCCGCCGTAAGTACAAGCAGCAGTGAGGCTGCAAACCGGAAAGGCCTTACCTATGAACTGTTTCACACTCAGTTGAACTGCCTTGGGGAGAGCTTGAGCAGGAGTGTGGAGAACTCTGGGCATTGTCTAGGTCCCCAGATTGAGCCACCGAGTCGTACGGAGCTGATGGTGTTTGGCTGTGGGCTGCCAGGAGCCATTGTGAGAGAACTGCCCTGGCAACCTCAACCCTCAGGGTCGCAGAGCAAGGATCAGGGAGAAGATAGTAACTTAGTGACTGAGCAACCTAAAGGCAGGGACTGAGCTGCCTGACAGCCTTAACCCTCAGGTGTAGAGTGAGACCAGTTTTGGCACATTACAGCCTCAGCTGTTGCCCTGGGTAGAGTGCCGTGGCATCACAGCACATAGCAACCTCAAACTCCTGGGCTTGGCACTGCCTGGACCTCCATAGGAGCGGTGCAGTGACCCCCGACATGCGACCCGTGCCCGCCGGGCACCCGCATGCCCTGACCAGGAACTGTGGGAGCCGTGTAACCCTGCGTCCTCCCTCCTGTACCCTCCCTGTCTCCACACTAGCCTGCTCGTCTGGCTAGGGACTCTGGTAGCCGCGTGCCCTCTGGAGCCCTCCCTACCTCTGCGCAGAGCCCTTCTCCTGGCCAGAGACTTCTGGAGCCTTGGGCTCTCTGGGCCAAAGTCACTGGGTGCCAGGCACTCCCAGAACCATGCACACCACCTCCCACCCTATTGCTGGATCCAGTGTGTCACACTCCCAAGCTGCTTCCACAACCAGAACTCCCTGGCTGGGGCAGCCCCAGAGGAACTACACAGGGTCACTCCCCACAAAGATCCAGCAATGATAGAGTGATCCCGCTGGGGTCTAATCTTGGAGAGACACCTCCCCAACTCTGAGCATGGCCAGAGGCAACAGTGAAAAACAATCATGAGGAGAAATCAACAGAAAAACTCTGGCAATATGAATAATCAGAGTAGATCAACTCCCCCAAGGATCAATGGGGCAGACACAGCACAAGATCCCATGCACAAACAAGAGATGTCAGAAATCGAATTCAGAATCTGGATAGCAAATAAGATTGAATTAGAATTCCAAGCAGTAACCCAAAGGATATCTCAAGAATTCAACGAATTCAAAGAGCAAATGACCAAAGATTTTCACACATTGAGACAAGAAGTTGCAGCCCTCAAAGATCTGAGAAACACAGTAGAATCCCTCAGTAACAGAATGGAGCAAGCAGAAGAAAGGATTTCTGACATTGAAGACAAAGCTTTCAAATGCTCCCAAACTCTCAAAGAGGAAGAGAAATGGGGGGCAAAAACAGATCACTCTCTCAGAGAGCTCTGGGATAATTTGAAGAAAACCAATATTCATCTTATAGGGATCCCCAAAAGCCATGAAGTGGCTTCACAAGGCACAGAGTCTCTTCTCCATGAGATTATGAAGGAGAACTTTCCAGACATGCCAAGAGATTCTGAAATTCAGATAGCAGACAGTTTCAGAACTCCAGCATGACTCAACCCAAATAAGACATCCCCCAGACACATCATAATCAATTTCACTAAAGTTAATATAAAGGAGAAAATTCTGAAAGCAGCCGGATGAAAGAAATCCATCACCTACAAGGGCAAGAATATTAGAATAACTGCAGATCTTTCTGCTGAAACCTTTCAAGCTAGAAGAGGATGGTCATCGACTTTTAAACTCCTAAAACAAAATAACTTTCAACCCAGGATCCTGAATTTGTACCCAGCTAAACTGAATTTCATTTATGACGGAGAAATTAAATACTTCAATGATGTTCATATGTTGAAGAAATTTGCCATAACTAAATCAGCTCTCCAGGATATTCTCAGACCTATCCTCCATAAAGACTGGCATAATCCTCTACCACAAAAGTAAACCTATCCAGAAATTTTTGATCAAATTCCAATTTCCACAGTTGCAAAAGGATTAAAAATGTCTGCTGGACTCTCGAAAGGCTTATCAATATTCTCAATGTGAATGGTTTAAATTGTCCTCTAAAGAGGCACAGGTTTGCTGACTGGATACAAAAACTCAAGCTAGATATATGCTGCATACAAGAACCGCATCTTACATTAAAAGAAAAATATAGACTCAAGGTGAAGGGATGGTCTATACTCCAGGCAAATGGAAAGCAGAAAAAAGCAGGTGTTGCAATCTTATTCACAGACACAACAGGCTTTAAACCAACCAAAATAAGGAAGGATAAGGACGGACACTTCATATTTGTTAAAGGTAATACTCAATATGATGAGATTTCAATTATTAATGTTTATGCACCCAACCAGAACGCACCTCAATTTATAAGAGAAACTCTAACAGACGTGAGCAACTTGATTTCCTCCACTTCCATAGTAGTTGGAGATTTTTAACACCCCTTTAGCAGTGCTGGATAGATGTTCCAAAAAGAAGCTAAGCAAAGAAATTTTAGATTTAAACTTAACCATTCAACATCTGGACTTAACAGACATCTACAGAACATTTCATCCCAACAAAATTGAATACATATTCTTCTCATCAGCCCACGGAACATACTCCAAAATTGACCACATCCTAGGCCACAAATCTAACCTCAGCAAATTAAAAAAAATAGAAATTATTCTTTGCATCTTCGCAGACCATCATGGAATAAAAGTTGAACTCAATAACAACAGGAACCTGTATACTCATACAAAAACATGGAAGCTAAACAACCTTATGCTGAAGGATAGATGGGTTATAGACGAGATTAAGAAGGAAATCACCAAATTTTTGGAACAAAACAACAATCAAGACATGAATTACCAGAACCTCTGGGATACTGCAAAGGCAGTCCTAAGAGGGAAATTTATAGCACTGCAAGCCTTCCTCAAGAAAACGGAAAGAGAGGAAGTTAATAACTTTATGGGACATCTCAAGCAACTGGAGAAGGAAGAACACTCCAACCCCAAAACCAGCAGAAGAAAAGAAATAACCAAAATCAGAGCAGAATTAAATGATATTGAAAACAAAAGAATTATACAACAGATCAATAAATCCAAAAGTTGGTTTTTTGACAAGATCAATAAAACAGATAAACCTTTGGCCAACCTAACCAGGAAAAAAGGAGTGAAATCTCTCATTTAATCAATCAGAAATGGTAATGATGAAATAACAACAGACCCCTCAGAAATTAAAAAAATCCTTAATGAATACTGCAAGAAACTCTACTCTCAGAAATATGAAAATCTGAAAGAAATCGACCAATACCTGGAAGTACGTCACCTACCAAGACTTAGCCAGAATGAAGTGGAAATGTTGAACAGGTCTATATCAAGTTCTGAAATAGCATCAACTATACAAAATCTCCCTAAAAAGAAAAGCACAAGACCAGATGGCTTTATGTCAGAATTCTACCAAACCTTTAAAGAAGAATTAGTACCTATATTACTAAACCTCTTCCAAGATATAGAAAAAGAAGGAATATTACCCAACACATTCTACGAAGCAAACATCACCTTGATCCCCAAACCAGGGAAAGACCTAACAAGAAAAGAAAATTATAGACCAATATCACTAATGAATATTGATGCTAAAATACTCAATAAGGTCCTAACAAACAGAATCTAACAACACATCAAAAAAATTATACACCACAACCAAGTGGGATTTATCCTAGGGTCTCAAGGCTGGTTCAATATATGTAAATCTATAAATGTAATTCAGCACATAAACAAACTAAAAAATAAGGACCATATGATTCTTTCAATTGATGCAGAAAAAGCTTTTGATAATATCCAGCATCCCTTCATGATCAGAACACTTAAGAAAATTGGTATAGAAGGGACATTTCTTAAACTATAGAGGCCATCTACAGCAAACCCACAGCCAATATTGTATTGAATGGAGTTAAATTGAAATCATTTCCACTTAGATCAGGAACCAGGCAAGGTTGCCCATTGTCTCCATTGCTCTTTAACATTGTAATCAAAGTTTTAACCATTGCAATTAGGGAAGAAAAGGCAATCAAGGGTATCCACATAGGGTCAGAAGAGATCAAACTTTCACTCTTCGCAGATGATATGATCGTATATCTGGAAAACACTAGGGACTCTACTACAAAACTTTTAGAAGTGATCAAGGAATACAGCAATGTCTCAGGCTACAATATCAACACCCATAAATCTGTAGCCTTTATACATACCAACAATAACCAAGCCGAAAAAACAGTCAAGGACTGTGACTTCTTTCACATTAGTGCCAAAGAAGATGAAATATTTGGGAGTATACCTAACAAAGGACGTGAAAGATCTCTACAAAGAGAACTATGAAACTTTAAGAAAAGAAATAGCTGAAAATGTTAACAAATGGAAAAACATACCATGCTCATGGCTGGGAAGAATCAACATTGTTAAAATGTTTATACTACCCAAAGCAGTATATAATTTTAATGCAATTCCTATTAAAGCTCCATTGTCATATTTTAAAGATCTTGAAAAAATAATAATTCATTTTATATGGAATCAGAGAAAACCTCGAATAGCCAAAACATTACTCAGCAATAAAAACACAGCAGGAGGAATCATGCTACCAGACCTGAGACTGTACTATAAATTAATAGTGAACAAAACAGCACGGTATTGGCACAAAAACAGAGAAGTAGATGTCTGGAACAGAATAGAGAACCAAGAGATGAATCCAGCTACTTACCGTTATTTGATCTTTGACAAGCCAATTAAAAACATTCAGTGGGGAAAAGATACCCTATTTAACAAATGGTTCTGGGTGAACTGGCTGGCAACCATTGAAACTGGACCCACACCTCACCATTAACTAAGATAGACTCTCACTGGATAAAAGATTTAAACTTAAGACATGAAACTATAAAAATACTTGAAGAAAGTGCAGGGAAAACTCTTGAAGGAATAGGCCTGGGTGAATATTTTATGAGGAGGACTCCCCAGGCAATTGAAGAAGTATCAAAAATACACTACTGGGACCTGATCAAACTAAAAAGCTTCTGCACAGCCAAGAACATAGTAAGTAAAGCAAGCAGACAGCCCTCAGAATGGGAGAAAATATTTGCAGGTTATACCTCCAATAAAGATCTAATAAGCAGAATCCACAGAGAATTCAAACATATTAGCAGGAAAAGAACATGTGATCCCATCTCAGGGTGGGCAAGGGACTTGAAGAAAAACTTCTCTGAAGAAGACAGATGCACGATCTACAAACACATGAAAAAAAGCTCATCATCCTTAATCATCAGATATGCAAATCAAAACTACTTTGAGATATCACTTAACCCCAGTAAGAGTAACCCACATAAAAAAATCCCAAAACCAGAGATGTTGGCATGGATGTGGAGAAAAGGGCACACTTCTACACTGCTGGTGGGAATGCACAGTAATACATTCCTTCTGGAAGGACGTTTGGAGAATACTTAGAGACCTAAAAATAGACCTGCCATTTGATCCTATAATTCCTTTACTAGGTTTATACCCAGAAGACCAAAAATCACAATATAACAAAGACATCTGTACCAGAATGTTTATTGCAGCCCAATTCATAATTGCTAAGTCATGGAAGAAGTCCAAGTGCCCATTGACCCATGAATGGACTAGCAAATTGTGGTACATGTATACATGGAATATTATGCAGCCTTAAAGAAAGATGGAGACTTTACCTCTTTCATGTTTACATGGATAGAGCTAGAACATATTCTTCTTAGCAAAGTATCTCAGGAATGGAAGAAAAAGTATCCAATGTACTCAGCCCTACTATGAAGCTAAATTATAGCTTTCATATGAAGGCTGTAACCCAACTATAGCACAAGACTATGAGGAAAGGGCCAAGGAAGGGGAAGGGAGGGGGGAGGTTAAGGTGGAAGGAGGGTAATGGCCACACCTACGGTGCATCTTAGAATGGGTACAGGCGAAACTTACTAAAGGCAGAATACAAATGTCTACATACAATAACTAAAAAAATGCCATGAAGGCTACATTGAACAGTTTGACGAGAATATTTCAGATTGTATATGAAGCCAGCACATTGTACCCCTTGATTGCACTAATGTACACAGCTATGATTTAACAATAAAAAAAAAATTAAAAAAAAAGGCAGATACTCTATTAAAAAAAAATTGACAAACCCTTGGCTAGCCTAACCGGAAATAGAAAATTAAAATCCAAATTTCATCAGTCGGAAATGACAAAGGTATAATAACAACAGATACCTCAGAAATTAAAAAAATTTTAATACTACAAAGAACTCTATTCTAAGAAATACAAAAATCTGAAAGAAATTGACCAATACTTGGAAGCATGCCACCTTCCTAGACATACCCAGAAAGAATTAGAAATGTTGAATAGACCTATACTAAGTACTGAAATAGTATCAACTATACGAATTCTCCCAAAAGGGAAAAGTCTGGGACTAGATGGCTTCACATCAGAATTCTAACAAACCTTCAGAGAAGAACTAGTACCTATATTATATAACCTTTTCCAAAGCATAGAAAAAGAAAGACTACTTCCCAACACATTCTATGAAGCAAATATCACTCTGATCTCCAAACCAGGAAAAGATCCAACATGAAAAGAAAATTACAGACCAATATCTCTAATGAATATAGATGCAAAAATATTCAATAAGATCCTAGCAAACAGAATCCAGCAACACATCAAACAAATTATACATCATGACCAAGTGGGTTTTATCCCAGGGTCTAAAGGATGGTTCAATATAAATCTATAATATAATACATCACATAAACAAAATAAAAAACAAAGACCATATGATTCTCTCAATTGATGCAGAGAAAGCTTTTGATAATATCTTTCATCCTTTTATGATCAGAACCCTTAAAAAAATAAGTATAGAAGGGACATTTCTTAAACTGATAGAGGCCACGTACAGCAAACCCACACTCAATATTATTTTGAATGGAGTAAAATTGATAACATTTCCACTCAGATCAGGTACCAGGCAAGGTTGCCCACTGTCTCCATTGCTTTTTAACATTGTAATGGAAGTCCCAGCCACCGTGATCAGGCGAGAAGTGATCAAGGGTATCCATATAAGGTCAGAGGAGAACAAACTTCCACTCTTTGCAAATGGTATGATTGAATATCTGGAAAACCTCAGGGACTCAACTACAAAACTCTCTGAAGTGGAAACAAAATCAATACTCAAAAATCAGTAGCCTTTATATATACCAATAATAGTCAAGCTAAAAAACAGTCAAGGACTTTATTCCTTTTACAGTAGTGTCAAAGAAGATGAAATATTTGGGAGTGTATCTAACAAAGGACGTGAAAGATCTCTATAAAGAGAACTATGAAACTCTGAGAAAAGAAATAGCTAAAGATGTTAACACATGGAAAAGCATACCATGCTCATGGCTGGGAAGAATCAACATTGTTAAAATGTCCATACTACCCAAAGCAATATACAATTTTAATGCAATCCTGATTAAAGCATCACTTTCATACTTTAAAGACCTTGAAAAAATAATACTTCATATTTTATATGGAATCAGAAAACACCTCAATTAGTCAAAACATTACTCAGAAATAAAAACAAATCAGAAGGAATCATGCTACCAGACCTCAGACTATACTATAAATTTATAGGGATCAAAACAGGATGGTGCCATCATAAAAATAGAGAGGTAGATGTATGGAAGAGAATAGAGAACCAAGAGATGAACCCAGCTACTCGCCGTTATTTGATCTTTGATAAGCCAATCAAGAACATTCAGTGGGGAAAAGACTCCCAATTTAACAAATGGTGCTGGGTGAACTGGCTGGCAACTTGTAAAGACTGAAACTGGACCCACACCTTTCACCATTAACAAAGATTGACTCTCACTGGATAAAAGATTTAAACTTAAGGCATGAAACTATAAAAATACTAGAAGAAAGTGCAGGGGAAACACTTGAAGAAATCGGCCTGGGAGAATATTTTATGAGGAGGACTGCCCTGGGCAACTGAAGCAACACCAAAAATACATTACTGGGATCTGATCAAAATAAAGAGCATCTGCACAGCTGAGAACACAGTAAGTAAAGCAAGCAGACAGCCCTCAGAATGGGAGAAGATATTTGTAGGTTATGTCTCCAACAAAGGTTTAATAACCAGAATCCAGAGAACTCAAATGTATTAGCAAGAAAAGAACAAGTGATCCCATCTCAGGGTGGGCAAGGGACTTGAATAGAAACTTCTCTGAAGAAGACAGGTGCACAGCCTACAGATACATGAAAAAATGCTCATGATCTTTAATCATCAGAGAAATGCAAATCAAAACCACTTTGAGATATCATCTAACTCCAGTAAGATTAGCCCCACCTCACAAAATCCCAAAACCATAGATGTTGGTGTGGATGTGGAGAAAAGGGAACACTTCTGCACTGCTGGTGGGAATGCAAACTAATATGTTCTTTTTGGAAAGATGTTTGGAGATCACTTAGGGATCTAAAAATAGACCTGCCATTTGATCCTGCAATTCCTCTACTAGGTATATATCCAGAAAACCAAAAATCACTTTATAACAAAGACATTTGCACCAGAATGTTCATTGCAGCTCAATTCATAATTGCTAAGTCATGGAAGAAGCCCAAGTGCCTATCGACCCATGAATGGGTTAATAAATTGTGGTATATGTACACCATGGAATATTATGCAGCCTTAAAAAAAGATGGAGACTTTACCTCTTTTATGTTTACATGGATGGAGCTGGAACATATTCTTCTTAGTAAAGTATCTCAAGAATGGAAGAAAAAGTATCCAATGTACTCAGCCCTACTATGAAACCAATTTATAAGTACCCACACTTCTATATGAATGCTATAACCCAACTATAGCCCAAGATGAAGGGGAAAGAGGATGGGAAGGGGAGAGAAGGGGGGAGGACGGGTGGAGGAAGGATAATTGGTGGGACCACACCTATGGTGCATTTTACAAGGGTACATGTTAAATCTACAAAGTGTAGAATATAAATGTCTTAACACAATAAGAAAATGTGGTGAAGGCTTTGTTAACCAGTTTGATGAAAGTATTTCAAATTGTATATACAATCAGCACATTGTACCCCATAATTGCATTAATGTACACAGCTATGATTTAATTTAAAAAAAGGAAAAAAAGTCATAAAATTTTCAAGTAAATCAATAGAAGAAGTATATCATGATATAATAACAATAATTAAGAGAAACTAGTAGTAGCTGTATTAATTGCAGGCAGTTCAGACTTCAAAGCAGGAAAGTTATCAGGGATAAAGAGGTCAGTTCTTCAAAAAGTGAAATCTTTTTTTTTTTGTGTGTGTGTGTTTTTTGGCCGGGGCTGGGTTTGAACCCACCACCTCCAGCATATGGGACCAGTGCCCTACTCCTTGAGCCACAGGCACCGCCAAAAAGTCAAATCTTAAAAGTACTGATATATGCTCCTTTTAGCATATCATCAAAATGAGGCAAAAACTGCTTGAATTACAAGCAGAAATAGATGACTCCATGTTTATAATTGGAGACTTGAACACCTTTCTGTCAGAAATGGACATAGCTAGCAGGCAGAAAGTTAATCAGGACATAGTTGAACTAAATCTGCTATCAATCAACTAAATATAATTATCTGTAGAATACTTCTTCCAGAAGTAACAGATACACATTCTTCTCAAGCTCTGATGAAACATTCACTATAATAGAGTGCATTCTATATCATAAAATACATCTCAACAAATTTTAAAGAATAGAACACACACAGTGTCTTTTCTCAGACCACAGTGTAACTAAACTAGAAGTCAGAAACAGAAAGAAGATAACTGACAAATCCCAAAAGACATGGAGATTAAACATACTTCTAAGTAATACATGAGGGAATTTGAAGATAAATTTTAAAATATTCTCAACTAAATGAATATTAAAACATAAAATCTGTAGGATGGGGGCAACACCTGTGGCTGAAAGGAGTGGGGTGCCAGCCCCATATACCAGAGGTGGTGGGTTCAAACCTGGCCCTGGTCAAAAACTGCCAAAATATAAAAATAAAAATAAAATAATCTGTAGGACGTAGTGAAAGCATGCAATACAGGAAAATTTGTTGCATTGAATGCATACTCTGGAAAAGAGAGATCTAAAATTAGTAATTTAAGCTGTCACTTTAGGGAACTATAAAAAGAAGAGGAAATTAAACCCAAAGTAAATAGAAGTAGTAAAAAATTAGAAAATAAAGCAATGACAATGACATTAGAAAATCAATAGTGAAGAATCCATGAGATAAAAAGATGGTTCTTTTAATAGACAAATATTAACAAAATTGATAGTCTCTAGGCAGGCTAACTAAATAAAAGATGGTGTGAATCAGCAATATCAGAAATGGAAGGGACATCACTATAGATCATATGGACATTACATTGATAACAAAGGACTACCACACACAACTCTGTTCCCACAAATTTGATAACTTAGATGAACAAATTATTTGAAGAACACAATCTGGTAAATTATCAGAAGAAGGAAAATAATTTGAATAGCTCTATATCTATTAAAGAAATTGAGTTAATGGTTAATAAACTTCCAAAATAGAAAGCACCAGGCAAAAATGTGTTCACTGATGAATTCTACCAAACATTTAAGGAAGAAACTATGCCAGTTCTCTACAACTTCTTTCAGTGGACAGGAATAAATAACTTCCTAACTCATTTTATGATGCATCACTATAATTGCCAAACCAGACAAATACATTGAAAGAAAACTAAAGACCAATAACTTCCATGAACATAAATGTAGAAAAAAGTCCTCAAGAAAATATTAAGAAATGAAATTCAATAACTTTATAAAAATTATACACCATAACAAAGCTGGATTCCTGAACCTGGTATACAGGGTTAATGGAACATTAAAAAAAATCAATGTTATCCATTACATGAACACTCTTAAATATCATTTTACTAGATGCAGAAAAAGAATTTGACAAAACAAAATACCCACTCTTGATAAAAATAACTCAGTAAACTAGGGATAGAATGGAAAATTCTCAACTTGATAATCGATGCTGCAAAATCCTACAACTAACATGATATTGATGATGAGAAACTAAAAGCTCTCTTCCTAAGATAGGAACAAAGCAAGGATGTTCCTTCTCACTACTCTTTTTTCAACATTATACTGGAAACCTGAGCTAATGCAATAAGACAGGTAAAGAAAAGAAATGGGGAAGAAAGAAATAAAACTTTCCTTATAGGTGGTATAATTGTCTAATAGAAAATACAAAAGAATCAAAGATACTTCTGGAACTAATAAATGATTATAGCAAGGTTGCAGGATACAAGGTTCATGTACAAAAGTCAATTGCTTTCCTGTATGAACAAATAGAATTTGAAATTAAGAACCAATACCACAAGGAAATATTTAGGTATAAAATTAACAAAATATGTATAATATCTGTATGAGAAAAACTATAAAACTGATGAAACAAATCAAAGACCTAAATCCTTGGAAACATGTTCATATTCATGCATAGGAAGACATTATTGTCAAGATGTCCATTCTTCCCAAGTTGAAACATAGATCTAATGCAACTCCAAGTAAAACTTCAGGAAGTTACCTTATCAGTACTGACAAACTGATTCTAAAGTCTGTATAGAGAAAGAAAAGATCCATAGTAGTCAAGTCAATATTAAAGGAAATGAAATAGTAAGAGGACCAGCACTTCCCAAGTTCAAGACTTGCTTCTCAGTAGAAACTAAGTTAAAGACTTAGTAGAAAGCTACATTAATCAACACAGTATGGTATTGATGAAATAATAGATATACAAATAAACAGAACAGAATGAAGAGCCCCAAATAGACCCCAAATACACACGGACAACTGATCTTTGACAAAGGAATAAAGGCAATACAATACAGAAAAGATAATCTTTATTGTGCTGTAACAACTGGATATCCACATGTAGAAAAATTGAGACATAGACCTTTCACTCTTCATAAAAAATAACTCAAAATAGGGCGGCGCCTGTGGCTCAGTTGGTGGGGCGCTGGCCCCATATACCGAGGGTGGCGGGTTCAAACCCGGCCCCGGCCAAACTGCAACCAAAAAAAAAAAAAAAAAAAATAGCCGGGCGTTGTGGCGGGTGCCTGTAGTCCCAGCTACTCGGGAGGCTGAGGCAAGAGAATCGCTTAATCCCAGGAGTTGGAGGTTGCTGTGAGCTGTGTGAGGCCACGGCACTCTACCGAGGGCCATAAAGTGAGACTCTGTCTCTACAAAAAAAAAAAAAAATAAAAAATAACTCAAAATGTATCACAGACGTAAATGTAAAACTAACATTTCTAGAAGAAAGATGTCATCAAGATAGCTGAATAGCGAGGTCTGGCACTTACCTCTGCCATAAAGAAGGATCAAAATAGCAAGCAGCTAACCATACATCAAATAGAACATCAAAAGGAAAATACTGGAATTCAACAGAAAAACAACAGGGATCTTCTGAGACAGAGAAGTTCAGAATGACAGCATAGATAGAAATAAAGGAGTTGGCCAGGATCAGCTGGGAACCAGGAGGGACCTCCCCACACACACACTACAGGGAAATGATAAGCAGGAGATTCTCCATAGTTCACATTCCTACCACAGATGGCTACTATTCTTTAGGAGGTGCTCAACACTTACAGGTCCTGGGGCTAGTATAGGGAGCTACCTGAAGTCCACACAATTACATTGTTCTAGAAAGATACTTCTGCTGGGTCTCTCTCTACTCCCAAGATGCAAGCTGCTCCATCCTGGTGCCATCTGGAAAGTCCTGGGCCCAGTAACCCATGTCCACAACCCTGGGGTCACACCAACGTATACCTACATCCACCCTGAGTGCTGCAGTATCATGACACCACCTGGATCCAGTGATGTGGTTGTGTAGCAAAAGAGCCCACTCAGCACTCTACAACCTTGGAAGCAGGCCATCTAGCATACCAGTAAGGCTGCCCTGAGGACATAGGAATCAAAGAAGACACTTGAATCTTAAAAGTTGCCTGCCAGGAGTCAGTACTATTGCCAGGAACCACACCCACTCCAGAGATAGGGCAGATTCATGCCTGAGTTTGCTACCCAATAGTCCAAGGACTGGCCCACCACTGCTGGTGACTGTATATGCCCCTGGTGGTCCCCCAAATTGGCCCACCCAGTGTCCACATTCCCAGCAAAGCCTCTTCACTGCCCCCACAAACTACCTAAGCACTACACAGCCTAAACCAGGGGTCCTCAAACTGCAGCCCATAGGCCACATGAGACTGTGTGATTGTATTTGTTTCCGTTTTGTTTTTTTTACTTCAAAATAAGATATGTGCACTGTGCATAGGAATTTGTTCATAGTTTTTTTTTTTAAACTATAGTCCGGCCCTCCAACTGTCTGAGGGCCAGTTCACAGTCCCCCTGTTTAAAAAGTTTGAGGATGCCTGGCCTAAACCACTAAAGAACTCACAGACACTACTGATGTTGATTACAGCCTAGTTAATCATATGGAAACAACCCTTCTGCACCCACCCAGAGCTAATGCCAAAGCACCCTATCCAAATGATACTATAAATACACTCAGGGAAAAAGTCTTTTCCTATAAAGTCTACGGTATAAAATTAGAAGAAGTATTTGTTATTCCAAATACATAGATATCAACATAGGGATACAAGAAAGTTGAAAAAGCAAGGAAACTTGACAACTACAGTGGAATGCAATGTTTCTGAGGTAACAGATCCCAAAGAAAAGGGAAATCTTACAGCAACTTAATAGGATACAAGAATACAAGAATATAGGTAAGCCATACAAAGATATGAGAAAAACAATTTATCTAAATTGTTTTCTAAATTGATCTAAATGAGAAATTCAACATAGATCTCATAAAAAAGTATCAGATATAAATAAACATGGAACCAAAAATATTAATGAATGAAATAACAAAAATACTGTGAAGATCTTCAAAAATAGACTACATCAAGTAGAAGTATGAATTTCTGTAATTGACAGGTCTTAAAAAAAAAAAGAAAACCTCATAAAAAGAAAAAAGAATGAAGAAAGCCTACATGACATATTAGATACTACCAAGAAAACATTCACATTTGGGGAGTTCCAGAAAGAGAAGTGTTGATAAAAGGCATAGAATACCTATTTAATGAAATAATGGCTGGAAATTTCTCAAGTCTTGGGAGAAAATAATATAGATACAGTAAGCTCAAATATCTCTAAATAGATTCAAACCAAAACAGTCCTCTCTGAGAGATATTTTCTTCAAACTGTCAAAAGTTAAAGACAATTCTATTTTTTTTTTTGAGACAGAGTCTCAAGCTGCTGCCCTGGGTCGAATGCTGTGGCATCACAGCTCACAGCTCACAGCTCACAGCAACCTCCGACTCTGGCTTAAGTGATTCTCTTGCCTCAGCCTCCCAAGTAACTGGAACTACAGGCACCCGCCACAACACCTGGCTATTTTTTGGTTGTAGTTGTCATTGTTTGGCAGGTCCAGGCCGGATTCAAACCCACCAGCTCTGGTGTATGTGGCTGGCGCCCTAGCCACTGAGCTACAGATGGTGAGCCAAGACAAAGAATTCTTAAACAGCAAGAGGAAAGTTTCAAGTCACATATAAGAGAATGTTCTTTAGACTAACAACAGATTTCTTGGCAGAAACCTTACAGGCAAAGAGAATAGGCTGATATATTCAAAGTGCTGAAAGTGGGGGAAATACAAAATAAAAAACAAAAACCACTGCCAGCCAGAATACTAAACTCAGCAAAATTACCTTTTGGAAACAAAAGAGATAAGAAAAAATATTTTCAAAACAAGCAAAAAAACACAGGTAATCCATCACCTCTAGACTGGCCCTATAAGAGTTCTATGTCTTAAAAAAAAAAAAAGTTCTACATCTTGAAACTAAAGGATAATATCCACCATTAGGAAAATATGAAAGTTTAGGACAGTGCCTGTTGCTCAAGGAGTAGGGTGCCAGCCCCATATACTAGAGGTGGTGAGTTCAAACCCAGCCCTGGCCAAAAACTGCAAAAAAAAAAAAAAAAAAGAAAGTTAAAAACTCATTGGTAGAGCAGATACACACCTGAGAAAGAGAAAGAAATCAAATATTATCACTAAAGAAAACCACCAAGTTGAAAAGATAAAGAGGAAAGATAGGAACAAAGGGTATATAAAATAATCAGAAAATAATAAAATGACAGGAGCAATTTCTCACCTATTGACAACAACCTGGAATATGAATGGTTTAAGTCTCCCAGTTAAAAGATATAGACTAGCTGAGTGGATTTAAAAAAAAGTCTAACTATATGCAACCTCAACTGTAAAGACATCCATAGACTGTCTTTAAAAAATATTCTACCTAAATGGAAACCAAAAGTATGCAGGAGTAGCTATATTTGTATCAGAAAAAAAATTTTAATTCAAAAAGCAGAAATAAAGAACCTATATAATGACAAATGGATCAATTCAGCAAGAGGCTGTAACAGTTTTAAATATATATACGCCCAACACAGGAGTCCTGAATATATAAAACAAATATTATTAGAGTTAAAGAGATATACTTCAATATAATAGTTGGGCACTTCAACATCACACTTTTAGCATTGGACAGATTGGACAGAAAATCAACAAAGGAACATTGGACTTAGATACTACAGAGTAAATAGACCTAACAGACACAGAACACTTCACCCAACAGCTGCAAAATACACATTTTTCTCTTCAGCCCATGGCACATTCTTCAGGATAGACCATAGGTTAAAAAACAAAACAAGTCTCAATAAATTTTTAAAAACCTCAAATTATATCGAGTGTCTTAGACCACAATGGAATAAAGCTAGATCTCAAAAAGAGGAGAACCTTGAAACTGAAGACATGAAAATCAGACATGCTTCTGAATGACCATTGAGTCAATGAAGAAATTAGGGAGGAAATAAAAACATTTCTTAAAATGAATGAAAATAGAAACACAACATACAAGAACCTGTGGGCTAAAAACAAAACAAAACAAAACAAACAAAAACAAAACAAAAACAAAAACAGTGATTAGAGAGAATATATAGCAATAAACATAAAAAAGTAGAAGGATTTCAAATAAATTAATGATATATCTTGAAGTATAAGAAAAACAAGGATAAAATTTTAAGTAGAAGAAAGAAATAATAAAGAGAACACCCATCATAAATAATACAGAAGATTAATTTGAAAAAAAATTTTTTTTAAGATTAAAGAGTTGAAAATACTACCCAAGAAGAAAAGAGCAGCCTCAAATAAAATCAGAAACAAAAACAGACATTACAACTGATACACAGAAATACAAAGGATCATTAGAGACTATTGTGAACTAATATATGAGGGTCTGATGGTGAAGTTCACGAACTCATCCTAAAAAAAGCAGTACATATCTCATTGCTGAGTGTCACTATGGTCACCTTCAAAGTACTTACCTTGGGAAGCTATACACTGATGTCAGCACCTAGTCCACCCTTCAGAGCAGTTTTGGAATTCTTTTTCTGGAATGGCCATCAAAGCTGTCATCATATTACAATATTTCCTTTATTTTTGAGTAAGAAAAAGTCATTGGGGACCATATCAGTGAGTATGGTGGGTGTTCTAATAGTTATTTGTTTATTGGCTAAAAACTCTCTCATAGACAGTGCCACATGAACTGGTGCATTATGATATAAGAGATATGAATGGTTGGTGAAAAACTGAGGTCATTTTTATCTGACCTCAGATAAAAATGCCTTTTCAGCACTTCCAAATAGTAAACTTGGTTAACTGTCCAGTTGGTACAAATTCATAATGAACAATCACTCTGATATCAGCAAAGTTAGCAACATCATTTTGACTCTTGATTTGTACTGATAGAACTTTTTTGTTGTGGAGAATTGGCTGACTTTCATTGTGAACTTTGATACTTTGTTTCAGGGTCATATTGATACACCCATGTTTCATTACCAGTGATAACATGGCTCAAAACATCATCTTGCCTCTCCTAAACTTTGACTCACCTTTGCTTTTGCTCTTCGGTGAACTCCTTTGAGACCATTTTTGCAAACACCTTTCTCATGCCAAGATTTTCAGTTAAGATTTTCCTGTTTCTTTGTTTATAATTACTTGGTCTGCTATGCTTCTCACAGTCAGCCAAAGATTTTGATGCCCAGTTTGATGAATTTTTGCAATGTTTCCCTCATTACTCATTATTTCCTGCATTACTGGCTGCTCTGACCTCTCTTCATCAGTGATGCTTTCCCTCCCGTCAGAAAGACATTTAATTCATTTGTGTACTGCTAGTTCCTTCCTGGCAGTATCCTCATAAAATTGGACTAACATGTTCCTCATTTCACTTACCCTCTTGACAAGTTTAACAAGATACTTAATGTTTGTTTGTTGCTCTAGTTTAAGTTCCAACATTCTTGTGAGGGCACACAAAAATGTGCAACAACAATAACGACCATCACTCAGCAAGACACCAGCATATGCTGACACAAACATAGCCGTGAGACACTGATATGCCAAGGTTATGAAACCATGCTGAGCTATTTGTACAGTGCTGCCAATGTAAGTACACAGGGCAAATTTGCAAACTTAACCAAAAAATTAGAAGACTTAGACAAAAATAGATAAATTCCTGGACACAAACATCCTACCAAGATTGAATCAGGAAGGAATAGAAAACCTGAATAAGCCAATAACAAGTAATGAGATTGATAAAAGTTCCCAACAACAACAACAACAACAACACCTAGGACAAGTTGGTTTTTACTACTGAATTCTATTAAACATGTATAGAAGAACTAACACTAATTCTTCTCAAATAATTCCAAAAAATTGAAGAAGAAGGAATTCCTTCAAACTCCTTGCATGAGGTTGGCATCACCCTGACACCCAAATCAGATAAGGACACAACAATAACAACAAAAAGAAAACTATAGGCCAATATCTCTGATAAAAATAGATGGAAAAATCCTCAAGAAAACCCTAGGAAAGAGAATTCAATAGTGCTTAAAAAAATTATGCTATGATCAAGTGGAATTTATCTCAGGGATGCAAGAATAGCTTAATATATGTAAATCAAAAAATTTGATAAGTCACATCAACAGAATGAAAGACAAAAATCATATCATCTCAATAGCTACAGAAAAACATTGATTAAATTAAACATCTCTTTGTGATGAAAAATGTCAACAAGATTTAGAAGGAACATACTTTAACACAATAAAAGCTTACACAGTATGATTAATCCATAGCTAAAATCCTACTTAATGGAGAAAAGCTGAAAGCCTTTATTCCTAGAATTGGAAAAGGATACCCAATTCCCACTTCTCTTATTCAACATAGTACTGGTTGTCTTGGCCAGAGCAATTATGCAAGAGAAAGAAATAAAAGGTATTTACATCAGAAAAGACACAAAGTATTCCTCTTTGCAAATTACCTAAAGATACACCAAAAAAACTCTTAGAACTAGTAAATGAATTCAGTATAATTGAAGGAAATAAAATCAGCATACAAAAATAAAAACTAAATGAAGAGAGCAATCTCATTTACAATGAGAAAAAATACTTGGGAATAAACTTAGTGAAGGAAGTGAAAGATCTCTACAGTGAAAACTACAAAACACTAATGAGTGTAATTGAAGAGGCAATAACAAAAAGGAAAGACATTTCATATTCATTGATTGAAAGAACATTGTTAAAATGATCATACTACCCAAGTAATGCACAGAGTCAACAAAATCTCTGTCCAAGACCAGGAGGGTTTTCAAGATAGCTAACTAGAGTCATCAGGTACTTGCCTCCTCCACAAAGAAGAACCCAAATAGCCAGATAATAACATGGTCTAGATCTACAAAGAAAGAATGCTGGACTTCACCAACAAGTGACAGGAAACACACAAGAAAAGGAAGGAGAGGGAAAGCAGGAAGATCCTGGATCAGTTGGGAGCCTGGGAAGGCTCTCTAGCAAGAGGAAAGGGGTAAGTGAATGACGCCCAGTGGTCCGTATTCCCACTGCAGATGCCTGTGCTCCTAGTCACAGGAAAACTTCTTGACCCATGTGGGCTCTGAGACTAACATAGGGGGCTGCCTGGAGAATGAGTAATGGCATTGTTCCAGAGAGGGAGCTCATGCTGGATCCCACATACCTTTGAATTCACAGCAGCTACAGGGGGGCACCACTTTGAGAGCCCAGCCTCCACCACAATGCAGCCTGTCTTGGGGACCAGCAGTCCCCTCATGTCCACATCTAGGGAGGTTCATTGACATCCTCCACACATAGCTGGTGCTACTGCTACCAGGGCCAAAGCAGGAGCCATTGCCCGTGAACTTGCCACCCCCAGAGGCAGGACTGATGTGTATTTTAAAGCATTCTCAGGAAACCCACTTACAGCCATAACCTAGGAGGACCAAAGCACATGCTTCCATCTGCTTGTTTTTGGCTGCCACCACTGAGTAACCTTGCTCTCAAGGAGTAGAGCTGTAGCACAGTCACTTCTAACCCCACTCAAGCATTCTGTAAGGTATATGGTAATCTCCCTGCCCCTGCTTATCACAGCTAGTAGCCACATGCACCACTGGAAGGCCTCAGGATAAGCCTGCCCAGCCAAGATACCTCCATAAGTGCCTGAGCATCCCATCTGTGGGCCTGGAGATTGGCAATTAAAAGAATTTGTTCTGTAAAATTTAGATTCAGTCAAAGAACTGTACTCAAGAATCCAGAAGGTCACAGGTTTCCTGTCCCTACACCATTGGCACCTGAGCACTCTTCCCATAGGCCTGAAGATAATCCCATACAAGCTGCCACTAACACTACCTGTGGGCTTATGGATTAGTCCACCCAGCCCACCATGGACTGCTCAGAAGCCAGAGGATTTTCCTGCTATTGCCACTGCCATCAACCATGTCATGTCTGCTCCCTGAGGGGTTGAGGACCCTCCTAGCCCATTGCTGATACCCTAGCAAGCTATATGGAGGCCCCAAATCAGCTTACTTATATCTGCTAAAACCAGTTGCAGTGTACACTTCCCTGGGGTCTGATGTCAGGAATGACTGTCTTGCTGCTGCCACCAGTGTGGCCTGAGGATTTCTCACTTGATATCCCCATCCCCAGCAGAATTTCACCACATCCTACACTAACAACAGTATCCTGTGCCCCTGAGAAAAATCAGTCACTACTGACACTATTTAAAGCCAAAGAAATTATATAGTGACTACATAACTGCTTACAGTCAGAATCAGTGCCATACCCAATTAACACCATAGATACATCTCTAGGAAAAAATTCTTCCCTATGAAAGCAAGTTCAAAAATTTGGAAGAAGCAATATAAAGACACAAGAAATAAAAAAAGAAAGGAAATATGACATGTTCAAAGAACATAATAGTTCTTCAACAATTTCCAATCAAAAAGAAATTTATCAAATCTGAGATTAAAAATTTTAAATAATGTTATTAAATAAGCGTGGCAAGATATAAGAGAATTCAGATAAACAATTGAAAAATCAGAAAAATAATTTGAGATATAAATTATAAATTTACCAAAGATACAGATACAGAAAAGAACCAAGCAGAATGTCTGGAACTGATGAATTCATTGAATGAAATACTAAATACATTTGAGTGCTTCAACAATAGACTAGATTATGCAGAAGAAAGAAATTTAGAGCTTGAAGATAGGTCCCTTAAAATAACAAGGGAATTATCTTCAATAATGAGTCAGATAAAAAATGAATTTTTAAAAATAAAGCCTATGTCACATATGGGACACCATAAAGCAACCAAATATTCAAATTTTCAATGTCCCAGGAGGTGAAGGGAAAATAGAATACATAGAAAAACTATTTAATGATATAGATGAAATCTTTTTAATGCAAGCAAGAGATTTAGAAATCCATATACATTAATCTCAGAGATCCATAATAGATGCATTCAAAAAAGCTTTTATCCATGAAACATTATAGTCAAACTGGCAAATGTTGAAGACAATGAAATTTCTTCTCATTGAGGGGAAAGCATCTAGTCACTTATAGGGGGAATTCCATCATATTAACAGCAAATATTCCAGCAGAAACCTTACAGGCCAGGAGAGAATAGGATGATATATTCAAAGTGCTGAAAGGAAAAAAACAAACTCCGCCACTCCAGGATATATCTGGTAAAGTCGCCTTTCATAAATGAAGGAAAAATAAAGTCTTTCTCAGACAAGAAAATACTGAGGGAATTCACCACTAGACAGGCCCTATAATAAATGCCTAAATGAGTTTTACACAAGAAAGTAAAATTGTAGTATCTACCATCACGAAAACACACAAAGGTATAAAACCTACTAGTAGAACAAATGCAAATGAGGAAGAAAAAGGACTCAAGTGTTACTGTTATGGAAAACTACCACATCACAATGATAATAAAAGAGAAAGCAACAAATGATATACAAAAAGAGGAAATCATTTAATAAAATGTCAGGAAGCCCTCACATATCATTAATAACCTTGAACATAAACATTAAACTTTCCACTTAAAAAGTATAAACTGGCTAAATGAATAAAAACATAATCCAACTGTATGCTGTCTATAAGAAATGTGTCTGGGGTGGGCGGTGGAGCAAGACGACAGCTGAGTAACAGCTTCTTTGCAACTGAGCATGGTGAGACCAGGGAAAGAAGACTCCAGGCATCTCTGGCTGCTGGGATCTGCCCAGAAACATCCCTTTGAGGACATAGGGAGACAGTGAGAAACTTCTGGACCCCAAGAGGAGGACAAAAGCAGTGGAGAACTGGCAAGTGGTTGTGTTCATTTGGTCTGAGGCTGCCTGCAGCTATAACTACAGCAGCAGCAAGACTGCAAACAGGGAAGGCCTTCCCTGTGGGCTGTTCTGATTTTTTGGACTTGGGAACTCAGTTGAACTACCTTGGGAGAACTTGGGCGAGATCGCGAATGATGTTAAGCATTGTCTAGGGCCTCAGACTGAGCCACTGAATGGAGCTAATATTGTTTGGCTGTGATCTATCCCTGCAGCCACTGTCAGAGAACTGCCCTTTCAGGCTCCACCTCCAGGGTCACAGAGTGAGGATCAGGTTGTGATACCTAGGGTGAGTAATGTAGTGACTGAGCAGCCCAAAGGTGGGGACTGAGACACTGGGGAAGAGCAGAGATTTCAGTGTTTGGCACTAGCAGGGCTACCTTACAGCCTTAGCCCTCAGGAACACAGAGTGAGACTGGTTTTGGTGCACTGGATAAGCAGACAGCCACTTCAGGAGAGATCCCAGTGACAAGTGCTTTCCTGAGAAACCTTTTGCTTAGCCAAGATTAACGGTTCAAAGTGTCTTTTAAGAGCACTGAGGAGAGATTTAGGCTCTCAACCCTGCAGGGTTTGAGAAATCAGCAGAGGCCTCCAGTCTCCATCTCATACAGGTGTATCAGCACTGTGATTAACATCTCATACCCCAGAAGATCGCCTGTTGCCCAGATGATATTCAGCAAGATATATATACTGCTTTGTTTTTGTTTTTGGTTTCTTCTTTTTTATTTCAACATTTTCCCTGTAGATTTTTCTTTTTTTTTCTTTCTTCTCTTTCTTCATTTTTCTAATTTGAATATAATTTTCTATTGTTGCCTTCTTTAACAATCAGAAATTCATTTTTGCTAGTGTTTCCACCCCTATTATTTGGGTTTCCCCCCAATTTTATCCCATAAGGTTTTCTGTTTGTTTTGGTTTGATTTATGGTATTTTTGTCTTTCCTCTCTACTTGGTGGAGGGGGGGGTACTGTGTCTGAACAGGCTGGCAAGGAGCTAATGACCTCAAGGGAACCACCCAACCCAGCACCCCCAGAGGTTGGGGGAGTTTAAGGTTGCGTCAAAGTACCCTACTGTACATCTATATTTCTCCTGTCTCCCTCCTTCTGTGCTTCTCTTCTTTTTGTCGATATTCCCTTGCACTCACCCCCTCTCCTTTCTCTTTTCTCTCTATTTCTTTTTAAATCTTTTTTTCCCTTCTTGCTCTTCAATTTTCTCATCCTCTGGTCCTGTACCAAAAGGACTCATCAGAACCTTAGGTCAGAGGCATGGTAACTTAAACAGCAAGAGGAAGTGAAAGGAAAATTAGGGCAAGGAAAGAGATTAAATAAAACACCCATGAGGAAGAATCAGCAGAAAAATCCTGGCAACATGAAAAACCAGTCCAGAGCAATCCCCCCCCCCCACCAAGGGACCATGAAGTAGCTACTGCAAAGGATTCCACCTATAAAGAAATGTTATCAATGACAGAAGGTGAATTGAAAATATGGATGATGAAAACAATGAAGGAAATTGCTGAGAAAGTGGAAAACAACCAAAAGGAAATCCCCAAAACAGAATCAAATAAGAGGTGAATGATATGGAGAATATAGAAAGGATATAGTAGAGCTGAAGGAATTGAAGCAGTCAATTAGGGAGCTTAAAGATGCAATAGAAAGTATCAACAACAGATTAGACCATGCAGAAGAAATAATCTCAGAGGTAGAGGACAAAGCTCTTAAGATAACTCAGATAGTTAACAAGGCAGAAAAGAAGAGAGAGAAAGCAGAATGTTCACTGACAGAATTGTTGGACTTTATGAAGTGTTCAAACATATGCGTTATAAGTATCCCAGAAGGGGAAGAAGAATGCCCCAGAAGAATGGAAGCTATTCTGGAGAATACTATAAATGAAAATTTCCCAAATTTCACCAAAGATTCTGACACATGCCTTTCAGAGAGATATTGGAACCCAGGTCACCTCAACTCAAATAGAGCTTCTCCAAGACACATTGTGATGAACCTGTCCAAAGTCAAGACAAAAGAAAAGATTTTGCAAGCTGCCAGGAGTAAGCACCAACTGATCTACATGGGAAAATCCATCAGGGTGACTGCAGACTTCTCTAATGAAACTTTTCAAGCCAGAAGACAACAGTCATCTACATTTAATCTACTTAAACAGAACACTTTCCAGCCCAGAATTCTATACCTCGCTAAGCTAAGCTTTAAAATTGATGGAGAAATCAAATCTTTTACTGATATGCAAACATTGAGGAAAATTGCCACAACAAGACCAGCCCTACAGGAAATACTTCAACCTGTTCTATACACTGACCATCACAATGGACCACAAGCAAAGCAAGCACCCAGAAATTAAAGGATAAATCCTATACAAAAGACAAAACTAAGCAATGGACTTTCACAAAATAAGATGAATAGAATGCTATCACACCTATCAATTACTTCAATAAATGTCAATGGCTTGAATTCCCCACTGAAGAGGCATAGATCAGTTGATTAGATTTAAAGCACATGCCATCCATTTGTCTGCAGGAAATGCACCTAGCCTCAAAAGACAAATTAAAACTCAGAGTTAAGGGTTGGAAGACCATTTTTCAGGCAAACAGAATTCAGAAGATAAGAGGGGTTGCAATCTTATTTTTATATACATGTGGGTTTAAAGCAACTAAAGTCAAAAAAGACAAAGATGGTCACTTCATATTTGTCAAGGGGAAGATACAATAAGAAGACATTTTAATTCTAAATATTTATGCACCCAACTTAAATTCTCCCAGATTCTTAAAACAGATCTTACTTAGTCTGAGCAATATGATATCCTATAACACCATAATAACAGGGGACTTCAACACTCCTCTTACAGAGCTGGACAGATCCTCTAAACAGAAATTAAACAAAGATATAAGGGACTTAAATGAGACCCTAGAACAACTGTGCTTGGTAGATATATATAGAACACTCCACCCCAAAGATAAAGAATATACATTCTTCTCATCACCCCATGGAACATTCTCCAAAAATTGATCATATTCTAGGACACAAAACAAACCTCAACAGAATCAAAAGAATTGGAATTTTACCTTGAATCTTCTCAGACCACAAGGCACTAAAGGTGGAACTCAACTCCAACAAAAACATTCAACCCCACACAAAGGCATGGAAATCAAACAACCTTATGCTGAATGACAGTTGGGTGCAGGAAAAAATAAAAGAGGAAATCATTAACTTCCTTGAGCATAACAACAATGAAGACACAAGCTACCAAAACCTGTGGGATACAGCAAAGGCAGTTCTGAGAGGAAAATTTATTGCTTTAGATGCCTACATTTGGAAAACAGAAAGAGAATGCATCAACAAACTCACAAGCCATCTCATGGAACTGGAAAAAGAAGAACAATCTAAGCCTAAACCCAGCAGAAGAAAAGAAATATCCAAAATTAAATCAGAGATTAATGAAACTGAAAACAAAGGAATCATTCAGAAAATTAATGAAACAAGGAGGTTTAATAATTTTTTTTATTAAATCATAAATGCATAGATCATGTATACATTAATGCATGTATGGGGTACAATGTGCTGATTTCATATAGACAGGAGCATTAACATCACACTGGTTAATATAAACCTCATCTCGTTTACTTAATTATTGTGTTAAGACATTTATACTCGAGACTTAATAAATCCAACAAGTATCCTTGCATTATGCACTGTAAGGAGTTAGTTTTTTGAAAAAAATAAATAAAATGGATAAACCTTTGGCCAAACTAACTAGAAATAGAAAAGTAAAATCTCTAGTAACTTCAATCAGAAATGATAAAGGGGAAATAACAACTGAGGCCACAGAGATACAAGAGATTATCTCTGAATACTACCAGAAACTCTATGCCCCCAAATTTGACAATATGAAGGAAATGGATCAATATTTGGAATAACACCCTCTCCTTAGACTTAGCCAGGAAGAAGCAGATCTCCTGAACAGACCAATTTTAAGCCCTGAGATCAAAGAAACAATAAAAAAATCTCCCCTCCACAAATGCCCTGGTTCAGATGGCTTCACACCAGAATTCTATCAAACCATTAAAGAAGAACTTATTCCCATACTGCAGAAATTATTCCAAAAAATTGAGGAGGAAGGAATCTTCCTCAACATGTTATAGGAAGCAAACATCACCCTGATACCAAAACCAGGAAAAGACCAACTAAAAAGGAGAAATTCAGACCAATTTCACTAATGAATATAGATGCAAAAATTCTGAACAAAATCCTAGTCAATAGATTATAGCTTATCATCAGAAAAGTCATTCATCATGATCAAGTAGGTTTCATCCTAGGGATGCAAGGCCGGTTAACATATGCAAGTCCATAAACATTATTCACCATATCAACAGAAGCAAAAACAAAGACCATATGATCCTCTCAATAGATGCAGAAAAAGCATTCAATAAAATCCAGCATCCTTTTCTAATTAGAACACTGAAGAGCATAGGCATACATGGCACATTTCTTAAAGTGATTGAAGCTATCTATTACAAACCCAAGCTAATATTTTACTGAACAGAGTAAAACTGAAAGCTTTTACACTTAGAACTGGAACCAGACAAGGTTGTCCTTTGTCACCATTACTATTCAACATAGTGCTGGAAGTTGTAGCCAATACAATTAGGCAAGAGAAGGAAATAAAGGGTATCCAGATGGGAGCAGGGGAGGTCAAACTCTCCCTCTTTGCTGATGATATGATCTTATACTTAGAGACCCCCAGAGACTCAACCACAAGACTCCTGGAAGTCATCAAAAAATACGGTAATATCTGAGGATATAAAATCAATGTCCACAAGTCAGTAGCCTTTGTATAAACCAATAACAGCCAAAAAGAGAGGCTAATTAAGGACACAACTCCCTTAACCATAGCTTCAAAGAAATGAAATACCTAGGAATATACCTAACAAGAGAGGTGAAGGATCTCTATAAGGAAAATTATGAAACCCTAAGAAAGGAAATAGCAGAGGATATTAACAAATGGAAGAACATACCATGCTCATGGCTGGGAAGAATCAACATGGTTAAAATGTCTATAATTCCCAAAGCAATATACCAATTCAATGCCATCCCTATTAAAATACCAACATTGTACTTTCAAGACTTGGAAAAAATGCTTCTGCATCTTGTATGGAATCAGAAAAAAACCCGTATGGCTAAGGCAGTTCTTCGTAATCAAAACAAAGCCAGGAGCATCAGCATACCAGATTTTAGGCTGTACTACAAGGCCATAGTGGTCAAGACAGCATGGTACTGGCACAAAAATAGAGACATAGACATTTGGAATCAAATAGAAAACCAGGAAATGAAACTAACATCTTACAATCACCTAATCTTTGATAAACCAGACAAGAACATACACTGGGGGAAAGACTCCCTATTCAATAAATGGTGCTGGGAGAACTGGATATCCACATGTAAAAGACTGAAACTGGACCCACACCTTTCTCCACTCAGAAAAATTGATTCAGATGGATAAAAGACTTAAATTTAAGGGTGGCACCTGTGGCTCAGTGAGTGGGGTGCCAGCCCCATATGCTGACGGTGGCAGGTTCAGGCCGGGCCCCAACCAAACTACAACAAAAAATAGCCGGGTGTTGTGGCGTGCATCTGTGGTCCCAGCTACTAGGGAGGCTGAGGCAAGAGAATCGCCTAAGCCCAAGAATTGGAGGTTGCTGTGAGCTGTGACACAACGGCACTCTACTGAGGGCAACAAGGTGAGACTCTGTCTCAAAAACAAAACAAAACAAAACAAAAAAGACTTAAATTTAAGACATGAAATCATAAAAATCCTCAAAGAAAGCATAAGAAAAACACTGGAAGATATCGGCCCGGGCAAAGACTTCATGAAGAAGACTGCCATGGCAATTGTAACAACAACAAAAATAAACAAATGGGACTTAATTAAACTGAAAAGCTTCTGTTCAGCTAAGGAGACAACAACCAAAGCAAATAGACAACCTACACAATGGGAAAGGATATTTGCATATTTTCAATCAGACAAAAGCTTGATAACTAGGATCTATAGAGAACTCAAATTAATCCACATGAACAAAGCCAACAATCCTATATATCAATGGGGAAGCGAGATGAATAGAACCCTCTGTAAAGAAGACAGATGAATGGCTAGCAAACATATGAAAAAGTTCTCATCATCCCTGATTATTAGAGAAATACAAATCAAAATCACCCTGAGATATCATCTAACCCCAGCGAGAATGGGCCACATCACAAAATCTCAAAACTGCAGATGCTGGTGTGGATGTGGAGAGAAAGGAACACTTTTACACTGCTGATGGGACTGCAAACTTTTTGGAAGGCAGTATGGAGAAACCTCAAAGAACTCAAGGTAGACCTCCCATTTGATCCTGCAATCCCATTACTGGGCATCTACCCAGAAGGGAAAAAATCCTTTTATCACAAGGACACTTGCACTAGACTTTTTATTGCAGCCCAATTTACAATCGCCAAAATGTGGAAGCAGCCTAAATGCCTACCAACCCAGGAATGGATTAACCAGCTGTGGTATATGTACACCATGGAATATTATTCAGCCATTTTACAAAATGGAGATGTTACCGCCTTTGCATTAACCTGGATGGAAGTAGAACACATTATTCTTAGTAAAGCATCACAAGAATGGAGAAGCATGAATCCTATGTATTCAATTTTGATATGAAGACAATTAATGACCTAGTACACGGTGGGGGATGGGGGAAGGCGAGAGCAGAGAGAGGGAAGAAGGGAGGAGGGTGGAGTCTCGGTGTGTGACACATCTTTTGGGGGCAAGACACAATTGTAAGAGGGACTGTAACTAACAAATGCAATCAGTGTAACCTGGTTTCTTGTACCCTCAATGAATCCCCAACAATAAAAAAATATATATAAACTGATCAAATACATTAAAAAAGTAAAATAAATAAAATAAAAAAAGAAATGTGTCTCACCTTTGAAGACATATATAGACTGAAAGTAAAGAGATAGAAGAGGATATTTTATGCAAACACCAAAACCAAAACCAAAAATGAGGAGTAGCTGTACTTATGTCAAGTAAAACAGACTATAAGTGAAGAACAGTTAAAAGAGACAAAGAAGGCCATTATATAATGACAAATGGATCAATTTAGCAAGAGGACTTCTAATTTTAAACATGGATCTAACACCAAAGTACCTAGATATATAAAGCAAATATTAGATGTAAAGGGAAAGGTAGACTCCAACACAATAATATTGGGGACTTCAAAGCCCCACTTCCCAGCGTTGGATAGATCATCCAGACAGAAGATTTATAAATGCGGAATTTAATTAAACTGCAGACTAACAGACATTTAAAGAACATTTTACCCATTTCATTCAACAGCTACAGAATATACATTCTTCTCATCAACCAAATCCAAAATTGGAAGGAAAGAAATAATAAAGACAAGAGCTAAGTGAAATGGATACATATACGTGTGCACACACACACACATATAAAATCAATGAAATTAAAAGTTGATTTTTTTCCTTTTATTGAGTCATATACACATAGATCATTAATATATTTATGCATTTGTGGGGTACAGTGTGTTGATTTTTTTTATACAATTTGGAATGCTTACATCAAACTAAATAATATAGCTTTCATCTCATTTACTTAATTATTGTGTTAAGACATTTATGTTCTATACTTAGTAGATTTGACTTATACCCTTGCAATATGCTCCATAGGTGGTCCCATTGTTTACCCTCCCTCTATAGAACCTCTGCCTTCCCTCCCATCCCTGTCTACTTCTCTCCTTCCTCTCTATAAAGAGAACTATGAAACTCTGAGAAAAGAAATAGCTGAAGATGTTAACAAATGGAAAGTTTAGTTGTGGAAAGTTCTGCTATAGTTGTGATCTATTTTTCATAAGAAAGTGTGAGTAATTATAGATTGGTTTTATAAAAGTATTGAGTAGATTGGATACTTTTTCTTCCATTCTTGAGATACTTTACTAAGAAGAATATTTTCCAGCTCCATCCATGTAAACATCAAAGGGGTAAAGTCTCCATCTTTTTTTAAGGCTGCATAGTATTCCATGCTATACGTATACCACAATTTATTAATCCATTCATGGGTCGATGGGCCCTTAGGCTTCTTCCATGACTTGGCTATTATGAATTGAGCTGCAATGAACAATCTGGTGCAAATATCTTTGTTGAAAAGTGATTTTTGGTCTTTTGGATATATACCTAGTAGAGAAATTGCAGGATCAAACAGCAGGTCTACTTTTAGATCCCTGAGTGTTTTCCAAACTTCTTTCCAAAAGGAACTTACTAGCTTGCATTTCCATCAGCAGTGCAGAAGTGTTCCCCTTTCTCCTCATCTAAGCCAACATCTGTAGTTTTGGGATTTTGTTATGTGAGCCACTCTTACTGGAGTTAGATGATATCACAAACTGGTTTTGATTTGCATTTCTGTGATGATTAAAGATGATGAGCATTTTTTCATGTGTCTGTAGGCCATGTGCCTGTCTTCTTCAGAGAAGCTTCTGTTCAAGTCTCTTGCCAACAACAAAATGGGATCACTTGTTCTTTTCTTATTAATAAGTTTGAATTCTCTGTGGATTCTGGTTATCAAACCATTGTCAGAAACATTAACCTGAAAATATCCTTTCCCATTCTGAGGACTGTATACTTGCTTTACTTATACTGTGTTCTTGGCAGTGCAGAAGCTTTTTAGTTTGATAAGATCTCAGTAATGTATTTTTGGTATAGCTTCAATTGCCCAGGGGGGTCCTTCTCACAAAGTATTCTCCCAGGCCAATTTCTTCAAGTGTTTCCCCTGTACTCTCTCCAAGAATCCTTATAGTTTCATGTCTTAAATTTAAGTCTTTTATCCAGTGAGAGTCAATTTTTTTTTAATGGTGAAAGGTGTGGGTCTAGTTTCAGTCTTCTACAAGTTGCCAGCCAGTTCACCCAGCACAATTTGTTAAATAGGGAATCTTCCCCCAATTTATATTTTTGATAGGCTTATCAAAGATCAAATGACAATAAGTGTCTGGTTTCAGCTCTTGGTTCTCAATTCTGTTCCATACATCCACCTCTCTATTTTTGTGCCAGTACCATGCCTTTTTGATCACTATAGATTTATAATATAGTTTGAAGTCTGGTAGTGTGATTTATCCTAATTTTTTTTTATTTCTGAGTAATGTCTTGGCTATTTGAGGTTTGTTATGTTTCTATATAAAATGAAGTACTAATTTTTACAGATCTTTAAAGTATGACAGAGGTGCTTTAATAGGGATTGCATTAAATCTTTAGATTGCTTTGGGTAGTATAGACATTTTAACAATGTTGATTCTTCCCAGCCATTAGCATGGTATGTTTTTCCATTTGTTAACATCTTCAGCTATTTCTTTTCTCAGAGTTTTCTAGTTCTCTTTATAGAGATCTTTCACATCCTTTGTTAGGTACACTCCCAGATATTTCATCTTTGGCACTACTGTAAAAGGAATAGAGTCCTTCACTGTTTTTTCAGCTTGACTATTGTTGATATATATAAATGCTACTGATTTGTGAGTATTGATTTTGTATCCTGAGATGCTGCTGTATCCCTTGATCACTTCTAAAAGTTTTGTAGTTGAGTCCCTGAGGTTTTCCATTGATTCAATCATTCATTCATTTGCAAAGAGTGAAAGTTTGGTCTCCTCTGACCTTATATGGATACCCTTGATCACCTTCTCTCACCTGATCATGGTGGCTGGGACTTCCATTACAATGTTAAAAAGCAATGGAGACAGTGGGCAACCTTGCCTGGTCCCTGATCTGAGTGGAAATGTTATCAATTTTACTCCATTCAAAATAACATTGGCTGTGGGTTTGCTGTAGATGGCCTTTATCAGTTTAAGAAATGTCCCTTCTATACCTATTTTTTTAAAGTGTTCTGATCATAAAAGGATGCTGGATATTATCAAAAGCTTTTTCTGCATCGATTTAGAGAATCATATGGTCTTTGTTTTTTATTTTGTTTATGTGATGTATTATATTTATAGACTTATGTATATTGAACCATCCCTTAGGCTCTAGGATAAAACCCACTTGGTCACGGTGTATAATTTGTTTGATGTGTTGCTGGATTCTGTTTGCTAGGATCTTACTGAATATTTTTGCATCTATATTCATTAGAGATATTGGTCTACAATTTTCTTTTCTTGTTGGGTCTTTTCCTCATTTGGGGATCAGTGTGATATTTGCTTTGTAGAATGTGTTGGGAAGTATTCCTTCTATTTCTTTGTTTTAGAAAAGGTTAAGTGATATAGGTACTAGTTTCTTTTTAAAAGTTTGGTAGAATTCTGGTCTGAAGCCTTCTGGTCCTGGACTTTTCCTTTTGGGGAGATTTCATATAGTTGATGCTATTTCAGAACTTGTTATAGACCTGTTCAACATTTTCACTTCTTTCTGGCTATCTATGAAGGTGGCGTGCTTCCAAGTATTTTCCTTTAGATGTTCATATTTCTGAGAATTGAGTTTTTGTAATATTCATTAAAGATTTTTTTTTAATTTCTGAGGAGTCTGTTGGTATTTTGTCTCTGTCATTTCTGATTGATGGAATTAGAGAATTTACTCTCTTATTTTTGGGTAGGCTAGCCAAAGGTTTGTTGATTTTATTGAACTTTTCAAAAAACCAACCTTTTGATTTATTGATCTGTTATGTAATTCTTTTGTTTTCAAATTCATTTAATTCAGCTCTAATTTTGGTTATTTCTTTTCTTCTGTTGGATTTGGGGGTGGAATGTTCTTCCTTTTACAGCTGATTAAGATGTCCCATTAAGTTGTTGACTTCCTCTCTTTCTGTTTTGTTGAGGAAGGCTTGCAATGCTGTAAATTTCCCTGTAGGACTGCCTCTGTAGTATCCCACAGGTTCTGGTAATTTGTGCCTTCATTATTGTTTTTTCCCCAAAATTTGGTAATTTCTTTCTTACTGTCATCTATGACCCAGCTATCATTTGGCATAAGCTTATTTAGTTCCAATGCCTTTGTGTGTGTGAATATGCAGATACCTGTTGTTACTGAGTTCAACTTTTATTCCACGATGATCTGAGAAGAAGGAATAATTTCTATTCTTTTAAATTTGCTGAGGTCAGACTTGTGACCTAAGATGTGATCAACTTTGGAGGATGTTCCATGGGCTGATGAGAAGAATGTATATTCAGTTTTGTTAGGATGAAATGTTCTGCAGATATCTGTTAAATCCAATTGTTGGATGGTTAATTTTAAGTCTAAAATTTCTTTGCTTAGTTTCTTATTGGAGGATCTATTCAACACTGCCAAAGGGGTGTTAAAATCTCTGACTATTATGGTGCTGGAGGAAATCAAGTTGCTCATGTCTGTTAGAGTCTCTCTTATAAATTGAGGTGCATTCTGGTTGGGTGCATAAATGCTAATAATTGAAATCTCATTATGTTGAGTGTTTCCCTTAAAAATAAAAGTTGATTTTTTAAAAAGTTAAACAAAATTTATAAACTGTTAGCTGGACTAACCAAGAAAAGAAAAAGAAGTTCCAAATAAAACCAGAAACAGAAAAGGAGATATTATAACTGGTACTAGAGAACAAAAAAAATCACTGAAGACTTTTAGGAGCAACTATACATGAACAAAGTGGAAAACCTAGAATAAATTCTTTTTTTCTTTCTTTCTTGTGTAACACACATACAACTTACCAAGACTGAATCATATAATAACGAAAAACCTGAAAAGACCAATAAGAAGTAAAGAGATCAAATAAGTAATAAAAATTCTCCCATAAAAAAGATAAGCCCACAGTTGGATGGCTTTACTGTCAAATTCTACCAAATTTAACAAAGAAGAATATCAATTCTCCTCAAACTATGGCAAAAAAATTAGAGAGAAGGTAATTGTCCCTAACCAATTCCATGAGGCCAGCATTACCCTGGTACCAAAACTAGATAAGGACACAACAAAAAAGAAAACTACAGGCCTATCTTCCTGATGAATATAGATGCAAAAATTCTCAGAAAAATATCAGGAAACCAAATTCAGCAATACATAAAAAAAAATACTATGATCAAGTAAAGATTTATCTCAGAGATGTAAGGATGGTTCAACATGAGCGAATCAACAAATGTGATACATTCCATCAATAGAATGAGGGATAGAAACCATATGATCATCACAATAGATGCAGTAAGAATATTGATAAATTCAACATCCTTCATGATTAAAAACTAACTGGGCATAGAACATATTTCAACATAATAAAGATCATATATGATCAACAGACAGCTACCATCATGTGTACCAAATGGGGACAAGTTGAAATTTTTTTCACTAGACTGGAATACTTTCACTACTCCAATTCAACACAATACTGGAAGGCTTAGTCATAGCAGTCATGCAAGAGAAATATAAGGCATCCAAATTACAAAAGAGGAAGTCAAATCAACTCTTAAAAAGTTTTTTTTTCAGAGGCATGTGAGGGTACAATTAGGTTACAATGTTTGCAGTTGTTAAGTAGAGTCCTGTTATAGCTCTGTCCTGCATGCAGGAGGTGTGCCATGTACCCTTAAATTGTGCCCAGTGAGTGGGAACACACCGATGCCCCTCCCTCTTTCCTTCTCTCCGTTTCCTCCTTTCTCCTCCCCCAAACTTGAATTGAGTATTTCTCTTGTGTGGTTGTATATTAGATCATCTCCTGGCTTCATATTAGTATTGAGTATATTGGATACTTGCTTTTCCATTCTGTGATAATTTTACTAAGAAAAATGTGTTTCAACTTCATCCAGGTTAATACAAAAGATGTAAAGTCTTCATCTTTTTAATGGCTGAATAGTATTCCATTGTACATATATACCACAGTTTAGTCATCCATTTCTGGGTTGATGGGCATTTAGGTTGTTTCTACATCTTTGTAATAGCAAACTGAGCTATGATAAAGAAGCTAGTGCAAATGTCCTTGTAATAAAATGTGTTTTTTCCTTCTGGGTAGATGCCTAATAATGGGATTGTGGGATGAAATGGAAAGTCTTTTTGGAGTTCCTTGAGATTTCTCCATACTTCTTTCCAAAGGAGCTGTATTAGTTTGCAGTCTCACCAACAGCGTAAAAGTGTTCCCTTCTCTCCACATCCACACCAATATCTGCAGCTTTGGGATTTTGTGATGTGGGCTATTCTCACTGGGGTGATATCTCAGGGTGGTTTTGATTTGCATTTCTCTCATGATTATGGACAGGGGGCATTTTTTCTTATGTTTGTTAGCCATTTGTCTTCTTCAGAGAAAGTTCTGTTCATGTCTCTTGCCCAGTGATATATGGGATTGTCAGATCCTAGTTATCAACCCTTTGTCAGATTCATAACAGAAATATTTTTTCCCATTCTGAAGGTTGTCTATTTGCCTTACTTGTTGTGTCCTTAGCTGAAGTTTTTCAGCTTAATTAAATCTAATTTGTTTATTTTTGTTGTTGTTGCAAAATTGCAACAGTATTGCATAGATTTTCTTCATAAAATCTTTCCCCAGGCCAACATTCTTATAAGTTTTTTTCCATGCTTTCTTCTGGGATTTTTATCATTTCATGTTTTAGATTTAAATCCAGAATAGTAAGTAGTTACTCATATTTCAGATTGTCTAGGATAGAACCCTAGGATTTACCAGAGAAGTAATGGGAAGCACCAAAAGTAAGGAAGGAGTGGGTTTAAGGTATTTTGACCAGTGGGGGGCATGATGAAAACCAGGAAAAGCTCATGAATGGAGGGAAACAGTAAGAGAGAAACCCCCAGGGCTTCATACTTTGAAATAGGCATTTATAATTTTCATTATAAGAGAACCCCTTGACTCATGTGGACCTTAGACCTAAGATAGGGAGCTGCCAAGATAGTGCACAGAGATGTTACTTCAGAAGGGGAATCCATATGCATTCCCACAAGCATCTGAAACTAGATGAACCTAGAGTACTTCAACTGGGTGCTATTCTGATAGCCTGAATACTGGGGACGTACAGACACAGATGCTGCCATTGTGCTGCTCTGAGAAGGGAGAAGATATGTGCTGCTCTGAGAATGGGGGCTCTCGTGTAACTCTGGGAAGGTCCCACTCTGCTGTGGGGTGATACTGAGACTAAGACTTGAGTAACACTCTCCACAGCTTCTTGCCCATACTTCCTCTCTGGAAGGGATACCCTGCTTCCCCGAAAATAAGACATCCTCCAAAAATAAGACATACTTACAGGAAAGATAAGACGTCCCCTGAAAATCAGACCTAGCGCATCTTTGGGAGCACACCTTAAAATAAGACACTGTCTTATTTTCGGGGAAACAGGGTACTACTCACTCTGGTTGCAGACCAACAGTTGGCAACATTTTGAGGGTTTAATGCTGGGTTATGCCCTGCCCTTAGGCTGAATTAGGGCTGGTTGCAGCCACTATATGGCTGGGGAGAGAAAGGGAAAGGGAAACCAGGCTCTCCATTGCATGTCTAGGACATTGCCTGCCACCCTGCTATGGGCTGGTATAAGACTTAGATCGAGCAGACTGTGCTCACCACAGCTTCTTGTCCACATTGCTTGCCTGGGAGGAGCCCCACCTTCCCTGGTCACAGACCCAAGGTACCATTTTGAGAATTTAGTGCTAGGTTGTGCCCCACCCTTGGGTTTAGTTTGGGCTGATGTTGCAGCAGCTGTTAGTTGGGTAAGGAGGGACATGGAAACCAGACTTTCCTATGCATACCTAGGACAACACCTACCACTATGAACTGGGCTACTATGAGACTGAGAAATGAGTGAATCACACTCCCTACAGCTTCTTGGCCAGACTGCATACCTGAGCAGGGCCCACCATGTCTGATCACAGGCTTAAAGCTGGCACCACTTTGAGGGTATAACACTGTGCTATGAACCAATATTGGACCAAGCTTAAAGTGATGTGGCTGCAGCTGCCACCTTGCTAGGGAGGAACAGGAAGACATAGCTTTCTTAAGCATGTCTAGGACCATATCCATCACTTGGCTTGGGGATTTGGGGGAACACAGGACTGTAAATGGCACACGCAGACTACTATAGCTATCAACAGGGCCAACATGGAACCTTTTGGTCCCAGTGGGCTGCTCCACCAATGCTATTGCTATCACCCACATCACACCTGCTCAGGGACCTGATAACCTGGCCACACACCTAGCCCACTCCTCCCACTATTAGCTTCTGAAAAAGCTACCTGGAGACTCAAAAACTGGCCCTTTAGGACCCACTAACACCAGTGTCAGCATACACTGTTCCGGGGCTAAAAACCGTAACATTCAGCTCATTATTGCCACCACCAGGGCCCAAAGACTGGGTCAATTGGCATCCAAGTCCTTGGCAAAACTTCACCACAGCCTCAACTAATACTCATACTCTAAGCCACTGAGGAAATCACAAATACCACTGTCCCTGTGTAGTGAAGAATTGTATAAAGATCACACTACCACAGGGACACAAAATCAAAGCTGAAGTGGCTTACCAAACCAACAACACATATACATCTTTAGGAAAGAATTCTCAACAAGAGCAATTTGAAAAAATTGGAAGAAGTGACTGCTGCATTAGATGGGTAGACATCAATGGAAGGACACAGGAAACATGTAAAAGGAAATATGGTTATCACCAAAGGACCACAACAATTGTCCAGCAAGAGATTCCAATCAGAAAGAACATCTCAAAATGCCAAAGAATTCAAAATACTGATCTTAATAAAGCTCAATGATATTCAAGAGAAACCTGAAAAGCAGTACAAAGAGACCAGAAAAATCAATTCAGTATATGAATGAGAAACTTACTAAAGAGATAGGTATCTTTAAAAAAAGTTCTGGAATTGGGTAGTGCCTGTGGCTCAGTGAGTAGGGTGCTGGTCCCATATACTGAGGGTTGTGAGTTCAAACCCAACCCTGGCCAAACTGCAACAATAAAAAAAAAAAAAATTAAAAAAAAAAAAGTTCTGGAATTAAAAAACTTGTTAAAGGAAATACAAAATGTACTTGAAAGCTTCAATAACAGACTCAATCAAGTAGAAGAACAAATCTCACAACTTGAAAATAGGTCTTTTGATATAATACAGTCAGATAAAAATTTTAAGAAAAACGAAATACAAAAAGAATGAACAATACCTTCAAGACATCCTGAACTGTGCTGGGTACACTGGTTTATGTTTGTAATTCCAGCATTTTGAAAGGCTAAGATGGGTGGATCACTTGAAGTTAGGTGTTCTGGGCTACAGTGAGCTATCACTGTGCTACTGTTCTCCCTCCTGGATAACAGAGCAAGATACTGTCTTTTAAAAAATGAATAAAGATATATGGGACTAAATAAAGTTGCACAAATTTAAGACTTTCAGTAGAACTTCCATAGCTGACAGCCTCCCTACACTGACCACCATATGCTAGATATGCACCACATGTATGTATAGTACAGTAGGCCTAGTTCCTTATGTTGACCAGTTTGTTACAATCCCTTGGATAGTCAACTTATAGAGGTTCTACTGTACTGATATTCCTAAAGGGAAAGAAAGATTAGAAAGCTTAGAAAGTCTATTTAAGGAAATAATGGATGAAAACTTCCCAAGTCTAACAAGAGAGACATCCAGATACAGGAGGCTTACTGATCCCCAGGCAAATACATTTCAAGAAAGACTTCTCCATGGCAGATTGATTTTAAATGAGAGAAAGAATTTTAAAATTAGCAAGAAAAAAAGTGTCTAGTTATTTATAAAGGAAACCTCATCAGAATGACAATGGACTTCTCATTATAAATCTTAAAGGCCAAAAGAGAATGGGATGGCATTTTCTTTTATTTTTTATTAAAAAAATTTTTTTTAATTAAATTATAGCTGTGTATATTAATGCAATCATGGGGTGCAATGTGCTGGTTTTATATACAATTTGAACTGTTTTTATCAAACTGGTTAACATAGCCTTCACGGCATCATTTTCAAAGTTCTGAAAGAAAAAAACTGCCAGTCAAGAATATGCTTCATTAATGGAGGAGAAATAAAGTCTTTCCTAAACAAGCAAACACTGAAGGAGTTTATCACCACTAGACCAGTTCTATAGGAAATGCCCAAAGGTATCTTAAACATGGAAATGAAGATAGATATTCACCATGAGGAAAACACAAAATATAAAACAATCACATAAAAGAGGAAGAGAATGGATTTAAATGGCAACATCACAGAATTTCATCAAACCATGAAGACAAAAGAGAAAAAGAGTTTACAAAACAATATAAAAGGAATAAAACCTCACATATCAGTATTAACTTTCAGCAAAAATAGGTCTACTCAAAAGATATTGATTAGCAGAATGGATTAAAAAAATTATCCAACTGTATGTTATTTATGAGAAACTCATCCATAAAGACACATGTAGATTGAAAGTAAAGTGGTAGAAAAAGACATTCCATGGGAGCAGAAACCAAAAGCAAGCAGGAATAGCTGTACTTGTATCAGATAAAAGACTTTAATACATAAACACAATAATAAAAGACAAAGAAGGTCATTATATAATGATAAAAAGATTAATTCAGCAAGAGGAATTCAATGTATGCACTTGAATATAAATTCAAAACTCCCAGGTTCAAAAAGCAACTATTAATATTACTAGATCTAAAGGAAGAGATAGAAAGGAATATAATAATAAGAGTGGGGGATATCAATATACCATTTAGGGCAGTAGATAGATCATTAAGAAAGAAGATAATCAACAAAGAAAAGTGATTTACAGAACATTTTACACAACACATATGCAATACATATATATTTTTTTTTCACCAGAGCATGGAACTGTCTCCAGGATAGATCACATTTTAGGCAACAAGTTTTAACAAGTTAAAAAAACGAAATCATACCAAGTGTCTTCTCAGACCACAGTGAATAATGTTAGAAATCAATGCTAAGAGGAACTTAGGAAACAATGAAAATACATGGAAATTAAACTACATGCTCCTGAACTATCACTGGACCAGTGAAGAAATTAAGACAGAAATTGTAAGAAAAGAAAAGAAACCAATTACCATGAAAGCAAAACATACCAAAACCTGTGGAATGGAGCAAAAGGAGCAAATGGAGCAAAAGTGCTAACAGGGAATTTATGGCATTAAATGCTACATCAAAAGAGCAGAAAGATCACAAATTATCAACCTAATGTAACACCTCAAGCAACTAAAGAAATAAGAACACACCAAACCCAAAATAGCAGAAGAAAGAAAAACAGATTGGAACTAAATTAGAGACCAAAAAAGAAAAAGAAAAGAGTAATGAAAAGTTGGTTCTTCAAAAGAATAAACAAAATCTATAAACCACTAGCTAGACTAACCAAGAAAAAAAGAGAGGATCCAAATAAAGAAATTAAAGAGGAGACATTACAATTGATACTGTTGAAATAAAGAAGATCATCAGAGAGTATGATGAACAACTATGTAGAGGAAATGGATAAATTCCTGGAAACATACAACCTCCTGAGATTGAACCAGGAGGAAACAAAACACCTGAACAGAGATACTTATGTGTGATGATTAGCAAGACTGATTGAATAATAAAATTCTGAAAAAAAAAAAAAATCCTGGAACTATACAAAGAACAATTAATTCCAGTTTTCCTGAAACTAGAGGGGAGAGAGTTCTCTTTAGCTCAGTGTATACTCTTCAGCTCAGTGTATAAGGCCAGTATTACCCTGATACCAAAACCAGACAAGGACACACCAACAAAAAAAGAAAATTATAGACCAACATCTCTGGTGAACATAAATGCAAAACTTCTCAAGAAAATCTAACAAACTGGACTGATGGGGCACCCAAGAAGAAAAGACCAATAGGTAGGGGGGAGGAGACAAGATGGCTGACTGAAGCCAGCTTTCCACAGAGGCTCCATTCAGAAGGAGAGTTAAAGGACAAAAATTCAGCAAGTAACCTGGTGGATTTGAGCTGCACTAAGAGAGAAGGTTGTAGAACTCACGTCAACCCCGCTGAGGCGAGCTGCGACCACAATGATACAAACAGAAGGTACAAAATCCATCACCAAGTGGACGGGAGTCCCCTCCCCCATGAGAATGGCTCAGACTGCCCCACAAACAACCGGGCAGAGTTCAGAGTTCAAAGATACACTCCCCGGGAGAGACCCTCTAAAAATTGGACCTACCTCCCCTACTAGGGTGCCACGGTGTCCTCCTGCCAGGCATAAAACTGTATAAACTGTATATAGTCTCTACCTGGAATTCTGAGCTCCCAGCGCTCCCCTTCGCTCACACTGTGGTCTGGAGGCCAGTCCCGGTCGGTCAGTGGAGAGGGGATTGCACTAGAGTGGCAGTTCCCTGAGGCACAGTGTGACAGCCGTCTTTTGGTGACAATACGGCCAGGCATAAAACTGTGTAAAGCTGTGTGTGTTCTCTGCCCGCAACCCCAGGCTTCCAGCGCTCCCCGCGCTCCCCTCTGCTCTCGCTCCAAGGTCTGGAGGCCTGTCCCCCAGGGGTCCAGACTCTTGGGCAATTGCTGGAGGGGTGTAGACAGTGCTGGGCTGCAGCCCGTCGGTGCAGACTCTGTGATACGGGAGCGGAGAGAGGACGGTTGGCCGGAGGGGAGCTGCACCGGAGTGATGGTTGCCTGAGCCATGGGGCAGCAGCCCTCTTTTGCTAGCAATACGGCTCACTACAGAATATTCTGAAGCCACACCCCCTGTCTCCCTGGGCTACCAGAGACTCTGAGTTTGCCTGAGGCAACTCCAACTTGCAAACCAGGGAAACTCCCAGGGCGGGGCTGACCCAGAGGTCCGCTTTACTAAACCTAAGATGCACCTGGCCCTCAGGGGATCGTCAGCCTATAGACAATACAAGAGCAAAGACAAGCTGATTTGGAACTCAATTCAGCCTCTCTTCCGCAGGGGAAACGCAGAGTTGTTCTGTTCTGTTCTGTTCTGTCAGTAACATTAATCAGGGGCCAGACTGGACCTGATTGAAAACCCCTCAACCTTCATCTAGTGCCCGAGGTTGTCAGGCCTCACCTCCTCCTGCTGGAGAGAGGCAGAGCGCAGCGGCCTGGCAGACTTCCTTGTGATTCAGGCAGGTACAAACTCCTGGAGTGCCGATTCACTACAGGCAACTGGGTCAGCCAACTGCAGGGCTATCAGTGACTGGGTGTGAAGTGGTGCAAGGTGGGGAAGGAGGCAGCAACCTTCCCAGACTGATCTATAGGCTGGGTGGCTTCTCCTGACTCCACGCAGCACTGGAGCAAGCCACACCAGAGTAGTCACCAGACCCCTGTGATCCAGTTCCCAGAGACCTCTTAAACTCTCTCACCTGAGACAGGTGCAGACTGAGACAACTGATTTGGACATTTTTGAACTGAACCAATCACCTGAGGACAAATCAGGTGGTGCCCTAGGTGCACGGTGGTAGGAAGGTTTGATTTTTCTTTTCCAATTGTTTGCCGGTGGGGGGGCGGGGTGACTTAATTGCTGATATTTCTCCACAGCTGAGACTTCAATCCAAAGTATCTGTTTTGCTAGGGTGGAACAGAAACCAGCTGAAAACAAGGCAGAACCATTTAGCCCCACCACACCAGACAGGGCCCCAGTTTCTCAGGCCACAACACTGTACGGGTCCTCGACAAAGCCCCGGGGGAAAAATCAGAGGGAGTAAAACAACCATGGGGCGGAATCAGCGGAAAAACTCTGGTAACATGAATAACCAGAATAGATCAACCCCCCCAAGGAAAGATATGGCAGATGCAATTGAAGATCCCATTCATAAACAACTGGCTGAGATGTCAGAAATCGAATTCAGAATTTGGATTGCAGACAAGATTAACAAAGTGGAATTAGGAATTCGAGGAGAAATTCAAAAGTTGTCTCAAGAATTTAACGAATTTAAAGACAAAACCACCAAAGACTTAGACACACTGAAGCAAGAATTTGCAGCCCTCAAAGATATGAAAAATACAGTAGAATCCCTCAGTAACAGAATGGAGCAAGCAGAAGAAAGGATTTCTGACATCGAAGATAAAGCCTTTGAACGCTCCCAAACTCTCAAAGAGGAAGAGAAATGGAGAGCAAAAATGGATCACTCTCTCAGAGAGTTCTGGGATAATTCGAAGAAGGCAAATATCTGAATCATAGGAGTTCCAGAAACAGATGAAGTGGCCTCACTGGGCACAGAGGCCCTTCTGCATGAAATTATGAAAGAGAATTTTCCAGACATGCCTAGAGATTCTGAAATTCAGATAGCGGACAGCTTCAGAACCCCAGCATGACTCAACCCCAATAAGACATCCCCAAGGCATATCATAATTAACTTCACTAAAGTTAATATGTTGTAGTTTGGCTGGGGCTGGGTTTGAACCCGCAACCCTCAGCATATGGGGCCGGCGCCCTACACACTGAGCCACAGGCACCACCCCTACTAAAGTTAATATGAAGGAGAAAATCCTCAAAGCTGCCAGGAGAAAGAAAACCATTACCTTCAAAGGGAAGAATATTAGAATGACTGCAGATCTCTCTGCTGAAACTTTTCAAGCCAGAAGAGGGTGGTCACCGACTTTTAATCTCCTAAAGCAAAATAACTTTCAACCCCGGATCTTGTATCCAACTAAACTGAGTTTCATTTATGATGGAGAAATTAAATACTTTAATGACATTCATATGTTGAAGAAATTTCCCATAACCAAACCAGCTCTTCAGGATATTCTCAGACCTATCCTCCATAATGACCAACCCAATCCTATACCACAAAAGTAAACTCACTCAGAAACTTCGGATCAAACTCCAATTTCCACACTGGCAAAAGGATTAAAAATGGCCACTGGACTTTTGAAAAACTCGATATCCAAAACTTCACCAGACTTATCAATATTCTCCATTAATGTGAACGGCTTAAACTGTCCTCTAAAGAGGCACAGGTTAGCTGACTGGATACAAAAACTCAGGCCAGATATCTGTTGCATACAAGAGTCACATCTTAACTTAAAAGACAAATACAGACTCAGGGTGAAAGGATGGTCATCCATATTTGAGGCAAATGGTAATCAGAAAAAAGCAGGTGTTGCAATTTTATTTGCAGATACAATAGGCTTTAAACCAACAAAAGTAAGGAAGGACAAGAATGGTCACTTCATATTTGTTAAAGGTAATACTCACTATGATGAAATCTCAATTATTAATATCTATGCACCCAACAAGAATGCACCTCAATTTATAAGAGAAACTCTAACAGACATGAGCAACTTGATTTCTTCCAGCTCCATAATTGTCGGAGATTTCAACACTCCTTTGGCAGTGTTGGATCAATCCTCCAACAAGAAGCTGAGCAAAGAAATCTTAGATTTAAACCTAACCATCCAACATTTGGATTTAGCAGACATCTACAGAACATTTCATCCCAACAAAACTGAATACACATACTTCTCATCAGCCCATGGAACTTACTCCAAAATCGATCACATCTTAGGTCACAAGTCTAACCTCAGTAAATTCAAAGGAATAGAAATTATTCCATGCATCTTCTCGGACCACCATGGAATAAAACTTGAGCTGAGTAACAACAGGAATCTGCATACTCATACAAAAACATGGAAGTTAAATAACCTTATGCTGAATGATAGCTGGGTCAGAGATGAGATTAAGAAAGAAATCACCAATTTTTTGGAACAAAACAACAATGAAGACACGAAATATCAGAACCTCTGGGACACCGCAAAGGCAGTTCTAAGAGGGAAATTTATAGCACTGCAAGCCTTCCTCAAGAGAACGGAAAGAGAGGAAGTTAACAACTTAATGGGACATCTCAAGCAACTGAAAAAGGAAGAACATTCCAACCCCAAACTCAGTAGAAGAAAAGAAATAACCAAAATTAGAGCAGAATTAAATGAAATTGAAAACAAAAGAATAATACAACAGATCAATAAATCAAAAAGCTGGTTTTTCGAAAAGGTCAATAGAATAGATAAACCTTTGGCCAACCTAATCAGGAAAAAAAGAGTAAAAACTCTAATCTCATCAATCAGAAACAACAAAGACGAAATAACAACAGACTCCTCAGAAATCCAAAAAATCCTTAATGAATATTACAAGAAACTTTATTCTCAGAAATATGAAAATCTGAAGGAAATTGACCAATACTTGGAAGCACGTCACCTTCCAAGACTTAGCCAGAATCAAGTGGAAATGTTGAACAGGCCCATATCAAGTTCTGAAATAGCATCAACCATACAAAACCTCCCTAAAAAGAAAAGCCTGGGACCAGATGGTTTCACGTCTGAATTCTACCAAACCTTTAAAGAGGAATTAGTACCTATATTACTCAACCTGTTCCAAAAGGTAGAAAAAGAAGGAAGACTACCCAACACGTTCTATGAAGCAAACATCACCCTGATCCCCAAACCAGGGAAAGACCCAACAAGAAAAGAAAATTATAGACCGATATCACTAATGAATATAGATACAAAAATATTCAACAAGATCTTAACAAACAGAATCCAGCAACACATCAAACAAATTACACATCATGACCAAGTCGGTTTTATCCCAGGATCTCAAGGCTGGTTCAATATACGTAAATCTATAAATGTAATCCAGCACATAAACAAATTAAAAAACAAAGACCATATGATTCTCTCAATTGATGCAGAAAAAGCTTTTGATAACATCCAGCATCCCTTCATGATCAGAACACTTAAGAAAATTGGTATAGAAGGGACATTTCTTAAACTGATAGAGACCATCTACAGCAAACCCACAGCCAATATCATATTGAATGGAGTTAAATTAGAATCATTTCCACTCAGATCAGGAACCGGACAAGGCTGCCCATTGTCTCCATTGCTTTTTAACATTGTAATGGAAATTTTAGCCACTGCAATTAGGGAAGAAAAGGCGATCAAGGGTATCCATATAGGGTCAGAAGAGATCAAACTTTCACTTTTTGTGGATGATATGATAGTATATTAGGGACTCTACTACAAAACTCTTAGAAGTGATCAAGGAATACAGCAGCTTCTCAGGTTACAAAATCAACATTCATAAATCAGTAGCCTTTATATATACCAACAACAGTCAAGTTGAAAAAACAGTTAAGGACTCTATCCCATTCACAGTAGTGCCAAAGAAGATGAAATATTTGGGAATTTATCTAACAAAGGACGTGATAGATCTCTATAAAAAGAACTATGAAACTCTAAGAAAAGAAATAGCTGAAATAATTAACAAATGGAAAAACATACCATGCTCATGGCTGGGAAGAATCAATATAGTTAAAATGTCTATACTACCCAAAGCAATATATAATTTCAATGCAATCCCTATAAGAGCTCCACTGTCATACTTTAAAGATCTGGAAAAAACAATACTTCGTTTTATACGGAATCAGAAAAAACCTCAAATAGCCAAGACTTTACTCAGAAATAAAAGCAAAGCAGGAGGAATTACGCTACCAGACCTCAGACTATACTACAAATCAATAGTGATCAAAACAGCATGGTATTGGCACAAAAACAGAGAGGTAGATGTCTGGAATAGAATAGAGAATCAAGAGATGAATCCAGCTACTTACCGTTATTTAATCTTTGACAAGCCAATTAAAAACATTCAGTGGGGAAAAGATTCCCTATTTAACAAATGGTGCTGGGTGAACTGGCTGGCAACCTGTAAAAGACTGAAAGTGGACCCACACCTTTCACCATTAACTAAGATAGACTCTCCCTGGATCAAAGATTTAAACTTAAGACATGAAACTATAAAAATACCAGAGGAGAGTGCAGGGAAAACCCTTGAAGAAATTGGGATGGGTGAGTATTTTATGAGGAGGACCCCCCGGGCAATTGAAGCAGCTTCAAAAATACACTACTGGGACTTGATCAAACTAAAAAGCTTCTGCACAGCCAAGAACACAGTAAGTAAAGCAAGCAAACAGACCTCAGAATGGGAGAAGATATTTGCAGGTTATGTCTCCGACAAAGGTTTAATAACCAGAATCCACAGAGAACTCAAACGCATTAGCAAGAATAGAACAAGGGATCCCATCGCAGGCTGGGCAAGGGATTTGAAGAGAAACTTCTCTGAAGAAGACAGGAGTGCAGCCTTCAGACATATGAAAAAATGCTCATCATCTTTAATCATCAGAGAAATGCAAATCAAAACTACTTTGAGATACCATCTAACTCCAGTGAGACTAGCCTATATCACAAAATCCCAAGACCAGAGATGTTGGCGCAGATGTGGAGAAAAGGGACCACTTTTGCACTGCTGGTGGGAATGCAAATTAATACATTCCTTTTGGAAAGAGATATGGAGAACACTTAGAGATCTAAAAATAGATCTGCCATTCAATCCTGTAATCCCTCTGCTGGGCATATACCCAGAAGACCAAAAATCACATCATAACAAAGATATTTGTACCAGAATGTTTATTGCAGCCCAATTCATAATTGCTAAGTCATGGAAGAAGCCCAGGTGCCCATCAATCCACGAATGGATTAATAAATTGTGGTATATGTACACCATGGAATATTATGCAGCCTTAAAGAAAGATGGAGACTTTACCTCTTTCATGTTTACATGGATGGAGCTGGAACATATTCTTCTTAGTAAAGTATCTCAAGAATGGAAGAGAAAGTACCCAATGTACTCAGCCTTACTATGAGACTAATTTAGGGTTTTCACATGAAAGCTATAACCCAGTTACAACCTAAGAATAGGGGGAAGGGGATAAGGGAGGGGAGGGAGGGGGGAGGTGGGTAGAGGGAAGGGGATTGGTGGGATTACACCAGCGGTGCATCTTACAAGGGTATATGTGAAACTTGGTAAACGGTCTGTGAAGCTAGTGAATGATGCCCCATGATCATATCAATGTACACAGCTATGATTTAATAAAAAAAAAAAGAAAAACAAAACAAAAAAAAAAATCTAGCAAACTGAAACCAGCAGCACATCAAAGAGATAATACACCATGATTAAGTGGGATTTACAGCAGGAATGCCAGGATGGCTTAATATATACAAATTAATACATGGGTTACATTACATAAACAGAATTAAGAACAAAAACCATATGACCATCTCAATAGATGCAAAAAAGGAATTTGGTAAAATTCATCATCACTTCAAGATAAAATCCTCAAAAAATGAAGTACTGAAGGAACATTCCTCAGTATGAGGAATGAACATTCCTCAGCCATATACAAAAACTCCACAGGTGACATATTTAATGGGGAAATGTTGAAAGCATTCTCCCTGACAACTGGAAGAAGACAAGGATGCCCACTTTCACCATTCTTATTTAATATAGTATTGGAAGTCCTTACCAAAGCAATCTTTCAAGAGAAAAAAATAAAGGTTTTTAAATGGGAAAAGAGAATATCAAGTTATTCCTCTCTGCTAATGATATAATCTTATATCTAGAAACCCCAAATATTCCATCAAAAATATTAGATTTGATAAATATATTCAGTAAAGTTTCAGGATATGAAATCAGTGTATAGAAACCAGTAGCATTTCTATACACCAATAAAACTCTAGCATAGAATCAAATCAAGAAGGCAATCTCATTTACAATAGCTGTAAAAAAAAAAAAATTATCCAGGAAGATGTTAAACCAAGGAGATGAAAAATTTCTACAAAGAAAACTAGAAAACACTGATGAAAGAAATTACAGATGACACAAATCAATGGAACAATATAATTTCAGAACAATATAAATTCAGGAATAATTATTATTGTTAAACTGACCATATTGCCTAAAGCAATATATAGTTTCTCTGTGATCCCTATTGAAATACCAATGCTGTTGTTCATAGAATTCGAAAAAAATAATTCTAAAGTTCATGTGGAACCAAAAAAGAGCCCAAATAGCCAAAGCAATCTTGGACAAAAGGACAAAGCAGGAAACATTGCATTGTCTGACTTTAAGTTATACTGTAAGGCTCTAGTAACCAAAACAACATGGTAGTGGCACAAAAATAAATCAATGGAACACAACAGAGAATCTAGAAATAAAGCCACATACTTAAGCCAACTGATCTTGGACCAAGTCAGTAAGAACATACACTGGGGAAAGGACATCTTTTTTAATAAGTAGTTCTGGGAATATTGGATTGCCATATGCAGAAGTATGCAACTCGATCTTTCTCTATCAACATAAAAAAATTAACCCAACGTGGATTACAAGCTTGAATGTAATACCTGAAACTACAATAACACTAGAAGAAAACCTATCTAGGGAAAACTCTTCTGCACATTGGTCTAGGTGAAGATTTTATGACTAATACCTTAAAACTGCAAGCAAAAACAACAATGACGATGACGACGACAAGACTTAAACTACAAAGGTTCTACATACCAAAGGAAATAATCAATAGAGTGAACATATGGCCTACAAATTAGAAGAAAATAATAGCAAACTATATATCCAGCAGGGAACTAATACCCAGAATTTATACGGACCTCAAACCACTTCACAAATAAAACCCAATTAATTTCCTTAAAAGTGGGTTAAAGACATGAGTAGACATTTTTCAAAAGAAGAGAAAGAAATAGCTAATAAGCATATGAAAAAATGTTTAACATCACTAATCATTAGGGAAATGCAAATCAAAATCACAATGAGATATTTTTTTAACCCAGTCAGAATGGCTGTCAGTAAGAAGACAAAAAATAACATTCTGGAGAGAGTGCAGAAAAGGGGATGGTTATACACTATTGGTGGGATTTTAAATTAGTACAACCACTATGGAAAACAGCATAGAGATTTCTCATAAAACTAAAAATAGAATTACAATATGATCCAGCATCTTCACTTCTAGGTATCTACTCAAAGTAAAAGAAATCAATATGCAAGTATAAAAAAAATACTTGTACGTTTATCACAACACTATTCACAATAGCAAAGATGTGGAGTCGACCTAAATGTCCATCAATGGAGGATTAAAGAAAATGTAGCATATATGCACAATGAAATATTATTCAGCTGTACAAAGGAGTGAAATCATGTCATTTATAGCAACATGGATGGAACTGGAGACCATCATCTTAAGTGTAACAGCTTTGACACAGAAAGACAAATACTGTATGTTTTCACATATGTGGGAGCTAAACAATATGTATACATGGAAGCACAGTGTGGGGTACTGGACAATAGAGACATGGAGGCATGTGAGTGGATGATTGGAGGTTGCTTGATGTATATAATATGTTTTTTCTTTAGTGACATATGTACTGAAGGCCCTGTCTTCACCACAATATAGTAGGTCAGTGTAACAAAATTGCACTTATACTTCATGAATATATCCAAATAAAAAATGGGAGGGAGGAACTAGATATGTAGACCAGTGAAAAGTACAATAGGGAACTCACATATAAATGCATATAAAGAAAAAAAGAAAGAAATGCATATATTCATAGTCAACTGATTTTTTACAAAGGTGCCAAGAACATATGTTGGAGAAAAGAACCCCTATTCAATAAATTGTGCTGGGAAAATTTGTTATCCATATGCAGAAGAATGAAACCATGAAGCCTCTAGAAGAAAACATACTGGAAACACTTCAGGAAATTGGTCTAGGCAAAGATTTTTATGGTTGAGAGCTCATAAACATAGGTAAATAAAAATAGACATATGGGACTATATGAACTAAAAGTCTTCTATACAGCAAGGGAAAAAATCAGCACAGTGAAGAGGCAACCTATTCAGTGGGACAGAATATTTGCAAAGTATTCATCTGGTAAAGAACAAATATCCAGAATATACAATATAGTCAACTGAACATTAAAAAATAAACATGTTAAAAGGATATAAATAACATGAATAGGTTATTCAATGGTTGTATACAAAAGATGATATAAAATAGTCAACATATGCATGAATAAATGCTCAATATTATTAGTCATCAGGGAAATGCAGATCAAAACCACAATGAGATATCTTACCCCAGTCAGAGTGGCTACTATTAAAAAGACAAAAAACATGAATAGCATATGTTGAAGAGGGTACAAAAAAGGGAACTCTTAACACACTGCTGGTAGGATTGTAAATTAGCGCAGCCACCATGCAAAACATCACAAAGATTTCTTATAAAACTGAAAATAGAACTACCACACAGCCCAGCAATGCTCCCATCACTATTCATAATAGTGAAAATATGGAATTAACTGAAGTGTTTATCAACAGACAAATGGATAAAGAAAATGTATACATGTATTGGAATACTATAAAAAGGAATGAAATCATGTCATTTGCTGCAAAATGGTTGAAACTGGAGGTCATTAACCAAAATAAGTCAGGCATAGAAAGACAAGTATCACATGTTCTCACTCATATGTGAGAGCTCAAAAAGTTTATCTCATGGAAGTAAAGAGTGGAATGTCAGGTACCAAAGGATGGACAGGGTGTGGGTGGGAAGGGGGTATGGAAAGAGGTTGGTTACTGGTTACACCACATGATAAGACAGAAGAAATAAGTTCTAGTGCTTGATAATAGAGTGACTATAATTAACAACACATTGTATACTCAGAAATAGCTAGTAGGAAGGACTTGAAATGAACATATTGAAATGATAAATATGTAAGGTAGATACCCTACATATGCTGACTTGATTATAACACATTCTACGCAGGTAACAAAATATCACATGTACCCCATGAACATGTACAAATATTATGATTTTTAAAATAAAGAAAAAAGGGTTAATCTAAAAACATACTAATGATATTTTTCACAGAAATAGAGAAAACAACCCCACAATTGGTATGAAACCACAAAAGAGTTCACATAGCCAAAGCCAAGACTGAGTAAGAACAAAGATAGAGGCCCCACATCTGACTTCAGAATATACTTGACAATTTAAAAATACAGGTTTGAACTGCATAGGCCCACTCTTTTGAGGATTTTTTTAACCTAATGTGGATTGAAAATACAGTACTGATAAAAGCAAAACCCACACATATAAAGGGCTTTTTGTATACTTGAGTTCCTCAGGGCCAACTTGCATTATGTACGGATTTTGGTAAATATGGGTTTTGGAATAAGCACTGGGCACTGGAACCAAGTCCCCACATATATTAAGAGGTAACGAGTATGATGATACAGAACAAATGTCAGTAAAATACAATGGTATAGGTATAAAGTGGACAGACAGATCAATGAAACAGAATCCAGAACTCAAAATTAAATCCATATATTTTTGCTGACAACTGATTTTTGACAAAAGTGCCAAGAACATATACTGGGGAATGGGCACCTTTTAAAATAAACTGTGCTGGTAAAACTGGATATCTACAAGCAAAATAAACTAGACCCCTGTCTCTTACCATATATAAAAAGAAACTCAAGATTAAAGAATTAAACATATGACCTGAAATTATAAAACTACTGGAAGAAAACAAAGGGGATGCCCTTCAGTAATTGGTCTGGGCAAATATTATACAGGTAATACTTCACAAGAAAGGCAACAAAAACAAAAATAGACAAATGGGAGTTTATCAAACTAAAAATTCTCTGTACAGATAAAGGGTAACAAAGTTTATTTAAAGAAATAATGGCCAGAAACTTCCCAAATCTGAGGCTATCCTTGTACCAATATAGACATCTAGGTACATAAAGCTGAGTGGACTCCATTCAGGCACAATCCAATGCAGATTTCATCACAATGATAGAATGTTAATATACATCAAAGTAAATGATAGAAGAGTCCTCCTTAATTGGCCCCGACATGGTATTAATATTAACAATATAAAAGGCAAACAATTCAGCAGCAAATAAATAAATCTATTAAAAAGTGAGCTAAGGACATGAATAGACATTTCTCCAAAGAAGATATATAAATAACCAACAGGTATCTAAAAAAATATTTAACATTACTTATCATCAGGGGAATGCAAATCAAACCACAGTGAGATATCATCTTACCTAAGTCTGAATAATTATTATTGAAAAGACAAAAAATAACATATGTTGGTGTTTATGAGAAAAAAGGAGCTCTTATACACCGTGTGTGGTATTGTAAGTTTGTTCAGCCACTATAGAAAACAGCATGGAGATTTCTTAAAATGGTAAAAATAAAACTACCATTTGATCCTGCAATCCCCTAACTGGGTATTTATCCAAAGGAAAACAATTCCATATATCAAAAAAATTCCTGCATTTAACATGTTTATTGTTGCACTATTAATAATAGCAAAGATATAGAATCAACCCAGTGTCCATCAGTGGACAAATGGATAAATAAAATGTGATATAAACATAGAATAGAATACTACTCAGCTATAAAAACATGAAATCCTGTCATTTGCAGCAATATCAATGAGCTTGGAGGACCTTATGTTAAATGAAATAAGTCAGAAATAGAAAAATATTTCATGTTCTCATGTAGCAGCTAAAAAACGTGAGCTCATAGAAGTAGAGAATATAATTTTGGTTATTAGAGGCTGGGAAGTGTTGGAGGAGGGGAGGATAGTGAGATTATCAGATAAAAAAATTACATCTAAATAAGAAGACTAAGTTCTAATGTTCTATAACACTGGTGGGTAAATATGGTTAATGGTAATTTATAGTTTCAAAAAGCTAGACAAAATAATTTTGAATGTTCATAAAACAAATGATAAATGTTTGTGATGATAAATATAATTACCCTGATTTGATCACTATGCCTTATATACATGTATTAAAATATCACCCTGTATCTCATATATATGTACAATTTTTACTTGTCAACCAAAAATGAAAGGAAAAGCTCCTAGAAGAAACTAGTTTAACATAATAGATGCAATGTATGAAAAGCCTACACTGAACACCATAATCCCAAAAGACAGAAAACTTTTTATTTAAGATCAGGAACAGAGTAACATGCCCACTTTAGCCACTTCTATTCATTGTGGCACTGGATGTTGTTGCCAGAGGAAGTAGAAAGATAAAGGCATCCAAATTGGAAAGGAAGAAATAAAATTATTGGCCGTTCATAGCTATGATTAGATTATATAGAAAACTCTTAAATTCACCACAACAATGTTCATATAAATGATTCAGCAAAGTATTAGGACAGACAGCACATACTATTTAGTTGTATTTCTACACATTAGTAATGAAAAACTGAAAAGGATATCATGAACACAATTCCATTTACAACAGTATCAGGATACCCTCTGCTTTGGTAGCCATGGACTCCTGTAAGGAGAGTATTCAGTTCTACTCTTATCAAGGGTACAACTGCCACTCTCAAGTTACATCCTTACACCTACCCATAAGTGAATGTCTTTTCCCACCAAAAGCAGTCAATAACATCTGGAAGAGATGAATACTCCATCAAGTGAGTGGATATCAACTCAGTGTAGCAAGAAACATGAAAAACTAAACAAATATAGCACCAAACAAATACCATAATTTTCCAATAACCAACCCCAATGAAATTGAGATATATAAGTTTCCTGATGGAGAATTAAAAATGAGTATTTTAAGGAAGCTCAGTGTGTTACAGGGGAACAGAAAGACAACTTAATGGAATTATAGAAACAATACATGAAGAAAAGGAGACATTCGATAAAGAAGTAGAAGTTGGGCGGCGCCTGCGGCTCAGTGAGTAGGGCGCCGGCCCCATATGCCGAGGGTGGTGGGTTCAAACCCGGCCTGGCCAAACTGCAACAAAAAAATAGCCGGGCGTTGTGGCAGGCGCCTGTAGTCCCAGCTGCTCTGGAGGCTGAGGCAAGAGAATCGCGTAAGCCCGAGAGTTAGAGGTTGCTGTGAGCCGTGTGATGCCACGGCACTCTACCCGAGGGCAGTACAGTGAGACTCTGTCTCTACAAAAAAAAAAAAAGTAGACGTCACGAAAAATAACTGAACACATTCTGGAAATGAAGAATGAAGGAATGTAATAAAAATGCAATAGAGGACATCAACAGAAGACTTGATCAAATACAAGAGGGGATCTGTGAACTTGAAGTAAAGTTATTTGAAAATAGCCAGTCAGAAGAGAAAAAAGCAAGAAGAATGAAAAGGAAATAAAGAAATTGTTTAGGATTTATGGGACATCATCAAGAAAGCTAACTTTCACAAAGGGTTTATATAAGGAGAGGAGACAGATAAAATGTAACAAAGTTTATTTAAAGAAATAATGGCTAGAAACTTCCCAAATCTGAGGCTATCCTTGGCAATATGGACATCTAGGTACATAAAGCTCAGTGGACTCCATTCAGGCACAATCCAATGCAGATTTCATCACAATCAAACTGTCAAAAATTGAAGATGAAAGAATTTTGAAAGCAGCAAAAGAACTAAGGTTATTCATATGTAAGGTAACCTGTGGAAGACCATTGTATATTTGTGAGTGGACACTTTCCAGATCAGGAAAGAGTAGGATTATATATTCAAAGTGCTGAAAGAAAAAAAAAAAAAAAGCCCTGGCATCCAAGAATACTTTACCCAGCAAGGTGTTCTTCAGATATGAAGGTGACATATAAAACTTTCTTTGACAAATGAAAGGTACAGGTAGTTTATTACCACCAGTTCCATCTTTCAAGAAATCCTAAAGGAAATTCTTCAAGCTGAAGTGAAACAAACAATGCTATCACTTAACATTAACCACTAACATAAATAATCAGTAGCGGAAAGCTGAATGCTTTTCCTCTAAGAACAGGAACAAGAAAAGTATGCTCACTTGCATCACTTATATTCAACATAGTTCTGAAAGTTCTAGCCAGAGGAATTAAGCAAGGAAACACTACACATTTTATTAAAAAATGTTGACGTAATCAACCAATTCAGTATGAAGTTGTAGGATACAAAATCAGCATACAAAAATCATTTGCAGTTCTATATACCAACAATGAACTATCAAAAAAAAAAAAAGAAAGAAAGAAACATTTCCATTTAAAATAGTATCAAAAAGAACAGAAATTCAGAAATGAATCCTTACATATTTGGAGAAATGATTTCTGAGGAGCATTTCAAAGCCGTGAAGTGAGGAAAGGACAAATGGTACTGGGACACCTGGATATTCACAGGTAAAAGAATGAAGTTGGGACCCTTACCCTTACCATATAGAAAAATTAACTTGGAGTAAAAGCCTAAATGTAAGACCACCTATGTAACTCATAGAAGATAACACAGGGCAAAAATTTCTTGACATTGGATCTGGAAGTGACTTTTGAATATGACACAAAAGTCCAGGGGTGGGGGTGGGGGTGGGGTGGCATAGAGAAATTGGGCTACATGAAATTTAGGAATAAATTTAATCAATGAGATGAAAGACATGTACAATGTCTTAAAATATTAATGAAAGAATTTGAAGATGATACAAATAAATAGAAAAATATCTGGTGTTTGTGGATCAGAAGAACCAATGCTATTAAAATGTCCATACTGGCTCTGTGCCTGTAGCACAGTGGTTACAGCGCCAGCCACAAACACCAAAGGTAGCAGGTTTGAACCTGGCCCGGGCCAGCTAATAACTACAACAAAAAAATAGCTGGGCATTGTGGCAGGCACCTGTAGTCCCAGCTACTTGGGAGGCTGAGGCAAAAGAATTGCTTAAGCCCAAGAGTTTGAGGTTGCTGTGAGCTGTGACTCCACAGCACTCTACCAAGGGTGGCATAGTGTGACTCTGTCTCAAAAAAAAAAAAAAAAAGTCCATACTAATTAAAGTGATCTATAGATTTAATGCAATCTCTATCAAAATTTGAAAGGCAGTTTAATAGAAAAAAATCTGAAAATTATCACAGAACCACAAAAGATCCTAAAGATCTAATATATTTTTGAAAAATAAGAACAAAGAAGCATTACATATGATTTAAATACAAAGCTTATCTAACCAGAAGAAAAAGAATAATCATTTTACCATAAGGACATTTGCTCTAGAATGTTTATTGCAGCTCAGTTCACCATCACCAGGATGTGGAATCAACCCAAGTGCCCATGAGCACATGAATGTACTACTAAACTCTAGTATATGTGTACCATGTAATACTACCCTGTTTCCCTGAAAATAAGACATCCTTCGAAAATAAGACCTACTTACAGGAAAGATAAGACGTCCCCTGAAAATAAGACCTAGCGCATCTTTGGGAGCACACCTTAAAATAAGACACTGTCTTATTTTCGGGAAAACAGGGTATTCAGCCATAAAAGGATGGAGACTTTACATCTTTTGAATTTATGTGGATGGAGTTGAAGCATATTCATCTTAGCCAGTGGTTCTCAGCCTTCCTAATGCCACAACCCTTTAATACAGTTCCTCATGTTGTGGTGACCCCCCAACCATGAAATTATTTTCATTGCTACTAAAATAATTTTATGGTTGGAGGTCACCATAACGTGAGGAACTGTATTAAAGGGTCAGGGCATTAGGAAGGTTGAGAACCACTATAGCGGTGTACCAAAAGAATGAAAAAGCAAGTATCCAGTGTACTCAATACTAACATGAAACCAATATATAAACAACTACAGCCCACACTAGAGAAGAACACAAATGAATTCAAATGGGGAGGAGGGGTAAGAAAGGAAAGGGGAAAGGGGTGAAAGGTAATTGGTAACTACAACTTGAACTTTACCTAAAAAGCACAAACAATACAACCTAATCATTTGTACCCTCATCTTATTCTGAAATAAAAATAGAAAAACAATAAATACAAAGCTATAGCAGTCAAAAAATATAAAACTAGAGAAATCAATGGAACAGAATGCCCAGAAATAATCACACACACATATAGTCAATTAATATCTGACAAAAGTACCAAAAATAGACAATAGGGAAAGAATAGTTTATTGAATAAATGTTATTTCTTTAATAAAATGGATATCCACATGTTAAAAAAAAGAAATTGGATCTTTATGCAGAAAATTCAAGTTGAAGTGGATTAAAGTTTTAAACATATGACCTCCTGAAACCATAATTCTTCTAAAGAAAACATAGAAGAAAAAACTCTTGTTATTGCTGCATGCAATGATTTCTTGGATATGACATCAAAAGCACATGGAAAAAAAGCAAAAATAAACAAATAAGACTGCATCAAATAAAAAAGTTAACGATAAAGGAAATGATGAATTGAAAAGGCAAGCTATGGGAGGGAAGAAAATATTTTCAATATTAATATCTAAATTATATAAGGAACTCACATAAATCAATAGTTTAAAAAAAACGATTAAAAAATTGATAAAGGACCTAAACAGACACTTTTTTAAAGAAGACATACAAATAGCAAGCAGATATGTGAAAAGGTGCTAAATATCAGTAATCCTCAGGGAAATACAAATCAAAACCACATTGAGATAGTACCCCACAACTGTTAGAATTGCCATTATCAAAATGTCAAAAGATAGCAAGTGTTTCTTAACTTGTGGCATTAGATGTCTATATTTGAAAAACAGAAAGAAGAGTGCATCAACAAACTCATGAACCATCTTATGGAATTGGAAAAGAAGAACAATCTAACCCCAAACCCAGAAGAAAAGAAATAACCAAAATTAAACCAGAGATTAATGACATTGAAGACAAAAGAATCATTAAGAAGATTAACAAAACAAAAAGTTGGTTTTTCAAAAAAATAAATAAACCATTAAACCTTTTGGCCAAATTAACTAGAAACAGAAAAGTAAAATCTCTAATAACCTCAATCAGAAACAATAAAGGGGAGGGCGGCGCCTGTGGCTCAGTCGGTAAGGGGCCGGCCCCATATACCGAGGGTGGCTGGTTCAAGCCCAGCCCTGGCTGAACTGCAACCGGGAAATAGCTGGGCGTTGTGGCAGGCGCCTGTAGTCCCAGTTACTCGGGAGGCTGAGGCAAGAGAATCACTTGGGCCCAGGAGGTTGGAGGTTGCTGTGAGCTGTGTGATGCGATGGCACTCTACCGAGGGCCATAAAGTGAGACTCTGTCTCTACAAAAAAAAAAAAAGAAAGAAAGAAACAATAAAGGGGAAATAACAACAGATGCCACCAGAGATACAAGAGATTATCTTTGAGTAATACAAGAAACTCTATGCCCAGAAAGTTGACAATGTGAGAGAAATGGATCAATAACCGGAATCACACCCTCTTCCTAGACTTAACCAAGAAAAAATAGATCTCGTGAACAGTTTCAAGCACTGAGATTGAAGAAACAATAAAAAAATCTCCCAACGAAAAAATGCCCTGGTCTGGATGGCTTCAGACCAAAATTCTATTGAACCATCAAAGAAGAGCTTCTACCAATACTACAGAAATTATTCCAAAAAATTGAGAAGGAAGGAATCTTCCCCAAATACATTCTATGAAGCAAACATCACCCTGATACCAAAACCAGGAAAAGACTCAACTAAAAAGGAGAATTTCAGACCAATTTCACTAATGAATATAGATGCTGAAATTCTCAATAAAATCCTAGCCAATAGATTACAGGTACACATTAAAAAAATTATACATCATGATCAAGTAGGTTTCATCCCAGGGATGCAAGTTTGATTTAATATATGCAAGTCCATAAACATAATTCACAACATCAAGAGAAGCAAAAACAAAGACCATATGATCCTTTCAATAGATGCAGAAAAGGCATTCAATAAAAGTCAGCATCCTTTTCTAGCAAGAACACTTAAGAATACAGGTATAGGTGGCGCATTTCTTAAACTGATCAAAGCCATCTATGACAAACCCACAGCTAATATTTTATCGAATGGAGTAAAACTGAAAGCTTTTCCATTTAGAACTGGAACCAGACAAGGTTGTCCTCTATCGTCTCTACCATTCAACATAGTGCTGAAAGTTCTAGCTAATACAATCCAGCAAGAGAAGGAAATAAAGGGCATCAAAATGGGGGCAGAGGCGGTCAAACTCTCGCTCTTTGCTGATAATATGATCCTATACTTAGAGAATCCCAAAGTCTCAACCACAAGCCTCCCAGAATTCCAGTACTGTCCTGGAATATAAAATCAATGTCTACAAATCAGTAGTCTTTGTATTTGCCAATAATAGCCAAAGCTGAGAAAAATCAACATTATTAAAATATCTATACTTCCCAAAGCAATCTATAGATTCAATGCAATCCCCATTAATAACCAGAATCCACAGAGAACTCGAACGTATTAGCAAGAAAACAACAAGTGATCCCATCTCAGGGTGGGTAAGGGACTTGAAGAGAAACTTCTCTGAAGAAGACAGGCACACGGCCTACAGATATATGAAAAAATGCTCATCATCCTTAATCATCAGAGAAATGCAAATCAAAACTACTTTGAGATATCATCTAACTCCAGTAAGATTAGCCCATGTCACAAAATCCCAAGACCAGAGATGTTGGCATGGATGTGGAGAAAAGGGAACACTTCTACACTGCTGGTGGGGATGCAAACTAATATATTCCTTTTGGAAAGATGTTTGGAGAACACTTAGAGATCTAAAAATAGACCTGCCATTTGATGCTACAATTCCTCTACTAGGGATATACCCAGAAGACCAAAAATCACATTATAATACAGATATCTGTACCAGAATGTTTATTACAGCCCAATTCATAATTGCTAAGTCATGGAAAAAGCCCAAGTGCCCATCGATCCACGAATGGATTAATAAATTGTGGTACATGTACACCATGGAATATTATGCAGCCTTAAAGAAAGATGGAGGCTTTACCTCTTTCATTTTTACATGGATGGAGCTGGAACATATTCTTCTTAGTAAAGTATCTCAAGAATGGAAGAAAAAGTATCCAATGTACTCAGCCCTACTATGAAACTAATTTCATATGAAAGCTATAATCCAACTATAACCTTAGAATATGGGGAAAGGAGAAAGGGAGGGGAGGAGAGGAGGAAGGATGGGCGGAGGGAGGGTAATTGGTGGGACCACATCTACAGTGCATCTTACAAGGGTATATGTGAAACTTACTAAATGTAGAATATAAATGTCTTAACACAATAACTAAGAAAAAGCCAGGAAGGCTATGTTAACCATTGTGATGAAAATTTGTCAAATAGTATATAAAACCAGTGTACGGTGAAAAAATAAAATTAAATTAAATTAAATAAAATAAAAAGAGAAAAATGCATTCTAAAATTCATGCAGAATCTCAATGGACCCTGAATATTCAAAACAATCTTGAAAAAGAACAATGAAGAACTCACACTTCCTAGTTTCTGAACATACCACAAAGCTGTTATATAATAATTAAAACTGTGTAATACTGGCATAAAGACAGAGACCAATAGAATAGGATAGAGATTCCAGAAATAAATTATTTCTGAGAAGGATGCTAAGACCATTCAATAGAACTGTCTTTTCAACAAATGGTGCTGGCTGGGAAAACTGAATATTCACATGCAAAAGAATGAAGTTGGTACCCTTTTGTTGTACCATGAATAAAAATTAACTAAAAATGGATCAAAGACCCAAATATAAGACCTAAACTGATAAAAGTCTTATGAGAAACATAGGGAAAAACTTCATAACATTGGATTTGGCAGTGACTTCTTGTATATGACACCAAAGGCACAGGCAACAAAAGGAAAAAAACAGGCAAATAAGAATTTAAAATTTTGTGTATCAAAAAAAAATCAATTAATGGGTGGCGCCTGTGGCTCAAGGAGTAGGGCGCCAGTCCCATATGCCAGAGGTGGTGGGTTCAAACCTAGCCCCGGCCAAAAATCCAAAAAAAAAAAAAAAAAAAAAAAATCAATTAAATAAAAAGGCAACCCACAAAATGGGAGAAAGCATTTACAAATATTATATTTGATAGGGATTAGCATCTAGAATATATACAGAACTTCTAAAAGTAAAGTCCTTTGCCCATGATTGAAAATGGGCAAAGGACTTGGATAGACATTTCTACAAAGAAGATGTACAAATAGACAATAGTACATGAAAATACACTCATCACTAATCACTAGAAAAATGCAAGTCAACACTACCAGGAGATACCATGTCAACATATTCAGATGACTACTATATAAATTGAAAATAACCAATGCCAGTGAGAACATGGAGAAATTGGAATTCTTGTGCACCACTTGATTGGAAATGTAAAAATATAACAGCCTTGGTGGAAAACAGTTTGGTGGTTTCTCAAAAAATTAAAAATAGAATTATCATATGATCTAGCAATTCCACTTCTGGGTATATACAAAAAAAAAAAAAATTAAAAGCACAGTCTTAGATAGTTGTATACCAATGTTCACAGTGGCCTGATTTGCACCAGCTAAAACTTGGAAGCAAACCAAGTGTCTGTAGATGGATGGACAGTTGGGTAAAATGGGGTGTATATACATTCAATGGAATATTATTCAGCTTTAAAAAGAGGAAATTCTATCTTTCATGTGTCTTAGACCATGCACCTGTCTTCTTCAGAGAAGCTTCTATTCTATGAAGTACAGAACATAAATGTCTTAACACAATAATCAAGCAAATGAGGTGAAAGCTATATTAGTTTGATGTAAGCATTCCAAATTGTATAAATAATCAACACATTGTACCTCACAAATGCATAAATGTATTCATGATCCATGTGTATATGACTTAATAAAAGGAAAAAAATAAAAAGAGGAAATTCTGACACATACCATGACATGGACAACCTTGAGGAATTATGCTAAATGAAATAGAGCAGTCACAAAAAGGAAACACCCTATGATTCTATTTACATGAGGTACTTGGAGTAGTCAAAATTATAGAGATGGAGTAGAATAGGGGTCAGGTGGCTCATGCCTATAGTCTTAGAATTCTAGGGGGCTGAGACAGGAGGACTATTTGAGCTTAGGAGCTCTAGCTTAGAGCTAGACCCCCTCCAGCCCTGATCGCTCCTAAGAATAAAAATTTTAGCCAGGCACTATGGTAGGCACCTGTAGTTCCGGTTACTCAGGAAGCCCGAGTAACAGAGGGAGACTCTGACTCAAAAAAAAAAAAAAAAAAGGGCAAAAGACTTTACAGACATCTCATCAATGAAAACATACAGATGGAAACCTGATATATGAAAAGATGCTCTACATCTTATGTCATTAGAGAAACAAAAATATGATACCTCTACACACTTAAGAATAGCCAAAATTCAGAACACTAGTAACACCAAATGCTGGCCAGTATGTGGTGCAACAGGAACTCTTTTCTGTTGTTAGTGGGAATGCAAAATGGTACAGATGTTTTGAAAAACAGTTTGGTGGTTTCCTATAAAACTAAACGTACTCTTACTATATAATCCAGCAATTACATCCTTGGTATTTACTCAAAGGAGTTGAAAATATATGTTCACATGAAAATCTGAACATGGATATTTATAGCAGCTTTATCAATGATGGCTGAAAATGGAAGCAAGCAACCAAGATGTCCTGTAGTAGGTGAGTGGAAAAATAACTGTGGTACATCCATACAATGAAATACTTACTATTCAGTGCTAAAAAGAAATGAGCTATTAAACCATGATAAAACATGGAGGAAATTTCAATGCACACTACTATGTGAAATAAGGCAATCTGAAGAGGCTATGCACTATATGATTCCAAGTATATTGCATTCTGGGAAAGGCAAAACTATGAACAGAGCAAAAATTTTAGTGGTTTCGAGGGTTTTGGGGAATGAGGAATGAATAGGCAGTGCACAGAGTATTTTTATGGCAGTTGAAATGTAAAAATATATGTAAATATAAAGTATCTGTATGATTCTATAATGGTAGATACAAGTCACATGTTTGTATAAACCAACAGAATGTACAAACCAAGAGTAAGCCCTGATATAAACTATGTACTTTGAATGATAATGATGTGTAAACAGAGATTTATGAATTGTAACAAATGTACCACTCTGGTAAGGGGATGCTAATAATGGGGGAGGCATGTATTGATGGGATGTGTCTGTATCATCCTGATATTTGCTGTGAATCTAAAACTTCTTTAAAAGTATAGTCTTTAAAGTACACACACAAAATCATATATATATATGATTTTTTTTTCTTGCAGATTTGGCTGGGGCCGGGTTTGAACTTGCCACCTCCGTTATATGGGGCTGGTGCCCTACTCCTTTGAGCCACAGGCGCAGCCCCAGAATCACATATTTTGTAAAGAACAAACACACATACAAACTATAAACTAGAAAACACTGACAATGGTTACCTATGAGGGTAAGGGGGATTAGGATAGAAGAGATGGCAAGGAACAACACTTCTCTCAATAGATCCTTTGTATAGTTTTGATTTTTGGAAGCATGTTAATTATATGTATTCAAAAAATAAAGTTAACTCAGAATATTTTTTCCACTTTTGGAATGGTGGAATGAACACCTTGGTATAACCACTCCCTTAAAAACAATGATAAAACTGGACAAATTGCCCAAAACCACTATTTAAGAACTCTGGAGTTAACCAAGGGCATCTAACAATCAAAAAATGCTTAGCCTTTTTAAGAACAGGGTCTGTTGCAATTTCACTTAGGGCAGCCACCTCCCTCCCACCCAAGCTCAGTGGCATAATAGCCTGGGGACTAGCAGCCTTACTGACAATAAAGACGGCTCACCTGATCTTGAGCTCCATAGAAAATCTTGTACACTATGTCAAGAAATAGTGAACTCAGTGGCAAACAATTGGGAGAGGTGAACATAACAGCAACTGAATGTTTGGTACTGGTCGGGACAAGCAATAGATTAACAAAAATTTTAAAAGAGATTCCTACACAACTGGAAGATTGTACATGCTCTCAGGAGAGATCAGAGAGGTTTCCTGTTATCTACTTATCCCTGGGGCTGACTGTGAGATGTTGTGCAAGCAGACAGTAAAAGACATGGCAGAGTTATAAAGTACCTAAACTTTGTATGTCTCAACCCACACATAAATCCCCTGAGCAAAGAGTGGCTTAAGATACTTAAACAAAGCCTCTGACTAATCATAGCTCAACCACTAGGCTATGCTGATCTAGGGATGACAACAATGAAGCCAGGCTTACAAAACACACATACACAAACTGAATAGAGACACCAGTGGCCACACACTGCTGAGAAAGACTATAGAATCCCAGCAAGGAGGGAAAGGGGAAGAGGGAGGGGGAGCAATGTGCTCTTACCTAATGGACACAATGTAAGGATGTACAGCACACCTCCTAGGTGAGGGGCACAACTGCAGCAGGGACCTTACCTAATAAACACAAACATTGTAACCTGATCGTTTGTACCCTCATATTAATCTGAAATGGAAAAAAAAAGAAAAGAAAAGACTGTAGAATCAATTGAAGACAAAGTATAAAACAGTGAACAAGGCTTGGCGTCCTTAGCACAGTGGTTACAGCACCAGCCACATACACTGAGGCTGGTGGGTTTGAGCCTGGCCTGGGCCAGCTAAACAACGACAACCGTAACAAAACAAACAAACAAACAAACAAAAAAACAAAAAAATAGCTGGGTGTTGTGGCAGGCACCGTAGTCCCAGCTACTTGGGAGGCAGAGTTTGAGGTTGCTGTGAGCTGTGATGCTACAGCACTCTACCAAGGGCAACATAGTAAGACTCTGTCTCAAAACAAAGAAACAAAAAACAGTGATTAATACACAAATTAGCAAAAATAATCACTTTGTAGTAGAGTTCCTACAAATATTGCTTAAAATGTCTGTTTTTAACAAAGAAATTATGGGACGTGCAAAGAAACAGAAGTGTGACCTTTAAACAAGAATAAACAGCAGCACATAGAAGTTATCTCGGGGGGGCCCACATATAGCCTTGGTAAGATAAGATTTAAAAGGGGTATTATAAATAATGTTCAAAGAACTAAAGGAGACCACATTTAGAGAACAAAAGAAAAGTGTGATAATGAAGTCTCATCAAATAGAGAATATCAACAAAGAAATTCTGGACTTGTGAAGTACAATAACTTAGATGAAAGATTTGCTAATGGGGTTAAACAGCTAATTTTAGATGTCAGAAGAAGGAATCAATGAACTTGAACACAAATCATAAAGATCCCTCAGTCTCAAAACAGAAAAATAATGAAGAAAAATGAACAGGGCCTCAGAGACCTAGGAGATACCATAAAAAAGTATGTGTCACAATGTGCAATTGTAACATATCTGGAACATATCTATTCAACACAGAGAATGCAGTAAATGAAGAACAAAAGAAATATGATGCATGTAGAAAACAGGTAGCAATATGGCAAATATAAATCCAACCATATTAATGATTATGTAAATGGATTAAACTCTCAGTAGAGAGGCAGAGATTGCCAGGCTGCCTAAAAAACAGGATCCAAGTATATGCTATCTACAACAGACATACTATAGTTTCAAAGACAGGTTGGAAGTAAAAGGATAGAGAAAGCTGATTTGCAAACAACAAATATAAGAAAGCTGGAGTGAGGCGATGTGATAACCACTACACTATGGAAAATGACAATTAAGGTTATGGGGGGCGGAGCAGAAGGAGGGATGGAGGGAGGGGGGTGGGGCCTTGGTGTGTGTCACACTTTATGGGGGCAAGACATGATTGCAAGAGGGACTTTACCTAACAATTGCAATCAGTATAACCTGGCTTATTGTACCCTCAATGAATCCCCAACAATAAAAAAAAAAAAAACACTAAAAAAAAAAAAAAAAAAAAGAAAGCTGGAGTGGCTATGCTAAAACAAAACAGACTTTAAAAACAAACCATGGTACTGAAGACATTGAGAGGCATTTTATAATAACAAAGAGTAAATTTGACAGGAAGAAATAAATGTTATAAATAAAAATTACATATGCAGCTAACAGAGCCCTAAAATACAGTGTATGAAATAAAACTGTTAGAACTAAAGTGAAAAATCAACAATTTAATAGCAATAGACAATCCAACAATAACAGTATTAAGTCTTTTATATCCTTGTTGATGTTCTGTTTTGTTGTTATACCAATTATCAAGAGGGAGGTATTAAATTATTATCCAACTACTATTGTCAAATGTGATGGTGGACGGTAGGGCTACATGGCACTCTGCTTAGCACCCTCCCCTGTTCTGGTGTCAGGAGGATGCATGTGGACCTGAGGTTTTGTCAGAAACAATGGAACCCAGAAGACAGATAACATATTTAAAATGCTCAAAGTAAAAAATGTCAGCCAAAAATCCTATAGCCAGAAAATCGAGCTTTCAAAAAGAAGGTTAAAAAAAGACATTCCCAGATAAACAAAAATAGAATTCCTTGTTACCAGACTCAATTTAGAGGAACAAGTGGAAGACATTTTTCATGCAGAAAGCCAAAGACACCAGACAATAAATCAAGTTTGCACATATAAGAAAATGAAGAGCACCTATAAAAGTAATTATAAAAGACAACATGAATGCATATTTCCCCCTTTCCTCTCCTAACTGAACTGAAAAGTAATTGTATAAAACAGATAAATAAATAAAGAAATACATAAATAGATAAAGAAATAAATAATTTTCTTTTAAAAAAATAAAAAAAATAAAACAACATGCATGTAATTGTATTGCTGGGTCTATACCTCATATAAATGTAATATATTTGCCAATACCAACTCGAAGGAGGTAAACAGGTAAATAGCTGTACTAAAGAAATGCTGCCAGCTGGTAACTTGAATCTACTGATATGAAAAAAAATGAAGAGGAACAAAAATGTGATATAAGGAGGTTAATAAAATAAATGCTATAAATATATGCTTGCTGTCCTTTCACCTGCTTTAAAGACATATAATTACATAAAGTAATAATTATAATAACATATTATTTGGTTTATAACATGCAAAGATATAATAGTTATAACAATATTACAAAAAAGGGGCAAAATGGAACAAAACCTATAGGAATACCTTTTTTATATCTGACTAGGATTAAGATAGTATAAATTCTAAAGTTGATTTTGAGAAGATATATATTGTAAGCCATAGAACACCCATAGAGCACCCAAGGAAATAACAAAATAGTGAAGAATCATTCAAAAGATTAAAATTCATATTAAAAAATAATCATTTAATGCAAAAGAGAGCAGTAAAGGAGAAATAGAAAATATATAGCATAACTAAAACTATAGATGAAAATCTAGCTGTATCAATAATAATACTAAAAGTGAATAAATTAGAACCCAGAAATAAATCCACATACTTAGAGCAAATTGATTTTTGGCAAAGGTACCAGGAATATAATATTGAGGAGAAAACAGCCTCTTCAATAAATTGTGCTGGGAAAATTGGATATCCATATGCAGAAGAATGAAACTGTACTCCTGTCTCTCACCATATATGGAAGGCAACTCAAGATGGATTAAAGACTTAAGTGTAAAGCCTGAAACTACACAACCACTAGAAGAAAATAGAGGGGAACCCTTTAGTACATTGATCTAAGCAAAGATTTTATGGCTAAGATCTCAGGATCTGGCAACAAAAACAAAAATAGACAATGGGATTCTACTAAACTAAAGAGCTTCTGCACAGAAAAAGTAACCATTAATGGAGTAAATATACAACCTGTTGAATGGGAAAAAATATTTACAAACTATTCATCTGGCAAGGGATTCAACAGTAAAATTATAAATAATCCCGTTAAAAAGGAGGCAAAGAACATGAAAAGATATTTCTCAAAAGAAGATGTATGAATGGCCAATAGGTGTAAGAAAACATGTTCAATGTTAATAATCATCAGGGAAACACGGATCAAATGCATAATATCTTATTGTAGCCAGAATGGCTATTATTAAAAAGACAGAAAATAACATATGCTGGAGAGTATGCAGAAAAAGGGAACTCTTATACGCTGCTGTGGGGATTTTAACTTGGTAGAAGCACTTTGGAGAACAGCATGGGTATTTATCTAAAGGAAAGAACTCTGTATCAAAAGATTCTTGTACTGGCATATTTACCGCAGCACTATTCACAATAGCAAAGATAGGAAATCAACGTAAATGTCCATCAACAAATGGATAAAGAAAATGTATATGGATGGAGCTGGAACATATTCTTCTTACTAAAGTATCTCAAGAATGGAAGAAAAAGTATCCAATGTACTCAGCTCTACTATGAAACTAATTTATAGCTTTCATATGAAAGCTATAACCCAATTATCACCTAAGAATATGGAGAACGGGGAAAGGGAGGGGAGGGGAGAGGACGGGTAGAGGGAGAGTAATTGGTGGGACCACACCTAAGGTGCATCTTACAAGGGTACATATAAATGTCTTAACTATACTCCTAATAACTAAGATAATGCCAGGAAGGCTATGTTAACCAGTTTGATGAAAATATTTCAAATTGTATATAAAACCAGTGTATGGTGCCCCATGATTGCATTAATGTACACAGTTATGATTAAATAAAATAATAAAATTTAAAAAAATTAAAAAGAAAAAAAGAAAATCTATATATACACAATGGAATGCTATTCAGCCACAAAAAAATCAAATCATATCATTTGCAGCAAGATGAATGGAAAGGAAAGTCATTAAGTGAAATAAGCCAGGCATAGAAAGACAAATGTCACATGTTCTCACTCATATGTGAGAGCTGAAAAAGTTTATCCCATGGAGGTAGAGAGCAGAATGACAGACGCCAGAGGCTAGGGAGGGTGTGGGAGGATGAAGAAAGGCTAGTTAAAGGAGGTAAAGGTGATAAAGTTAGAGAGAAGGTTCTATCAGTGGACAGCAGAATAGGGTGACTACAATTAACAATAATATCATGCATATTTCAAAGTAGGTAGAAGAGAGGACTTGAATTGTTCCTAACACATAAAAATAGTAAGTAATGAGGGTAATGGATACCACAAATATCCTAACTTAATTATTATACATTTTAGCATGTAATAAAATATCTCATGTATCCCATACATGTGTAAAATATTACACATCAATAAAAATAAAAAGCGAACTAAAAATGTGAATGAATTAAGCAACCTAATCAAAGGCAGAGATTGTCAGACTGGATTATAAAGAGAAAACCAGGACCCAACTATTGTTTATTCTGTCTATAAGGGGCACACATTAAAAAATACAGATTAATAGCTCCAGACCACACTACTGACCACCGGGCACTGTGGCCCACTGGCTCCCTGCTTCTGCAGCCCACAATGGGTGGCTCCAGCCCCTGCTGGGCTCCTGTGACCAGCAACTCCTGCCAGGCTCCTGCAACATGCAGCCCGTGGCCGGCAACTCCCACCCTGCTCCTGTGACCTGTGCAGCCCACAGCTGGCAACTCCACCCACTGGCTCCTGAGACTTGCGGCCCAGGGCCAGTGGCTCCTACAATCCCTAAGGCCCGGGCACACCACTCCGCCCTCTGGATTCCTGCCTGGCTCCTGGAGCCAAGGATCAATGGCTCTATGGCTCTACCCTCAGGTTCCCCACATGGCTCCGGGGGCACAAGGTCAGGGTCAGTGACCCCATCCTCTGGTTCCCCTGCTAGGCTCCTGTGACCCTTGTAGCTGGTGGCAATGCCCTGCAGCTCTCACCCCACCCCACCTCGGCTCCTGCAACCTGCACACAGCAGTACCTCAGACCTCTGGCACCACCCCGACAGTGGTAGCACTAACCCTGACAGTGGTGGCAGCTCCACAGTCCCTCCCGCTGAGCTGCCAGTGGACCCCCACTGCCTAGATGCTGAAGAACTTTTGAACTCTCCCATCTGATCAGTATTTGTGTTGACCGGGACAGTTGGTTTGGAACTCTTGACCTGATCATCCAGGGACCCACCAAGGTTGTACCCCGGTTGTGTTGTTGCGGAAGTGTGGGATTCTCCCCCTCCAGTTGTTGCTTGTGGGGTGGGATGTCTTAGTTGCTTATATATCTCCACAGATGAGATTTCAGCCCAAAGCCACTGATTCACTAGGATTGGACAGACACTAGCTGAATATGGTCAGTGCCATTTAGCCCCACGACTCCAAGCAGATGTCCAGAGTTTCAGGGTATCTGATGAATAGGACCTTTGTAAAGCTCTAGGGGAAAAGCCTTAATCACCAATCCCAGTTCTTTGGTAAAGGGCTGATTAATTACAACTCCAGAAGTCCTCAATTCAATTTCACCTTGCCAGCTTCTCTAGTCAAAGGGTGAAAAATAATCATGGGATGGAATCAGCAGAAAAACTCTGGGAACATGAATAATGAAAGTAGATCAACTCCCTCAAGGAATGACAAAGGAGACACAGCAGAAGATCCCATTCATAAACAAATGGCTGCAATGTCAGAAATTGAATTTAGAATTTGGATTGCAAATAAGATGAACAGAATGGAGGTAAAGATAGAACTAGAAATTCAAGGAGCAATTCAAAAGTTGTCTCAAGAATTCAATGAATTCAAAGACAAAAATCACCAAAGATTTTGACACATTGATCAAGAACTTGCAGCCCTCAAAGATCTGAGAAATACAGTAGAATCCTTCAGTAACAGAATGGAGCAGGCAGAAGAAAGGATCTCTGACATTGAAGACAAAGCTTTTGAACACTCCCAAACTCTCAAAGAGGAAGAGAAGAAGAGAGCAAAAATGGATCATTATCTGAGAGAATTGTGGGACCACTCCAAAAGAGCAAACATTCACCTCATAGGAATCCCTAAAGGAGAAGAGGATGGTCCAAAAGGCACAGATACTCTACTCCAAGAGATAATTGAGAAGAACTTACCAAGCATGGCAAGAGACACTGAAATTCAGATAGCAGACAGTTTCAGAATCCGAGCACAACTCAACCCAAATAAAGCATCTTCTAGACACATTGTAATTAGTTTCACCAAAGTTAATATGAAGGAGAAAATCTTGCAAGCAGATTAGGAAAATCATAACCTACAAGGGGAAGAATATTAGAATGACTACAGATCTCTCTGCTGAAAAATTTCAAGCCAGAAGAGGATGGTCATCAACCTTCAATCTCCTAAAACGAAACAACTTTCAGCCCAGGATCCTGCATCCAGCTAAATTGAGCTTCCTTTATGATGGAGAAGTTAAATACTTTAATGACATACACACATTGAAGAAATCTGCCATAACCAAACCAGCTCTTCAGGATATCCTCAGACCCATCCTCCATAATGACCAGCACAATGCTCTACCACAAAAGTAAACTCACTCTGAAATTCTTGACCAAACCCCAATTTTTACAGTGGTGAAAAGATTCAAAATGTCCACAGGACTTTCAAAAACCTTGACACCCAAAATAATACCAGGCTCATCAATACTCTCATTTAATGTGAACAGCTTGAACTGTCCTCTTAAGAGGTACAGGTTGGCTGACTGGATATAAAAACTCAGGTCAGATATCTGCTGCATACAAGAATCTTATCTTTCCTCAAAGGATAAATATAGACTCAGGGTGAAGGGATGGGCATCTGTAATCCAGGCAAATGGAAATCAGAAAAAATTAGGGGTGGTAATTTTATTTGCAGATACACTAGGCTTTAAACCAACAAAAGTAAAGAAAGACAAGGATGATCACTTCATATTTGTCAAGGGAAACACTCAACATGATGAGATGTCAATTACTAACATTTATGCACCCAACCAGAATGCTCCTCAATTTATAAAGGAGACCCTAACAGACACGAGCAATTTAAAATCTTCCAGCACCATAATAGTTGGAGATTTTAACACTCCTTTGGCAGTGTTGGATAGATCCTCCAATAAGAAACTAAGCAAAGAAATTTTGGACTTAAACTTCACCATACAACAATTTAATAGACATCTACAGAACATTTCATCTTAACAAAACTGAATACACATTCTTCTCATCAGCCCATGGAACAGCCTCCAAAATTGATCACATCTTAGGTCACAAGGCTAACCTCAGCAAATTTAAAAGTATATAAATTATTCCTTGTATTTTTTCGGATCATCATGCAATAAAAGTTGAACTCACCAATAACAGGAATCTGCATACTCATACAAAGACATGGAAACTAAATAACCCTATGCTGAATGATAGCTGGGTCATAGATGAGATTAACAAGGAAATTGCCAAATTTTTGGAACAAAACGATAATGAAGACACGAATTACCAGAACCTGTGGGATACTGCAAAGGCAGTCCTAAGAGGGAAATTTATAGTGTTGCAAGCCTTCCTCAAGAGAATGGAAAGAGAGGAAGTCAATAACTTAATTGGACATCTTAAGCAACTGGGAAAGGAAAAACATTCCAACCCCAAACCCAGCAGAAGAAAAGAAATAACTAAAATTAGAGCAGAATTAAATGAAATTGAAAACAAAAGAATTATTCAGAAGATCAATGAACTTTGTTAGTTTTCTGAAAAGTTTAACAAAATCAATAAACCTTTGGCCAACCTAACCAAAAATAGAAAATTAAAGGCCATAATATCATCAATCAGAAATGACAAAGGTGAAATAACAACAGACACCTCAGAAATTTAAAAAATCCTTAATGAATACTACAAAAACTTTATTCCCAGAAATGTGAAAATCTGAAAGAAATTGACCAATACTTGGAGGCACGCCAACTTCCTAGACTTAATCAGAAAGAATTAGAAAGGCTGAACAGACATATATCAAGTACTGAAATAGAATCAACTATATGAAATCTCCCAAAAAAGAAGAGTCCAGGACCAGATGGCTTCCATCAGAATTCTACCAAACCTTTAAAGAGGAATTAGTACCTATATTACTTAACCTTTTCCAAAACATCGAAAAAGAAGGACTATTTCCCAACACATTCTATGAAGCAAATATCACTCTGATCCCCAAATCAGTAAAAAATACAACAAGAAAAGAAAACTATGGACCAATATCTTTAATGAACATAGATGCAAAAATATTCAATAAGATCCTAGCAAACAGAACCAGCAACACATCAAATGAATTATGCACCATGACCAAGTGGGTTTTATCCCAGGGTCTCAAGGTTGGTTCAATATACGTAAATCTATAAATATAATACATCACATAAACAAAATAAAAAACAAAGACCACATGATTGTCTCAATTGATGCAGAAAAAGCTTTTGACAATATCCAGCATCCTTTTATGATTGGAACACTTAAGAAAATAGGTATAGAAGGGACTTTTCTTAAACTGATAGAGGCCATCTACAGCAAACCCACAGCCAGTATCATATTGAATGAAGTAAAATTGACAACATTTCCACTCAGATCAGGAACCAGGAAAGGTTGCCCATCGTCTCCACTGCTTTTTAACATTGTAATGAAAGTTTTAGCCTTTGCAATCAGGAAAGAGAAGGTGATCAAGCATATACAAATAGGGTCAGAGGAGACAAAACTTTCACTCTTCACAGATGAGTGCGAAGATGCATAGATGACATGTGATTTTATACCTGGAAAACCCTAGGTACTCAACTACAAAACTCTTAGACGTGATCAAGGAATATAGTAGCGTCTCAGGATACAAAATCAATACTCACAAATCAGTAGTATTTATATATACCAGTAATAGTCAAGCTGAAAAAACAGTCAAGGACTCTATTCCCTTTACAGTTGTGCCAAAGAAGATGAAATATTTGGGAATTTACCTAACAAAGGACATGAAAGATCTCTATAAAGAGAATTATGAAACTCTGAGAAAAGAAATAGCTGAAGATGTTAACAAATGGAAAAACATACCATGCTCATGGCTAGGAAGAATCAACATTGTTAAAATGTCCATATTACCCAAAGCAATCTATAAATTTAATGCAATCCCTATTAAAGCACCACCATCATATTTTAAAGATCTGGAAGAAATAGTACTTCATTTTATATGGAACCAGAAAAAAATTCAAATAGCCAAGACATTACTCAGAAATAAAAACAAATCAGGAGGAATCACACTACCAGACCTCAAACTATACTATAAATCTATAGTGATTAAAATGCCATGGTATTGGCACAAAAATAGAGAGGTAGATGTATGGAACAGAACTGAGAACCAAGAGGTGAACCCAGACACTTATCATCATTTGATCTTTGATAAGCTCAACAAAAATATAAATTTGGGGAAAGATTCCCTATTTAACAAATGGTGCTGGGAGAATTGGATGGCAACTTGTAGAAGACTGAAACTGGACCCACACCTTCCACCATTAACAAAAATTGACTCTCATTGGATAAAAGATTTAAACTTAAGACATGAAACTATAAAGATTCTTGGAGAGAGTGAAGGAGAAACACTTAAAGAAATTTGCCTGGGAGAATACTTTATGAGGAGGACCTCCCCCCCCCCCCAGGCAATTGAAGTAACACCAAAAATATATTACTGGGATCTTATCAAACTAAAAAGCTTCTGCACAGCCAAGAACACACAGTAAGTAAAGCAAGCAGACAGCCCTGAGAATGGGAGAAGATATTTGCAGGTTATGTTTCTGACAAAGGTTTAATAACTAGAATCCACAGAGAACTCAAACTTATTAATAAGAAAAGAACAAGTAATCCCATTTCATTGTTGGCAAGGGACTTAAACAGAAGCTTCTCTGAAGAAGATAGGCGCATGGCCTACAGACATATGAAAAAATGCCCATATTCTTTAATCATTAGAGAAATGCAAATCAAAACCACTTTGTGATATCATCTAACTCCAGTAAGAGTGGCTCAAATAACACAATCCCAAAACTATAGATGTTGGTGTGGATGTGGAGAAAAGGGAACACTTCTGCACTGCTGGTGGGAGTGCAAGCTAATATGTCCCTTTTGGAAAGAAGCATGGAGAATACTCACGGATCTAAAAGTAGACCTGCTGTTTGATCCTGCAATTCCTCTACTAGTGTATATCCAAAAGACCAAAAATCACTTTATAACAAAGATATTTGCACCAGATTGTTCATTGCAGCTCAATTCATAATAGCCAAGTCATTATGGAAGAAGCCCAAGTCACTTGGAAGAAGCCCAAGTGCCCATCAACCCATGAATAGATTAATAAATTGTGGTATATGTATACCATACAGCCTTAAAAAAAGATGGAGACTTTACCTCTTTTACAGTTACGTGGATAGAGCTGGAACATATCCTACTTAGGAAAGTATCTCAAGAATGGAAGAAAAAATATCCAATGTATTCAGTACTATTATGAAACCAATCATATGAAGAATAAATCACAACTATGGCCCATGATGAAGGAAGGATGAGAGGGGATGAGAAGGGAGGGGGCAGGTCAGATTGAAGGTGAATGGTGGGATCACACCTATGGTGCATAATGCAAGGGCACATGTCAGATCTATTAGTATAGAGTATAAATGTTTTAGCACAATAATTAAGTGGACAAGATGAGGTAGATATTAACCAGTGTGATGTAAGCATTCCTAATTCTTTATGAAATCAGCACAATGTACCCCATAAATGCATTAATGTATACATGATCTATGTGTTTATGATTTAATTAAAAAATAAAAAATACAGATTAAAAGTAAAAGGATAACAAAAGGTGCAAATCATGTAAAGAGAAATAGTAAATAACTTCAAGTGCTATAATAAAATCAGATAAAATAGGCTTTAAATTAAAAATGTTATTAGAGTTAAAAAAGGAATATTTTATAATGATGAAAGGGAAATTCATGAGAAAGTACGACAATTATAAATACATAGGAAACTAACAATAGAGAACCAAAATATGTGAAGTAAAAACTGATAGCAACAGAGAAATAGCTGATACAACAGAAATAGCTGGAAAACTCAATATTAACTTTCAACAATGTATAGAAAAAGGAAGACAACCAGCAAGGAAATGGATGTAAACAATACCATAAACCAATTAGACTCCAAAAGATACCTATAGAACACTCCACCCAGTGACTATAGAATATACATTCTCTTCAAGTGCACATGAAACATTTTTCAAGATTGACCATACACTAAGTCATAAAATTAACCTCAACAAAATTAAAAGTTTGAAATGATACAAGGCATTTCTATGAACACAATAGAATAAAAGTAGAAATCAGTAATGAAGAAATTAGGGAAACACATAAATATGAGGAAATTAACATACTCTTAATGACTGGACCAAAAAAGAATTTACAAGGTGAATTACTTGGAGATGAATTAAAATGAAGACACAATGTACCAGAACTTACAATGTATTTAAAGCAATGTAAAGATTGAATTTTATTCCTGTAAATGCCTATATTAAAAAAGAAATTTTGACCAAAGTACATTACTTAAACATTAATTTTTAATTCAACTTGTTAATATGTTGTTTAGGATACTGCATTCTCATTTATAAGTGATATATGTTTGTGATTTCCCCTTTATAATAATATATTTTTTCCAATTTTAATATCAGGTGTACCCAGATCAAGTAGAATAATTTTGAAATATTTCTTCTTTTTCTATTGTCTATAAGATTTGGGATGATCTGTTTTTTGAAATTATCTTTTACTTTTATTTATAAATATTAGTTGTCTATTTTTTGAGACTTAAAAAAATAATAAGAAGTTAACTGATGACTCCATACTGAATCTCAGAGTCAAAGTGTTCTATAACAGGTATACTCTAATTTGACAATGTGAATGTTACTTTCTTTGCATTATTATTATTGCTTAATATTTCGATGTAGCAATTGTCTGATTCCTTTTCATGTTTGTTTATTCTTTACGAGGTTTTTGTTTCTAGTCCTCATCTTAAACATTGTTATTGTTATTAAATTTTAAGTCTTTTTAATTTTGTGAAGGCAAAAAAATGGAAACCTAATAAACACATGTATATGTAAAAAGAAAAAAAAGAAAAGAAAAGGGAACACTTTTGCACCCATTCCCATTGGTGGGAATGCAAACCAATACATTCCTTTTGGAAAGATATATGGAGAACACTTAGAGATCTAAAAATAGATCTGCCATTCAATCCTGTAATTCCTCTGCTGGGCATATACCCAGAAAACCAAAAACCACATCATAACAAAGATATTTGTACCAGAATCTTTATTGCAGCCCTATTCATAATTGCTAAGTCATGGAAAAAACCCAAGTGCCCATCGATCCACGAATGGATTAACAAATTGTGGTATATGTACACCATGGAATACTATGCAGCCTTGAAGAAAGATGGAGACTTTACCTCTTTCATGTTTACATGGATAGAGCTGGAACATATTCTTCTCAGTAAAGTGTCTCAAGAATGGAAGAAAAAATATCCAATGTATTCACCCCTACTATGAAACTAACTTAGGACCTTCACATGAAAGCTATAACCAAGATACAACCTAAGAACAGGGGGAAGGGGGAAAGCATGGGGAGGGAGGGGGGAGGTGGGTAGAGGGAGGGGGATTGAAAGGATCACACCTGTGGTGCATCTTACAAGGGTATATGTCAACTAATGAGATGAAAATGTGTCAAATATTCTATGAACCAAGTGTATGGTGCCCCATGATCATATTGATGTACACAGCTATGATTTAATAAAAAAAAAAAGAAAGAAAAGAAAGGAAAAAAGACCTCAAATCAATAACCTAACTTTCCACCTTAGAAAACTGGAAAAAGAACAAACTAAACATAAAGTGAGGAGGAAAAAACGAAATAATAAATGTTAGAAAAGAAATAAATGAGATACACATAGAATATAGAAAAATAAAAGAAAAAATCTACAAAACCAAAAGTTGGTTCTTTGAAAGGATGAACAAAATTAACAAACCTTTGCTGGATTGATACGAGAGGGTAGGGAGAGGGAAAGAGAATGGGTAGAGCATGAGAGGCAGAGGGAAAACTCAAATCACTAAAATCAGAATTGCATGAGGAAACTATACTATCAAACTGACAGAAAAAAAAGATTATAAAGGATTTCCATGAAGAATTTAATGCTAATAAATTACACAACTTAGAAGAAATGGAAAAATTCCTGGAAAGACAGAAACTATCACAACTAACTCAGAAGCAGAACATCTGGACTGATAATAAGTAAAGAGATTGAATTAGCAATCAAAACACTAATCACAAAGAAAAGCCCAAGAGGCCCAGATGGCTTCACTAGTGAGTTCTAATACACAGTTAAAGAATTAATGTTTCTTTAGAAACTTTCCACAATAAAGGAGGAAAAACTTTCCAACACATTCTATGAATCCAGTATTCCCTCGACACCAAAACCAGACGATGACATAATAAAAGATAACTACAGACCAATAACTGTTATGAAAATGATGTAAAATCCTCATTTTGCTTGAAAATACAAATAAAATCTGGCAATGTTCAAAAGGATTTTACATTATAACCAAATGGGATTTATTCTAGGAATGCAAGGCTCAATTAACAGACTTGACAATTGATTAATGTAATGAACCTTATCAATAGAATAAAGGACAAAACTACTTTATTTGTGCCTTAGTCTGAAGTCCAAGATCAAGGAAGGGCATTGGCAAGATTTAGTGTCTGATGAGCATCTGCTTCCTGGTTTGTAGATAATGTCCTTATCCATGATAGAAGGAACAAGGGAATGCTCTGTGTTCTCTTATAAGGGCACTAATCTCCTTCATCAGGGTTCCACCCTCATGACCTATTCACCTTCTAACGGTGCCACTTCCCAATACCAACACATTGGGAGTTAGGATTTCAGCATATGAATTTTGGGGGAACAGAAACAGTCTGTAGTAATTAACAATAAAATAAAAGACCCAGAAAAGCATGTGATATAATTCAACTTTCTTCCATGATTGAGGGACAAAAAGCTATTCTATATACTAGGAACAGAAGTAAACATTCTCAACCTGATAAAGGTTATCTGTTAAAAACCATAGCTGAAATCATACTTAATGGTGAAAGATGAATTCTTTCACCTTAAGATCAGTAACAAGACAAAGAAGTCTGCTCTTGTCATTTCTATTCAACCTTGCATTGAGGGTTCTAGCCACAGCAATTGGGCAAGAAAAAAACAAAAAGAATGCAGATTGGAAAGTAGGAAGTAATGCTTTTGCAGATGACAAGATCTTGTATATGGAAAACCTCAAGAAATCCACTGAAAAACTATTATAACTAATAAAAAAGTTCAGTAACGTTGTAGGAGACAAGATCAGTATACAAAAGTCTATTCTATGCACTGTCAATAAACAATCAGGGCTCAGCACCTGTAGCACAGTAGTTATGGCACCAGCTGCATGCACCAGGGTTGGTGGGTTCGAACCCAGCCTGGGCCAGCTAACCAACTGCAACAACAACAATAACAACAACAAAAAAATAGCCATGCGTTGTGGCAGGTGCCTTTAGCCCCAGCTACTTGGGAGGCTAAGGCAAGAGAATCACTTAAGCCCAAGAGTTTGAGGTTGCTGTGAGCTGTGATGCCACAGCACTCTACCGAGGGTGACATAGTGAGACTCTGTCTCAGAAAGAAAAAAAGAAAAAAAGAATAGTAATAAACAATCTGAAAATACTTTTAAAAACCATTCCATTTACAATAAAATAAAAAGAATAAAGTACCACAATGTGAATGTGCTTCATGCACAGAACTGTACATTTAAAATAGGTGACCTGGTAAATTTTATGTATATTTTACTATAATAAAAGAGAATAAAATACTTAGGAATAAATTTAACAAAAGAAGTACAACTATTACTCTGATAACTACAAAACATTACTTAAAGAAAAGAAGATCTAAGTAAAAGAAAAGATATTCTATGTTTATAGATTGGAAGACTTAATATTGCTCAGATGGCCATGCTCCCCAAAGTAATCTACAGATTCAAAACAATCCTACCCAGAATCTCAGATGGCTTTTTAAAAAAAGAATAAGCAAATGTTAAAATTCATATGGAAATGGAGAGGACCCAGAATATCCAAAACAATCTTGAAAAGAATGAAGTTGGAAGATTCACACTTCCTGATTTCCAAACTAACTAAAAAGAACTATTATTTTAGATAACATGATACTGGTATAAGATAGATATATAGATCAAGGGAATAGAATTATAGCCTAAAAATAAAGCCATGTGTATTATCAGTCAATTTTTGACAAGGGTTCTAAGAACATTCAGTGAGGACAGAACAGTCTTTTGAACAAATGGTGCTGAGACAATTGGTATACACATTTAAAAAAATGAAGTTGGATGCTCTTGTACACCATATATACGATTAAAAGTTAATTAAAAATGGGCCAGCTGTGGTATGTATTTCTACCACTTTTGGAGGCCAGACCAGGAGGATTACTTGAGGCTTGGACTTTGAGGCCACCCTGAGCAATAGTGAGACCCTGTCTCTACAAAAATTAGAAAACTTAGCTGGCCATAGTAACATAGACCTGTGGTCCCAAGTGCTTGTGAGGTTGAGGCAGGAGTATCACTTGAGCCCAGGGTTTGAGGTGACAGAGAGCTGTGATGAGGCCGCTGTACTCTAGTCTGAGTGACAGGGTAAGACACTGTCTCAAAAAAAATTAACTAAAAATAGATCAAAGACCTAAATATAACAGATAAAAGTTGTAAAATTCTTAGAAGAAAATACAGGGATAATTTTTCATGACCTCGAATTTGGCAAAGGTTTCTTAGGTCTAATACCATATAGGTATACTGGACTTCATCATAATTAAAAGCTTTATAGTGCTTACAAGTACATGATAAAGAAAGTGAAAATAATGTATATTATAGGGGACTTGTAACTAGATATATAAAGAACTCCTACAACTCAAAATGAAATGGAAAAATACAACCATTTAAAAAATGAACAAAGGATTTGAATAGACATTAATTTAGACATAAAAATGGCCAAAAAGATGCTCAATATCATTAGTCAGGGGGAAATATAAATCAAAACCAAATGAGATACCATTTAGTACCCATTAAGATGGCTATAATTGGAAAAAGATAACAAATGTTGATGAGGATGTGGAGAAATTATACAATGTCCATACATTGTTGGTAGGAACATAAAATTGTCCATCCACTTTGGAAAATAGTCCTTCAAAGACAAACATAGAGACCATTTGACTCAGCTTTCCACTCCTTTATATTTGCCCAGGAGAAATGAAAATGCATCTCAACAGGAAAACACAAATGGTTATAATAGCGTCATTCATAATAGTAAAAAGGTAGAAACAACCTAAAATTCTTATTGACTATTGAATGGATAAACAAAATGTGGTATATTCATACAGTGGAATGTATTATTCATCCAAAAAGGGATGAAGTATTGATACCTACTAGCACATGGATGAACCTTGAAAACATTACGTGAAAGCAGCCAGTCACAAAGGACCACATACTGAATGATACCATGCATTATCAAATGCCCAGAATAGGCAAGTTCGTGGAGACAGAAAGTGGATAAATGATCAGGGAGGCAGGGTGAGGGGGGTGGAATGGGAGGTTAGGATGTGATGCTTAAAGGTACAGGGTTTCTTTTTGGGATGATGAAAATGTTCTGCAACTTCAGTGATGGTGGCACACCTCTGGGGATGGCTTACCTCATGTTCCTGCACTTTACCTGTTTGCATCTTATGTGCATTGCATTTTCATTTATTTATTTTTTATTTTTTTGGCAATTATTATTTATTAAGTAGATGGGTCATATATACATGTCTATAATGTTAATATTCTCTATAGTGGCAAATTATTTGTTGGGTGAAAGGCATTGGGTGAAATAGTGATAAGCAATGAGGACGAGTCGGGTATGTTTGGTCAAGTCTGCATCGAGTGAACCTATCAGTGCCATTTTTCCACCATCATGCGTTCACTTCATGTCTCTGTCAAGCAGGTGTTTTTTTTAGTAAAAAAAATTTTTTTTGAGACAATGTCTTGCTTTGTTGTCCCAGCTGGAGTTTAGTGGTAGCATTATATAGCTCATTGCAGCCGTGAACTCCTGGGCTCACGCCATCCTCCTGCCTCAGCCTCCCAAGTAGCTGGGACTACAGACACACACCACTGGATCAACTAGTTTGAAAAGTTTTCGTAGAAATGAGGTCTTGCTATGCTGCCTGGGCTGGTGTTGGATTCCAGGCCTCAAGCCATCCTCTCACCTTGGCCTCCAAAAGTGCTGGGATTACATGTGTGAACCACCACACCCAGCTGCAATAAAGTGTTAGGGTGGCACATTCTTTACTGAGACCTATTGCCCGCTTGCTAAACTACAGGACAAACAGTTTCTGCATGCATTGGGAAAACACAAAATTTGTGTGGCTTTATTGCAATATTTGCTTTGCTGTGGTAGTCTAGAACCAAACCTGCAATATCTCCAAGGTATGCCTGTATTAAAAACCATTGAATTGTATTCTTTAAAGGGGTGAATTACATGGCATATGAATTACATCTCAATAAAACTGTTTTTAAAAAATTACAGGAGAAAAATATTCAGGGTCTGGGGCTGGCCAAAGAGTTCTTAGACCTAACATCAAAAGTACAATCCATAAAAGGATAAATGGAATTTTATCAAAAACTTAAAAATGTTTGCTCTGTGAAGGACCCTACTGAGATAAGCTACAGAGTGGGTAAAATATTTACAAACTACATATCTGACTCTGGTCAGTATCTAGAATTTATAATAGACAGACCTCTCAAAACTCACCAGTTAAAAAGTCCAATTGGAAAATGAGCAAAAAGTATGAATAGGACATACAAATGGCAAATTAGCACATGAAAGGATGTTCAGTATCATCAGCCATTAGGAAAATGCAGCTCTAAACCACTGTGAGCTATCACTACACACAGATTAGCTGGGTAGAATGAAAAGCCGTGTCAATACCAGCTGCCAGCAAGGGTGCACAGAAGCCCACGCATTGCTTGGTGGGAATGGGACATGGTACAGCCACTCTGGAAAAACCATTTGGGGGCGGCGCCTGTGGTTCAAAGGAGTAGGGCGCCGGCCCCATATGCCGGAGGTGGTTGGGTTTAAGTCCAGCCCTGGCCAAAAACTGCAAAAGAAACAAACAAAAAAACCATTTGGTAGTTTCTTATAAAACTAAACATGCAACTACTGTACAACTCAGAAGTTACACTCTTGAGTTTTAGCAAAGAAATAAAAACTTGGTTTACACAAAAATTGGTACATGGATATTCATACCAGCTTTATCAGTATGTCAGTTTTCTATTGCTGCCATAATAAATTTCCACAAACTTAATGGCTTAAAACATTACAGATTTATTCTTTTATAGTTCTAGAGTCTGAAAAGAATCTCATGCGACTAAGAATCAAGGTGTCAACAGGGCTGGCCTTCAGGCTCGGGGTGGGGGCCATCTGTTTCCTTGCTTTGTCCTATTTCTAGAAGCTGCCTACCTTTGTAGGCTTATGGCCCTGTCCTTGAATCATGTTGCATTTTCTCCCCCTGCTTCTGTGGCCATATGTTTTCCATAGTTAAACCGTCCTCTCCTTCCCTCTTAAAAGGATAGTTGTGATTATACATAAGCCAGGATGATCTGCCCATCTCAAAATCCTTAATTTAAACAGATCTGCAGAGTACCCTTTGCCATATAAGGTGACAACCACAGGTTCTAGGAATCAGGACCTAGATAGTTTGGGGGCAATTAATTCAGCCTACTACACTTATCACAGCCCCAAACTGGGAACCACTCAGATGTCCTGAGGTGAGTGGTTAAATACACTGAGGTACATCTAAAATAAAACTGGGGTACATCTGTACCATGGAATTTCATTCAGTAATAAAATTGGAACTACTGCTGTACAGAATGACTTGAATGTATCTCCAGAAAGTTATTCTGACTCAGAAGAACCAATTTCCAAGATACCACGTACTGTGTGATATACATACTACTTCCATACACAGTCTCTGTAGCTGATCACCTCCGTACGCTGACCACCTCAAGTTGATGCCATTCTCATAAACCAGACCTGCAGCACATGTGCATCTCAGTACAGCAGACCTAGTTCCTTATGTGACCACCTCTGAAGGCTAACCAGCTTGTTACAGTCCCCTGGGTGGTCAACCTACTGAGGTTCTACTGTATATGGCGTTCTCGAAAAGACAAACTCTAAAATCAGAGAATAGATTAGCGGTTACTGGGATTAAGGCAGCATCAGCTGAGAGGGAAGTGGGGGTGGCTTATGGAAGGGTAAACACCAGAGCTCCCTGCGGTGATGGAACATTCTGCGTCTTGACTGTGTCAGCACTGACATTCTGGTTATCATGTTGTCTCCCAATTTAAAAGATGTTACTGCTGGGGGAAACTAAGTGAGTGGAACAAGGCATCTCTGTGTTTCTTACAACTGCATGTGAATGTCTGAAAATAAAAAAGTTTAGAAGTTTAATTTTTAAAAATGGGCAAAAGCTTTCACCTCATTTACTTGATTATCATGCCAAAACATCTATGTTCTACACTTGACTGATTTGACTTGTACCCTTGTCATATGCTCTATAGGTGAGGTCCCGCCTTTTTACCCTCCCTCCATCAAACCTCTCCTCTCCCCTCCTCTCCCTTCCCACTCCATTTCTCTCCTTCATCCTGGGCTATAGTTGTGTTCTATCTTTCATAAGAAAGTGTGAATAAATATAAGGAGGTTTCATAGACGTAATGAATACATTGGATACTTTTTCCTCCATTCTTGAGACATTTTACTCAGGAGAATGTTTGATTTAACCACGTCAGACTGTATTAAAAAAAAAATCAGCACATTGTACCCCACATATGCATGAATGTATTCATGATCTATGTGTATTTGACTCAATAAAAAAAAAATCACACACAAAAAAATAAAAAATCAATGCTAAAATTCCTTTAACATATAAAAAAACAGGTACCTAAATATAAAGAAATAAAACTTTGAGTTAAAAAATAAAAAAAGGGCAAAGGATCTGAATAGACATTTCACTAAGATGAGTGAAAGTGAAGGATTTAGATCACATAAGAAGATATATAATTGGGCCATAAACAGGTGAAGACATGCTCAGCCTCATTAGGCATTGGGAAAATGCAAATCAAAACCATAGTGAGACACCAAGTTTCTAGCTGGATGGTATTTTTCTTTCTTTCAGTACTTTTGTGGAGGGCTGCTAGTGCTGGGAAATCATCATTTTGCAACCACTGCAATAAAGCCTGGTTCCCAGAAGCATTCAAATCCGGGGAGACATTTTTTGATAAGGAAGGATATTTGCACTGCCTTAGAGAATCTCCCCCAGACTGTTTATCTGCTGTAGAAGTTGATAACTGTACCACCAGCTTTCAGGGGAATATATTTATTTTCAGTAAATACACAGGATAATGTTTAGGGGCAAAGGTTGTAGAGTATGCAACTTCCTCTCCAATGTTTCAGAAAACTGTTACGTGAATACTGTATATACAGAAAGGCGGTCGAATGATAACACAAATGAGGCAAAATGTTAACAATTAGTAAACTGATAAATCTTAGTGAAGGGTTTATATCTCATTCTTTCAATTTTCTGTAGTTCAAAATTATTTTCAAATAAACAGTTTCTGTTGTGTTTAAAAAAACCCATCCTGAGATGTCACTTTAGCCCAGCAATTCACAACTGGGGGTGGTTTAGCCCTCCTGGGGACATTTGACAACATATAGATATGTTTTTGGTTGTCATACCTGAGGGACTGGAGCTAGCCATCCCCTCTGTGGTAGAGGCCAGAGATGCTGCTGAACATCTTGTAATGTACGGGACACCCTCCCCTGACAAAGAATTGGCTGGCACCAAATGTCAATGTGCCACCCTGGAGAAACTCTGCCCTAGTTGGCTAACAAGATGGAAAATTGCTCTGCCAGTAACGGCTGGCAAGAGTGCCAGGGAAGGGGAACCCTGCCCATGGAATGCGAGGTCAGACAGCCCTTGAGGGAAGCAGCCTGGCAACATCCCCTGAAATTAGTAACGCACCACCTATTCCTGTCACAGGCTACTTGGGTCCCGCAAGATTCTTAAGTTGAAGTCATAGCCCTGAGACCTCAGAAGGTGACTGTGTTTGGAGATGGGACTTTTCAAAAGGTGACTAAGCTAAAATGAGGTCATTAGAGTGGACCCTACTCCAATCTGACTGACATCCCTGTAAGAAAAGGAAATGTGGACTCAAAGAGAGACACCAGAGGTACCAGATACCTGTGAACTGAGAAAAGACCAGGTGAGGACACGGGGAGGAGGTGGCCAAGGAGAAAGGCTTTAGGGAAACCAACCCTGCCGATTCCTTGGTCTTGGACTGTGAGTCTCCAGAATTATGTAAAATAAATGTTGTTGGGCCACCAGTCTGTGATAGGTTGTTATGGCAGCTCTAGCAAACTAATACATTCTGAAAATGTATCACATAGATACAAGAGTACTGTATATAGGAAGATTAGTCCAAAGAGCAAAACAGATTTCAAGCAACAGAGCACATACATTCTACGACACACACACATCAGGAGGAATTCAGCAGAGAATATATGTTTTAGAATAAAGTAGAACTGAAATGGAAATAAAATTAATCACAAGTAGAATTAAATTGAAACACAATTGTTTTAACAGTCTTGGAGGAAGTTTTACTATATGTGACTAAATGAGAAAAGCAAGATGCAGGAAAGCATGTATGCTATAATCCCATGAGTTTGGAAAACAATTATAATCCCTGCTTATGTCACATATGTTTTATTTCATTGTATATGATATGAGCACTGGAAAAAAATATGAGGAAATAATTTCTAGATCACCAACACAGGTAACAGAGGGAAGGGAGCTAAGCAAACATTAGAAAGAAGGACTGTACTAAAACATACACATTACATCATACACGTCCGTGCATTTAGAACATTAGACAGGAATACAATCTTAAGGCCGCTTAAGGAACAGCTGGTAGATTTGTGGTACAAGGAGCTGAGTGGATCACAGGGCTCCTTGGCAGGGGAGAAGGCAGGTCTGGTGTTGACAGCACCTGGGGTCACTTTGGCAGGAGACAGGGACACTAGAGTGCTCACTGTGTACAAGCCCTGGGTGGGCACTTGCTGTTTTCACTCATTCAGTCAACACAGCAGTCCTGGGAATAGGCAAAGTTCAGATCCTGATTTCACAGATGTGAAAATGAGGCACAGAGAAGGCAGTAGCTGGCCCAGGGTCACACAGGATTCAATAGACAGAGCTGGGCTGTGGCCCCAGGAAGGCCGAACATGGGCTATGCTCGAGAACACTCTGTGAATCTGCCACTTGACTTTCAGAAATATAATTGTAAAAAAAGGATTTAATTTACCTATTTCATAATTTGGCAGGTATGTTAGATTAGAGAAAACCAAGAGCAGAGCAGATCTGAGTGTGTCTGTATCTACAATCCAGCTCTACATACATTTTAAGTGTCTGTGTATGCAAATAAAATGCTGTATCCTACAAATAGAGAAGACAGCTTCTAAGGTCCATGGAATATTTTCAAAAAATAATGATTCTTATACATAGAAAGAAAGAAATCATGATTTTTTAAAAAGTAGAGATTTCACAGGCTACAATTTTTTTCCCATTGTAAGCCTGTTAAATTAGAAATGCATAACACTGACATAAGTTTACTGCTTAAAAATTATTATTTCCAAAAAGAAAAATCAAAATATAAAATAACGTAAAGGAACGTATTTCATACAGAGACCTATGTGTCACAGCCAAAGCTGCAATTAGAGGAAAATTTATATCCTTTGAAATACCTTTTGCTATAAAGACTTTAAATAAATGAACTAAGTACTGCTATTTATTAAAAAATAAAGCCAACCAGGAAGAGAGAATTAATAGATACAAAAGCTTAAATTGATGAAATAGGCAACAAAAACGGCACAGGTAGTTTTCTTATAATAAATGTGTAATAAGTAAAACAGATAAATATCTCATGAACTGAAGAAAAAAGGAGGAAAAAAGAAAAATGGAGGAAAATTATAAATGTCCAGGCAAATAAAAGAGAATATAAAATCACTACAGGAAAAAATTAATTTCTACTATGTGACAACACAATTGAAACATTTGAGGAAATTAAATAGTAATGAATAAATTACCCCCAAAAGATGCAATAAACTAATTTAGAACAAGCTACCATAGAACAGACTAAAAAGAATTGCTAAGGATCTTCTTTAAAGCAAGTATCAGGCCCACATGGTTTTACAACTTAGTTCTATTAAATCTTTAAAGAGAAGATAATTCCAATGTTCTGCAAACTGTTCCAGGACACAGAACAAAGTAGATAAGTCTCTGTTTTATAAAACACTGCATGGCAGATTCCGTACTCTGACCCTGATGTACCCTTGGCTTTAGGATCAGATGGGAGGGACGGCCTTCGTTAGTGTGAGTGAGGTTTTGCAGTTCTAATGGCCATTAAATCAGTACGTGATACTTCACGCAGACCACCGCTGATGGGTATGCTGATGGTTTGCAATCTTTATTTTAGCAATTGGAAAAATCAACATCCTGATGATGAATCATTTTGCAACTGTGTACAGTGTGTGCAGAATAAATTTCTAGAAGGGTTATGCACCTTTAATTTTGACATATTAAAAGGCATATGCACTTTTAATTTGATTGAAATTGCCTTATTTATCGCCAGAGATTGCACCACCTTATTTTTTCACCAGTGACTGAAGCTGAGAATTTCCCTATCTCCTACCTTTTCATCCTTAAGAATCACTGGTATTTCCTTTTCTGTGAACTGTTTTTATATCCCTTTTTCTATTTTCTTGATTTATAAGAGCCTTTTCATATATTTATGAAATTAGCCCTATGCCTCTATATAAGTAGCTACTAGTTTCCCCAGGTTATCATTTAAAAAAATTTTTTTGGCTTTTACTATACTATGCAAAGTATTATTTTATGTATTTTAATAGCTTTATTGAGGTATAATTGACATATAATACCGAATGTGTTTGAGGTATACAATTTGGTAACTTTTAACATATGATGAAACCATTGCCACAATTAATAGTGAACATATCCACTTCCCCAAAAGTTTCCTTGTACCCTCAGGTACTTAATGTCCCTATCCCTAAACACTGGCCTTTTCAACATTCTAGTCTTCATTTTCTATATTTTTATGTAAACAGAATAAGACAGTGTCTTTTCTCTTTGGCTTCTTTCACCACCATAATTAACCTGCAGTTCATTTGTGTTGTAGGGTATCCATAGTTCATTAGTGTTGTAGGGTATCCATAGTTCATTGCTTTGGATGTCTGGGTAGTATTCCATTGTAAGGATATAGCTTTGAAAAAAAAATCAAGTCAAATGTTGATGGGTGTTTGGGTTGTTTCCCGTTTTCAGAAAACTGCTATGAATATTCCATGCACAAGTGTTGGCGTGTGCATATGCTCCCATGTCTTCTGAATAAGTAACGGGGACGGGAATGGCCAGATTATATGGTGGTATATGTTTAACACATTATGACTCTGTCAAACTGGCTTCTGAAGCAGCTGCACTGCTTTGGACTTTGTGTTCCCACCAGGAGTATGTGAGAGCTCCGTGGTATCATCAGACGCCTTTATTCTAGACAGTTAGTTATGGAGTGGTATCTCATTGTGGTTTTAATAGGCATTTCTCTAATGACTAATGATGTTGAGCATCTTTTTATGTGCTTACCCATACATGTGTCTTCTTGGCAAAATGCCTGTTTAAACCTTTCATCCATTTCTATGATTTATTTGTATTATTCTATTTAAGTATCCCTTTCATATCCTGTATGCAATTTCTTTATCAGATGTATGATTTGAAAATACTTTCTCCCCATCTCTGATTTGTCTTCTTTCTCCTAATAGTGTCTTTCAAAGAAAATGTTTTAATTTTGATAAGTCTGTTGATAAATTTGTTCTTAGTATGGCTTGTGCTTTGGTTCTCACATCTGTGAAGTAACAATCTCAAGGTCACAGAGATTTTATCCTATGTTTTTTTTTTCATAAGTTTTATAGTTTTAGGCTTTGCATTTAATTCTATTATTAACACAGTTTGAGTTAATTATTGTATATGATGTGGATCAAAGTTTATTTTTTATTATTAGCATATATAGATATCCGATTATTCTAACACTACTTGTTAAAAAGACTATCCTTTTCTCACCAAATTGACTTTGAACCTTGATAAAAAAAATCAGCTTTCTATAAATGTGTGTTTGGATGCTGTACCCCGCTGCACTGATTTATTTGCTTATCTTTACCCTGATACGAGACTGCTAGTAATAGTCCTCCAGCCTTATGGTTCATTTTCAAAGTTGTTCTGGGTACTCTAGGTCATTTGCACATGGGATTTTGGCTAGCATTACATTGAATTTGAACATGGAATATCTACGTATTTAAATAGTCTTTCATTTCCTTCAGCAATGTTTTGTAGTTTACAGAAGTCTTTTGTATCTTTCGCCAGGTTAATCTCTATGTGATTATAATTTTAGTGCTGCTAGAAATGGTGTGAGAATACCTTGGAGATATTGAGCTTTTGATTCCAGACCACTGCAATGAAGTGAATATCACAATAAGGTCTAGTAAGTATAAAATAGCATCATGTGTAAAAGCAATGGGTCTATCTTCAATAAAAAATAATGTACTGCTAACAAATGGTAACTACCATCTGAGCCTTCAGCAAATCCTAATTGTTCTAACTGCGGCAACTGTCTTCGTGTTGATGGCTGCTAAAGGCTAAGGTGGCTGTGGCAATTTCTGAAAATAGATGAAGTTTGCCACATTGATGGACTCTTTCATGAAAGCTTTTTCTGTAGAACGTGATTCTGTTTGATAGCATTTTACCCACTGGAGAACGTCTTCAAAATTGGGATCAATCCTCTAAAGCCCTTCTGTTGCTTTATTGACTAAGTTTATGTAATCTCCTGAATCCTTTGTCATTTCAACAACATCCACGGCATCTTTTCCAGTAGATTCCATCTCAAGAAGTACTTTCTTTGCTCTTCCCCAAACTCCTCAAGTTTGATCATTGAGATGGCAGCAGTTCGGCACCATCTCCAGGTACCACTCTTGATACTAGTTCTCCTGCTGTTTCCCCACATCTGAGTGACTCCTCAGATGGCTCAAGCCCCTTAAAGGTATCCATGGAGGTTGGAATTGGGTTCCTCCAAACTTCGGTTAATGTTGATATGTTTTCCTCCTTCCATGATGGCATCTAGAAGGATGAATCTCTTCCAGAAAATTTTCAATTTACTTTGCTCAGATCCATCAGAGGAATATGTACAGCAATAATAACCTTCTGAAATATATTTCTTACATAAGACTTGAAAGTCAAAATTACTCCTTAATCCATGGCCTGCAGAATGGATGCGGTATTAGCAGGCATAAGAACATTAATCTTATATAATCTCCAGCAGAGCCCTTAGGTGAGCAGGTGCATTATCAATAAGAAGTTACATTTTGAAAGGAATTTTTTTCCTGAGCAGTGGTTCTCAATAGTGGGCTTAACGTTCAGTAAACTATACTGTAAACAGATGTGCTGTCATCCAGCCTTGGTTGTTTCATTTGCAGAGCATAGGCGGGGATATTTAGCATAATTCTGAAAGGCTCTAGGGTTTTGAGAGTGGTAAATGAGCTCTGGCTTCAACTTAAAGTCATACTGGCCCCTGACAAGAGAGTCAGCCTGTTGTCTGAAGCCTTAAAGCCAAGCGTTGACTTCTCATCTCTAGTTATGAAAGTTCTAGACAGCATCTTCTTTCAATGCAAGGCAGTTTCATCTACACTGAGAGTTTGTTTGTGTAACCACCTTCATCAGTGATCTCAGCTAGATCTTCTGGGTAACTTACTGCAGCTCCTACATCAGCACTGGCTACCTCACCTCGCACTTTTGCATTACAGAGATAGTTTCTTTCTCCAAAGCTCACGGCGTTTTCAGACTGTTCTGCAATTTCCTCATCTCCCTCAGCCTTCACAGAATCAAACAGAGTCAGGGCCTTGCTCTGGATCAAGCTTTGGCTTAAGGGACTGTTGTGATCTGTCCAGACTCCTCTCTCTTCCTATCATCAAGAAGGCTGTTCTGCTTTCTCATAATTTGTGTGTCCACTGGAGTAGCACTTTTAATTTACTCTGAGAACTTTTTCTTTGCATTTACAATCTGCCTGGCTGGCACAAGAGGCCCGATTTTCAGCCTATCTCAGCTTTCAACATGCCTTCCTCACTGAGCTTAATCATGATAAAGCAAAGCACAATAAAATTATGTAGGCCTGTATTTTTTTTTATTTTTTGTAGAGACAGAGTCTCACTTTATGGCCTTCGGTAGAGTGCCGTGGCCTCACACAGCTCACAGCAACCTCCAACTCCTGGGGCTTAAGTGATTCTCTTGCCTCAGCCTCCCGAGTACCTGGGACTACAGGCGCCCGCCACAGCGCCTGGCTATTTTTTGGTTGCAGTTTGGCCAGGGCTGGGTTTGAACCCGCCACCCTCGGTATATGGGGCCGTCGCCTTACTGACTGAGCCATAGGCGCCGCCCAGGCCTGTATTTTTAAAATTTCAATTTCATATCATTTGCTGCTAGCATGTAGGAATAGCTCTACTCATCATGTCATATACTCATCAGAGATTCTGCATAGATAACCATGTCATCTGCAAAGAAATACAGTGTTACTTCTTTGCAAACTAGATGTCTAAAAATTGTCTTGCCTTATTTCACTGGCAATAATCTCCAGTTTAATGTTGACTAGTAAAAACTAAACTTGCATTCCTGAACCCTACTTGATCCCTCCCCACCCCTAAGTCTCTGTTGCCCTGGCTGGAATTCAGTGGCTTCATCACAGCTCACTACAACCTCAATCTCCTGAGCTTAAATGATTCTCCTACCTCAGCCTCCTGAGTAGCTGGGAGTACAGGTGCTCACCAGCACACGCAGCTAATTTTTCTACTTTTTAGTAGAGACAAGGTCTCTCTTTTGCTCAATTGATGCTCCCACTTTGGTCTCCCTAAGTGTTACGGTTACAGGTGTGAGCCACTGCACCCAGCCAATTCTTCTAATATAATGTTGGATTTGCTAACAATTGCTTAGAACTTTTATACCTGTCATCATGAGCTTTCTTTCCTTATAATGTCTTTGGCTGGTGTTTATATCAGGGTAATATTGGTTTAAGGGTTTGGTAATAGTCCCCTTTCAACTTTCTAGAACATATTATCTAAAACTGATTTTATTTTTTCTTGAATTATGGTAGGATTCAGCAGTGAAGCCATATAGTACTTGAGTACTTGGTGGGTGGTATTTTTAACTATAACTTGGATTTTAATAATTATAGAGCTATTCAGCTCTATAGTATAAATATATAACATTTCTTAGTTTATGTCTTTCAAGAAGTTGTTCATTTCATCTAAGTTGTTGAGCTCAATAGCAAAATGTTGTATAGAGTATTACCTTATTTTAATATCTGTATAATATGTTGTAATGTCACATATCTCATTCCTGACACTGATAATCTATGTCTCCTTTTCCTCTGATCCGTCCAGGTAGAGGCTTACCAATTACATTGATCTTGTTAAAAAATCAGCTTATGGTATCATTAATTTTTTTCCTACTATTTTTATGTTTCTTCTCCAATCATTATTATTTCCTTGCTTTTACTTATTTTGGGTTTAGTTTAGTATTGTTTTCCTAGTTTCTTACGGGAAAAGCTGATTCATCAATCCGAGAGCTCTTTTCTAATGTACACACAGATTCGTGCTGTATATTCCCCCCAAGTGCTAGGTTAGCAGCATCTTGCAAATATTGTGTTTTAATTTTCATTCAGTTCAAAATATTTTCCAGTTTTTCTTTTTATTTCTTCTTTGAGCCTGTGTTATTTAGAAGCGTGTTATTTCCCAAATATTTGAGGATTTGCCAGAGATCTTTCTCGTATTGATTTTTAATTTAATTACATTGCGGTTGAAGGACATATATCACTAGAATCACTTTAAATTTACTGAGCTTTGCTTTACGGTTTAAAATATGGTCTATCTTGGTAAATGTTCTTATCAACACTTGAAAGCCATATACATCCCTCACCCGTTCAGAAGAGCATCCTGTGAATGCTCATTAATTAACATTGTTTAATGTGTTATTCAGATCTGTATCTTTACTTACTTACTTTCCAGTTCTACAAACTCCAGAGAGGCATATTAAAATCTCCAAGTCTAATTCTGCATTTACTTCTTCCTTTTACACATTATTCATTATTTTTTACTTTTTGGTTATGATTTTTTTTGTTTTGTTTTTGAGACAGAGTCTCACTTTGTCACCCTGGGTAGAGTGCCATGGCGTCACAGCTCACAGCAACCTCAAACTCTTGGGCTTAAGTAAGTCTCTTGCCTCAGCCTCCCAAGTAGCTGGGACTACAGACGCCTGCCACAAAGCCCAGCTATTGGTTATTGAATTCAAAGTTATATTTAGAAGCACCTATTTATGAACCAACAGTAATTTAAGCACTTTAAATGCTTTAAGACACTTCCCAGGGTCAGGTGTGGTGGCTCATGCCTATAATCCCACCGCCCTGGGAGGCCAAGGCAGGAGGATTGCCTGAGTTCACGAGTTCGAGACCAGCCTGAGAGAGAGTGAGACCCCCATCTCTACTAAAAATAGAAAAATTAGCTGGGCATTGTGTTGGGTACCTATTGTTCTGGCTACTTGGGAGGCTGAGGCAAGAAGATTGCTTGACCCAAGAATTTGAGGTTACCGTGAACTGTGATGACATGACACTCTACCTAGGGCAACAGAGTGAGATGCTGTCTCAAAAAACAAAACAAAAACTCCACAGGATCTGATATGAAGTGTTTTCATTACTGTTATTTTCATTAATACTCTCTAACTGGGGATGTTATTTCCTCTTTGCAGAAGAAGAGTTTAAAAACCAGCAGCGCTCGGATGGTGAAATGCCAAACCTAGTTCCAACAAAATGCTGAGCCTGTTGGGAAAGGCTTTCCAGTGGTATTTCCAAATTAGCTACAGATTCTAATGCAGCAAGTTGAAACTGCAAATCATTGGTATAAGCGTTTACCTGGAAATAACACAAAGTAGTTTTAATAAAAGCATTTCAAATGGTACGTGGCAATGACGACAACGCAACAAGTGAAAAAAGTAGGAATAAGGCTGAGTGGTCTGTGTGGGACACCCTGGGGTATGAGTCCATCGCAGTGGAAGCATGGCAGGTGGATAACATATGTCCAAAATCTAACATTTGCTGCCTTTGACAGCAGGTGACTGTTCTGTCTTCAGTATTCTCATCTGTATTTTCCACTTCTCTAATCAGAAGAACTATGTCTCTTAAAAGCTGAGAAGGGACATATTTTCACCAGGAAGCTATGGGCAGTGGTGGAAGACCTTCAAGCAAGGTGCCTGGGCAGAAAGGCATGGCAGTGAGGCCAGGGAGGCCCAAGTTGGCAGAGCTAGGAAGATGAGATGGGGCCAGGTTATCGCAAGCTTGTGGAAGCTACGAGATGGAGGCTGCGGGAGGATGTCTCTGGGGTGTTCAGAGCAGGGCCATGACTGCCTGGCTTCCATCCAAAGGTGGACACACTTGTTAGCCTGTTTCCAGGCCATACAGAACGACTGGACAGGTCAGCAGGCAGTGAAGAGATTGGAGGAGGTTACTGGCAGTCAGGGCCCAAAAGGAAGGGAGCAGAAGTGAGAGGCTGGGTAAGGGCCCATGAGAAGGTTCTGACCAGAAACTCAGGGCATGCCTGAGGAGAAGGTCCAGCTCCCCTACCCCATCCTACCATCCTCCCCCATATCCACTCAATGCTGGGGGCCACTTCCCCAGGTCCCTGAGGCTGTCATGAGCCACATGTGGTAACCAGGATGATCATGGGAGTTATAGTCAAGAGTCCTCTCCAGGGCCCTGGATAATGTCACTCCTGAGACCTAGAGAAGAGATGCAAATGCCATGTTGAGACCTTGCTCTTATCCCAGATAAGTGCCTTCAACCCAGGAGACATCAAGGCAGCACTAACAGGACAGGCTGGAATCCACAAAAGTCCTGCTCTGGTTCCCTGGAGCTGGCACCAGCCTTCATCCTTAGGAGTCTCCAGTGCCTCCTGCTTCACAGTGACCGGGGCTTGTTGAACACACAGATTCCTGGGCCTCCCTGCAGCCACTGGAACTCCAAATTCTCCAGGTACGGGACTGTCAATCTGTGTTCAAGTATCACTTCCAGGCCCTCTGCCAAGGGGCACTTCAGCTTCCCTTGTCAAAGACGCTCTGCCTGCCGTGAAGATGAGGACTTCTGTTTCCGGCAGGGAGGAGATTTTCTTCCCTGAAGGTCCTCTCCCCACACTTCCCTAGACTTGCAGGATGTGACCATCCTATGTGCACTGTAGGCTGGGGTAGATGTAGGGGATAGGATGTAGACCCCATCTTGACACAGATGGGGTCCCCAAGGTCTAAGCATGAAGCACTTGCTGCGTGCTGGCTTGACACTCAGCTGACCCTGGGATTTTCCCCAGCTGAGTAACCATGGTGTGGACTTTAATGTCCTCCCCTGAGGAGGAGAGGCAGGGCCTGGCTCAAGCATCAGGCCAGAATTGGTCATTGAGATGCCTATATGTAAAACAGGCTTCTACAAAGGTTGAACCAATAATTAAGAGGATAGACAAAAATCAGACAAAGAAAAACACAAGTGAACACAACAAACTCATGCCCTGGCAAGGGGAGAAAAAAAGGAAATGCATTTTTTTTGGCCTGTTTTCCTGGAGTATAAAATAATATGTCTCCTCTCAGTAAATGTAACTTAGCCTTGCTCTCACAAGAGATGGAGGTTCTGTTTACATAGCATGGGTTGCCTATAAAATCCCGTATCTGTAAATTTAGACCAAAAAGGTCTTGGATTGGTTCACTGGGTCATCCTATATAAGCAAAAGTACAACTTCTTCAGAGTTATATACCCTCAAAGAGGATACATAGGAACCCCATAAACAAAACCATCCACCAATCATAAACTCATAATCTAAATTTATAAACCCATAAGGAAATAAGCTACCATGAGCAACAGTCAGGAGAAACCACAGTGAACAGAATTAGACTCTTCAAGAACCGCAGAGACGAAATTATAGGAAAGAGGCTACAAAAGGAGCATGTTGAAATGACTTAAAAATTTAAAGTCATCAAATGTGAGAAGGGTACAAGGTACTAAAATGAAGCAGATTAAACCCGTACAAAGATGTAAGAAATAAAAAATATTCAGAGGGTGCTGAAAAAAATGTATACACATTTTAAGGAAGGAAAAACTGTATTAGGGGTGGCACCTGTGGCTCAAAGGAGTAGGGAGCTGGCCGTATACGGGAGGTGGTGGGTTCAAACCTGGCCCCAGCCAAAAACTGCAAAAACAAACAAACAAACAAAAACTGTATAAAAATGGTAATAATATAAAACAATAATGTTTGTTATCTGGTACATCGTATCTTTTATCTCGTTATTGCAGAAATGAAACGTGACTTGAGTATTACACCTTTAATACAATTTTTTCCTTGCTTAAAATATGTGTGTGTGTGTGTGTGTGTGTGTGTGTGTGTGTGTGTGTATAGGCAGCCTCTGTATATGGCAACTGAAATTAAAGTCTCAACAGGCAGATAAAGTAGTGGATTGTACATATTTGAAGAATTAGTGAATTGGACAGAAAATACTGTGGATGCAGCACAGGGAGACAGAGATGGGAACCCTGAGAAATGGCCAAGGAAGACAGAGTGAGATGGGAAGAGACCAGAACAGTTGGGGGAGGCTACATTCTACAGCACAACACGGCCACCTTTCCACATGCAATGAAAGATATAAACCCTCAGATTCAGGAATCACAACAAATTGTAGCAGGGTAAATAACAATAACCCAGCACTTCAATACACTGTAGCGAAACTACTAAATGCCCAAGTCAAGGGAAGGTTTTCAGAGTAGGTGGGGTGGGAAGGATCACCTACAAGGCATAAATGTCTTAACACAATAATTAAGTAAGTGAGGTGAAGGCTATGTTAACCAGTTTGCTGTAAGCATTCCAACTTGTATATAAAATCAGCACATTGTAGCACATAAATGCATTGATGTATACAGTTATGATAATAAAAAAATGAATGTTTGCTCCTGAAATTTTGGAAAACAAAAGAAAAAAAATTGGTCTTATAAAAAAAAAGAAAAATGAGCTTGCTGGTCCACAGAAGCCAGGCGATGGGGATATCATAGCTCTAGTCTTCAGAGAAAATGCAGATATCAACCTATAACTTCCTCCCCACTGAACCATCTTTAGACAAATGGAAACAGAGTTTACATTCACTGAAGGAAGCACAGACTCCAGGAAAATGGAAATGAAATCCAGACTGTGTGACAGAAAACTGGTAAATTTATGAGTTAACATTAAGTTGATGTTCATATACAACAAAGGCTGTTTCAAAAGGACACAGTGGCTAGAACAATGGTCAGAGCAGTGGCCAGAGCAGCGGCCAGAAGTGACAGGACGCGGCATGTACCAGGGTCCCAGTCAGACTCCAAAGGAGACAGGCACACGATAGGTGGGGAGGGTCCTGTATAGCAGAACAACAGCCAGGAAAGCAGAAGGCGAACAACGAGGCTGGGTATGTTGGCTGCAGCACACCCGATCCCATGGGGCCTGGGCTCTCAAGTGTGGGAGTCAAGGCCTTTTCGAGGTCCACAACTCAGAGAAGCAAAGTGATGTGAGTAGGGACAGCCAACCCCCAGGTCCCACTAGGGACCTCGCTCTGCTAGCCGAGGGGGGATGGGCTTTGGACATTTGTTCTCTGGGATTTTTCTTGCCTGTCTGAAATAGCCCGTGGCTCACCCTGGCCACCCCACTTTCCACCTTGCCCTGCAGGCCATGCATCCTGGTCGTTCCAGCCCCTCGTCCCCCCCTCCCCCGAGGCCTGTTTGGCTAGCTGCCATCTGTCCACCTGTGCCCCAGACCTGACTCCTGCCCTGCCCCCCAATCTGAACCACCAGGTTACAGGGGGCATGTATAAAACCTATAGCTAACCCATGGCCACCCTGGACCACCCACGGCCACCCTGGACAGGTCCAGCAAAGCCCAAACTCTGTGTTCTTCCTGACCTGGCTCCTGCTCACTCCTCATGGAAGCCCCTAGTGACCAGCAAGTGTAACCAAAGCAGCGCTCATGTGGCGGGAGTTTCCCTACACCTTCATGTGAGGGTAGTGACCCAATATCCCCCTCACAAATGCTGTTCCTGAGGCCCTGACAGGTATGTGGTGACCCACAGAGGCACAGCTGGACCCCTGTGCCATGGCCTCTCTTCCCCGGCCAGCTCTACTTAGCCTTAATGTCACCTCCCTCAAGAAACCTCTCTGGGTATGCCTGCACCAGGCCAGGTGCCTATCCATTGGCCTCCATACAGCTCCTGTCACTTTGCCTGCCTTCCTCCTGAGATGGTGCAGAAACTTCACACACCCCTACTGGGGGCCTCCTTAGCCCTTCACAGAGCAGGCCCTGGAGGATAGTCACTGACTAGCCAGGATGGAGCAAAAGAGTAACTGGGGCCTACAGGAGGGCAGAAGCTGGGGTGGGAAGGAAAGAGGGAGGCTGCCTCCACTGCGGCCCCAGCTGCCACTCACAGTTCCCTGGATGGAGGGTTCCATCAGAAGATACAGTGGAAAAGACCCTGGAAGCCCTGGAAACAGTGGGTAGCTGCCTGGGAGCCCAAGCTGAGGGCCAAAGAACAGAAGCTGGAGACACAGAGAGACCCATTGAGGCTGGTAAGACATGGCAAGGTCTTCGAAGCAGTCCCCCCCAAATCATTTCAGAATTCGCTGAAGCCCACCAGGCAGAAAGGCATGTGCCACTTGATCCGGAGGTCACAGACCTGAGATCTTCCAGCCCAGCATCCTCTGAGGTCACTGGGACGAGAAGATTTGGGAACGTCTCCTCTACCCATCCAGGGACTTGGTACTTGGGAGGCCTCTGGCCAGCCTGGCTGTGACAACAGTCAAACAAAACCTGGACAGTGGCACAACCACGTGTGTTTCATCACCCACCATGGGTTGAGCAGGGCACCAGCTCAGAATCAGTGGCAAATAGAGAGCTTGGCCCCCTTATGGAGCCTGTGCCCAGCACACAGCAAGGTCTCTTTGCTGGACAGGCACACCCAACCTGTCCATTAGCATGCACAGAAAGCCCCCATTTGCATCAGGACAATGGTCCTACCATTGAACCTGGAGCCGCAGGGGCACCAGGCAGTTGTTGGCACAGTCCCCCTTTGTACCACTTAAGTGGGAAGATGGGGAGCTTGTCCCAGGGGCTCACTGAGATGTGGCCAGGCCTGAGCTAAATCTTGAGGGCATCTGACAAGACCACAGGGAATGGGCAGAGTGCTGCGTAGAGACTCATAAATAGGATGGCCAGGGAACAGATGCAGGCCCTTTCTGGGACACCCACCTTCCTGCTGTGGTGGGGACCAGGTACAGGTATGCTACTGGGGAACAAGCTAGAGCTTGGTGGTCCCTCACAAAGGGACTTTTTTGTCCTGCTTAAGACAGTGACAGTGTCCTCAAGGTGAACTGCCAGTGAGCTAGAATGTTCTGCTGAGTCTTGGGACATTTCTGGTCAGTCCCCGGCCCTGGGAAGAGGGCCTAGAGGGGGAGGGATGGATTCAGAAGTGACTAAAGAGCATGGAGTGGCTGCCACATGAGACTGGTGGTGCGTAGTCCTGGCTCTGGACCCTGCATCTCCTGGGATAGGAGGTCAATGTGTGTAGCAGAGGACCCTGGCCACACAGGATGACTGAGGCAGTGCCTGGCTTCCAAGAACTCAGTCTATAACACAGTGTCCGGCCACCAATAGGACTGGCAGGTGGGGCCCTTGGAAGATGGTGGCTAAGGGACCTCAGGCTGAAGTCAGGCCTTTGAGTCACAGGGAGACACAGGGATAAGACCTTAACGGGCAAAAAACTAGGCCAGTGGGATCAAGCACAGGCCTTAGGAGACCTGATGTCCATTCGGACAGCAGCAAGTAGTCACATAGGATGGGGGCTCCTGCCCATAGTGCCTTTGGCCTGGCTGCCCACCTCTCTTTTGGAAAGAGGGGTCTCACATGTTGGGAGGGCAAGGCCATAGTTTATTTGTGGCCAAGTGTTTTGTTTCTGAAGTGGGGGCCTCCTTCCACCTAGGGGACCCACACTCTGGGGCAGAGACTTTATGACTCTTGTCAGAACCTTTCCTTAGTGGCCCAGTCTTTGGTCAGTTTGTCTCTGCCCCAGAATATAGTCCCCCCCACATTTTACCTCGGGAAAAGTGGCTGGCAGGGCAGGGAAAGGGACCTGTGTGTGTGGCACGGGGAACAGATGGGCCTGGGGCACCTCTCACAGGAAGATGTGGGCCATGGTGCTCCATCCCAGTGGCAGCACAGCTGCTGGAGTTCATAGTTCCCCAGAGGCGGGCACTGGAGTTTTGAGAGGTCAGAGCCCCCGTGAGAAGTAGGCGCCCTTCCACGCAGCTGCCCCTTCCTAATTCTCGAGGGCTGAGCCACAACTCTGGAGCCCCCACCCCTCACCCACAGCCTGGGGCATGAGGCATCTGGACCTGCACCATCCGCAGAGCTACATAGCTTACAGCCCATCCTGCAACACGTTTTTGTCGAAGCTGGGTTCTATGACAGCGGGAATAGCGTGTGTCCCTCCTGATGAGACCGGGTAGCTGGAAGACCACTGACCCCCACCCCACCAACTCCCACCAAAGCAGCCCAAGAGCAGTGAGGGGAGGTCACAAGGCTGATCCCGTTAGACAGGGTTGCCGTGGCACCTTTCGTGTATCTATGTGGACAGCGCCTGGTGAGACACGTGTAGTGGTCACAAACAAGGTGCTGCCACGTTCTAGCCACCTAGCCTGGACAGTGTGTGCTTAGCCTCTGTGGCTTCCCTGGGCCTCCCTCTCTATGTCTACTAAAGAGCTGCTAGAGTTTAATGTGAGCAAAACTCTTTATCCAGGACAGGGTACAGTCAAACCCTCAATGGGCTTGCAACACACACTCTGGCCCAGGGCCCACGCTCTGCAGGGGCCATCCCCACCATGCCGCCAGTGTGTACCCGGATATTGCCAGGAGAAAGCTACAGACTCAAGAATGCCACCTACCATGGAGCAGCCATCTGCCCTGTCATTTGCCTGAGCTTCCCCTCCCAACAGAACATGTGGTGAAAGACTGAGGGGAAAACACTTAGCAAGTTTCCAGAAGCTTCTAGAAGCTCCAGCCTCTGTCCATCCCTCATTATGAGGGACCTCTGTTCAAGGAGAAAACTCACTGACTTGCTCAGGCTCCCAAAATGCAGTGATCTTTGTGTATATTGGGGGCTCCCCGACGTGAGCTGAGGCACAGTGGCCAAAGCAGCTATCCAAGCTCTGCCCCACCTGCCACACCCTGCCAGGGGCTTCTCACCAGAAGTGTCATAGCCGTCGACAGAGAAGTGACCTGGTCTCTGCTCTTCCGGGGGGTCGCATGTGATGTGGGGGATGGTGAGCTTCTTCTCTCCAGGACTCACCCCATTGTCCTTATCCACTTTGAACTTTTTTTTCTTCACCTAAAAACCAGATTATAAATTATGGTTCCTGGGCATTCTGAGCCAGGCCTTTCACTGATCCGAGAGCCTGTGGTCCTGCCCTGCCCCAGTGCCCTCCACAGGGCCAGGGCAAAGAGCCACGGGGGCTTCCTGAGGGGCTCAGCTTGATTACTGCCCCATCCTTGCACAGCCCAGCACCCAGAGCGGATAGCAGACAGGAGACTGGTGGATGGATCCATGTCTGAGATAGCCCTGGGCAGTGGTGATGGGGGCTGGGGCTAGGACAGGATAAGAGCATGTGAGGGTGGCTCATGGGGCCTCTCTCAGGAGGTCATTGAAGGAAGGGAACAAGCAGGTGTCATAGAAACCTGGGAGAATGTCCCAGCAGAGGGGAGAACAGTCGTGAAGGCTCTGGTGGTGGCAAGAAGGCAGGAAGGCAAGGCTGGGAAGGGGGCTGATGCCAAGCTCAACCTCAGCATCCACCCCTGCATGAGCTCTCCTTCCTGTGGCCTCAAGACCGTCCCCTGAGCTGCTATCCTGCCTCCATCATGTCGTCTGCCATGCTCAGGGAGGAAAGCCCAACAGCAAGGCCCTCTCAAGAGCCTCCTCTCCCACCCTGGTTGGAATTCAGCCCACCCTGCTCCTCTGGTACTCTCTTTGGACTGGTAGTCCTGGCCCAAAAGTGGCCAGTCCCACATGCCCCATGCTGGGATGGCAGGGCCCCAGCATGGGCATATACCCAAGAGCCTGGGCATGGGCTACAGAGCTGAAACACCAGGTCCAGAGGGCACCTGAAGCCCTGACCACAGCCACTGCCCCTTCAGCCTCCCCCTGCTGACCAGTAGCCCCTGTCCTATGCTTCAGCTTCGGGGGCTTCTCACCATGACAGACTTCTTGGGCTTGGGGCTAGGGGAGAGCAGAGCGGGGCTCCGGGATGGCTTCCGGACATAGATTTTCCAGGTAGAGGAGTCGGGGTTCTCGGCCGCGTAGCACCTCCAGGCTGTCTGGAACCAGGCAAGAGGGAGGCTGTTACCTGTCAAGCCATCTGGTTGGGGCCCCAGGATGCCCCCACCCCCAGAGCTCCAGCTTACAGCCCTCTACCCTGATATCCTTCTGGCGCCAGGCAGTTTACCACCTCACGCTCAATTGGTACTTGCAGCTTGGATGCTGTATTTCACGTGTTGCCTCACCTCTGCCTGCCCAGTGTCCGGCAGCTAGGCTGTGGCTGTCAGAGATGCACAGATCAGTGCCTCACCTGGCAAGTGCAAGGGATGGGCACAGTCCTGGCAGCTCAGGCCTCCAGCCAGGAAGGGCTGCAGAGGGGCCACTGGGGCCTGGCAGGAAGTGAGGTTGAGTCCCTCCCAGAGCTCCCTCAGTGCCACCCTGCCGGTCGGCTGTGCAGCATCCAGGCGGGCAGGGAGGAGGCAGGAGGGGCTCTCAGAGCCTCTTACAAGGATCTGTTCTGGTGGCCCTGCCACTGATGGCCTAAGAGAGGGGCCAGTGGAAAAAGTGCTTGCTCGATGGTGACTCCTTGATGACAATGATACCACAATGACAATCCTTGATGTCACTGATGTAATGACAGCCTTGGACATACACATGGCTGTTCAGAGAATGGTGCAGCCCTTATTTCCACCAGTGACGGGGAGTCATGGGGAAGCCTCAGGCCAGCCCTTCTGAGACCCACACGTCCCATGCTTATGCTGGGACGTCCCCTCCCCTGCAAACCCAATGTCACAGTGCTGCCCAATGCTTGCTGCCCACTCCTGTGGTCTGGGGCCCCAGCCGCTCCCTCCCTCAGTGGGTGTGGTGTAGGCAGAGGGAGCCGCTTGTTTATGGGATGTGTGGCTGTTGGGAATGGCATCAGTGCTCTCAGGGCATCCGACATGCTCCCCTGCAGCGGGCAGCCTGCCCATGGTAGGACCAAGGAGGGTTTTATGGGCCTGATTTATGGTCTCCCCGAAAGGAGAAACCGTGGGGCCATAAAACCAGGCCTGGTGGGGGGAACTCAGCCCTGCCAGTCCCCGCACCCCAGCTTTATAGCTGCTGTTGGTATTTCCTTCCCACTCAGGCGTAACGTCCAGGCCCCAGACAGTTGGTTCTAGAAGTGCTTCAGAGGAGTGAAGCAGAGACCCCGGCTGAGCTGTGGTACCTGACAGTGCCCACCCCACAGCAGGGGCCCTAGTGGGCCAAGTACTCAGGAGACTGAGGCCTACAGGGGGCCCAGACCTCCCCGAGGGGGATTTAGCCCAGGGTATCCAGAGGGGCCCTCACTGGGCACCCCAACCACTACACCAGGCAGAGGGCCATTTCACAGCCAGGCTCTGGCCCACCTGACCCAACAATGCCTACACTCCAGGGCTCTTGACCAGCCCCTCAGTCCCTGTAGCAGCCAGCAGCAAAGGCTTGGCTAATACAAGTACAGTTCTTGTACTTGAGTTTTTGCTTACATCAAAGGGAAATCCCATTCTCTGATGCTCTCGGCACAGCCCATGTGATCAGCAGAGCTGCCCTCTTGGGTTCAGTACCCCTAGCCTCCTACCGTCCGCAGGACCTCCTGCCCCTGTTGCCCTGTGGGCCAGAGGGTGGCGCAAAGGCTGGCACTACAGCTTCTTGCGTCCTGTTGGGTAGCCCCAATGGGCACTAGGCCATCCAAGAGCCAGTGATACGGGGACACTGAGCTTGCCTCTCCTGGGGACAGCCACTTGGGGCCCTGGATCCATCTTCCCAGGCTCAGCATCTTCCTGACCCACTTCTGGGGGCAGTGCAGAGGGAGGAGGACAGAGGGGAGAGTGGTGGGGGCCCAAGGCCAGCTGGGGCAAGGGAGCCTCAGAACCCACCAGGCCCAGTCCTGGAGCTGCCATGGTAATGCCTCGTGCCCAGCCCATGGGATGTGACCTCTGGCCAGAGCTGCTGCAGAAGGAGTCAGGCTCCCGTGGCCACGGAAGCAGATGCCCCCACAAGCATGAGGCCGCCAGGCCAGCTGGGTCAACGCAAGGCTCAGACTTTCAGACTGACACCGATGGACACAAGGGCTAGAAGTGACAGTGACTGTGAGGACCAGGCCACATGGGACCCACACCTGGATGAGTGAGGCTGCCGCAGGGATCTGCCGGTTGAAGTGTTTCTGCCTCTGCTTCTGCTGCACCTTTAGGGCAAACCCGGAGCCGAGAATCCCCTGGGAAGAGCAAAGAAGAGGCTCACATCCACACGGGCCTCCCTCACAGGACATAGATACTGGGTCACTGCCATGGAAAGGCCAGGCCTGGTCAGTGCCGGAGGCCACACGAGTGAGGCCAGCACCTGTAGCCCAGCCTGCCGGCCCAGGCTGGTGCAGAGACAAAACTCACACCCAGGACCTATCCAGTAAGGTACGCAGTCCTGGAGGGCCCAGAGCCTTTGTCACCCACTCCCAGAGAGCGCTGTGGGTGTCAGGTGGGCTGGTCCCCTGCATGTGTCAGGCAGGGACCACACACTGCGCCAGGGGACATTGGGGATATCAGCTAGTGGGTACAGAAGACTCGCAGCTGGGGGGTGGGAGCTTCCTGCCAGTGGGCATCAAGCTATGCACACAGGTGTCACAGTCACATCTGTACCATGTGCCTGTGGGACACACGCACGCATACAACAGGTACACATACTAAGCCACACCCACACACGTGTGCAGAGGCATATATGCGCAAGTTACATGTCTGTGTGCACATGCAGGCATGCACACACATGTGCACAGCATGTATACATATAAAATGTGCACATACGCGGACACATGCACATGTCACATACAATACACACGCACAGAACATATGGGAGGTACACGCAGCACACGTAACACCTGTGCACGCAACACACACACACAACACAAGCATTCGCCTACCAGACAGTGGGCCAGAAAGCTTTGACCAAAGCCCCTCTCCAGGCACAGAACCTGTCTCTGCAGCACATGGGGTCCCCTCCTCCTCAGGGCACATCCCACACCAGCTAAGAAGGACCCTTCTGGGGCGGGAGCAAGGCAGAGTCACGCTCAGGGCCCCTAGGCAGGGATGCTGGGCCCTGGGTAAGGCACCCCCCAACCCACGAAGGAGGTGCCCTTCTGGCTCAGAATAAGCTGCCTTGGCAGGTGGGTCTGTTGCTGGGAGGTCGTGTGGTCACCCCCAGGGGCACCTACCGCTGGGAGCGCAAAGAAGGAAATGGTGAAGACAGAGAAGCAGGAGGCGATCGTCTTCCCGACCCACGTCTGGGGCACTTTGTCGCCATAGCCAATGGTGGTGACTGTGACCTGCAGGAGGGAACAATTGTGAGCACTGGATGGGCCTAGAACCCTGGGAGGGCCACCTGTCCTGACAAACCCACCCCCTGATGAGCAGAGAAGCCTACAGACCCCAGCCCCCAGACTGGACACTGAGTGGCTCAGCCAAAGCCCCAGGAACCAAGTAGTGGGAGGGTGTGGGTCACCTTGACCCTGGGTGACAGACATGGTGCACAGCCCACCCCACGGAAGGCTAGGCATGACAGCCAATGCGCACCCCCCCCAGGCCCGTGGCCTGCCGACCCTGAGGAGACAGAGCCCTCAGGCCCTGATGCTGCCGGCGCCACCCCTGGGAGGCTGGGAGGTTGACTTGACAAAGAACTGTGACAAGGATGACGCATCACTTCCTGACGCCACCCGGGACACCACATGTTTCATCTTTGCTCCTTTCGGAGCCTTCTTCTTGGTGGGTGGGGAGCCGCCCGCCCAGGCATGTGCTGGGACAACATGAGTGAGGGGCTACCCCCACCTCCTGCTGGCGTCTGGGGTTTGCCCCCTGGGGCCTCTGGGCCAGCCTGAAAATGACATCCTGCCGGCTTGAGAGCCTCCTACTCCCCTGCTGGGCCCCGGGCTGCTGTGCCACCCCTGAGTGCCGGCGTGTGGCCACCACTGGGGTCCCTGCAGGCCTGCTCTGCCCCCACTCAGGAGCCCTGCGTTTACCCTCTTGCAGGCCTAGAGGGTTCTGGCTGAGAGCAGCGTGGCACTGTGCCCAAGCCCTGCCCCACAGGCCAGTGGGGGGCCCTTGGGGCCCATCCAGGCAACTCCACCTGAAGGTAATGACGGTCCCAGCCACTCCAGCCTTGGAGTATCAGGCTATCAAGGAAGAGGGAAGCCTGGTGCTACAGCCAGGCAGGACGGAACGTGTGGACGTGCAGAGATGCACGGCACACGCAGAGCTGCTGGAGCAGCAGGACCCCATTGCAGAAACTGGGTTATAACTACAAGCACATTGACATGTCATGATGTAGCATCATGGGACCAGCCTCTCCTGAGCCCTGGCTGCCACCAGGACCCCCAGGGGGTACCCTGCACTGTGCCAAGACCAGGCTCCCACAGAAGCTGCTTGCTTGGAGCCTTCCTTCAGCATCGCCATCCTCCAGAAACACACGTGCAGACACGTGCACACGGGCGTGCTCGCTGCCAGGATGTGAACCACCAGCTCCACATGTGGGTGCACAGCCACAGACACACCTCATGTAGAGGTGGGGCACCCCACACATGCACTCACACATGCAGCTGCATCACATGTGTACACACGGTAAGGTCACGTGCAGCAGGGTTTGGAATCCAGGTCTGAGCCTGACAGTACCAGGGCTGGCATGGTCCCAGATATCCTGAGTGCATGGCACACCCATCGGGGACACAGCTCAGGTACCTGCAGGGGAGGCCAGGCCATCCCCAAGCCACTGGCAGGGCTCATGGTAGGTGGGTAGATGGGAGCCCTGTGGGAGCAGGGAGCCTTTGTTGGTATGGTATTCTCCCAGAGGGTCTGAACTGCCCTGAGGGCTAGGCCACTGCCATCTTCTCCAGAGGGCTATGAAGCAGGAGGCATCTGAGATCCTGAGCCTGGCCCTGTGGTGGGAGATAACTCCCACCTGGCAACATCATAGCCAGAGGTGTGGGGGCAGGTGCAGATGGGCCAGAGCACCCACCTGTTCATCTGCCCATTCTGCTAGCATTTACTGAGCCCACCACAAGTCAGAGAAAGCACACAGAGGTGGCCCAGAAACTGGCCTGGGATGCCCTGGCCTCAAACTCAGAGGGTTCCCTGCAGCCTGGATAAGTGAGTGACAGCTAACTCTAGAGCCTCTGACCCAGCCATCTCAGGAAGATGGTCACTCACCTCTTCAGTGTGAATGTCCCATTTCCCAAGTGTTCATCCAGTGACCTCCTATTCATCCCTCAAAACACTGTTGGTGATACCCTGAGGCTCTACTTGCCCCAGTACTCCCGGTTCTACTGCTGCTCTGTAGATGGATCAGTCATGGCATCACATGCATCAGTGGTCCTGAACCACCTCAGGGTTTGAGGGGGAAGCCCCTGGGCAGGACCAAGTCTCAGCATCAGGTCAGGGATTGGGTCCAAGAGAGAAGGGGGCAAAAGGGCCATGCCCTGGGGTAGGAGTCGAACTTGGGCTCACCTGACAAATATGGGCCAATTGCCTGCCCGTGGCTGAGTGTGGGGACTGCAAAACCCAGCAGGCTCCCTCCCAAGTAGAAGGAAGTTGGATGTCACCATCAAGACAGATAGGGAGGTGAGAGAATCCAGCCGTCCTCCCAGGAGCCAGACTTCCCATAGATTTGCGGAAATGTACATTTTTCATTCAATATCATTTTGTTTTGGAAAACATAGTAACTTTTCATAAAATTATGTTATTTATGTAAACACAAAATAGGTCTATTAATAAATTAACATGGAATCGTTTAAAACATTTCTTAGTTTTATTAAACATTGAGTGTATGACCCACACAAACAAAAGCTCTCTGTTTGTTAAGTAGCTAACTTTCCCAATTACACTGGCCCCTACCCACACCCAGACAGCGTCCCTGGAGCTAGCTGGACGTGAGTGTCTACAACTGTGGGTTCCCCAAAGGCCTCCTCATGGCAGGGGCCTGTACCTCGGGCGCTGGGCACAAGGGCACCCCCAGGCTCCGCCAAGATGGATAACAACATGCTGGCAGGGTGGCTACCACCACTTAATAGTATTAAATTATTTAAAAACATTTTTAAATTATTAATTTTTAAACAAAAGTGTCATATTTTAACTTGCTTAAGAAATCTAAAAGCAAAACTGTCATGAGGAAAGGGGAAGGAGGAGGCAGCCTGGAGTGCCCTGAAGGCAGGTGCAAGTGAGGCTACCTCTTAGATGGGCTGAAAGGTGGGGCCATCACATCCAGGTCTGGGGGTCCCCACACTCTGTCCTCTTGGCTGGCCAGTAAAAGTGGGGGGCCACCAGACTGGGGAGGAAACCTGACCCCAAGAACTTCCCTGGAGTGTTTGCCCCGCTTTGGAGGGCAAGACCCTGCCACAGACCTTCCTTGTCAAGTTAATGAGGGTCTTTTTGAGAAAACGGCCCCTCCCTGTAAGCTGTTTATTTTTCCTAAATTCACAGACACAAGCAGCTCAGGAATGGGCCATTTTATGGTCGCTATGCTGGGAACTGTCCCCAGCAGCAGCATCTAGAATGCAGATCTGCACGTCTCCTGGGCCAACGAACGGAGGGACATGGTCTGCTGAGGCTCCCGCCGGGGTGCAGGCCACAGGGGCACAGCCGTGCTGCTCATGCCCAGAACAGGAGCTTGTGGGGGTGAGCCAGGGCCCATGCCTTGCTGCCCATATACAGCCTGGACCTCCACTCACAGGGCAGGGGGGGCCTTCTAGTCCCCACATCTGTCCTGAGTGAGGGGCACTGGGCTCATTTTACTCCTTCCTTTTGGAATCAGACTCCATGCAAGGGAGGGTGGAAGACCAGACAGGAAACCCCCACTCCAGCCATGCTGTGCAGACCTGGCTCACAGAGCTCTTGAGGTCCATCTGGAGATGTGGTGGTCATTGGCCCAGAGGTAAGAGGTTGCCAGGGGGTAGGAGCAGGGACAACCACAATGGTGTGGCCCCTGGGTCAGTGCCCTAGCTTCACCATCTCATCATACTACCTTGAGTCAGGGACCATCTACAGAGGAGGAAACCGAGGCCAGGCAGAAACCAAGTAGCCTAGTAGACACCCGCGCTGAAGCCTGCTGGACCTGTACTCCACATCACAGCCCCTGGGAAGGCAGGGGACAAACTCAGGAGAAGCTAAGAGGCTGCTTTAGCTATTGTAGGCCCAGCCTCAGGGGATCAGCCTGCCCATGAAGAGGCTCATGGAACAGAGCCAGGGAGAGGTGGCCAAAAGGATTGGCCACTCGATCCCAGGGAGGGAAGCAGAAGCCCCCAGAACACTCCGTGTGGTCACAGCCATTCCCAGGTTGCTGGGACGAGCCCTCGGCCATGGCAGGGCCCTGGCTCCTCAGGAAGGCCTCAGGTCAGGCAAGAAGCCCACCCAGGGTCTCCCCCAGCCTCAGAGCCCTTGGTGGGCTGAATCACACAGGTCCAGATGGGTCATCCCTTCTTGTGGCATGATGCCAGTGGTCTGCAGGATGATGAGGTGGCTGAAGACGCACTCCTTGCTGACTGCCTGATGTAGGCTGTGGCACAGAGCAAGCCTATTACCTAGACTGCCTCCGGGTGTGTGCGAAGTGCTCTGTGTCACAGCCTCAGTGACTCCTACTCTCGAGCCTTCTGCCCCTCTGCAAGCTGGACAGCGGGCTGGGCTCAAACACGTGCTTCTCAGGACAGGGCAGACCAGACCCTGCTCACCTGGGTAACAATCCCCCAACCCATGTCCTCCAACTCCTGAGAGCAGGGCCGAGCTGGGGAGGAGAAGCCATGGACAGAACCGGAGGAGACAGGACTGTCTCCAGGGCTGTGGGACACCGCGGTCCTGTGGCTCCTCCATGCCAGGAACTCGTGTTCTGAGGGGACACCCAGGAGACTCTGGCCTGGCATGTGGGGGAGCCACATGGGGGCTGAGAGAAGCCCTCAGCAGGCTCAAACTCTCTGGGCAAAGACAGAAGCAAACATGCCCCCAAATAAACCTGCTTCCCTTCAGCAGGAGAAAGTAAGGCACAAACATAAATCCACACAGGCCTAGGCCTTCTCGTCATGTTCATGGTCTTGCTCACGAAAGCCTGGAGCCTCAGGGCCTGGCAGGTCCCGCATCCTCACCCTCATGTGGCACGGGCCGGCCACACCCCAGCTGGGTGAGGACATACAGTGCTGCGCTGTGGTGAGGGGATGTGCCTGGGGCCACCAGCACCACTGGACAGGTCAGCACCTCTCTGGTCCCTTCCTCCTAAATGAAACCCCAGGTGCCACCCAGGCTGGGCTCAAGGCCCTATATACTGGCAGCCCACATGACAGTACCTTGGGGTCTCAACTCAGATGTCACCTCCTCAGGGAGGTCTCCCCACTCTGAGGCCATTGAGGTCCTCCAGGAACACACCCCGGCAGGGCCCCTTCCAGGCTCTTCTGTGGCCACCCACACACCACCCTATGCCAGCCACTGTTCATGCCACATCCTCCTGGACCACAACTCAGAGCAAGACCAGGGCTACCCAGACCCTGCCAGTGCCCAGTGCAGAGCAGGACCACAAGCACAGAACTGGATGGGGACTCCAGTGACGGGATGGCCCAGCCCCATCAGGAAGCCTTTATCGTCTGAGGAAAGTCTCCACAACAGAAGGACCAGGTACTGCTTCTGGGCTTGTGTCCTCACAGCCCCCTCCACAAGCCCCGTGTCAGCCCTAGGAGGCAGGCTCCTGTCTCCTCATTTAGCAGATGGAGAAACTAAGTAGTCCTGTGCTTTGCCCCAGTCCCAAGGCCTGTCCAACAGGGCCACTGAACTTGTACTCCCAGGAAGCCGACAATGGTCTCCTCGCCCCATCCCTGCCATTCTTCATCCACCCACAAGCCCTGGTCCGCTGTTAGCCGCCTATTTTGCCTAGGCACTGTGATGCAACATCAGAAATTCTGGGTCCCAGAGTCCAGGAGTGGCAAGGCTGGGCAGGCCAAAGCTGCACACTGCAAGGGGATATGTGGGGTGTGGGCAGGACACAGGCAGAGCCCACCCTTAGGACAAATGGGGCTGAGAATGTGACTAGACCACAGCAGCCATAAACCTGTTAATATGAATTAGCCTCCGTGGCCCATTAACTGGCGTTCTGGCTTTGGGCAATGCCACGAGACCCATGGCTGGTAATGCCCATCTAATATTTACAACCACCCTTTCCTAAGTCCTGGGTGGGTGCCTGGTAACCCCAGGCTTTCTGTGTATTCACCAACTTAACTCTCCAGCCACCTATGGAAATAGGTACGTTACCTTACACCCATTTCACAGATTGGCTTAGAGAGGTTGGATAACCTGTGCAGGGTGCACAGTTGGTTAGTGGTCAGGGTGCTGCTGACTGCTGTGTTACCTCACCTCTTCCCATCTTGCTGTGTTGCATGATACCACTGTTCCTTTTTCCTATTCTGTTGAAAAGTAGCTGGAAAGTTCTGTTCCAAGTCTCTGAGCCCTGAGACTTCCAAGGGCTCACCCTGTACCCAAGGAGGAAATTAATCTTGAATGCTGTCCTCACTGGGCCTGCCGGGTTCCTGTGAGAATTTCCCCAGGCACTGGCCTTGGGTCAGTAGGTGCAGGCATTGCAGACTCCTGCTGCATTGCAGACTCCTACTCACCCTACAAAACCCAGCTACAAAGTCCCTTCCTCCTTAGGGAGAGCTGTCTCTGGTTGGGGGCCTGCAGGCTGTGTTCTGGGAAAGTCCTTATCTGGGTAGGATCTGTGCTGTCCTGCCCTGCCACTTCTGGCCCTTGGGGCCTTGGCTTCCCTGGATTGAAGGAGGTCCAAACCCCAGCCCTTCCCCCTGGATGGTCCAACAGGGCTTGTATATGACCATCGGGGAGGCCCTGCCTCACCCAGCCCCTACCTGCACAAGCAGGCCTTGCTTTGCCAGGATGTGGTATGGCCTAGGAGGCAGAAGCCATCCAGGCCTCCAGATGAGAAGGAAGAGCACACAGTCAGATGCTATTTTAAAAGGTAGCTGAAACACAGGGGTGGGATTCCAGCTTTTTACTCTAAGTTCTATATTTAGATACAGAGGGGTAAATACAGCTCAGCAGCCTCCTGTTTGCAGAGACCCCTGGGCACTGAACAGAGGAGCCCGTGTTTGCAAAAACTGCTTTCCCTCCACTCAAACTTGAACATAAACAAATGTATTTTGTTCCAAGAGTGAAGAAAAAAGTCTTAAATCCTCCCCAAATGCCTCGGCAGCCAGGCTCGGGCACCACATTTAGGGGATGTGGGAGATTTCACATCTGAACTAGGCATCTCCACCCCTGAGAAGGGTGCGGGAAGTGTGGCTCAGCCACTTGACAGCTGGGGAAATTAAGGCCCAGCCAGGGGAGAGACCTTCCCACCAAATCCCCCTGGGACACCCGCTGCCCTGTGCTGGATTGTGTCCCCCTCAATTCACTCCCACCTGTTCCCTCAGAACGTGATCTTATTTGGAAACAGGGTCTTCAAAGATGTAATTAAGATCTCACAATGAAATCCTCCCGGATTATCTGGGTGGGCCCCAAATCCCATGACAATGTCCCAATAAGAGAGGAGAGAGACAGACGTGAAGGAATGAAGCAGCCACATGGCCCAGGAACACCTGGGGTCACCAGAAGGTGGAAGGGGCAAGGAACAAGCCTCCCCGCCAGCCTCAAGAGGGAGCATGGCCCTCCCCACATCTTGATTTCAGACTTCTGGTCTCCAAACTGTAATACATTTCTGTTGTTTTATGCTAACCAGTTTGTGAGACTTTGTTGTGGCAGCTCCAGCCCTATCTGGGTACATCTGAGGAGTGAAGGGCCCAGAGTCCAGACAAGGCCTAAGGCAGACGTGTGTGGAGCCCAAAGTGGCCTGGTCTCTGGGAAGCTGCCCACTGCTAAGTGCACCAAGGTGGGTCTCCCAGCCCAGGCTGGGCAGGGGCTGCCTCACCCCCCTACATGAGGGAAGACAACTGCTCAGGGTGCAGTTGCAATTTGGCAAACCAGCTTAAAAGCCCCCATTGGGCTGCCCTGTCTTGCATTTCTCAAATTCTGTTTGTCCACAAAGCGCCAGGAACATAGCCCATAACTCAAGCCACAGGGGCTGCTCCCCCCAGACAGCTGCAGGGGCAGCTGAATGGGAGCTGTTTGCCCCAGGGTGGAGGGGGCCCGGGGCGGCCAGGGGCGCGGGGCCCGGTGGGAACAATGGCCAGGCTAGGGCACACGGTGGCCGAGGCGCAGGCTGCAGCTGACGGCGCGGGCCAGGACACCGGTGCCAAGCTGGGCACAAAGGGGCCGTGTTCCCGGCCAGCGGGCGGATGTTTGCACAGGTGTGGGAGTGGGAGCGCCACTCTGCCGCGGGCTTGGGGGGGTGGGTGGGGAGTAGCCTCTGCTGCCCACAGCTCCAGTGGGCAGCCAGGAAGGCTTGTGGGCGGCACCAAGCCTGGGCACTGCTCATCAGCCATGTCTCAGGCCATCACCCTCTCCCCACCCTCCTGCAATTCTCCTGGACCTGGGCAGTCGGTGCCCCACGCAGGCCCTGCCCTGTCCCTGCTTCCTGTCTAGGGCTGAACCCTCCTGCCCAGGCCTACTCAGGCCTGTCACTGTGGGCCTTCAGAGAGATGGGCCCCCAGGAGGGCAGACAGAGGCCGAAACTGAGGCCTGCCCCAACCTGGGAGCTGTGTCAGCACATCCATGCTTTCTCTGAGCAGTCTGGCAAGTTAGAAACTTCCAGAAAACATGCTGCCTTGACCAGTATCAGGCATGTCCACCAGGTACCTGGCCTCTCAGGGGACACAAGAAACACAGGGGCATGCCTGCTCAGAGAGCTACAGATAGCTTCTCACCCCACCTGACGCGCTTAGACTAGCTCCCTTCTGTGGAGGGTGGGGACCCAGAGCCAGGAGGCCTTTCCTCAATGGAGGGAGGAAGCCTCAGGGACAGAGGGGCTGGGACCTGACACAGCTGCCCTCCTCTAGCCCTCGGGCCCTGTGCGGTCCCCCAACACACGTGGGCAGTATCTTACTTCTTTCCCCATCCTGGTTGCTGCCACCTCCATCTTCCCCAGAGGCCTTAGCAGACTGAGGGGACTCAAGGTGGGCTTGTGGGGGCAGAGCAGGGGCAACCTAGTCCCTGCCTGAGAACAAGCCAGCAGCCTTCGGTCAGTCCTCAGCTCCCTACCCCCCACCCGGCCTGCCTGGCCAGGGCGGCCCACCTGCCCCTGAAGCTGAGGGGCTGGGCGTGGCCAGCACTCCACACTCTAGTCTTAAACCAGCTGCTCCTCCCCAGGTGCTGTATGCTCCCATGTGCATAAAAACTGTTTTTTTTCTGGAGGATTTGAAGGCTGTGTGGGCAGTGACCAACTTCTGCAGGGACACTGGCAGCCCAGGCTTCCCCTAGAAACACGGAGGCCACATTCTCTGAGCTACAAGAAATTGCTCCTAGGCCCATGCACCCATGGCACAGGACTCGGGGGTGGGTCCTGTTCCCTTCGGCTGCATCCCTGTTGCAAGATCTGCCTGGCCCAGTTGCCAGCCTGGCTTCCTGCAGGATGCCCACCTACCCAGTCAGCTCCCTGTACAGTCAGCTCATATTGGGCCTCTTGGGCTCAAGTGTGGGATTGTCAGGCACCCCTGCCCAGGTGCCTGGGCATAGGCTATACCTGTGCTGCTGCCCGGGACCGGCTACAGAGCTCCCAGGCCCTGTATCCAGCACAAATGTGAACTCTTGCCCTCTCTGGGGCTTTCCCACCCATCATGGTCTCCCACTCCTGGAGCACAGGGATGTGCACAGGGCCGGGGCAGACCCTGGGACACTCAGGGCATCACCTCCTTACACCTGAGCCACCCAGCTGAGGACCCAGTCCAGTGGGACAGGAGGTGTGGCTGCCTGGGAGCTAAGCCCCCACAGCATCCTATGGGACTTTCCTTACAAAACAGAAGTTCAAAGAAGAAAGTATTAGGAATCAGGAGGCACCTTGGAGCTCGGTGCAGCACAGGGCCTGGGTCCCAGGTGCAGCTTCAGTAACAGACATGTTACTGAAGGCAAAGGGAGTGAGTGTCCAGGCAGGAGCCCTCCAAGGTGGTGTCAAATCTCCAGCAACCCATGCCCCCAGCACCCTGCTCTTGTCCGCCCAGACCCTATGGCCTCAACCCAGGACCCCTGCCCACCAGATCCCAACTTACCACCCCCCACCACAGCGCATCCGCGTAGCTGCCGAACTCAACGCGGCCCGACTCGTTCACTGCGTCCTTCTCAGCCAGGTACACGAAATATGAGGAGAAGATGAGGCCCAAGAAGCCGATGTACAAGGTGGTCACCAGTTCCTAGGCCGGCAAGTGGACACCGTGTCAGCGCCAGGTTTCTGCACACACGTCACACCAACGCCATAGGCCATGAGGGAGCAGCCTCGGTCAAGTTGCGACACGTTCCAGATAACCGTCAGCTCGAGTGTGTTTCATGTGTGGACATCAGACTTCAAAATAACCCATTTCCCTCAACTCTCCAAGATGATCAGGATTGGGCCCCACCTGGGGCATGAGGCTCGGCCCTGCAACTGCCCCGTTCTCTTCCCCAAATGGGACAGAACACAGATTTGACGGGGACCAGAAGACCCTCAGTAAGGTAAGGGCTCCCTGCCCCCTACAGCCTATACCCGTCTTGGTCCCAGGAAAGGGCACAAGTGCCTGGCCTGTACTGAGTTTTCCTTGATGTGCCTGTTCTTGAATTTCTGAGCCTCTTCGACATTGATTTTTACCTCTTATGTTTCTGTCTTTTCATTTGCCCCATAGTTATTTGTCCCAAGCTCACAAGGAGGTGGGCATCTTATCAGCTTGGCAGGCCCAGGATGCTGGCCTGGGGCTGTGGAGGGCAGCATCCCACCTGGACTCGGGCTGGGATCCCAAACCCTGTGATGTGCCCAGGTGCCCGGGCACCTGCTCCTCATAGCAGGGCAGAGCCAGACCCTGAGCCTGTCCCAAGCCACCCCAGGGTGGCCAGGCTGCCCTGTCCCCCCCAACACCACACACCTGGCGGTGGATGAAGACCACAGAGCCCAGGAGCCTCCAAGTCCCTCCCTGGCGGTCGACATGCAGCATCCGCAGGATCTGGAGGAAGCGGATGCCCCTGGGAGGGGACGTGCAGGTGAGAGGTGCTCGCTTCACATACACCCCGTTGGGACTGTTGTGCTCCATACCTGCCCTCTAGACTCAACCCTGCTCGGACACCCTGGAGTCCCCTTCTTGGCACAGTTCCTCAGTGTACCATGGCCTTGGGGCTGGAGATGCCTACACATCTCCAAATTCCTTTGGTCTCTAGACTACCTTTTGGGGAGGCCTGGGGTCACCAGAGGTGCAGCCTGTGCACTACCCAGGTCTCAAAACTCAGGAAGTGCTGGTGCAGGGCCTGGCATGGAGGGCCACCTGTGGTGTCCTGGGCCTTGAGCCCGGCCTGCCCCAGCACATCACTCCATGTGATGCTTGCCTTCCACCCAGGAAGCATATCAGAGCCAGGCGGATGGGGTGTGAGGCCACCCACAGCTCTGGAGAGGGGTGCTGGTGGGGGTCAGCACCCTCCAGCCCCATGGCACAGGCAGCAGGTAGGGAGAGCTCGCAGTACAGACGCACCTGATAGCTGACGTGGCAAACACCTGCCCTTTGGAGCCCACGCAGAGGACCACCATAGAGGCCACAACCACGATGAGGTCTGCAGGGCACAGGGGAGGGAGCAGCTTGTCATAACCATCCCCAGACACTCATTCTGCCTCTGAAGAAGGGGCTTGCAGGTCAGTACACCATAGATGGGGAGGCTGACAGCACCTGAGAGAGACCACCCTCTGTCCTGGCCACACATGGAGCCCCTACCCTCACCCCAGCTCAGGCCAGGCCTCATGCTTAGTGCTGCAAGGGGTCAGAGAACAAAGCCTTGGGTACATGCCATCAAAACATGCCAAGTGAAGGGGATCCCAGGAAGCAGTAGGGGAACACCCCCACCCCATGAGTAGCGTCTCTGTGCAGAAGTGGACCAGGGTTGCAGCTGGCTCTGAGCTGGGACTTGGGTGGTCTCCCCCAATGGTCCAGGGTCCTGCCCCATCACAGGCAGGCAGGGTAGCAAGGGCCTCTCCGTCTTCCAGAGGGGGCCTCAGGTGGTTGTGACATGGGGTCCTTCCTGGCCTGCAAACCCAGAATGAGCCTCTGTGAGGCACAACTCACCAATGATGGAGATGGGCTTCCGGGCAAAGCGCAGCCTTCCCCAGATGCCAACGTACTTGCTGCGACAGCCTGCTGACCAGAGGCGGACCACGTACTCCGTCCCAAAGAACACCACCAGGATGATCTCCTGCAGGGAAGAGGGTTGAGCTTGCTCCGGGCAGGGCTTGGCCTCACGTAGCGTCAGACCCCACAACTGCCAGACGCCAGGAGCCTCTGCTGAAGGATACCCCAAGAATTGAAGGCCTAGGGCTCAGTCTGCTGGGGATAGTGGTGCGTACATGCAGTGCCCACCTGGAAAGACCAGTGGCCCATGACCAGGTCCACAGGCAGTGGACACCAGGTAGGACCTGCTTCTCTTCAGACCAGCCTGTCTGGACCAGAGGCACTGTGCCACAGTGCCATGACCTAGCCACAGTACACCCTGGGGCCCATGTCCTCTAGCCAAAGCTAATGTAAACCACTGAACCCCCAGAGCTAAATCCCGGCATCCCAATCCGTCCTCATGGGACTGGACCCCTTCCACGTCATACTTCAGAGAGCCACCACATCCCCAGAACATGGCTGTCTACCAGCATGCGGCCTTCTCTGGGGCCCGGGTGCAGCAGCCCTCTGGGGTGGGGGTTCAGCAGGAGGAAGAGGAAATAAGCTCTCTTGGGGACCCCTCCCCATGGCCCAGGTCCCCACGTGTGGTGTGAACTCGGGGATCTCAAGGGAACAGGAGTGTGGTGAGCTGGAGTGTCAAGGGCCAGCACCTGAATCATGACAGATAGATGGACAGATGGATGGACAGACAGACAATAGGTGGGTTGGGGGGAACCAGACGAACACCAAGCGTGCTGCTGTAGCTATCCCAGACAGCCAGCAGCCGGCAGCCAGGATGGCTCCCCGAGGCTGTATCCATGACACTGTGAGCCCCACAGCTTCCTGTCACCTTCACCATAGGCCCAGACAGAGGCTGGAGACAAGTGACCACCCAAGGCCTTGAGGTAGCAGGGAGAGCCCTAGTGTCCCACCTCAAGGTGGGTCCTTTGTGTCAGCAGCATCTGGAGGTAAAGCAGTGGCCAGGCCTGCTGCTGGGTGGCCAAAAACCACTGTAACAAGACCTCCGGGCACCCAGGGAGGAGCACCTCACCAGCCCCATCCCTGAGTGCCCCCAGGTATAGATTGGGAACCTGAGCCTCGGTGTCCTCAGCTATAGAATGTAGATGGAAACAGTCCCATCTTGGTGGGCCAAGGTGAGGCTTTAGGGCCAAGATAAGTATTTAACGTGACAGCCAAGAGTGTGGGAGCCCCCTCTTAGGTGGTGGCACCTGTCCAGCCCTTGCATGCAGAGGCACTCAGGGAAGGTGTAGGGTTAGAAGGCACAAAGCTTGCCACCTCTCAGGCAGGTTCCATCCAACTGCCCTCCTGTGGGAGCCCAGCCTGGGGGGAACTTCTCTGATGGGGTGTCAGTGGCTGGTCTAGCCCCTAGCAGGGAGTCCACCACCGTGGGGTGGCTGGACACTGCCATCACTGGCTCCCAAGTGTTACTGATGAAGTCATATTTACACCAGCCAGCATGTGTCTGGGGCATAGCCCCCGGGTGAGAGGAGTTCAACACTCCCCCTTCACAAAGTGTTTTCAGGTTATAACATTGACTCTCTGGGCCTGGGGGTGTCATGATTGGGGGCGCATGGGAGACAGCTATGGACTCACTAACACCACAGACTCTGCGACCTCATCAGGGGTTTATGGTCCCATTTCTGTCTGGCTCCTGCAATAGGGCTCTTGGCTAGGAGTACCTGAGCCTCCCAAGGCAGGGGCCACAGTGGTCTCGCCCTCCTCCCCATCCCAGGCCCCCACCCCAGCACAGCACCCGCCCTGGTCAGTGCTCAGCATGGATTTGCTGAATGAAGGGATAAGCAAGTGAGTGGCTATTCAAGGAGCCTCCAGCTCTCTGACAGCAGCAATTTTGTCTTGTTTTTTTGACGTCCTGAGGTCACACAATGCCTGCCTTTGGCCATAATGGAACGTGCTGCTGAACACAGCACTCCAAGTCCCCAAGGCTGACAGGGTATCTGTGACTACATAGCGGATGGCTCCTCCGACCTCTGGTGGCCTCGATGGGAGCTGTCCCTGGAGGCTCTGCCAGCTCTGTGACCCACACAGCCCTGAACAACCGATCATTGAACAGGCTGGGTCTTATTTGGACTTTTAAAAATTGCTTAAACACCTTCTGCAAGCCACATCCTAAGCAGATGTGAAGGGCTAGGTATGTCGTAGAGCTTCAAATAGTAACAATTAGGGGTTGCTTCTGATGGCTGCAGACACCCCCTCCTCAAATTACCCAGCTTGACACTTGGGGAGAGCCTGCTTGGAGCCACAGCCCCTCTGGAGGGCGGAGGGGTAGCAATAATTCAGAACACTAAACCTCAAATCCTGTGTGACGTGAGGATGGAGCTCGAGGCCCAGCTGCACAGGGAGCCTGACTGCAACGCTGGGAAGGGGCCCAGTTAATTAGTGCGGCGCTGCCGGCAGGCCAGGAAAGGGCAGAGGAGAACAGCCATTTCACCATCTCCAGGCCGGAGACAGCGGGATTGAATGTTTGCTCAGAGATAAAATTATCTCCACCATGATTGGCCTCAAAAGCTCTCTGGAGCTGGGAGGGCACCCAGGCCAAGGCCACAGCAGGACCCCAGGGCTCATGCTCAGGCAGGGTGGGAAACGAGGACACCAATTCAAGGGAAAACACCCCATGGCCAGCTACATCTCACAGAACGGCAGGGCTACCTCCCCATGGCTCTGGGTTAGAGGAGGTCCAGGCTGGGGTGGCCACCCTCCTAGCCCCAGGCCCCTCTGCCTTTGCAGACTTGGCCCTCGCATAATTGAACTAAAGTGGCCTCAAGCTCCTCCCCAGAGTTCCCCCACATCGGCCTCTTCCTGTGTGCCTTCCCTGCTCAAGCAACTGTCACGGTCCACACTGCAGGGTTAGGTCTGGGACTGCCATTCAATGCCTCCTTCTCAGGGCCTTGAAGACCAGTCCCCCAAGAGCTCCCACTGGGCCCAGGTTCCCCCTCGCCCTGGGGGCTCCCCTGTCCACCTCCCACCTCCAGTCCCCCTTCCCTTCTCAGGCTAGCTTCCACACCCTCACCCCTTCCCCGAGCCAAACCAGGAATGCTGCCTGGCTCCCCCACTGCTAACAGAGCCAGCCCCAGACCCTGACCGAGACACAGTCAGCAACATCCAGCCCCCGAAGGGCCCCTCAGCAAGACCCACGTGATACCTGCAAGGCCTGAGGCCAAGGACCCATACCCCAGACATTGATGGACTGTGGTCCTGAGATCTGACCCGCAGATGTGAGGAAGGCTGTCCTTGGGCAAAGGAACTGAGATCTCCAGTGAGACCACAGCAGACCAAAGGGACAATGAGGACCCTTCTGCCCCAGTTGCTGTCCTTCGAAACAAAGCAAGGCCACCTCCTGGCTGCAGGTGGCATCATGGACAAGGGGGCCTCTGAGCTGGGCTGGGGCCCAGACCCAAGCAGCCTCTGGCAACGCTGTAATGTGGGGCCCATGACTGCCACCCCCACTCTGCAGAGGAGCAGTCGGACTATAGACCCAAGTCCCATGGCTTGGGGTAGGGGAGGGCTGGGTGTCCACTGTGGAGGCTGACCACTCATGAACAAGAATAACCTGGGGGGCCCTGGGGACAGTAGGGTTCTAAAAGCAGCCTGCTAGGGTGGGAATCATGTGTGCTGGCTAAAGGCAAGTCCTTGGGGCCAAGAGGGAAGGAGAGGCCTGGGCTATGGAGTCCTGAGCACCACTGGCCACCCTGGTGGTCACTTGGTGGACAATCAGGATGTTCAGAGTCGGGTCTGGCCTGGAGGGTGTTGGCAGGGGCAGCCGTGTGAGTATGAGATGGCCCCAAGGAGGACACAGGCACAAGAGGATCCTCCTTCTTCCAGACTCAGTAAGGAGCCAGAGAGGAGGATGTCCAGTGTTCAGCGGGATAGCCAAATGCCTCTGGGTCTGCCCCTCCCGAGGCACCTTCACAGAAATGACAGAAAAGGTGCAGACAAAGGGAACAAATACCACGTGGCCCTGGTCTGCAGCTTCTCCTCCACAGGGTACCCACACGTGGGACCATGCATTTTTCTAACAAGGCCTGAAATCCCAAACAAGCCTGGGGTCTCATCCTCTGCCCCTACGCTGGTTGTCCTAGTCCCTGGGCCCAGGTCCATTCTGCCACAAGCGTGAATCCCAGTCAAAGTTGGGCTCTTCTCCTTGTATACTGATAGCTGTTAGGGGTTGGCTTTCAGTGGTGTTACCTGTGCAATTTAAAGTTATTTAATAAAACAAGTTTCTAACAACCCAAGTTTTAAAAACGGGCAAAGGACTTAAATAAATGTTTCGCTAAAGAAGATACACAAATAGCCAACAAGCATAGGAGCGATGCTGGACGTTACTAATCAACAGAAAAAGCAAACCAAGGCCTCAGCGAGACAGCAACACCCCACCATGAGGACGGCCACTCAAAACAAATAAATCACATGTGCTCTTGAGGACTGGATGGAACTGGAGCCCTTGCGCCCTGTTGGCAAGGATGCGGGATGGTGCAGCCACTGGGAAACTGATATGGTAGTGCCTCAAAACGCTAAAGGTGGAACTGCCTCTGAACTGTGCTATGAACTAAAGCTGCCCTAAAAACAGTTGATCAAAAAATACTCCAGAACAAAAAGAGAATTACAGTATGACCCAGAAATTCCATTCCGGGTTCATACCCTGAAGAACTGAAAGCAGGAACTCAAAGAGCCATCCGCCCCCCCTCGTCCATAGCAGGGTCACTCACCACAGCCACAGGTGGAAGCAACCCAGGTGTCCACTGATGGGGAGATGGATGAACCGAGTGTGCTCTGACTGCACAGAGGGGCATCACTCACGCAGAGGAATGAGGCCCTGACACATGCCACACGGATGAACCTTGAGGACGTCAGGCAGAGCGATAAGCCCAATACAGAAGGACAAACTGTGTGATCCCACTTTGCAGAGGTCCCCAGGGTCATCACGCCCACAGAAATGGGGAGTGGGCAGGGGTGCTGGGGACTGCAGAGGGGGAGCTGGGGGTCCCCAGGGTCATCACACCCACAGAGACAGGGAGTGGGTGGAGGTGCCAGAGACTGCAGACGGGGAGCTGGGGGTCCCCAGGGTCATCACGCCCACAGAGACAGGGAGTGGGTGGGGGTGCCAGGGACTTCAGAGGGGGAGCTGCGGGTCCCCAGGGTCATCACGCCCACCGAGACAGGGAGGGGAGTGGGCGGGGGTGCCAGGGACTGCGGAGGGAGAGCTAGGGGTCCCCAGGGTCATCACGCCCACAGAGACAAGGAGTGGGCGGGGGTGCCAGGGACTGTGGAGGGGGAGCTGGGGTTTGGCGGGTACAGACCTTCAGTTCAGAAAGACAAGAAAGCTCTGGAGCTGGATGGTGGTGACGGTTGAGTAGAGTGTATTTAATGCCACTGAACTGTTCTTTTAAAAAGAGTTAAGATGGCAAATCTTGTGTATATTTTACCATAATTTAAAACAGATCAAAAGTGGTTGCCAGGGACTGGGACAGGGCAGATATGAGAGGGGTGAGTGCTAATAGGTACACCGTCCCCTTCTAGGGTGACAAAAGACTTCTAGAACTAGATAGAGGTGGTGGCTGCACAACCCTGTACATGTACTAAATGTGACTTCAAGATGGCTGAAATGGTGAATTTTATGTTATGTGTTTTACAATGATAAAACTAGTGCCTTGTGAGGCCCTACCTCCTGGCCCATGCTCACCTGGGCTACCCCTGGTCAAGTCTCCTCAAAGGACCCTGTGGGCCTTCAGGGCCACAGGAGCTGTCCTGGAGCCTTTAGTTTGTAATCTCTGCAGACTACTGTTAGTTCAGCATTAAATGAAAGGACCGAGCACCAGTGATCTGTCAACTGCAAATGGCTGGCGGACCTATGAGTCTCCTTGAGACAGAGACAAGGAAATAAACTCCAGGCCATTCAAAGGCCCCCACCACAGCGGTGAGAGTAAGGACCTGAAGGGTCGGACCCCAACAGGAACACAGTAGGGCAGTCTCTCTGTCCCTGGCAGCTTCAATATTGATACAGAAACCGGTCCCTTGGCAGAGTCGAGGACCCTCCACCTCAACGCAAAGGAAGGCCGTGTATGAGGCAGAAGGCAAAGAAAACTCTCACGGTCACAGAGGGAGCAGCTGTCACGTGCACAGGCACGCCAGCTCCATGCTTGTTTTCCATGTTTTGGGGGTGACAGCAGTACAAATAACAGATCTGCCCGAATCCAAAGGGCCAAGAGCTTAGCAAAGAGGTGCTTATCTGGGGTTTGATCCGACTTTGAGTGCACAGAGCAGGAAAGGTCGGGGGCATCAGCTCAAACATTTCGTAACCGGCTGTGGAGCCATCGCTCACCGAGAAGGATGAAGGTCGGTGTGGCGGTCTTATCTATTGTTTTTTTTTTTTTAATCAGCGGGCAGATCCGCATCATTGGGGAGATTTTCTGAGGCTCAATGTGTTTTGAAATCCTGTGCTGCCGGCACAGCATGATTTAGAGGCGCTAAGAAGGTCCCTCCTGCTTGCCGCCAAATGCTCCCTCGGGCAGACAGCAGGGCTATAGGGAGTCGCCAGCTCAGAGCAGCCCCACATCCTGCCCTTCAGCATGAAAGAAGTTTTTTTTTTTGCTAAACAATAAAGGAAGCTTCACAGACCCTTATCATGATTACTTTAATGTCTCTGATGTTACTGTTCTTTTTTTTAAATGAAAAATTAATTTTAAAGAGGTCTGGAAGATTAACTCCTGAGACTCCTAAGGTCTGAGTGCTGAACTTGGTGGTGGGCCCTCAGGGCCTGTGGACACAGCACCTGGAACCCATTTGCCCCCTAAAGGTGTCCGGGACCAGTAGAGTTCTTGTTCTAGGTGGAGATCCTGGGGTGGGGGTGGATGTGGGGCCAGAGTAAGACACCAGCCATGCAGGGGTGCTGCGGGGAGCCAGGGGTCAGGGTCTAGCCCTCTCACACCGCTGGAACACCCTGGGGCTAGGGCTGCTTGGAGCCAGGTGGTGCCTTGGTTTGGGGGGGGTCCCCACAGCACAGGACCCGGCTGGAGGGCTCTGGGGCCAGCTGTTCCAACTCCACGCAGGCCCCGTAAGTCACAGAGCGCGCCAGCCTCGCGTTCCCAGGAGGGTCAGCTGGCCGGAGGGCATGGCGCAGGCACGCATGCGGCTCAAAGGCCCTTTGTTCTGGGGCCTGCCTGTGGCCAGCTGCTCCCGGCCTCCAGCCTGTGCTGAGAGCTCGTGGGCCCCCCAGTGACGTGTTGGGCACAGCTGGAGCCCTCAGTCCACACTTGCTGCCCACCCTAGGGAGCAGCAGCCCCCTATCCGGCCCCAAAAGCCTGGCCTATGGCAGGCACCGTGGTGCAGCCAGACATGCCCAGGTGACACGTGTGGGCTGCCTGGCTGGGAGGAGGAGGGGCAGCTGCCTGGCACAGGAATTCCTGCCAAAGCAGTGACCACTGTTCTACCATGAGCCCCCTTAGTGCGGGGCACCCCATCCAAGCCTGCCCACTAGCTCAGCGCCGGCTCCCTCTGCTCCACCGCAGCCCCTTGGGGCCCTTGAACACACAGCCTGCAACCTTGAGCAAGTCTTCCATGTCCTGCCCCAGGTCCTGGCCACAGCAGTGACCCAGAGTAGACCTATTCCCCTGGAGGGCAGGGCACCCAGGCCTCTCATGCTGCAGGCCCCACCGCCCTAGTCCTGGCGGGGACGGAGGAACAAACCAGGCCCCAGAGCCCCCCACACACACACATTGGTGAGAAAAAGGGTCAACATAAGGGGACATGCCCAGGGCGGGTGCCAACACTGGCAGGGATCTGGAGGAGCAGCTCAATGCTCTGTGCCTCGACATCCCCATCTGTGAAGTCAGGGCAGAACCCACCACCTGGGGCTGTGTGGAGCGAGGAACAAGAAGAGTCTACCCAGAAATGCTGGCGGAAAGTTCTAGAGGGAAGGCTGGTGTTTAGTGCTGGGAGGGCCCTTGAGTTTGCGTGTTGTGGGGAGACAGCCCCCTACCCTGTGCACTGAGGAGCCGTGAAGACCCAGTGTCCTGTCCCATCACTCCAGCCGCTGTTCCTGCCTGAGAGCTCTCTGCAGCCTCTCCCCACATGGTGACACCCTCACACCGCACAACCACCCCTCGCCCAGGACCCCTGCTCTCTGCCACGGCTCTGTCTCTCCCAGTGCTCCCAGGAGACAGGGGTCTGCCATCTCCACCTTGGGAGCCCAGCACTGCAGCTAGCACACCCCTATGCTGGGACTCCTGCAACTGGCTGAGGAACTCCACGCAGGGACAGACACCTTCCTCCCAGGCCCCTGGCTCCTGCCTTGTGGGTGCTGTGCTGTAGAAGCCTCGGGGACCCAGACAGAGGGCTATGTGTGGGATGCTGCCCTCCCACTAGGGCAGCTCTGCAGCTCCTAGTCTGGGTCCCCACAAGATGACCCAACAGGAAGCAACCTCCCCCTTATACCCCATGGGAGCCATGTGATTGGTGAAACAGGGTGGCAGAAGCCTGTGCCTGAAAGAGGGGCAGTGGAGCCCCAACAACCAGCCTTCTCATGGAGCACACCCCCCATGCAGCTGGCCAGTCTCTGACCGTCAGAGCCACAGATCAGCCATCTGCTATGTGCTTGTCCCTACTTGTTAGAGTGGTCGTGATTTTGAGGTGACGTTTGAAGGCATGGAGGCTCTTTCCCCTGAGAACTAGTCCCACCTACCAGCTGTCTGAGTGGCCATTCTCCCCAACAAGCAGGAGAGGCCATGAGGCTTGCCTGGTCGTCATGGGGATGGGTGTTCCCATCCACTAGGCAGCCGTGCCTGCAAGTGGGCGACAGCTGTTGTCTGGTCCCCCACCCCGGATACCACCTAACAGGTGGCACAAGGCCTTGTGTCCACCATGGGCTGTCTGGGGAGACCTCTGTGAGGCTAAAACCAAGATGGCCAAGATGGCTGGCCATTCTCCTGCTCCATGCTCCACATCAAAGCAACTACCTGAGCATGCCTGCGTCCGCAGACTCCCCTGGAAGCTCCACCCCAGCAGGGCCTTGAATGTCCTAGCTCAAGGGCAGATAGCATCCTCTACAACAGTGGTTCTCAACCTTCCTAATGCCGCGACCCTTTAGTACAGTTCCTCATGTTGTGGTGACCCCCAACCATAAAATTATTTTCGTTGCTACTTCATAACTGTAATTTTGCTACTGTTATAAATCGTAATGTAAATATCTGACATGCAGGATGGTCTTAGGCAACCCCTGTGAAAGGGTTGTTTGACTCCCAGAGGGGTCGCGACCCACAGGTTGAGAACCTCTGCTCTACAGGCTGCCTGGGAGGGGCCTCCACAGATGCCTAAAGGCATTTCAAAGAGTGATACCCAAGGGACATTGAGCAAATCCTCTCTGTGGGTTCAGGCAACCCTGACCTCCAGCCCCGCCTCCTTCCTGGTCTACAGTTCTGGGGGCAATTGCAAGCCCCTAATGTCAGCTGCTCACGCACTTCAGGGGCCCAGACAGAAGGCAGCACGGGAGCTGCCCGGTGTGTGACGGGGGGGAGCTTCTCAGGGGCAATGAGGCATAAGACCAAGACCAGGGACTTGGACAACACCTGTGGGCCCAGCACAAACTTGGGTCCAATATCACTGGGACCAGACCTTTACCAAAGTCTCCAGCTTCCAGGCCTTAGCCCTGCATAAGGGCTGCCCGCCCATGGTGGGGAGGATAGCTGGGCTCCTAGGTAATGCTCACTGCATGTGTGCCCTGGTGCCTCACCAAGGCAGGGTAGAATTACATGCATTGCAGGTGGTTAAAAAGGTGTCTCCAGCCCTGGGATCCAGCTTGCTTCACGAGATGGCAAACTGGAGAGGTGGGGGTAACCTGCACACTGCCCTCTCCCTCCCCACAGGGTGTTCTTGTGGTAGGGAAGTCCATGGGTCAGCCACGTAATCCCTGAGTTCATGAGCAGATTCTGAAGAAACAAAAATTACTTGACATCCCCACTTTACCTCGAGACCCCCAGGGCACTGAATTGACCCATCACCCAGCAAGAGGTGGTACTCAATGAACATGCGTGCATGCATTCATTAACAAAATATGGAACGGACATGCTTTATGATTATTCTCGCTTAATGGATGAATTCAGAGCCATGTGGGGAGACATTTGTAAACACAAAGAAAGCATCAGCAGGGAATGTGGGCAATGGCATGAAAATTGCAAAAGGAAAGCATCTACAGTCAGTGTGGGGGGCTGGGACAGAAAGTGCCTACTATGCAGAGGGTTTCCTTGTAACCCTAAGCACCTCATATCTACTATCCCCTACCATGCAGGGGGTTTCCCCATGACCCTTGACCCTCTGTGTGGTCCCACATCCATCTAATAGTTTTTGCTAAGTTGTTTGATGCTTATAGCTTTATAATCAGGTCTCCTCCAAAAATAGTGCCTTATATCATTCATTTATTCTTCTGGATTTTAGTGTTGATATTAATATTGTTTTTTCTCTTCCTCCCCCACCCCACCCCACCCCCGTTTTTTTTTTTTTTTTTGCAGTTTTTGGCGGGGCCTGGGTTTGAACCTGCCACCTCTGGCATATGGGGCCGGCGCCCTACTCCTTTGAGCCACAGGCGCCGCCACCCCCCCCTCCTTTTCGTTTGAAGTTTCTTGGCATCTCTTTGGCCATCACTTTATTTTTCTGCCGATTTACTTAATTCTATTGAACAATGTATTTGTTAAAAAAAATTAAAACACTTCTGATAGTCCTCTATCTTAAAGAAGAATTCAGGCCGTTTACATTTAGCGGAAAATTGAATACATTTGATTTGATCCTTTCCATCTCCATATTTGCTATTTTGCTCCTTTCTTCATTCTTCCTTTTCTTTATTAGTTGTTCAGTTGACCAACGTACCATCCCTTCTTACTTTATGGACTGCGGCGTTTCACTGCACTCTCTCATTCCACGAGTTCCTCAACTTCATAACCAAATCTGCTACTATTTGAAAACAGTTTCCACCAGAGTGTTTTCCCCAATGTTTCCTCCCCAGTAAGGTAAGAATTCCTATGTGACTTCATTTTATCTCTCTCTCTTCTTGACCATTGGTGGGTTTTGGGGTGAATAAAGCAATCTCCAGCATTGCCTTCCCAGTTTCCGGCAGCACTTGGCAAGCTTTTTATCAAAGGCCAAATAGCAAGTATTTTAGGCTCTGCAGGCCACGTGGTCCCTGCTGCAATGACTCAAGTCTGCTGCTACAGGACAAAAGCAGCCAAGGAGAAGACATTCACAAGCATGTGTGGCCACGTGCTAATAAAACTTTATTTATACAAACAAGCAGCTGGGCTTCTAGGCCATGGTTTGTAGACCCCTGGGTTAGTGTTTCCCTCTGCTGGGAAAGTGTTTCTATGGACTGAATTTTGCCCCTGCAGCTCCCAATACGCATGCTGAGATCCAACCTCCAGTACCTCAGTACTTTGATAGGAAACAGGGCTGATGCTGATGTAATTAGTTAAGATGAAGTAATAAGGATGACTGGCACCCTTATACGAAGGAGACATTTGGACATGACCAGCACACAGGGACAACACCATGTGATGATGAAGCCAGAGTTAGGGGCAAAATGAGCAACCCCAAAAATCACCAGCAAGCCACCAGCAGCTGGGGAGAGGCCTGAGACAGATTCTCCCTCCCAGCCTTGGCAAGCACCCACCCTGCTGACCCCTGGGCCGCAGACTTCCAGACGGCAGGAGCCAGTAGGCACCTACAAGCTCCAAGCTGCCACCAAGGCCAGACCAGATGGCTGAACAAGGGTCCCTGGGAAGGTGCAGGGCCCGCAGTGCCTGCCTTGTCCGCCGGTGTCCCCACCGGGCCCTCTCCGTCTTCACAGGGGTGTGTCAGCCTTTGTCCTTCCCACTTCACTAGAAAATCACACTCTGAAGGTGGCTCAACGTGGCGGCAGAAGCAGGGCCAGGGTAGGCAGAGGTGGATGTGGGGTTTCCCAGGCACTAAATAGTTAAGGTGGCAGGTGGGGGCTGCCTGGAGCATCTGGAATACCCCCAGCACCTCAGTGCTACCCCATGAATCATACCCAGGGCTGCAATTTGTGGTGGGGGAGTCGGTGCCCAGGCACACCCGCCGTAGACACTGAGCCACAGCCGGCAGTCAGCTTTACACATATTTAAAGCAAATCCCCCAGCTCCCCCAGGCAGACCAATTTCCGTCTCTAGTCCAGTTAAGTGGGGATTTGCTTTCAGCCCAGGACCCCACTGCTGATAGCTGTTAACCCCAAAGATGTTACACCCCTTGGTGGCCACCTTTGCTGGGCCCGGGATGGGAAAAGGGGAGGGTATTATTTTTATCTGCCAGGAGCCCAAGCTTCTAAAATGACTTATTCAAAAATTTCATCAAAACTAGAAGTTTAGCCAGCTAAAGGGACTCGGGGAAGGGCACCTCTTCTTCTGGTTTGGCTGGGGTGCTGAGTAGGGCCTGCTGGCTTTAGCTTTAGCTGAGGCCGAGGCCCTGGAGCTGACTGTGGCAGTGTGAGCCTCTGTGGCATGGGGACAGGAAGGGCTCCCCACCTCACGCTGTCCTGTGTGCCCGTGCCCACATGCAGGTGGCTGGCGCCTTGTGCACACGGCCATCGTTTGCCTGTTGATGGCCGGGTGCTGTGCTCTGGTTCCGCAAATCTAGAGATTTTAATGACAGGCAGTGAATTTAAACAGTTTTTTTTTTTTTTCCTTTCAGGAATGTTTTAAGGGATTGAGAGGAAATTGTGCACGGATTTTGCTGTTTTAAGAGCTAATATGTGAACAACTTCAGAAGGATGTATGTTGTTTTAGGGCTGAAGTTTACACAGTGAACAGGAGGGACAAAAGCGGGCTTGTCGTGGACCCAGAGGGCCCATCTTCTTGAATTTCACCCCTCTGAGAGGGGGCTGCCTTCCTGAGCAGTGATGCTGGAAGGAAACAGCAAAAGTCTGATCTCTGTCCCCTGCCCCTGCTGTGTCCTGTCCCAGAACCCCTTGGGGGGGTGGTGGTGCTCAGCTGGACAGCCAGCAGCAGATGAGACTGGGAAGGGGCTTGGGCAGCTCTTGGGTTCAGACCACCCACCCCAGGTCCTCCCTTGGGGCTCCCAGGAGGGTCTCCCACACAAGGCTACTTTTGGACATTTGCAAACCCGGCACTCCCCAAGCCAGTGATATCCCATCACTAGCTGGTCTGATTTTCAAATGTGGGCGTGGCTTCTGCTACTTGGGAACAAACACCTTCAAAGACATAAACTACCAAAACTTAGTCAAGAAGAAACAGACAACCAAATAGCCCCACAGCTATTGAATTTCTGATGAAAAACTTCCCTGCAAAGAAAACTCCAGACCCACGTGGCTTTACATGTTGTATCAAATCTTTAAGGAAGAAATAAGAGCCACACTACACAGATTCCTCCTAAAAACTGGAGCAGGAAATATTTCCCAATCATTCCCCAGTGCCAGCAGCATCGGATGCCAAAACCAGACATCACCAGCAAACACATTGAGAATCATGTCTCTCATGAGCACAGATGCAAATGTCTATACAAAATGTTAGTAAGCCAAGTCCAGCAATATATTTTTAAATGCATCATGACCAAGAGGGCTCTGTGTTGCATTTGCAGGGTTGTTTTACTATGTGGAAATTGATCAGGGTTATTCACATTAACAAACGAAGACAGAAAAGACACACAATTATCTCAACAGAGGCAAAAAAGGCACTTGAAAAACTAACAGCCCTTCTCAATATGAGCTCTGTTCTCTGCAGACCAGGAAGAGAAGCAACTCTCCACCGTAAGGAATGACATTCACGACAACGCCGCAGCTATCACTCAAAGACTGGACGCTGTTCCCTTCCACACTGGGAAAACAGCAGGGATGAAGACGCAAGTTTTTGAGATACACGAAAATCAAGAGATGTACAATACATGTAGACATAAACCAACGAAGCCCTCCCAGAAACACCAATAAGCTGAGCAAGTTGAAACTGGCACGAGTGAATCCGAAGGGCAGCTGTCGACTGCGTTCCTTGGAAGTGAAATAATGCACCATGACACAGTCTGTCTCAAAACTTTCGTAGTGACCCCCATGTGCTCTCCCCTCACTGTCCAGTGTGAGGATATATACCTAGAGGTCCTACCTGAGCAATGCATTGAGCCAAAAACAAAAAATCAAAAGCATATAGATTGAAAGGAAGAAAAGAAGAATGGCTTGATTTGGGACAACCTGTCTCCATGGAAAATCCTGCAGAACCCACGGAAGACAGAAATGAGCAAATGACTTTCTAGAACAAATAAATAAGGTTAACAACATCACAGAAAGCCTCATAATGCACCCCCCAAATGTATTTCTGTATCCTAGCAATAAACAATCCAAAACCAGGATGGAGAAAAGAATGTCATTTCAGCAGCTTGACAAAGTAACCAAGTAGTAATGTATCTAACAAAGTCCACGAATCTGTGCCCTGAAAACTATAGGATGCTGAGTGTGCCCATTTAGAAACACCTGAGTGGAACAAGCCCACGAGAGGTGAGAGAGCACAGTCCTGTTGAGATGTCATGTGTGACACCCAATTTCACCTAAAAGTTCCATGCCGTACCAATCAAAATACTAGCAGGATATTTCGGGTAGAAATTAACAAGCTGATGCTAAGATTTACATGGGAATGTGAAGGTCCTGGTAGAGCAACACACTTCTGAAAATGAACCAAATTGGAGGATTAACAGGACCTGATTTCAAGGCTTAGTATAAAAGTTGCAGTAATCAAGACAGTGCTTTACTGGCAGAACAGATTACAACAAAGTCCAGAAATCGGACCCCCACACACAGCCAACTGATTTTCATCAAAGGTGCCAAAGTAATTCTAGAAAAAGAAAGTCTCTGGGACAACTGGATAACCACATGCAAAAAGATTTAACCTCCATCCATACCTGTCACCATATATAAAGTTAAACTTGAAATGAATCACAGATCTAAACAAGAAATGTGAAACTATAAAACTTCTACAGAAAACAGGAAAAAAGCTTTGTAACCTTGGATTAGGCAAGTATTTCTCAGACAGAACACAAAAAAAACATGAAACCTACAGAAAAAAAACAAACCCTGATGAATTGGACATCATCAAAATTAAAAACTGCTGCTCTTTTGAAAGATACTATTAAGAAAATATGAAGACAGAGCCATAGGTTGGGAGAGAATATTTGCCAAGCCCAGATCTGATGAAGGGCTTACATCTAGAATATTGACACTACCCTTACAGCTCAAAAACCTGAAGACAACTCAACTATGCAGATCAGCAGAACACACAACAGGCGTTTTTACCAAAAGAGCTATGTGGATGTTAAATGCGTCCCAGACCAGGAGCCGCTATGGAGATGCAAATTCAAGTCCCCTCGCGACAGGGCTGTGACCAATTAGAATGGCTAAGACTTAAAAAGCCAACAGCACTCAGTGCTGGTGAGAACGCAGCTGCCATAGCGCTCACAGTGCTGATGCTCAGAGTGGAGAACGGGCCTCCCCTTCGCAAAGCAGTCTGGCAGCTTCTGAGACAGGGTACGCACATCCACAGCACGGCCCCGCAAGCCCACTCCGTGGGATTCACCCCAGAGAAATGAAGACACACGATTACTCAGAAACCTGCGTGCAATATTCATGGCAGTTTTAATCATAACAGCTGAAAACTGGAAACAGCTCAAGTGTCCATCAGCCTGTGAATGAATAAACAAACTGTGGTACATTTTATCCTTTCCAAATAAAAGGAAAGAAACTACTGAATACAGACCATGACATGGATGAACCTCAGATGAATTATGCTAAGTGATACAAGCCAGGCGCAGAGGCCACTGGCTGCGGGATTCCATTCACATGACGTTCTGGAAAAGGCAGCGCTATAGGGACGGGAACATGTCAGCGGTTACCAGGTGCGGGGAGGAGTTGGCTGCGAAGGGGCACAGAGGAACTTTCGGGGGTGACGGGAATGTCCTGGAGCTCAGTTTCAGGGGTGGTTACATGACTGTACGTATCTGCCAGAACTCATCAAACTGGACACCTACCGAAGAAGAGAAATTTTCTGTATACAATTTAAACCTCTAACCTAAATTTAAATTAAGAAATCAGAAAAGTTATAAGCCTAACCTAAGAAATGTATGAGTCAGTTGATAATTTTTGTTAAAGTTCATTTACGAAGAGAGATGGGCCAAATTAGACATGGTCTTGAGGTTAAAGAGAGAAAGAAACAATCTCGAGTCAAAACGTGGCATCCCACCCTCAGTATCCTACAGCCTGGTCCTCGGCTGGCTAGTGCTCCCACCCTTAGTACCCCACGGCCCGGTCCTCGGCTGGCCAGTGCTCCCACCCTCAGTACCCCACGGCCTGGTCCTCGGCTGGCCAGTGCTCCCACCCTCAGTACCCCACGGCCCGGTCCTCGGCTGGCCAGTGCTCCCACCCTCAGTATCCGACGGCCCGGTCCTCGTCTGGTCAGTGCTCCCACCCTCAGTACCCCACGGCCCGGTCCTCGGCTGGCTAGTGCTCCCACCCTCAGTATCCTACAGCCCGGTCCTCGGCTGGCTAGTGCTCCCACCCTCAGTATCCTACAGCCCGGTCCTCGGCTGGTCAGTGCTCCCACCCTCAGTACCCCACGGCCCGGTCCTCGGCTGGCCAGTGCTCCCACCCTCAGTACCCCACGGCCCGGTCCTCGGCTGGCCAGTGCTCCCACCCTCAGTATCCGACGGCCCGGTCCTCGTCTGGTCAGTGCTCCCACCCTCAGTACCCCACGGCCCGGTCCTCGGCTGGCTAGTGCTCCCACCCTCAGTACCCTGCAGCCCGGTCTCCGGCCGGCCAGCACTCAGCCTGGCCTCCCTCACATGCCCCCCACTGCCACTGTGGACCGCTGGTCCCTGCTGAGGGGACAGGGCCCTTCCTGGCGTGTCCATCTGGGTGTCGAGTACTGCATGGGGGCTGACCGTCCGTCCTCCCACCTCCCCGCTGCCACCTCCTCAGGGCAGCTCAGGCTACATCTGAGTTGTGCCCTCTCCTGGGCCAGGCAGAGACAGCCTGGAGACTGGCTGACATCCAGACACCACACTCAGGACCCCACTTGTTTGCATCCTCGTCCTGGGCTGAGCTCTGTGCCGCCCACCCTCCCTGTACAGCAGCGAGGGGGCTTTTCTCTCTGGTTCATAAGGCATCCACCTTCGGGTCATCTGGGCCCTTGTATTGCCCTGTGCCCAATCTCAGCACCCTGACCTTGGCAAGCACACTCCAGGCCCCTTGGCATGTTGGCCCCTGGCTCCTATGGACAGGCAGCTCCCTTTGGGCTGCTTTCCGGCACTCCCAGGGCCCCCCCCACATGGACTTGTTCAGGAAGGAATTTGGAGACTTCTGGGCTCTCTGCAATGCTCCAAGTGTGCTGGCTTCCTCCACCTTCCACCCACGTCATCTCATCTAACCCCAGAATGACCCGAGGAGGGGGTGTGAAAGCTGACGGCAAGGACGCGGATACCCCAGCACAGAAGAAACCCGGGGGCAGTGTCATGCTCTTCCTCTGCAAAGACCACCCCAACAGTGACCAGAAAGGCTGACTCCAGCTGGGACCAAACGCCAGTGAGTGCAAAGGGCCCCACGGGTGGGGCAGAGGGATGGCAGGGCAGAGGGACAGCTTCACTGAAGCGACATCCAAGGTCCAGCCTTACAGCAAATACCTGCTACCCCCTTGTGTGAGTCCTCCCTGGAGACACATGCAGAACAACGTCCACACCAGATCTCCTCAGTGGGACCAGGGCTCCCCCCAGGTCTGGAGGTTTGCTCAAGGGAGAGCCAGGCTCCCCTTCCTGCCACCCTGTGCAGCTCAACTTGGTGGCTGTGTCGTGGGCAGGAGTCCAGGGCCCCCAGTTGTGTAGCACAGAAAGGAAAGCCAGGGAGGGGCTGCCCTGTTCAGGGTCTCCCTGGGGAAGGAGGGCCACGTGCTGCGGCTCACATCCACTGCCTGCCAGGCGTCCCCACTTCAGGCCCCCAGAAGCCCAGGGGGCCCACCACTGGAAGGGCTGCAGCACACAGAACGCCTCTTGTTCCCATCCCAGGTGCTTGGGGAGAGGAAGCCCATCCTCTGGGCTGCGTGGAGCAGTTACTGGAAGTGCCTTGGCCATGAGCAGTCACACAACTCTCTACTAACAGGACCTCCCTGGGATCAGGACAGCGGCAACCTCACCTCTCTCACTCTCGCAGCTCCTGAGGGGACCTTTGGCAAAGGCCCCCACATCACCTGGGCTCCATCTCTTTCACAGGGAGACACTGAGCCATCAAACTGCCCCCAACACAGGCAAGGGTTGGAGGTGAGAGGCTGGCAAGGGCGGGAGAAGGGGGTGGCCCAATCCTGAATGCTGATGAAACCAGTAACAAAGCTTCCAAATATGTTGAACAAGAACTATGAGAACTGGAAGAATAAAGAGACAGATCCACAATTACAGCTGGAGATTCTGACATTGGTGTCTCAATAATTGACGGAACAATGATAGAATCAGTAAAGATACAACAAACTTGCTGGACAGTGTCACCGCATTAACATAACTGCCACGTCTGGGAAGGCTTCCAGAAGTGGCAAAAAACAAACCCTTTGTGAGTGCATAAGGGAATTATTTACCAAGATAAACCATGTTCTGGGCCTATCAAGTCTAAGTAAATTTTAGGAGAGTCAAATCATATGAAGTTTTTTCTAAGACTACAAATGAAGTAAAGTAGAAATTAGTAACAGAAAAGCATCTTTAATTTAAAATCCCCCAAATGTTTAGAATAGATCTCTAAATAACTTTTGCATAAAAAAAAGAAAGAAAGAAAAAGAAACGGAAAAAGAAATTAGAAAATATTTAGAATGGGATAAATAACTCAGAAAACAAAATCACCATATGTGAGGGGTGCAACTAAAGTGAGATTTAGAGAGAAATGTATACCATGAAGTCCCTATATTAGGAAGGAAAAAAAAATATTTCAAGGAGGAAAACCGAGGTTATTTACTAAAGAAACTAGAAAAATAGCAAATTAAAACTAGGCATAATAAAAAATAATCAAAATCAGAGCATAAATCAACCAAAAAGAAAAAAAAAAGCCAATGAAACAAAAAGCTGATTGTTTCAGATCAATAAAATTGCTAAAAGCTCTAGCCAGACTGATTACACACAAAAAGTAAGAGGCACCAATTACCAGTATCAGGAATGTGAGGAGAAATTACTCCAAATTCTATAGAGGTTTAAAGAATAGAATATTATGAACTTTATTCTAATAAGTTTAACGCCTATGTGAAATGAACAGATTTGTTTTAAACACACAAAATATAAAACTTCACTCAAGAAGAAACAGATAGCCTGAATATAACTGTTAAGTAAATTTAAAATCTAGTTAATAATCTCACAAAGAGAAGTCCAGGCCAGATGGCTTTCCTGAAGTCCCACATACACATAAGAAAAAAATAAGACCGAGTTTACACAGAACTCCCCCAACACAAAGGAGAGAACACTTTGCTCCCCTCAGCTCATCATGCCGCCATCACCCTAATACCAAAACCAAAGACATTACAAGAAAATTAGAGACCACATCCCTCATGAACTTAGGTGTGAAATTTCTGAGTAAAATTTTAGCAAATCAAGTCCAACAATATAAACAAAGAATGATACAACATAACCAAGTGGGCTTTATTCAGGAATGCAAGGTTTACCATTTGAAAATCAATCAGTATAACTTGTCATATTTAGAGATTAAAGAAGGAAAAACTACATGGCCACATCAAAAGATGTATAAAAAAGCATTCGACAAAATCCAACATCAGACTCGGCATCAGCATTGGAGGGGATGTTCCCGTACCTGGTAAGGGACGTGTATGGGACCTGCTCCTGACGCCGCACATGATCATGAAGGACAGTAGCTTCTTCTAAGATCTGGGACAAAGAAAAGATGCTTATTCTCCCACTTCTATCAAACAGTGTATGGGATGGCCTAGCCAGTGCAACCAGGCCAAAAAAAAGAAATAAATGGGCATCCAGATTAAAAAAGAAGAGGTAAAGTCATTTCTATCTTTACACAACATAATCATCAATATAAGAAAAGCAATGAATTCCACAAAAATCTACTAGAATAAGTAAGGTGAGCAAGTTTGCAAGGTAAGAGATGACTTTGCCAAAATGAATCAGTTCTAAACGAGAAATCAAAATTAACAAAGAAATACCATTGGCAATAGCATCAAAAATATGAGTACTTAAGTATCTGGCAAAAAGTGTACAAGAATATACACTGAAAACTACAAAACATCGGACAGAAAATAAAAATCCAAATAAGCAGAGAGATATATAATGCTTATGGGTCAGAAGATTCAATATTGGTAAAATGTCAATTCTCCCCAAGTTGATCTTTAGTTGCTGATGCAATATCAAACAAAAATCTAGCAGGATTCTTTGTAAATACATATACATATATATATATATAATACACATTATATAGATATACACATAAAAATACAAGGGATCCAGAATAACCAAAACAAAGTTGGAAAAGAAAAACAAAGTTGGATGAATTATGCTAACTTATTTCAAGTCTTATATAAAGCTATAATAATCAAGGCAGCGTAGCATTGGCAAAAGATAGATCGGTAGATCAGTAAGACCTGAGAGGCCAAAAAAGACACCCACACTTTTTTATGGTAAATTGAATTTTTTAAAAGGCATCAAGGGGATTCAATGGGTAAAGGATACTCTTCTCAACATACAGCACTAGAATAACTAGACAGCCATATGGAAAAAATACACAAAGCTCAACCCGTAATGAACTCAAAATGCATCATAGCATAACTCAAAATGCAACATGTGAGCACTAAACCTATAAAACTGCTAGAAGAAAAGCTTAGTGACCATGTGTTTGGTGAAGATTTAAAAAATATGACATAAAAAGAAAAAAACAATAAACTTAACTTCATAAAACTAAAAACCTTTGTCTTCAAAAGACACCACTAAATAAGTGATAAGGGAAACCACAGCCTGGGAGAAATGTGTAAAACACATATCTATGTGACCGTTATATATATATATATAAAGAACTTCTGCAACTCAGTAAGAAAAATACAAATAGCCCCATTTAAAAATAGGTGAAAGATTCAAAAAGATATGTCACCAAAGAATTACACAGGTGCCAATTAAACCTGTGAAAAGTTATTCAACATCACTAGTAATTAGGAAATGAAAATGAAAACCACAAGATACCTCACACACCTGTCAGTCCGAATGAAAATGATTGCGCATAGCAAGTGCTGAGGACCAGGTGAGGGTACTAGAATTCTCCCATGCAGCTTTCCTGAGCATGTAAATGGTATAGATGGTATAGTCACTTTGGAAAACAGTTTGTCCGTTAAATACTTAATATGCACCCACCATGTCATCTAGCCATTTTATTCCTATATATTTACCAAGGAAAAAGGAAATATAAGTCCTTCCATAGACTGGTACACAAAGATAGTCCATCAGTACACGAGGGGATAAACAAACTGCGATAGGCCCACATACGTTGTGCTGCTCAGAGATTAAAAAGAATGGATTAATGATATACACAACAGCCTGGATGAACCTCAAGGTCATGATGCCGACTGAAGGAAACAGACAAAAAGAGTATATCGTGTATAAGTTCAGGTATAGAAAACTCTAGAAAATGCAGACCATTGTGACAGAAAGCAGATCAGTGGCTGTCTCCTGAGGGAGGAGGGACTCCCAAGGAGCACAAGAACACTTCTGGGGGTCATGGTGGACCCACACTCCTCATGGGGGTGATGGTTTCACACACACACACAGCCATCCCAGTTCACCAACTTGTACACTTTAAATATGGCAGGGCATTGTATACCAAATAGATGTCCATAAAGCTAATGTTTTAAGTGAGCAGATTAAGTAAACCTGAGGCTACAGTGATTCCTAATCGAGGTCCCTCCTTCCCAACCAGCACACCCCTGGTGGGGACCACAGCACCTCTGCCCCAACCCCTGCCAACAGGAGGAGGCACTGTCCACCAACACCCCTGGCCCTCTTTTGCTGTGGGTCTGGACTGAGAATTTCCATGCCATGTGTCCTCACAGCCCCAGGAGCTAGAGTCCCTATGTCGTCCGTAATTTTACACATGAGGAAACCTAGGCCCAGGAGGGCCAGAAAAGCTGAACCTACAAGGCAGCCTCTGTGTTTCCAGGCTCCAGAGCCGCAGGCTGGGGCTGTTCTCTCGTCAGGGGACTGCAGAGGCCTCCAGAGGCCACCGGCCACCCCAAGCTTCCTGCAGCTGGCCATGGCCTTGGTACCTTTGAAAGGGGCCCTTGAGTGCTGGAAGGACACTACAAATTCTTACAAACTCCTGGGATGAGAGGTGTATTTCCCAAGGTCCCAGAGCTCCTAAGTGGTCTAACAGATGTCCTCATTTAAAAAACAAAATCACCGTAAGCCCAAGACAGAGAAAGACATCTCAAGAAGAAGAGACCTTGTTTGAAAGGCCAGGGGACCCTGCAATGGGGACCAGGCCCTGCTCACCAGTAGCTTTGTCCTTAATCTCATACTTTCATAGCAACCGCTAGGCTCAGAGACTGTGTGGGGCCGGCGATGCTGAGACGTGCACTAATGGATCCCAGCTTGATTCCCACCTCCTAGGACATTAGCAACTATCCCCAAATCCACCTGGTCAGCTCGGAGAATGGTCACGGTGGTGGTGGTGGGGGAACACAGGCCCAGCTAAACAAACTTAAAATCAAATAAAGATGCCCATCCTTCCCCAGGTCCCCCCCAAACTCTGCTCTGAATGCACAAATTATTCTTAGCACACGGTGCTCGGAAACTGACCAGATCATCACCCCGCCAGGAAGAGGGACCGGCCTGCGCCTCTCGGCACACACTTGACATTTTGTTCTCATCCAGGCTTCCCGTGCTGACAGTTTCTGGATCGAATGTGCAAATGGAACGCGGCCCCAAGGGGGTCTCACTCCCTGCTGGCCCAAGTTCTGGGCCTGAGTGTGCTCGTGTGCATGCAGGCACGTGTGTGAGCCTGAACATGCACGCACATGTGAGTGTCTGCTGGTGCTGTGTGCCTGTCCACACACGTCCGTGTGCTCCCATGCCTGCCCACTCATGTGCCCATGTGTGCATGTGTGTGCCTGTGTGTGCCCCCTTCTCTATTAGAGGCCCACGCTAGACCAGGGTGTGCCTTTTCCAACCTCCTCCTTCAAGTACCTTGACCATGACCAAGTTTGGAAAACAGCACACCTGCTCACAGCCCCCCTCTGCTTGATTTCCTGTCCCCACGGTGACAAGGTCCACCAGAAAACCTAAACACGGGACCCTTTGCAGTGAGGCTCCCTGCTACAGGGCTCTGCCTCCCACCACACCCAAGAGGAGAGGAGAGGAGAGGCTGTGAAGGCCAGAGGCCCAGCTCACACCTTCCCATGTAGCTGGGAGACTGTCACAGGCTGCAGAGACCACACTTCGGGGAGCAGATCATTGCCCTCAGTTGCTACCATTCTTTTTTTTTTTGGCTGGGGCCGGGTTTGAACCTACCACCTCCAATATATGGGGCCGGTACCCTACTCCTTTGAGCCACAGGCACCACGGAGTTGCTGCCATTCTAAAGACACGTGCTCCAAGCCCGTGGGGGCTGACAGGTGAGCTCCAAGCCACAGGGGTGAGTGGCTCCCACCAGCTACCAAGGGAGCTGTGCAGCCTCTGGCCCCAGGTACATTTTCACGCAGTTTCGTGATGGGGACAGGAAGTGGCTTGGAAAAAGCTGCCTGGCCCGGCTCTGAAGTTAGCTCAGTGAAGCGGGGGTTAGGAGAGCTGGGTGCTGGAGCACAGCCCCAGCCCATGAGGCACACGGAGCCCCTGCCCCAAAACGCTGCCCATTGCCACGCTTCAGTGGTGCACACCTCAGCCTCTGGTTTTTGTTCTGTGTGACCTGGGAGGCCAAGAACGTGATTAGACCTCATCTGAATGCAGTGCCCTGGGGGACTGCTCTGGCACCTGCCCAGACTCCCTCCCCAGGCCCCTGCCCAGTGGGCTGAGCCCCTCTGGCAGCCTTCCAGGCTGGGCAGGACAGCTGCTAGATCCCACTGGGCAGCACCCCACGGCCACGAGGCCCCACAGGGTGCATCCTGTTACCCCTGGCGACTCCTCGTGTGTAGTGCCTGTGCCCTGGCCTGCTCAGCCCATCTCGTTGTGTTATGTCAGCTGTTACCCTGTGCTTAAAACAAGGCACTCCAGCTGGCCAGGGTCATATGTAAAAACAAGGACCTAACCATCCCAGGCCCCTCAGCTACCCTGAACTGGAGACCCCCACCAAATGTGGCACTCACTGATGAGGCGCCTTCCAGCCCTCGGGCGGAGCATAAAGGAAACACCTGTCCCGCTGCACACTCTAATCCCACTAAACCCAGGGGAGAAGCCCCAGGCACAGCACGCACCCCCACCAAGGTCTGACTTCTGTCTTGGGCCTCAGGGAAGCAACGGATGGTGGCAAAGGTGGGACAGAAGACACGGGGTCTGGCCTGCAGGGGCCAGGGAGCTGAGGCCACCCTTCACAGGGATGCGACTTCCAACCAGACCTGTGGCCACAGAGAACAAAGTGCTATATGGGGGTCCTTCTTCAAGTAGTCTGCCCCACCCGGCCCAGATGTTCTGAGGTCCCCTCCTATTCCTTGTACAGCTGTCACCTTCCACAAGGTCCAGGGGCTCCCACTTAGCCCCAACTGTGTCTGCTCCAAAGCCAGCTTTGTTTCCTATTACCAACCCAGAGCTGAATGGTCATGACTTCCGAAAAGGGGAAAGAAGGAAAGGAGGGGCAGTGGGGAAAATTCAAGAACATGAGAACACCCAGACATCCAGCAGCACGGGGACAGGGACGTGGACACTGCACACGCCACGCACACCAGGTGCCAGGGGTCAGCTACCTCCCTGCCCCTAAGGGACATGGGGCCATCCCAGTGCCCCTTCTTCCTACCTGGCTGTCTCCAGGGCCCTGAGGACTCAGTGGGGCGGCTGCCTAGGAGGGCAAGACGGGGAGACACTTGCTGTGGCCCACACAGCCCAGTAGGGCAAAGGTCCCCATTCGCCTGCTGGGTCCCCAGGCCCAGACGCACTGGCCTCTGCACAGGCCCCGTGCTCAGTGCACGGCACACACAGGCATGGGGGGGCTCCTGCCGAGTGCCTGGTGCCATCTAAGATGGCAGCACCTGCCCATCAGAAGACTTTCCACTCAAGCCTCCGAAGACCACAGTACAGCTTATAAACAGTAGTGACCATGGCTACAAGCTGGAGCTGAGACCCACGAGCCAGGGCCTCTACGTGACTAAGGTGGGGTCTTCCTGGATCACCAAAGGACGTGCCAGCAGGCACAAAGCTCCCCTTTTCTTTTAGGGGTACAATTGGAACTCCTAAGGGCTCCAGGCAGTCCCTGGGCAAGATATGGAGAAGGCACTCTGGAGAGCCCTGGGGAACGCGTCTGCCTCCAGAGGGCAGGGATGTCACCCACTTACACCTCAGCCCACCAGCTTGGCTCCTCAAACCCATGTGGGACCCACTGCTGTCCATGTGTTTAGCCTCTTTGGAGGACAGAAATTGCTTGGCGGTTCCCAGATCCCAGCCCGGGAGTATCAACCCTACTCGAACAAACTGCTTACATGGGATCAGGTTATGTATTTTCGGAAAGATCTCAAAAATCTCAGCACTGTTTCCTCTGCTTCCTGCCTAGGGTCCTCACAACCACACGCCCCCCCGCCCCCCACCCACCCCATCTTGTTCCGAACAAACTTGATATATGTGACAATTCTGGCCTGAAACAGATAATGTGAGGCCCGAGTGCTGGCGTCACAGAGGAAGCCTTTGTTACAGGACACAATCCAGTGCAGGACCTCAGCACACGTGCTTGGGGACGTCCGTCCACTTGAGCCGAGGATCCCGGCTTGCAGGCTCTCAGCAGAGCTCAGACTTTGCATAAAGGAATGTCAGCTGTCCTTGCAAGCAGCTGCCTCCAGGGCAGGAACGTGGCCAATCCAAACCCTGTAAACCTCAATCTGGGGACAGGGGACCCAGTTAGGACATAAACAATGTCCACCGTGGGGAAACAGCCTGCCCTGCAGCCTTGCCCCGGGCCCCCCGGGGGCCCTGCTCCTCCTTCCATGTGGGGACCTTGGAGCCGGGGCCTGTCCCCGGGCCTCCAAGTCTACCCCACAGCCCAGGGAGACCACAAAGGGATGGCAGAGGCTGCTCTAGGTCGGGGTGGGGGGGTGGTGGGGGGACCAAAACCGTGTGACAATCACAACAGGAGAAAATCGGTTATGCCCACTGAGACATATGATGAAACCTGAAAGTAGATGGTGGTCAGACTGCAGGAGAAGGCCCTTGTTTTAGGGCTTACACCCTGGCTTTTTAGGGACAAAGGGACAGGCTATCTCCAACTTACTCTCAAATGGGTCAGAAAAAAAAATCAATACACCACAGAGTTATATTTTCTTATATAAGAGAGAAAATGGTGCGAAACGAAAACAGCCAGCAGGCTGGGCGGAAGGGGCCTGGGAAGGGCTTGTGTTGATGACTGTCCTTTAAGTCTGAAATTAAATTGAAGTTAAAACATCCGAAAAGAAAGAGTCTGGAACCAAAGAGCTGTGATCCCTTCCTGGTGCCACACAGCAGGGCAAGGAGGGCAGTTAGGCTGGCATATGGTCTCCACTTCTGTTTTCTTGGGGAAAAATATTAGTAATTTAAATGACAGTTTAAATGCTCCCAGCAACTGCCCTTTTAAAAGTTGCCCTGTTAAATAAATAGTTTAGAGCAGGGCTTGACAAACTTTTTCCAAGGCTAGATAGTATTTTAGGCTTCTCACAAAAAGACTTCAAGTCATAGCACAAAAACAGCTGGAGATGACGCCTTCTCAAGTGCATGTGGCTAGATGCCAATAAAACTTTATTCACACAAATGGGCTGCTGGGCTGTGGGCCACGGTTTGCAGGCCCCTGGGCTCCCTCAGATGCACACGCTGAAGCCCTAACTCCCAGCACCTCCGAGTGTGAGGCAAAGCAGAGGTAACCAGTTAGGGTGAGATGGAGCCAGAGCAGGCTGAACCCAAACCAAATATGCCCAATATCCCTGCTTGAGGAGAATTAGTATATAGAGACACAGGGCGGCTCTGTGTGACAATGAAAGGAGGGGCCAGGGTGATGGGTGGATAAGACAAAGAACCCAGAGACGGCCAGCAGAGCCCCAGAAGCTGGAGAGGGGCCTGGGGGCAGACTCTCCTTGCAACCTCATGAGAACCTGCCCTGTGGATCCCTGGATCTCGACTTCCAGTCTCCAGAACCATGGGAGAAGAGTTTCAGTGGTCTAACTCGAGTGGCCCAGACCCTCATTCACACAGACCCAGCCTGAGTCCCAGTGGCCCTCTTGGAGGGCTGGGTATAGGGATAGGACCCACATGCCTATGTATTTGGTTTTAAAACACAGACTGCAAACCCACCACTTGTGGCCCAGTCCAGCTGTCTAGGTCCCAGTGAGGCCTACAAGAAGGCCCCCAACCCAAGTGCTTCTGTGAACTCTGGGGACAGGGAAACCATGGGTGTGCCTGGAGGGCACGTAGCTTGCAAAAGGGATGCAGATCCACCCTGCTTTCCAGCCCACCCCTCCCCTTCATGCCTCAGGCTTTAAGACTGTGGTTTCAGCAGCACAGCCACCCCCCAAAGCAGAGGGTGGCCCCATGTCACACAGAGCACCTGCTGGCAGGGGTACCCATCCTGGCACAGGCCCTCTCTGGGGGGTGGCAACAGCCCCTTTCCTCTAAAATCACCCCAATGGGAAGGCTAATCCTATGCCTGGAGGTGCGCAGTCCTGGAGAGGAGGCGCCGAGGTCTGTGGAGGGCCAGGACACCCCTCCCTCTCTCACACCAAACAGGCAACTTTGAGGGGTTGCTGAGGCCAGCACACAGGGAGAGACGTGAGCAGGGACCAGAGACGCAGTGCAGCGGCCCTCGGGCTGCCTAGGACCAGGAGCTCCCTGTGGGTGCAGCATCAACAGCCAGGTCAGCAGCCTCAGTGTCATCAAGTGGTGGGTGAGCAGGTGGACCTCTTGTCCAGTGCCCTCACTGACCAGCATGGGGCTCCCAAGTACTGGCCAAGTCACTTCTGTTTCTGTTCAACAGTGGTTTCAAGTTCGACTTGGTGGCTTCAAAGGCTTTGCTGAGACTCGTGTCAGGACGTCAGTGTGACTGACCCAGGTCGCAGAGGAGTCCCTGTAGCTGTAGCTAGTGGTGGCCAAACAGTGGAGCTTCCCCACACCAGCTGTGCAAGCTGCATCTGGCCCTCCCCACCTCTGCCACCCAACCTAGAGGCCAGCAGGCTCAAGGGACTCTGTCTTCCCGGGTCTCAGGGTAAGTGAGGGGGAAGCTCCTGCTTATGACTAGGTGGATCTGGGGTTAGGAGGTGCAGAGCTGAGGCTGCCCTATGCCTCGGGGTCACGCACAGGCTGGAGCATACATGTCAGACATGTCAGGGGCTCAGTGCAGACAGACTAGGGCAGCCCCCACATGTGCATGGTGTGGCCCATAGCTTTCCCACCAAGAGCCCCCAGTCTGTTTGCACATAGAACCTGGCACACAGTAGGTGCTTAATAAATACCTGCTAGGTGAATGAATGTAGAGAAAACAACCCAGTAGGAAGCAGCCTTTGCTGGGTGGCCCTCACGTGATGGGGACAAAGGGACAAACAAACTCACTTCATAGAGGGGAGATGACTTTCCCTGGGTCCCCAGAGCCCAGAGGAGTGGATAACAGCATCAGGCAAGCAGCAGAGCAGGAGTCACCCCCAGAGCAGGCGTGTGGGGCTCTGCCAGACACGTAAAGGCTCCCCAGGCACGGAGGTGCAGGCTGAGTGCACCTGGGGCAGAAGGTGGCCTCTGAGGCCATCAGACCTCGAGTTTGTTAATGGAAAACCCAGCTACCTTGGGCCCCCTGACCTTGCGCAGAAGAGCCTTCACCTCTGAGCTGCACTCCCTCCTCGGCAGGCGGGGTGCATCAGGGCAGGGGCCTGAGGCCCCGCACAGCAGGCTCCGGATAACAGGCTGACGCCACCCTGGCTGCTGCTCTGGCGTTAACGGGTGTAGAAACAGGGGCTGGAAAGGCATCTGTGGGGCCAACTCAGTGTGAACCAGGGGCTGGGGCATGCAGTGTGGAGCCTGACCTTGCTCCACACGTGAGGGGGGCCTACCAAGGGCTTTCACCAGGGCCCCAAGAGTCCCCATGGGGGAAACTGAGGCCCGGGGAACAGAGGTCCTCACTCTGTGAGGAGGGAAGCAGAACCCAGGCAGTGCAGGATCCAGCTGGTGGGAGGGGTGGGTCACCGCACGGGGTGAGGGAGCCTCACAGGCAGGAGGAAGCCGCAGCGATGACCTCATCCCCCAGGCCTCTGGGGCCGCAGCTCACGGGTTTTTTAACCACAGGCATTACAGGACAATTCCCTGGTATGTTCCCCACAAGCAGGCACAGAATACAGGGCAGTGTTTGTGTTGTGCTTTTGAGTGCCTCTTTCTTTGTGTGGGATTTGAAAAAAAGCTGTGATTCTGAGACAAAAGCCAGCCCCTCACCTGGCCCAGGGCAGGGTCTCTTATTGCTGAGCCCAGGGGTGGAAGGCTGGGGGAGCAGTTCCAGCCTGCAACAGGCCTTTGGCCAGAAACAGAAGAGCAGCGACACTGGGGACTTGTTCCTGAGGCAAGCTCACATAAAGTGCACGCATAAAGCATATACAGGGACACACGTGCACGTGGCGATACCCACAGCAGAGTGACCCAAGTGCACACAGTGTGGAGCCCCACCCCGCCCCAGCCGAGCAGGTCGCTATGCGGGTCCCCAGCCCCCTGGCTGAGATCCCTCCCAAAGGGCTTCTTTCCCCAGCCAGGCGCCCCCGCTGCAGTACAGCGCTAATCCCGCACCACCCAGGCTCCACGGACGCTGAGATAACAGCTTTCTGGCACCATGGCAGCTGCCGCACGAAAAGAACGGAAAAAACAGGGGGCTCCCGGGAACAACGGCTCTGAGTGACTTTTTCCACCACTTAAACGCGGCGCTCTCGGGACCCTGCGCGGGGCCCACGCGCCCCTCCGCCCCGCCGCTCCCGCCGCGCCAGCAGCCCTGGGCCAAGTGACAAGCGCGCCCCCTGCTGCCGCCTGCCGAGTCCACACCCCGCAGACCTTTGTTCCTGACGCCCCCACCCTTCCCGCACCATCTCCCTCCGAGGCAGCACCCACTTTCACCCCCAAGGCTGAGGCCCTGGGAACTAGGACGCTCCCCGACTCTGCCTGTGCCATGAGCCCAGGTCGCACACCCAGCCCTCTAGGCCAGGAGCTGCGAGAGAGGTCTCTACTGTCATGCCCCCCCCCCATGCTGCCCTGCCCACCCCCTTAGCGCCGGCCCCTCCTCCAGGAAGCCCTCAGGGTCTCTGCAGAAGTGCACTCCCCCACACAGCAATTCTTCCCGCGCTGGGCAGAGGCTGCCTGCTCTCTGGTGTGTCCGCAACGACCCCTGGCTGTGGCTCAAGTGACAGCAGGACACAGCCAGCACAAGCCCACCTCTAGGATCAGTCTCTACAAGGCCAAAGAGTTGGGAAAGTGCGTGAAAACTTGGCAAGGCAAGGGAGGGAGGAAGTCCGAGGCGGTCTCTCATCCACTCCATCGTGCAGGCCACGAAACTGAGGCCTGGGACCACCCAGCACCTTGGGGTGTCCCTATGGGGAAGCTCTGGGCAAATGGGCTCAGCAGAGGGAAGGATGTCCCATACAGGGCATCTGGAGGTGAGCATGGCCGCGGGGTTCCTGCCTTCCAGGAGGAGGGGACAGACTGACGAGACAGAATGCTGGGCCCACCCTGCCCTCCCCATCACACCCAGACTCTGAGTGAAGGGCAGGGTGTGCTGGGGCAGCAGGGCGTGAGGGGAGGACATGTAGGGCATGCTGGGGGTGCTGGGGGGAGGGTGTGGGGAAGGGTATGTGGGGGGGGCACAGAAACGGCCACTGCTAAGGTGAGGCCTGAAACCAGAGAAGATGCCAGTCCTTTACCAGGCCAGAGAAATAGCCAGACTGTGGGTAGAGCACGGGCACAGGCCCTGGGGCAACAGGGTGTGTCCAAGGTGAGCACCCCCAGAGAGGTCGGAGGTCTGGCAGCGGAGGGGCCTCGGTGAAGCTCTTTGGAGCCCATGACAGAGAAGCTAGAATTCACCCCATATGCCTCAGGGGAGCTTCTGGCATGATCAGACTTTTGTTGCAAAAGGTACCCCCAGATGCTATGTGGAAGGGGTGCCTGGTGGGACATGAAGAGTGGTGGGTGGCAGGGAGGCAGCCAACGTGAGAATGGGGTCAAGGGAAGGGGTAGGGGTCTCTCCCCTGCAAGGGGTGGAAAAGGAGGCACTTCTGCTAGGGGAGGGGGCTCCTGGGGCTGGGAATCTGCTTCACTGGCACACATACTGGGCCCCAGAGGGGAGGGAGCAACTGTGACAAAGTTCCACCCAGGCTGGTGCCACTGTGGCTGCAGTTCAGAGACTGGCCACCAGGTGTCATGCGGGCCCCAGAGGAGCCAGGATTAGCAGTGGAGGACTACGCTTCCTGCTCTTGGACATCTCAACTCTATGCCCAAAAATCTAAGGATGGAGAGCTTGTGTCATCATAAGAAATGCTGCCCGGGCAGCAGGAGAATTCCTGGACAGACCCAACAAGGTCTGAGGCCACCAGGGTCTGCCCTCTGTCCCCAAGCAGAAGCTGTGTGCTGGGGACTGCCCGCGCCCCCCCGGACTGGTTTGCACCTGGGTTGCTATGCTGGGTCCCTACACCCAGCATAGGGCTCTAGGGTGCTCTGGGCACATCTGTGCTGGTTCTCAGGTTCTGAGGGGCACTCGGAGCCCAGGATATGTCTGTGAGGGTCCCTGACAGCCAGGCCCATGTGCGGGCTTCACTCACATGCCAGCTGCACCAGGAGGACCGGCCAAGGCCCTGGGGAATCAGGACCTGAACCTGGAGCCCCAGGGCTGATAGCCCCAGCTGAAGCAGGGCCCAGGAGGGCTCCTGAAGGCTCGTGTCAGCCCTGCAGACACCATGTGGCTGGAGCCATTTAAAACCCCAGCGAATTCCCTAGTAGCTGAGTAACTGACCTATATCACTCAGGGGGACCCAAGTCTCTCAGGGGCACCCACATCCATCAGGAGAACCCAAGTCCCTCAGGGGGATGCAGGTCACTCAGGGGCTCCCACACCACTCAGGGGACTCCCAGGTCACTGGAGGGAACCCAAGTCACTCCGGAGCCCCACATAACTCAGAGGGACCCACGTTACTCAGAGGCATCCAAGTCCCTCAGGGGTACCTGAGGCAGCAGGAGAGCAGAACAGGCACAATCACAGTTCACACACATCCACACACGCACATGTCTGTGAGCACATGAGCACAGCCATGTGTTGTAGACACCTACATACCATATGCTCACAAGTGCACACCCACAATGTGCGTACAGGGTGGGACAATTAAGTTTCTGAACATCCTAGAGGAAGCACTACACGCTTCATTGCTGAATGTCACTCCAGTCACCTTCGAGATGCTCCCCCTTGGGAAGCTGTGCACTGAGACGAGTGCCTAGTCTGCCCTTCAAAACTTGCTCTAGGATGAGTCTGCAAACTTAATTGTCAGCCCTCCCACAATAACACCTGTGATGGCCATTCCATTCCAGAAAAAGAGTTCCAAAACTGCTTTGAAGGTGCATACCTTCCCAAGGGGAGCACTTCAAGGGTGACCGTAGTGATCTTCAGCAATGAGGTACGAAGCACTTTTTCTAGGATGTTTGTGAAATTAATTGTCACTAACACATGTACATGCTCAGACACACACATGCAAATGTATACACACGTACACAGACCAGCGTGCATAACCCCCACACTCATGCACATACACATGCATGCTTAAACACACAGCTGAGCATATAATGTACACGTTTACTCTTGGACACGCAGTGTCCATGCATGTACAGTCACACATGTACACATTCCTGTGGATATGACACACACACATATATGCATGTGCACAGTTGCACACAGTCTCTCATGAAGACCCCTAAGGGAATGCCCAGAAGCCAGGGAAAGAAATGCCACATTCACTTCTGTGGTGGGACAGGACATTCTGCTGCAAAATGCAGCCTGTGACTTAGACACTTATCCAGTGAGTAAGGAAGACAGGATGACCCTGGACAGGCACTGTGGGGACACCTTGAAACATGAGACCCATGCCCCCCAAGGTTGCTGACATCACTCTCAGGGGAAAAGACGTGATCTCAATCCGGCAAACTCAGCACCAGAAGAGGGTGGCAGAACAATCCACAGATGTTGTGCAAAGGTCTCAACAAAACACTCTCATATATCACATGCCAGGACCAAGGGGCTTCAATGCCAGGGAAGTGAGGCAAGACCTCCCCAACAGGAACACCTCACAGATGCAGGAAAGACACCAACAGAATCCACACCGTCATGCTAAAACTGTGCCACGGGAGACATGTGGCCTTCTACCTGCAGCTGGGGCTCCTTTGGGAAAAGCGCGGGGAGCCATCCTATTAATGCCAGGAGTAACCAACCAGCCACAGGCTCCACCCCAGAATAAGCTTTGGGCAGAATAAGCCTTGTCCATGGCCTCAACAAGGATCCCTCATCTGGAAACACAAAAGAACCAAGGAAAGAACCGTAGCCGAGTCATGGGTTATAAAAGCAACAGAAATCAACAGTTTTCATAAATACCAAAAAAAAAGTCCTGAGAAAACATAATGAAAGATAAGACCACATTTGCGACAGCAACTAACAACAGCTTATTATTATCAGTGTCATCATGAGAAGTAAAGTTAACAAGAACTGTCATCAAAATCATAAAACCCTAGGCACACGACGTGGATGTCAGTCCTCCCCACGTCAGTTCCCCGAGTGCCATCAGGTAAGCAAATGGTAACATCCCCGGCAAAATGCAATAGCAAGAAGCCCCAGAAAAGCCCTGGAAAAGAAGGCGCTGCCCAGGCACAAAATCACAGCATGGAACAGAGCTGCTACACACAGCCACCTCAGGTGGCCCTGGCAAGTGAAAGTCCAACAGGGTAGTGGAACAGACAGAAAAACCCAAAGCAGGTCTTATTGCATCTGGAGTTCTGGCACCTCACATCAGGGAGGGAGCCGGACTTTGGAACCAGGGGCGTTGGTGTGACTGGAAGGCTGTGACCAAGAATAAAAGCCAGTCTGTGCCTCACATCACCTACCAGGAAATTCCCAACGGCCACCGGCAACATCAACAGACAGAATAAACACGGCACACAAGTGCTAGGAGAAATCAGGGGAGTAAGTCTACTCTTGCTCATGACTCAAAGTACAGAGGCTCTAAAGGGAAGATAAAGCTGGCCACCTGAAACAAAACGGACACCACCATGGAGGTCACCTCAAGAGGATGCGGGAGCCCAGCTGGGCTCCTGGCTGGGCAGACACAACATGGACAAGCAGGAACCAGCCCCGGAGCAGCCCCAGAAGCTGGGACACGGGGGCTGAGCAGATGTCGTCTTTTGTAGATAGGGGAAAAGTCCTAGTAAGAGACTTGAGACTACCACAGTGCAGGCCAGAGAGGTGGCCGACAGCCCTGCCCCACATGCCCACCTGCCATCCATATTGGTGGCTTCCTCAGGGACCCTCTGTGTCCCCCAGACATCTCCTCGGCCAGTCCAGTGCTGAGCTTGCTGTGTTGTCCCAGGGCAGGTCCTGGAGAGAGCAGGTGGACTAGTCCACCCTCAGAACTCCCTGCCAGAGGCAGGCTCACTCAGCTCATGAGGGATCTGGGGCCTGTCACAGGCCCTGCCTCATGGCTAGATGGGAGGAAAGGAATCCTCAAAGCCCACTTCTCAGAGCAGGGAGCTCAGGTGGGATACTCAGGCAGAGGGGCCAGGGGCTGCGGATGGAAATTCCTTTAGTCCCCAAACTGCCCCAAGCACCTCCTGTAGAGCTGGAAGACAGGCACCAGTCTACCCTCACTCACAGGGAGGGTGACACATGGCACCCACACCCAGCAACAGCCCAGGCTGCCCAGGAGCCCCTGCCAGGCCAGTGGAGGGGACCATCCAGGTGACTGGAGGGGGAGGATGGGGCTGGACAATGCATTGTCTGTGCACCAGTGACAGTATAGAGCAGGAGTCACCTGGACCCTAAGGCCACTGAGAACGCAGGCTTGGGCAGGCCCCTGACAGCCATGACACCTGTCATTCCCTCTGGCCCAGCTCAGAATTCCCCTCCTGCAGGAAGCTGGCCCAGATCACCAGCTCCAGGTTTCTCTCCTTCCTTGGCCCTCCCATCTGTGGTCTGGAAAGTGGGGGGCTGTGGAGGTGCCCTCCCCCCAGAATCAGGGCAGCAGGTAACTACAGGTGAGAGGCTGGTAGCAACTCTGCCCCCCACTTATTGGGCCAAACACCCAGAGACACCACCCTCAGGGCAACTGTGACAATTGCTATGACCCCTTGGGCACCTACGTACCATCCAGAAGAGGGTCCCTGTGGCCAGGGCAGCATACTGCTCGATGGTGGACAGGACGCTGAAGATGAGGCAGACCAGGACAATGAGAAAGCTGTAAGACAGGCCGCGCGGTCAGTCAACACCTACTCTAGCTGTCCTCCCGGCCGCCCCATCCCATAGTGTACCCCGGAGCAGAGGGCATCCTCTCCTCAGCCCCACCCAGGGGTAAGAACTTAAAGTGCAGCTAGAGCCCAGTCTCCACTCAGCTGGTGGGTCACCACCATGGGGCATGTACAGAGGGACAACATCCTCCGTGGAAAGGGATGAAACACCCACTCAGACTCCAGCACGGGCGGACCTCAGAAACGCTGTGCTAAGACCACAGGCTGTGTGCCTGTGTCCAGAACACCCAGACCCACAGAAGCAGAAAGCAGACTGGCGGCTACACAGGGTGCAGGGCTTCCTTTTCAAGTGATTGAACGTTCTAGACTTAATGGTAGAGATTCCACACATCTCTCTGACCTCCTAAGAACCACCAGGGGCATGCTTTGCCCAGGTGGGCTGGGGGTATAACTGTGTGTCAGCAAAGCTGTTTTTACTAATTGCTTCCAAGGAAGACTGGGGCTCCCAAGGTGCTCAGGACCCTGCTGACAAGGGCTCCCCATGGTAACAGGGCAGGAGCCAGCCTGTCAGGTGGCCCCGATTCCTAGGCCTGCTATTGAGGTGTCACCAAGAGCCTGTGGCTGCCAGAGAAGCCTCAAGGCTACAGGTGTGGACCTCATCAAATGGAAGGGCAAGGAACCTGCCCTGGGGCCAACGCTCTGGGCTTGGTCTGGCACACAGAGAATAGAAGGCCGCGGCTTTGATCATACAACCTAGATAATAAGGAGGCTGCCTCCTGCAGGCAGACCATCCAGGGCCTGACCCCTGGCGGTGGTCCTCCAGCTGAGCCCAGTGTCCCTGGCTGCACCAGGCCAACGTGGGCCCAGCCTCCCCTCCTGGCTGAGAGAGATTCCAGTAGGCACCAGGACCTAGCCTTGTGGTGGGTCCTAGGAACAGGACAGCTACATGAGAAATGTAAACACGGAGAAAGCCACAGGCAAAGACCTGCTGCCCAGTGCCCGGGAGCCCAGGCCCCTGAAGATCCTGCCCCCCTAAGTGGCTTTTAACCCCTCCATGGCCACCCCAATGTAGCCAGGATGCCGCCTGCAGGCTCGACGTGCCCGGAACCTGCACACACACACCCCCAATCTGTGCACACATGGCCCCAGAGGCTACAGACAGGTTCCCTGCCACAGCCAGGTTCCAGCCCTGGCCAGGACTCTGGGGTTCCCCTTCCTGGCCTCTAGCAGCCCATATCCCTCCCATGATGACCCACCACCCTTGCCCCCTGGTGGTTGACAGCCCAGCTTAACCCTGGCCAGTGGCCCACACCCCCACTGAGGATCTGCAGGGAAGTAGGGTCTAGGCACAGCCTGGCTCAGCCAGGAGGAGGCAGAACAGGTGCTGCCAGGGGCAGGAGGCGCCCTCCCGGCCCCTGTCCAGGGCCTGGGTCCAGCCAGAGCTGGTTTACAGCACTCAATGCTGCTCCCTACAGCTACATGGCCTAGGCAGCTCCCCCACCTTGGTTTCCTCACTTACACAACCCAGAGCCCACAGCCATCTCTGCCCCACCTGTGGGGGGACATACAGCTGGACATCTTGTCAGGTCTCAGGAGGCCTCAGTCCTGTCTTCTGCTGTGACGAAGTGGACAAACCTTCCACTCATCACTCCCCCGTGACAATGAGATAAGTGGCTCTCTGTCTAGCAACAGGAAATGCCCCCAGGGGATGGCAGCCACCACCCAGCCAGGACTGACTCTGCCGCTCACTGACCACGGCCTGGACAGAGCTTGAGGATTCCCCAGGAGACGCTGCCATCAAACGACACCACAGGTGGGAAATGGGGGCCGGGAGGGCACACAGAGGTCACGCTAGGAGGTACAAGGACACACAACATGGAGACACACTGCTGCAGCCACGTCCATTTCTGCCCAGCTGGGGTCCCTGGAGTCCAGGCTCCGGGTCTGGGTGAGCAGCCACTTGGGGCAGCAGAGAGGGTGGTGGAGTGACTTCTGACCCCTCTGAGCTCTGCTTCTAGTTACATCTGCTCTCCAGCTCTGACTCACCGGCCTCCCTCATGGAAAGACCCTTGTGGTCACAGTAAGGCCCTCTGGATCACCCGGGACAGTCTCTTCTTTCAAGCTCCTTCACTCAGGTCGGGAGCAGTGGCTCAGCCTGTAACCCTAGCACTCTGGAAGGCTGAGGAGGGTGGATGGCCTGAGCTCAGGAGTTCAAGACTGGCCTAAGCAAGAGTAACACCACATTTCCAGAAAAATAGCCAGGCATTGTGGTGGATGCCCATAGTCCCAAACTACTTGGGAGGCTGAGGCAAGAGAATTGCTTGAGCCCAAGAGTTTGAGGTTGCTGTGAGCTGTGACATCACAGCACTCTACCCAGAGTGACAGAGTGAGACTGTCTCAAAAAAAAAAAAAAAAAAAAAAAAAAGAAAAATCCTTCACTTACATCTGCAAAGTTCCTCTTGCCACACAATGTAATCCACCTACAGGATTAGAACATGGACACCTTTGGGGGCTGCCATCCAGCCAGCCGTGGAAGGCCTGAGCCCCAGCTGACCAACAGTTACCCACACCACTGCCTCTCATCACTGCCCTGACAAGCAAACTGGGAGGGCTGTGGCCATGGCCAGGACCCAGGTATGCTGACCCATAGCCTCTGGGGCCAGGTCCAGAGCCAGGATGTGGGTGACGGATTTGAAACTCTACAAAGCAGAGGCAAGAAAAGAGAACCGACAGTAATGTGGCCTCTTTAGGGCACTATGACAAGCCATTGTGAGGTCCCAGCTGCAGTGTAGCTAAGCCTCAGGCCACTCAGCAGAACACCGCAGGTGACGTGCCTTTTGGAGCCTATGTCTGCTCACAATAGCTTTTAGATTCCTATGCTGTTAGGGTGACAACCTCCTCCTTGCTGTCATTATTAGTTGGAACAGAGAGGGGTGACCAGGCCCATTAACACTGCACAGGGAACAGGCTTACAGCCCCAGACAGGGCTGGGGACATTATGAACTGCTAGGAGTGTAAGTGCCTGGACCTCATGGGTTCTGGCAGCCTAGGGGCTCCCTACGGGGTGGGGACATGGACTCAGGCAGGTGGTGGTCACTGTGATTGGGTGAGTACTGCCAAGTTGGGGCGACCTGTCCAGAGAAGACCCACTGAGGACAGTTCCTAAATCCCCTCTCGATAGGAAAGTAGGGGGGCAGAGCCTAGGCCACACCACAGATGTTATACTGGGTGGGCGTCCAACCACTGCCCTAGGTAGACAGAACCACTGTTGAGCTGGAAAAAGAGATCTAGTCCCAGGGTGGAGCACCCAGCAGGATGTGCGGACCCACCCCCCAACCCCAACTCCCAACCCCCACCTCGGTTGCCCACAGAGCTCCTCTCGCAGGGCTGGCTTCAGAATCTTTTCCCCGGAGGTGATATCCCGTGCTAGGCTGGCTGTTAGCCTTATATACAGTTCTCAAATATTTGAATACTTTGTTCCAACCTCAAACAGAATTATATAATAAAATTTGCTTTTATCTCTTCCAGATACAGTGAGTTTTATCTTATTTCCCACTTTATCTATTCCTGTCCTGAGCGGAGCTGGAAGCCTCGAGGGCACTAAGCCAGGGTCCCTGGTCTTGAGGAGCTGAAGCCCGGAGTGCCTGAGCCCTGCCTACCTCTCCAGGGCCGGCCACCATCCCTGCCCCAGCCCCTGCAGAGCTGGGAAACTGAGGCCCAGGGAAAGGAAGAACCTAACTTGCATTCTAGACAGGAAGGGGCTCCAGGGGAGAAGATGGTGACCACTTCCCAGAGTTCACTGCACCTCTGAACACCACCCCAGCCAAGTTCCCAGGAGGGCCTGGAGGAGGGGCCAAGGGTGGAGGACAGGCTACTGCCTGAGGGACAATGCCCTGTTTGTTTCCCTCAGCAGCAAATCGACCTTAGGAACTGTGACCGCAAGTGCCAGCCCCAGGGGACGTCCAGCACATTATCGGACATCACGGTCTCAGCAGCCAGGTGCCCTGGGAACAGGGGAATTGCAGGGGTCCTGCCTGAGCAGGGCCAGTGCGCCTGGTGTGAGGAAGCAGAATCTGGGTGGGGGCACAGGGGGCCCCAGGCAGGCAGGGTCTGATGCAATCTGAGGGACTGGGCCTCTGAGACTGCTCCACACTTACCAGGGCCCCTGGCTGGTACCTCTACATGGCTGGGTCAACCCTAGTGACCCACTCATGGGACTCAGCCCAGGCTGGTCCCTCCAAGAGAGGTAGGGGCTGCTCAAGTACACGCCCCATGGGTGGTGGCAGCGTCTCTGGCCTGTGGGGCATGTCTTGTCTCGTGGGCCTAGGATATTCTATGATGCTAACAAATGTTAAAGAGAACCGTGTACCCCACACGCTCCCTCTTCAAGGTCCTCACTGTGGCTGAGCTACTGAGTAAAGGAGCATTTTAAGCTAAAATCCCAGGATATTTAAATGCAGCCTGGAGCCTTTCAGGGAACTTCAGACCTGCTGCATTTTCACAATTTACTGAGCATATGGGGACTGAAAGTGATGCTAGCACTAGGAAAGCTGTGTTGGTCTAGAAAAACATCATGCACAAGGGACATGAGACCAGGGGAGCCCTGAGGACAACCTGAGGAGTGACAGAACTGGTCAGAGGTCAGATGCCACATGATCCCCCAAAGAGGCGCAGAGCGGAGGGTGATGACAGATACACGACATGGATGTGCTTATGGCCACTAAACTGTGTGCTTAACAACGGTTCAGATGGTCAATTGTGTGTATTGTGTGTATTGTGTGTATTTTATCCCAATTAAAAGGCATTTTAAAGGAAGCTAAGTAAAGGCATAAATAAATGAAGGCTTGGATGGCTGGACATGCCCTGTGGATGGTGAGTGAGGACCTGTGGGGCCCTGCCAGGCTGGCACACAAAAGGTGGTTTGTAGGTGCCCAGGCAGGAGAGGCCCCAGGTGTGTAAGGTCCGGGGCAGCAATGAGGCCTAAACCCCGGTCCCATGGAGGGGCTATTCTCTTTTAAACAAAAGTTACCCTGGAAGATTCCAAACGGCCCTAACAAGGCTCCTCGCAAGGGAGCACTGGGGGCTGAGGAGGGGCTGGATACCCTGGTCACTTGAAGCCCAGTTGCCCCTGTCCCATCTGAGCAGGCTGACCGGCCAGAGGGCTGGTGTGCTCACAGCTTATGGGACAGTGGCCTCAGGCCTGCTGGGCTATGACCTGGTGCTGACCAAGCTATGGTCACCCACACCAGCTGTCCACCAGGTGGTCTCAGCAGGGGCTGAGTAACACGAAGGCCTCTACCCAAGTGCTCTTGAACACTGTCCCAGGTGGAGCCTGGGCTTGAACCCCCAGACCTTCCCAAGGAGCACTCAGATCACACTGCATCCCATGATGCTGGGAGTCGAGTGTGGGTCCTTCATCTGAGCCCCTTGTGGACAGCAGCACTTCCTAGGCCAGGAGATGGGAGCCCCACCTCACACCACCCTCAGAGTCCCTTGGATTATGGACATTGAGGCTCAGACACAGCAGGGACCACACCCAAGGCTAGGTGGATGTGAGGGGCTGCATGTCATCTGAGTGGGGGCTGGACACCAGCATCATTCCTGTCCCCACCTAAACATCCCCCTGTGTGTCTAGGAGAGCCCGGTCACTGGATGGGGCCCATCTGCGCGACCCAGCAAGATCCTCTCAGGACCTACAGCTGCAAATATGCTTTTCCCACAAAAGGCCACATTCACAGGCTCCAGGACGAGGCTTGACACCTTTGGGGGGGCCACTGTGGAGCTTTCTGTCATATGTAGCAGGTGCTTCATGGACTACTTTGGATGAGAGTAAGAATCAGCTAATCTTGAGTGCTGACAATCAGGTGCCAGGCAAAAATATATCATAATTTTTAAGACATGGTTCAAAATATACTCAGAGTTTTTATTTTCTCATTTTGAGACCCTTAACTGAATCACATCTGCTAATACTCTTAAAGTCAGGTCACGTCCACAGGTACTAGAGTCAGCAGGGATGTCTCTTTTTGAGGACATCATTCAGTGCACAGCATCATTCAAACCCCATCATACTGGGGGAAGAGGAGACGGTGGTGACAACTTGGTCTCAGGTGGATGCAGGCAGCTCACCTGCAAGAGCAGTGCCCACGATGGGCAGGGCCCTATGTGGTTTACCCAGAGAGTCCATCTCAGCCTCTGGGAGCCTCCCTTCTCACCAGAATGACAACAGCTTGATGGCTACCACGCAACACTCCACCAATGCCCACTGCTACTGGGCCGCACTGCCTAGCTGGCTGGTGGGGGCCTTGGGAGCTCCTCGGGGAGCTACACAAAGGGCACAGACCACAGAAGGCAAGGAAGTGACCCAGTGCCCAGCTGTGCCAGGTCAGATAGCAGCAAGGGCCTTGCTGTCCAGCTCTAGCAGCACATGGACAGGCCTCCCAGCTGGGCAGTTGTCCTGGGACCAAGGCTCACGTGGGGTCACAAAGGCACCGTGATCCACTGCCCCTAGGCTGAGACAATGGTCAGTAGCAGGGCTGGGAGGTGCGGTTTTGGCCCTCACCCTCTCTCAGAGCCCCAGTGAGCTGGCGCCTCAAACACACACCCCTCCCTGCCTGCCCAGGAGTCCCCAGATTAAAACCTGTAATCTACAAAACAAAGGCTTTCCTCTGCCTCTAGAGATTTCGGTTGATAGTTTTTCCAAAAGGGAAACTCTGGGAACCCCAGAGAAATAGGACCCTCCCTCTGACTCTGGGCTGGTCCCCAAGGTACCTCTCCAAAGGCTGGTCTCCACCGCTAGGGCCACCAGACCTGCCCCTCACCACAGCCCAGTCCCCTCATATCCCGGCTGAGGCAGCATCAAAAGGCAGCCGGAGTCATCTGGGGAAAACACAGACCCGTTAGGCTCTCCCAGGTCCAAGACCCTCAATGAAGACTAAACTCCAAACTCTGCTTTCTGGGCTCCCCCTGCCAGAGAGACCTCTGCCACCTGGCTGTCACCAGTTCGCTGACTGCTGGGCCACTGCTGCCCATGCCTGCCACCCCACGGTAGCAAAGGCTGCCCAGGCCTCTGCCTGCCGGCCAGCATCTCCTCTGAAGACCTAGACGTGAGTGTTGAATGACTGAGTGACAGAATCAACGTCTAGGTCAGCGGTTCTCAATCTGGGGGTCGAACGACCCTTTCACAGGGTGACCTAAATACATCCTGCATATCAGATATTTTCATTACGATTCATAACGTAGCAAAATTACAGTTATGAAGTAGCAACAAAAATAACTTTATGTGTGGGGCGTCACCACAACATGAGGAGCTGTATTAAAGGGTCGCGGCATTAGGAAGGTTGAGAACCACTGGTCTAGGTTGACGTTTCAGAGCCCCCTCCCCCACACAAGCCTCCAGCCTAGTTCCTGCACAGCCTTTGAATTGGGCCCAGACATGGCTCTGAGGCAGCTCCCTGTGACCCGCAGGCCAAGCACTAATAGCACAGGTCACTGGGGCAGTGGATTCCTCCCAGCCAGGCTCTGATATGAGCAGGGACATGGGAATGGCTGCCCCCTCAAGCTGCCAGGTGAGTGGGCAGTGTGCCAGGTGAGGCCCACACAGGCCACAGGTCTGCTGCCCCAAACCAGCCCCTCTCCATGAAGGAGCAGCTTCTGAGGGGTTGCTGAGGTGACCAGCTCCAGGACAGGCAGTAGAACCACACCAGGGAGACCCACCGTCCTGCCTGGCTGCCCATGCCTCACAGTCCTCACCCTCTCAGATGCTGCCCTGAGTCCAGCCAGGCCCAGAGGCAGAGCACCTCCCTGAGGCCACCAGCCAGGCAGTGATGCAGCCAGAAAGGGGGACTAGTGTGTCTGTGCACATGTGTTCAATCCCATGAGCTCTGCCACACAAGCAGAAGCACAGCTGCCTTCCAACATCAAGCCTTCGGCCCATCAGGCTGTGTCTTCCTCTATTAGACACTAGACTTCACGAGAAGCCTGAGAAGTTGGCTCATGCTTTGTTCACAGGAGAAAATGGAGAAGCTCAGAGAGGTTAAGTGACCTACCCAGACTCGCACAGCATTGAGCAATCAGCAAGAACTGGCCTCCAGGCCATCCACTGCACCCCAAAGCCACCAGGCAACCCACAACCCAGAGGGTTGGCCTGGAATAGCAGGGCATCCAGGCTGCCAGGTGGTGGGAGGTCAGGCCCCAGGCAGGCTCAGCTGAGGGGCTGTGGCACATCTCGGTGAGGACTGGAAGGCAGCTGGGTCCCGCAGCCTGTGAACAGGGAGAGGACGGGGCTCTTCTCCCAAGGACCCAGAGGAGGCAGGATGGCCTGGCAGAGGGGCAGGGCTGCCCAGGGCCGAGAGCTGCTGGGGCTGGCTCTGTCCTCTTGGGTGCCGGCCATACTAGGCCTAGCTCTCCGGGCTCGTGATAAGATACTCCTCAGAGGGTAAATTTAGAAGGTGCTGGGAGAACAAACTGATGTGACCTCATGGACGTGGACCTTATCTCCCGAGGACACACATCCTTGTCTGTGAGAGTCCTCTCCGGGGTGGGGAGGGGGCTCAGCAGACCTCCCTGGGGGCCTGACACACCTGTACTCCCCTCTCCGAAATAGCCAGGTTCTTGCCTGGGAACAACCTGGTCCCACAGCTGGCTCAGCGGCAGTCTTGCAGGCAGGGGCAGGCACTGTGATGGGTGTGAGAGGCCGGCTGTGAGACAAGAAGAAGTTGGCAGTGCTCCCAGGGCATCTCAACCCAAGAGAAGAGTGAGGTGAGGACAATGGATGTGTCAGACACCCCGGACCCCAGGCAGCCGGGTCCATGCAAGTCACCAGCAACTGGAGGTGTGGGCCCTCAGGGCTCATCCCTACTCGGGAAAGTCCCTCCTCATGTCCAGCTGGTCTTTCCTACTGTTACTTGGTCTCTAGCAAAAGCAAGCTCCTGCCTGCTCCAGAGGACATAAGAGATCCCTGGGCACTGAGATCTCTGAGCCTCAGTTTCCCCACTGGGGCATGGGGATGAGTCAAGGGTGCCCTGCAGCCTGGCCACATCCCAAGATTGGTCCCAGCCACACTGTCAATATTCCAGCTCCAGAATCTGGGGCTACAGCAAGACGCTGCCCATCTACTTCCACAAGACAGAGTGTGAGGGGGAGTTGCCACTGTCTCTGGTTGGCACTGCCTGTGTGGCAGAAGCCAAGTCCTTCTCACTGCTCCCCACACCAGAGCCCTGGGTGGCCACCAGCAAGGTGAGGCGTGATGAAGGTAGGGCAGAGGGCCAGGCCAGATCTGAGGGCAGCTCAGGGTCAGGGAAACCAGCCTGGTATCCAGGAGTGACCCACGTGCCCCCGACAGAAATGGGCAGGTGTTGCCCTGGCACTGGGAGCGGCCACCTCTCTGACCACTGGCTGAAGTGATATGGGACAGGCCCCCAGTAGCCTCAGTATCTGGGGAAGCACAGGGTTTGGAACAGTCAGGCAGGGGTTCTCAGCGGGGCAGGGCAAGTGACCTTTGGCATATGGGGACTGCTCTCACACACCCTGTCAAAAGGGTGGTCAGGGAGGGCTTCTCAGAGGTGGGGAGGGGAAAGACACACATACCACCACATGAGCTGCACAGACTCTGGAAAGAACTCAGGGACACAGCAGGAGGCAGGGAGCCCCAGGCACACAGGGGGACTCTCGACATTGACAGTGGGGAGTCCCTTCCCACCCAGGTGCCTGAGGTAGAGGCTGCTGTCTGGGAGCAGGCCAGTGGAGGCCTCCGCTGTCAGGTGCCCAGGCCATGCTCTGAGAAAGAGGCCCACAATTCCCAGGCTCTGTGGCTCCGAGGAGCTGCCCAGAATGTTGAGAGCAAGCTGGAAGAGGATCACCCTGGCCATGTGCGCTCCATGTGGAAACCTGTCTGCCACAGAAACAGCTGCTCCACCCCAGAAGGACCCTCAAATCCCACAGGGCCCGGAAAGGTGTGGGACCGTTCTGCCTGAGGTCTGATGCCCAGAACTCTCTCTGCATGCTGATGCTACTGGGCGGCCAGGAAGAGCAAACTGGGCTGCAGGCAGGGGTGGGGCCGGTGGGGTGGGTGGGGTGGGGCACTCTTCACATATGGCTACTGACCTGCTCTGTGAGAGAGATGCAGCCACCACCACCCCCAGACTCCCCAGTACCACCATGGGAGGCCTGGGGATAGCTGTGCAAGAGCAGCCACCTCTACCAGCCATGTGCAGCCTGGGCCTGACCTCACCAGGCCTGAGAGCCCCAGCCTCCCTTGGGGAGAGAGTGCCTAGCCCTGGGATGGAGCACATATGTGCTTATGATGGGTCCATTAGGGTGACGTGATCTTCAGGTATTGACTCGGCCAGGCCTTAGTGCCCAGCTGCTGGTCACACACCAGCCTGGACGTGACTGTGAAGGAATCTCTCAGACATGCTCACTGAGTAAAGGAGGTAGCCCTCTGTCAAGTGGGCCCCACCCGAGCAGCCAAAGGTTTTTAATCGGTTAGGTGTTAAGGTGCCCATTTCTCAGGTGGGGAAACTGAGGCTCATCCAGCTTGCTCTGGTCCTGCCTAATTCCCAAAGCCCAGGATTCCCCAGCACAGGTGTGGGTGGCCCAGACAAGAGCCAGCCCATGCTAGCTCTGCACCCACCTGGCCTCAACTCTGGGGTAGATCCCTTAGCACAGGTTGTGGGGAGAAGTCTGGCAGCTCCTGCTTTCCACAGAGGATAAAGAGGCCGAGAGGGGTGAGGGGGCCCAGGCTGAATGGCCAAGTTGCTTCTCAGAAAGCAGTCTCAGGGGTCCCCTGCGGTACAGAGTGTCCTCTCACTCACCTCAGCAGCAGCACAAGGGGCCCATGGCTCCCATGTGTGTGTCAGCCACGGCCCACCCACAGCCCAGAGTGGCTCCAAGACCACTCTGCCCCAGCTTCAATCCTCCCCAAGTCAGCCCCAGCAGCCCCCAGCCTGGACGGGGAGAGTGCAACACCAATGGGTGAAAGAGCTCGGGGCCTGGTGGGCAGTGCCCCTCGAAGCTGTAGGGTGAGAAGGGAGGCCAGGATGGAGCTGCCCTGTGGCCCCTACAGCCACATCCCAGTGTCAGGAGTCACCAGATAAGACCCAGCAACCCAGGGCCCACCTCAGCATCACAACCCTGCCTTGGGGGACTCTCCTCAAGGGACCCTCACTGCCAGAGGGCCACAGCCTGGTGACAGCCACCTTCCTAGCTGAGACCCTGCATTCCTGAGGCTCCTTCCACAGGGCCTACTGCCTCCCTGGAGCTAGGATTCCCAAAGCTCTATTCTCTGCTCCCTAGGGGCTGTGGGCCAGGAAACCCTGTGCCGACTAAACAAGGATCCCAAGGAGAGATGGCTGCCTCGGGGAGTGGAATATACCAAGTTACCACCTGGGGCAGTGCCTGCCCAATGGTGCTGTTCACCTGGGCCCGGCTAGGCAGTCCTTGTGGGCAACCACACCCTGATCGCAATGGGAAGTGGCCCTGGACATCCCATATGAGCACAGACTGGGGCAGAGAGCGGCCCGAGGACTCAGGGACACACTTGCCTCAGCCTCAGGCCCAAGCAGGGCCATCCTAGCTCAGAGAACAGCAGCAGAGAGATGGTGGGCAGGCAGGGCAGGCCACTCTCGCCAGTGCCCCCAGAAGCTTCTATGGGACACCTCAACACAAAACCCACTGGCCCCACGTGGTGATGGCTATGCAGGAAAGCTGGGGAGCAGCCTCATTCCAGGTGGCCACGTGGCTGGCTGCAAGTCCACAGCCACAAAAGGGTGCCAGGTGCGTGTGGGCGGGGACAGGCATGGGAATGGCGATTATGAGGGGGACACAGGATGCCAAGTTTCCACTGGTGGTACCCAGTCTGTCCCCCACCCATGAGTGCTGCTGATGTCTGGGAGCAATAGGGCCACACCTGCAGCCTTGCCGTGGCTGCTACACAGCACTTCCCTGGCCAGGCACGGTGGAGACCCTTGGTCACCAAGGATAGCAGAAGTCCCCTGATTGGCAGCCACTGCCCTGAGCCAGGCCCCAGCCAGGCCCCGGCAAGGTCCATGCCTGGGCATGCCAGGGCTCACTGTCCAGCTGGGTCTGATCTTCAGAAAGCCCCCTTCAGCCCCTCAGCTGAGCTGGCCCTGGAGGACACAGCAATGACACACAGAGGCAGTGGGCAGCAGAGGCCACAGCAGGAGGCCTGGGCAGGGGCCGAGGGAGTCAGAGTGTGAGGCCCTGCCCTGGGGGATTGGGGGCCACAGGCCTGGGCCCATAATGATACCCCAGACAGGGACCCAGTAGGAATGAAGCATCCTGCCCCACAGCCATTGCCTGCCCAGCACCTCCACCCCCAGGCTTCCAGGGAAGCTGATTGTGTGCCATTGTCATCACCCCTACATGGGCACAGCCTGGTGGGTACCAGGTAGGCAGTGGTCCCAGACATTATACAGATCTAGTCCCCCGGGCAGAGCCTGAGTAAGGGCCCCAGCACGTGGCAGGCGCTCGACCCCTGGCTTCCCATGGCCTCCTGGGGCAAGACCTAAGTCCTGTTCCTGACAGCAGCATTCCAGCCCCGGACAGTCTGCCTCCCAGAAGCCACCAGCCCCTTGCCCCAGCCACGATTTCCCAGGGGCTGCCTCCTCTTGCCTCATCTGCCCTCTTCCCTTCCTCTCTGACCTGGCCCTCCCTGGCAGGGGCCTGTGGGGATGGGTGGCAGTGCCCCCATACTGCCCAAGTCCAGGTTTCCACACGGGCCACCCTGAGCCAAGGCCAGCCCTCACCAAAACCAGGAGCCACTCGCCGGCCTGGAGGGAGGAAGCAGCTGATTTGCAGGCCTGGAGTGGGGCTTTACTGCTCATCCCCATAGCCAGACAGCAGAGCTACTCAACAATAGCCACCAGCAGTGTCCTCAGTCCCTCAGGCGGTGGCACCTCTGCACATTGACTGGAGCACAGAAATACCTTTGCCCACCATGTGCCACGTACCACCAAGCAAGGAGGGAGAACCCCAAGGCCACACGGAGGGACCAGGCCTGGACTAAACCACGTCCCCACCCACCCAGAGGTCAACCTTGAAGGACGCCTTGGGCTAGCAATGCCGCTCCGGCCCTGTGTGGGCCAGAAACTAGAATCGGGTGGGGGCTATGGCCACCCCAAGAAGGCCCTCCAATGGCAGGTCTCTCAGAGCACACACACACTCCTGCCTACCTGCCAGGCCCCAGGGGCTGCTGGCCATGACCCAGGCCACATCCTGCTACCGGGTTTTACCCTGCAGCCCCTACCCTGAAAGCACTTAGTGCATGTGGACCTTGCGAGGCACCTGGGAGACAAGAGCAGCAGGTGATCAGCACAGAAGAGGACGTGCTCAGAACACAAAAGCACAAGACAACAGCAAGTGGGGGAGGGGAAGTGATGTCCCAGGGCCTGGCGGGACAGCTGGTGGCTGAGAGGTGACATAGAGGCAGAGTCAGGAGAAGAGCTGGGGACAGACATTCTAGGCACAGTAAAGTGCATGAGCAAAGGCCCCGGGCACAGTCTGGCAGATGCAGCGGCTCAAGGCCTGGCTGACGGGAACAGGGTGAAGGGCAGGGGGAGCCCCTCGTGATGAAGCCGAGGAAGGCCACACCCAGGAGAGGCAGCAGCAGGCCAGGCGTCCAGGACCCACAGGCAGGCTCTGACGCAGCTGTCCTGGACAGTAGGACAATGCCATTGTCCCTGCACCTTCACAGACCCCAGTCACAGAGTCAGGGGAAAACCCAGCCAGCCTTTTAACCCCAAGAGACCAAAGAAAGCGGGAGGAGTCTGTTGCCTGTTGTCTCTGTGGGCACCACCCCCACACCCACTACACTACACCATCCTTGGCTGACCTGGCCAGGGGTTCTGCTCATCCCTCGGCCCAACCCAGGGCCACCAGGTCCCCCACTTGTACCAGAAACCCCCTTTTCTTTCTCTGTCTCTAGACCCACATACTCATAGTCAGCCGGGAGGAGAAGAGGAAGGGGCGTTCAGGAAACACTGTCGCCTTCACGGCCATCTGGGAGCACGCCCTGCGCCACTGCCCTCCGACCCCTGGCCCGGAGCTGCCACTTCCTGCCTGCCACCCACAATAGCCCATCCTTCCCCACCTCTGCCCAGGACACCGGACACCCTTCAGCCACTGCTCATTCACTGGAACAAAGGGAGCCATAGCCAGTCCCAGAGAGGAGAACAGGGTCTGCCAGGGTAGGGGTCCTCTGGTGCAGAGACACTGAGCTTGAAATGGCAATGCCAGGGAGAGGGTAGGGGCGCCCTGGGAATCCCGCCAGCCCCTCCTCCAAAGCCCAAACCCACCCTTTGTGAAATATTACATTGTATTATAACTTAAAATTCAGTTTCATGAAACAGGAAATAATAAGCCCTTAGCTGGCTGCTCTGCCTCCAAACTGTGCCCCCTGCTTCTTATAGAATCACAGACTTTCCCCCGAGGAGCCCTCAATTTCCCCAACACGGGGCATGTGCCATTCCAGTTTAGAAACTTCTGTGTAACTCTGAGCAACACCTCCTCCAGGAAGCGCTCCCAGATCGCACAGTACGTCCCACACAGACTCTGTACACCTCTACCAGGAGCTGTGCCCTCCCCCAAGCCTTCTCCCCAGCTGGAGCTTTGCCCTCTTGGTGCCTGTGATTCTGTGACACAGAGAGTCCTCCAGTGGCCATGACGGCAGGGGCCTGTGTGCACCTGGCACACTGGTGTGGAGGGAGCATGCTTTAAATGTGTAGCCTTCCTTGGCCCTCCTCAAGCTCCCAGTGAGACCAGGGGAAGTGATGCCTTTCTTCTTAAAAAATTTAATTCAACAGCCTTGCTCCAGCCTCTCATTTGGGGAGTTTCTGTACTGAAATCCAGGGAGCCACTGCCATCAGCAAGGATTCTCTGGGGGTCTCCAAACAACAGCCCAGGAGCTGCAGCGTCTATGTCCTCTGTACTCCAAGAAGCCCACCTGTGAGCTGGGAGAGATCCCGTCTCCCTCCCTGCCTAACACACGAAGATGCTCACCCCCTCAGCTGTCCCTGTGTGGAGCAGCCGCCCCCTGAGCTACTGCCTGAGCCAAGGGTCGGTATCTGGGGCTGCTCTCAGCCGGCGCTCCCCAAAGCCTGCCCGACTGACTCCAGGCTAAAGGATGACGATGGGGCTCCTGGCCTAAACTTTTCCACTTCACATTTGAGCTGGGTCACAGTAAATCAGACAAGCCAGTGTTGTCCCCAAGGAAACCCAAAGACCCCTGGAGGCCACTATGCATCGGTGAGCCTTAAACTTGTGTGCGTGGTGATTACAAAATGCTCCTCAGTGGCAGCATCCCTGAGGGCCTGGCACTGGGAGAGGGATGCCTGGTGTGCTGGGGCTGACCCCTGCTGGGGCCTAGGCTAGCTCTGGGAGACTGAGCCAGGTGTCTGTGAGTGAGAGGTTATGACGCAGGGCCTCAGCCTCCCACACACATGTGGGATAAAACTTGTGAGCCATGTCTCCAAGCCTACAGATCAGTTCTGAAACCCCATGGAGCCACTCAGCAGAGCTCCATCACTACCCCTGCCTTGGTTCCAGGATAGCCACCCTCCTGGGGCCTGCCCTCCTCACCCTGGCCCTCCTTCCCTCCACCCCACTCAATCCCTGGGAACCCCTCCAGCCGTGGTGCTCACCTTGTTTGTATGCCAAGGCCTCCATACCTGTGAGCCCGCCAAAATCCTGCCCCAGAGCTCTCACCTAGCATCTCACCTGGCTGCCTCACAGACACGGCATAATAACACATCCCCAACTGGCCTCTGTATCCCCAGCCCTGACTCCAGCACCTTCTCCAGCTCAAAAACAAAAAGTGCCTCTTACTAGGTGCCTCCTCCTCTCCCTGCACCTCCATCCAGTCTTTCTGCAAACCCTGTTATCTACAACGGTGGTCCTGACTTCTCAGCCCTTGTCCCATTTCCTCACAGAGCAAGCTGTTCCCACACCACAGCTACCTCCCCGCCCTGCCCCAACCCCCTGCATCACTTGAAGGCCAGAGAGACCCCAGCGAGATAAGAGTGAGTGGGGGGAACTTCCAAGGAAGGAGCGCCCAGCAGCATCCAGACCAGGCCACCCTGGGTCATGCACAAGAGTACACTCCAGAGGGACAAGGAGCTGAGCACAGGAGGCAGAGCCCCAAACTTCTAGTACATTCCTCCTTGACCTGAGCGCAGGGAAAGGCTCTCAACCTCAACTCACGATCCTGAGGCCACAAAATAAAAGATTAGTACATCTGACCACGAGAACATGAAAAAAACACTTTTTTCACAACAAGAAGTGTCATAAAGAAAGTCAAAAGACAACTGACCAAAAAAATCGTTTACAACATAAACCCAGGCAAATGACTGATGTTCTCATAACAGAAATAACAAAAATTGAGGAACCAAGAACCAAAAACTTAGAAACAAAATTACTGGACAGTGACACACACACGAGTTTCAGACATATGAAAAACAAACTAACACGTAATTATAGAAATACAGATTAAACAAAGCTACGGAGCTAGCAGAAAGTACCACAGTGTGACAAGGGACTGGTGGTGAAAGTGAGGGACACCAGTGTGCTGAACGCAGGTGTGGTCAGACCCTACGGAACTCCACACCTACCTTTTGTCCTCACACCCTGACTTGCAGGAATTGAGCCTAAAGATGCATGCCCTGCGGGTACACACACACACGTACGATGCACACGCAAGTACATACATGTTCTTTGCAGTGTTGTTGAGACAACACCGCGCACACATGCGAGGTTACACGCTGCAACATTATTTGACATTGCACAATATTGGAAAAACCTAACTGCCCACAGATAGGAGAGCGGTCAAATAAGTACAGAAGAGCCCCCGTGTAAACTCTGGGTGACTACAAGAAAGAATAAGGAAGACTTCCATCAACTGATACACTGTGCTCCCCACGGTGAGGAAAACAGATAGAAGGAGAGCACGTACAGTCTCTTCAACAAATGGCACTGGGAAAGCTGAACATCTACACGCAGAAAAATAAAGCTTAAGTCAAAATGAATTAAAGCCCTAAAATGTAAGAATTTAAAACTAACGGAAGAGAACTTACAGCAAAAGCTTCATGACGTTGGAGTTGGGGGATTTCTTGGTTATGATGCCAAAGGCACAGGCCACAGAAAAAGACAAACTGAACTTCATGAAAATTTAAACATTTTGTGTACCAAAGGTCACATGCTACAAGGTGCCTCCTCTCCCTGCACCCACGCCCCCGTGGCCTCCTCCCCTCCGCCACGCATCGGCAGGACGGATAAACGCAATCCCACTACGTGCTGTCTGCAGCCCACCCTTCAGCTTCACAGACACAGAGTGAAAGTAAAAAGGTGGAGAGATATGTTCCAAGCATATAGCACCTGGAAGAAAGCTGGGGTGGCTGTGCTAGTATCAGACAAAAACAGATTTGAAGTCAACAAAGGTCACAAGAGAAAAAGGAGGACATTATAGTAAAAGATTCAACATAGCACAAAGATTAGATGTGACAACCATAGGCTGGGTGCGATGGCTCACACCTGTAATCCCAGCACTCTGGGGGGCTGAGGTGGGTGACGGTCTGAGCTCAGGAGCTCGAGACCAGCCTGAGCAAGAGTGAAACCCTGTCTCCAAAAACTAGCCAGGTGTTGTGTTGGGCGCCTTGAGAATCTGAGGCAAGAGGATCCCTTGAGCCCAAGAGTTTGAGGCTGCTGTGAGCCAGGCTGCTGTCATAGCACTCTAGCCTGGGGCAACAGAGTGAGACTCTGTCTCCAAAAGAAAAGAAATGATAAACATTTATGCGTGTAACGGCTACCCATCAAAATATGAAGTAAACCTGGCAGAATTAAAGGGAGGCACAGGCAGTTCTACGGCAAGGCCACACTCTCAGTGGCAAGGAACAGAATGACCAGACAGTAAAGCCGAAAAATAGAGAAACTAAACACAGGGGCTGTGTCCGGGCAGATGTGGGACGCTGCGCCTGCAGCAGGAGCACGCGCCGCCTTCCCAGGCACACACATAGAACTGTGACTTTCCAGGATATGTCCTCTGTTAGGACACAAATTTAGTCTCAATAGATTTAAAAAGAGATCATACAAAGAATCTTCTCCAATCATGTTAGGATAAAGTCGGAAATAAATAACAGAAGTAAAAGGGGGGAATTCACAAATGCATGGAAATGAAACAACACATTCTCCAACAACCAGCAGTGGAATTGGAAAATACCTAACACAACTGAGAACGTACTACGGCTAGACTGAAGGGGATGGGGCAGAAGCTGTACCAGCAGAGCCTTTTATGGCTATAAACTCTCTCATAAATAAGAAATCAAATCAGCAACCTAGCTTCACAATCTAAGGAATTAGAAAAAGAACAAGCTGGTTTGGTGCCCGTAGCACAGTGGTTACGGTGCTGGCCACATACACCAAGGCTGGTGGGTTCAAGCCTGGCCCAGCCCAGCCCAGCTAAACAATAATGTCAATTGCAAAAAAAAAAAAGCCAGGCGTTGTGGCGGGCGCCTGTAGTCCCAGCTACTTGGGAGGCTGAGGCAAGAGAATTGCTTAAACCCAGGAGTTTCAAGTTGCTGTGAGCTGTGACGCCACAGCACTCTGAGACTCTGTCTCAAGAAAAAAAAAAAAAAAAAAAGAAGCAGCTAAACCCAAAACCAGCAGAAGGAAATAAATATTAGAGTAGAGATCAAGAAACCAGAGAAGAGAAAAACAGCAGAAAAAAATTAATGAAACCAAAGTTAATTTCCTGAAAAGATTGAATAATTGACACACATTTAACCAAATGGGCTAAGTAAAAAGTGAAGAAGACTGAAATTACTTCAATCAGAAATGACTGATTTATAGTCTCAGGGACAGGACAGCAAATGCTACAGAGGTAAAAAAAAAAAAAAATTGAAGGGGAGCAAAAACTTATTCATTCTATGAGGCCAGCATTACTCTGGTACTAAAGCCAAAGATACTACGTAAAAATTACAGTTCAATTCCTTATGAACACTGATGCAAAATCACACCCAGATACCAGCAAATCAAGTGGGGCAGCATATTAAAAGGACTGCACACCGTGACCCCATGGGACTTATTTCTGGAGGGAACCCAACCCGTGTAATGCTCCATATTAACAGAATGGAGAAAAAGAAACACACATGATCACCTAGATTGATGCCAAAAAAAAGCATTTGACAAAGCTCAACATCCTTTATGATTAAAAAAAACCTCTCAGCAAACCAGGAACAGAAGGAAAGTACCTCAACATAATAAGAGCCATATATGAAAAACCCACAGCTAACATCATTATCATGAAAGACAAAGTTTTCCTCTAAGATAGGAAAAAGTCAAGGATGCCTACTTTTGTCAGAATTCTGTTTAGCATAGTACTGGAAGTTCTAGCCAGAACAATTAGGCAAGAAAATACATATATACATACATGGCATCCAAAATGGAAAGAAGTAAAATTACCCGTGTTCACAAATGGTATGATCTTATACATAGAAAACCCTAAAGATTCCACAAAAAAACCTATTAAGCTAATAAATGAATTCAGCAAAGCAACAGGGTACAAAGTTGATACACAAAAATCAGTTGCATTTCTATATGCTGACCATGAACAACTCAACATTGAAATTAAGAAAACAATTCCATTTATAATAGCATCAGATAGAACAAAATACTAGGAATTTAAGTTAACCAGGGAGACCTGTGTAATGAAAACGACAAAACAAGGCTGGGTGCAGTGGCTCAGGCCTGTGATTGCAGCACTCTGGGAGGCGGAGGTGGTGGATCGCCTGAGCTCAGGAGTTAAGCTCTGAGCAAGAGCAAGACTCCTCTCTTCTAAAAATAGAAAAACTAGCTTGGTGTTGTGGTGGGCGCCTGTAGTCTCAGCTACTTGGGAGGCGGAGGCAGGAGGATCACTTGAGCCTAGGAGTTTGAGGTTGCTGTGCGCTATGATGACGCCACGGCGCTTTACCCAGGGCAACAGAATGAGACTCTGTCTCTAAATAAATAAATACTACGAAAATTACTGAAAGAAACTTAAAGAACATAATAGACACACAGCCCATGTTAATACTACCCCAGAGTTATCTACAAATTCAATGCAATCCCCATCAAAATCCCAATGATAATTTTTGCAGAAATAGAAAAATCAATCCTAAAATTCATAAAGAATCTCAAGGAACTCAAGTAGACAAAAACAATCTTAAAAAGAAAACCAAAGCTAGGAGCCTAACATGTCCTAATTAAAAAACTTACTACAAAGCTACAGTAATCAAAACAGCATGGTTCTGGTATAAAGACGGACTTACAGACTAGTGGATGTGACAGAGCAGAGAGATAAATGCCAGCACATGTGCTCAGATGGTTTTTGACGAAGGTACCAAACCAGACACTGAGAAAGGACAATCTGTCCAACAACCAGTGCTGGGCACACTGGACATCCACATGGGAAAGTGTGAGGATGGACTCTTCCATTACACCATAAATGACAATGAACTCAAAATGGGTCAGAGACCTAAAACTATTAAACCCTTAGAAAAAAATATAAGGTAAAAGCTTCATAACATTAGAGTTAGTAACGGTGTCTTAGATGTGAAACCAAAGACATAATCTAAAAAGAAAAAAATTAGGGAGTTTGGACTTCTTGAAAAAATTAATTTGTGCATCAAAAAACAGTATCAACACAGTAAAAAGGTGACCCACAGAATGGAAGAAAATATTTGCGAGTCAAATATCTGATAAGAGATAAATATCCACAATACAGAGAGAACGTCTAAAATTCAATTAAAAAACCCACCCTATTTAAAAAAACAGTCAAAAGACTTCAGTAGATACTTCTCCAAAGAAGTTATACAAATGGATAAGTACTGGAAAAGATACTTGATATCACTAATCATAGGAAATGTAAATAAAAACTACAATGAGACACCGCCTCACACCCATCAGGATGCGAGGCCGCTGTAAACAAACAGAAAATAACAGACTTCAGCAAGGGTGTGGAAAAATCAGAGCTTGGGTGCATTGCTGGTACCACTGTCATGGAAAACAGTATAGAAGTTCCTCAAAAATACATATATACAGTTACCATAGAATCCACCTGGGGGTATATACCCAAAAGAACTGAAAGCAGGGTCTTGAGAAGGTTATTTGTATAGCCACATTCACAGCAGCATTATTCACAGTAGCTAAAACATGAAAGCAACCCAAGTGTCCATCTTTACCATGACCCCCACCCGCCAGGTGGACTGGTACGGGCTAGTGGCCTGCAGTGAGTGGTGGGAGCCAGGGAAGCTCTGTGTTCACAGCCACTCCTCACGGCCTGCACCACCGCCCGAGCTTTGCTTCTGCCAGATGGGCATCAGACTGTCCCCGGAGTGGGACCCTGCTGCAGACAGCTTGTGGTGGGGCCAACGCTGTGAGCTCCACATGAGAATCTGACTCCTGAGGATCTGAGGTGGAGCTGAAATGCACCCGAACCATCCTAAAATCACCCCAAATCCCGGTCCATGAAACTGGTGGGTCCCTGGTGCCAAAATGTTTGTGGACGGCTGCGTCAACAGATGAATGGATAAACAAAATGTGGTCCTTACACGTATTACTCACCCTTCCAAAAGAAATTCCGCCATCTGCCACAGCAGGGTGAGCCCTGAAGACATTATGCTAAGTGAATAAAACCAGATACAAACCAACAAACCCTGCCTGAGTCCACTCATATGAGGTCCCCAGCCTTCAAATCCAGAGACAGAAGACAGTGGGTGCCAAGGGCTGGGATTCAAAGTGACACCCGATTTGCAGCTGTTCAGGGTTGGTGCCCCAGCCCCCGCGTTGCTCGAGGGACAACTCAGCCACCCTGACAGCAGAATCAAACCGCGTCACAAATGGGTGAAATGACAGGCTGAAAGCAGCAGAGGAGGAGCCCCAGGTCACTGCAGCAACAGTGTGTGCTAGACTCCAGCAGGGTCGAGAGGAAAAGCCTGCAGTGGCCCCCGGCTCAGGCTGCCGGCCTGGCCCTCATGGTGCGGCCGGCTGGGGCAAGCTCCTTAGGTGGGGGGGACCCGCCGTGGAAGGAGCAAGTGCATATGTTGAGAAGCAGGTTTCTCGCTGTTGAAAACATGTGTTATTTAAAGAGAGTGTGCCAGCCCCATGGGGCAGAGCTGGAATTGGCGACATCACGATGAACCCACATACATGTTAAAACATGTGTGTAGATGGGCACAGAAATCTGGACGTGGGCTGCCCCCCCACACACACATTCCCTGCTTTGCCAGCTGAGAGTGCCCAGTCCCAGTGGGCACACTGGACCTTGGTTCCTAAAGACTGCTCTCCGGCGAAAAGGACCAGTTCCCCTTGGAGAAGTGGTTCACTTCCAGATAAAGGCAAGGATAGTGCAAGCTGAGCCCGAGCACTGCGGGGGGCCAGAAAGCGAGGCAGCATTCAGGAAAAGGCAGAAAGCTGAAGGGGCACAGAAGCTGACCTGAAGGAATTCCCAATGCCAAGGCTGGCGCCATTTCAGCAGCAAAAGTAAATGATTATATTTGATTATAGTCCATAAATTAACGTCTGTGAAACATACAGATATAAATGAATCTGTAGCAATTGTCTGATTCCTTTTCTGAATGTATTTATGTTCGTTCTTTACAAGGTTTTTGTTCTTTACGAGGTTTTTGTTTCTAGTCCTTATCTTAAAATTGTTATTAAATTTCAAGTCTTTTTAATTTTGTGAAGGCAAAAAAAATGGAAACCTAATTAACACATGTAAAAATAAAAAAATAATATAAACGAATCATTAAACAAATAAGGGGAGAAAAGAGGACAGAGCTTCCCGTGAAATTCCAGTTGATTAACATGGGAGGAAAGTGGAAAACAGAAACTCCCTCTTCACAGACACACAGATTTCGCCTGTCACAGCGCCACCCACAGGTGGATGCTAAACTCAGTGGGGCACGTCTGAGGAGAGAAAAGACTTTACCACGTCTGGAGGTATCGCCCTTGGGATATTTATAAATCATGAAAGGGAAATGGCACATTTGGAGAGGAGAGGCTCGTGGACACTGCCTCACCAAGTCGTCAAGGCCCAGGGTGAGACAGGGTGCCGGCACCCACCAGCCAGCCAGCACGCTCTGCATCCCACTGGAAACCCAGCATCACCATCGGATCACGGAGGGACCTTCTGCACAACAGCTGCCCAGTGCTGGTCTGAAACATCAGGGCCACAGGACACAAAGGAGTCACAATACCTGAACGCCACCGGGGACCAGGGAACAGAAAACGAATGTCAGTGGAAAACCGGGGAGGTTCGAATAATCCCGCTGGAGTCAGTTAACAGTACTGGGCTCTCAGTTTCAATATGAGGGACAGGTGAGGGGAAGGTCTGGAACTTTTCTGTAAGTCTAAAAATTATTTCAAAAAAAAAACATATATTTTTTTAAGTACAGAAGTAGAGAGAGGACAGATCTCATCCGCGTCAGTCACGTCCCTGGGCCCGGCTGTCCTCTCGGGGCTGCCACCCTCATGACCCATCCCCACACCTGCCCCCGTGTCCTCTCTGGGCCTGGTCCCACCGCAGGGCCTCTGCATGTGCCACACCCCTCCCACTATGCACTCTTCTTCAGAAGCAGGCATAGTCATGCTCCCTCAGGTCCCCACTGGAGTGCCATCTACTCCCACAGGCCGTCCCTGCTGACCCTCCATGAAGGGCACTTGTCACCTTCTCTCCCCACTTCCCCCCAACTCCTCCAAGGGTCTTCCGGTGCCAGCCATGCTGCACCTCTGTCCGTGACTGTCGCACGCTCTTGCATATTGCTCTGTGGAAGGCAACCATCCTGTCTCATTATTTCAGCTTCCCAACACCCCAAACGGGAGCCCTACCTCACAGGTACACAGCAGGTAGGTAGCAGAGCAGAGGAATGGCCTACACACAGAGAGGCCAGTAACGTAAACATACCCCATCACTGGTAATAGAAAGGAGATTCTATTTTTGCTTCATTGAAATGGCCATGTGTCTGTAAGATCATATGCAGCACCTGAGGGTGTAGGGAGACCGTGATGTCCAGCATCACAGTGGAAGCTAAATTAGGAGAACCTTTGCAGAAGGCAGTTTGGCTAAAGGTGTCAAAGCTATAAACATGTGGGAACGCTTTGATCCTGTTGGTCTTCTCCTACAGATGTGGCCTAAGGAAATAACGCTGAGTTCAGGACACAAATGAACATACAAGGATTTGCATCACAGTGCTGTTTATAAGAGTCAGTCGGGAACCAGCCCACTGTCAACAGACGGTCACTTAAACTCCGTGACACTGGGGCTCACCAGGCAGCCATCACACTGCTGCCTCTGGAAGGAGAGCGGGTGATGTAAGAGATGTCACAGGTGTCAGGAGATGACACTAGTGAGTTGTCTAGTGTCTTCCCAACTTTACCAAACACTTGTGCAAACGTGAACATGCAAACGTACAGGTCACGGTGGTAGTGACCACAGCCAGGAGCTTCCTGACCTGGCCCTCAGCTAAGGTGCTGGAGACTTAGCTCTGTTAACCCTCAGCCCACCACACCGGGAGAGGCCTCTCATTGTTCCCATCTCACACACGAGAAAACTGAGACGCAAATGAATAAAGTGAATGGCAGGTGGACACACAGCTGGCAGGGGCATGTCCTAGCTGAGGACATACAACTCACTCCTGACCACACATGCTCGCACACACAGTGACCAACACCACACCCAACCTCACGCAGACTGGAAGGAAGCCACAGTGGGCACCTGCACTGTCTTCTTTAAGACACACACATGTTCTCTGATAACACATCTGAGTTTCATAATCAGAAAAACTAATCTAGAAATGCTTCTAGATTTGGTGTGGGGATAATCTCAGGCTTCCCAGAAGCTTTCCATCAGAGCCCATGATGCCTCCTCACAGCACATCAGTGTGATTCAGAAGAGGAAAACAGCCCCTCCTGTGGCTGTGAGACTGGTGTGGCACAGAATTTTCCCTTTTCTGGCTTATAATTTATACGATCTCCTTTCAAACCAAGAGAAGTCACAAGAGGAGTGCCAGAAGCCCCCTCCTGCTCGGCCAGGCCCTCCTCCAGCACCCACTGTCCTCTGTCGTGTGTTTCTGAGCCCTTTGGGAGGCCGGGAACATGCCCGCCTTCTGCTCAATGCTCATGTAGGGGTGTCTTAGGAAGGAGGGTGCTCTCCTCCAGAAGCACACAGCGCAGTTATCAGAACCCCGAAGCTTAACACTGACAGGACGTGGCCCCTAACTCGCAGCACACATGCACACTTGGCCGGCAGCCCCAGCAATCTTCTTCCCCAAACAAGTCTTAATCCAGGATCCTGGATTCCACTTGGTAATTGAGTTTTTTCATTTTCCTTGACTCTGAACAGTTCCCAGGCCAGGGATGGAGGTTCACGCCTACACCTGTAATCCTAGCACTTTGCGGGGGGCTGATGTGAGAGGATCACCTGAGCCCTCCAAGAGTTTGAGACCACACTGGGAGACATAGTGAGACCTCTGACTCTACAAAAAATTTTGAAAATCAGTCAAATGTCGTGGCAAGCACTGTAGTCTCAGCCACTCGGGAGGCTGAGGCAGGATTATTTGAGCCCAGGAGCAGTGAGCTATGATGATACCACCGCACTCCAGCCTGGGTGACAGAGTGAGACTCTGCCTCAAAAAAAAAAAAAGTTTAAAAAACTAAACAAACAAACAAACAGTGCTTTAGTCTTTCCTTACATTTTTTGGACTTGACATTTCTGAAGAGTTCAGACCACTAACTTTGCAAATACCCCTCCATAGGGGTTTATCAGGTCACGAGCCTTTGGCAGGAATGGGGCTACCTGAAGATGGGGTGTCCACTCCTGGTGACATTAACTTGGATCACTTGGTCAGGGTGGTATTGCCAGATCTGGGCCCCGGAAAGTTACACTTTTTCTCTTTGCAACTAATAAGTGAATGTAGGGAGACCCAGAGCCCAGTACCACCCGGTCTGTGTCTCCCCCCAGACACGGAGCCCAGTACCACCTGGTCTGTGTCCCCCCTAGACATGGAGCCCAGTACCACCTGGTCTGTACCCCTCTGCCCCCCACACCCCATGGCATTCCTCAGCGGTCCCGCCCCATCACCTCCTAGCGTACATAATGCCTATGTCCATGTGGTCATGTGAACTCCTACTTTATTTTGTGAGTTATAATTCATCATCATCATAGTATGTGTGGTCACTATAAATACTGTGGGTTTAGTCTATTTTATTCAGGATTTCACCTCTATTTGCACATGTGATTGGTCCATAGTTTCCTTTCTTGGGAAGCTATGTACAGATGCCAGTGCCAAGTTCACCCATCAAAGCAGTTTTAGAACTCTCTTTCTGGAATGGCCAGCAAAGCTGTTGTCATGTTACCCTTGATGTCTTAAATGTCATCAAAATGTCTTCCTTTCAGTATTTCCTTTTGGGGGGGGGGTAAAGAAAAAAGTCACTGGGGGCCAGATCAGATGAGTAGGGAGGGTGTTTCAGTAGTTATTTGTTCACTGGTTAAAAACTCCCTCACAGACAGTGCTGTGTGAGCTGGTGCACTGTTGTGATGCAAGAGCCTTGAGTTGTTGGCAAGATTTTCAGTTAAGATTGTCCTCTTTCTCTACCAATGTTTACTTGGTCTGCTATGCTTCTCTCAGTCAGTTAATGATTCTGACATACAATTCAATGAATTTTTGCAATGTTTTCATCAGTCCTTTTGTCACTGGCTGCTCTGACCTCTTTTCATCAGTGACATTTTCTCAACCCTTAGAAAAATGTTTAATCCATTTGTGCACTGCCATTTTTTTTTTTGTTTTGAGACAGGAGCCTCAATCTGTCACCCTCGGTAGAGTGCTATGGCATCACAGCTCACAGCAACCTCCAACTCCTAGGCTCAAGTGATTCTCTTGCTTCCGCCTCCCAAGTAGCTGGGACTACAGGTGCCCACCACAATGCCTGGCTATTTTTGGTTGCAGCTGTCATTGTTTTTTGGTGGGCTGGATTTGAACCCTCCAGCTCAGGTGTATGTGTCTGGCGCCTTAGCCGCTTGAGCCACAGGTGCCGAGCCTGCACTGTCATTTTCTTCATGGCATTATCCTCATAAACTCAGACTACCTTCCCTGATTTCACTTCCAATACTGCAAAGTATAACAAGAAATTTAACATTTGTTTGTTGCTCTAATTCAAGCTGACATTCTCACAATAGCACACAAACATAACTCAACTTTTTTTCTGGATCTACCAAAGACTGATGACACGACTAAGGTTCCTATTTTTCTTTGCATTTGAAATATTAATAGTTTCAATTTTGTTGTCCTTTGTGAGTTATAGCTTCATAGCTAACTGTACTTTTAGCAACATTCTTTAGCTTAAGGCTGCCGCCCACTGTCTGTCTCACATAGCAGGTGTCTGTGCTCAGAAACCTTTACCCATTCTTTGATGGTGATGATGCCATGTTAGATTTTACGATTCTCGTAAGCAAGATGCCTTTGAGTTTATTTGAAATCAATTATCAGCTTTGGGGGAGGGAACTATAGCCACCAAAAGAGTGAGCAGGGACAATTTTTTGGGAGGTCTAGCGAAGATGGAGAGAGAAGGCAGCCTGGGTGGGGCTGGGCTGTGAACTGAGGGCGGCTGTTTTCCTCTTTGTTCTTGTTTGGGGCAGAGGTTAGCATGTGCAATGATACCAGGAAAGACCAGGTAGAAATCAGAGGTAAAATCCAGGAGGAGGGAGCCCTCTGTGGTGAGGTCCTAGCCTCAGCAAGTGGAGGCTGTAGCTGTGGGAGAGGAGGCCGAGCCAGCCTCTGACCCCACCAGGACTCGGCACAGGAGGAGCAGGGTCTCCTGCCAGCCTTTAGGAGGACTTTCCCTAAAGTCTAGTTCTGGAACATTCCATTTCCCTCCACCATGGTCTTGGTGGCTGCTATCAGTGCAGCCCTTTCTCATCACAGATGGAAACTGGGTACTGAGAGTGACTGTCATTTAAAGCCAGAAGCCAAAAGCAGAGTGACATCTCACAGAAGTGAGGAGGGAGGAACGTGGCCTCAGACAGCCCAGTGAGGAGGGGCTTCATTGAGGGCAGAGGGTGAAGGCCAGGCAGGAGTGAAGAGGAGGTTACTAACTGGACCCCAAGACACACCAGGGTGGCCCTGGGGAAGCTCCAAGAAAAGTCCCAGCCAAGGGACTGACTGTCACAGGCCCCGGCCCTGCCCAGCCCTGCCCAGCCCAGCCCTGCAGGTGTGAGCTGAGAAGTGTGAGAAACAGGTATTCACACGCCCCCTGCACGGGCACATTCCCAGTGGGGCTGCCCACAACGCCCAAGCAGAGGAATGGACAAACAGAGGTGGTCCAACCACATAGTGTGTTACTATTCAGCTTAGCAGGGAATGGAATTCTCATATGTGCGACAGGGCAGACTCTGAAAGCAGTGTGCTCACTAAGCGGAAGGAGCTGACATGAAGACCATATCTTCTCTGACTCCGCGTGCGTGATGAAGGTCCACGCTGATATACACATCCTCTCCGACTCCGTGTGCGTGATGAAGGTCTGGGCAGACAGACACGTCCTCTCCGACTCCGCGTGCGTGATGAAGGTCCGGGGCTGACAGACACGTCCTCTCCGACTCCGCGTGCGTGATGAAGGTCCGGGCTGACAGACACGTCCTCTCCGACCCCGCGTGCGTGATGAAGGTCCGGGCTGACAGACACGTCCTCTCCGACCCCGCGTGCGTGATGAAGGTCCGGGCAGACAGACACGTCCTCTCCGACCCCGTGTGCGTGATGAAGGTCCGGGCAGACAGACACGTCCTCTCCGACCCCGTGTGCGTGATGAAGGTCCGGGGCAGACAGACACGTCCTCTCCGACTCCGTGTACCTGATGAAGGTCCGGGCAGACAGACACGTCCTCTCCGACCCCGTGTGCGTGATGAAGGTCCGGGGCAGACAGACACGTCCTCTCCGACTCCGCGTGCGTGATGAAGGTCCGGGGCAGACAGACACGTCCTCTCCGACTCCGCGTGCGTGATGAAGGTCCGGGGCAGACAGACACGTCCTCTCCGACTCCGCGTGCGTGATGAAGGTCCGGGCTGACAGACACGTCCTCTCCGACTCCGCGTGCGTGATGAAGGTCCGGGCTGACAGACACGTCCTCTCCAACCCCGTGTGCGTGATGAAGGTCCGGGCAGACAGACACGTCCTCTCCGACCCCGTGTGCGTGATGAAGGTCCGGGCAGACAGACACGTCCTCTCCGACCCCGTGTGCGTGATGAAGGTCCGGGGCAGACAGACACGTCCTCTCCGACTCCGTGTACCTGATGAAGGTCCGGGCAGACAGACACGTCCTCTCCGACCCCGTGTGCGTGATGAAGGTCCGGGCAGACAGACACGTCCTCTCCGACTCCGCGTGCGTGATGAAGGTCCGGGGCAGACAGACACGTCCTCTCCGACTCCGCGTGCGTGATGAAGGTCCGGGGCAGACAGACACGTCCTCTCCGACTCCGCGTGCGTGATGAAGGTCCGGGGCAGACAGACACGTCCTCTCCGACTCCGCGTGCGTGATGAAGGTCCGGGGCAGACAGACACGTCCTCTCCGACTCCGCGTGCGTGATGAAGGTCCGGGGCAGACAGACACGTCCTCTCCGACTCCGCGTGCGTGATGAAGGTCCGGGGCAGACAGACACGTCCTCTCCGACCCCGCGTGCGTGATGAAGGTCCGGGGCTGACAGACACGTCCTCTCCGACCCCGTGTGCGTGATGAAGGTCCGGGGCTGAAAGACACGTGCTCTCCGACTCCGTGTGCGTGATGAAGGTCCGGGGCTGACAGACACGTCCTCTCTGACTCCGTGTAGGTGATGAAGGTCTGGGGCAGACAGATCCACAGAGACAGGAGATTTGGGGTTGTCAGGGCTGGGGTAGGGAATCCGGAGGCTGGCTCCTAACTGTGCTCAGGCTTCCTTTCGGGGTGATGGAGATGTTCAGAGATTAGAAAGGAGTGATGGGTGCACTGCCATGAATGAACCAAAGACCACAGAACTGGTCTTTTATAAAATGGCTAAAATGGCAAGTTTTATGTGACATATATTTTACCACAATAAAACAGTATATATTTAAGCATGGGCTCACACACTCAGGTAAACTCCGAAGTCACATGCACAGGCTCCCATCCAGCTCTGCCCCAAGTGAGCTGTGTACCTCTGCCTCAGTTTCCCTATGGGTAGATGAGGCAGAGTAGGGCTGTGGCGAGGTTCCTATGGGCAGGTCTGAATAAAGTGCCTGGGCCAGGGCCCCCCATGGCGGGGCCACCACACTGTCACCATCCACAATAGTCCACTCTGGCCACAAACACCCTATCCCTAAACTCAAATCCTTCCAGCGGGATACTCAGCAGGCATGGCCAGGCTGTGCTCTCAGTGCCTTGGGCTCCAGCCCTTTGCTCAGGCTCCCACGTAGCATGCCACACACTGACGCAGAGGCCTTTTGTCTGGGCGGTGAAAGGGTCCCTGGAGGCTGCATCAAGTCATAAATGTTTCAGAGACCTGGGTGGCCACCCACCCCACCCTGAAGGCATGCTTGGCACCTGTGCTGGGCAAACTGCCCTGATGGTCTCAGCACTAGGTGCACCTGCTACCACTGGCCACCTGGGAGCCGGCAGCCTTTCAGCCCTGGTTTGCTCAGCTGTAGGGTGGGAAGTTCCCTACAGGGCTGGGTGTGCTCATCCCGTCAGGCACAGAGGCCATGGGAGCCTGGCTCCCCTGGTGGTCTCCATAGCCCAGGCAGGCACCTGCCCCAAACCATGTTTCTCTCTTGTTTTGAGGTGGACAAAGAACCTATGGCCCCAGGTGCCATGTGAGTCACTGGTGGTCCCACCAGGAGACCAGAGGACAGCAGAACAGAGTAGGAGAGGAACCAGGTCCTAAGAACCCCACTCATCCCCAAGACCCAGGCTCCCACCCACCCCTCCCTGCCAGTTTCCCCAGATTGGCTCCCCAAACGAGCCTCTTAGTGAAAAGCACCTGTGCCGAGGGCAGGCTACCAAAGGGCTCAGGGCAGGGGGACACATGGACCACTGATCTGGAGCCCTGGGTCCACCCTGCCTCCTGCCTGCTGAGGGCCCCAGTAGGTCCCATTCCTGACATTAGCCATCTGCCTGGAAGGGAGGACATGGCTGTACCCAGCCTGTCCCAGGCTCCCACATGCAGAGAGTGTGGAACATGTGTCTGCCCAGGTGGAGCCCTCAGTGATGGCTGCGCCCGCCTGTGGGCCTGACAAGGAGCCACACGGCAGGCAGAAGCTCGTCACCAGCTCATACCCACCCCTTGGGCCCCCACCCAGTGCTCGGAGACTCAGACACCCCTCCCCCTCTGTCCCCTCAGGGACAGAGAACACAAGCAGCTGGGGCCACAGCCCTCTTCTGCTCTCTGGGCAGATGCCTCACCCCAAGATGAACAGACTGGCCATAAGTTCTCACAGCTGTCCCGTGAGTAAGGGACACACATACCCGCGCTCACACTCATGTAGACAGCATTCACACCAGCAGCCAGGACACTGCTAGGCTAGAAACCAGATCCAGGCCCCTGGGGCCCTCCCCATGCTGGGGGCCTGGTGCTGTGACCTGGCTTTTGTCCCAGCAGGTGGACAGGCAGGGCTCAGAATTAGAGGCTCCAGAATTGCTGACTCTGTTGCAAACACCTGCACAGGGGTGGGGCATGCACTGTAGGCAGCGGAGAGGGGTGACAGGGAGAAGCAGCAGCATTTAGGGGGCAGTCCTGCCCATCCCACTTGCAGAACAGCACAGAGGGGACTGAGAGAAAGGCTGGGGACCCTGGAGTCACACAGGCCCACTGCTCAGAGTGCTGGATCCCTGGGTCCAGCTGTAGATGACAGATCACAAGGAGTTGCTGGGAGATTCAGAGACAGATGACGGGCAGGGCTGATGGCAGGGGATGGGGGCCTTCTCAGCCAGTCCTGCTGGGGCCAGAAGGATCCCTCAGGCAGAGGTGCTTTGGCCATGCCTCACAGCTGATGCAGAAACTACCTCGGACGGGGCAGAGCCTGTAGCTCCAAGGAGAAGGGTGAGGCTCCATATCCTGGAGGTGGTGGGTTCAAACCCAGCCCCAGCCAAAAACTGCAAAAAAAAAAAAAAAAAAAAAAAAAAGAGAGAAACTACCTCGGAAAGGACTGTGGACCTCAGTGTGAAACCCGACCCTGGGAAACTGTGAGACGCAAACTCGAGGCTTTGCGCCTTTGGCCTGGCAAAGATTTCCTAGATTCAGCAGCAAAACTATAACCCATGAAAAAGCAAACTGATAAAGGGACATCATGGAAATAAAACCGTCTGTTCTTTGAAAGACACTGATGAGAGGATGAAAGGAAGAGCCGCAAACCAGGGAAGTCGCCGCACAGCCCACATCTGGGGCCGGACTCAGTCCAGAGCCTGGTAAAGAGCAAGACAAAGAACGTGAGGAAGAACGAACCAACAGCCCACGTCTCCTTCATGACAAAGGGCTTCAACAGATGCTTCACTCGAGCATAAACGGAAAGGAAATAAGCAAGTGGCAGGCTCCACATTGTTAGTCCTGGGGGTGGGGGCACAAAAGCCACAGTGAGCTCCCTGGTACGCCCTCTAGATTGGCTAAAATTTAAAAGATTGACGGCACCAAGTGCTGACAAAAAGGTGAAGGACTGCAACACGCTTGCCTGGTGGCTGCAAAACGACACAGCCACTTTGGAAAACAGCTTGGCAGCGTCCTGGAAAGTGAAATCTACACCTCACACATGACCTGGCCGTGCCACTCCTGGGTACTTACTCAAGAGAAGTAAAAGCATTTGTTTGCAGAGACTAGGACAGAAACATTCCCAGCGGCTTCACCTATAAGAGCCCAAACCAGATCCAGCCCAAATGCCCATTGGCAGGTGACCAGATAAATAAAAGGGCCTCCTGTACACAGGCACAGCTTAGCCACTGAAGTGGCCACTGACACAGACACAGCAGAGAGGACGCGCGAAGCAATGGCCAGGCGAGCAGCCAGACAGGGGTTGGCCGTGTGGTTCCCTGTGTACAGAATTCCACAATGTGCAAACCCATCTACCCTCCCGGAGGCAGCACAGGGCTGCAGGGTGGGTATGTCCACTCTCTGATGGGGTCACGTGTGTCTGCAACATCAGGATGAGTTGTATTGTCCCTGTGAGCGGGCACAATTCACCACATGCCATCACCCCTCCATAAAACTGCTTCTGAAAAAAATTGTTCCGAGGAGGAGGCCTGATGCCCTGGCGGGAGCGAGTGCTTTTCAGGTGCTAACTACATCCCAGGCCTGGGCAAAGCATGTCACTAATGGTCTCTGAAGGAACGGCTGTTATTCTCTGCTGTCTCAGACGAGGGAGAATAGAAACTCCAGCACCTGGGGGGCCAGGTCTCCACATGTGCCCTGACAGTGGGCAGGGGCTCTGGGCAGAGGTGGGTGTTCCTCACCTCACTTGGGCCAGGCCTAGTGGACAACAGTCTGTCCCGTGCAGGGGCACCTAGAGGTGGCCTTTCCCCAACCCCAGCACCCCAGCCTCACCCATCCACACCCAGATACAATCTCAACAGCCCCGTGCAGCTCAATGTACCCAGACTGTTGGTTCTGGGCCATATCTTGAGACTGTATCTGCCCCAGTAGCTTCTCAGCTGACCCTCTTGGCCACACCACATCCTCTGCAAAAGCCTGTTCAGAGTCAGGAGACCAGCCTCCCCCACCCCAGCTAACCAGGGAAGAGGGGACAACTGCCTCCACCTCCAAAGATGAAAGGGAGGAGGAGACACTGTTGGAGCCAGCCCTGCCCTCTTGGGCAGCCCCTTCCCTGCCAGGGCTCTGTCCCAACCTGGGGGCCCCTGAGAAGCCTAGGAATAAGCCCAGACTCCCTCACAGCAGACTGCCACCCTGAAGCCATGCTCCAAGGCCTGCTGACCCTGTGCCTTCTCCAGCCACAGCTTGGACCCTTTACCTCCAGGTTACTTCCTGCCCTGTCCAGAGCAGGCAGGACCCCCGGCAATAGTCTGAGACTGCAGGCTGGTGGCCAAGGGGTAGGTAAGCACGGGGTCCAGGCTGGCATAAAGATGCATCCTCAGCAGGAGGCCAGGCCAGGGTGGAATGGATTCAGGTGGAGGCTGATCCACAGAGGCATCCAGGGGCACAGCATGGTCCCCCCAGGGGAGTGGCAGGCATGCCTGTGAGGCAAAGGCTCAGCTGAGCAGGACCCCAAGTATCCCCAAACTAGAGACTCTAAAACCAGCCACAAAAGAGGCTGGAGCCCAAGCAGGCCTGAGAAGACAAAGGCCAGACAGGGCAGAGCTAGCTGAAGGTGTATGCCGGCCCCTGGGGAATAGGGAAGGCTGAAGCCTGCCTAGGCCACTCTTGCACCTCAGCATGGATTCACAGACCCCACCCCAGTGAGCCAAGGGCCATGGATACTATCTGCACAGGGCCCTGGGGTCTGCTCTGGGCACACCAGAATCTCAGGCTGGGTGCAGGGACCACACAACCCATGGTCAGCTATCCCCACAAGGTTAAGAGCACCTGGGTGTTCTGTCTCTACCCCACCTCTGTTCCTCCAAAAGTGCTAAAGGCCTTCCCTGGGTTCATTCCAGCCCCACCTCAGAGCACTAACCGCAGGGAGCAGCAGGGATCCAGAAAGAACTGTAAGGATTAGGAAAATAAGGTACAACCTCAGGATGTTGCAGGACCACGGGCAGAGGAGAACCACACAGGGTGGGCACAGGATGGCTGGAGCCATGGGGAGGTGAAGGGGCAGGCTGACTAGAAGAACTGCCTTTGACCCAGGCCTCACCTGTCAGACCAACGGCTCTCCCCACATGGTGGCACCTGCCCTCCAGCAGAGCTGCCCACAGGGACACCCTACACCAACCTACCCGTCTCCCCACCCCACGCTCCAAAACCTGCTATGGATGTGCCTCGCAAGGCCTCCCAAAGATCATAGTAAGCAGGCTTCTCAGGTATGGCGACTCTGCCGCCGGGGTCACTGGGCCCTGTCTGGGGACATTCTCATTGTCATGATCAGGGGGAGGATGACTCAAGGCCAAGGGTGTGGCTCAGAGCCCTCTGATGTACAAGACAGTCCCTGCAACACAGCTGCGGGGCAGAGATGCTGCTCTGTAAACTAAAACTACTACTGGCCTAGAGCATAAGTCCCACCAGCTGGGTGGCCTGGCCCAGCACCCACACCCCTACAAGGACAGGAAGGCTTTCATTCTGCCCGAGGCTGGCCAGCTCCCCAAAGGGCTTCTGGCCTGCTGAACGCTGCATTCCCCTGGGCCACGCTGGCATCAGGCCGCAGCTCCGAGGCCAGGCAGATGTCCACACGGCCCTCCCAACTCCTGCTGCAGGACAAGCCAAGGGGGCAGGAAGGCTGTGGCTGTCACAATCAGTGACACTGGCCAGCCCCTCACCCCAGCCCACGAGGGAGGCCCTAGCACCCTGGTGCCCCTGGCTGTCACTTCTTAGAGCCCCCCCACTCCCAAGTCACACCGGGGGGAGCCTCAGGTGACTCCACACCAAGCATTGTCCAGGCAAGACCTCAGCCAAGGTGTTACCTGCCCCTTTGGAGGCCCTGTGTTTGCTCTGGGCCTCAGATTCCCCAGCTATAAAATGGGACAGCTTGGTCATAGCCTCCTTACGACACATCCTGGGCAGAGGCCTCAGGGGGACTCAAATACCCAGGGCAAGCTGTGGATGGGCAGGTCCTGGCTGTGCCCCGTGCCCACTGCTGGAGGACACAGACTGCTAAGAGACAGCCTGAGGCAGCCGCCAAACTCCTCGGCCAGGTCACCTCCTGGCAGGTGCTACCAGGAACCACCCAAATCCAGAGCTACCTGGTACAGCTCTGCTGTGGGCTGCCAGGCCAAGGACAACTTTCTAGGTTACCAGAAGCACAGCTGGCACTCCCAGGCCTGAGGACAGACCTGTCCCTGCCATTGCTGCTCCCAGCCCAGCACATGTGGCTGCTGCCCAGGGCACACCCAGGCCTTCCACCAAGGCCTCCTGGGATGCTCCCCAGGGAGCTCACTGGGAAAAGCAGAACTACAGCCACCTGTCCCCTCCTTCCTTGCCATCCCACATTCCAGTCCCCACCTTCCCAGCTCCACACTGTCCGACCCAGGCCTGGGTACAAGCCTGCTCTGGCCACAGGCAGGAAGAGCCGTCCCTCCACTCCCCAGCAGCAGCCCCATTCCCAGTGAGCTCTTGCGTGTACAGGGGAGAGCAGGGTCTCAGACAGGGCCACTTGGGGCACTGGCTAGAAGTCCTCTGACAGGGTAAGCATGCTCTGCCCCCAACTGTGGCCCTGAGCAGGTGTCTACCACTCAGGCTTCGACTCCACTTGGATAAGCTGCAGGAGTGACACACCCATAGGTGTCCCAGCCCTGGGGGGCCACTCAGGTCCCTGGCTGGCCTCAGGCCACACAGCTGGACTGCCGGCATAGAGCACTGCCCAAGAGCTGCCGGCTACAGAGGGGGCCTTGGGCCACCACTCAGACAGGAGACCAGGCTCCCAGGCTGGCCACTTGGATAAGAGGGAACAGAGCCTGCTGTAAGCCTGGTATCCAGGTCCCCAGGGACATGCTTCGCTCCTTCCTGAGCACATGGTTATCTGTGGAGCCGCCAGTCCTGCATACCATATAGGAATGCCCCACCCACCCCATCTCCCCACCCCCACCCCCACCCCCGCCAGCAGCAAGGAGCGAGAAGCCCCTGGGACTCTAGCTCCTCACACTGTGGGCACCACCTCCAGAAGGGCCCACGCAGCCCCAGCCCACCTGTGGGGTGTCAGCAGGGCTGCCTCCACCTTGCCCAGACTATCTGACATGATGGTGTGACCATGGCCCCTGGAGAAAAGCTGGGACCCCCCTCTACCCAGTGGCCTTGCCCATCTCACACAGCCCACACAGACAGTAACTGCAAACTTGGCCCTTTCCAGAGCCCAACATGGGGACAGCAGGGACAGTGCCCAGAACCAGGAGCCCTGAAGGCCACATCCCCCAGGGCCATGGGCACCTGCCCCACCTGTCACCTCCACTCCCACTCAACACACCAGAGTTCTCAGCCCATGATGCCGGGACACTGAGGGTCCAGAGTCCTCTTCCAGGCCTCTTGTTGCTTACATATTTTAACTAAAATAACCTTTTATTACTTCAAAAGCAACATACTCTTTAATTAGAAAATTCATTTAAACAAAAATAAAAAGATTAAAGCCCATAACCCATACCCAGGGTGACCATGGTGAGCACCTGGCGTCTTCTCTCTGGACCTTGCTGCTCCTGGACACCCGTGGGTTTGGGCCAGAGAGAAGCACCTGGCCGACTCTTACAGCTGCCGTCTGTGGTAGTGAGCACTGCCTTCCTGTGTGGGTGACACAAAGGCCACAATCTAATTGTCCCAGAGTGACCCCCAAGGTCCTGGCCCCACCCTGCCTGCATCTGACTTGAGAGTTGATGTCCATTTTTCCAGGTGCCGCCTGGTAGGGATGAGGCCAGTCATCCATCAAACCAAACCCAGCTCTGGACAGAGTCTGTGCTGGGCAAGAAGTCGCTGAGGGTCAGTCACTCTGGGAGAACCTTCCCTGACCCATCTGCCAATCAATTCCCAGGAAGATGGCCCCGTGCAGAGAGCTGCATGGGTACCCACAGGAACCCTGGCATCACTGGGTTATACACAGGGCCAGGCCATCCAGTCTCAGGACCAACACCCCCCACACTGGTGGCAACATTTGGGGGTCCCCTGTGGAGTAGCATGCCCTGCTCTGAGACTTGAGGTGAACAGATGGGCACCACAGAGCTCCCCAGCTAGTGTGCGTCCAGCTTAGCTCAGCACTGGGCATTGCACATGCCCACAAGTGGCAGCCACCCTGTCCACCGGGACAGTCTAGACTGTAAGGACACCCTGGGCGGTGTGACTTTGAGGTGGCAGGCGGTCTGCCAGAGGTCCTCGATAAGAGCTCCAGGGGTGGAGCCTGCCCTGGGGACTGGCCAGGGAAGCCACAGGCCTCTGGGGTGCCCAGCCCCACTCTTTGCTTGTGCTAAGGACAGCCAGAACATTCCAGTGCTCACCCAGGAGGTGCCATGCCTCCCCTGGGGCTGCACGGGGACCTTGAAGAGGCCCGGTCCAGGGGACAGAGGGGGCAAACATATCCCCAGCAGAAAACAGCCTCCACCTCATGGGTCTGGCAGGGCTTGTCAAAGGCCTTTTGTGTTCCTGTCTCTGTCCCCGCCCTCAGATAGGTAGGAATTAGGCTTACCAGGGACATGGGAAGGTCACTTCGTCACCCAAAGTCACACAGTAGCTCGGGATGAAGCCAGGAACAGAGTGCAGTGTCCCCATTGCCCACTCTTTCCAGGTGCCCCAGAATCCGCCCATCCCCCATTTCCCACTCACCGTGTCCCTGTGGCAGGGACACCCCAAGAGGTCCCCAGGCTCCAGCCCTCCTGTGGCATTGGCTCCACCCACCAACCTGGGAGGCTCAGGCCAGCCTAGGGCCCAGCTATGGTCCCAGCATTCCTGGCCACCAGGGAAGGGCTCTTTTCTGTTCCTCAAAACTAGCCCCTGCCGTGGAGGGAGGGTAATGGGTGGGGCCACACCTACGGTGCATCTTAGAATGGGTACAGGCGACACCTACTAAATGCAGAATACAAATGTCTACATACAGTAACTAAGAAAATGCCACGAAGGCTACGTTGCATAGTTTGATGGGAATATTTCAGATTGTATATGAAACCAGCACATTGTACCCCTTGATTGCACAAATATACACAGCTATGATTTAACAATAAAAAAAATAAATAAATAAATAAATGAAAACAACTAGCCCCTGTACCTCTGGCTCTCCCTGAGCTGCTGTCCTGGCCATCCAGGCCCCCATGACCCCTCAACCTCCACTCCCAGGCTGTGTGAGTCATAGGTGGGCTCACCTGAGCAGCACCCACTGTAAGAGAAGGGCTAGGGCAGAAAGCAGCGGGAGGTGACCACAGGGTACAGCAGGAGCGCACGCTGGCACACTGCTTGGTAATGGGTGGGCTCTGACAGCACGCGGCCGGGTCTGACAGCTGCCACCCAGACCCCAGCGAGGTGGTACCCACCATTCCTGAGGCTCCCACCGTTCCTCAAGGAGACAGCACATTCTAACAGGCAGAGCGCTTCACCAGAGCCCCCAAGCTGGTGCGAGACTCAGGGAGACCTGACAGGGGAAGAGGCAAGTAAGACGGGAGTCTGGACACCGACCCGAAGGGCTGCTCTGCCCTTATCCATATCCACACTCAGGTCCTTGCAGTGGCTGGGCAGCCTCAGTGACAGCCTTCCCATGGTGCTCTGTAAGACACATGTCTGCACAGACACCCTCAGCCTGGGAAGAGCTTCGAGTCACTGGTTAACCCTAGAAAGATACGACAGGGCTAGGTCTCTTCCCAGGCCAGAGAAGACTCTAACCTTCCCCTGCTGAGACTCAGACCTTGGCTTGGTCAGGCCAGAATGCACAGGAGGGTGGGCCGAGGGACGGTGCTCTGCAGCCATGCTGGGCCATGCTGCCCACGGCCATCCAGGAGCCTTCCTCTCAGAATGGCAGACAGGTGACTCGTGCACCCCAGTTTCTCCCTCTGCCCCCAATTTTCCCACCCCAGACAGCAAGAGAGACTTCTCACATTCTGCGGCAGCCACGGGCTTCAAATTCCTAAAACCCAGATGCTAGTGCTCACGGGTAGGGGCAGGCGCCACATGAACAAAGGCAGCCACAACCCAGGGCCATGCTGCCCTCCTGGCACATGCTCGCCACTCCCAAAGGCAAGGCCTCCCCTGGGGCCTCTGACAGCCCCATGCCACGGAAGCTGGCAGGGACAAAGGCAACAGGGAGTGTGCCCGGCCCCCACTCCAGGGTCAGCCCACCCCAGCCAGCGTGGCCTTCACGCCTCTATACTCAGGGTCACAGAGGCCACTTTAGGAACAAAATTGACTGGCATGGAGATCTGCTGGGAGGTGGCTCATCTAGGTGTCAACCTAGAAACCACTCCTTTATGAGGCCGAAAACATACAGGACATCGCACAGTAAGGTGGCAGTCCCACCAGGCCTACAGACTGTCACACACACAGGCCAAGCTGTCCACACATGGACAGTCACACCAGACAAGTCACCAACCCAAGCGCCGAGCCCACCTCAGGCATTCCCCGCCCATTCAGCTCACAGACTGCCACCTGCACCCAGTGGAGGCGGGGAAGGTAAAGCCCATCTGACTCCTGGGCACCTCCTGAAAGCCCAGAGCCTGCAGCAGCACCACCACAGGACAGGGGCACGGCTGCAGGACTGGGTCTCCCCCCACAGGATCGGCTCCCGGCTGTGCCTGTCAGTGAACGGGCCTGATGGGAAGACTCCTGCACTTGGCACCCCATTCCTGGGAGCGAAGTGCCCCTCCGCCAGGAGATGCCTGTCTCTCTTCTCACACTGAACGTCTCAGAGTGCTCAGGCACATCCCTGGCCACAGGCCTCCCAAAACAGGGGATCGCCCATCCAGTCCCACTGCTGCTGAGTCCCTGGTGTCCCCCAGTAGTGGGTGTAGGACATTTAGCACATGGCCACATGTAAACTTTTGGATCTAGATACAGCTGGGCTGACATCCAGGTGCCTGGGACACCTCTGCACAAGGGCACGGGCCAAAGCACAGTCCTAAGGACCCTGAGAAGGAAGAGCAGATGGTGTGGGAAGGAGAATGCAGGGGGTCTGGAGGAGAGGAAGCCCAGAGGAGAGGGGGCCGGAGCCTCCGGCTGGAAGCAGGGCTGGCACCCACACAAACACCACCTGCCCTCAGGGTTGCTGGGGGGCTTGTATACACCCTCCTTCCACAGGGCACCATTGCCCCACACCAGCCACAGAGCTCCTGAAAAAGACCCAGGGAGGCAGGCGCTGTACCTGCCAACCCAGCAAAGCCCACACTGCACCTGCAGCCACCCTGCCCAGCCTGCCTGCCCACTCACCCTGGCCCAGAGTCTTGCTCCCAGCTCAGCCGCCTGCAGGTGGGGATCTGAGGCCTCTCACTTGTCCCTGGGCCTCTGCTGCCCACAGCCCCTAAAATGGTGGGACCCTGACATGCCTCGGGTGAGGGTCTCCCTTTGGGCCAGCAACCTGCAGCCTATCTGTTTTACGGGAACACTCAGCTTTGAGGTGCACACTGGGCCGGGCCCAAGCACTTAAAGGAAAATGTGTTGTTCACATCAGGCACTAAACTCGACTTCTCAGGAAAACTGAAAGACCTGCGGAGAGGCTTAAACAAACCACAAACCTCTTCTGGCCTGCAGGTTCCCACACATAAGAAAAAAAAATAACCGATTCTTGCTAAACCAGTCCTCTGACCCAGTCTGTGACCTGGGCTGCCTATATAGAATAGAGTGGCTTTAAGGGGACGTGAACCCCTCAGCCTGAGGGGCCAAGCCCAGACCATCTCCCGCTGGGGCCACGAGCAAAAAATCCAGCCCTTTCCCCTTTCCCCAAAGCAGGAATTTTCTGGTGGCAGGTGGAGCCGGGGTGGCTGCCAGAGTGGTCTGAGGAGGCAGCAGCCACAGCCAGGCGGTCAGCAGACCGCCCTGGATCCACAGAAGCAGACTCATCCCTGGGCCTGGCTGGCTGGAAGAAATCAGCCTTACCAGTGCCATGCCCCACGCCCTGTGGAGGGAGCGGAAGACAGAGAGTGACCCGGAAAACCCCCTGAAGAAACCAAGGCCATCTCAGACACCCGTGGCTTCTTGTTGCATCAGACAGACTGGGCCGCTCCCGTTCCAATCCCCATGGAGAGAAGCTCTGTCAGGAGGGACGAGAGAAGGGCTGGCTGGAATCTGAACACACCTGTTTGCTCTGTCCCTGTTCCCCCTGGTGGAGGCCTGCCTGGTCTCTGCATGACTCTGTGGCGAGAGGGCTGTGCCGGCAGGCCCCCACCTTGGGGGATGCAGTCTACAGACATGGCTGCTGGCTGCCATTCTCAGAAGGATTCCCACAGCCTGCAACCCTCTGAACTGGGCAGACCACCTCAGGAACAAGGAGGTAGCAGCACACGCCCTAGCGGATGAGTCACGGGCCGTGACAATGCCCACAGGATCGTGCTGCTAAACTGTAACCGCAGTCTTCAGTTTGCTCAGGACCTAAGGAAGGCGGTGTGCCTCAATGGTGAGCGTGTGATTCTTAGACTCTGCCCACCTCTGACCCCCCCCACCCCCACCCCAGCTGTTGTTTATCTTTTGGTATTTCACTAACTGAGGAAATCAGGCCATTTGCCTGGAAAGTGCCCCACAACTGGGACTTTGCAGGTGGCCTCGGTGGTGTCACTGTGTTCCTCAGGGCCCAGTATTTCGAATGAACTTGGGTTTGGTCAGATGCACTCATTCATTCATCTGGGCAAGAAAACATCATGGGTTGTGTGATTCCCAGGCTCCCTCCGAGGCCCACGGTGTCTGTTTTGGAGGGGTTGGCAGCGTCCATGCTATGTGCTGAGTCCACATCCTCAGTGGCACTGGGAGATAGCTGCAAAATATTCCCCAGGCGGCCATGCCCACCGTCTCCCCACCTACGCACAGCCCCACGTCGGGTCTCTTCCTGCTTCTGCCAGGACCTTCGAGAGAGATTCCAGAAAGTGGGGTTGTCACACAGATGAAAACGTTGGACGTTACCGTATCCCTTCCTCGTGGTGTCTGACACCTTGTGTGTCCACCAGCAAATGCTTTGGGATTTCTGCCAGTCTGGAAGGACCTTGGCGAAGTTTTCATCTGTGTTTCTCTGGACAGGCATGAAGGCAGCACCTTCTTGATGTGTAAGGGCCACTTGTGGTTGTTTTTCCATGAACAGCGTCGTCAGGTTCCCTGTCACCTCCCCTGGGGGCTGGTTTTCTTGTTTTCAGAAATTCATCAACGATATTACCTCTCACGATGCATCACATTTGTCCCTCAGTTTGGTCTTTGTTTACTACCCGTAAGGTGGTGTCACCACACACAAGTCGATTCTCTCAGGTTGGTCCCTCCTCCTGACACACGAGGTCTCCGGCTCACAGAAGGGTCCCCCCACTCTCTTATTGAAAAGCACCGGTGCCTGTGTGGTTTTCTGACACATGTGGGTTTGTTCGAGTGTGTGAGGTGATGAAAGGGTCTGTGTGGCTGTCAAACCACCCACGTCGTTCCTTTGGTTCCTGTTTCTTGAATCAGAGCAAATTCAGCAGGAAGAGGCTGCACAGAGCTGTCCAAGGCGTCTTTCCAGTTTGCCTGAGTGCGGTTTGGGCAGACACAGAGGGGAGGCCCACAGCCCCTATGCCTCCATGACCTGCACCCTGTGGGTAGGGGCAGCTGGCAGCACACCCACTGCCAAGACCCAGGGGCAAGACAAGTCTTTGAGGGTGGGATGGGGTGGCCCTCAGGGGTGTATCCCATGCGCAGCAGAGGGCACCATCTGCAGACTGGGGGCAGGGCCAAGAGAGCACAGGGGTGCCCATGGGTGCACACTGGGCCTGATGCCAGAAACAGGTGTCACTGTCCTGGAGGCTACAGTATCCTGAGTGATTCCAGACAGAAGCGGAGAAGCTTGCCAGGTGTGGCGTGAGCAAAGTGGCTGGGCAGGCAACTCCGATGTCCCCATTTGTAAGTCAATGAGTAAAAATGGGAGCAGTATTCTCCCACCAGGGGAGCAAGGAATTCCCTGTGGCTTCTGCCCACTGCTTTCCCAAGCTCAGGAATGCTGTAGGACGAAGCAGACTGCAGGTGTCAGCAGGCCTGTCCTGTCCAGGACTTGTGGGTGCTGGGCTGCAGGCCTGACCACTGCTGCAGGGCTAGGAGGGGGCAGGAAGAAGGTGAGGAGCTACCAGGCTTCAGAGCCTGTATGCCAGGTGACCCTCTCCAGAGGAGTGAGACAGTTCCACATAGCCCTGACTGCCCACATCAACCCTCAAATGTCCAGGAGCACTGAGACAGCCCACACTAATGCCATCAGGGCTCTGAGCACTAGAGGTGGGTAAAGAAGGCATCACTCTGCCTGGGCAATATGGGAAGGCTTCCTGAAGGAGGTGGCCTGGAGCCCCAGGCAGAGGAAGCAGCCAGATGAAAGGCCCTGGCAGGCTAGTCTCCTGACCCCCAGGGCAACAGGGCCAGATCTGCGAGCCAGGCTACAGCAGAACCAGGCAGGGCCCTACGTGGGCTTCACACAGCACTCAGGAGGCAGCTCCCCCAGGTCCTATTAGAGGCTTTCTCTCCTCTTCTGCCAGGAGAGCCACAAAATCCACTCCTCACACAGCCCAGCTGCAGAGGGCTGAGCGCCCCACCCAAAGGGGAGAGGGGGTCATGAGTCTGGATTCTAGCCTGGCTGCCAGGCAGGCATGTGGGGGAGCAGCTGGGAACACAGTGGTATGGCCCAGGAAGGTGATCTATTCTCTGAGTCCCACAGTTTCCAGCACTCAGCAAACAGTCCCCGCTTGGCCAGGGCAGCAGCCCCAGCAATCTCCATCCCTCACACACTGCCCCTCTGCCCTGGCACCCTCCTGCAGCCAGCCCACGCGTGCAGGCTCAGAAGAGGGGCCAGCAGGAGACACAGGTGGCTAGTCTCATCATGTGGCCAGAAACCACCGATGGCCGTGTGGCATCTCCAGTGACCAGCTGGCTCCTTGGTCCCCTTGACAGCCACGTGGCCTTGCCCTCCACGAGATCGCAGTGCCCAGTGGGGCTGTGGAGGGACGACTGCTCACCAGAAAGCAGCAGGGAGACGTGCCCCCCGGGGGCCCCCCAGGCACGAGCAGAGTCCTGTCAAGGAAGGCTGGCGGCCAGTGTGACCCATCAGAGAAACGGATCCCATACTCGCCTCCTCACAAATGAAGCCTGACCCTGCTGCACTCACCTCCGTGACCAAATCCGTCCACCTCCTCATTCTCCCCTCCAATAGCAGAGGCTGGGCTTCTGGAAGCTTTTCTGTGGCATCAAAGACCAGCCACACACCCACATCCTTGGTCATATGCCCCCTTGGTTCCTCCCAGGCCAGCACCCCTGGGAGCCTGCAGTGAGGCTGTCCCCACCCCATCATCCTCACCTGTGGATAGGGTCTTGCGTTGCCACAAAGTGCCCTGGGACCCAGGGGCTATTTGGAATGTCAGGAATGGAAAGCACTGTGGGGCTCGTCTGGGTCCATTCCCAGATGGGGGTGGGGGCCTGCCCAGGGCTGAGAAGGTGCTCAAGACCAGAATCTGCATGTGGGCACCCTGGCTACTAGCAGTGCAGCCTGGAGTTCCCGCACCTGTAGGGTCAGCACCCTGAGAGCTCATCCAAGCAGCTCTGGGTCACACAGCACAGGAAGATAAACTCAGACACCAGCTTCTGTGGCAACAGCAGGATTCTGGCACCAACACCTTTAGAAATGGGGGCACTGCATCCCTGGTGCGGCCAAGTCCACCCTGTCCCCCTGGCACCTGTGCGTGGGTGCCCCTGCCCGCCTCAGCTGCTCCCACCTGCTCAGCCCCATGTGGCCGTCTCCAGCTCTGTGGTTTGGACTTGGAGCTGTTGTCCCCTGCCCCTGTGCTGAATGTGCTCCATGCCAGGCAGCATGTGACAGAAGTCACTACAGTGGGCACAACAGCTTCCGGGGCTCCAGTCCCCAGCCCTCACACAGGGTGGTCCTGCCAGGCAGCCCAGCCAAAAACCAACTCAGGGATACCCTCAGCTCACAGAGGGTGTGTCAGTGCCCAGGGCCCCTGTGATAAGGCCCCACAGACAAGGGGCTCAAACCACAGATGCTTCCTGTCTCTCAGTCCTGCAGGCTGGGCGTCCAAGATCAAGGTGTCACAGGGCTGGTTTCTCCCTGGCTGTACATGGGCATCCCTTTGTGTGTCTGTGTCTTAATCTCTTCTTAGAAGAACACCAGTCAGATTGGTCTAGGACCCACCCTAGTGACTTCATTTTAACATAATGAGCTCTGTAGAGACCCTACCTCCAAATACCATCATACTAGGTACTGGGAGTTAGGACACTCTGTCTTTTGAGAGACACAATTTAGCCCAGAGTGGATGTATGTGGACACCATCATGACTATTGCCATCACCTCTCCTGGGCAAAATGGCCCACCCCCCACCCGCCCCTCCCACTCAGTGGAAGCCATCTCCTCAGCACCAGTAATGCCCCGACAGCCCTCCCTCAGACCTGGCCCCCAGACCCAAAGCAAAGGGAACCCTTGTGTTCCTTCACCCGCCCTTGGCAGCACCACGAGCCTGCAGTAGGGGCAAGGTGCAGACTCAGAGGGCTGGGAAGCCTGGCCAGGGCGGCCAGCCACCAGGCAATGCTCAGATGTGAAGCTCCATCTCACTTCCATGTCCGCCCTCAGTGCCGCCCAGGCTGCCTACATTGGTGCACGTCCCTAGTACCATCCTGACCCGTCCTCAGGGCAGGCTGGGGAGGCCCTTCCCCCGGGACTCTGAGCTATGTCGCCACCTGAACTAACTCCCTTCCACTTCACAGTGCCCCCCACAGTCCCCTGCTGTGCCAGTATGTGGGCAGAAGTAGATCCAGAGACTATAGGCAGGGTCTGCGGTGGGGGTGAGGGGACTCTGGACAGCCAGGGAATGAGAAGAAGGCACAGGCCCCAGAGAAGGTGGCTGTGGAAAGGGGACCCCGGGCTAAGGAATGTTGGCAGGGTCTTAGAGAGGACAGGAGGGCAGGAGATCAGGAGGCCAAGTAGGCCAGACAGCCCTGCCCTCCCTGCCGCATCCCACCCTGCCTGCTGTAGCACCACTGCCCCATAGCCAGTTGTGAGGCCAGAGCCTGGGAGCACAGTCGGTGATGCAGACTGAGACTGGCCTCCACTCGGCCTCAGCTTCTGGATGGCATCAGCCCAATAAGCCACCAAGCTCCACTTCTAGCTCCATCAATGATTAACATGGAGAGGGCACCGCCAAAAGCCACCAGAGAGGCCTTGGGAAACGGGGAGAGCCAAGGCCATGGGCAGGCAGGGACAGGAGGTGCTAAACCCAGCTGGGGCGCAGAGGGCAGGGCCCCTACCCAAGTTCCTTTTCCCAGCCACGAGCAGATCTCAAAGCTCCTCGGCAACAATGGCAGGCGGCGTGGGACACTCACAGCTCCAGCAGCAGGTAGCTGGGACCCTTGTGACCAGCAGGGCTCTCCAGGACCCCTGTGCCCCCAGATATGGTGGGGCTGTCATGGTGGGGCAGAAAGTGTGACTGAAGAGGACTGGGGGAAGAGGGGACAGACAGGAAGCCCATTTAGGCAAGGGCCACGGCCCAGATGCTGTGTCCTGCTCCCTGACCCTGGCCAGCCAGCGAAGGCCAGAAGAACACAGGAAGAGATGCCTCAGGGGTTCCCGGGGAGAGGCAGAATACCAGGTTTTCTTCCCCACCTACATATGGGAGAGTGTGTCCCAGTTCTGTAGCACCGGCAGGGACCAGCTTCCACCCCGACACCCTGTACACTCACGCCCTGGCTTGTCCTCCTTGGGCCCAGAAGCCATAATCCTTCTCATTCCACAGTCTGCCTCACCAAAGTCAGAGCTCTGGTGTGGCACCACTTCAGACACAGTGACACTAGGGCTGGACTGTGCCATCTACCCTGGCTCTGGACACTCTGCAATGCCAGTCTGGGGCTAGTCTCCCCTCAAGAGATTGGCCGATTTGAAGTATTCAGGGCCCTGCCAATCTTCTGGAGACCTCTGCGGCGTGAGGGAGGCCTCCCTCAGCCCCAGACAAGCCACGTGTCCTGTCAAGCCAGGTTCCACCTCCAGCACCCCACTCACATGAGGGAGTTGTGATTTCTCCACCACCTCAGACAGGGCCCAGAGCTGAAAAGGACTGGCCCAAGGTTACATAGCCTCTCACAGAAGCTTCCCTTTCCTGGCTCCCTGTCCCCTGACCCTAGAAGCTGTCCCTGCCCGCCCCAGGAGGCTGGGCAAAGGCAGACTCTGCTGAGCAAACTTCCGAGAGCTAAACAATCAGAATCAGGAAGAAAACACAGAGTAAGCAAGGACTTCCTCTGGGCGCGGCAGGCCCTCTTCCTCCAAGAGGCGCTACAGCCAGCCAGGAGTGCAGGGATGCTTGCCACAGCCCCAAAAGCTTGGGACATGACCAAGACAGGGCTTCTGGACAGTAAGGCCTCTGAATGGGGCCTTCTCACACATCAAGCTGTGGGGTCACCTGCTCCCAGGCACCTAGGGAGGTGTGGGGCCCAGCAGGCCAGTGCGAGGAGGCAGGTGACCCATCGGAGCAGCACCCACAGCCTGGGGTTTGCTGGACACCTGCACTGGCATCAGACTCGGTGGGGTGGGGGGGTCCTCTGAGGTCACTGCACACGGACATCTCCCACACCCCAAGACGAGCTGCTCCTGGTGAGGGCAGAACATTCCCTTCCGAAGCCAGTCACACCACAGGCACCTTTTGGCATCTCAGGAGTCAGGGGTTGGGGAGTTGGGTGTGAAAGAGTCTCTAAAACAATGGTCCAAACATATCTTTGGGGACAGTTGTCCCTGAGACTTGCCCTCCCTGACATGAAAGGCCCTGCCTCTCTCAGCAAGGAGGGCAGTGACCCTGGGACCCCACCCCCTCACCTGAGAGGATACTTCAAGTCAGACAGGTCCTGGTTCCTGCTGCTCCCTGGGAGGGCATGGTGGCAGGTACCAGCAGGAATGGACAGAACCCCCGTATGCCCTCTGCATCACTGGCCACCCCCAGCAGCCCTCAGATGAGCCCACAAGGGTGGGCTGTCAGGACACCAAGAGGCTGCTGGCTGCACAGCCAGGAAGCAGGGTCCCCAGGACAGCAGGGGAGAGGTCCAGACAGGCAACAAGGAAAGCAGCCTGACCCTCCCGGCTACGTCCCGTGTGCCCTGCCCCACTCCAGCACACTCTGGGAATTGGGAGCCACCTGGTAACACTCTCTGGGTGCACAGCTGCTTCTGATGGGGGCTGCGGGCGTGCCCCAGCTCCTCCCCATGACCCTCGGCTCTCTGCATCAACTCAGGTTTTTGCAATCTTGGTTCAGTTAACGCGGGCCAGGCTGGTGGGCACGCTCCACGTGTACTGGCCCTGCAGGGAACTACTGTCTGCACCATCCTGCCCCAACATGAGGCCCAGGCCCAGGGGTCTGAGATGGCTTGGTCCCAGCAGGAGCACAATGCCCTCCCCGCAGGGGGCTTCTGAGTACTGTGTCCCCACCGACCTTGGGGAATTCTCTGTACCATGCCAAGGGTAAGCACTGGTCATTGCCCCAGGAGGATTTACACCTGGACTGTCCCTGCAGGGAGGAGGGGAGCGTCTTCTGGGCTCTGGGCACCCCTTTCCCAGCTGGCTCCCCCCACACACACATGCTGGGGCAGGCCTCTGAGGAGCTTCCCAGAGGCAGTGTCCCTGAACTTCAAGGGAAAGGCACAAACTCTCCTTTCTACTTTCCCCCATTAAAACCTTCCCTCTCCTGCTCCCCCAATTGCCACTAGGGTGGGGCAGGTGGCTTCCCTGCCAGCCAGCGTGCCTCGCCGCCTTGGGACACTCACACAGCAAAGTGGTAGACGAAGCACTTCCAGCCGGTGGGGCGCTCGAGGAAGTTGTAGACGCGGCCCTGGATGTGGGTGCGCGCCAGCAGCGGGCGGCGTGCGCTGTAGACGGAGAAGCGCGGGTCCAGGCTCACCGGTGGCCGTGGGCCAAGGTCTGCAGCGGCGGGGGGCGCCGCGGGTGCGGCGGGCGACACGGGGGATGCGGGCCCCGGGGCGCCGGGCGGCGCGACGGGCGCGTAGAGCGCTCCGCCCGGCGGGCCACCCTCCGCCAGCTCCAGCGAGAAGGGGCACTTCTTGGCCAGGCCCACGCTGCCCCGCCGCGCGCCCGGCAGGCGGCCCCAACCCCAGCGCTTCCTCTCGGCCCTGGGCGGGGAGGAGGCCGCAGCCATAGCGAGGCAGGGCCGGCGGCACCAGGAGGGGCAGTGAAGGCGAGCGCCTGGGCACAGTGCGGGTGGCCTCTGCTGCCAGCCCCGCCGCGGGGGGCCGCTGCCCGCTCTGCCCGGGCGGGAGGCGGGGCTGGAGGGGGCGGTGGCCGCGCGCGGGTCCCAGGGGCGCCGGGCCCCGCCCCTCCAGGACGCCCCGCCCCCGGCCTCCCAGGGCAAGCCAAACGCCTTCGCTCGCGCCCACCTGCTTGTCCCCCCACTCCCGAGACTGCTGCCCCGCCTGGGAGGAAGGCGCGGAGCTGGTCGGTGTGTCCACCCCAAACCGTGCAACCGGGCGGTGGGCACTGGGCAGAGAGCGGGCACCTACTTCTCCGCGCTCTGAGCCGCTCCCGGAGGGGGTAGAGGGGGTGGGAGGAAAGGGGGATAGAGGGGCGCCCCGGGGCACCCAAGGGCGAATCCTCTCTGCGCCTGATGACAACGGCGTGTTGCTCCAGCACATGCACACGCTCTGAGCACCTGGGTCCAGGTGTGCCAACTGCAGGCGGAGAAGGGGCTCTTGGGTAGCTGCCCGCTAGGGCCATCTCCTGGGAGATGAGGTGGGACCATCCACCGACGGTCAGGATCGTTCAACGGGAACTGTGGTTGCTCCCTCCCAGGTCAGGGAGAGGCAGGCACCAGCCTAGAAACTTGGGAAATGGGCAGCTTTGCTCAGTGGGTTCCCCTGGGAGGGGTGGGGTGGGGAGTTTGTGTCTCTGGCGGGGCTGCCCTGGCATTTGGGTCTCAGTGCTTCTCCATAGGGTGGGTGAGCACAGAGAAAAGACCAGCTGGGGTGGGGAGCACTATCCCAGAGGCAGAGCCTGGAGGGGGAGCTCTGCTGAATCTCACAGCTCGTCAGACCTGGGTCTTCACTGAGCTCCCTGGGCTGACTTATTGGGTGTGTCCCCCCCATCAGAAAGTCAGCTCTCTGAGGTGGGCAGCGCCCAGCTCTGGCCCTAAACCTACCCCCCCACACACACACACATACAGTGTGACTCTAAACCTACCCCCCCCACACACACACAGTATGACCCTAAACCTACCCATCACACACACACACACAGTGTGATTTGCAGAGAGAGCTGATGGAGGGGTCCTGGCCTACAGGGACACATGACATGCACAGGGGACACGTGGGCACGGGAGCCTTCCCAGGACCAGTCAGGGAAAAGCATAAGACAGGCAGAGGGCAGATGGGACGCCTGCCTCTTTGGGGCACACAGCAGGTGTTCAGCAAAGAGGTTCCTAAGGAATGAAGGAGGCAGGCCTGCATTTCCACCCCACCGCTGGGTGGGAGGGGCTCTCTCTCTAGGTGGGAGCACCCAGACAGGGACAGAGGAGAAAGGGGTGTTGGGCCCAGCTCTCCCACGTGCTGGGAATGTCATGCAGACACTGTAAGAAGTGTGATGAACTCCTCAGGAACCCGCGACTTGGGAGCATCTATGGTCATGACTTGGATTTTGATTGCTTTGAGATTTCAAAGGCAATAGAGAAAAACAAGAAAAATTTTTAAAAAATGACAAATTGGGGGAAAATACTTGCATTTCTATCACAGCAAAGGATTAATGTCACCAATATCTAAAGAACTTAAAAAACTGGGGAGAAGAGATGGACACTTCCTATGGAAGACTGTGCAAAAGCTGTGAGCGGATCCTGGGAAACAAGGTTTGTGACCCTTATGCTCATGGGAAAATGCCCAACCTTGCTCATAGTAAGAAAAATGCAAATTAAAAGTACACTCTGATACCACTGCCCACCTATCTGATTGGCAAAACTGCAAACTGGCATGCTCCGTGAGAGGATGGGGAGTAGGTGCTATGTGCCCCACTAGCAATAGGAGGAGATTCTGGCAATATTAGCGAGAGTACATGTAGCATGAGACCTGGAAATTGCATTTCTAGGATATGTGGGAAAAACAGACAAGTATATATGCATCCTGCTCCTGAAATGGAGGTACAAGCCAGTCCTTAAATGTGATTTGGAAATATTAGCATAGATCCCTCAGCTATTTTATCCTAACATGAAATTATGTCCTGTGCTGTCCACTGCAGAGAGCTGGAAGAGGCTAACAATAGGACGATGTGAGCCTCCACAAGAAGTATGATCAAAACACATGAAATGCCTCAAAAACCCGCTCATTCCTACTAGTACTGAAAAGTCTAGTAGGAGTGTGTGTGTGTGTGTGTGTGTGTCTGCCTTGCTGGGGACATGGCAGGGAAGGGCTCCCAGGTAGGTGTGATATGGGCAACTGTTCCAAAATCAGGGGAGGGGTAGGGATTTGGGGTAGAGATTAAACAAAACCGCCTCTGAATTAGGCAATGTTGAAGCCAGGAGGTGAACACACTCATCTATGTTTCTGTATTTTGAAATTCTAATATCTAGCCACCCAAGCACCTACAGAGGGTTCCTGGTGGCTCCAGAGCTGTCCCATGGCTGATCTGTTCATCCTTGTCCTGTAGGCTTGGGGACACTGAGGCAGAGGGGAAGCTGGACATGGGCGTGTCTGTGAGCTCTCTGCACGCTCCTAGGAGCTGGGGTGGGGAGTGCTTAGAGAAGAGAATGCGACCAGGTGCGCAGGTGGGTGAGGTGGGGCTGGGCTGACCATGGATCAGGTGAGGTCTAAGGCTGAGCATGGGGGAAGTCAGGGGTCTGGCAGGGCAGGAGATGTAAGTGAAGCCTGCTTGCTGGTGGGCAGCTGGGACTGACCCAGCCCAGTGGCCACTCTCAGGCCTGTCAAGGGGTGAGGAGGTCCCCTGAGGGGTCTATAAGCTGAGGGGGACAGGATTTCTGTACCCCAGCCTGCCACCTGCCACCTGCTCCCTCCAGGGCATGCCCCCTCACAAGCAGGTCCCATGCACATTGAAGCTGGGGGACTCCAGGGCAGTTTCTCCATCTGCGAAATTGGGGGCCCACTTCATCTCATAGTCGTGGTGAGGAGGGCCTCCTCCCCATGGGCTGCCAACCCCTGATTCTTGGTCTGAGTGCCCCTCACCACCTCCCCTTCCAGAGTGCTGAGCAGGAAGCTAGACTGGGAAGACAGAGGGGTGTGCGTGTGGAGGCGTGTGCAGGCGTGCAGGGGCACATACTTGGTATACATAGCACACAAGCCCTTTTGTGCCCACAAGGGGCCATGGACCCCTCTTGCACCCACCCCTGTTAAGAAAGGCAGCTTTAAGGGAATGGGGTCTGGTAGTCTGGGACAGGTATACTGAGAAAAGAAACCAGTGGGGCAGAACTGGGGGACAGGGAGCTACTTCTGAGGAGCTAGCTACACCCAGCTGGCCAACCAGCAGAGTCACACACCCGTGCTCAGTCCTCCCACCCAGGACCTTGGGTCCCTGGCACCTGGTAGGAAGTGGGCTGCTTCCCTCTGCGCTTCCCTTGGCCTGAGTGAAGTCATCTGACTTCACTGCAGAGGCCTGAGCTGGTCTCGCCCTGTTCTTGGGGAAACTCCCAGACCCCCATCAGAACCAGCCCATCTGACAGAAGGCCCTTGCAGACATTGCTCTGGGGCACAGCATGGGTCTTCCTACCCCACAGAAAGATGCACACAAAGTGTGAGCCTGTGGCACGTGCTCAGTGCGTGGGGTATGAGAGAGGGTTGCCTTTTGTAGGCACCCAAGGGCCCCCCACTGGTGCTCTCATCACTGGCAACGAGCCTCCTCTCCCCTTCCAACTGGCATGCTGGGGACCAGTCCTGAGAGTCTAAAGTCTCAGGCCTCCTCCACCTGCCCCAGAGAGCAGTCCACCACCCCCACACAGCCTCTTAGGTCCTTCTGGGCAGCTCCCGGGCTGGGGCAGGGTAGCACACTTCTCCTCCCTGGGAAGCTGTGGGGCTGGGTGGGCTGTCCCCAGGTCCTTCCAGGCTATATGGGCAGCTTCCGACAACCTGGCTCCTTAGTCTCAGGTGCTGGGCACCTGAAGCCCCCACGGCTCATCACAGGGCCAGCAGAGAGTGGACTGGAGGTGGTGCCCAAAGGCTGGCAGGGAGGGCAGGGTGAGGAGGTAAGGGTGACTCAGTCAGCCCGATGGTATTTACTGGGCACCTTCTGAATTCCCAGCCTTGCTGGATTACAGTGTGTGGGAGGCTCTTGGCCTCAGATGACAGCGCCCTCATCTGTGAGGAGCCTGGGCACAGGGAGAAGTGGTGTGGGATGCTCACAGGCTCACATCCTCCCCTGTGACCACCCAGAGCCTGAGGAAGAGCTGCCTCCACTGTGGCTGTGGCATCCTGGGATCAGAGACCAACTAATTTACCTAGGTGGGCCTGGCGCTGTGGGGACGTCAGCACAGGGAGCACTGGGTGGGCAGGTGGGCCTGGGCAGTCGCTGGACCACCCTTCCTCAAGTCATTTGCCAAAAGTTACTGCCTCCATGACCAGCCTATTTAAAATTCAAGCCCCCAGCATTGGTTGTCCCCCACTTTATTTTTCTCCATAGCCCCCTCATTAAAGTTTTTTTTTTTTGAGTCAGAGTCTAAGTCACCCAGGTTAGAGTGCTGTGATGTCACAGCTCACTGAAACCTCAAACTCCTGGGTTCAAGCAATCCTCCTGCCTCAAACTCCCCACTAGCTGGAACCACAAGTGGCCACCATGATGGTCAGCTAATTTTTTCTATTTTTAGTAGAGACAGGGTCTTACTCTTTTTCAGGTTGGTCTCAAACTCTTGAGCTCAAACGATCCGCCCACCTTGGCCTCCCAGAGTGCTGGGAGCACAGGCGTGAGGCACTGAGCCTGGCCCACGGCCATGTTAATCATTGATTCATTTCCCATATTTCTCATTTATTTCCTTGCTGCTGTGTCTCTCCTGATACCTCACCCCGTGTCTGGCATGTGGACGTTGCTCAATAAATCTGTGTCCAGCGGCTGCGTGAACTGACAGGGTAGCTGGCTGGCTGAGGAGCGGAGGGCAGCCAGGGGTGCTCACAGGTGCTGTGGGCTCAGGAGCCCCAACACTGCTATCTTCCCCACACGGGCTGTGCTATGCTCCTCACAGCTGGTGCCACATCTGGGCGGCAGCTGCCCCTGCTCCAGAGCCCTGAGCCTCCACACAGGCACACACGCTCAGGACAAATACAGTGCCCACACGCGTACATGAACAGATGTGTCCACACAGACACACATGTGATGTCTTTACACAGGCACACACATGCACTGTGTCCACATGCGCAGGCACACACCCAATGTCTGTACACACACACACACACACGCACACTGTACATCACGCACCTGGTCCTTGCTCCTCAGACCCCACCTTGAGCCCCCATGGGAGCCAGGCTGAGCCAGGCTCTGTCCTGCATGTCACCTCATCCTCACAGGCTGCTTAGACCTGACGTTACTGCCATTGCATTTCTGTTTGGGTCCTGGAATCCTAGTCGCTGAAGGTCACACCGCAGCCCTGGGTGGCCATCCTGTGCCCACTCTGCATGCCACACACCCACAGACGCACACAGAGAACAGACACGTCACCATGGCCGTCTGCATGGAAGCCCCTCCCCAGCCCTGGCAGCACTCGGCCTGAACGACCGGTGCCTGCTCAAGACGGCCAGGGTCGGCCGGGCCCCTGGTGTTGTGGGGGACACTCCATTATTTGCAGTGAAGCCGTGTGGCCACCAAGCACCCTCTGTGAGGAGCAGGGTGGGGATGTCCCCTTCCTGCAGCCTGAGAATGCTGGAGGAGCGGGCATGGGTTTTGTGTCTTGGCCGTGTTGCCATGTGCAGGCCACTCAGCTGCTCTGGGCTCTATACCAGTCTGTGTGATAGGTCAAGGTCGCCTCCCCCGGGGTTGATGGTTGGGCCAGAGGTGATGTTCCAAGGACAGTGCCAGGTGTAGTTGTAGCCAACTCCAGGTGTTGCCTGTGCAGCTGGGGACCAGGGCCTCCTGCCTTGGACACCACACGGCCCTCGGTCCCTTCCCTTCCTAGTCACTGCTGCCTGGGGTGGAGGCCACAGAAAAAGGTCCAGGGTGCTGCACACAGGATTCTGAGCTGAGGAGGGCCTCATGCCACTTCAGGGAGAGGATGCTGGACATGGGGAGCCAGGACCCTCGAGGGACAGCTTCAGAACTGTAGGCACCATTGTGGGAGGAGGGGCTGTCAGGTCTCCTGAGCCCACTGAGGTGACTCAGCCCTGTGGGGAGTGTGTCCAGAAGGCCCTAAGGGTCTTTGGACAGCAAAGACAAGTTGCTCACTGGGAGAGGACAGAAATGTGGCTCCACCGCTCCCCCTTGGGCTCTTCACCACCACAGCTGGGTGCCCAGGTCAGCCCAGAGGCCCCCTGCTCACCAAGCAGGGGTGGCCAGGGGACAGGTCTTGCCACTGGCTCTTCCTGTCTGAGGGGCTCTGGGCCCTGACCCTCCCCATGAGTCTGGGCCTTATGTGATCCAAAGGATGTGCTGTCCCCTCTCTGAGTGGTGGCTTATCTCCTGTGAGACCCATGAGAGGAAGGTCAGTGGGCTATGAGGCTTTCTTCAAATCAAACACTGTGTTGCCCCTGAGATGTACCCAAGGAAGGGGCTTCCCGTGGTGACAGGTTGGAGCCAGCCCTCAGCCCCTCCTTGGGTGATAGTGCACATGGGTGGGGCAGGTACCAACAAGCCCTAGTCCAGTATCTGCTCTGTCTGCCCAGGAACCTGCTCCCCCAAAACCACCACCTCCCCGAGACACCCCCATACCTGCCCCCGTGGCAGCTCTACGTGGACACACGGCTGGAACCCGCCTCATTGATGCACTTGTCATTCATTCATTCACAGCCACACTGAGCACACTGGGCTGGGGTGTTCTGGGCCCTGGGGTCGGCCGGGGACATCCCGGCCACGGTCCCACGCCGGAAGCAGACACAGATAAGAAAACAAGTGAGAGGTCACTTCAGAGGGCGAGGCTTCCTGAAACACAGCACCAGCTCATGGGGAGAGAGACCAAGGGAGGTATCTCTGCCCACCTGAGCTGGGCCACGGGTCTCTGAGGAAGGATGAGGCAGCTGAGAGCTCAAGGAGAAAGACACCAGCAGTAGGAGCCCTGGGGAAGGGTGCTCCTGGCAGGGCAGCAGAAGCAAAGGCACCAATACCTGTCTGGGCTTTCTTGTCAGGGTATTAGGGAGCCATGGAAGGTTATAGTCAGGGGAAAGCATGAACTGGTACTGGACTAGAGGTGGCTGGAGAGGGGCTGTTGCCGTTGCTCTTCATTAGGTGCCCAGGAGACAGAAGAGGCCTTTGGGGAGAGGCAGGACCAGGAGAGAGCAAGGACTGTGCCCCAACCCTATAAGCGCAGAGGGTCTGTGAGGACCCTGCACTCTCCACATAGCCCCAGTGGAGCTGGCCCTGAGCTATGGGGTGGGTGTGAGCTCAGGATCAGCCTCTCCATCTCAGAACTGGGCCCTCATGGTTTCAGGCCTTGAGGCTTGTGGGGTCCCAGCCCTGTAGCCCCATGTACCTAGAGCCACGACCTGGGGCTCCTGACAGCCTGTTCTCTTCTCGGGGGTGGGAGTGGGGGTGGGGGTGTCTGGCCATGCTAGGGACTAGGGTCTGTGCCCAACCCAGCTCACAGGGGGCTGGCTACTCCCGCCTAGAGCAAAGTCACCAGCTTCCACCCCACAGCCCTGAACAGCCACTGCAGCTGCCACCAGCATGGTCACCAACTCTGCCTGTGGTACAGGGGCGCCCTCTGGTGGCCAATGGGGCCAGACACGTGAGGTCGCCAGAGTCCCAGAGAGCAGGTCTAGGACACTGTCCCTTGACCCTTCTGGGTTATACAGAGGGATCCTTGGGGGTCTCCTAGGGGAGGGAGCAACAGAAACACGGTTGAGGCTCTGTTCTTGTGTCTCCCTCAGCCTCCCAGAAGCTGGGTTGTTACGGTCCCCACTTTGCAGACCGAAACAGGCCCAGAGTGATTAAGGATCTCGACAGACATGTGGGACTGGAGCCCTGTGCAGGATTCCAGAAGGCATGCTATGTCCACTAGCACCCTGTCCTGCCCCAGAGGCAGGGGCAGTCCTCACGCAGCACCTGAGGTGCTGACTGCCTAACCATGCTGTGTGGCTCTCCAGAACAGACCACACACTGTGGGGACAGTCCCTCTGGTTACCTGTCCACAGGACAGGTGGGCCCAGCACCCTAGTGTAAGATGTGTATTCTCGGGGCAGCTCCCATCCCCACTTTCTGGGGAAACCAAGGCCAAGAACTCTGTCTAATCACATGTTAGAGAGTGACCCTCACTAGACTCAGCCCTAGGTGTCAGGCACCCTGCAGGCAGGGCCCACAGAGGTGTTATAATAACAGCCACCTAGGTGCTGGGCAGCCCCCACCCTCAGACTGAATGTGCCTCAGAGACTACAGGGGGACATTTGTGCCCTGAAGTTTGGGTGGGGCCTGTGTTTGTTCACGGCCAGCTTCTCGGGGCTCACATTGGCTGCCCAGGTTCCAGTCCTGACGGTGGGGAGCAGGAGGAGGAGCCCAAGTGCTGGGATCACTGGCACACCCGATGCAGGACAGACGGCTGCCCTATTCCTTGGCCAGCAGCCGAATGTCAGGGTGCTGCAGAGAAGGCTCACAGGTAGGGCCCCCATGCCACCGCCAGCGCCCAGGACATGTCCCTCCTGCCCAGGGCAGCAAGGGCAGGTGGCCAGGAGGGGCTTAGGGAGCAGGAGACGTGGTGGGGGAAGAGTCTCCCCTTCGTCTTGGGACTGTGGGTGAGGTGGAGGCATTCTGGAAGGGGATGTCCAGTAATAGAGGAGGGTCTGGGCAGGAAGGCTCCAGGAAAGGCAGGTGGGACTGTGGGAGGGAACCTGGGGGTGCTGAGTTACTTTGTAACCACTGTTGCTCCTTCCTGACCTGCGTCCCCCACACCTAACTCAGAGAGATGGGGCGTCCTCATGGGGACCAGGGACACAGTGCAACTTCATGCCTGCTACGTGCAGGGACTCTGATACCTTCTCCCCATTAGCTCCCATCTTCCTGAATATCAGAAATAAGGCTGGCCCAGAAAGTCTAAGGGACCTGCCCAAAGTCACACAGCTGGGGAGATGATTTGGGCTGGGACCCCAGGACCTGGGCACCCAGATCTGCCCCATCCTGGGCCCTTCCTGCGCCAGGAACCCATGTTCAACTCAGGCTGTTTCCAGGGTGGCCTCCAGATGGAGGGTGCCCCTGCTACCCCAGGGCCCAAGTGTCTGCCTTGGTTCTGCTTCTTGGGACATCTGGGACAGGATTCTTGCCAGGGGTCATGTGGACCCCCTCTGCCCATGGCTCCCCCTCCCCTCCAGAGACATGAAGGGGGAGTCCTTAAAGACCTGGGTACCTGCCTATGCAAATCCTGGGTCTGTTTGCATATCACGCCCAAGAGCCCATTTGCCTGGCGCCTGGCACCTGCCCCACGCCTCAGGGCCACACCCTGGGCACAATGTGAGGGGTGGTAGCTGTGACCCCAGGGAAGGCAAGGCTGCTCCATACTGCCACTCTGCTTCCGGGGGCCCAGCCATCCCCTCTTGTTAGTGAAGAAAGAGGCAATGTGGCCGTAGGGGGCCAGGGCCCTGCTGGCAGCCGGCTGGTACCTCCAAGAGCCGCTGTTCCTTCTGGGGGCTGTGGCAGAAGGGAGACCCCTCTGAGCCCAGGCAAAGATGCTCACTGGGGTCCGGGTCTTACGGAGAAGAGAAATTTCAAGGCAAGGTCCTCATTGGCTTCCCCACTGGGGATTGAGGGGATAAGAAAGAGGTTCATCTCTAGGCTGAGGCTTGTGGGATGGGGAAGGTGTCAGTGATGTCCAGTGCAGCCCCATCCCCTAGGCCGAGGGTCACAGCTCGCCTCAGACACCCTAACCCTCACCCTCCATCCCTGCTGCAGGGATATGGCCAGATGTGGTGAGCGATGACCCTACTGGGTGGCCAGGTATGACAGGGCCTTGGCAGGAGTGAGGCCTGGCCTGAGACGAGCTGACAGGCCTACGCCCCTCGCCCCAGCATGGCAAGCAGCTCCCACCTTGCTGCACACGCTGTGCTGAGTAGTGTCCCCACAGGGACCATGGGAACCTCAGAATGTGACCTTTTTTGGGAATACGGTCTTTGCGGGTGATCTGCAAAGATGGCCCTCTGGGCAGCCCTGGCATAATGGTTGGTTCCTCACGAGCTGAGGAAAGAGAGTCACATGCTGGGAGGCCACGTGACAGCACAGGCAGTGATGCCTGGAGCCACCAGAAGCCAGTGGAGAGAAGGGGGTGCTCCCTGAGAGATTTTGGGGGGAGCACGGCCCTGCCCACACTTTGATTTGGGGTATGTGGGTACCACAGCTGTGAGAGAATCTGTTGTTCCCAGCTCCCCAGTTTGAGGTCCTTTGTCCTGGCAGCCAGAGGACACCAGCAGACTGCCATGTCTTGTACTCCCCATCCCTGAGGCCTCAGCCAGGGCTGGTCTTCAGACTCCAGTTTTTAAAACTGAAAACATCCAGCCGTCTCCTCTGGGGCCATATTCAAATCTGTGCTCTGTGGTGGTGGGGATGGAGGTGGAGGGGCAGGGAAGGAGTTTTGCATTGTCACCAGGTGCCAGGCTGTCAGGTAGAGAGAGCACGGAAGGCTCCTGCCCGAGCTGGGCAGTTGTGCTGGACCTGGCCCAGACCTCACACTGGTACCCACTTGCTGCCCGCCTGCTGGGTCAACAAAGGCTTGAGTGTCCTGGGGTTGCAGGAACAAATGGCCACATGCTGGGTATCCTAAAACAACAGGAATTTATTCTCAGGGGTCTGGAAGGCTGTTGGGAGGACCCTTCACTCTGACTGCACCTCCGTCTCCATGTGGCTCTTTTCCCCATGTCCTTACATGGCCTTCCCTCTGTGTGTCTGTGTCCAAATGTCCCCTTTTTATAAGGACAGCAGCCATGGCTCAGGGTCTACCCACTCAGCAAGGCCTCACCTTAACTTATACCTCAATCACCTCTGCAAGACCCTATATCCAAAGAAAGTCACAGGTGCCAGGTGCTAGGACTTGGATACATCATTTGTGGGACACAGTCACTGTGCTAACTCCACAGGCACAATGGGGAGGGCCTTAGCTCCGCCCCTGCCCCTAGCTGGGCTCCCCATTCTGCCCAGGGCACCCTGCCCCCTCCCTGTGCACAGGTATGGACTTCTCCAGGAAACAGAGGTTTTCCAAAGGGCCCATTCTCCTCTCACGAAGAGCCCATCTGTGGCTGGCACTGCCCAGGGCGCCTAGGGACAGCTCTTGGAGTGAAAGGACAGGGTAGGGCAGGACATAGGTCAGGAGCATAGGGAAAATAGCAATGTGGAAGCAGGAGGTGCAGGTTACCCCAGGGTGGCTGGGAACCCATGGGATTCATCCTGCCCAAGCGAGGCCACCCCCCTCCCGGTTTTCAGAGGCACAGATTAGAGGGAAGCAGGCCCCGGGCCCTAGTGTTCAGCCAAGGCCCGTGCCAGGCAGCCAGGAGGTGTTGGAGAGTGGGCCAAGGGTTGCTGGGGCCTGAGGGGCTGCATCCCTCTTCGCATGGGCCAGGCTGCAGCCTGCCAGCCCTTGGGTCCCTGCCATAGAGAGTAGGGCTGCGATGCCCAACCTCCTGGCGCTGAGAGGTTGTGTGAGCCCGGAGAGGCAAGGGTGAGGGCCCTGGGCGGCCTCTTCTCCCTCCACTTGCTGAAGCAGGAACTCAGTGGGAAGAGCCTGGAGGTATCTCTGCAGATGCTGTGTGAGCCAGCAGGGCCTCCCCTCTGGGCTCCTGGGCCACCGGGCAAGGGGCGGGGGGGTGGGCTGCTCCTCCTCCACCTGTCTCCCCAGGCTCCTTGCACCTGAGCTGGGTGTACCAGCCTCACATCTCACCTGCCAGCCCTGCACACCCTGAGTGTCCTGGGGGTGGGTAGACTTAGAGGCCAGAAGACCACAAGGTCCCTACTAAGTCTTTTGAGGTTTCCAGGACAACCCCGGCAAGAGCATTCAGAGAAAAGTGGACAGGTGTGGCCAGCTTGGGCTGGGGTGAGTAGTGGAGGGGTGTGGCAGACATTCCTGGGGTGGGAGAGGGAGTCCTGGGGGGCTGCAGAGAGGGAGGTGGGGATCAATTAGCCTCTCCTGACTCAGGGGTCAGCTGTGTCTCCACAGAGAAGCTGCCATGCAGGACGCCCAGGGCTCCTGTCCCAGCAGTCTCAGGGATGCTGCAGGTGGGCGGAGGCCAGGCCTGCACCGGGGAGAGATCAACTTCGGAGGGTCTGGGAAGAAGCGAGGCAAGGTAGGGGCAGCCCCTGGTCCTACCTGATGCCCAGTCTGCCCAGATCCCCTGCGTCCCCAGAGGCTGAGTACTCTCACTCTCCCTGGGCTCTGCTCCCTCAGGGTCCACGTGCAGAGCCTCAAATGGCAGAAATCAGAGCTGAGTGCCTCTGGCTACAGTTCCCACCTCTGCAATAACTGAAGCCTTCCAGGTTCACCTGGAAGGTCTGGGAGGTCTTCTTAGTACAGGTCCCCAGGAGGAGTTGGGGCTGCCTGGGCCATGTAGCAGGTCAAGGCAGGACCAGCCCTGTTCCAGAAAGGTCTCGGGGCAGGGGGGCCTCTCCCCTCCTGCTGCCCCATCCCCAGGGCCCAGTAGCCCCATGTCTGTACCCTGAGCCCGCAGCTCCCTGCCCTGCAGTTTGTGAAGGTGCCAAGCGATGTGGCCCCCTCCGTGCTGTTCGACCTGCTGCTGACTGAGTGGCACCTGCCGGCCCCCAACCTGGTGGTGTCCCTGGTGGGAGAGGAGCGGCCTTTGGCCATGAAGTCCTGGCTGCGGGATGTGCTGCGCAAGGGGCTGGTGAAGGCAGCTCAGAGCACAGGTGAAGCCCTGCCTTGAGCTACAGCATGAGCCGGCCCTGGTGGCCCCTGGACCTACCTCTCTACCCTGCCCACACTTTGCCCTCACCCCCTGCACCCTTGCACCTTGCCACACCTTGCCACACCAGTCCTGGACCCTGCCCACATCCCACAGCACCTCACCTGCACTCCAGCTGCACTCTGCCCCAGCCCCTTATAGTTGAAGCAACTCTTCTTGGGGACACCACCAAGGACTACCATTCGGTCCTAGGTCACCCTCTGAGCAGAGGCTTATGGCTCTCTTAGAGCCCACAGGTCTGCAGGTAGGGCCCGTCACCCCAGCCTCTCTTTGGGGAGCAACCTGGCCAGCCAGTTCTGAGGTTCAGGGCTCCATTTGAAGGAAGGCTGTGCCTACAGAAAGCCCAATAGAGGATGTGGGGTTTCTGAATCTGTTACCACAGGAATGATTGTAGCATAGAAAAAAAAAATTCCCAAACCAGACGTGGACCAAAGGCTTTGTGATTTGGTAAGATGTTCCTGGATTCTGGTCCAATATGGGCTACTGGACAAGGCTGGATAAAGTGGACATCTCTGTCCACTGCCCTGCAGATGGCAGCAGAAGCCTGGGGGCTGGTTCCCTTCGGGCCAGGGCAGGGTGCTACTTCACCAGGCCTGGGGACCTGGGCTTGGGCCCAGCCAGTCTTGAGCTGCTGAGTGGCCTTGTGAGGTGCCTTCTCTGGCCACTGATGGGCCTGAGGGGTCCAGGTCAGCCGGACAGTCCCCGGGGGGCTGCCTGGCACAAGTGTTCCTTCTTCCATCCCCACAGGTGCCTGGATCCTAACTAGTGCCCTCCGTGTGGGCCTAGCCTGGCATGTTGGGCAGGCTGTGCGTGACCACTCGCTGGCCAGCACATCAACCAGGGCCCGTGTGGTTGCCATCGGCATTGCCTCTCTGGGCCGCGTTCTGCACCGCCGGCTCCTGGAGGATGCTCCGGTGAGAGTCTGGCTCTGAGTGCTATGACTGCTGGGGCAGGGTAGGCCTGGGAAGCAGGAGGGGCCATGGACAAAGTAGCCCCTGCTCTTGGGGATCACGGTCACAGCTCAGGGGGTGTCACGGGGTGGAGCCGGACTCTGAGGACTGAGGTCTCAGGGGAGGCACTGGGAGGACAGGCCTGGACACATGGACAGGGGGAGCCCAGTGCGTGTCCTACAGGTGGTGGCATCACTCAGAGAACTGTAGGTTGGGGGTCTGGCTTGGTCCTCCTCCCACCATTTTCCAGGGTCTGTCCCAGGCTGTGCAGGCCCAGTGGCCCTGAAGAGTCTGGAAGGAGGAGCTCCCTGCAGCCCTGGCTGTCTCCCCGCCCAGCCTACCTCTGACTGACTGGGAGGCCCTGGGCCCCAGCAGCGTCCGAGGGGTGGGGAAACAGGGACCTCAGGCATGGCAGGGAGGATCCTGAGGGCTCTGCCTCATCTCTCCACCTGAGCACAGGAGGACGCCCCCGTCCAGTACCCTGCGGAGGACGGTGGCAGCCAGGGCCCCCTCTGTCCCCTGGATAGCAACCTTTCCCACTTTGTCCTGGTGGAGCCCAGCCCTCCCGGGGTGGGGGACGGACTAATGGGGCTGCGGCTGCGACTGGAGGAGCACATCTCGGAGCAGAGAACAGGCTATGGGGGTGAGTACCACCCTGGCTGCCGGGGGAAGCTGCCAGTGGCTACCTGCCCCTGCCTCAGAACCTGGAGGGATAAAGGGATCCGGCATATGGGTGGGAATTGGGGAGGGCTCACCAGGGTGTGTGGGAAAGCACCTTCTAGGCAGAAGGCACCCACCATGCCTAAGCTTTTTGATCTGGGCCCTGGGAGGAAGAGCTGTCTAGGCAGGGACAGGAGAGGGGATGCAGTTGGGCACAGTGGCCCTGGACAGAGCGCGACATTCCCATCAGGCAGAAGAGCAGCCTGTTTTCACCGGGGCTCCCCCGAGCCAGAGGCTCTAGGCTTTGAAAAGCAACAAGAGATCTGTATGTTACAAGAGGTCCCTTTTCCTTCTGCAGGCCCTGAGGTACACTGCCAGCAGGGGGCAGCGTGCCCAAGAAATGGGCTCCGCAGTGCTCAGGGGTGGGTTTGAAAGCTGAATTTACTAAGAAAATACTGGTGTGTAAATAATGTTTATAAACAAAGTGTATAATTGTTTACAACACTTATGAACAAGAGGAACTATTTATAAACAAAACATGCAATTCCTTCGCAAGGCCAACTGCACACTCTTTAAAAATGAAAACATAAAGTTGTGTCTACTCCATCGCCATGTAGGTGGAATGTCTGGCTAGGCCTGGCTGACCCCTGCTGGCCTGGGCTCCATTTTGGCCAAACCCCTTCTCTGGGTGATTCTGTGATTTTCTGGGTTTGCCACCTCCTGTTCACTCGCGGAAGACCAGGGCAGTTCCAGGGGCCTCACACATGGGCGTCTCTGAGTCCAGCTTCTGTTTGGTGGAGAATCTTGCACACGCACACACACACCCTGGAGCTCTTTGGTCTGCTCAGTGCATTTCCCGAGATCTGCAGCGGCTGGCCCACCAGAGCGGCCCGTGACGGTGGGAAGGCCTCCTCTGGACTGCCAGTGGCATCCTGAAGGGCGTCTGGCACCTGATGTGCGGCCAGAGGGCCGCAGGTCTCGTTTCATTTATATTGCTTTATGTCTAAATAGCCGTGTGCTGCCCCTGCCGTGGGGCTACCACACCAGACAGTGCAGATGTGGAATTGACGTCCTTGCCTCCCAGGCACCCCAGGGGCTTGTAACAAGTGGACCCTTGGTGAGCCCCTGCCCAGGAATTGTGGCAGACTGGGGCTCTGAGCTCTGGATCCAGGCCTCATGAGAAAGGCCCTAGCCCCTCTCCACTCCTATCCCACTGACCTCACAGGGTGCCCTGTCCACAGGCACCGGCAGCATCGAGATCCCTGTCCTATGCCTACTGGTCAATGGCGACCCCAGCACCCTGGAGGTAGGGATGAGGAAGCAGGGTGGGGGCCTGGTGGGAGCCCCCAGCTGCCCAAAGCCTCCTGGAGGGTGTGACGGGGTTGCCTATCATATGCACCCAGAAGTCACCTGGGCTGACTTGGAACCACTGTCCCCTCCCTACCCACGCAGAGGATTTCCCAGGCTGTGGAGCAGGCTGCCCCGTGGCTGATCCTGGCAGGCTCAGGGGGTGTTGCTGATGTGCTCGCTGCCCTAGTGAGCCAGCCCCACCCGCTGGTGCCCCAGGTGGCCGAGAAGCAGTTTAAAGAGAAATTCCCTAGTGAGCGTTTCTCCTGGGAGGATGTCATGCGTTGGACCCAGCTGGTATGCACTGCCTGACCCTTCCCTTTGTTCTCCCAGGCCGTCCTCCCAGGTGTCATTGCTCCCAGTGCAGCCTCCGTGTCCCCCACGCCAGCTGCCAAGCCCCCACCATCACTCTTGCTTTGGGCTTTTGTGGTGCGGGTGTCCACTCTGCTCTGTGGGTAACTCTGAGCCCAGATGTGGAGGGAACGTACAGGGCTGCTGCTGGCACTCGCTCCTCAGGGGCTGTCCTGGCTCTGTACCCACTCTGTGCACCTGGCTGGCTGTGGGTGACGCTCAGGGCCCTGGCTCTGTGCCCAGCTGCAGAACATCGCTGCACACCCACATCTGCTCACCGTGTATGACTTCGAGCAGGAGGGCTCCGAGGAGCTGGACACTGTCATCCTTAAGGCACTGGTGAAAGGTGAGGGCCAAGCCGGGTTTAGCACCTGGTGGCATCTGCACTCTGAGCCACCTGGGGTGTGGCGGCTGGGCCATTGTTTCACCATAATTTAAAAACCTTTAATGTGTTCAATTCAGCGGTTTTAGTATATTTGTGAGGTGGTGCCACCGTCGTGACATCTAATCCCAGAATATTTGTCACCCTGCAAAGAGAGCCTGGGCTGATCGGCACTCACGCCCCATGGCCCCAGCCCCTGGCACCCACCATTCACTTTCCATCCCTATGGCCACACTGGTTATGTGGAATCACAAATGGACACGCCTTCCACATCCTGCTCCTTCACCCAGCATTGTGTTTCTAAGGTTCATCCGTGTTGTAGCCTGTGTCAGGGCCTCTATCCTTTTTTAAGGCCAAATAATGCTGAACAGCATGGACAGACAATCTGTCCTCCTGTGCTCAGCTGTGGGGAACTCGATCAGCATCTGATGTGCTTTCTTTGGGGGAGGAACATGTGCCGAGGGCTGGCCACTGGCAGCTGGACCCAGGCCCAGAATGGGGTGGCATGGCTAGTGCTGAGAGTGGGGGACACACTTGAGGGGCTCTCTGGATGGTGGGCACTTCTGGATTAGTAACACTCTGTGCAGGAACCCCTCCTGGCTTCCCCTGAGTCAGCAGGTCCCCACCATAGTCTCATGGTGCCCAAGGTTGCAGGGTCCAAGGCCTACGGTCTCCACTCAGGGGTCTGGAGAGGACAGTGGTCCTACAGTACCACGTTGTGGCTAGCTGCCCTCCCTGTGGAGGAGACATGACCAACCTGACCCCCTGCACCAGCATGGGATGGGGCCTCAGGCCTGGGTGTTCCCTGGGTCCCCTCATCACCACCAAACGAGGTGCCTCCTGTGGAAGCAGACAGGCTGCCCTGTCCCATCTGGTGTGAAGGAGCCAAGCTCTGGTGTCTGTGCATCTAATCTTCAGAGTGCTGTGCCCAGCTCTGTGGGGCCCTTATTCACCACCCCTGCCTGCTCTGCCCACAGCCTGCAAGAGCCACAGCCAAGAGGCACAGGACTACCTGGATGAGCTCAAGCTGGCTGTGGCCTGGGACCGTGTGGATGTCGCCAAGAGCGAGATCTTCAATGGGGACGTGGAATGGAAGGTGCCCCCCTACCCTGCCTGCCCAGCTGGCCCGTGGCTGCCACCTGAGCCCTGATTCTGGCCAGCATAGGGCATGACCCTGCTGAGGGCCCAGTGCAGGCAATGTCCTAAGGGCTGTTGGCTGCCTGCCCCAGCCCAGCTGTCCCAAGGTGGGAGCATGAGGTGGCCACGGCACTGCTGGGCTTTGGCCTCACTCACTGGCCAGGCTGCATGAAGTGCTTTGGGCTATCCTTGGCGCCCCCCAGACTGCCGGGGCCCACCTGCACTTGCCATGGCTCAGGATCACAGGCTGGGAGCCCAGACTGGAGTCGGGGGGCCTGGCCCTGGGCAGAGAGCCCCGGGCTCCCTTTGTGCTCTTCTCCCTTGGTGCCACCCCTTTCCCACTGGCTCCCACTCACTGTCGCTGTCTCCCCCTCCCTGGGTTGTGTCCCCCCACGGCTGTCCAGTCCTGTGACCTGGAGGAAGTGATGATGGATGCCCTGGTCAGCAACAAGCCTGAGTTTGTGCGTCTCTTCGTGGACAATGGGGCCGACATGGCTGACTTCCTGACCTACGGGCGGCTGCAGCAGCTCTACCGCTCCGTATCCCCCAAGAGCCTGCTCTTCGACCTGCTGCAGCGCAAGCACGAGGAGGGTCGCCGGACACTAGCTGGGCTGGGTGCCCAGCCGGTCCGGGACCCTCCTGCTGGACCACCCACCTTCTCCCTACACGAGGTCTCCCGTGTGCTCAAGGACTTCTTGCGAGACGCCTGCCGCGGCCTCTACCAGGACGGCGGGCCAGGGGGCCAGAGCAAGGTGGTAAGCAGGGTCTGGGCAAGGGGCCAGGGCCAGGCCGTGCTGGAGGCTGACAGCTATGTCCTTCAGGAGAGGGGGCCTGCTAAACGGCCCACAGGCCAGAAGTGGCTGCTGGACCTCAACCAGAGGAGTGAGAACCCCTGGAGGGACCTGTTTCTGTGGGCAGTGCTCCAGAACCACCACGAGATGGCCACCTACTTCTGGGCCATGGTGAGTGGTGGCCATGACCCCCAGTCATGGTGGTGGGAGGTGTGCAGCTCCTGAGACCTAGTCTCCTAGGGCCAGGAGGGTGTGGCAGCTGCTCTGGCTGCTTGCAAAATCCTCAAGGAGATGTCTCACCTGGAGCCGGAGGCTGCAGTGGCTCAGGCCATGCGTAAGGCCAAGTACGAGCAGCTGGCCCTCGGTGAGTATGCCAAGTGGTCAGCTGGGGGAAGAGGCGATGCAGGGACTGCCTGTCCATGCTGCGTGACCCAGTGTGACCTTGGTTGTCCCTTTGCAGAACAGGACCAGAGGGATAGCCCCTTCTGGGTGGAGGGCCCTCAAATCCTAAGCATTAGGGACAACTGGGCACATGGTGAAGACGACACCCCTCAGGCCCCTGGACATGTACCAGGCCCTGCTGCTGGGGACATTCAGGGTGACAGAGCCTCCCCAGGTCCTAGTGGTGAAGGAGGCCCAGAGCAGGCTGGGCAGGGGTTGTCAGTAGCCTGTAGTGCAGAAGGCCAGGCTGGCCCCTTGGGAAGTGGATGCAGGCTCCAGGCAGAGGCGAGAGGCTGGGGGCAGGTGCAGCACGTGACCCACCCCAGCAGCCAGGGCCTCTCTGGGCAGACCTCTTTTCTGAGTGCTACAGCAACAGCGAGGACCACGCCTTTGCCCTGCTGGTGCGCCGGAACCGCTGCTGGAGCAGGACCACCTGTCTGCACCTGGCCACCGAGGCTGACACCAAGGCCTTCTTTGCCCACGATGGAGTGCAGGTGAGCGACTGGCTGAGCAAGACCATGGTCACTCTGGTTCAGGGTTGAATCCTTGAGGAGGGGTGACGGGCTAAATGCGAGGGCAAGCAGGGCCCAGGCACGATGACCACCCAGCCTGTAGCCTCTGGCTCCCACGTGCCTACCTTTTAAGGGGAGGGCGGGCTCCTCAACTGGGCATGCTTGCCCTGCACAGCCCTTCCTGCCCCCAGGGAGGATTCACTCCACAGCGACTCCCATCTTTCTGTGACTGGCTTCTTCATGCTGACTTCCATGCCGGCAGGGAGGGCTGCTGGGGAGGTTTGGTAGGGGCATCTTCAGCTCACCTCGAGGAGCAGGTGGCATGTGCCAGGTGTGGGGACGGGCACTCCTGGAGTGGAGATTGGAGGCAAGTGGGCATGTCTCTGTTTCAGGCCTTCCTGACCAAGATCTGGTGGGGTGACATGGCCAGAGGCACACCCATCCTGCGGCTGCTGGGTGCCTTCTTTTGCCCCCCCCTTATCTACACCAACCTCATCACCTTCAGGTAGGTCAGGCCTGCCGGAGCCATGGGGAAGGTGCTGGGTGCTGCCGGCCACATGTCTCTGGGTCCCCCTGAGTCCAAAATCCCTGTGGGCCCCACTACCCACAGCCTGTACATGCAGCTGGGCACTTTAGCCTCTGTCCTTCTCAGTGCTGGGTGCCTTCCTGAGGGCCCTGAGCATCCCATGTGCTCACAGTGAGGAGGCCCCTCTGAGGACAGGTCCAGAGGACCTGGAGGAGTTGGACAACCTGGGCACGGAGAGGAGCCTACTGTGTGGCCCAGGCAGCCGGTGAGGGCCAAAGGGGCCAGGCAGGATGGTGGCCAGTGAGTGGTGGCTGGGAGGCCAGACCCTGGTGGGGTGTCTGCTGGGGTCTGGCCTCACCACTGTGGCCTCCTTTATGACCCAGGGTGGAGGAGTTGGTGGAGGCACCAAAGGCTCAGGGTGACCGAGGCCGGCACATGGCCTTCCTGCTCACACGCTGGCAGAAGTTCTGGGGTGCTCCCGTGACCGTGTTTCTGGGGAATGTGGTCATGTACTTCGCCTTCCTCTTCCTGTTCACCTACGTCCTGCTGGTGGATTTCAGGCCACCTCCCCAGGGGCCATCAGGGCCTGAGGTCATGCTTTACTTCTGGGTCTTCACACTGGTGCTGGAGGAGATTCGGCAGGTCAGTGGCCAGATAACCAAGTTCCCACCACTCTGTAGCTCCAGGCTATAAGGCTCAGCATGTCCTGCCTTTGCAGGGCAGTGGCTCCTCATCTTCAGAATGAGAACAGCATCACCAGAGCCTTGATTCTGGTCACAGACTGAGCTCTTATCCAAGCTCCACTTCATACTGAGCCTTGATCTCAGCTCCTCCTAGACTAGACCCTGATCCTAGCTCTATTCCAGACCAAGCCTTGACCCCAGCTCCACTCTAGACTGAGCCCTGATTCCAGCTTCACTCAAGACCGAGCCCTCATCCTAGCTCCAGATTCTCAGCTCCACTGCAAACTGAGCCCTGATCCCACTCCAGACAGCATAACCATTGTATCTCTAATCAGCGTCTGAACCCTGACCCACATCATAGACCAAGTCCAGAGACTGAATATAAATAATCCCGGACCCTGGTCACAGAGAACATTGACTGTAGCTTTTGTCCCCAGACACAGCCATGGAACATCTTCTATTGACACCCCCAGTCCTACTCATAGACTTATCCTGGTCACAGATGGTACCCAGATCCTCTGGCAGACTGAGTCTTGATCCTTACAAGTGCCTGGGTCTGTCACGGCTGTCTCCAGTGAGGTGGGCCCAGGTGGCTGGCAGCTGACTCTCTGCCTCCTTCTTTGACAGGGCTTCTTCACGGATGAGGACACACACCTGCTGAAGAAGCTCACATTGTACATGGAGGACAACTGGAATAAGTGTGACATGGTGGCCATCTTCCTGTTCATCATTGGTGTCACCTGCAGGTCTGTGGGGTGCAGAGGCCCTGTCCTCAGGCAGGCTCGCAGGCAGGGATCCTGATGAGGCCAGAGTTCTTGGCTCGGCCCTGGCACCTGCCGTTTGGCCAGTGTGTTGTGTGTCCTCAGGGAGTCCTCTTCCCGTCTCTGGGCTCCAGCAGCCCTTTCCAGCCTGTAATCCCCCCCAGGATGCTGCCCTCGGTGTTTGAGGCTGGCCGCTCAGTCCTGGCCATAGACTTCATGGTGTTCACACTCCGGCTCATCCACATCTTTGCCATACACAAGCAGCTGGGCCCCAAGATCATTATCGTGGAGCGCATGGTGAGCCCACTGTCTCCCTGGGGGTGTGAGCCCTGCTCACTGACCCACCAATGAGGGGGTGGGTCCCAATCACTGTACCCCCAGTGGGGGGAGAGCCCTTGCTCACTGTCCCCCACAATGGGGGTAAGCCCAAATCACTGTACCCCCACTGTATGGTAAGCCCCTCTGCTAAAGGCTCTCTCCCTGCCCTGCCCCATGGAGATGAAGGACGTCTTCTTCTTCCTCTTCTTCCTGAGCGTGTGGCTGGTGGCCTACGGCGTGACCACCCAGGCATTGCTGCACCCGCACGACAGCCGCCTCGAGTGGGTCTTCCGCCGTGTGCTCTACCGGCCCTACCTGCAGATCTTTGGGCAGATCCCACTGGATGAGATTGATGGTCTGTATCCAGCTGGGTGGGCGTGGGGCGCGGGGACCCCTGGCACGACCAAAGCCAATCCAGTTTTCCAAGCCCATGGATATGTGGCTCTCTAGGGAGGCCTGTCAGGGTCACAGGAGACCCCAGCCTGTAGCTGAGACAGGAGAAGTCCCTGAGCCCAGACCCAGGGACAGGGTCGGCTCCAGACACTGAGCCTTCGAGCTTAGGAATGGGGACACAGGAGACCTTGTGAGGCAGCAGGGGCTGGGCAGGCACTATGGGCACAGAGCAGGGAGGTCCTGGGGTGACCACTGCCTGGTGTCTGGGTCCCTCCTGTAGGGCCCCGCATAGCCAGGGTCCCTGTTACCCACCCACTGAGGCCCCTCCGGGAGGCCTTCCCCCTGTGTGTGCACTGCCTGTGCTCTCGGGTGTGTGAGGCCTGTCTGGCCATGGGTATCCCCAGCTGGCTGCACCTGGTGGGGTCTAGTTGGGGCTCCAGGAACTTTTCATGATGAAGGTGTTTGGGGGGCAAAGCCACCCGGCCATGGAGGTCTCAGTGGTGATGTGGCCTGTGCAGCCATAGGTGGCTGGGACTCAGCATAACCTAGAGAGGGCAGCTCCTGGGGAGTGGGCTGCAAGGCCCGACTGCCCCTTCTCCAGGGCAGCGCTCACCCTGTGAGGAACACTTGCTAATGGGCTGATCCAAAGCTGGAAGCAAACATGGGCCCCTAGGGGGCCAGAGACAGGCTAGGGGATGACAGTGCCATCGGGGAATCACCTCTTAATTGGGCCATTCCCCCCTTGGGGAATTCCCCCTCCTTCGGCTGTTTTTGTAGCAACCCTCTGTGATCTTGGCCTTTGCACATCAGTTTTCCTGGCCCTGTGCTCTCCACCTTCCTCCTCAGCCTGCACTGCCTGAGCTCCTGGGGCCTCTGGCCAGGGCAGGGCTGGGGCCCTGTCCCTAGGGCTGTGTCACTGCCCTGGCCAGATCCAGCCATGAGGAGACAGGCCTGGTCATAGCCTGATTCTCCCCTGGATGACCTCCCACCTCCCTGAAGGCCCAGAGCTGCAGCAGGCGAGTCCTGCAGTCCTTCTCCATTTCACCTCCCTCCTTTCACCTCACCGCCCCTGCTGTCTGAGTACATTATAGTGTTGGGTGAAGAATTGGTCACCAACCTGGGCTGGGAAGAAAACTGAGGCTCTGGTGGCTCCCCCACTGCCTGCAGGTCCTCCCCCAGGGCAGCCCCTGCCCTCCCACTCTGCACCATGCCAGGCTGCAGCCTGGGTCAGCCAGGCTGTGATGGGAGCTTGTTCTTTTGGGCTCTACGACCAGAGACATTTAATTTCCATCCCAGCCTGGCGGCACCTTCCCAAATCCCAAAGTGGAGGGCTCACGGGCCTCATTAGTGTGGGGCCAAGTCTATCAGGCCAGCCGGGCCCACCTCTCCAGGTGCGGGGAGGAAGCGGCAGGACAAGGCCTGGTATGCTGTGGCCACTGGCCCCACACACACTCAATAACTCACATGTGGACCAGCACAGCCTGCGTTTGGGAGAAGCAGCAAAACTGCAGGAAATAGGCCCTGCTGCCAACACACGTGAGCAGAGGCCAGACATGGGTACACACAGGTGGACCCTGAGAGACAGAGCGGAGGGACAGGCACAAAGACGTGCTCACATGAGCACTACTGTGCTACCTGCAGCCCATACAGGGACATGGGCACCCACATGCAGAGTCCCGCACACAGGCTGGCACATGGTCAGGCAATGGCAGGTGAGCAAGTGCCCTTTTGGATGAAGCAGAGAATCAGAGTGGCTGGAGGGGCTCCTTGACCTCTGGCTGAGATGCCCTGAGCACCCAGGGCCAAGAGGGTCTGCACACTGATCCCAATTGCCATCTGCCCTAAGGGGCTGGAGTGGTGACCTGTAGGCCACTCAGGGATGCTAGAGCCGGCCCCCAGGGTATCCTGAGGGAGTTCAGCATTGCCTGGAGAATGTTCTTCAGACTGGACGGGCTCAGGGCAAGCTCTGTGCCCCTGTAGTCTTTTGGTTCTGGAAAGTTGCCTTGGGAAGTTGTCAGACTCACTCTCCAGCTTGGAGCTGTGACAGGCATTAGTGCTGTAAAGGCTCTGAGAAGTCCTGTAGCAAGGACACCAGTGTCCCTCGGCCAGCTCTCCCCAAACATGCTTGAAGATAGAGCCTTTTGTTGGGGGGTGGAGAAACCAGTAGCAACTGTCCCATGAGTCCTCCCACCCCCACCTTCCATCCCCAAAATGGTCTTGGCTGTGACCCCAGGCCCTGGTCAAAGCCCAGCAGAAGGGGTAAGGTGGCCCTATGACTACCATCTTGTTTCCCTGGAGTGGCATTTTTCCTGACAGGGCTTTCAGGGCTAAAACTCAGATGATCTCAGGTAAAAGAGGACAGCAGGTCACTCCATTAAAGCCCTTTCGCCTGGTTGGTCTAGACCCCAGGACCAAGCTCTGGGGTCTCAGTCCGTTGCCTGAGGCTGCGCTGACCTGGCCCCACTGGTGGCCCCTTACCTTTTAGAGGCCCGTGTGAACTGCTCCACACACCCCCTGTTGCTGGAGCGCTCGCCCTCCTGCCCCAACCTCTACGCCAACTGGCTGGTCATCATACTGCTGGTCACCTTCCTGCTGGTCACCAACGTGCTGCTCATGAACCTGCTCATTGCCATGTTCAGGTGTCCCTCGTCCCTCCACCCTCAAGTAGAGAAGCCTGACATGCAGGGGCGTCCCAAACACGCCTTTCTGCCCAGCCATGTCCCCTGGCCTGGTCCTGATAGCAGATGGGAGAGGCCCACCCTATTCCCAGAAAGTGGGGCTGGGGTCTTGGAGGGTGGGGGCTGGGTGATGTGTCGGGAGCCCCAGGCTTGTCCAGCAGAGTGGGGTGGGGGCACAGGGGACAGCAGAGGACCCCACAGTGGACCCTGGGATACACTCAGAAGCAATCACCGAAGGGGGTGCTGGGCCTGGTTTCTGAGGGGCGCCTGGCATTCAGGTGGTGGGGGAGGCAGGTAGGTGAGGAACTTGGCCGCTGTCCCCAGCTACACGTTCCAGGTGGTGCAGGGCAACGCGGACATGTTCTGGAAGTTCCAGCGCTACCACCTGATTGTAGAGTACCATGAGCGGCCTGCCCTGGCCCCGCCCTTCATCTTGCTCAGCCACCTGAGCCTGCTGCTTCGCGGGGCCCTCAGGAAGGCGCAGCACAAGCGGGAGCACCTGGGTGAGGGGGGAGGCTGGGCGAGGCCATCCCAGGGACGTGGGCAGGTCAGAGAGGCCTGGGCTCTTCCTTGGCCCTGCCGCCCTTGGTTGGGCTCCATCCAGGCTGACCGAAGCCCCAGGGGCCAGGCCCAGAGGGGCCAACAGGCTCCCTGTGGCCTGCACATCCCTGCATGGGACCTGTCCTTCCCTGGCTATCTTGCACCCTGCCCTGAGGCCAGGCCTGGCTCAGCCACCTCAGCCCACGTGGCACCAGCAAAACTTGCTCCTGCTCTGGCATTCCCAGAGCGAGAACTGCCAGACCCCCTAGACCAGAAGATTGTCACCTGGGAGACGGTTCAGAAGGAAAATTTCCTGAGCAAGGTGGAGAAGAGGCGGCGGGACAGCGAGGGGGAGGTGCTGCGGAAAACAGCCCACAGGTGTGGGGTGTGGTGGGTGACACGCCCATGCACCTCTGCCCTGGAGGCAAAGGGACCCAGGTGCACCTCTGGCCATTGGTGGCTCTGAGTGGTGGCACCAGCTGTAGCTTTGGTCAAGCTGGCGGGTGACCCATGGGGTCGGGGTGGGGAGTACCTGTAACTTAATTGAAGAGGTGTCCTCAGGTGCCAGTCACAGTGGCCCTGAGCTTGGAAACTGAGGCTGAGGTGGGCAGGGCTCTACTAGGGACTTGCCTGCCCTGTGGTTAGGGACTGTGGGCCTCTAAACCTGGTGTCCTTCCTGCTGTGGGTCTCATGAGTGACACTGGACCTCTCCTCTCAGGCCCCCAACCTTGCTTCACCCTGTCCTGGTGTGACATGGGCAGGGACGGCACCCCAGCCCTGCCAAGAGGGTGCAGAAGTGCTCAGTACTATAGACCAGGCTGTACCCCGAGAAGTCCTGGGTGCCACCAGAGTGGTGATTGGGGGGATGGTGTGGGGGAGGATGGGGACACCATCAGCAGACTGCACTTCTGATTCTGCCACAGAGTGGACTTTGTTGCCAAGTATCTCGGAGGGCTGAGAGAGCAAGAAAAGCGGATCAAGAGTCTGGAATTGCAGGCAAGTGGCAAGGACATTTGCTCTGCTCCCCTTCCAGCAGGCAGGAGGTGCCCATGGGGCCTGCCTACAGCTCCAAACTCAGGCCAAGTCTGGATGGAAATGGGCACCCCTGGGCACAAACCCTAGTGGAGGGGTCCAGTGGGACTTGGGCCTATCCCTACGCCAAGTCACGTGAGATCACAGTCACCCCTCACTGTCCACTCTGCACACAGTAGAGGAGTCATGGTGCAGCAGGTCTTGGTAGGGGTGGGAGCAGGTGGAGGGTACCCATCCTCTGCTGTTCTGTGAGCCCAGGGCTTGCCTTGGTTTCCCTGGACCCTTCACCCTCTTCCAGATCAACTATTGCACGGTGCTCCTGTCCTCCATGGCTGATACACTGGCCCAGGGCAGCGTCCCTTGGAGTAAGCCGGTCTGGGGAATGTGGGAGTACGGGTGGGCCTGGGCAATAACCCACAGCCAGCTGGCCATGCTATGTGCCCTGTCACCCTGCCCTTCCCCTGGGCCTGGGAGATGCCTGCTGGCCATCATTGGGGGCAGTGCAGGTGCCCTCTCCTTGGTGCATAGAGCTGGTTCACTCAGTCTCCAGGGGTGGTGCCTGGCCTGGTACACCCTGCTGGGCATTACCCCTCAGCAAGCAGGGCCCCCAGCCCCAAGGACCCACAAAGCTAGGTTTGCTCTGGGCCACCTAGCCTTTCCCCACCTCTGGGCCCACCCTGGCTGGGCCCCCAATAGCTAAGGGGCCTTCATTCCTAGCAGGCTCAGAGAACTCTGCTGGTGGGAGCCAGCAGGGCACTGCTGACCACAGATGGGGCCCTGGTGGCAGGGAGCACTCCCAGGCTGGCTGGCTGCCCTCAGATTCCTAAGTTGCTCAGCCCTACTTCTCAGCTGGTCACCTTGGACCTCTACTCACCTCCAGTGGGCAGTGGCCCCCACAGCCTTGTCACAGACCAGCCCTTTCTGAACATCTCCACAAAAAACCTCATTGTCCCACCTGACACCTCCCTGGGGGACCCAGGAGGCAAAGCAGTATCTTGGCACAGCCTCCCTGCCATCAGCAAACATGTGCCCCTGGGCCTGAGACGGGCACCTCCTGCCCAGACTGGGCAGCTGCTCATGGGCCCACCCCCACCCTATTTGTGTTACCCCATAAGAAACAAATGCTTTTTTGAAATGCTAGTGGCTAAAATTCTTGCCCTTTAAGACCCCATCTCAGTTCTTCTGGGGGCGCAGATGACCAGTCCCAGAAAGCAGCTGCTTGTCTGGTCACTCCCAGTCCCTCTGTCCTGCAGCTGGTACAAGTGCTGGTGCCACCCTGGGCTGTCACAGGGGCCACCTCTCCCACGGAGCCTGTATAACACTGCAGCCCTGGGGTGGCTAAGATATATGGGTCACTGAGCATTAGTAAACACCCAGGGAAGGGACAGGGCTTACCTACCAGAGCCTTCCCTGGCCACCTGCTCACCTCTACAGTGGTCCACAACGGGCCCACCAAGGGGAAGGGCTGGGCAGCTGGGGTAGTGAGCTTCTCTACCTCTTGCTCTGTTACATGGGTCCTTCTGGGTAATCTGTGGGGCATGAATAGAGGGGGCAGCTGACGTCCACAAAGCAATCCAGTCCCAGGTCACAGGATCACCTGTAGGAATAGGGTAACTGATGGGGGTGGGGGAGACAAGTCCCCCAGCTGCAGGACGCAGAGTCAACACACACGTAACTTGAGGAAGCACTAAAATCTTTATTGTACCCCCTGCCCAGACACCAAGGGAGACAGGGCCCCAGTGTCCCCCCACCTGAGTCTTAGCCAAGTCTTTGTTCCACTGAAGATGGTGTTCAGAGCGCCAACCAGGGCTGCTGCCACCACCTGTAGGCCACCCCTGGCTTCCTCCCCAAGGTGATGGGTCTGTCCACTCTGGCTGGGCAGTGGCTCTGGCTGTCCCTCTGATCCCAGCCCTGTAGGCAGCTTAGCTGGGAGGGCAGACCATAGCAGGGCCCAGGTCTCCCCTCTCAGATCTCAGTGCCTGGGCCCTCGGGGCTGCTGTCCTTGTTCCGGAAGTGGTCTCTACTTCGCTTCTTGCTGCCATGGAAGCCAACAGTCTCTACCAGTGGCAGGGCGGGCGCTGACCCACTGTCAGCAGCCCCAGCAGGTGGTACCACCTCCTGCAGGCCCCCAAGGGTGCTCCACTCTTCAGCCTCAGGGCTCCCAGGCCCAGCCAAATGGGCCAGCTCCACAGGGCCCTCTCCACTGGCAGGGGTAGGGTTCCCAGAGATGCCCCTGCCCGGCTCTGCCCCCTTTCTTAGGACCCTCTTCCTCTCCGGTCTGGCCTCACCACCTCGGGCTGGTTTGGTGTAGACAACTCTCCCTTCCCCACAGCTGGAGGGATCCTGGTTGAAGGAGGGTTCATAGTGAGTGGAGACAGCCCGGTGCCGGGAGCCCAGGAATGCCAGGGCAGCAGCCTGATTGCTCTGCTCACTGGCCTCAGCCACGTCTCCCAGGCTATACTTGGTCCAGCGCTCAGGGTGCGCCACGTAGTCGGGGACACGGGACACTCTTGAGGGAGCAGGACTCTGATGGGCCCCACCCAGGTCTCCTACTGATGGATGACCTGAGGCTGCCAGGGGCTGCCTGAAGCTCCCACTATCACTCAGGCTGGTGCGGGCCACAGAGGGTGGCACCTGCCTGGCTGCCCCCTCTAGGCAGTCAAAGATGTCGTGGCTGCGCTGTGAGAAGGTGGAGCTTGTGCCTCTCAGGTAGAAGGGCTGGGCCGTGGCTGTGTGGAAGCCAGTGGGGCGTGAGGGCAACTCATCAGGGCCTGAGTCCTCTTGGGCCTCCCCAGGAAGTCCCTCTGGGGACAGAACCTCCACCTCGGCACCACCAGGCAGGCTGAGGTCCGAGTCCGAGTCACTGAGGGAGACTGTGTCGGAAAGCAGGGCGTCATACTCTGTCTCTCCCTTGCCCTCCAAGCCAGAGGATGGCTCTTCTGTCCCAGCCTCAGCCATGTATCCCCAGCACCACACCACACCTAGACCAAAACAGAAGTTTGTTTCTAAAGCAAGAGCAGCATTTAGAATAAGTTCCTGAGCAGGGGCAGGTGGTCAGCCCTGTCCCACAGAGAGCCAGGCCCCACCCCCATGCTCCAAAAGCCTTCCTCTCACCTCCAGTCTGCTGGGCAGGCGCCTGTGGTGGGCACCGGAGGGCTAGTGGACAGCGGGTTGGGTAGAGCCCTGATGAAGGTTCTCAGTGGCGAAGGTGTGGTCCTCTCAGTCCCAGGAGCCCCGAGGCAGGGCTCTGCTAGGCTGCACCTGGGGGGCGGGAGAACCAACCATCAGACCAGAGTGGGAGTGCACAAATAAGGCAACAGGACCCAAGGGACCCAAGCATGAGTCTGTGGAGCCCCCAATACAGGTTAGGATCAACAGCAAGAACTTCTCACTTGTTGTGTCATTTAATCAAGACAAAGCTGCCCAGATAAACTTGGAGCCACTAAGTGGCCAGCCAAGGCTTGAACCCAGGGCCGAGAACAGCCTCTGCGCTATTCCACCCGTCATTTACAAGCCACTTACTGCCAGGTGCAGGGAGTGCTCCACCAAGACGGGCCCGTCCTGGTCCATGGGGAGGAGAGTGGCCGTCGTCTACTGGGAGATCCCTGGGAACTCCAGACAACACTGCAGCTCAGTCCTTGGCACCTGAAGGTCCAGCTCTCAGGAAAGCGGAGGCCCACGAGCACCTAGAGCAGCCCTGCCATGCAGAGGCAAGTGCCACAGCTCCTGGGACAAACGTGGCGGCCCTTTTTCTGCAGCACCCACTACCCCGGCCTTTTCCAGCCGTGTGAGGACACCCGGCGCCCTGGCGCTTGTTTGCCTCGGCACCAGCCTTCCCTGCCTAAGTGACCATGACCAAGAATGCGACACGGCGCCCTCCACCAGGCCTCCCGCCGGGCGCTACCCTCCTCACCGAAGGGACCGCATGGGCAGAGAAAGGAGACGCCCAGCACGCCCCAGCGCCACGTCCAGAACGGGCAGGGCTGGGGAAGTACCCGCCCAGGTCACGCTGCCATCACAGGCGCAGCCGGAGCCCCCGTGCCCGGAAAGGCCGCACCGGTAGAAGCGGCAGCGCGGGAGTGAGTTGCGGCGCCTCGGCGCCCCGGGCCTTCCGTCTGCGCTGGGCAGCGGGGCCGAGCCCCCCTCCCGCCAAAGCCCAGTGGCGCTCCGGGCCGCGACCGGCACCAGGACCGGACAGCAGACTTCCCGGGGGCCTCGGCGCCGCCCGCCCCCCACACACCTGTCGCCTCCGCCTGTCCAAACGCCGGCGCGGTCCTCCAGCACAGCGACTGCTCCCGAGCGCGAGGAATCACACACACCCAACGCGGTACGCGCGCGCAGCCCACCCCCGAAGCCGCGAAGTTCCAGGGGAGAAGCCCCCTCCAGGCAGGAAGGGGCGAGGCGGGCTGCGGCTCCCAGAATGCTCCGGGGCCAACGGCCCGCGGCACGGGCTTCCTGCGGCTCCAGCGCCGCCTGCCGGAGCCCGCGAAGACTGCGGCTGCCACAGGCAGGAAGTGCGTCATTGCGCATAGAGGAAGTGAAGCCGTTCCGGGGCACTTCCGGTCCTGGACGGAAGCAGCTGCTGACGCTTCCCCTGTGTCCCGTTAGTTCCCGGAAGCGGGATGGCTGGAAGCTCTTTAGTGGGCGGCCCCAGTCCATCGGAGTCGGCAGTTCCGCTCCGCACTAGCCCGGTACCCTGTAGTCTCTCTGAGGCCAGTCCGAGGCGAGGACGCGGGCCGCATGAGACGGCCTCCTTGTTCGCCCGCCGGGCCGACGCTTCTCCCGAGGAACTTACTTGGCTCGGCCGCTCTTTTTTTTTTACGTGGAGTGTTGCCCTCGGAAACACTGCCCTGGCCAATTGGTCTCTCGGGGCCCTCAGCTCGGGGACATTGTTCTGGGTTTCAGGCGGTACTGGTGACGTTCCTCCGAGGTCACTGCCGGGGAGCCAGGGCCAGGGCCAGGCTCTGCCCTGACACTTTCCAGGTCGCAAGTTCACCCAGGACCCTGACCCTAGACGGCATGGGGAGTGCCAGGAAGGATGGAGAGGCCACCGGTAGGGCTGGGTGGGCGGCTGTTGCGAGGTCTGGTCTTGGCCTACAGAGGTAGGCAGCCAAATTGGGGAGCTGGCAGCCTGGCCTTGCATGTCCAGTGCATGTGACAGGCCAACTTACCATCCTGAAAGGAGACAAGGTCCTAGGTTCTCTCTTGGCCACCAGGGCCCAAGTGGGCAACACCTTTTCCCTCTGCAGTGGGGTGCTTGATGCACCTGAGTTCCCTTGGCAGCTAGACCAACCTCCTACCCTCACTCTGAAGGGCCAGAGAGAAAACTCTCCACTCCTCAGAGCCTGCTGTCCTGTTTTCCACTGGGAAACCAGGATTCAAGGTTGTGGCCCAGCCTAAAGATATGAAGAAGGGAAGAAAGAAGGCCCATGCTCAGCTGTGCACTGTTGGGATACCATATTCCTAAGGCTGTTCCTCTCTCCCCATGGACCCCATGAATGGAAAGGTCTAATGGTCCCTATGTGGTTACTCTATAACATCACATTGTGACTTTCAAGCCATGTGCAAGACTAACAACAGCCTTGGCCAAGGTGTCCCTATAAGCTTAAAGCACAGATGGAAGTAGAGAAGAGGGGACTCCTTGAACCACCCTGTTCTGCAACCATGGAAGGGGATTAGATGCACCAGGGGAGGACCTACAGAGCCTTGATAGTCCCCCAGTGTATAGCTGGAGTTAGTTTCAAACTACCTGCAGGATGCTGCTGGGAGTCTTTGCCTTGAATCCAGGGGTCACAGAATGTGCCAGTACCCACCTATTAGGGGAAGCAGTTGAATCAGAGCAAGTCACAACCCAAGGGGCAGCAGACAGAAGGCTCCAGAGCCCAGTGGCTTTTAAGTGCTCAGGGAAGTGGAAGTGCAGGAGGCTGCTTAGCCTCTTAGCCTCCGTCTGCTTCTGTGGGCTGGTCAGCTCCCCAGGTGACTAAGATCTGCCCTTCCGACCTCTCTGAGGTGCAGCTGAGGCCCTGAGCCACCTAGCTGTTCACTGACATGTTTATGGGCACCTGGACGGGCACGGAGGGGACCCTCAAGTGCTCAGGAGTGGCAGTGTCCATCATCACTGTGATGTGCACCAGGAAGAAGGGGATTCTTACAACTTCCCCCGTGCCCTACTGCAGACCCATCCTGTCCTGTATCTTCGGGCTGCCTGGCCCTCCTGCTCTACAGGCAGTTCAAGTGGGAGTTGAGGTAGAAGCTGCTATATGCAACACAGGGCCCCTAAAAAGGCATGAACCACGTGGGGTGCTCTCCAGGAGGTCCCAGCCATACCCACACCAGTTGTAATCTCCAACTGCTCCTAGGTCTCAGATACTATCACAGGATTGGGCTGGACAATCCTATTAGCATGCCTGATTTTTTCCTTCTTTATTAAATGACTGTTCAAGATGTTGTAATTACAGTTGAAGGTCACATGTTAGAAAGGATAGGTGTGTTGAAGGCATAAGAGTGCTCAGAGACCCGGCTCTTGAACTGGGGCAGGAGAGAACAAGGAATACAAAGGCATGAGCTGTGCAGCCCGTAGGACGGATGGGCAGGGTGGGTGGACACAGCCCTGAGCTCAGCCAAGCTGAGCTTCTGGGCAAGTGGCCCTGGGAGAGGCCTGGCTGAGCAGGCAGAGCTCCCCAAAGGGTCCTAGAAGCAGGACTCCTGCCCTGCAGTCCCCAGGGCCCCGGCTGTCTCCACTTACACACACGCCACCTACATGTGACGTCAGCCCCAAAAGTTCAGAACAAAAACATAACCTCAAAAGTAAAAAGGCTAAGTGTAGCAGAGTAATACCGGAAATGTATGTACACAGGTGGTGATGGCCCCTCAGAAGTGTCTGGGTCTCTCAGGGGGCACTTCAGGGGTCCCTGCGACTACAGTTACAGGGGCCTTAGTACACGGAGCTGTTCCGGATGCCACAGCACAGCACCATGCTCAGGATCATCTCGAAGATCTGTGGGAAGGTGGTGAGTGGGGCACAGTCAGCACCCAGGCCCTGGGATCAGCAGCCCACAGAGCAGAGGCCCTGCCTGCCCTGCCCCTGCTCACCATGATCACAGCAACTACGATGGCTGCAATGCCGATGAGGTACAGCTTCCCGGAGAAGAGCTCGTCGATCTTCTGGTGACAGTCCTCCTGCAAGGGGGGGCTGAGCCTCAGCTCCTAGTCCCCTCGTCACGCAGCAATCCAAGGCCGTTGCACGAAGGGTGCAGAGGGGGCTCACAGCCAAACCCCCTGCCCACCTCAGGAGAGGTAATTGCAGCAGCCCAGCCTCTGCCTGGATTTTGTCCTCCCATTTGAAAACTACACAACACACCTGGGACACACTGCCTGTGCCCATTTCCATTGTGAGGTCACGATTATTGGTGTTGCTAGTGTCCTAAAAGTGTGACTGGTGTGAATTGCCTAGAAGATGTTCACTGAAGTCTTTGGGGGTGCTTTTCATGGGGTACTGTGACCTCCAGGGTGCTAACCCAGGTGGTCAGGAAGCTCCAAGCCTGCTAGTGTGCAAATCAAGCTGTGTGATGTGGGTGCACTTTCATCCCCAGCCTGTGTGGCACAAGGTGCCTGTCCTTGCCAGGGCAAGCAGAGACCACTGTGTGGCCAGCCCACCACCCAGGGCCCCACCCTCGGGGGGCCTTATGCGTACCTTAAACAAGTTGCTGATAACGTTGCTGCCCGAGGGACACAAGTTGTTTTTCAGCACTGAGGTGGTCAGCGTTGACAGCGTGCTAGAGCCACAGCAGTTAAGCTGCAGAGACCAAGGGTGCCACAGTCAGCTCTGGGCATGTGCAGGGAGACAGTGGCAGAGCTCCAGGGAACCCAAAGGGAGACAGCCAGGGACACGTATCATACCCCACTGCAGACACATATGGGGTCCCTGCACCTTTAGTCAGCCCAGCCCACCAGGCTCCTACACAGGGACCAGTGGAGCCCAGAGGTCCCCAGGGCACTGCCTGTTCCAGGTCTGGGCTGAAGCAGGACTCCTGGGGTGCCCTGGGCCCTGTGTGCCCTGCCCATCCCTGCCTGGCCGTACCGTCTCATGGAAGGTCTTCACCACGGCCTTGGCATTGTTGGCATCATCGTCCACCACGGCTTGCTGCAGGGCCTGGTCATAGAACTGCTTCACATCCTTGGCTATCTGTGGGGAGCACAGTCACATGCATGCTAGGGACCATCCCCCAGGAATGACATGCCCTCTCTGCCACCCCTGGGACAAATCCCAATGTCTCTCCTGATGTAGTCCCCCCACACCTTCCTACCAGGTGGGCCCAGGAAGGGCCCAGAGAACACCCCACAGATCATGGGCGAGATGAGACTGTTACCCACAACAGAGCAGAGGGGCTACTCCCTCCACTCCAGGCTTAGCAGTGGGCCCAGGCTCACCTGGTCCTTGTTGACAAAGCCCCAGATGCCGGCGGCCACTTCACAGGCAAATAGGATCACTAGGCAGGTGAAGAACTGGGGCAGAGGAGAGCAGGGTTAGGCTGCAGGCAGTCCTGGCAGGATAGGCAGCGTGGGGTTGGCCTTACCCACCTCTCTCTTATACCCCACAGGGAGGAGGTCCTGGGGTGTGCCTCAGTTCTTCCCACTGGGGACACTGGCACAGGCTCCCCCTTGCTGGACCAGCCAGGCCTAAGCTCCTGTCAGCAGTGGCATCTGCAGGACACTGGGGCTGGCACAGGCCTGGGACGCTTCCTGCTACATTGGTGGCTTTTTCAAAAAAGAGAAAAGGCCACTTTGGAAGTAGACACAATAGAGATCAACCACAGTGGGATTTAATTTACAGTCTAAATGGTAAAACCAGAGTGCTGAAACTCCAGGGAAGAGGCAGAGGCCACCGCATGAGTGCTGGTCCCAGGCCAGCTGGGTAGGGGAGGCACCGGAGCTCTGCGTCCCAGGCAGCCTTCCCTGGAGCTCCTGGTTCTGCCCCCCATGCCAGCTCTGCTGCCTGCCCAGTTCCTTGGCCCTGCACGCAAGCCCCCCAACCCCTGGCCAGCCACAGGCCAGGCCTGGTCTTACCGTCCCCAGCAGACACTGGGACTCCTGGATAGCCCCGTAGCAGCCCAGGAAGCCGACAAACATCATCACGGCGCCCACAGCGATGAGGATGTAGATGCCTGTGGGGGAGAGACAGAGCCTGCTGAGCCACTGCCCAGGACTCCTGAGGGTCCGAGGAAGACAGGGGATGCTGGACACTGTGCAGCAAGGAGCTCCGCAGCCCAGCCTGGCCATATGCACACCACCTTCTGCTTCAGTTTCCTCTTCCGTGACCCGGGAAGGACACCAAGGTGAGGACCGACCAGCATTGTGCAAGCACTCGAGAACACCACAGTCAGTGCTTCACGCAGACCATGACCGCGGTGTGGCCCACCCCATGTGATCTGCACCCACTCCCAGAGCCTCTGCGAAAGGGGTGCTAAGAGCCCCTTCATCTTAGTCGGGGAAGTGATGCGTCAGTGGGGTCCAGACGTGGGCCTGGGGGTGGCCCTGGCTCCTGGATGGATGCCAACTCCCAGCACCAGCACATGGAGGGAGCTGGGGTCTCGCCTGCCTCCTGCCCTGTCCCACCACATGACAGTTCCTTCTTTGCTAATGTCTGAGAGGAAGAGCATCTGAGCTAGCTTCCCCTGTGTAGCTGGGAGTCAAATGGGGTTCTGATGCTCTAGTCTCCAAGGGCTGAAGCCTGATGGGCAGGGCGCGGGCAGGGTACAGCCAGGGCGGCAAGGAGCATGCAGGGGTAGGCCTGCCCTCTGACTGCCCCACACCCTCAGGACCAGGCAGCAATATCTCTCGGGAGGCGGAAAGGGCCAGCCTAGGGCGGGGCTGCATGTGGGCCCAGCTCAGTGCAGTGGCCACTCAGACCCGGCTTGTGCCCCTGGAGAATGCGGGCAGTGTCTCTCCAGGACCCTGCACACCCCTCATCCCTTGGCAGGCCCAGGTCCTTCCCTGGGCTGCCACGGTAACATCGAAAGCAGCCTAAGCTGTCTCTGCACAGCCAGGCTGTTGTCCCCTGCCTGGTCAGCCCACTGCCAGCTCAGAACACTCCCAGATCTGGGACTCGGCATCTTGCCAGGGACACCTTGCAGCTGGCTCCCACCCAGAGGCACAGCGCCCTGGGCTGAGGCTTCTTCCCCTGCAGTCCTGCCACCCACATCCCCCAGGCCCCATTCCTTGTGTCCCCAGGTCACATACAGCAGGGCAGGGGGTGCCTGGCAGCAGCACCTCCCGGGTCCTAGCCCAGGCCCAGCCTACAGTGTTACAGGGGTGGGGGTCTGCGGGAGCCCAGCAGGCTACCCCCTTCCCAGCACTGAACAAAGAGCCTTTGTCAAGGACACATCTGCTCCCTGCCAGCCTGCACTGGGGAACGTAAGAGGACTGGAAAGGCCAATTATGGGGTGGTGAGTTGGGCAGGGACTCGGCCAGAGGGTTTTGGAGTGCCCCCCACACTGGTGACACGGGCAGAGCCCACAACAGGGTAGCAGCCCTGTGTTGAGTGACCAACCTCCTAGGTGGTCCCCACTCCCTGTGGGCAGTTCCCCTGGCGCCGGGAGCCCTAACTTTGGATAGGCAGGAGGACAGCCCCAGGGCTAGAGGGCTGTTGAGGCCCATGGGGGAAGTCACACTGGTCACACACTTGTCCCAGCCCCATCCTCGCCCTGGCATGCAGGGCCCAGCCTGGAAAGCCCCTGTCCCAGGCACCACTGCTCTGCGGAAGCCTGGCACAGCCCTGTGGCCTGTCCTTGAGAGCAGGCCAAGGAGCAGAAAAGAAACCTGGAGCACTGTCCCAAACTGTACCCTGCCACTGCCCTAGCTGGTCCCCACACCCAGACAGACCCTGACCTGTGACCTGCAGGCCACAGAGAAAACCCCTTCCCAAAGCTTAGCCACTGGTGGAGCCACATACCCACAGCATGCTCCATCCTGGAGAGAGGACTCTCAGGAACTTAGGGGCAGTGCTCCCTGCAAAAGGATGGGAGCATGCCATGGAACCTGCCTCACACATCCAGCAGCCCCAGGGAACAAGGACCTCTGGACCCTCAAGTCCCTAATTATCTGGGGAGGAAGGGAACAAGAGGCCACAGATGGGCTTCTCAGGGGAAGGAACACCCCTCAAGGGTTCAGAAGATTTTGGCTAGGCCGTCTGACACCCACATTCTCCGACATGTGGGCAAAGCTTCTGAGGACACCGGACCCCATGTGCAGTGGGCAGTGATCTCCATGTACACCTTGGGGTGGCCAGACTTCCCCTTTTTCCTCCTGACACTCAGACCCCTGAGGGGACCATGGCCCCAAGAGACGGCTGGGGAACTCCAGGGTCCCAGGATCAACTCCAGGGTCCCAGGATCAACTGCAAGGGCCTGGGACCCACTGCAAGCCACAGGCTCCTGAGAAAGGCGTGGGTGGTCGTGTGACTGGAGCTCTGATAGCCCTGGGGTGTCTGGGAGGAGGCTGAGACAGCCTCCTGGGGCCCCGACTCTGCAGCCAAGCCAAGCAGGACTCACACCAGGCCTGGGGGTAGCTGCCACTAAACTTGGAGCCCTGAACCCAGGATTCCTGTTCTTCTGCTCACCCCTCTGCCTGGTGAGAGAGGCCCATCCTTTAAAGGACAGGAACATCTCAACAAAGACTCCCAGAGAGCCACCAGGGCCAATGCCAAGCCCCTGCCAGGGGCATCAGGAGGAAGGGTGCTGCTATGCACAGGACAGCCTAGCGCCCTCCTCCTGCGCCACCCCTGCTCCGGGGTGGGGCAGAGAGCCCAGGCCCCCACACATGGCCTAATAAGGCAGCAAGGTGCGGCTGCCTGCCCTGGGGCTGAGTCACCGGCCCTGGGGCCTCTGTCTTGTTTCTCCTGCGCTCCAGGCTGCAGCTGCCTCAGCTGCCTCAGCTGCTCTAACGCAGCCCAGGCACCCAGCCATGCCCCTCCCCAGGGAGCCTCCCCCCAATCCCCTCACATTAAAATAAGCTCTCATGCCCCTGGCAGCTGCCACCCTCTTGCCCTGGCTCAGCCCAGGGATGATCAGTTGGGTTCCCCATCTCCCATTCACCCCTCCCACACAAAGAGCCCTTTTTGGCTGGCTGCCTCCCTGCCCAGCAGGCATCATGGCTTGCTTTTCTCATCAGCCATTTCCCTGTTCCATCCACTGGCTAGGCCCTGCCTCCTTTTGGAAGCCCTCCCTGACTGCCTGTCTAAGGCCACCCTGGGCTCATGATAAGCCCCATCCCAAGTGGCACTCACCAACATAGAAGGTATTGGGGGCAGGCCGGTCTCCTAGCTCCAGGTAGAGGAGGTTGGTGGTCTGTGGGTCGTGCCGGAGCCACAGGGCCACGCCCAGGATCACGCCTCCAGCAAGCTGGGAAAAGCCCAGAAACCAAGTTACATGCAGCCCAGAGCACTGTGACAATTAGTGTGACCCACACATGCAACATGTCCTGAATGGTGTTCCTACTTGGCTGAACTGCCTGGGTCCACATAAGGGCCGGGCGTGGGCTCAGCTGCCCCAGGGAGCCCTGGGGACTAGGGGCCACGTGGTGCATCCACTTGGAGCCGCGGCCCTCCCACTAGCATCTCCGAAGCATGACACAAAGGCAGCACTGCCAGCTAAGAGGCAAGTCGCCAGTCAAACCCATGGTTCAGAACTAGGACTGGACACTTCTTTAGCAGAAGTGTGCCCCAGATACTTGGTGGGATATTCTTAAACACCAAATGACAAACAGAACTTCCTGCATTTTTATTTGCTAGCTTTGACTGGAGTGCACACCTGGGCCTGAGCACCCCAGGAAACTCGGGGCCCTCCCCCAAGGGCCTGATACTACCCCAATAGTCCTGGGCTTGTCTGGGGACATCAAGAAGCCTCCACTGCCGGGACAGGGGGTAAAGATGTGATGAGACTGGGCCTTGTGGGTGGTGGCATCCAAGAAGCTGTAAGGCCAAGGCCTGTAGCAATTTGTGGGACAAATCCCTGCTGCTGTCACTGCCGGGAAGAGACTCTTGCAAAGGAGACAGGCCGTAGGAAGAGGACGCAGTGGCCAGCTCTGCTCTGCTCAGCAGTGCAGTGCAGGGGCTAAACTGGGAGCCTGGCAGCAGGGCACGGGGCTCCCTGTTCTGTGTGGGCACAGCCAGCCTTGCCAGGAGGGCTCTGCCCCTGAGGCTGGGCCCAGTGCAGGCCAGCCCAGGCTTTGGATCAGGCTAGGCTGGGCCCCAGGATGCCCCATGCACCCATCCTTGGCGCTCACCCTCTGCTGCCCCTGGTCCTAGTACACACAGGGCACCTCTCAGACATGTGGACCCTGTAAGTGACCAGTGACCCCGAGTCCTGCCCGGCCCCCCACAAGCAGCCCTGGCCACTGCCGGGAGGTATTCCTCCCTGATCAGACAGGGTGGGTCCCCTTCAGACTCCTTCTGCAGCCTGGGGACACTACATTCCAAGGACAAGGACATTCAGTCAGTTCCAGGATCCCTAATCCGGCCCTCACTGCTGGACCGTCTAGAGGACATTAAGAGAATTACCTAGAACCAAATCCTGGCAGATTGGCTGTGCTCAGGCCCTGGGCAGTGGCCACTGGGGAAGGGTGTGCTGCGAGCAGCCCTCTACCCACACCCACAGGCCTTGGTGGGCTCTGCCTGCCTCTTCTGAGGGCCAGGCCGAGGGGGTTCCAGAACCTAATCAGCCAGGGGAGGAGGCAGCAACCTTGTGAGTTCAGGGCAGTGAGGGGCAAACCTTGCCCTCCGAGCAGGAGCAGGAACACCTTGTCTGCAGCCAGCCGTGCCCACAGCAGCTGAGGCCTCACCACATGAGCACTAGCTGTCCCTGGACACTGACTCACAACAGACAAAGAGCTACTGGTCAGGTGCAGAAGGGAAACTGAGACTACCCTGAGAACACCACCCAGGCAGGTCCGGCCCCTGCTGCAGTGGCCCTGATGGGGCCAGGCCCTAGGTGGGACTGGGGAGGAGTGTGTTCAGGCAGGTGTGCAGTACAGGCCCCAGCACTATGGCCCGGCCCCAAGGAAAGCCCCTAGAGGCCTGGGGACTCCCTAGGAAGTGCAGATGGGTGGAGCAGGTGACCTTCTGAACAGGGCCTGGCCTAAAATGAGACCTGTGGGTGTCAGCAGCAGCTGGGCTGTCACCCTCAAAGGAACTACTGGTGGCTCCCCAGCAAAAACGCCAGATCACTGTCTCCAGGCACCCTGACTACAGCAGCTGTGGTTTCTCAGCCCCTGTCCTTGTGAGCTGTAGCCATGGCCTCTCCTAGGGAGTTTCAACTCAGTTTTCTGATTCTTGATGGGGGGAGGAGCCCCAGATCTTCCCTGCAGGGCATGGAGTGTGCCTCATGCCTCTAGCTGAGCCAGAAATGTTCTAGCAGCTGGGACCCCAAATGCACCTTACATGACAAGGCCTTGGGGATCGCAAAGCAGCAGACAGCTTGGGGTTCCCTCTGTGCCTATCATTGCCATGGGGGCAGGGAGGTGGAGCTGGCAGGTGGCCCCAGAGAGCCAGGCCATCCCCCTGGCTGGCAAGGCTAAGGGTTGCTGTGGTAACTCTGGCTTCCTCAGTGCCTTGAAAACATCGTTTTGTTTTGAAGTTGTGGTCCACAGGTGGTTCTGTGACATTTCAGGAGAGGCAAGTGGATGGGAGAGCTCCCACCCCCATCCCTCCCTCTGTGTCACCGAGACCTGGTTACAAACCCTGATTCAGCAGTAGAAGCCATGGGGCTGCTGCCAGGCCACCTGTCCTGTGCCTCGGCGTCCCCGTCTGCAGAGCAGAGCTGAACTCAAAGCTGCTCCTAGGATGCAGACTCCCCCCTCGCGCCCTCCCTGGCCAGGCAGGGACCGCCAACTTCCTGTGCAACCACCTCAGGCAATCCCATCTAACAGCACACCTAACCAAGATGTCTGTCAGAGTAATGCTTGACCCAGTTCTGCAGTATGGGGTTTTAGGCCAACTTGCCACCTCAACTTGCCACCTCAACACCCCCCTTGTTTTGGAAGGGGGGCTCTCTGTGCCACACCAGGGCTGGGTGGAGAGGCTGCCTCCAGACAGGAGCCCCAAGGCCCCCAGGCCCTCCCAGCAGAGGGGGACCAGGATGCTACCCTGGCCTGGAGGGCAGAAGTGCCCAAGCCCATGTGACCGTCCAGGCCAGAGGCTGTGGGGACAGCTAGAGATGGGGTGATACGGAGGAGGCAGGGAGGAGCCCATACCTAATACCTGCACATCTGCCACTCCAGTCCCTGCATAGAGTGCATGAGCTGGAGCCAGGTGACAACACGGGCTGATCGTCACCCAGTGTCCAGCTGAAAGAACCAGCCCAATGGCAGGGGAGGCGAAGGCAGGGCTTGGGTGGGAAGGGTGGCAGAGGACGTGAGGGAGACCTGCTCTTTAGGAGACACTACTGTCAGGGCACAGACAAGGCTGGGACTGGGGTGTGCAAATGTCCAGTATAGGCCTTGGACCCAAAACATGTAAGAAACTTCCAAAAGAAAAACTTTCTCAGCAGTAAGGAAACCAACAATCCAAATTTTAAAAGACAGGTAAACATCAGGAACAGACACTTCACCAAAGATGACACAGACGGCAAACACACTCCACATGTCAGTCACCAGGGAAGTGCCAAGTAAAACCTCGCTGAGGCCCTGACATACCCACCACTTGATGGGCTAACGGAACCCACCAAGTGCTGACGAGAAGGTGGAGTCCTGGCTTGCCCACCCACAGCTGCAGGGGGGCTGGAGCTTTGGAAGAGTTTAGCACTATCCTAGGAGGTGCAGCCCAGACCTCCCACATGACCCGACCCAGCCATTCTGCTCCAGGGTGTTTACCAACAGGAATGCACATGGGTCCCTGCAAGACTTGCACATGGATACTCCCAGCAACTTTTCTTGTAATGGGCTCAAACCAGAAGCAGCCCATATACTCCAGCAGGCGACTGCATGAGCCCTGGGGTGGATCCTCCAGTGGAACCAGCTCAGCTGCCCTTAGGAAGACTACACGTGGCCACACAGCTAACCCTCCGAATAGCTATGCTGGGGGCTCAGCGACCACAGAAGGGCACCTCCGACTTCATTCACGTGAGAGTATAAGAAATGCAAGTCACGTGTGGGGCAGGGAGGAGAGACAGGAAAGGGGGCCTACAGAGGGCCCTGGGGACACTTCGGGTTGGAGACATGTCCACTCTCCTGATGGTGGTGACAGTTCCTCTGGAACTGAGTTGTACTTGAAATATGTGCATTCACTCTGTGACAATCACACCTTCAATAAAGCCCTCTGGAAAATACCCAAAACCCCTGGTGACTGAACTCCTAAGGGGTCAACATTTCCTCTGGGCCCAGAGGACACAGGCTACCATCTTGGTGCCAACTTCTTCCTAAGCGGGAGCTGGAAGCTCAGGGCTCACCAGGCTTCCTATAGCCAGCAAGTGATTGGACATGTGAGTCGGGTCCATGGAGCTCAGGCTAGAGGAAAGCAAAGTAAGGAACTGGAGTAAACAGTGGATGTGCATGTTAGCGACAGGAGAGCCCAGCACTAGTGGCAAACATGGGTGATGGTGTCGGCTGAAGGCCAGAGCACAGATGTGAAGTGTAGGCCGAGCCTTGCTGCTGGGTCCCCTGTGACCTGGGTGGCAGGCCCACTTTAGCCTCTCTGCCTCCACTGTTCTTGTTTTGCAAAGAACATGAAGTTCATCCCACAGACTACCCAGCATGCTGCTGTGGCACAGGGCACTGGGCGGTGCTGGCAAATATCGTCAGGTTTTTTAAGTGACGACGTCCAGAATGCTGCCATCATCCCTGTCCAGACACCTCCCTGCTGCACCCCTGCCCTGGCCCCGTCTCCTGGGACACCCCTACGTAGCACGAGCCCAGGCAGCGTGTGAATTCCCGGGGGCTCCACACAGGGCACAGAGGCAGAAAGGAGCCCTCTAGCTCCATCAAGGGCTCTGTTTCTGCTTCCTCCTTCCTCCTCCCTGAGAACTAATAAATAACAGAGGCAACTGCAGGAAGGGGCTGCCAAGCACGCTGGGTTCCTGCCCAGCCTGTCTGCTGTTTCCAAGAAGTGGCTAAAAGAGAGTAAAAGGGAGCAGGCACCACCCGAGTAGGCTGGAGACAGCCCCTCTGGTGCCAGCTACCCACTGGACCCTGGATAGCCAAGAGCCGTTGGGCCAGCACACATGCCCCTACCTGCTCAGGAAGGGATAGGGGTCTGCTCATCCTGTCCACACCTCACCCCCACCTTGCTGGGCCAAGTGGTCACCCCAAGTCCTGCCCACAGGTCTTGGGGGGACCAGGACAGAGCACATAGGCTCGCCCCTTTTAAGTGGCAGCTGAGTGTTCCCAAGTCTCTACCCAGACTCTCCCTCCATGCTCTGGAGAGAGGGTCTGCCAGGCGGAGGGCCTGCTGCAAGCTCAGGGGGCTGTAGGCTGTGCCTCCTCACTGCCACCAGGGCAGTGTAAAGACGTGCTAGGAAATGGTACCAGCGAGTGCCCAGCTGGCTCGGCCAGTGAAGGTCAGAGGTGGAAGGAAGGAAGGAAATCTCCTTGGGGATACTGGGCTAGGCCAGAGGGAAGAGCGTGTGCCAGGAAGGGACACTAGACATAAGGCGGGGAGTGTTAGGTACTGATGTGGAGAGGAAGGGGCTGAGCACTCACTCCCGCCTTCCTTGAGGGCACAGGGCTCATCCCAGCCTTCCTGGGACATAGGGGCTGCCCTGTGACTCTGTCCTGGCCACTGGGAGCAGGGCCCAAAGCAGCTGGAGTCAGGAAGGCTGTGTGGAGGGAAGAACAGGAATCCTCACCTTGGGCAGGAAAAGGAAGCCCACTCGTGCACCCAGGCCCTCAGGAAGCCGCCTGTCCCGGCATCTAAAAATAAGTGTCAGACAGGGATGCTGGTCCTTCTGGGCCCTTCTGGCTAGGGGGATGTGAGAACTACTTTCCTTAGGGCCAAGAGCTGAGCGCAGGCTTGAAGGACACTGCACTGCCTCTCAGGCTGGGGATGGGCACAGGCCGGACCATGTGCCTGCCCCTAACCCCATGTCCACCCCACCTCTAGGAAGTCCCTCTGCCCCCTGGGCCCTGTGAGGGGGTCATGGACTCAGATTGCCCTAGTGGCCTGCCAGAAAGGGCACGGCATGGGGCTGTGGGGTACAGCCAGCACCCCAGAGCTGCGTGCTTCAAAGGAAGAGGTCTGGGTGGGCTGACACCCCAGGGGAGGTGACTAGAGGTGGGTGTGCTCAGGTAGGAGACATGTGAGCAGACAGAAGAATACCAGGGTGCTCAAGGTATCTCTGCCCAGCATGGCCTGGCCAAGGGCTGGTACCTCCTCCCACATGGGCATGGCCCCCTGCCCTGGGTACCCCCTGATGGTAGCCTTCACTGGAGACTCCAGGGCAAGGACACTAGGACACTGTAGCTATGGTTGTGGCTCTGGTTTCCAGCCTCATGCCCACTACCTCCTCCTATTGGCACTTGGGAACTTGTTTCCTTATCACTCTGAGGAGCCTGAGAACAGCCTAGCAGTGCTGGGGGTCAGTGGGATCGGCTCCCAGCCCAGGGTCTGCCAGGCACAGAGGAGTGCCACCTCCAGGGAGCTGTTATCATCCCCTCAGACAGAAGGCAGGAGTGTCCTGTGTAGCCTGAGGTCAGGCCCAGCCCTCCGGGTGTGGAGGAGCAGGAAGCTGGATGAGCTGCCCACAGGCTCTAGGCAGGGCCGTCTAGAATCTGTGCTTCCCAAGCAGCTGCCCTTCAGAAGCCCCTGGGGCCTCACCCTCGAGCCCCCAGCTCAGGCCCCTCCAACCACCAGGACTGGAGCTCTGGGGCCCTCACTCATGCTGCACCCCCACCACACCCCCGGAACAGGCCCCCCAGATCACTATCAGCTGCGGTGCAGAACCAACCCCCATGCCCAACCGCAAGTTAACGGCCCAAGTAAAGCTGGTTCAGGGGCATCCTCAGGCACACCCAGAGAAGTTAACAACCCACCCATCACCCGCCTCTCCATGTGGCAGAGTGGCCTGAGTCTTCCTGTCTTCCACTTTCCTCTCAATGGTCACCTGTTAGCTCAATAATTAGGGACAAACTGTCCAAATTTAGTAAAAGGGTTACATCTCCAGAGAAGGCAGCCAGGCAGTTGGTGCAGGGAGATGTGGACCCCAGCCTGCTCTCAGCCCCTGCTGGGGTACTCCACCACTGACTGATGCACTTACCAGGTCTGAGCCACCCAGGCCTCAAACCCCTGGACCCTCAGCCCTTGTCAGCCCTGGCACCATGGGGGGTTGCTGTGAGCCCAACCTCTAGCCTGGGATTGAGATTCAACCACCAGCTGCCAGTCAGTTCCTTGGGCAAGGGGTACCCCATGTGGGGGGTCCACCTAGAGGACTCCCAAATGGTCTCCCCTCATTCAGCACCTGCTCTGCAGCCCACTTGTGAGAGGCTTACATTGGGCCCAGAAATACAAGGTGTGGGTGGGGTGCATAGGAGAGGCACTGTAAGTCTAGAGACTTCTGGAAGCTGCCCAGCAGGCCAGGCCCTAGCCCATCCTACTGGACAGGTGGGAGGGACTCAGAGGTGGAGGCACTGAGGACCCTTTCTGGGTTAGCCTCACAATCTGTACAGAAAAGGGGGCACAGGAACAGTTGGGCACCTCCGGGACCGGAAGGTCAACTGGCAATCCCTTGTGCCCAGTTGGGGTCACAGGGCATCAGGGCCTTTCCCAAGCCCCACCCCTACCCAGGGTTCTTCCAAAACCCAGGCCAGTGCAGGGTGACAACTTGCTCCCTCCCTCTGGCACCTGGACTCTAAGCCTTGTTGATCTCATGACCAGAGGGTCCCCTGACATGTGGGATGAGGGGCTGGTGTGTTCTTGTCTGGGATTGGAGATTGTTATGAGGATGGGGGAGAACTCCATTTCTGGAGGTGGAACTAACCTGGGAGTTGGGTCTGGGGTGGGGGCCAGCCCATCAAACCCAGGGAAAGAACCAGATGCTCCTGGGCACCAGCTCTGGTACCAGAGTGGGTGATGTGAGGGACCACGGCAGAGCCAGCCAGAGGGCAGCCAGGGTCCCAGGCCCCCAGCCCTTTGTTTGAGAGTTTGCACCCCTCCCTTCTCAGACACCCTCACTGGGGTCAATCTGTTACAGGGACAAACCACAGACTTCCTCTGTCTGGTCCTAGCAGTTGTTTCCCCATGGCTGAGCAGACAGAAAGCCTGGGAGGAGGGAAAGTCCATGCACTCCCAACTCCATGAAACCAGGTACAGGAAGTCCTCGCCCCCACCCAGGGCCTGCCTGGGTTGCACCCCTGTCCCGGAAGGATGGTGACAGACTTACTAAGTGACAGACAGTCATCTGGTGTCTGGAAGCAAGAATTAAATGCCAGTTAGCAAGGTTTCTAATAAGCCTCCTTCCCAGCCCACTGTGGCTGCCCTGCCACTGGAAGGCAGCCACCAGTTACATTAGGTTGGAGGAGAAGCCAGTCCCGGGTTGGGGGGACACTTGTCTTCTCTCTGCCCAGCCAGCAAGGAGAAGGTGTTGTCATACTCATTTCACAGATGCATCCTGGTTCTCCTGCCCTGCTCCCAGCAGCTGAATGCACTCTGTCTAGGTTCCCAGAGGGAGAGCCAGCGAGTGAGCCTGTGCACACTGGTGCTTGTGGAAGAGCAGGCCAGTCTGCCTCTCATCTCTCCACCTACTCCCCCAGGGGAAGCCTTTTAAAAGTGCTCCATCCAGACGCCCAGTGCCCTCTTCCTCTACCAGCCTCCTCCTGCCCCAGTCCCAGGTCCTCCAGCCTGCAGCCCACTCCCAAGGCACTTCCTGCTCTGGTGGCCCAGCTCTCCTTGGCTCATTTCCTTCTGGACACCGTGCCCAACATCCATTCCCTGAGCCCTCCCTGCCAAGCCCCTCAATCAGCACTTAGGTGCATTAGCTGATCTGAGACAACCCCAAGAGACCGAGGCACTGGGGATCTCACTGTGGAAGGGAAGAAGTTGAGGCCCAGGATCAGAGTAGTGGGGTGGGGACTCTCACAGGCACAACCCTGTGAGACTGTGTTCATACGACCGAGCCCTGTGATGCCAGAGATAGGGGGGTCTGCCAGGGTGGTGCCTGCCAGTACCACCTTACTGGGCTTTATGTCCCTGGCTGGGCAGGTCCTGTGTGGGTGGTGGGTCCACAGGACTATGGCCGGAATCAGTTCTCAATGCTCTACACTGGGTGGGCCCCTGGGAGGGGAGGGCCGGGCCTTGGTAAAGGGCGCCTGAGGATGTGTTAGGCCTCCACCCCTCTGCTCCACCGGGGCTGTTGCTCCTGCTGCTAAGGGAAAAACACCGGACTGGGCGGGCCAGGCTCCCCAGGGAGCTTCCCAGGAGCCCTCCCAGCTGGGCAGGTGGGAGGGACTCACCCAATGCTCATGCACAGTCCAGGGGAAAGAAAATCACTTCTGGAGGAATCCCCTTCCCTGGTCTACCCCCTCAGCTCCCTGCCCCATGCCCAACAGCTCCTCACAGGGGACGAGGCAGAGCCAGCAAAGGGAATCCTGGGTGTCCTGGGCCAAGCAGGCAAGCACCAGTCAACCCTGGCCTCTTCAGCCAAGGTGGCAGGGCCATGCCTGGGCAAGGCAAGCCCACCCTTGCCAGCTCCCTGCACCCACTCCCAGGGCACAGCAAAGGCCACGGAGGCTTGGGAAGATGTGGTGTGATCTAACTCCACTCTCAGCTGGGAGTCCAGTCCTGTCTGGGTCCTTCCCCCTCCAAATGATCTGTACTGGTGGCTTCAGCAGTCCAGATGGAAAACAGATGTCCCCAGTGCTATACACTGGCTCCAGGGGCCATTTCAGAAGTTTGCCCTCTCTGCCCCAACTGGAGAAATACACAGTCCAGTGGGGCTGGCAACCTGGGGGGCCTGGGAGGGACTCACAGTCACTGTAAGGGGCCCAGCCAAGGGGAGGCAGGACACAGCCAGGGACGGATGCCTCACAGTCCTTCCTGGCCAGCAAGGAATCTCTACCCCCTCCCCAATTCCAACACTGACAGGAAATAGAAACAAAAGGCAAAAGCCCCATCAATCACGTTCCAGCAGGGAAGACTGAGGTCAGTGGAGAGAAACTCTCAGCAGAGGACCCTCCTGCACCCAGACAGGCACCCAGAGAAGACCCACACGTGGGCACAGCTTTCCAAAGTGGAGGCCTGGCATCTACTCCCGGGACGCAGGCCCCGGGTGCTCAGAGTGCCACCAGAACGGCCTGGGCCCTCCCCTCAAACCCCCCAAAATGCCCCCTGGAGGCGAGGCCAGGGCTGGAATCAGTTTGGGAGTGGAAAGGGAGATCAAGGAACGGGGCCACCATGGTGCAAGCATTGATGCACTTGGTGCAGCCTTCCACTCCCATGTCCCAGCACGCGGGACATCCCAGGCACCGTGAACTCCCTGTCGTGCGCCCCGCCCCCCCAAGTCTGACCTCCCCCACGGCTGTTCCCAATGTGGCAACAACAGATTGGAGAGTGCGGATTGGACTGGAGGAAGAGGGCGGACAAACCCAGGGCTCGGGCTGAGAGTGCGCGTCCCCCTATCTAGGGGCGGTGGCCCAGATGAGCTCATGGGGGCGGGGCGCCAGAAGTCCCGCCCTCGAGCCCCCCTGCGTCCCAGCGAAGCTGGATGGCCCCGAAACGGCAGCCGGGGGCTGCGAAGGCTTCTCGCCGACCGAAGGGCTGCCGAGCGCCTGGCTCCCGGCCGCGACCCACCACACGCATCACCACCACGAAGTGGGAACACACCGGCGGCCCCCCGACGCCCGGTCTGGGCCGTAGGGCTGGGCCCCGACCCTCAAGGGCCTGGAAACTCTGCTCGCAGCCCCCGATCCCGCCGTCCGGGAGCACGGCGGCCCCAGGCGACGCCCCCAACCCACGCCTGGAGCCCACAGGTGGCGCCGCAACTTCTCGGCCCGCGCTGCGCCCCCAACGCGGGGCCTAGCGTGGCCGCCGGACCTGCCTGCGGAGGGGAGCGTCCTCGTCCCCGCCCAGCCCAACCGGGCCCACCGCTCACCCAAAAGACGAAATTGAAGACGAAGAGCAGGTACTTGATGCACTTGGTGCAGCCTTCTACTCCCATGGCGGCGGGTGAAGGGCGGCCTGCGGGGCGCGGGCCGGTCCGGGACGGCGGGCGGGCCGGGAGCGGGGCCTGGCGGGCGGCCGGGGGGCTGGTGGGCTGGGGGGCCGAGAGGCCGGGGCGGGGCGAGCTGGGTGCGGGGTGCGCGGGGCGCGGACACGGGACTCGGACGGCCTGGTCGGGTGTGCGGTAGGATCTTCGCCGCTGCTGCGCGCTCGCTGTCTGTCCGGGCGCGCGCCCCGCTCGGCACAGCTTATAGGCCGCTGCGCCCCGCCCCCAGCAGGCCCCGCCCCACCCTGCGTCCCGCCCCGCCCCGCCTCCGGCCGCCTGGGCGCCCAGCCCCAGGCGTAGAGGAGCCGCAACCTCCCAGCCGCCGCGCGCGCGCGCACTTCGAGGGATTTGGGACCTTCGGGCGGTCGGGGCCTGGGTCACACTGCTGAGCGTGGAAAACGTTCCCACAGTGCTGTCGCTCTGAGCCCCGGAAGGGGTGGCGGCAGGGCGACGCCTGAGGACAATGTAGTGTCTGCCAGGGAGCTTAGCCATTCCTGCCGCCTCAGGCACCTTGGACAATCTGGTAGGGCTCCCCGGAGCAGGTGATGCGCCTGCTGGTGGCTTTGCAAAGACAGCGCGCTTTGCTGACAGTGTTCCCTGGGGCGGGAATCTGGGTAGGCACGAGGCCCAGAAGTCAGCGGAGGTATCCGCATAACAGTCCTAGAACGCGACTATGGACAGCCAGTCCCTTGTCCCATGGGAAGGGTAGCCTAACTTGCTGACCCCAAACACTGCAAGCTCATCATGGTTGTGCGTACCGCAGGGATGCCAGACCCAGCCCTCTGGCTCTCCTAGAACTCCCTGCTTTGGACTAATGAGGAAGTAGAGCCTGATCCACAGAGTGAGCGGTGCTTCCCGGGCCCCAGATGGAGGAGTGAGCATTGTTGCCCCAGGTGATACCCTGAGGAAGGTTTTTCCACTTCCTCCCCAAGAAAACTCGTGGGCTGTGGAGCTGCTTCATGGTCAGGGGCTTACCTGGAGACTATGTGGGACCAGGTCCCAAGAGCTCTCCTGGGTCATCTCAGCAAAACATGGTCCTGCCACTGCCCAGCAGACCTTCTGCAGAGCAGGGAATGCTCCATGTCTGGGTAACTTAACTGCTAGGCACTGGAAGAATGGCCACAAGGAACCGAATTTTTAATCGTATTTCACTGTAGCTTAAATTTAGGTGGCCCTGAGTGGCCAGTAGCTACTGTGCTGGATAGAGCAGTTCTGTGGTGACCATCTGTAGCTACTACTTTTGTAGTTTTCTCAATGATGAATTTTCAAGTTTGTTTTATCATAACCCTTGCACTAGAGCTGCACACACAAGTTTATACCCAGTTTTATGTTTTGTGCATGTTGCATGCTATTGTAAGGAAAGAAACTGGTGTGTTCACTTGGGGGTGTCCAAGGATTCTTCTTTTTTTTTTTTTTTTAAAGGGGCAGAAGATAGACCAACTTATTAAAGTAGGAAAACAATAAATAAATGAAAGGGGGTAGGAAAGGCCTTGGTGTGAGGAAATGGTCCGGTGGTGTCCCGGGCACCTGCTCTCCCATCATTTCTAGCTGTCCCCAAGATGCCTCTCCACAAAGGTGTGGGCAGTATCCTCAGCAGGGGAGGTAGAGGGAGACACTGACACCACCCTCTGGGAGTGGGAGGAGGGACAGATCCATGTACACAGCGTCCTTGGTCCACCAGCTTCCAAAAGCAGGTCCTGTGGGCTGGCGGCCAGCTTGTTCCCTCCTCCCCTTTAGTCAAGCGTCAGATATTTAGCAGGTGCATGCCTGCTGTGTGGCAGGCACTGTTCCAGGCACTGGCTGTGGGGAACCAGGCAACCAGGCCCCTCCTCGTGAGGACCTGGTCTGTGGTGGGGGCAACAGGTGTCACACCAGCCATATCAGTGCTAGGGATGAAGGGAATTCCTAAGATGCTTGAGAGGGGGAATGGGAACACCCTGCAATGTGGGGGCTCTGAAGAGCCAGGAAGGAGCCAGCACCCACTAGACAGGGATGGGAGGAGCATTCCAGGCAGAGGGGTGAGGCTGGGGGCAACCAGAGCTGGGGAACAGGGCTGGATGCTGAGGCCAGGGTAGGTGGTGGGGCGTGGTATTAGGGCTACGTTCTGTCCTGCCTGTAGCAGGATGGGCCTTCCCAGTCCTGCCTCTGGACTGACTGGGCTGCCTCAGCCCCCACGTGGAATTCATGACAGGCACGACAAGGCTAGGCTTTGTGGGGAGAAGGGTGGCCACCAGGCAGCACTGGCACCTATGAGCTCTACCTCTTAAGTGTTCTTCCTGGTGGCCCACCAGCTTGACTTCATGAGGACCTCGGGGGACTCATGACCAACAATGACATGACTGTGTCACTGCCATTCTGGGGGCACCCAGAGGACATGCTTGGACCCTGTGGAGCTTCTGTCCTGGTTCCAGGATGCCATGGACAAATACCCAAGTGAGCTATGTTAGAGGATGAGGGAAGGGGGACGAGGGTGCTTGCCTGGCAGTCATGCCCAAGGGTAGGAGGCCCCTCCCTGGGCACCTCTTGCTGAGAAGGCCCTGAGGGCCAACTGCCCTGGGGACGTGGGGCTGCTGGGTTTGTCTAGGACTCCCCCACTCCATGTGACTCTGGGATGGTGCCTCAGTGTCCCCGTCTGCAGCAGAGTTGCTCCCCAGTGGTGTTGGGCAGGGAAAGGCAGTGACATGCCCATAACACTGGGTGCCAGGGCCTGGCCTGGCTCCTTTTTGCTGGGTTTGACCAAGAGGCTTCTCTGCCTGGCACAGGTCTGGAGGCTGAGACTCACTGCCCCCAAGGAGCACACATTCTTTGGGGGTGCCATTACAGAACCCTGTGGACATATGTGAAGACCACCCAAATAGAAACTAGCAAGGGAGTTGGCCACCGTCACTTGTGTTTAGCAGAGACTCAAAGGCAAGTGAGGAGTGGGGCAGCTTTATATTTAAAATCCAAAAAGCAATCACAGTAATAGACCAAACTAATAGAATAGAGAACAAAAGCCCTGTGACCATCTCCATAGCTAAAGGCAAAGCAGCTGGACAAAGCCTAAGGCTCTTTGGTGATGATGACACTTAGATCACTAGGAACAGGAGGGGACTTCTTCCTCCAGTAAAGGGCATGTGCCACAGCTAAGGCCATACTCAAGGTGAAAGGCTAAATGCTTCCCCCTGAGGTCAGGGACAAGACAGGGATGAACACTCACCAATTCTAGTCAACATCATGCTGAAGGTTCTGGGCACAGAAATTGACACGGAAAGGCACCCATCCTGGAGAGGAAGAAGTAAAACGTTGTGTTCTGAAAATGTGTCCCCTGTACGTATATTGAAATCCTAACCCCTAGGGTGACTATTTGGAAGTGGGGCTTGTTGTTGTTATTGTTGTTGCAGTTTGGCCTAGGCCAGGTTTGAACCCGCTACCCTTGGTATATGGGGCTAGGGCCCTACTCCCTGAGCCACAGGTGCTGCCTAGAAGTGGGGCCTTTGGAAGGGGATTAGGTTATAAGGGCAGAGCCCTCACAAATTGGATTATTGCCCTTTTCAAGGAGACCCTACAGAGACCCCTGGCCCCTTTCTTGCACTGTGTGAGGACACAGGAAGAAGACTGCCATCTGTGAACCTGGAAGCAGCGCTCACCAGATACCAACTCTATCAGCCTGCAGAGCTTCTGTGGTTTGAGAGCTGCCCAGTCTGTCATATTATAGCAGCCCAAACAAAGTAAGACATAAAACTCTGTTTATCACATATGCATATGGAAAATCCTAAGAAATACACTAAAAAGCTATTACAACTAAATGTGTACACCAATGTGGCAGGATACAAGATTAATATACAAAAATCAATTTCATTTCTCCATAGGGTGGCCATAAAGTTTGTGTGCGTTTAAATTGGTATGCAGTTGAACTTTATGGCTACCCTGTATGCTAGCAATGAACAATGCAAAAATAAAATGAAGAATTTACACGTATAACTATGTAAATAAATTTAACAAAAGTGTAAGATTTGTACACAGAAAACTATAAAATATTGTTGAAAAAACTCAAAGAAGATCTATTTAAATGGAAAGGTATCCCATAATCATGGATCAGAAGATATCAAAACTCCCAAAGTGATCTACACATCCAAGGCAATCTCTGTCAGAACCTAGCTGGCTTTTTATAAGCTGATCCTAAAATTCATATGCAAATGCAAGGGCCCAAGAATATTTAAACAGTCGTAAAAGAGAAGAACAAAGTTTGAAGTCTTAGACTTGCCTATTCAAAATTAATGCAAAGCTACAGTAATCAAGGCAGAGGGACAGACATAAATTCACAGAATACTCCAGAAACAAACCCTCACATGATCACTTGATTCTTGACAAGGGTGCCAAGAAAATCCAATGGGGGAAAAGAATGGTCTTTTCAAAAATGGTGCTGGGACAAATGGATATTACATGCAAAAGAATAAAATTGGATTCTCCACCCTCCACCATCCATAAAAATCAACTCCAAATGGACCTAAATGTAATAGTTAAAACTATAAAATTCTTAGGGAAAAAACACAGAATAAATCTTGGTGACCTTGAGTTACACAATGGTTTCTTATGTATGACACCAAAAACACAGGTGACAAAATAGGAAATAGATAAACTGAACTTGGTCAAAACTAAAAACTTTTGTGCATCAAAGGACACCCCCCAAGGAAGTGGAAAGACTACTGACAAAATGGGAGAAAATGTTTGTGAATTATCATGTATCTGATAAGGGAATAGAATATAGAATGGGTAAGGAGTTCTCACAATTCACCTACAAAAAGACAACTCAACTTTAAAAGTGGGCGAATGATTTGAATAGATCTTTCCCTAAAGAAGATACTTTGAAAGTGGGCAAATGATTTGAATAGACGTTGCCCTGAGATACACACATGGCTGGTGAGCACCTGAAGAGCCACCCAGCGTCATTAGGGAGATGCAAACACGCACCACAGTGAGACACCGCTATGCAGTGCTGGGTGATAAAAAGACAACAGCGAGCGTTTGTGGAGGCCCGGAGCAGCCGGGACCCTTGTTCAGCACTGACAGGAAGGCACAATGGTGCAGCCACTTTGGAAAAGACTGGCTGTTTCTCAGAATGCTGGCATAGTCACCCAGCAGGCCAGCATTGCAGTCAAGATATCTGTACCCACACAAGGGTGTACAATGGGGTGTCCTGCGCCACGTTGACACAGGCTACCACGTGGATGGACCTCCAGGACGCTGTGCTGAGTGAAAGAAGCCAGTCACAAAAGACCTCGTGTTAGGCTTTCATGTATGTGAAGTGTGCGGAGTTGGCAAACTGACAGACAGAAAGAGGACAAGTGTTTGCCTGGGGCGCTTGGGCAGGGTGGGGAGTGACTGCTAACGGGTACTTGTGGGGTCTCTCTTTGGGATGTTGAAAGTGTTCTAAAATTAGAGTGGCAGTGGTCATACACCTTTGGGACTATGCTAAAGACACACTACACTAAGTCTACAGTTAGACTGTATTTATTTACTTATTATTATTATTATTATTATTTTTTTTTGAGACTGAGTCTCACTCTGTTCCCCAGGCTAGAGTGTGGTGGAATCAGCCCAGCTCACAGCAACCTCAAACTCCTGGACTCAAGTGATCTTCCTGCCTCAGCTTCCCAAGTAGCTGGGACTACAGGCTCCCGCCACAACACCTGGCTAGTTTTTCTATTTTAGTAGAGATGGGGTCTCTGTTTTGCTTAGGCTGCTCTCGAACTCCTGAGCTCAAGGGATCCTCCTGCCTCAGCCTCCCAGAGTGCAGGGATTATAGGTGGGAGCCACTGTGCCCAGCCTGCAGTTAGATAATAAATGGGTACATTTTATGGTATATAAATTAAAGGTATAAAAAAATACAAAAACCCAATAAAACAAACAGGGAAGGCTTCAGGTGCGTCCTGAGGGAGGCCGGAGCGGCTGAGGAGGAGCCAGCCCTTTGTGATTGGTTTGGGGAGAGTGTTGGCTTCCTCTCATCTTGAGCTGGGGACAGAGCGGGGCACCTGGCAGCCTTGGCAGTGGCCTGACCCTCCACTGGTTGCCACAGAGGTGAGGTCTGGTGTCTCGGGCTGCTGCTTCTCCTCTGCACTCCATGTTCCTTGCAGCACTCTTCATGATTTGCAGAGTCAACATAAGTGTCCATCGACAAATGAATGGATAAAGAAAATGTAGTATTTGCCAGAGAATTCACTGGCTCTTAACAGGAAAGGGGTGCGTGCATATACATAGCAGAACACTATTCAGCTGTACAAAAGAATGGCCTTCTGTCACTCACAGCAGCGTGCATGGGACCGGGAAACACCAGTCTGTGTGAAATAAGCCACGTTCAGAGCAACAGAGCCCACATGTTCTCGCCCATGTGTGGGAGCCAAAATTCAAAAAATCATTGAACTTATGGAGATAGAATAACAGTTACCAGGGGCCAGAAAGGGTAGTGGGGAGGCAGAGCAAAGTTGGGATGGTTGATGGTTATAAAAATAGGGTTAGAAAGTTTAAGAACTAATATTTAGTAGCAAAAAAGGGTGAGTATGGTTAACATCATACTGGGCTTCTTGTGGGAGTCGGAGTTCTATTGTCACATGCAATCTGGCCACTGTCCCCTTGTCCAGTCAGTCTCTCATGCCTTGTGTACACAGAGGAGATAACTGCACGACACTGGGTGATCAGAGGCAGTACTGAGTGCCGTCCAGGACCTGGGATGCTTGTGTGGTTCATCTTCTCTGGGGGCTCGTGGCTGGCACTGTTCTCCCCCAGTCCCTCCCTGCCAAGTCTCCAGTCTACAGATGACCAACAGTAAGGATAGTGGACACATCAGTAAAGTGGAGAATTTGTAGCAGGGAAGAACAATTTGGGCCCAGCATCAGGACTCAGCCACTGGTCAGAGACAGACCTCTGGGGCCTTTACCTGACACTTGGGGGTTGTGGGCCCTTCCAGGCCACAGAGTGTGGGAGAGACCAGGAAGAGCAAGGTTGGGGTGTCTGGGTGTTAATGTGCGGGTGCTTGGCGGCTTGGGCACTGAGGAGCAAGAGGTGGCAGGGACTAAGTTATGCTTTTAAACCTCTCTGGTCAAAGGGTAAGAGTGAACCTCAGGGCCAGAAGAGAAGCAGGTGGGGTGCCCAAACCACCAAGATCTGCCCACCCACACCTACAGAGGTGGGCAGTACCCCAGGAGGAGGGTGAATTAGCAAGTGCCGCTGGCCCCACCCAGGCAGGATAGGTCACTCCACCCTGAGGGGAGCCCACTGGGGAGGGGAGGGGAGGGGAGGGGAGGGGAGGGGCCCACCCACCCACAGACAGAGCAGTGACTGGAGGGGAGTACAGGCTGGCATTGCCCAGGGAGGTGGGGCTTTCCAAGTGAGGCAGGTGGTTTGGACTGGGCACGCCTAGTAGCTAGTCAGGATTGGTGGGTGCAGTAGGGAGAAGGTTCCAGAGTCTTTAATAGCTGCTGTTTCCATGGCAGAACGATGGGCTCTTGGGGGCTCCAGGAAGAGCAGTGACCAGGCCAGCTGCAGTACACCCAGGAGGAAAGTGAGGTCCTGCTGATGGGAGGGCAGGCCTAGGCATGAGGAGGGCCTTCAACATCAGAGGCAGGCAGTGAGGGTAGATGGTTTGGGTTGTTAAGATTAAGGAAGGGGGGGGCACCTGTGGCTCAAAGGAGTAGGGCGCCACCCCCATATATGCCAGAGGTGGTGGGTTCAAACTCAGCCCTGGCCAAAAAAAACTGCAAAAAAAAAAAAGGGTTAGCAAAGTGCCTGTAGGCTCTGGCTTCCAAATCAATACTGAATAATTGGGAGAGCTGGTGGAGAGGCTCAGGCAGGCAGGGGCTTCCTGGCTCCTGCTGGCCTTGGGTGCTGGGGCGAGCATGCATCCTAGGGCAGGCTGAACCTGTGGCCGTGGGCCAGCCTGCGGGAGTGGCTGGGAGGACAGTGGGCTCTCTCCAGCTCCCTACCCCGCCTCTGTAGCCCTGGCTCCCTGCTGCCCACCTGCCCTCACCTTGCCTTCTGGGTCCTTTTCATTTCTTCCATGCCTGGTTTTCTTGCTGTCTGGGAAGGAACTTGGCATCTTTGACCCTGGGTGGGCACAGCCAGGAGGCCAGCCAGCCCAGAGACTGGGGGGAACCACTGAAGCCCCAGACCGCCAGGCCACAGGAGTCAGAGGCTACCCTTCCCCCTGAGCCCAGAGAGGGAGAAGGAAAACTACAGGGCCCCCACTGCTCGGCCTACCTGGACCATTCTGGTCCCTGCTGCATCTGGGGCTTCATTTAGACAGGGGCCTGGCACAGACAAGGAGTTCAACTGACATTTGCTAAATGAATGAGCAAACCCCAAAGTCCCCATGCTCCTCGCCTGAGCCCAGAAAGTGGCACGGGTCTGGCCTTGGGACATTGCATAACTGACCACCTGCAGGACTGGGAAATGCCAGAGGCCCCTCCCCACATCTTCAGCTCTCCATTTGCCCATCAGGACACCAAGATCGCAGCACTGACTCTTCCTGCAGGTGTGGCTGATCCAGTGTGGGAGCCCCTCCCCAGGACTGCGAGGAGGCAGAATCTGGACCCCCAGCCCAGCCCAGGACAGTGGCATCTGCCTCCACTTGTCCCTAGGCTTCCTCCCCTGCCGCCCTCCCTGCCCTGCACCTGGTGTGTGAGGTGGGCAGGGTGCTGTGGACTGAATGTGTCCCCACAGCTCAGTGCTGGAGGCTTAACCCCCGTGTGTCAGTGTTGTGAGGTGGAGTCTTTGGGAGTGGCCTGGGCCATGAGGCTCAGTGCCACAGGTCAATGTTGCTATCAGGCTGGGCTCCTGAGCAGAGGAGCCTGGTCTCCCCTCTGTCTGTCTCTGTCTTTCTCCTTGCTGCTCTCTCTGGCCTTCCACCAGGAGGACACAGACCCTCCCAGCCTCAGAACCATCAGCCAATAAATTTATTTTCTTTACAAACTACCCAGTCTCAGGTGCTTTGTTATGGCAGCAGAACACAAACTGCGACAAGCCCCATGGGTCACATGGGGCTGGATGTTGGTGTCCTTCCCTGGGGGTCCAGGGAGGTGCCCTGGGTGCTCCCCTTCTGTCTGGACTAATGTGTCCCAGTGAGCTCTCAGCACAGCAGGAGCCTGGCCTTAAAGTGACAGGATTCAGGACATGCTGCCCTAAGATGTGAGGCTGCGGCAGAAAGCAGCAGATGCAGGTGCTCCTGCCAACCTCAGCTCTGCTCCTGGGAGCGGGCCCTGAGACCACATGCAGAGTGCCTCCCCAACCAGAGGAAGGGGACTGCTGTGGTCTGAACATGTCCCCCAAACAGCACATGCTGGACACTGCATCCCCAGTGCAGCTGTGTTGGGAGCCCTTAACGTCATGAATGGATGCAAGCTGGCCGAGAGGGCTGGAGTCTGTGAGTTTGATCTCTCGCCTGTCTGTCCTTCCTCTGTGGGAGGACACAGCAATGGGTCCTTCCGAGACGTGGATCCTCCTCAGATGCGGCTCCTTGATCTTGGGCTTCTCAGCCTTAGAATAAATTCCTTTACAAATTACCCAGGCTTCAGCACTCTGCTGTACAGTGCAAAATGGTATAAGATGACAGGCCTTGCTGAGTGCTCCCCACCAGTGACCATTAGGCTAGACTGCCTGTCCAGTGACACCTCTGCATCCAGTTGGGCACAGAAACACATAGCAGTCCCTGCTCCTCAGGGCCTTCCTCTCCGAGGGCCACTGCAGGCTGGGAGGGCTGTGCTGGGACCGGCACCTCTTCTCTCCTTTTACTGCCTTTACTGTGAGGGCGTCAGCCTGAGCCCAGGGTCAGGAGGGAGCTGTGAACGGGAGCTGTGAACATGGGCAGAGGATCATGTGAGGACCTCACAGTTAAGAGGAGCAGATCTTCAGTCTCGGGCAGCTCTGAGGACAATGGACACAGTGGAAGGCTGGGTGGGGATGCACAGGGAAGCTTGGGAGGTGGCTGCCGTCTCCTCTACTGTCTGGGGAGCATGTGCCCCCCCCCCCAGCCAGTTCATGCCTACCTGGTGCCCACCTTGGCATATGCCTGGTCCTTTCACTCCTTGTCCCCTATACTCTGCTCAAGTTCCAGAGACATAGCCCAGAGGCACATGGATCACCACTGCTATCACCCCAAACATGTCAAAGGCTGCTGGTCAGACCCAGAGTCCTTCTGCATCCAAGGTCATGTGGGACAGAATGGGGACATCTATGCACAAGAAAAGGTACCAACTCACCCTGCAGGGCTGTTGTGGGAGGCCCTATCTGGTCTGCCCACTTCCCACTCTGGCAAAGTCTGATGCACCTGCTGGTCTGATGCCGTGAGGGGTGGATGATGTTGTGGTGTCCCCCAAATTCATGCTGCAGTCCTCACCATCGGTGCCTTACAAGGAGACCTTATTCAGAAATAAGGTCATTGCAGATGGAACGAATTCAGACAAGGTCACTAGGCTGGGCCTTAATCCAGTATGACTTGGTGCCCTTATAAAAAGGGGAAATTTGGCCAGTTCTGGTGGCTCACACTTGTAATCCAGGCCTTCTGAGAGGCTAAGGAAAGAGGATCACTTGAGCTTAGGAGTTCGAGACCAGCCTGAGCAAGAGTGAGGACCCCCCCCTCCCCCAAACTAGCTGGGCGTTGTGCCAGGTACTTGTAGTCCCAACTACTGAGGAGGCTGAGGCAGGAGGATTACTTAAGGCCAGGAGTTTGATGTTGCTGTGCGCTATGACACAATGACACTCTTCCGAGGGTGACGAGGTTGGGGGGTGGGTGGGATTTGACACATACTGGCATGGAAGGATGTCATGTGCCAACAAGGCAGAGTTCGGGCAGAGATGGCTGGGGAGGGGCCAGCACAGTTCTCTCTCATGGCTTCGGGAGGGGCCACCCTGGTGCCACCTTCCCCTCAAGGTTTTGGCTTCTAAAACTGCAGGACGAGGGTCTGTTGTTCAGGCCACCCGGTTTGAGGTGCTTTGTTGAGGCAGGTGTGGGAGGTAAGGACGGATTTTGTGATGCTTGACAAGCAGTGACATATAGGCCAGGGCACTGTGTAGGCATCATTCCAGGACTCAGTGTCCCTGCTTGGATCTGGGCTAGGAGGACTGAGGAGGCCTTTGGGGAACAACTGGAGGCTCGAGGCAGGGGCTGTTCACCAACCATATGGATGTAGCTTCCTGCCTTACCAGACAGTGCACACTGCTAAATTCTCTCAGGTCCCAGGTGGGGACGCCTGCCATGCCAGCAGGCCTGAACACACCTGAACGAACACACTTTTGAATTTGCTCTGTGGAGACTATCTGAGCTTGGGTTCTCCAAGAAAGAGACTCTGAGACAGACAAGTTCAGGCCACAGGTAAGATGGCAGTGCTCTTGGGGACACAGCCTATGTGAGGGAGCAAGAGGTGGGATGAGGTGGAGCCGTGCTGCATCTGCACACAGATCAGGCTTCTGCTCATGCTAGGGCACTTGGGGAGTGAGTGTGGCCCTATAGAGATGCCATGAATGGCCGCAAAGGGATGGCCGTGCCTCCTTGGTCAATCGTTCACTGGGCACAGGTGGCTTCCGGAGGTCAGAGCCTCAGCCAGGCAGCTCCTGTGGCTGAGGGCATTTGCAGGGAGGGACATGCTATGAACCTCAGGCAGTGGGGTGACCGGCGCCTGGGTCCTACAAGAGGGCAGCACCACATGGTCCTCTGTGATGTCACTGCAGGCAGGTATGTGGGACACCCCAGGTGTGAGTGGAGACCTGAGAAGCCAGAAGCATCTCCTTTCAAGTTTGAGGGCTTGAGAACAGGGAAGCAGACAGTGGGACTCTCAGTCCAAGGAGTTGCTGGTACAAGTCCCAGAGTCCAAAGGCTGGCCCAAAGGTAGCATCTTCTCCTGCCCTTGGCCACCCGAACAGTTCTGCAGATGCTACTCCAGCTCCAGGGCTGGTCTCTGCCTTTTGCTCCATCCAGGCCCTCAACTGTCACTGGTGCCTGCTCACACTGGAGGGTCAGGGCTGCTTTGTCCTCACTCAGCCACTGGTTCCACTGGTTCCAAAGACTATTTTTTCCAGAAACAGCCTCACAGCAATAGCGTTTTACCAGGGACTTCACTGTTGCTTTAAATCCAGCCAGGTTGACACCTAGAATTGATCATCAGCAGTCCTTTGTCCTTGGCACCTGTGCATGTCCCTTACACCATGCCCAGTATCCCAGTACGCATAAGGCCAGAGCTCCTGCCAGCAGACACAGCCAGCCTGGCTAGGCCCCAAGGGCTCTCACTGTTCTAAGTCCCACAACTTAGACACTGGGTACAGGATAGGGGAGGAAGAGAGGGAAGACAAGAAAGCTATCTGCTTAATACACACACATGCAAATGTGTTCTTAAAATAGGGAGGAGATGCTTGAGACAGCTAATGCCACACCTGGTGTTTCCAGCCTCCTGCTGCTCGCCCTCCCGTGTCCCCTTCTCTCTTAGCAAGCACCTCAGCTGGCAGTGGCTCTTCATCTGGCCAGGGGACCCAAACTCTGATTTCCGCAGGGTCTGGGCACCAAAGTCCTGCCTGTGCTGGGATGTTGCGATTTGCCAGGACCCTGAGACATGGTGTGGTGATATCAAGAGACCTGGTAATATGGAATCCCTGTGTTCCAGACATGTTTTCCTCACTTCCACTGTAGAGCCATGGCCTGGCACCCAGCACTGTGGCTCCCCCTCACCTGCCAGCTCAGAGCTGGAGGGACCCGGAGTGGCTGGTGGCACCTTAACTTCCAGTTCAGTGGAGTCCTATGTCTCTTGGTAGCAGCACTCCCCTGTCCAGGACTGAGGCTTCCAGGCCACACAGTGTAAGTTCCTCGGGATAGGAAGGGGATGCTCTGCTGGTGGGGCACAAGAGGAGGTGCCACTCCCGTTTCCACTCTGCGACTCCTGGCTGTGGGAGAGGTGGTCTCTTATCGGATGCTAACTCAGAGCATGCACAGCCTGCTAGGGTGATGACCCACCCTGCAGTGTTGTTACCTGCTGGTGTGGCAGCTGCACCTTCAGAAGCCTGTTCCACCACCGTCTGTCAGTCCAGTGGCTGCAAGGCAGCAAGGAGCATGGTGGGACCTGTGGGATTCATGAGTGTGGGCTCCTGGCGATACCTCTTTGGCTGTGGAGTGGGCTTCTCAGCCAAGCAGCACCATGTGGAAGGCTGAGACTGTCAGTGAGAGGCACTTGAGTCCATACTTGGGAAATTTGGCAGAAAAGTCACTCATAGGAAGGGCCAATCCAGCTCCACAGACAGCATCTGTCCTGCAAGAACAAAGTTCACCTGTGACAGGGTGAACCTGCCACCAGGTGGCTGGCCAGTGACTGGGGAGATGGTATCGTCTTGGGGGCTCAGTATTGGCCTCCACTATGGGCAGATGGGGGCACTCAGCAGTGGTAGCACCAAGGTCAGCCATGGTGGGGGACATCTGTCCTCTTGAGTCATACCCAGCCTCCATTCCTGCCAGCTTGGGCCGTGGCAGGTGTGCTGAGGAAGAGGGCTGACTGTCCACAGAATGGTCATCCTTTACACCTGAGCACTAAAGTCGTCCTCTGCTGAGGTCACCCTTTGGTGACCATTCCAGTGGGACCATATATCACACCTTTTGCCCATTCAGAGAGGTGTATCCATAGAGATTTTTCCTAAATTTTTTTGTCACCAATTTCCAATTATATTACTTGCAAGTTCCTGACCATCCAGTCAAACCACTGGCCACAGCCCATGAATCCATATATTGAATCTGTGTCTGGCCACTTCTCCTTCCAAAGCGCACCACCAGCACACTGCCCACAGTTCCTTCACTGCTGTCCCCAGGGCCTGCTGCTGTCCACATCAGCTACCCGCGTGCCATACAGATCGTCTGTTATCAGGCTGCAGATGTCTCTTCCTCTGTAATTGATTGTAGGACACCCCCACCCCGCCCATGCTGCAGGCTGGGAGGGAGTGGGCAGTGCAGAGAGTGTGCGGGCTCCGCGCTTCTGAGCTGCTTCTTTAGGTAATTTGCCCGATCCCTGTGTGCACGACCATTTGATGAGAAGTGCCGCAGTGTATGCCCACCTTCATGGCTTGGTGGATGAGAGGACACCCAGGTCACCACGGGCCGTCAGCTCAGGTCACATGTAACTTGGTGGCCCTTGGTCAAATGTTCAGTGTCCAAGAAGGCCCGGAAGCAGGCCAAGAGCTGCCTCTCACAGGAGAGCAGTTACCTGTGTATGTGGCAGGGCCTGCTCCAAATCCCAAAGGCCAGAGCTGCAACTCTTTGTGGGGCTGTCAAAGGCCCTGGCGACATCCCTGGCCTGCTGCAGGCCCTGCTCCTGGGCTGGGCCACTCTCAGAACCGGCAGCTTCCAGGGCCTGAGGCAGATGGACAGGCACAACCCAGGATGAGCAATGTGCTGCCCGGAGGAGAGATGCCACCGGACACTGGGCCTCTTCTCCAGTTGCAGGAGGACCAGATGCAACTGTCCCTTCTACCTTAGAAAGGATGTCTTGCCACTCCCCCCCACCACTGGACCTGAGTTCACCAAGGTGAAAGACCCCCATGGTTTAGTGGGATCTGTTCCCACCCCTGCCATGTAAATGTCTTACCAGTAAGTTCACAGTGGTTGCCCCTTGTCTCTCGGTAGGTCCAGTCATCACTGCGTCACCATTGAGTGGATCTGTGTGATGCCTCGTGATGTCATAACGTCGCGCGTCACGTGTAAGCAAGTGTCCTGTGCTGCCCGCCTGTAATAAACGGTGCGGGACACGTCCTAGTGTGAAGCTGATCCCTGTCCCTGGGAACTGAACCGTAACCCAGAGAGCTGGAGTGCACCTGAGGAGCACAGCTGGGTGCATTTCCGGCCTTGCTCGCTAAAAGGAATCTGCCCTAGTGGGCCTCACGGACGGGGATGGAGACTACGGTGTTGGCCAGCTCAGCTGCTGCCCGGCAGGTACCAGGGCCTGTGAACTTGGTCAGGCAGCAAACCACATTCACCTTTCCGTCTCCTCGGTTAAGCTCATACTGATCCACTCTCCTCGTCCAGGGTCTGTCCATTCTCCGCATGCCACAGGAGGGTCGGGTGTGGTGTGGTAGGATCTGCTGCCCTGTGTCCTCCGCATCCCCGATGGTGGCGCTGATCTCTGCAGCCCTCCAGGAAGCAGAGCCGCTTTGCTCTGACCTCAGTTCAGAGGTCTCCCTTGTACCTTTCCGGCCACGTGGTTGGCACCCCGAGGCCAGGGAGCCGCGTGGAGCCCCCGCAGCTGCTGAGGACAGTCCTGCTCTGCAGAAAGGTGTCTCGTTTGGCAGTGGACCACACGAAGGACAGTGGTCTCATAAGAGTGCAAGGCGGCTGACAGACTTCTGTTGTCTAGTGACGTTGCTGCTGCCATAAAGCGTCAGCGCCATAACGTGGTGACGTCACAAACGTGGTGACATCATAACATCGCACGTCATGCGTAAGCAAGCGTCCTGTGCTGCCCGCCTGTAATAAACAGTGCAGGACACGTCCTACTGTGAAGCTCGCGTCACTTGATGGTAACGAATGACCGTGCAGCTGGTTTAGGTACCAGAGGTGCCAAAAAATAAGAGAGCTCATTGAAAGTCAAATTGTTCATTCCCCAAAGCATATAAATTGCAGGTAAAATGGACGTGAGGACCATGGCTAGATGCCCTTTACCAGTAACAGCACCTGCGTTCACCTACGAAAAGTAACACAGATAATAGCACTTAAAATGTGCCTACTTTTTGGGCCCCCTCTGTATTTACTGTGCTATTTATTATTTATTGTTATGTATTATAGAGCATACTCCTTTCATTTTAAAAGGAGTAAGGTGTGAAACAGCCTCTGGCAGGTCCTCAGCAGGACTCCAGGAGAAGGCTTTGTCGTGCCAGAGGACGGCTCTTCACGTCGCTACCTCGGCCGCCGTCCAGTGGGACAGATGTGGATGGAAGGCAGTGACACTGATGGCCCTGACCCGGTGTTTGTTGTCTTAGCCTTCAACAAAAAGTTTAAATAGTTAAATAAAATGTTTTTAATAGAAAAATTCTCGTAAATACAGATGCAGAGATAGAAAATATTTTTGCATGGTTGTATAATGTGTTTGTATTTTAAGCCAAGTATTATTGTGAAAGAGTCAAAACACAAGGTAAAATAGAGTCAGTGAAGTTTAATTTATTACTGGAAAAAGAAAAATTCTAAATAAATTTAGTGGAGCCTAAGTGTGCAGTGTTTATGAAGTTGACCATGGTGCAGGGTGACGTCCTAGACCTCAGGTCCACTCACCTCTCACTGACCCACACGGAGCAGCTTCCAGTCCTGCCAACTCCATTCACTAGGTGCCCTATATGGAAGTACCATTTTTTTTACTTTTCATGCCATGCTTTTTACTGTATCCTCTCTATGTTTAGATACATTAAATACACAACTACTTAGCACTGCCTTACAATTGCCTATTCAGTACAGTGAATGCTGTGCAGGGGCACAGGAAAAGTACACTGTACCAGGGTGTCCAGCATTTTGGGTCACACATTAAATACACAAACACTAATGAAGCTGATGAGCAAAAAAAAAAAAAAAAGTCTGTGTGTAATTTTTTTTTTTTTTTTGCAGTTTGGCTAGGCCGGGGCTTGAACACAACACCTCCGGTATATGGGGCTAGCGCCCTACTCCTTTGAGCCACAGGTGCCGCCCTGTGTGTGTAATTTTTGTGGTATCTGCCACCATTCTTAAGCAGGAAATTCCTCATGTAATAATCCTAATTATACAGTGGCCTGTTCAGAGAGTCTTAAAATCATCAAGCAGGTCCCCAGTTTGCGATTACTTATACAGAAGATGTGCATATCTAAGTAATAAAATGTCTTTGATTTTTAAAATATTTTTGTTATAAAAGTAAAAGGAAAGTGGCCAACATAAAACTATTGTGTATTTGACATTGTATTTGAGAAACTAGTATAGCAGCATCTGATTTCATGGAAGTAGTTGTAATTCTCAGTGAGTTCTGAAGGTGCTCATCAGATATTTTGGTTTTAATTATACTCTTAGCGTACTTTATTCTTGAAAATAGTTGCTCACAAATGTAGGTGCTTCCAAAAAGTGATGATAGGAATAAGGTGTGACAGTGAAGGGTAGGATATTTGTCTCGGGAAGACAGGACCTATGAAAGTCCAGTAAAAGAGAAACGATCACATTTTTTCTTTTGAAGATTTGATTTTTCATTTGAAAATTAGCAGGTAATGTATTTATGTTGACTGAAAATGGAGTCACAAATGCACCAAATACTAACTATTTTCCCAGAAATCTTGAATCTGTTTTCAAATTCTGGAATCTAATTGAAAAGCAAGGGTGCCTATTTTTCCCTGTGTTTAGCCAACATGTCAAAATGTGTAAAATTGTTTGTTTTAATTTGAGCTTGCCATGATTTCAGTGTCATTTGGAATGCTGTTATGGTTTGAAACATTGTCTTGATAACTTGGTTTTGACCTTAAAGATGCATGTCGAACTCATTTAAACGGGCAGTTAAATCCACTAAAAATGCTAAATCTGTAAGCCAGTTTGCATCATCAAGTTCTGGCACAAATTTGGTTTTTGATACCATAAACGACTTGATAATGTATTGAAAACCATAAAATTTTTCCAACATTTGGCTTTACTTAGCCATCTTTCTTCTGAAAAGTAAATGACATTGTCACCGTAGTCAGTATCAACACTTTTAAGGAATTCCTGGAACTGGTGATGATTCTGTCCCTCGGATTCTCATAACATCCATTTTTAAAGCTTTTGCACATAAATTTTCTTGAAGTAGTATGCACTGACACTTCGTCAAATGTGGGTTTTGAGCGTCAATTGTGTCTTCTATTAATTTTGCAAGTCCCTTTCTCAAATGTGCCATCGCTTGGGGCACCATCAGTAACTATGCCAGATGTGTTGACAGTGGCCAAAGAAAATGAATTTAACATGTCTTCTGCTGCTTCATGTAAGTCTGTTGATTTAGTTGTGACTTTTAATGGCAGTAAAGAAGCCATTTGTTCAGTGACACTCTCTTTGTCATTAACACCTCTAATGAAAATAGCAAGTCGGGCTGTGTTTGTAGCATCAGGGCTGTCCTCCATTGCCAAAGCGTAAAATTTAAAATGAGCAGATTTACTCTCCAAGCTTCTTTTGATGTGTTTTCCAATTTCTTTAATTGACTGGGTTGTAGTCTGGGAGACAGACTGATTTTAGAAGTATGCCCCAGTTTTTAGAACAAATTATAAATTATATCTGCCATGCTTTCCATACATAGCTTAATAAATTCACCATCAGTAAATGGTTTTAATTACTTTGCTATTATTTTGCCATAACTAGCTTTTACAATGGAATTTGAATGAGTTGTAACTTTTTACTATTATTATTTTTTGGAGACAGAGCCTCAAGCTGTCACCCTGGGTAGAGTGCTGTGGCATCACAGCTCACAGCAACCTCCAACTCCTGGGCTCAAGCAATTGTCCTGCTTCTGCCTCCCAAGTAGCTGGGACTACAGGTGCCTGCCACAACGCCTGGCTATTTTTTTGGTCGCAGCCGTCATTGTTGCTTGGCGGGCCCGGGCTGGATTGGAACCTGCCAGCTCAGGTGTATGTGGCTGGCACCTTAGCCACTTGAGCCACAGGCACCGAGCCATGAGTTATAACTTTTAAAAAATTTTTCTGTTGAGAAGACAGGCTTTTTGTCAATTCTGCTATTTTTCCTTATGATGCAATTTTTCATATGCACCAAATTTGGCAGCATGCTTTTGCATATAGTGCCTTTTCGAATTACAGTCTTTGAAAACTTGCACAAATACCCTCTACGTTGAGCAGAGTCTTACAATTTGCCTCAACAAAAAAGTAGTTATCTGTCCACTTTTCATTGAACAATCTTCCCTTGTCTGTAGTTTTTCTTTTTTGGATTCTGTTTTGTTTTTTGTTTTTTTTTGAGATGTTACAGAAACCATGGTTTCTATATAAAATAATATATAAAAATAATAATAGGTAAGGGACTATATTTATTTTCATTACAAAAATTCATTGACAGGAAAATTGAAAGTAAGGCCTGGCCCCTTCCACATCCTGCTGCCAATGCAGGGGGAGGCGGAGGCTGATGGCAGAGCACAGGAGTACCTTAGTGATCAAAGAAGAACCCTTACCTGACTGCTAAGAAACATTGAACACCCAGTGCTACAATGGTGGGTTGAAATGTTATTGGCAACGCTGCCCCACCAAGCCAGCAGGAGCACATGTCCTGTCTGATGGAGTCAGTCCTTACTGTCTGCGCCTGGAAGACAACGTGCTGGAAACTACACAGCGTGTGAAACTCAAGCCACAGGTGACATTGCAACACAATGTGGTCGTCTATGAAGTTCACACTCGAGAACTGTGCAGTCAAGTTCCACCCAAAAAATCACTGAAAATCTCATAATGTTTTAAGAGCCGAGGTGTGTGCTGGCTTTACCACCAAACCCTGCGGGGCTGTTTTCCACGGTGTTCGCGTGACAGAGTTGCCCAGCCGTGCATTTCCCAGAATGTGTTTCCATGGTTCTGTGATGCATTCTTGTGTATTTATTCTAATCATGCCTCTGGGATCTGGAAAATAACCACAGAATGGGTTTGGGGACCCATGGAGCCAACTGTGAGATGAACTTGACCTCCACAGACCCTCCCCTGACGGGAAGGCCAAAGTGACACTGGAGTCTCCTAGAATGAGTGTCAGTTCCAAGCCAGTGTCTAGTAGTTCTTAAAAACCCGATTATTTCATTCTCCCTGATGTGCAGGTCCCTTTGGGGAAGGCTGGGAGAAAGAGGAATAGTACAAAAGTCTAGTTGTGAGCTGGGATCTTTCCTGGGGGGACCGGCCTCCCTTCCACTCAAGGGGTCTGGGTTTGCAAACTGACCCAAGCCTGGAAATTGACCAAGGGGCCAATTTCTGGGCCACACTTCTGTTCATTTGACCCAAAAGTTTTCTGCCTACACAGATCCAGCAGGACCTTGGTAAGTTTCCTGTTTCCTTTCTAGGGATGCCATGACAGCGGCCCAGCCGTGCACTGGGATCAGACGGCTGTCCATAGCACTCACCACTACGCTTTTGACAGTTGAGTGTCACCACTTGGCCCCTGCCGCCTGGAACAATCATCCCCGTTGCATTTAAGTGTTGGGATTGAGCAGCGGCGGCTCCTACAGTGAGGTCAGAGCTGCAGAAAGAACAGCCACAGGACCCTGTGAGGGCGCCCAGCTCCCTGGACATTTCTGGCAGTTTTGGTAAAACACACATCACCTGACCCTCCCAGGGTGGCCGTGTAGGTCTTCTGTGACACATCCACCCCGACATTCCAGTCGCCCCAAGCTTTGGAATCTCTTCTTCTGTGTTAAAGCCAGGCGTGTCTGGAATTTCCCGCTCGCTCACTGTGGCCATTCCTGCCCCTGCTGTCAGCCAGTGAACAAACCACGTGGCCCAGCTGCCTCCTCCTGGCAGTGTGCCTCAGTTTCCCTACCTGTGAGATGGCACAGGAGGGTGCTAGGACAGGGTGGGAACAGCAGCTGCTCCCCTGCCAGCACCGTGACTTTGGGAGCTGCAGACCGGGATGGAGACTCAGAGCACAGGGCAGGTGTGGGCACTGCCAGGCCTTCACCTTGCCTCCCACACTCATGGGACTGTGACATGTGCTTGTGTGTGTGTCTGGGGGGGGGGGGAGCGTGCACACCGTGTGCAGTCGCGATGCCACAAGCAAATGCTGGCAAGGAGAGGACACAGCCGCTTTCACAGGAGCCCCTGCCTGGCTGTCCCTGTGGCATCTCTCAGCATCGTGCCGTCCAGAGTAGAAAACCCCAGGGCCACACACCCAGCTGGGAGGGAAGGGCCGCCACCACGAGGAGGCTCCAGGGAGGACCAGTGCTGAGTGGGGCCTCTGGGTCGGGTCCCTAGGGCATCTTCAGCTTCTGGGGTATTTTCAAGAACCTCTTACGGAGGGTTGGGTAGTCCCTAGGGCATCCTGGAAAGCCTGTGGCCGGCCCTGGCCAGGGCACTTGAAGGGCTGCTCTGGGACCAGATAAGGGCAGCTGGGAGGAGCATGGCTCCTGACAGTGCCAGGCCTGTCCCCAGGAATCACGAGCTGAGCAGAGCCATTACGGGGTGAGAATGTCCCCCACTGAACCCAGTGGTAGTGTTTGTGGGGAGAGGAGGGCTCTCGTGGTCCTGTGTCCACTCAGGATGGGGACATGGGCAAGCTGGGCCAGGTTCATGGTGGGCACAACCTGGGCACTGGCTGCCCTTCCAGGCCCACCGCCCCACACCAGGTCAGCAGACTGTCTTGGCCACATAGGACATCCTCTCACAACCCCCAGAGAAGGTCAGAAGTTGACAACAAGGTAAGAGAACATTCACTCTAAACAACCAATGGGCCAAAGAAGACATTGTGATGGGAATTTAAAAATACTTAGAAGTGAATGATACTAAAAAAAAAAAAAAAAAAACCTCACCAAAAACTCACGGGATGCAGCCAAGTGGCTTTTGGGAGGCACTGTGTGGTCTGGATCCCACTTCGGACTCGAGGCACCCACTAGAGACGCCACACTGAGCACTACAGGGGCCGCCCGCGAGGTCCAGGGAGGACGGGGCAGAGGTGATGCAGGCAGGTGTGGCAGCAAGGCTGGGAGCCAGAAGCTTCCTTGGAAAGATTAATAAATTAGCAAAGCCCAGCAGATCGGATCATGACCAAACAAAAACAGTGTTAGGCAAGAGAAGACGGGCCCACGTGCAGGTCTGCAGGAGGTTAAAACAACAGCAAGGAACATGAAGTTGGTGGTTTCTTACAAACCAACTCATGCAACTGGCGGCAATCACACTCTAGGGCGTTTGTCCAAAGGAAATGAAAACTTATGCCCACTCGACAAACTGCATATGGGTATTCATAGCAGCTTTATTTATAATATCCCCAAACTGGAAACAACCAAAATGTCCCCTAACAAGTGGGTGGTTAAACATGTCATACTGTGCCCTGCCATGGACTTTTACTCAGCAGTAAAGAAGAACAAGCTATTGCTACACTCTATGATGTGCGCAGACCCCCAGGGAATTGCGAGGAGTGACAGGGCGTCACAGACTAGGTGACGGTCATTATATGACATTCCTGAAATAACCAGGTGGAAGTGGAGAGCCGACACGGGTGGAGGTCAGGGCTGGGGGTGCTGAGGAGGTGGGGGTGGCTCTACAGGGGGAGCCCGTGGTGGTGGTGAAGTTCTGATTCTTTCCGTGGCAGTGGGTCCATGAAGATTCACATGTTTATAGCTGGGTGTTGTGGTGGGAGCCTAGTCCCAGCTATTTGGGAGGCTGAGGCAAGAGAATTGCTTGGGACCAAGAGTGTGAGGTTGCTGTGAGCTGTGACACCAAGCACTCTACCCAGGGTAGAGAGTAAGACTCAGTCTCAAAAAAAAAAAAAAAAAGATTCCCATGTTCGCATGACGCACACATGGCATGATCACATGGAAACACAAACACACGCATGTACAAGGCTGGTAAAAAGCATGGCTCTGTGGCTTGGACTTTATGGCAGATGCCAGCACCGGGAGAACATCGATGGCCTCGCAGAGCCATGATGTCCCTTTCTTTGCGTCTTCTTATGAGTCTATAATTGTCTCAAAATAGAGTGTGAAAAGAAGGGTAGGAAATTTGAAAATGTCTTGACATGAAAACATTGCTGGAAGAATACAAATGAACAAAACTGTCTCAAAAAGAAACAAAATTAAGAATCCCTGAGCAGTTCCTAAGAAGTCCTGCTGATGACGGAAGAAGCTGTCGTCCCAGGGTGGCGCCTGTGGCTCAAAGGAGTAGGGCGCTGGCCCCATATGCAGGAGGTGGCGTGTTCAAAACCCAGCCCCAGCCAAAAACTGCAAAAAAAAAAAGAAGCTGTCATTCCAAACAAGGGCAGTTAAGGACACAGGCAGAGGGGCCCTCTGGGTGAACTTGTTACCAGAGGCTGTGCAACAGGTCAGCCCCAAATCGAGCAGATTAAAACTGCATGTTGGCCTTGCGTTTGCCCCTTCCTTATCCATCCTCCAGCTAAACATTGTTCCACGTTCATTACCTACTTCTATTTCTTTAGTGAATTCCCTGTTACCATTCTTTGTCCATTTATCTGTTAATGTGTCTTAATCACTTCACTATTTTCAAAGGTCAAGTTGTAAATATAAATTTCGCTTATTTTTAGCCAATTTTTAGTTTGGGGATAGAATTGAATTTGGAGATTTTATAAATAGTATTCTCACCATAGTTAAGGTTTGGTACCAAAATTGTTTTGTAAAAACATTTGCTGTTATATCGCTAAAAACTGTAGCTTGTAAAAATTATGTTTGTCTTTGGGAATTGTCTCCAAATGTGATGCACATATGCCAGAAATAAACAGCGCTGCACTGATACACACAAACAACAACCCAAGCGGGCAGCGGGTGTTGTCTCCTCACTTCCGTGAGGCAGAGGTCGGAGTGTGGCTTGGCGTGGAGTCCTCCGGCCCGGGTCTCTCCAGGGCTGCCCAGTGTCTGTGGCTGTGGTCTCACCATGGGCGCGACTAGGCGAGGTCCACTTGGAGCTCACTTAGTAGATGCAGGTGGGAGTCAGTGCCTTGTGGGTCGGGCATGGACGACCTCAGCTCCCCACTCATGGTGGGCCACCCGGGCCTCTCCGTAGGATGCTTTCAGCAGGGCGGCCAGCTTCTAGGAGAGAGCAAGCAGGGCCAGATGGAGAGTCCCGGCCTTTCTGTGGCCTCCATGAAGAAAGGCGGGAGGTGCCTCCCATCACTTTTACCTTAACCTACTTGTCAGAAGCGAATGACCATGTCCAGCCCACACTCCAGAGCAGTGATTTTTAATAGGTCTGCTGCGAAAAATTTTAAAGATCATTAATGAAGCACAGTAAGTATATTCTTTTGTTTGTTTGTTTTTTACTCTCTTTATTTTGGATCAACCTAATTTAAGTGTGCTGTGGAAGCTTAACTATAGATTCAAATGTGCCATGAGGTAAGAGAGGTTGAACAGGGCGGTGCCTGTGGCTCAAGGGGTAGGGTGCCGGTCCCATATGCCAGAGGTGGTGGGTTCAAACCCAGTCCTGGCCAAAAACCAAAAAAAAAAAAAAAAAAAGAGAGGTTGAACAACCCTGTCTTAGAGGAGGGCTGCATGTGGGTGTGGATATCGGGTGGTGGGTTTCTCAGGGTGATTCTTTGCATAATTAGCAATTTGCCATTTTGCAAAACCTAGTGAAACAGGTGATTCAGGTGAAGACCATCCACAGATGCTCTGACCAGGAGAGTGTTGCTGGGGAACTGGATGGCCTCATGGCACCCACAGTCAGTTACTAGTTGCAAAGAAAAGATGTAACTTTGCAAGGATGTCTTCATCTGTTTGTGTTGCTAAAAACAACCCCCCCTCCATAGACTGGGTTATTTATAGATAACAGAAACATATTTAGGGCCTGGGAAGTCCAAGATCAAGCTTCCGGCATCAGTGTCCAGTGAGGGCTGCTCCCTCTCTGCTTTCAGGATGGGGACTTGTCACTGCTTCCTCCAGAAAGGATGACACTGTGTCTTCACGCGGCAGAAGAGGTGAAGCTGGACAGACTCTCCCGAATGCTCCAGCTTCCAGCTCTGACCTGCAGGCAGGACAGATGGAAGGGCACCTTCAGAAACAGCTCAAGAGCCTAGGACATCCCAATGCCTGACTAAGGCTCCTGAAGCAAGTTAGTGGCTTGGGGGAAAAGATTTGGGGGGGGGTGTGCTGAGGGGGTGCTGACACTTACAAATTTTAAAAGCCTAAGAGGCATTTCCAAAGCCTGGGGCTTGGTTAGACTTTGGCAGCAATGATAATTTTAGGGGGGACCTGGTAAAAATTGAATATGGATTAGGTTTACAGTGTTATCAGGGAATTATTTTTAGCAAGATACGATAATGGGGGTGCAGTTTCATTAGAAAATGTCCTCCACCTTTGCAGAGGAATGGTGAACTTGCTGAACTATTTAAACTTGAAGTGTCATTGTCATGATGTTTATAATTTAATTACAAACATTTGATTACAATGACTTTAAGAAACTTTTATATGTGTACATACACATCCAGAGAGAGAGAGAGAGAGTGCGTGCGAGCATGCCTGCAAGGCGGATGCTCACCATTGTTTTATTCTAGGTGCTGGGTGTATTATCCTCTCCCGAGAAATAGAAACAACATAATATATCCATATATTACATAATACAGACTTCTTTTAAGGAATTGGCCTGCTCAATTGTGGCTCTGGCAAATCTGAACTCTGCAGGCCAGTGGGCAGGAAGCCCAGGCAGGTTCCCCTGGCTGCAGTCGTGAGGTCTAGTTCCTTCTTTCCCAGGAAGCTTCAACTTTGCTCTTCAGGCCTTCCCTGGTCCGGTGGGGCCCACCTGGTGGAGGGTAAGCCGCTGTACTCAGAGTGATTTCATCTGAGAGATTCCTTCACAGCCACGTCCAGACTGGAATTTGACCAGCAGCTGGGCACCCAGATCCGGTGAAGCTGCCATGTAGACTTGGCCATCACAGGGGGTACAGGCATATTCATGGAACTGTTCTTTCTGCTTCCTTTCTGTCTTAAAGTGTTCATGAAATGGTAAAAAACAAAGAATATTCATATACAAGAAGTCACTACAGGGAAAGTGAGTGTTGAGTCACGAGTTAGGACACAATATTTACTACGTGTGTAAGTAGCAGGTGGTTTCTACTCACCCAGGAACACATAAAAACTTTCCTGTAAATCAGCAAGAAAAAAACAAGTGATTGAATCTGACAGTGGTAAATAGACACAAACAGGCATGTCACAGAATAGGACACGAAAATAGGGGAATAGAAACATCAAAGCTGAGACACAGCAATTCTGAACACCTACCAGACAGGCACAACTTCTGCATTTGTGGGCAAGGACACGCCCCATCCACAGCATGCCGCCTGGCTGGCTGGTGCGGTGGCCCCTTACCTGTGGCGGCTGCGTTCCCGAGCCCCGGGGCCTGCCTGAAACCATGGCGAGCACTGAATGTATTGTGGTATGTTCTTACAGTACATAGACACACCTGTGGTGAAGTCTAACGGGTTGGTGTTGATAACAACTAGGCCCAGCAATAATTAACAATAAAATGGAACAGCTATGACAATATCCTGTGATACAAGTCATGTAAGTGTGGTCTCTCTCCCCCAAAATGCAGTAGAACCTCCATAGTTGCCCACCCCCCAACACAGACCACCTGCTTCTGTCGACCTAGTTTCCATAGACTGGACTTACGCCACATGTGTGTCCCAGCCCCCAGGCCCAGGTCCTCGTGGGGACCCCCCCATGGACTGGACTTACGCCACGTGTGTGTCCCAGCCCCTAGGCCCAGCTCCCAACGGGGACCCTCCATGTGCTGAGCAGCTTGTCACGGCCCCTGGCGTCACTCACAGTGGGTCTGCTCTGTCTTACTATATTCATCTGTTTTCAGACCACAGCTGACCGTGGGTTGCTGAGACCACAGAAAGTGAAATCTTGGATAAGGGGCACTTGCACTTTGGGGCTGTCCTGTGGGGTGACTGTAACACAGTGGTTTACAGTGACCCTCTCTACTTGCATATCCCAGAGTTTTTCAACCCGTGGGCCAGAGGAGGGTCTTGAAATCAGGTGGTGACGTGATTGTGACTATGGCCTCAGACATTCTTAATTGAGCACATCGATACAGGCTCTCAGATCCAGCAAGTGTTTAGCCATCGAATGTCTGTCTGTTCTTGCTGCTATTGCTTTTAAGTCAATGTGCAGAAAACCAGAAAGGCACTTTGCTGTCATCAGGAGGGACGGCAGTGTGGTCTGGCACCGGGATTACAGGACACTGTGGCTTTCAGCCACGACTGAGTCCATATTGGCCTTGGCTATTGGACATTGACCTTTGAGGGGGAAGTGTTGGTTGCTTTGGTCACAACAGTGTGTGGGAGAGTGAGAAGTAAAACCCATGAAAACAGAGGCCTGTGCTTCCTTGTGGAGTTCCTCTCTGGGGTACAGAGCCCTTGGCCATGTCCCCTCCATGGGCCATCTGTGCACAGCACTTCTTGGAGGAAACCTGGGCTGGTTTGGGGTGTGCGCCTCAATGTGTGCCCAGGTGCCCAACAAGCTGCCAGCTTTGACCAGGTACAGAGCAGAGGTGCCCCAGGGTGCTGGCTGTGCTGTGGGCAGGCTGAGCCACTTGGCTGTTGTGACCCAGGGCCTCAATGGTCCTAACAGTGTCTTGAACAAGCCAGGTGCCCATGGAGCCTAAGTCTTAGCCATGATGGGATGTCACAGCGCCACTTGAGTGTGGGAGCATAGCCAGACCCTCCCTGATGAGAAGACACAGAGCTGGGCTTCTCCCACTCCCACCCCCCACCCCCGCCGCCGGCCAGCTGGAGACTGAGCCTGTCTGTAGGCACCAGGTGTGGCCCGAGCCAGTCGTTACTCTTCTGCTGGGGCCTGCAGCTGGGCAAGCCAGGTGCTCTCTGTGGCCAAGCCAGGCTGGGTATTGGACTTTGGTGAGGCCCTTGGAGCCCCCTGGCAGGTGGGCAGCCTCCTCCCAGGGACTTGGTAGTGCCCAGTGGCAGAGATGGGGCATCATGGGGAGCTGCCCGTAGGCCCCCACACATGGACTTGGTCTTATGAACCCCACCTGGACACCCCAGCTGGATGCCTGATTGTCAGCAGCATTTTGGGTATCCCACATTGTCCATGCTGGTCATAGCTGGCTTGGACGCCTCCTCCGTGGGCAGAGGAGCTCTTTCCTCACCACGCTTGGCTCCTGTCATTGGATTTGCTTCTGCCGCGGGAAGCACTCCTGCCGACATAGCTCCTTCCACACAAAGCCCCCAATTCTGTTTCTGACCAAGGGACTGACTTTACAGACAAAGGGATGATGCTGTGGGCTTCTCTGGGGTCTCCCTGGAGCCTGTTTCTCCAAAGGAGCAGCCCCTGTGGCTTCCCGGCACCCTCTGGGATGCTGGAAAGCACCAGCATGTGGTGGCGTCGTGCCTCATGAATGTCCCCAAACCAGGATGTGCCGGTTGAGGGGGGGGGGGGTCCATGGGGTAGAAGTGAGGGTGACACCTCTCATGGCAGCTGCCACGAGCTCTTCCCAGGAGCCCTGCCCTGTCGCTTCTATAGCAGTGAAGAAAGGGACCCTCTCTCTAAGTTGGATGCTATGGGTGCCACTGGCTCTTCTGCCATCAAGGAGGCTATGGTGGCAGCAGGTAATCCTGAAAGAGGAAACGTGGCCTACTCTGTGTGGCCAGGGACTTTCCTCTTCCTCCCACAGCTCAGGGGCAGGCTGAGAACAAACACCCTGAACACACACCATGATCGCAGCTGTGAACACACACCATGAACGTAGCCGTCAGTACACACCATGATCGCAGCTGTGAGCACAGTCATTAACACGTGCTGGGAAGGCACACTGGGGAGCACAGCCATGTTCTCACACCCAGCCCCCGAAGTGAGTGGGGGTGGCTTCTGCTGGGCCTTCCTTTCTTGTGGTCTCGTGTGGCCTGGCGCAGGATTTAACGAGCCTTCTTTTTCCTTCCTCTCTCCCCTGAAACTGTGCTTTGTCTAGTGTTTATTTCACAGGTTGAAGAACAGTGAGATTCCCCACAGGGGGGACACCCATACCCAGAGACCCTGCACTGACACCAGGCGTGGAACCCACGAGGACTTGGGGGTGTCCTTGTTTGGGGACCAGGCCCACGTGCCTGCACTTGTCTGAGTGCTGTGTTAGGTGGGGAACTCTTGTTTTGGGACGCGTGTGCAGGAAGAAGAGTGTGGGGATAGAAAGACAAGGCAGGCTGCTCTCTGGATTTGGGCCGCCCTCCCTCTGTGGAGGTGAGAAGGGCCTTGACACACACACCTTTGCTTTTCAGCCTCATTGAGTCCCCAGTCTGGGCAGGGTCAACCTGGTGTCCACTCGGAACTTAGGGTTTTGAACCAATCATGTGGACGTCTCCTGACAGAGCCAGTTCACCGTCAGGAGGTTTGAGTGTCCAGTGGCAGATGTTCTAAAATACTCCCCTCTCCCCTCAGATGTCCTGTCTTAGTCCCCGGACCACGTGACTGTGAGAGTTTGGTCAGTGTGGGAAGACTCCCCTTTCAGAAACCCTGGCACTGGCCGCCACACCGATGGACTTTGAGGATGTCACACCAAGTGACAAGCCAGACACAGAAGGAGAAACTCTGTGTGACTCCGTTTATCAGGCATCCCCAAAGTCCAGTCCACAGAGACAGAGAGTAGATGGGAAGCCCAGGGGCTAGGAGGCTGGGGAGCTGGTGTTTGATGGGGACAAAGCTTCAGTTCAGGGATGTTAGAAAGTTCTGGAGATGGAGGGTAGAGATGGCCACGCAGCTCTGCAAATGCTCTCAATGCTGCTGAGCTGTGCACTCAAAAATGGCGGAGATGACCTGGCGTGGTGGCTCACGCCTGTAATCCCAGCACTCTGGGAGGCCGAGGTGGCTGGATACCTTGAGCTCATAAATTCGAGACCAGCCTGATCAAAAGTAAGACCCCCGTCTCTCCTAAAAATAGAAAAACTGAGACGAGAAGATTGCTTGAGCCCAAGAGTTGGAGGTTGCTGTGTGAGCTATGACACCACGGCACTCTACCCAGGGTGACAGCTTGAGACTCTGTCTCAAAAAAAAAAAAAAAAAGGAATGGCAGAGATGGCAAATTTACGTTATGTGCATTTCACCACAATTCAAACAAAACTCCAGATGGGCAGTTTGGAGGGGGGCGCCCACCTAGTCACATGCACCTCCCAGCTGGAAGGAGGAGGCATCAGTCAGTGAGAGAGAGACTTGACGCTCCAAGGCTGGCCTGGGGAAGCAGAGGCCCAGGATCAAGGGCTTGGGGACCTCTGTCCCCACCACAGGCCTGAAAACCTTGGGGCAGGAGCACAGTCCCCCACGCACCAGCTGAGGCCTCCTCGGCTGGACCTGCAGAGCTGGGAGTGTGTGTGTGCTGTGTGGCCCAGGTCCCTGAGTCACCGCTGCACAGGCAGCATAGCCGGTGTCCCAGCTGCTCTCATCACTCCCGTCCTCTGTCTGTTCATCCGACAACCTTCCCTCCCCAGCCGTCAGCTCGGCCAGGATGTCTTCGCCACCGTGGAGAGGTGCAGGATGGGGACGCAGCAGCGTATCAGTTGTCCTGGAGTCACCGAGACCCCTCTGAGTGTCCACTTAGACCCCAGTGGTCACCAACAGCGTCTGCTCCAGAGGGAAGTCGAGGTGCGCATCCACCCTGGGAGCATCTGAAGAGGCTGGGCTCCTGGGGCTGCCGGTTACGTGCCCTGAGAAGCAGAGGAGAGTACGAGTCTGCTCCAGAACATTCTAGAGGATTCCAGATGACCAGGGCAGAGCAAGTGCTGGGGTGGATGGAGAGGGCAGGCAGGGGGGCCTGGGCGCTGTGGGGGCAGGAGGAACTTTCTGGCTGCGGGTCTGGGTCCTCTCTGTACCCTGTGTAGGGGGAGCCCTGGAGTCCCCAAGGTTGGGGATGTCCAGAAGCATCCCCGCTCCCTGCTGGTATCAGTGCGGGTATGTTTGTGAGGCCAGGTCTTGGTGGGGTAGGGGGAGCAAGCAGGGAGTGAACAGAGGTCCAGCGTGTGCTGTGGAGTGGGGTGTACCCCCAGCCTCCTGCAGAGTGCATCCTCCAGAGCACCCACCAGCAGGGCCCCAGGGAGAGGATGGATATGGGCAGGATGCCTACTGTGTGGCCAGGGCGTATTTGCCTCTGCGGTCCAGGCTATGGCCAGAGCGGAAGGCGAAGCAGAGGAAGGCGCTGAGGAGCGTGGCGTACACCTGCGGGGGGGGTGGGTGGGGAGGGGGTGAAATGCCAGGTGTCTGCTCTGCAGCCTCAGGACAGGGTACCACCAGGTGTCCAGGGACACCAGGAACCAGCTGTGTCCAGGGTCCTAAACCCGGCCTGGGTGGTAACAGGGCTCCCACCCTCCCCTCCCTCTGTGTGTGGGCTGGTTGGGTGGGTACCATGAGGGCCAGGCCGATGCCACTCAGGGTGGAGAGGACGTGCTGGTGCGGCCTCAGGAGGCTCTGGATGCTCTGCAGGCAGTCCTGGGAGAGGTGGCAGGCTTGGCACATGCCCTGACCAGCCCTCCCAACCTGGGCCAGTGGGGCCAAGGCCAGGGCAGAGGGAAGATGGGTTGCAGCACTTTCCCAGGCCACCCCAGGGCTCAGGAGAAAAGACAGAACCAAGTGGGACAAGGCTTGTCTCTGTGGGGATCTAGGGGCACTTCTTTGGGGTCTAGCCAGGGCTTCCCTCCCAGCAGCCCTGAGCTCTGGTGTTGGGGCACTGGGGCACTTGTCTGGCTTCTGCAGGGAGGGCAGGATCTGACTCATTCTGGGTGTCCCAGGGTCCAGGGTCAGGTGCAGCACCTCAGGGCCCAGAGGGTGCTGGCTAACAGGGAGCACAAGTGGAAGGCTGTGGGGGTCTCCGCACTGTTCAGGCTCCCTTGCTACCCCCCAAGCATCCGCAGCATTATTCTCTCCAGAAAAAAGTAGGTGATGGCTGTCTCTGAACCGTTCAGATGGTGACCAGGTTTGGGGCCAGGCCTTCCGCCTCCTGCCTGGCTTCTCAGGGGTGAGAGGCAGACCCATGGTCCTGTTTGCAGTTGGGAACTTAAAGACTCTCCTTGTGTGAGTCAGGCGTTCCTAACTCTCAGCCCTGCCCCGGGTGCTGCTGGCCCTTCTTTGTCCTTTCCCTTTGCTGCTGGCCCTTCTGGCCCTTCTGGCCCTCCTGGCCGCTGAGCCAGCTCCTCCCCCTGCAGGCCTGAGCCATTTGCCGTGCCTTGGAGGAGTGCCAGGCCTTTCATTGCAAGATGGGGTGGGTTTGTTTCCAGGACAGCAGGCAAGGGAGGGGTGGCCCAGGGAAGGGAGGAAGGGCTTCTCGAAGCCTCCAGCCTGGCAGGCGGGGCCCCAGCCTCAGTTCAGGGCACTGCCTCCTCCCCTAGACTGAGCTGACCACCCTCACTTTGGGGGCCCTTGCCACTGACATCTTATCCGGGCATTTCCAGAGGCTTCCATGGGCTGGGTCTCCCTGGCCTTGGGAAGCCCCCTTCGGGGTGATGTGTGAGGGGTGAGTGGAGCACAGGGCCTGCGTCCAGTGTGGCCGCCCTATAGCTCCCTGTACACAAAGCCTTCTCGGTCGCCTCCAATCACACCGGAACCTTTCCTGAGTCCTTCAGCAGGCAGATCCCGAGGGTCCAGGGGAAGCCAAGGGCTGGGAGGGTGTCCCTGCATCTCAGGTGGCCTGGCTGTCAGCCCCGCCTCACCTCTCTTGCTGCCTCCTCTCCCTGGCACAGACTGGCTTCCACGTCCCCAAGATGGCCGAAAGGAGACCTCTTCCCACAGCACAGAAACTACAAGAGCAGACAAGTGGGACCCCCCATTTGACCTGGAGACCACAGGAAGCAGATGGAACCCACGGGGAAACAGGGACCACAAGGACAAAGGGCCTAGGTAGGGGCCGGGGCTGGGGCCCAAGGTACAGCCATTGTTCCTGAGGGAGCACCAGCCACTGGGCATCGGGGCCCTGGCAAGAGGCCTTCCTGAGGCCAATAGTCCACTCCTGGGGTCCCCTGTGAAGCCACACTGACTGCCTGCTGGCTGGAGGGCCTGGCTGGCTTCTGGGCACTGGTGGTCCCTGGCCTGTTGGGAAGGGTGCGTGCTTATTTTAATGCCATCGTGGTTTAGCATCCTTCATGGTTTCTGAAGGGGCTCTGCCTTTTCCCTTTGCACTGGACCCTGAGGAAATAGCAGCTGACCCACTGGGGCAGAGGAAGAAGGATGTGTCCTACACTGAGGCAGCGGGGCTGAGTCCTGAGACAACCTGATGGTGTGTGCTCACTGTCCCCACTGTCAGGAGGCTGAGGCAGGAGATGGCCAGAGCCACTCACTCTGGGGCCATCCTGTGCCCATTCTCTATGTTCAGTCCCCACAGCAAAGCTGACTGCCCTTGAGGGGAAGGCTGGCCCCCGACACTCACCGTATCCTGGATGGCCGCTAGCTCCTGCTGCCAGACAAGAGACGCAGTCTTCACTGCCTGTTCATACACCAGGTCATAGGTGTCCAAAGCAGCATCCTCCACCTGCACCAGGAACAGCACAGGGAGCCCAGCCCTGGTGGGAGGCCCGGGGAGACCCCACGATGGGGATCTGGAGGGCAGTGGGCCCCTGTGTTGAGCGTGTTCCCGTGTCCCCCATACCAAGTGGAGCCCCTGAGAGTGAACCCTGGCCCCTGGGCAGCAGCCACACTCCTGGGCTTCAACTGTGGGGCTTCTGCCCTGCCATAGGGGTCACTGTGGCCTCCTGCTTCCCCGGGGCTCCTGGGGGATGAGGCAGAGACTAAGCCTCATTGTCACATGCTGTGGTCTTGTGGAGTGTGGAGGGGTCACCCTGCTGTTGACCCGGAAATGGGTGATGGGCTGGGCCAGTGGGAGAGACCTCAGGAGAGGCCCAGGGCCAGGGCTTCAGTGCCCCCAAAGCTGGGAGGGAGGTTCTATGTCTTTTCCTAGAGTAAATAGCTGTATCCCCAGAGGCCCCAGGCAGCTAAACCCTGGGTAAGGCCCTTGACCAGGGACACCTGGGTACCTAGGGTCAGATCTAGGCAGATGGAGCCTGCCAGACTCTGCCTTCACACCACACCCCAGCCCTCCCCAGACTGCATGTCACTGCCTGCAAGCACCCCTCCTGGGCCTTTGCTCCTGCTGTCCCCACCAAAATGTCCACCTCTTTGCCAAGTTATTCCTTAGAGACAAGGAAGGAAAGAGACTGACCTCCACCTGGAAGGCTTCCCTGACTGCCCCAGGAATTGCTGGTCTTCTCGCATAGGGAGCCCCCAGGAGGTGCCTCCCTCCTGCCCAGAGGTCCTGCATCCTTCAAACCATGCTGACAGCCAGGACACACTGAGGGGATGTCCCACAGATCTGCATGGGAGAGCCACGCCTGCTCTGCCCACTCATGCCTGCCCTCCAGAAAGGGCTGCAGGCCTCGGGGCTGGGGCACTGGGAGCTCCTGGCCAGCCTGGCTGTCCGAACAAGTTAGATGGACCTCCTATGCCAAACTTAGCTCCTGGCACTAATTAATCCCTCCCCACTGATGGCTAATAAAAGTTGGACAAGTCTCCACAAGTCAATGCCAACTCAGCCTGCCTTTGTCCTCCCTGACTGACAGGAGGCGGCCAGTGCTCTGGGGTGCAGGCACCAAGCTGGCTGAAGGCACTGTCAGGCTGGGGCCAGGCCCCTCTCAGCCTCAGCTTCTTTGGGGATGAGTCTGGCCTGGCCAAGTGTCCTCATTCTGGGAGATTCTGGGGAGGGCTGGGGGTCTACGGAAACTGACCCAGGTCTGGCCCAGGCCCCCTCCCCTAGCCCAAGGCCTCCAGGCTCCAGGCAAGCTGTCTTGTTACTCAGTGTAGTTACTTAGTACGATGTACTCCTAGTAGCCAAGGGGCCTGTCCTGCTTGGCTGTGCCAAGCTTGCTCCCCACAAAGCCTGGCCTGGAGGGATTTGGGGGCCAGGCTTACAGGTGATGCTTTACCATCTGCCCGTTTCCAGGTTTGGGGGGTGCAAGAGGCTGAGGCTGCGTTTCCTTGAGGACGGCGGGGCAGCCAGATGTTCCCTGTTAGGTGCCCATGCTCTGAGCTTCACCTTCCAGGGCTCCCAAGGGGCCCACAGGGCACACCGCCAAGACCAGGTCGTCAAGGTACCTGCCTGGGCTCAGCTCAGCGTGGCACAGGCTGGCTCTGCACTTTGGGAGGCCTGGGACCTGGCGGGGGCGTGGGGGTGCTTACAGAAGCTGCAGGTGGCCTGTGGTCTACCCCACAGCCGAAAGCCAGCTCTGGCCTGAGCCTGCTTGGTGGCCACAGAGTCCAGACCACAAGGAGCCACAAGGATATAGCACAGCTGACACCTCCCGACACATGGCACTTAATCCAGGCATGAATTATTAAGGGGAGCTGGGCAATCCATTTTCTCGACACTGTCTGATCTGGGGACAGGGGAGTTGTGGCAAAGTGGCTCTCAGACCTCAGGGAGGACGTAATTAATAGCCCTCAGTCTCTGTATTCATCCTGCGGCCGCTGCCTCTGTCTTCCGCTCCTAAGTGGCAGCTGAAAATCCTTGTGAGTAGGGCTCCCTGTGGGTAGGGTGGGCACCTTAGTCTCACCCGGGAGTGTTTGTGACCCTAGGAGTGGCAGGGACAGTCTGGGGATGTGCTGTTTCCTCCCTCTTCCAGCTGCCTGGTGTGTGGTCTTGACCTTGTATGCCAAGATCTCTCGGGGGTCCTCAGCAGAGTGAGGGAAACTGGGGTGAAGAGGCCGCCTCAGCTTCACCAGCACAGGCAGCTCTGACCCCTTGGCCTCTGCTCTCATGGGGCTGCGGCCAGACCTCGCGGTGTTGGGAGCCTGAAACCGGGACATGCCTGGCTCCAGGGACCCTGACTAAGGCCATGAGATGGGGGGATGCACACCCCTGCCCACACGCTGCCACCAAATGCTCTCACAGCCACGCTCATGAGGCTCCACACTAGTCCCCATTAAAGACCGCCAGCTTGGGCAAGGGTGGGGGAGGATGGGACGGCCGCAGGCACAGGTGAGGCAGCTTGTTCCTTCCTTGCAGCCCCCTCAAGCAGCCCCCTTCCTTCTTAAAAGGAAACCTGCTGGGCACAGTGGCTCATGCCTGTAATCCTAGCACTTTGGGAGGCCATGGTAGGTGGATCGCTTGAGCTCAGGAGTTCTAGACCAGCCTGAGCACGAGTGAGATCCCATCTCTAGAAATATATATATGTATCAGTGGTTTACTTCTCTCACACCTGTAATCCTAGCATTCTGGGAGGCTGAAGTTTACTTCTCTCACACCTGTAATCCTAGCATTCTGGTAGCCTGAGCTCACGAGTTCAAGACCAGCCTGAGAAAGAGTGAGACCTCCTCTCTAAAAATAGCTGAGAGTTGTGGTGGGCGCCTATAGTCCCAGCTACTCGGGAGGCTGAGACAAGAGAATTGCTTGAGCCTAAGAGTTTGAGGTTGCTGTGAGCTGTGACGCCACAGCACTCTACCGAGGATGACATAATGAGACTCTGTGTCAAAAAAACAAACAAAAAAAAGAGGAACCCTGGGCCTGGTCTGGGACCTCTTCCCAGGCCCTGACACCCCCTATGAAGAAGAAGGTTGAGTGACTTGTCCCACAGAGGACCCCCGACTTCAAATTCAGAGCCCTTGGCCCTGGCCACCTCCATGCCACCTGGACTTGCGCCTGCATCAGGCCAGGAGTCAAAGCCCACTGGGTGGGCAGATGGAAGCCCCCAGTGCCCACTTGGGGTTGGGCAGAACTTAACTTGGCCTGACCCTTGAAGGCCATTCAGGACTGCTGGGCAGACGAGGGCATGGTGAGGGGTGTGAGGTCTGGGACAGGACCAGAGAAGGGGCCCAGAGGAAGCCGTCCCACTCTCAGCCCCTTCCTTCCCTGACTACAGCTCCAGCCCCCTGGCAGCCCTCTCCCATCCAGAACCTGATTCCTGCTCAGAGTAACATGGGTGTCAGGGCACGGGGAGAGGCCTCAGGCCATCCCTGGGTACCCTGGCAACTGTCTTCACCTTGTCCACCCACACTGCAACCAGACCGAGAATGGGCCAGACAGGAAATGTGAGGCTAAAACACTGAACTGCCCAGCTTGCCCCCTGCGAGACTGCTGGACTAACTTTCAGTGCCACAGGGTGACAAGGGTGGTGTTTTCCCATCTTGTCTCCAGTGCGTGACCCCAAGTGAGGTGGGGTGGGAGGAGCCCTTTGGGGTGGACCTTGAGCAGGGAAGGGAGAAGTGGTGACACTGGGTGCAGTGCAGGTCCCAGAGCTGCTGCCCCTCTCCCACCACCCAGCCCTCTTTGCAGCCCTGGCACCCTCATATCCAGGCAGAGACTCCCACGCTGTGGCCTCCCCACAACATGGAACCGGGAACTGCCCTGTGTCTACTCGCCTGTGTGGGGACGCCCCTGCAGGATGGAGCAGCTGGTGCTCACCTGGGTGGGGTTGCGGGATCTCCAGAAGGCCACCTGTGCCAGGATGCAGAAGCCCAGGGCAAAGCTCAGGAAGCCCTGTGGGCGGAGAAGGCTGGTCACCATGGTCAGCGACAGGACTGCACCCCTGCTCCAGGAAGGGCAGGTCATCCTTGGAGACGGAACCCCTGCCCACTGGGACTGCCTCCTGGAGAGACTCTGACTCAGGGAGGGCCACACAGAGCCTCCCTGGGCCGAAATCCTCCTGGGAGAAGAGACTCCCACACTGTCAAGGTTGGAGAGAGTGGAGGTCGCTGTCTTTGTTTAGTTTTCTGAAGTACCTTGCAGCTAACTCCAACCTGAGGAGGAGTTGTGGGTGAGCTCCCTCCCTTTCTCTCCGCAGCTCTGCCTGTCCTGTGCCCTAGCCGGCTCCTGTCCCCTCTTGCTGACAGCCCTATCCCCACTACTGGAGTCAGGAGTCCTCTGGTGAAGCCCCACGTACTCTGTCCATCCTCTCAAGAAGGGCTCTCCTTACAGAGGCTTGCAAGCATTACGCACCTGTCCCCAACACACTTTTATGGACAGTTACACAGGGTCACCGCAGACTAAGGACCCTGGGGACATCCCCTGCCATAATTACATCTGCTGCCTTTGAGCTGGTGACCCAAGGATCTGGGTCTCTGCTGAGTCTTCTCCTGGAGCTCCAGACAGTCTGGCCACTGACCACAAACTGCACCTGGAAGTCCAGTGGCCCTGGGTGGGTGTCTGCTCCCCAGTCTCTGCTGGCTGCCCCACTCCCTGCCAGCTCTATCATGGCTGCAGCTCCAGGCGTGTCACCCCACACACCGACACGTGTCCCCTGGCCTGTCCATAGACTAGGGCATGGTATGGCCATGTGAGCTCTCCTAACCCAGGCACCTCACTTAGGGTGACACCCAGGAGAATAGATAACCAAGGGAATAGAGGGTGGTGCCTGTGGATGCAGAGGAACAACAGGCACTGGCCAGGGCGGGCTGGGACAAAGGAACAGATCTTGTGGGGGAAGCTGAGCAAGAGGTGTGTGGAAAGAGCCAGGTCCCTCCACCAGCCCCCAGCTCTGGGGCACCTACCACGTCCCAGCCCTTCCACCTACAGAGGCTGTAGGGCCTGTTTGGGGGATGCCTTGGGGACGCCTCCTCCTCTCCTTTTTCCCTCCTCTTCATCTTCTCCGAAACTCCCTCCTCCTCTCCCTCCTCTTCTGTTTTCTCCTTCTGCTCCCTCCTTTCCCTCCTCCTCCTTCCCCTGCACTGTCTCCTCCTCCTCCTCCCTTCCTCCTCCCACCTCTCACCACCCTCCCCTCCTCCTCTCCTTCCTCCTCTCCACCCTCCTCCTCCCTCTCCTCACTGCCTGAGGGCCGCCTTCCCCATCTGGAAGCCATCGCTCAACACTGCCTCCCAGGCTTGAGGCCCCGAGCCAGCTCAGGAGACCAGCATTTTCCAGAAACCATTTTATTCCTTAGGAGGAAAAAAAACATTGGCTGCCTGCTCCACCACCTCACCCTGCAGAGAGGGTCCGGGGTGGGCAGGGGACAGGCCCACCCAGGCCTCCCCAAGGTCTCCACTGTCAGAGGGTTTTCTCCTTATTCTAAATGGAAATAAGTGAAGAGATGAGACGCAAACAAATCTCAAGGCCCAGCAAGCTCCTTCGTTTCCTGTGCGAGAGGCCAGCTGGGGAGAGGCCGGGGAGGGCAGGAAGTGGGGGCAGGCGGGGCGGCAAGAGGGATGGTGGGCACTGGCACGTGGGAAGCCATCTTTCCACTCCTTGCTCCCCAGTGCCTGCCCCGTGTGCGCACGCTCATGAACACATGGACAGGCCAGACCCCATGCAGAAGCCACTGCAGCACCAAAACATAGGCACACACGCATGTATGCACACGGGCACCCTGTGTTCACAAACACAGACACACACGTGTTCACACACGCACACTGGGTAGCAGACACAGGCACACACGCATGTACACACACGGGCACCCTGTGTAGCAGACACAGACACACACTCCTGTGCACACAGGCACCCTGTGTTCACAGACACAGACACACACGTGTTCACACATGCACACTGTGTAGCAGACATAGGCACACATGCATGTACACACGGGCACCCTGTGTAGCAGACACAGACACACACGCATGTGCACACGGGCACCCTGTGTTCACAGACACAGACACACACATGTGTTCACACACACAGTGTAGCAGACACAGGCACACACGCATGTGCACACAGGTACCCTGTGTTCACAGACACTGACACACACATGTGTTCACACAACACTGTATAGCAGACACAGGCACACACGCGTGTGCACACGGATACCCTGTGTTCACAAACACAGACACACACATGTGTTCACACACACTGTGTAGCCGACACAGGCACACACACGTGTGCACACAGGCACATTAAGCTCAGAGACAAGCACACATGTGTGGATACGCACAGACACCCTGTGCTCTCAGCTCAGCGGAGCAGGCCTCTCGGGTGGAGTCTCAGGTGCTGGAGTCCACCCAGCTGTGACCGGAGTGCCCTCAGGAACCCACCCCTATGAGGTCTGGCTGGGGGCTCCCAGGAGGTTCCACAAACCAACCCACATAACAGTCACCCTGATCCTTGCGGCTAGCTGGGGACACAGACTCAGGCCCACTTTGGCCACAAATCAGGGATCTGAGCTGGCCTGTGCACAGGGCAGGGCGGGCTGAGACAGGGACCTGAGACTGGCCCCACCAGCCCCTGCTCCCGCCTCCATGGCCTGGAGCCCAGCGCCACAGCGGCCTCTGGTGGCCGGCGCTGCAGTCCCAGGCCCAGTTCTCTGTAGGCCGCTGGCCCTACAGCCCCTGCTGCCCTACTGCCAGCCTAGTCTTAGGTCCATTCCATCCAGGTGTCCTTTCCCAGGCCACACGCACCCCTGGGGTACAGTCTACATGCTCTGTCATCTCCCAGTGGGGCCTCCTACCTGACTCTGAAGCCAGACTGCACAGGCCTGGGATTTTGTGCCCACCCAGCCCAGCGCTGCCCTGCCCATGTCCCCCTGGTGTAGGAGTCCTGGTCAGCACTGGAGCTGCTGCACCCTTCTCTGCTCCCTTGAGGCTTCCCAGGGATGACTGGACTCAGCAGCAGCCCTAGGATGTGACTCTGTCCCTATCCTTGGAGATGTTTAAAAACGAGGACACAGGGGTTCAGGGGACGCAGGTATGCAGGGGACACAGGGACACAGGGATGGAGGGGACACAGGGACACAGAGATGGAGGGACACAGGGATAGAGGGGACACAAGGACACAGGGATGGAGGGGACCCAGGGGTAGAGGGGACACGGGGGTAGAAGGGGCACAGGGACACAGGGATAGAGGGGACACAGAGGTGGAAGGGACACAGGGACACAGGGATGGAGGAGACACTGGGGTAGAGGGGACACAGGGGTGGAGGGGACATAGGGGTGGAGGGGACACAGGTGTAGAGGGGATGCAGGGGACAGGGGTGGAGGGGACAAAGGGGGTGGAGAGGACACAGGCATGGGGGACACAGGGTGGAGGGGACATGGGATGGAGGGGACACAGAGGATACAGGGATTCAGGGGCATGTAGGGGATACAGGGAGAAGGTCTCCATTTACAGAGGATTGGAGGCAAGAGAGGGGATCTCATAGCTGGAAAGGATGGTGGGAGGCTGAGGGTCAGGAGGAAGTTCAGGAGGTGGCCTACTCAGGGTAGAGGGCAGGGGCTGGTCAGAGGGGCTGTGGGGGGCAGGCCTGTGGGGTCTATGTGGCCAAGGAGGGCTGGCAGGAGCCGAGATGGAGCCCAGGTGGACGGTTGGTATATGGGCCATGAGGGCCACTTCCCTGGGACTGAGGTCCAGGAGCCTGTGGGACCTTGTAGCAGGGGAGGCCATGTGGAGCTTAGGAGGGAGCCAGGCTGGGGAGTTTGGTAAAGGGGCTTTCTCTCGTCTGGGTTGGTGTCACCACAGTCCACTGAGGCCCCATCCCAGACCCTCCCAGGGCTTGGAAGTGGCTTCCAGAGTTGGGAGGGCAGCTCTCCGTCTCAGGACTCATGGAAAGCCCTGTGGGTGAGTGGATGTTGCAGTGAGGTAGGGCCAGGGGGTGGGCCCAGGATGGCCACATCCTTAGGCCTGTGTTTCTGTCTGGGCACTTCAGGGGTGGTGTCATACAGGCTCCCAGCCCTGCTGGGACTCCATTCCTTCCTGGGGGTACAGAGGACTCACCCCGGCCATGAGGCCCTGGGCCTCTCTCACAGTGGCTGCAGCACTCAGGGTGGCCCCCAGGGTCAGGAGGCCTGCCAGGCTCATTCCTGTGTAGAAGGCTGTCAGGAAGGAGAGGAGGAGGGTTGCAGCATCCTTGACAGAGTCTGCCCCACTTGGGCATTACAAGTGGCCCTGGGCTTCTGCGAGAGTCTAAATTGGCCACTTTCCCCGTCAGGCACAGAGTGCCCCCAACCTCCTTCCTATGCTCCTTCCTCACTGCCTTCCCTGCCACCAGGGCTATCTTTGAAGCCACAGGCCCCATTCTCTAGTGACAAATGGCCTGTAGGGCTGTAATCTTATCAGTCCAGACCAGCGTGGGATTGGGGAGAATTGGGGAAAAAGAGTCGGTCCTAAGGCAGCAGGGTTCCTAGGGGCTGGGTCCACCAGTCCGACTCTGAGCCAAAACTTCCCCACCCCCAGCCCCTAGGCCTCCCTGAGCTCCTGCCTGAGGCTCCAGCAGGTCCTCTGGCTCCAATACCCCTTCTTTGCTCTTGCTGAGTGACCCCAGCAGGCCTGGCCCTCCCTCAGCACCTCCATCCTCTCTGAGAGTTCAGCAGCCCTTTTCATAGACCCCTTGCTTGGGACTGCTGACCCCACCAGACACAACCTCACTGTCCCCACAGCTCCGTGGGGCAGAGGTCCAAGGCAGGAGCACCAAGCAGGTCCCCCAGATTCTGCCCCATGGAACCAGGATCCCTTGGCAGCCCTTCCCGGTCCCCACCACCCTTGGTTCCTGCAGACCGCGCCCCACCAGGCCCTCCCCAGCACTGCGCCAGGACATCACTTACCCCAGCAATGTGTGGCCTTGTATGGGTTACTCTCCAGGGAGGTGAAGCTGATGACAGTGGAGTGGGCCCCGAAGTATGTGAGAACCGCCATGGTGGCCACAGAGAGACCCAGCAGCTGTGGATGAGACAGACTCAGGGGGACGCAGGCTGACGTGGGCCCTAGACACCCCCCCACTCCCCACGCACAAACATGCACAGACTCATGGACGAGCACACAGTCACACATTCATTGCTATTTGTCCCCAGCCTGTGACAGCACCCTCCAGGCCAGGAAGAGGGGCCCCAGAGCTCCGCGGACAGTGCCTTCCACCCCAGCTCACCAGCCAGCGAAGCCCTGGCCTAGCTCAGCCTCCTCCAGGCCCTGTGCTGATCGTGGGAGGACAGATGCTGCCTATAGGGCCATTCTGTCCAAACGGCCACTGCCTGCACCAGGGACCCTGGGCGTGTGTCTGCTGGAGCAGGATGGGGACGGTGAGGCTGGTATGCATGTAAGGAGGAGTGACCACAGTGCTGGTGGCCTGGAGACAACCCTCCCCCCAAGCCCGCCCCCCTGCCCTGCCCAACCCACTCATTACCAAGACAAAAACACTTGTGACCAGCATCTGGCATTTGGCAGCCCTGACTCGACTTCGAGGCCCCATGGTGGAGCCTCTCCCCTCTTCTCCCCTTCCCTCCTCTCCTCTGCTTCTGTGGTTTCCAGTGGGCAGGGTCCTCAGACCACAGCTGCCCGCCCAGGAGGCTGCATCCGCCCTTGGGGCTCTTTGTCAACGTGCCCTGGAACCCAGCCGTGCCCCGGAAATGGGCTGAGCAGGAAGGGGAGGGGTGGTGAGGCTGGCCCCACCAGCCCTGCTGCCCAGCCTGGCCTAAGACACCAGGGCATTTGTTGACATCTGGGGCCTGTGCCTGGAGGGCCTGGTTCTTGGTGCTGGGATGGGGGGAGTCATGGCGGTGGTGGGTGTGTGTGTGGGAGGAGACAGCACCTGGGCCGGGATGAGCTCCCTGTCGTGAGGTGTGCAAGTGGAGCGCAATCCTTGGGGGCATTTGGGAGATGGGGTCTGATCCCAAGATCACTTGCAGATGTTATGAAACGCCACTTGGAGTGTTCTGTGACAACAAATTTTTGAAAAAAATCATTTGATTTTTAATGCCTTTGCAGCACAAATGGGTGATATAGAGCCATCCTAGGACACAGAGAGGACTCAGGCCTCACTGACCCCCACGTGGGGCCTCTGTGGGAGGCTTCATTAAAACATGTATCTGTAATTATACAAAATGATGCAACCATGGGTAGGGGCAGGGTCTACATGGGCCTTTGCGGGTGTGTGAGCTGCACAGTCAGGTCAAACGGGGCCATAACCCACCACTGAATACGCCTTGAGAAGCCAGAGCCAGCATAGGTAAGGGTTGGATGTGTCAGTCAGAGGGTAGTTTCTGGGCCGTTCACGGAGACTCTCTTCCCACCCCATAAGTGTGGGCTGCCTATGTGACTTTCTCCTGGATGCAGTATGGACAGGACAGTCTTCACAGTGGGGGAGCCAAGGGCAGCCCCAGCCCTCAGGCAGCGGGCAGCATGAGCCTGGATCTGCTGGTCCCTCCCTGACCCTGACCCTGGTGTAACCATGAAGAAAAACGCCCAATCCTCAGGGACAGGGAGAGCTTTGTCCACTGGCCAGGAGGTCCCAAGGTGTGGGGAGAGTAGTGGCCTTGGGGCTGGCTGCGGAGCCCTGGCCCTGGGTGCCCCTCTGTGATGCCCCTGACATGCCTGGCCCCGGGTCCCGAAGGCTCCCTCTCCCATCCTTCTTTTCTTTTTTTTTCTTTTATTAAGTCATATACACATAGATCATAAATACATTTATGCATTTGTGGGGTACAATGTGTTGATTTTTTTAAATACAATTTGGAGTGCTTACATCAAACTAATGAATATAGCTTTCACCTCATTTACTTGATTATTGTGTTAAGACTTTTGTGTTCTATACTTGATAGATATGACTTGTACTCTTGCAATATGCTCCATAGGTGTGGTCCCACCGTTTACCCTCCCTCTACCAAGCCTCCCCCCTCCATTTCTCTCCTTCATCCTGGGCTATAGTTGTGATCTATCTTTCATAAGAAAATGTGAGTAAATATAAATTATTTTCATAAAAGTACTGAGTACATTGGATACTTTTTCTTCCATTCTTGAGATACTTTACTAAGAAGAACATGTTCCAGCTCCATCCATGTAAACATAAAAGAGGTAAAATCTCCATCTTTTTTAAGGCTACATAGTATTCCATGGTATACATAAACCACAATTTATTAATCCATTCATGAGTCGACTGGGCACTTGAGCTTCTTCCATGACTTGCAATTATGGATTGAGCTGCAATGAATAATATGGGGCAAATATCTTTGTTGCAAAGTGGCTTTTGGTCTTTTGGATATACTCCTAGTAGAGGAATTGCAGGATCAAAAGGCAGCTCTATTTTTAGATCCCTGAGTTTTCTCCAAACTTCTTTCCAAAAGGAACGTATTAGCTTGCATTCCCACCAGCAGTGCAGAAGTGTTCCCTTTCCTCCATATCCACACCAACATCTGTAGTTTTGAGATTTTAAGTAAAGCAAGTAGACAGCCTTCAGAATGGGAGAGGATATTTGCAGGTTATGCTTCTGACAAAGGTCTGATAACCAGAATCCACAGAGAACTCAACCTTATTAATAAGAAAAGAACAAGTGATCCCATTTCATTGTGGGCAAGAGACTTGAATAGAAGCTTCTCTGAAGACAGGCGCATGGTCTATAGACACATGAAAAGATGCTCATCATCTTTAATCATCAGAGAAATGCAAATCAAAGCCACTTTGAGATATCATCTAACTCCAGTTAGAGTAGCCCACATAACAAAATCCCACCCTCTTGTATTTGCCCTTCTCCACTTGCTCCTATGTGCCTGCAGGCTTAGTGCACCAGGCAGCCGCCTCCAGTGCTCTGGGTAGGGGGGACTATGCTTCCCCTGGGCCAGGAGGTGAGACTTAGCTTCCTCTGGGTCAGGAGGTGGCAACCTCCACCATCCCTACAGCATCCTCAGGGAGGCCCCAGAGCCAGCCTCTGGCCCTGCCCCCACCCAAGGGCCTGATACTCACGAACTCCCCACCTCCCAGCCTGTGTCACCCACCTGGAGGCCTCAGCAGGCCTGTCAGGGTCTCCTAGGAACCTGCATTTGGCTCCTGGGCGGCTGTCTGTCCTTTGTCCTGACCTGGAATTGTCTCCCTGACACACACATCCGGAGCCTCACAGCCCCTTTTGAATTGGGGGCAGGAAAGTGGACCCCTTCCTGATCACTGCATGTCTGGGTCAGCTAGGAAACCCCAAAGGGACGCTGAAACAGCCCAACCTGGAGCCCAGCATCCTCCTTCCCCTCACCTGCCCACCCTGGCCCATCCTCTGAGCAGCTGCACTCTCCCTGAGCTGGGATCTCAGGCTCTGAGCACCTTGTCCCCTGCCCCTCCTGGGTGCTGGGTGCCCTGCCCTCCCCTGTCCCTCCTGGGCACCCTGCCCCCCCCCGCGCCCCTGCTGGGTGCCTCCCTTCCCCTGCCCCTCCTGGGCACCCTTCCCTCCCCTGTCCCTCCCGGGCACCCTGCCCTCCCCTGCCCCTCCTGGGCACCCTGTTGTCCCGTGCCCCTCTGGGTGCCCAGGCCTTCCTGAGGTGGAGCATGTGGACCCAGGGCCACCGTACCTGCCCTGCACACACACAGAGGCCTCCCCAGAGGGCTCGGGATACATGCATCTGCATCCTGATGCTGGGGACAAATAACCTTGCTCTGCTACTCCGTTAGTGTGTTGGGCCCTGGTGCCATGGAGCTCACCACCCTGCCTGGGCCTCAGGGAAGGTACAAGGGGCAGAGAAAGGCAGAGGAAGGCCCAAGTGCTAGGTGACCGAGCTAGATGTCTTCAGAGTGACCCTTGGGGTGGGGATCCCCAAACTTACTCAGAACTTCCCTATTTGGCCCTTGATGAAGAGGCTGCCTCTATCACTGCCAGCCTCACACCTGCTGTGCTTCCAGAGCCTGGGAAGCTTGGGTAGATGCTGGTCCTGTTAGCCCAGACCCTGAGGCACAAAGCTCAGTGTAGGCCCAGCATCCTCCTTACCATGGGACAGGTGCAGGGACTTTTAGAGGGGCACTGGTTGAGGGGGGTCTTTACAAGGACTGCCAGCAGATGGGGTGAGAGAAGGCTGCAGGATGTGGATGTGTGTCAGCACCTGCTATGAACCAAACTGTCCCCTCCAAATTCACAGGTTGAGGCCATACCTCCCTGTGTGACAATGTGAGGAAGTGGGCCTGCGGGAGGTGATTAGGGTCAGATGAGGCCACATGGGAGGGGCCCTGGTCCAATGAGATTAGTGGCCTCTAAGAAGAAACAGCAGAGAGTGTGTTGATGTGCTCCCCTCCCTGTCTTTCCCTCTCTGCTTACACACCCTGAGCAAAGCTGGTGAGGACACAGAGGGTGGCTGTCTACGGGCAGGAAGAGGGTCCTCACCAGCCATCACCTCCATCTAGGACTTCCAGGCCCCAGAGCTGTGGGGAATGAGTGTCTGTTGTTTATGCCACCTGGAGGTGGTATCCTGCAAGGGCAGCTCCCAACCCTCACCCATCTGTCTGTTCCTCCCTTCCTCTCGTTAATTTATGCCAGGCTGCTTCTGGGAAGACAGCAGATCAAGTGCAACCCCAGGGTCTTGGGACACCATGTTCAGAGACAGGGCAAGCCAGGGAGACCAGCGGGCAGGGTGTCTGGGGTGAGGCTGGCACAGGGTGGGCCTGGACGTCTTGGAGGCAGAGGCAGCAGATGAGGGAGGTCTCAGGGGAGTGGGAGGAAGAGGAGAGCAGTGGCCCTGTGCAGACTGTACCAGCCACCTACACCTGGTTTTCACCCACCTGGATGAAGCACAGTTGTGGCCTTGAGAATGAAGGCAGTGAGTTTGGCAGCTTTGTGGCTGTCACAGTTAGAAGTGGGACAGGGGACAAAAGGCCTCAGGGCTGAGAGACCCCACTGAGCCTCAAGTGAGAAGCCACTGCGGCGGGGCACGGTCAGTCTGTCACACTGCCACCCTGGCTGCAGAGGCCACCCGTGGGCAGACATCTGTCTCCCCTGGGGAGGTCTCAAGGTGGACATGTGGCCTACTCAGAATCACCACTAGAGGTCACTAACCCTGGTCATGAGCTGTAGGTCAGACCAGCAGTCTTTTCCCTGCTGCTGGGAGCATGAGGAAGGCCCTTACCCCCGGGCTTCCCAGCTATGCTAGGGGGCACGGGGGACTCTGCTCAGGACCAAAGGGGAGTGTCTCGGACCTGCCAGAATGGCAGTCATCAGAATAGCTGGGCCCAGACACCTGCGGCCTCATGGTATCACTGGAGTGACTGCTCCAGAAGCCTCCTGCAAGCGCGTCCGTGGGGCACTTGGCCCCGGACCTGAACTGCTGAGGCAGAGTCTCGGTCCTCAGTGGAGCCAGTCACAGAGCCAGAGCTCCTGAGAGGAAGCTGAATCCTGCTGGGGAAGGAGCCTGCTGTGCGAACACAAGTGTGTGCCGCCCACCCGTCCAGCTCCCCATCCTCCCCCACAGGGACTGGAGGCCTTGCTATGTCTTTCACAAAGTGGAGTTTTAAAAATTCTAATGAGGTCTTGTATAAGGGCCATGGGCCTGGCAAGTGCCTGGAGCTTCCTACACAGCTGGCCGCTGGCTGCTGGCCAGGCTGTAGTGCTCCCGCCCATCCTACCTCAGGGCAGACCAACTCTGAGTCAGGAGCCCGTCCCAGGGCCCTCAGCTCCTCGTCCACAGGCGCCAGTTTGGCCCAGCTCACTGATGCTGCGGTGCTGGCTGGGCCTGGTGAGCAGGACAGATGACCGCTCAGCCTGGGCACCGGCGTGTGGGGGCTGCCGCCATCTCCACACAATGGCAAAGGCGAGTGGTCTGGGGCATGCCGTGGCCCACATCTGGCCCTCCCTCCTACTGAAGACGACACATGAGGGCTAGCCAGCCTCTGTGCGACCCAGAGGTGGTTCCTATGTGAACTTCTGACCCATTTATCCAGGACCTGAAATGCAACAAGTTTTCCGAGTCCCAGAAGAGAAGAGCTTCTGCCGAGGGCCAGGCTGCCCCACTGGAGTGCGTGTCACCTGCACACCCATGCTGTCTGAGGTGCTGTGGCAGGCCCAGAAGCCTGCAGACTGGCCTCCTCTGCGGGCCAGACCCTGGCTTGCGTCCAGGTCTCAGTGAAGCTGAACGTGTGCCCCAGTGTGCATCACAGAGGGCATGCTGTGTGGCCCTTCCAGCCACAAAGCTGGTGCACACCGGTGTCTTCTATCACCACAGGAAGCAGAGAACACACGCTGGGCTTCAGCGGGCCTGTGGTACCCACCCCTGCCCTCTGCCGTCTGCCCTCAACCAGGAGCCTGGGGCTTCAAGGGGAAGAGAGCTGAGTACTGCACTGGGTGCCCAGACTCTGTCCAAGATTTAAAGCTGCCAAGTCTTGTTCTTGAGGCCAGTGACTTTTGCTACAAAGCAGGAAGGAAAGTTGACCTCAAATTTGGATATTTAAAGAGCTGAGCCTGGACTTGGCCCAGATGCCAGGCTGTACTGAAATCTTCACTGTTGGGTGGGTAGAGCCTCACTGAAGCCTGTCTGAGGTCTCCCCAGAGCCCCTGGCCTGTGCACAGTGGCATTGGGTGGTCACAGACAGCTGTGCATGGCCACTCACCAAGCTCAAGGAAGGGCACCAGGGTGGAGAAGTCTGGATATACCAGCATCTTCATTCCACGCTGTGTTCACTCATAGGCAATCTCAGAAAAGTGATATACAAGAAAACATTTTCTGAAATAAGAAGATTGCTTTCCATTTTTAATGACCGACAGGCAGTAAGGCAGGCATCTGTACCACAACATGCAACATACTGTGGGCTCCAAGAAGCAAGCGCCTGTTCACAACTGAGCCGAAATAAACACAGACCCAAATGCTAGTGACAGAAAAGTCAAAAGATGGCAGTTCATTCAGCCATTTGCCACTTGTCTGATAGTGAGCCTGTTTTGGGGGGATCTGACCAGTGATGGCATTGTCAGCCTCATGCAGTCCTCCTCTACAGACACCTCTCGAAGAGCTGCGACTTTGAGGACGATAGTGCGCTCAGCACAGCTTGGCTGGGGCTCACCACCACACTATACTTCATTAACCAGGAGGACAAGTGTTCAGACAAGGCACCCTCCTCTCACTGACTGTATAGGGCGTCCCTGACATTCTGCAATTAGAAAAACACGGGCATGTCCAACGTACTCAGTACTCATATGAGGCCAGCAGATGGTCTGAGACATGCCCACACACGTCCCCCCAAAACAGGCTCACTATCAAACAAGTGGGGGAGGGGATGAGAATGAGGGAGGGAAGCGGGGAGGAGTGGGGAGGGGTGTGCTCCCACTTAACGGCACACTGTAGAGGTACATGGCACACCTGGGTGCAGGCCACAGCTACAAGAGGGACTCTACCTAACATAGGCAAATATTGTAACCTAGTTGTTTGTACCCTCACATTAACCAGAAATAAAAAAAGAAAGAAAGAACGAAGGAAAGAAAAACATGGGCAATGCAAAATACCTCCAGTCTCAACATAATGCCAACCTCAAAACGCTACTTGCCTTCAGAACTCTGAATCTGAGGAAGGGAGAAGAACTGCAAAGAAAAAACGGTGTGGGAAGATCAGATGTGCCAAGATGTCATCCAGCAAGACTTCGTGATTCTTTCCACAGTGATTTATTTATTATTTATTTATGCCAGAATCTCACTATGTCGCCCTGGGTAGAGGGCCGTGGCGTCACAGCTCACAGCAACCTCAAACTCTTGGGCTTAAGTGATTCTCTTGCCTCAACTTCCCGGGCAGCTGGGACTACAGGTGCCCGCCACAACACCTGGACAGTTTTACCTTTTTTAGTAGAGATGGGGTCTCGCTCTGGCTCAGGCTGGTGTTGGACTCTTGAACTCAAGGGATCCACCCACCTCGATTCCCAGAGTGCTAGGATTGCAGGCGTGAGCCCCCATGCCTGGCCCACAATCTTACTCTTAAACCACTCTGCAGGTCAGGTGGGCACATACCTTTGTCCATATGCCAAATTCCTTATGACTGCTGCTGCTGACATGTTCATCCACATGCCAGATCTTACAGAATTCCTTCAAAGCCAGCTCACGCTGATGTCCACCGAGACTTTCGGATTGGTTGTGTTCATCGTGGTGCCCCTCCCTTGAGAGACAGAAACAGCAAACGCTGTCTCCTGAGCAATGAACTGTGACCAGCCCACCCTGACTGCACTGCCTGGGGGCCTAGCAGTCTCTGGTGCTGTAGCTGCAGAAGTGTACAAAGTGTTCAGGGCATCATAGACACTTAGTTTCTGTCTTTACATTGACAATGTAAAGGGGGCCTCTGTGCCAATAACGTGGGGACAGCACAACAGGACCACATGTTTCCATCTAGGGAAAGTAAACTCCTTATCACCACTGCATTTATGAGAAAATGGCGACATCTCATGCAGACGTACAAGATCGTCAGTACCTTCGGAAGAATGCTACAGACTCTAAAGGGAAATCCATTTCAAAAGGCTTTTTTTGGTCAAATCCACTGCAGCTTAGCTAACATAGCTCTCCTTTGCAAAAGCATCCGTGTGGACGCAAGTCCTCGTAGGGCTATGTTTGTCCGATAGTCCTGGAACGCTGTGTTTTCACTGTCACTGAGGCAAATCTGCATGAGAAACCTTCAACTGTCTGTCCACACTATGTAAAATGAATATGAAAGACAAAGAAACACTTTGAAAGCCCCATCTGTCAGAATATTTACTATTTAATATAACTTGTTTACTCCATTGCCTAAATTCATTCCGAGGAACTCTTACCTAATAAAGTTTATATTCATAATGAAAACAAAACTAAAGGGAAATTCAAGTTCTTGTTTAATGGCACATGTGTATTTAAAGGGGTGAGATGAAGCTTTGCTGTTAGATAACTGCTTTTGGGAAATACCATGTTCAAAGGAACAAATATATTATTAGATCAGGCATACCAATTAATTTTTGTTAGGGAGCTTTTTGTGGGCCGGGTGCAGTAGTAGCTCACGCCTGCAATCCCAGCACTCTGGGAGGCTGAGGCAGGAGGATCCCTTGAGCTCAGGAGTTGGAGACCGGCGTGAGCAAGAGCAAGACCCCATCTGTACTAAAAATAGAAAAACTAGCTGGGTGTTGTGGTGGAGGCCTATAATCCCAGCTACTTGGGAGGTTGAGCCAAGAGGAGTGCTGGAGCCTAAGAATTTGAGGTTGCTGTCAGCTGTGATGACACCATGTGCTTACCCAGGCGACAGAGTGAGACACCCTCTCTCAAAAAAAAAAAAAGTTAGGACAGGAGAAGTACACGAGCTGATAAAAGAAAGCATCTTAAGTACATGAGCTGGTAAAAGAAAGTGTCTTAAGGGGAGACCTAGGAGCTTTGCCCGGTGGCAGTATTGTAGCCAATGAGGTTTATCCAAGGTGCGATTATTGCTAATTGAAAACTGTTCCCAATACCCTGCGATGATGACTTGCAATATAGTCGGCCCTGGCAATTTTCGACAGTCTCTACAGAGACTGAAAAAAAAAAGGGGGGGGAGGGGACATAGGAAACTGTACACCATTCACTACAAACAGCCAACTCACTTATGTTACATACATGTATCTATTTTTACCTACATGGTGCTGGAATCATTTAAAATGTATTTATATCCTTTCTTCAAAGTTTTTTTTTTTGTTGTTGTTGTTGTAGAGGCAGAGTCTCACTTTATGGCCCTCCGTAGAGTGCCGTGGCCTCACCCAGCTCACAGCAACCTCCAACTCCTGGGCTTAGGCGATTCTCTTGCCTCAGCCTCCTGAGTAGCTGGGACTACAGGCGCCCGCCACAACGCCCGGCTATTTCTTGGTTGCAGTTCAGCCGGGGCCGGGCTTGAACCCGCCACCCTCGGTATATGGGGCCGGCGCCCCACCGACTGAGTTCAGAGTTTTAAATTGAGAGTATTGAACTTCAAAGCTATAATATGTAAAACAAGCTATTTTTTTTTTTATCAAATAACTATCAGAATTGATCTTTACCATTTACCTATTGCAAATTTGAAGGCAGAGTAACAGTGACAGAAAAGTTGCCAGAATGAGGTGAAAGTGTTTGCAAAGTGGTCTGTTCCTTATAATCACAGGGATGTGGCTGAGATCTAGCAAAGTAATGGTGTTTTTTATCACCAAGCAGGATAAAAATGTGGCTGTGATGTAAACTGCCACCCCTCACTGGAGAATTAGGTGACGTCTCTTCTTGGGCAGATAACGTGAAGGCAAAGTGACAACTCCAGCAAAAGTAGTTGAACTGATTGTAAAACCTTGGCAGAGAAGTAACTGTTAGGGAAAAGAAGACGTCTCATTTAGTAAGAGGGTATCTAAAACACACAGAACATACACAACCGGGTAAAGATAGTTATCATTTTTAGCAGGGAGCTTTTGGAAAAAGTTTACAGAAGTTCTTTTTTGTTTTGTTTTGTTTTGTTTTTTTCAAAGACAGAGTCTCACTTTGTCACCCTCAGTAGAGTGCCCTGTGTCACAGCTCAAACTCTTGGATTCCAGCCATCCTCAAACTCTTGGACTCAAGAGATCCTCTTACCTCAGCCTCCCGAATAGCTGGGACGACAGGCACCTGGCATAATGCCCAGCTAATTTTAGAGACCCAGTCTTGCTCTTGCATGGGCTGAAATCAAACTCCTGAGCTCAGGTGATCCACCCGCCTCAGCCTCCCAGAGCGCTGGGATTATAGGCGTGAGCCACTGCACCCAGCCAGAAGTTTTTTGTTAATTTTTTTCTATTTCGGAATCTGAACCTTATTTACATTACTTAGATAATTTAGAATCTTTCATGTTAGAACTACAGTATCTCAACATTGTAGTTAGAACTACAGTATCTCAACTACAGTATTTCCAACATTGCAGTTACTTTTAGAGAAGTTTCAAGGTTGTAGAGAGTTACAGTTTAAATTTTCTAGCCAATTTTAAAAAGTGTGGAAACAAAAGCACATTTTGACAAAGCAGGCTTATAGTTAATTATTATTATTATTATTTATTTTTTTAGATAGAGACTCACTCTGTCTCCCAGGGCTATCTTTTTTAAAAATGTGAACAGAGAGAAAATAAGTAATCACCCTGGACGGCCACCTGAGTAGAAGATAATTATACACAGTATTATTATTAAACATTTTTTACCTTTCAAAAAATAAAAATAAAAAAAGGAAACCTGTGGCTTCACTGGAAGTTCCCTGTGACCCGATGATCAGGGAGGGAAATTTCTGGTCCTGGTTCATGAAAGGAACCATCACATGGGGAGACATTGGGACAGTGGGTCTGGGAGCCGCTCCCCGGGCACAGAGGCTCACACACGGCCCTGGGTGTTCCTTTTGCCTGGGAGGAGAGGTCAGAACTATGGGTCACCCCCGATTGTGGTCAGTTAGGAGAGGTCAGAACTATGAGTCGCCCCAAGTTGTGGTCAGTTACCGAGGGCTGGATGCTTAGCCTGGCGAGGCACACATTCAGGGGATGGCAGCAGAAGTCTGGGAGTGTGGTGAGACCTCACTGCAGGGCGGAGGCCATGACATGATCTGTGACCCATGAGAGTGGTCGCCAGCGAGCTCACCCACCTCGGGCGAGGGGATGCTTGCTCACCAGAGGGACATGATGTTTGTGAATGTCACATAACCCCCACCCCCAGCTGCCTGGTCATTGCCCAGTGGGCCTCTGAAGGAAGTGACCGTGGCTGCAGGGATAGAGGTTGTGCCTGGCTCTGAGCAGACTCCCCCTCTCCAGGGCTGATCATTAAGTGCCCTACCTGTTGACAGCAGAGACAGACCCTGATGATGCCCCTGTATGTCCCAGGGACCCAACACGCCCTGGTGGCGGGGTCTTGCAGCAGACACTACCTTCACCAAAGCGCACTGCTCTGACCTCACTAGAATACAAACTCGCTCCGGATGGGAGCTGGCGATTACTGAAACTGCCCCCATGGGCTTACAGACTGCCGTGTCTATCATCACAGTGTCAACAGAGCTTTTCTCCTGCCCAGGATCATGTGGCACTCAGAGTAGCGTGGCTGAGGCCCATGTGTATGTGAACCACACGGCCTGCATGGCTGTGTCCCAGCAGCTGGCCTGATAGGACAGAGGACTGGCCTCAGGAGGACGCCAGTGGTGCCGCTGAGGGACAGGCTTTGCTGAGCGTCCTCCAGAGGCAGCATCAGTCTCCGTGTTTCTCCCACAGCCGGGAGTCAGGGTTCTAGGAGTCAGGAAGGAAAGGGCGCTTTCTCCATGACCCCAGTGACATTCTGCTGGTGACATTTTTGCTTCCCAGCTGCCCAGCATGGGGTCCTCTTTGTCAAGAAGGCTGAGTTCCCAAGGGAGGCCGGACGCTTCCTCCAGGTAGTGCAGGGACACCTTGAGACTGGAAGCCACGGCCACCAGGGCCACCTGGGACTCTCACGCCAGGCGAGGAACAGGGGCAGAGGGAGCTGGCACAGCTGAGCCCACACGGGGAGTCAGGGCAGATAAGGAGCAGAGCGGCTGGGAACAGCCCCTCCAGCACTGTGAGTTCCCAGTCCTGCCATGAAGATCAGTGGAAAATGACCACGGCTGGATTCCAGAAGGACCCTGCTGGCCTGGACCCCGGGGAGAGCAAGCCCAGGGCAGCCCCCAGGCAGAGGCCATCAGCTGAGGGCTGGCAGAGGTGGAGGCAGATAGCAGCCGCGAGGGAAGTTCAGGACGCCTCTCTGTGATGCAAATGTGTCACATCTGGCCCTATTACCCTCTTCCCTCTTAATACTCGAGTGTTAATAGCAGCCAGTTTTATATCTCAGTCTTTACATTTTAGGCTTCAAAGGGGACATATACTCACCTGGATGGGGACTGCACGCCACTCACCAGGCAAGGGATCCACCCCTTTGGAGAGAGGGGGCACATTTCGGGGTGCGGCCAGGCCATCTCCTCAGATGGGAGCATGACTGTGTCTTCATTTGCAAGTTAAGTACAGCTTAAAACCCTCTGCGCAGGACTGAGTGACTCTGTGCGAAACACCCCGAACAGGCAAATCCACAGTCAAGAGGTGCATTGGTGGTTGCTGGGGGATGGTAACTGCTAACGGGCAGGAGGTTCTGGGGGGCTGCTGCCAACGTCCTAAAGTTAGGTAGCAGTGAGGGCTGCACGAGACACTGAGGATGTGCACACTTAAAAGACTGGATTATACCTCAGTAAAGTTATTGAAAGGATGAGAATTGCAGGTGGGAGCCAAAGGGACTAATTCCCAGGGAGGCACCATAGCTGAGCTGGGACGCGTTTCCCAGAACTGCTGCAGCCCCATGGGGTGACTGTGGGCATGGGGAAAGCACAACCACCTCTTTTTAGCCTAGAAGTTTGCCCAAGACACTGGCTGCTGCACACACTGACACAGCCCTAGGCCGTGCAGGCCCTCAGTGTCCTTCCTGCAGTCTGGGCCTTGCCCACTGCCCTGCCCTCAATGGAGACCAGAGGCAGCTTGGCCCAGGGCACCATGACCACAGTGCAGGAAGCTGCGTCCTGGATTCTGAGTCATTCTTGGGGGCCTTGGGCTCTTATCCACACTCCAAGCCCAGCTGACCTCAGCCCCCCATGCTGGGGACTCTGGTCTGCGTGTCAGTTTCTTGTCTCTCACTGACTCCTCCTGCTCTCCCAGGATCCAAACACGGGGCTTCCTCCCCTTACACTTGGTCCTAGATGGTTCCATCGGTTCCCAGGGGCTCAACTGTCACTGAGCACAGGGGACTCTCCAGCCTGGCCCCACCTTGAGCCCCTCAGCAGAATTTTAATGGCCTGCCTCCCACATCCATGTGGGTAGTTCCCAGATATCCCAGAGCCATGAGTCCAGAAGGGAACCTTGACTTCCCCGTGGCCAGCTTCCAGAGCCACACAGGCAGCGGTTCAATCCCCTGGAGCTGAGGCTCTGATGTCAGCTGAACCTCCCTCCCTGCCTGCCAGCAGCTGCACATGCGGTTTCTCCAGGAGGCATCTGTTTTTTAAAGAATTTGTAGTCGTACACACAAAACACAACATTTGCCACCCGCACCCATTGAGTACTCTGTGGCATTGGTCACAGTCACGTCCTGCACCGCCGCCCCAGCAACTGTCTCCTGAACGCTCATCTTCAGGGTGCTGCCTGTGCACCCTTCACAGGCAGAGCTGAAGCTCTGCCCCATCAAACGCCGGCTCCCCAGCCCTGGCACCCACCTTCCTGCCTTCTGTCTCTGTGCATTTGATGACTCTGGAGACCCCATGTATGTAGCATCTCACAGCCTCTGTCCAACTGTGCCTGCTCGTTCCACTGGACACAGTGTCCAGAATGGTCTTAAGTCTGTGGCTCTTTCCTGCAGCCACCATCACCTTTCCCTTCTCTGCCCACAACAGCCCCCAGCTGGCCTCCCTGTCCTGCCCCTGCCCACCAGTCTGTCCACACAACAGTGAATGCTAACACCTAAACGCTGGTGTTGGCAGCTGGAATGGGGACCTCACCCAGCTGGCCAGGTTCTGAGCCCAAAATCGAGGTTAGAAAATCTCCAGAATCTAGAAGGAGCAACAGATCCAAGGAAAATCCAACATTGGGATGAGCTCTTGGATCCCTAAAAGCCATGGTGTGTGCGTGCACACATGCCAGCCCCTTCACCACGGCCATCAGCAGCAATGCCTGATGCTGGGGAGACCAGCAGGGCAAAGTGCCACCCCTCCATGGGCAGTGGGTGACTCGTGCAGGTCCCCCAGCCAGCCCTCAGGTGTGCACTGTCGTCCTCTGTTCTAGTCTCAAGGCTGGGACTGCCCCGCAGGCAGATGGTCTCCACCAAAGCGGGTTCTCTCTGGGGAGTTAACGGTGAATTGCACTGAAGTACCCTGGGTAAACGCACCAGTAGAAGGCATGGACTCAATTCTGTGAGTCCTGGGGCTCCATGCTCTTGGGCCACCCCCCACCTTTTATCTGTTAACTTTTTGTTTTGATAAAATTTCAGAAGTGCAAAAAAGTGACAAAAAAGTTTTAAAAAAAACCCAGCACAAAGAATTCTCCCAGCTCTGCCCATTCTCCAGCTATGAGCCTTGACCCGCCCAGCTTTAGCTCTGCTTCCTGTAAAACCTGCCTTCTCGAACATGTGGGATACGCCTGAAGCAGCCGTTTTAACGATTTTGTCTGTTGTTTCACTGTAGCTTCTCTGTCCTTCCTGGGTCTGTTTCTAATGACTGTTTTTTCCTTCGGGTTTGGGATCACATTTTCCTGCTTCTTTGCTCACCTTGTCATTTTTTATTGTGAATTTTGCCTTGTTAGATGTTGGATTTAGTTGCATTCCTTTAACTGGTATTATATTTTGTTCTGACACACTGTGAAGCTCCTTGATATCTGTAAGTTCTTCCAAGGCTTGTTAGGGGGAATCCAGAGCTGACTTTAGTTTAGGGTTGATTTAGCATCAGCACTCAAGAGAGACTCTTCCTGACACCCTGACACCCTCTCACCAATAGCTTGGTGAGAACACAAGCTATTTCCAGACCCCTGCAAGCTCTCCTCTGGTGGTTCTTTCTGCAGCCTCAGGCAGCTTCTTTCCCTGCCCACGTGGGCCAATTTTTAGCCAACGACTCAAAGGGAGCCTCTCCCGATCCCAAGAGTGTTATCTCTCTCTCCCCTAGCCCCTGTTCTCACTTTCTCCCCGCCCTCTCTCTTCAGAGACCTTCCTGGAAACCCCCACGCCTCAGCTTCCCTGTCTCTTCCCCTGTGGGTCCCCACTGGCTGGGAAGTCACTAGCTCACTGTGTTTGCCCCACAGCTCTCTGGGGTCTCTCACTGCCTGTTGCCCTGGGTCTAAAAACTGCTGCTTCCCATGTGTCTGTCGCCTCCTGTCTGCTGTTGTCTGAGGAGGATGTTCACACGTGTCCTGTCACTCCACCAGGCACAGAGAGGAAGGCCCATCAGACCAGCTCCGAGTCCGGGCAGGTGCATCAGGCAGGGTTCTGCTCTGTGTGATTTACGTTGTGGGGAGGACCTATGAAACTATGTCAGACTTTCACTCACTAGTTTTAGCATGAGTTGAGACCTGTGCCTAGATTATTGCCATGATGACTGCCCAGAGGTGATCTCAGCGCATCCTCCCTGCTACATCATTAGGTGGAATCTACCTGCCAGGAAGAGCTTCCTTGTCCTGCCCATAATGAGTGAATGGATGACCGGTGAGCTCAGTGTGAACCCGTGGACATCTGTTTCATTCAGTGGTCCATTCCTACTGTTACTTATTTTGATGCTGAAATTGCCTGGGGTGGTTTCTGTGTCATTTCAAGAGGTCCCTTTGCTGTTTACAGCTTATTTACTTTCTGATAAAACAAGATGTCCTGGGTTCATCTTGGGCCCTTTCTGCCCTGACCTTGGAGTTAGCCATTGCTCTGAGGAGCTCTGCTTCTTCTGGTGGCAGATGTTTCCAGAAGTCAGGATCTGGGCACCAGGCGTGGCTGATGCCCACATAGCCAAGGACGAGCTATACGTTCACACACGTCTTCTCTGCTCATCTGTCTCTCTCAAATGCCATAAGTCGTTAGTAGTTCCTCTGGTTCCAATGTGACATGCAGAGAGAATTCTAGACTCCACACTCCCCACATTTGCCATCTGCTCCCTGACTTGGAGACACCTGGATTCCCTCTTCAATGGGTATGCTGGGCTAGGCCGGGCCTGGGATCTCCTCACTCCCACCCTAGCCAGACGGAGCCACTGTCACCCCAGCGGGAACGAGGACTCACGGGCGAAGCCACCCAAGAGAAGACTCAGAAGTGCTATAATCAGATGACGTATGATGAGGTGCTGGAAGACAGAGCCGGGAAGCTGGCAGGGTGCAGATGGAACCCCAGAGATGTACGGGAGGGCCCAGCACATATCCCACAGGCTGAGAAGGCACAGCCAGGAGCCAGGGACATGGCGGTGGAACAGCGCTCAGTAACAGTGAGTGGGACTATTAATGCCCAGTGGAGGAATTGTTCTCAAAGGTTCAGGAAGAACAGTGAGATGGAAACCATAAAGGGGACCCTATGAGGTGTGGGACAAAAGTATAAGGGAACTGATCAGACAGGAAGGTCACAGATGGACAAGGGAATGAGAGAGAGGAGTGTCTCGAGAGATAATAAGCACCTCAGCTGTGAGGGACCATGAGGAAGGGCCCCAGCAGGCCAGGGAGAACAGGTGAGGAGGAACTTGACGCACCAGAGTGAGCTTTCATATCAAAGTCCTGGAATGGTCTGGAGCAAATAGGCAGACCACCCAGCACAGCAAGGACGAGAGGCACTCGGTTTTCAGAGCGGCGTTGGGAAAGGTCACGTTCCAAAGCATGGAGCACAGGGTTTCCGTGGAGTGTGGTCGTCATGTACATGCGAGGGGGGAGGGAAACCCACAGGACACCCACCTTGCTAACACTTCGAGGGAAGTGTTCAAAGAATAAAAGAGAGAAATTCTGGAAGATGCTGGAAAAGATACGGAAGTGGGAGGGACTGAGAAACTGCTCCTGAGATGTCTGTAGCAGCCAGCCTAAAAATACAGTAAAAGACACCAGTCATAATAATGACAAAACTGGAGGGAGGTTTCTAGAAATCAGTGTGACAGGCTTCTCTGTGGAGACCCTGCACTCAGCTGAGCACTGACAGGGTGTACGCGGAGGAAGCAGACGGACATTTCCTGCAGAGTGGCCTTAATATCACAGAGCTGTCACACCTCAGCTGGAGGTGGAAATGCTTGATGAACGTACTCTGACAGTGACACTGGGGTCTGTGACTAGCTCAGTCAGCTTTGAATAAAAAGAATAGAAAAGGCCGGGTGCGTTGGCTCCAACTCCTGGGCTAAAGCAATCCTCCTGCTTCAGCCTCCCAGGTAGCTGGGACTACAGATGCCCGCCACCATACCTGGATCATTTTTCTATTTTTAGTAGAGATGAGGTCATGCTCTTGCTCAGGCTGGTCTCGAACTCCAGATGCTGGCACGAATCCCGCAGGCTGAGATGGCACAGCCAGGAGCTGGGGACGTGGGGGGATCCAGAGCTCAAGGGACTAAGCTCAAGCACTAAGATTACAAGTGTGAGCCGCTGCACTCAGCCCATTAAAATATTGCCTTGGTTAGGTTTTAGGTGCTTCTTTAAATTCCTTGATTGAGCCAAGTGTCAGCCTTGGCCATCAATACCAGGACACTGGAGCCTCCTTAGAAGCTGCCTGCTGTCCCATCATCTTGCATTTAACATATTTGTCTCTTTATATTTGCAATGTGCTGTGTGAAGGAGGCAGAGAGTCAGGTGAGTATGTAATCCTTCTGTTTTCTATTTGTTCTACCTGTTCCTTTTCCTCTATTTTTTTGGCTTTTGTTGGGGGATGGGGAATGAATTTGAATGAGTCTATTAGCTCTTTCATTGTCTTATTCACTATGACTCTTATTTTATTTATTTATTTATTTATTTATTTGAAACAGCATCTCACTATGTCGCCCTCAGTAGAGTGCTGTGCCATCACAGCTCACAACAACCTCAAACTCTTGGGCTTAAGCAATTCTCTTGCCTCAGCCTCCTAAGTAGCTGGGATTACAGGCACCTGCCACAATGCCCAGCTATTATTATTTTTTTGTGGTAGTTGTCATTGTTGTTTAGCAGGCCTGGGCCGGCTTCGAACCCATCAGCCCTGTGTATGTGGCCGGTGCCTTAACCATTGGGCTACAGGTGCTGAGCCTCTTTTCTTATTTTAGTGTTTGCCGTAGGGCTGTGGCTTACATCCTCAGCTCATCACAGCCTGCCTTCCAGAGACATACAGCTTCACTACAGCATAAGAACCTTAACAAGAGTACACCTCCATTTCTTCCTTCTTGGCCTTTGTCTTATGGTCATACAAACTTTTTCTACATATGCTTTTAACCCCACACTAAGTAGTAACTGTTTTTGTTTAAATAGTCACTTACCTCTTTTTTTTTTTTTTTGAGATGGGGTGTGGCCCCAGCTAGAGTGCCACAGCATTGGCCTAACTCACAGCAACTTCAGGTTTTTCCTGCCGTTACTCTGCCTGGTGTCTCCTAAGTCATGAGATTTCCTGTGTCTGCTGATTGGAACGGCCCTATTTCTATCCTGAGTGAGAGCTGGGCTTTGTTCTCTAATTCCTCAGGATGATTCCCTCCCCAGCCTCTGACTTCCTCACGTGCATGTCCTGAGCTTCTCTGGGCTCTCCCTCTGTGCAGCCTCCCACCTGCTCCTCTGTCCCGGGACCCCAGCCCTGTGGCTCTGAGCTCTGTGTCCTCCCCCAGAGACTCTGCTGGGCTCTGCCACCTTCTGGGCCATGGTCGGAACTCTCAAGGCCACAGCTGGGCAGTAGTGAGGGCCCTCACTTGTTCCCTGCCTCCTGAGAGCCTTTTCTGCTTCATGTCCAGTGTCTTGAAACCTTTGTTTCCTGAATTTGGTCCTTTTTGTTGTTGTTTGGGGGTGTGTATAAACTCAGTTCCTGTTACTTCACCTTGGTCCTAAGTGGAAATGTTTCTTTAATGTTTAATCGTTTTCATATTTGTACTTAAGTCACCTTTCATATTTGTTATTTTTTAAAGGATGCGTTCTCTTCCTTTTTCTTTAGATTTGCCTATTTCGTTGGCCTTTTAAAAAATCAGTTTTCATCTATTGTCTTAGTTAAAAGTTCACTTTTCTGCCTTCTTAGTATCATTCCTCATCACCATTGATTAGCCCTTATTACAGCTTTTAAATTTATTTTGGATTTTTCTTTTCCTGACATTCTAGAGTTAAATGCTTTGTTCATTTCTGCTGAATTTTTCTTGTTTTTTTTAAAGAAATTCATTGAAGGTTATTAAATTGTTTTTGGATAGGGTTTTATAGGACTTAGTTTCATGGCTATTTTCAAAAGGCCTGTAACTGCTGTTTTGATATCTTCTTTAACCCAAGAGTTATTTAGAAGATCGCTCTTTTATTTTCCCAGAATTTGCCATGTGACTACACTCTGGCCATTTCCCTCCTTATTTTATGTGCTGTGGTCAGAAATGCAGCCTAACACAGTTGCCGAGATGTGGAAACACCCCAAGTGTACCGTGGAGTACTATGCAGCCATAAAGATCTGTCACTTCTTTTGTACATATTTATCTGGATGGAGTTGAAACACATTCTTAGTAAAGTGTCACAAGAATGGAAAAACAACCATCCAATGTACTCAATACTAATGTGAAACCAGTAGATAAACAACTTCATCCTCACACGAAAGAAAAATACAAGCGTGGTCTAGCAAGGGGGAGGGGAGGGAGAGGGCGGGGAGGGCAGAGGAGGGAGGGTGATTGGCGGGTTCCCCCCTAATGTGCACAGCCTGGGGGTGTTCAGCATACTCCCTGGGTGAAGGGCTCAGCTATAACTTGCACTTTATCTTAGAAACAAAAACGAAAATGTAACCTAAACATTTGTACCTTCGTATTAATTTGAAGTTTTAAAAAAGGAAAATACAGCCTTGAGATTTTGTTCCATCTCAAACATATGGTGACTGTCTTGGTGATCTGACACCTGGCAGCCTCCTGTTTTCCTGGGAGGACAACCATGGCCTGGCCATGGGGAGCTGGGGTGGCTGCTTCCTGCCTGGGCAGGACCAGTCCTTGGAGTCACAGCGCAGAGGCCCTTCTCAGCCCGAGCCCCAACGCAGGGCCCAGGATGTGACGTAAGGCAGGAGCAACTGAACTGAGTGACTGGCTTCTTTCTGGCCTCAGTTCCCTCTCGGTCATGTGAGGCAACAGGTGTTGTTAAATGTAGGTTTCACTATTATTCAGGTGTGGTGAGACCAACTGATCAGGAGTCAATTGCCACTGAAAAGGTACTTATTATTCTCACAGTTCCCAAAGTGGGGGTGGCACGCCACACCACAGCAGGGGGCAGGGACATGGGGTCTGTCAGAAGGCAGAGGGAGTTGGGGGTGCTGAGCAAGAAACTTACGGTGTCTAAAGAAAGGAACAGGCCAGGGGGGTTAGAGGGGTTTAGAATTGGTTGGTCTGGGAATAATTTCAGCACGTTCTGGGCACCGTGCTCTTCTGGTTCAGAGCTGTGCCTGTGTCCTCCCCCAGAGACTCTGCTGGGCTCTGCCACCTTTGGGCCATGGCCACCAGCCACGGGTGTCCACTGGCCACTTGAAATGTGGCTGGTCCAAGTACAGAGATTCTCTAAGTGTAAAAAGATGCACATCTGATTTTGAAGCTTTAGAGTACAAAAAGAAAACTTGAAATATCTCTTCAGTAGTTTTTTTATATTGATTATATGCTGACATGCTAACATTTTGTACATATTAGACTTGACTCCCCAGTTCCTCTTACGCTTTGAAACATTGGTTATTAGGTGATTTAAAGTCACCTAGGAGGCACATGTTGTAGTTGTGCTGGGCTCCCAGCCTCCCAGCCCTGATGTGACCTGCAGCCCAGCCAGGCAGCCAGCAATAGGACATGGTGCCCCTGGAGGGGCAGAGGCCTTGCCTGGGCCTGTGCAAGCAGCAGTGGCCCTGGAAAGCCCTCACAGCCATGGAGCTGCCCCAGTTCTCTGCTGCTGCCCCCAAGCAGGTCTGGGGTCACCACCATGTCCAGCACAGTCTGATCAGAGCACCCTGGGCCAGCCCGGCCCCCACCCATGCTCTGCAGGTATCCGCAACCATCTCCCTCCCCATTCTATACACCAGAAACCAAGGAGCAGAGAGGTTAGTCCTGAGGCCACATGGCTTATAAAGAACAGACCAGAAATTGTGCCTGGCTGTGGGTACATGCTGAAGCCAGTCTGCCCTATACCCAGCAGCACCACTCACCGCAGGTCCACACCAGCTCCCAGGCCTCCACGTATCCCTCTGTATCTCCCCAACTGCCCTTCACATATGTCGCCTGCCAATATATTGGGCACTCATGTCTCCCCAGGGCACCCCAATTCCACACAGCCCATGGGGATTTCAGACTGGCCAGTGGAATGCTCAGCTGCAGAACCCTGTGCTGTCCACTGCAGAGCTGGGCCTGGATGCTGGTGGCTCTTCCTGCCCTTGGCTACAGTGGCTCTGACCCACTGGGCTGAATGCTCCCCATTGCCAATGCTTGCCCAGTGCTGTCTGAGCTCAGGCACTCACTCAGGGGGTGCACAGGGCAAGGGCCAGGCTAAGCCACAGAACAGGGACAGCCCCCAAATCTCAGTGTGGTGTGGGGAGTGACAAGCCTTGTGAAGCATGAGTGTTGGGGGTGGAGCTGCTTCCAGGTGACGTGATGGCTGTGCAGGGCAGGAGGCTGGTAGGGGACAGCCTTCAAGGGAGCCAGGACAGTGCCCTGAGGCCAGGCCTGAACTGCTGGGCTTGGTGAGGCCCCTGCTTCTGGGCAGTGCACAGATAAGGGGGCGAGAACCCAGGAGACAGCACCTAAGGGCAAGGTGGGAACCTGGCAGAAGTGGCAGGGAAGGGCAGAGGGAAGAGAGGGAGATGGCACCCACCCTGCTGATGGGGGCAACGGAGGGGCCTTCTCTGATGCAGAGCTGGGATGGGCAGACAGGGAAGGAGACTGAGTTCAGCCCACCACAAGTTGAGTGCGAAGAGCCTTGGAGGACTGTGGCCTGGTCCAGGGGTCAACTGGACAGGACAGGCCTCTAGAGTAGCTGCCGAGGACCCAGGCACATTGCCTGAAAGCTACAAACTGTTTTTAAATTTTCTTTCTTTTTTTTGAGACAGAGTCTCACTTTATTGCCCTGGGTAGGCTCAAGCAATCCTTTTGCCTCAGCCTATCAGGTAGTTGGGACTACAGGCATCTGCCACAATGCCCAGCTAGTTTTTCTACTTAGTAGAGTATAGATGGGTTCTGTCTCTTGCTCAGGCTGGTCTCCAACTCCTGAGCTCCAGCAGTCCATCTGACTTGGCCTCCCAGAGTGCTAGGATTACCGGCGTGAACTACCGTGCCCAGCCAGTGCTTAAGCCCAAGAGTTAGAGGTTGCTGTGAGCCATGTGAAGTCAGGGCACTCTACCCGAGGGCAGTACAGTGAGACTCTGTCTCTACAAAAAAATAAAAAAAAAAAAACTTAAGTGGTTAAAAATTAAAATTAATAATAGCTGGGAGTTGTGGCACACGCCTGTAGTCCCAGCTGCTCGGGAGGCTGAGGCAAGAGAATCGCATAAGCCCAAGAGTTAGAAGTTGCTGTGAGCCGTGTGACGCCACGGCACTCTACCCGAGGGCGGTACAGTGAGACTCTGTCTCTACAAAAAAAAAAAAAAAAAAAATTAATACCCATTTGGTATTATCAAAAATATATAAAAACCCCAGGAAATACATGTTGGTGAGGACATGGAGACCTTGGAACCCATGTGCATCACTGGTGGGAATACTGTGGGAAATGGTTTGGCGGTTCCTCAGGGAGGCAGGTGGAGAATTAGCACATGAGTTGCTGGAACTTTTCCCCTGGAGGATGGAAAGCAGGTTTAGATGTCAGCCGCCCTGTTCCCTGTAGCATAAGGTGGGAGCAACCCAAGTGTCTGCTGACAGATAATGGACAAATTGTGGGCTATCCACACAGGGGCAGTGCTCAGCCTTACGCAGTAAGGGGACCCCGACACCTCCTGCCATGTGGATGGACCTTGAGGACACAACAAGGCAGACTCAGAAGGACCCACAGTGCAGGACTGATAGCACTTTCCTCCGCACCGCAGAGGGGTCAGATTCACAGACATAAAGGAGAACGGGGCAGGGGCAGGAGGGAGGCTGGTGTTTGATGTGGTAGAGCTTCAGTTTGGGAAGATGAGAAAGTTCTAGAGACGGAGGGTGATGGCGGCTGCACAGCCCTGTGAGTTGCGTTTAGTGCCACTGACTGTTCACCCAAATGTAGTTAAGAAGGCACGTGGTATGTGTGTGTATTTAACCACAAAAGAAAAATCCAATTTGTGACACATACACATGCTCTGGGGTTCAGATGTCTGCGTCCACATGCCAAGTTTTGGTGGAGTGTGGCCACACTTGTTCATCCCCTTGACCAAGCTCCACAGATGCAGCAGAGCTGTGACAGACACACCCACATCCTGAGAACCCTTCGTGCCAGTCTCTGCAGGCGACGTTTGCCAGGCCTGAAGACTTGTTTCTCGGGGTGGCAAGCTCACGTTCTAATTTTCCCCCACTGCATCACTGAGACGGGGTTCCCATGCCATGCAGCCTGCTCATCTAAAGTGTATGCTTCACAAGCTTTATTCACCATCCCCACAATCCCTTTTAGATCATGCTCATCATCTCAAAGAAACATTGTACCTTTAGCTGTCACCCAACCCCTGGTTCTACTCTCCAGCCTGGGCAACCACTGACCATCCGTGTAGATTTACCTATTCTGGACATTTCCTATGACCAGAATCATGCTCTGTGTGACCTCTGGGCCTGGGTCCTTCAGCAGTGTGGTGTTCCCAAGGCTGGCCCGTGCCGCCGCGTGCATCAGAGCTAGGTGAGGTCCTGTGGTGCGGCCAGACCATTCCTATGCATCCTTGGGTTGACAAACATTCGGCGATTTCTGCAGGAAACGCCCTGTGGGCACCACACTTATTTAAGGCTATGGTTCTTGGGACGGAGTGAGGGTCCCAGAGTTCTGGAACAGAAGGTAACCCAGACAGCATGGAGACCCATCCACTCAGTAGAGAGCCCACTTCAGATCAGGGGAGGGGCGGCAGTGTTGAATAGTGTGTGGTGTGTGGGGCCATTCTGTGGAGAGCCCTGAGTCCTTAGGGAATGAGTGTTTTAAGACGGAGGGGGCAGATGCTGTTTCATAGTGGTGGGAGGACTAGTGATGGCAGAGAGGGTGGAGGTGGAGAGAGGTGCTGGCCAATGGGGACAGAGCTGTGCCAGGTGGACAGAGCAGAAAGAAAAGGTCATGAGCTTTGCAGACGAAGTTTCTGGGTCTACTTCCAAGGTTCTGGTCCTGAGATCCCGGAACTCAGCTGTGGAGATGTGCCCAGGCCAGACCCAGCTGTCCCCCACCCCATACTGAACATAGCCATGAGACCAGCAGGGGGAACACCCACCATCCCAGAGAATCCTGAGAAACTAGAAACTACGAGAAATCATTGTTTAAGCTTCTAACACGTGGTGGTTTGTTTTGAGGGTCTCCAGGCCCAGGATGTGGAGGGAAGTACAGCCAGGGTTTCTCAGGCCCAGTTTGCAGCCTCTGGAGTTTTCCCGGCACTTTTTCTTGTAGCCTCGACACAGGTGGGCAGGCACAACAGGCCAGTCCATCTCAGGCTGGGGTTGGCAGTGACTGTCAGGAAAGGAGGGGGTGCCAGGGTGAGCTGGCATCTGCCCGGGTTGGGGAACCTAGATTCAGAATCAGGGCCCTGATTTCTACCTGCATTGCTCCACTGAGCAGAGGGGCGACTGTGAACACAACCCGGGTCCTCTGAGTCTGAGTCAGCTTTCTCATAAGCCAAACAGGGAGACAGATGCCCACCAGCTCCCAGGCCACTTCACAAAACAGGACGGCCAGGCAGACTAGCCCAGCAGAATCCTTCAGAGTGGGCTTCCTGGAGGAGGGGCTTTCACCAGCCAAAACAGGAAAGGAGTCCACCGACCATTCCATTCCCTGAGGTCCCATGGGTCTCCACCTATGGCCATCTGGTCCTCTGGGAAAACCGGGAAAAACTGGCCCTGGCCAAAGCTACCCTGAGGTTGGCTCCAGGTCCTGGACAGCAACAGGAACAAAACTCTCTGGAGAGAGGTGCTGCCCATTCACAGCATGTTTTGCAAACTTTCTCCGTCCTTGTCCTCCCAGAACCTCGCTGCCATTTCCACCCCACTGGCCAGATTCTCTGGATATCCTATTTTCCCTGGGAGGGAGACCCGGCCTTCCTCCACGGGCCCAACCTCAGCGCTCTCCGGGGACGAGGTAGGGAGGGAGGCTCAAGCCAAGCGGCGGTGGGTGGAGGAAGCTGAAGGTGTCCCTGAGACAAAATAGTCCAGGGCTAGAAAAAGAGGAGCGACCCGGAAGAAGAGGGCAGGACCCAGTGCGAGGGTGGGGTGGGGATGGGGGTGTTACTGGAAACTGAGAGGGCTGCGTCAGGGCACCGGGACGGGCCTGAAAGCCAGGCCTTAACTTGTTGGATGCTAACCTCGTGCCTCTGGAGTTCAAGGCGCCGCCCGGAGCCCCTGAGGCACAGGGTGCGCAGAAACTACCGGAGAGCTGTGCTTGGAGGCACTGGGGAGAGGAGCAGAAAGGGGAAGGCGTCCAGCGCACCTGAGCCTCCCACCCTACCTCGGTCTCCAGCGTGCCCTAAGCCGCGCCCCGCCCGAGGGGCTACATTGGAAACCCCGCGTCCCAGCGGACAAATGCACGGGTCGAACCCGGCTAGGCACAGGTGTGCACCTGGCTAGGCACAGGTGTGCGTGGGGGGAGCGCGCAAGCCCAGTGGTGCGGGAAGAGCCTGACGGAGTTGAGTGGACCCGGAGCTTTGTTAGAGACGCTTCTCAGGAGCCACGCGCCAGGCGTACGCGCTTCCTCCTTGGGGCCGGGCGTGGGGCCATGCCGGCTGCCATTGGCCACGCGGGCGGCACACGATTGGTTCTGACTCTGGCCTCCGCCTTCTGAGCCCCAGGAGGGCGGGACTCAGGGGTGCAGGGCTGGCCGGCGCGTGCTGCCCCGGGGGGTCTAGCGCGCCGTGGGGAAGGCTGCCTGTGTCCTGGCCACGCCTTCCCTCCCTCTGCGCGCGCTGAGCGTTCGGAGAGCTCCAGGATCTTGGGACTTGGTGTCTGCGCGCGGGGGTAGGGGGTATGGGAAAGTTGCCCTAGGGACCTTCTGACAGCTCCTGGGGGTGGGGGAGGAGTGCACCTGCGACACAAGACAGTGGCCGGGAGACTTACACCCAGACCTGCGTACTTTGCTCTGGGGGAAGAACCGAGCACCTGCTGAAAGCGGGGAGGTGGGGCGCACTGGGGACCTGCAGGTTGCGCTAGCGGGGCGCACTTGGGCTCTGCAAACTGCGCCCGAGGGACAGGGTGTGTGTGGGGAGGTGCGCTCCTTTGGGCTTTACAGAATGTGTGCGCGAGGGGGAGGGTGCAGCGTGGCGGGAGGGCGAGGCAAGGGAGGGCGTGAGAAAGGAGGCGGTGGCGCGGAGGAGGGTTATCTATACATTTAAAACTGAGTCGCTTGCCCTGCGCCTGAAGAGACCTGAGGAGCGTCCGGCCGCACGCGCGGGACACGAGCGTTCCACGCTTCCCGGCGCACAAGGCCCGCCACCTCCCGGCCTCTGGCGCCTCTTGGTCCCAGGCTCCCGAAGACCTTGGACACTTGGCCGGGCAGTGCCAGAGGCCCCTCTGGGGCGCCACGGCTCCTCACACCGCCCCGGTTCCTCTGCCTGCACCTCCCTGCGGCGCTCTGGGACTCGGATGCGCGAGCGATGGAAGGCTGCGCGCTGCTCAGGCCCGCGCCCCCGGCGCACGGCGTCCCTGGCGGCTGCCCTGCCCGGCGAAGACCCCTGTCCCCGGAACTGTTGCGCTGCAGCCGGCGGCGGCGACCAGGCGCGGCAGAAGCCGGGGACGGTGCGGCGGCCGTGGCTAGGCGCAACGAGCGCGAGCGCAACCGCGTGAAACTGGTGAACTTGGGTTTCCAAGCGCTGCGGCAGCACGTGCCGCACGGCGGCGCCAGCAAGAAGCTGAGCAAAGTGGAGACGCTGCGCTCAGCCGTGGAGTACATACGCGCGCTGCAGCGCCTGCTGGCGGAGCACGACGCCGTGCGCACTGCGCTGGCTGGGGGGCTGTTGGAGCCGGCCAGGCAGCCCTCTGCGTCCCGCAAGCCATCCGGGACCACAGTTGCCGCTGCCTCACCCTCCTGCGCCTCTTCGTCCCCAGGTCACGGGCGCAGCTCGGAGCCTGGCTCCCCGCGCTCCGCCTACTCTTCAGAAGACAGCGGCTGCGAGGGCGAGCTGAGCCCCGCGGAGCGCGAGCTGCTCGAGTTCTCCAGCTGGTTAGGGGGCTGCTGAGGTAACGGCGGGCCTTAGGGAGGAGGGGTGGCGAGGTGGGCAGCCCTGCGGGTGCGCCCCGAGCCCGAGCACCCGCCGGGCCGAACGCCAGGCCAGGCGATGGCTTCCATTTCACTCACTCTTCATTTCCCCCCAACTTTGTCAAGCCTGTGCAAGACCGGCGTTTGTTTGTCCGGGATTGCAAAACTTCCTCTTGCGGCCGCGCTGCCGAGTGGAGGGCGGGGGAGACGAGGGGAGGGGAGCGGCCGTCGGGCCGGTGAGGTCCCGAGTGCTTGCGGGCCGGATTGGGGTGCTGGAGGCGGGGTGACTTTGCATTGCAAATCGTTCTCCGGGCGGGCGGCAGAAATGAGTCGGCGGGTGCTGAGCCCTGAGTCACCCGCGGCCCCGAGCGCTCGCCCCGCCCCCACCCCGTCTCGGGCCTCAGACTCAAAAACCCGCGAGGCAGGTGAAACTGCCGATTCTGCTCATGGAGGGCAGGGCAGGGCAGGGCCGGGGGGTGGGGGGTCCTGCCCCTCGTGGAGCCCCCGTTGATTCAGTCGGTTCCCCGCCCTCCCCCAGCAGTCGCAGCCCTGGACGCCGAGCGCCTCGACTGGGAGCCCGCAAGGTGGACCGGCCACGCTGCGTCCCCACTGTCGCGCTGACTCTGCCTCACCGCGACTAGCATGACCAGATGCGGGTGTGGAAACCGGTCGGTCTCGGGCTGACAGCTTCTCCCACGCCGCCCCTCCTCAGGTGTTCTGCGATGGCGCTGGGGCGCCTGGATTTACACATTCTTCTGGAGGGGAGAGAATTTTATAACGACTCAGAGAATCTGTTTTCTGCACATTAAGTTGAACTGTCAAGGGACAGTCCTGGCAATACTGGACTTATACTGGACAATTTGTCCAATACTGGACAAATAAGGAAGACTTATTTTTGTACAAAGACTCCTGAGACTTGGAGTACAATAAAGTTTATGTGGTCCCCTAACCTGCCACCTGGAAGTTTTCAGCCTGGCCTAGATCTGGACAGAACAGCCTCCGAAGGCTGGGCCCCCGGCAGACCTGGGGGTGTCTGTGGAGCAGTGCTGCTCTACTGGGACACTCCTATGCTGGGCAAACCTAGATAAACCAGTTCTGGTTGTCAGTGGCACCCTGTCCCCCGTTTGCCAGGTGAGGTCAGACTCTGCTGTTGTCACTTCTTCCTGGACTTTGCCAGCTCCTCTGTGGTGGTGGTGTGGGGGGCAGAGGTGTGGATTCAGAGTCCAGCCCAGACACTAAATGGTACCAGGAAGTCCTGAGGCCTCTGGCCAGGGGCTTCTGGCAGGTGGTGGGCTGGTGGGCAGTCTAGGCAGGGCTGCTTTCTGGCTGGGAAGCTGAAGTCTGGAGGCTGCTGACCACACGAGGCTTGGGCTGAAGTGGTCCGATCTGAGACCACCAGTCTACCCTCTGTTGAGAGCTCTGGGTCCAGGCTACCCATGTCCATATCTCTACTGCCCATTATCTGCTGGGCCCTCCTTACCAGCATGTGGGGTGCTGCACGTGTGTCCCCAGCAGGCTGCAGAAGCCCTGCAGGTCTCTACCTGAGAGGCACTCTTGAAAGGATTGAGGTTGGCTGGAAGGCTTGCGGAGGAATCCCCACCCACTGTACCCACCCCAACCCCCAAACCCAGAGCCTGCTGGGATAGCACACACGTCTGCCTGTGACTCTGGGCCTCTGCAGCTTTAAAGTTTATCCATGGCCAAAGCTCTCTTTCATTGCAGAGGTGGGAGAGGCTGGGGATCCCCAGGTTGCTTTAGGGTGCGGCAGGCACCCCTTTCTTCAGGAGCAAGTGGTTGGGGCAAAGCCATTGGCTACTGGGAGGTGAGTGTGGCTGGTGGGCTCCCAGAACAGGTGGTTTCCATGTAACCATGACAACAGCACACATATACTCCTGGGTGCAGCCATGTCAGACAGTGTGACTAGGTGGGTCTCCCCTTAAGAAGGAGCAGGGGTCCTCAGAGCTTCTCTCTCACCAGTCACAGCCTTGGCCTGATCAGGGTTCCTCAGGAGCCAGGGTCAAAGCCTACCTTAGCTGGGGTCAGGGGTCAGTGGGTCTAGTGAGGATAAGGCTTTTGGGGGTCCTCAGGCCAGCTGTGGCTTATGGCTGCATGTTGTCATGGCCACCTCCCAGGGGCCCACACCCAGGGCAGGGACCTCACTGAGCCTTCCTAGCAGCGCCTCACCTTGACCCCAGGTGAGGTCACTAGGAAAACAGGGTGGTGCTGTGCTGGTGAAGGGGAAGGAAGAACCATGGGGTGGGGTGGGGTGCGGTGGGGAAGGGCTACCCTGTGCACAGGAGCTGGGGCCGGCGTGCAGCCGTAGGACTGCCCAGAATGAGTAGTGCTACTATTTTTGTTTTCCCATATTGTAGAAAATATTTCAAAGGTGTAAGATCTTTGAAATTTTGGCTGAGCACCTCCTCGAACATCAGTGTGCCAAGCAGAAGACCCTGTCCTCACAGGGCCTGGGCCAGGCAGTGTGGCTGAGTCCGTAAGTCTGCCAGTGGGGGACCTGGGAGAGCCAGTGAGACAAGGTGCTGACAACCAACCAGTGTTGGACTGGCATGTGGCCTCTCCTGTGCCACCTACCACCCACTCCCGTCCCAGCGCTGTTTTGAAGCAAATGCTGGCTTTGAGTCATTTCACCTGTAAAATTTCCATGTGTGCCTCTGAAAGATACCCCAATGTCATCATCGCCTCCCCTGCAATGAACGATAGTCCCTACCCAGTGGCACAGTCCTCTGATGGTCTTGAAGTTTCATGTGGTTGGTTTTATAGAATCAGGATCCATCTTGGGCCCACACATCACAGTTGCTTAATGGGTCTCTTCAGCATCTTGTACAGTTTCCCCTGATTTCTTTGCTGTTCTGTCTCAATCCCATATTCTGGGTGTTACTGGTGGCACCATCTGGCTGTCATTTATTAAATGCCTGTTCGTGGGGAATGGGGTGTCAGAAGCAGAATTACGATCAGGTTCAAGTTTGGTGATGCTGTGTCCCTGCAGCGACTGTGTCCTGCTGGGAGATATGACTTACAGTGACCATATCAGTTAGTGTCCCAGTAGGTACATTACTGGGGAGTGGATGGACTGTCATTGTAATTAACCAGGACAGCAGGTGGATCTGTCCTGGCCTGCTGATTTTGCCCTAGCTATAAAGTCCCCTCACCCCAAGCTGTCTTTTACTGAGTGCCAGTCACTAAAGATTGTGTCTGAAGTTGTAGGGCTTAAACTGTTTCATTCCTAAGTCTTTGCAACACTGACCCTCTAGGAAGCGAGTCTCAGCCTGGTGGCTCTCCTGGCAGGGACACCTGAAGCAATTTAGTGTTCAAGGTCAGTGACCTAAGTGCCCAGCCTGTCCCAGGCTCTGCTGTAGGGGAGCAGGATTCTCCTGGGGCCCACTGCCCAGGTCTTGCCCCCGCCTGGGAGATAGAAGCCAGGGAGGAGGTGCTGAATAGAGAGCTTTCCCCTTCCTCCATGGTTGATCTCTCTACTTAGGGCATTTTATATTCACTATTTAATGTTCCAAGTAAAGAAGCATTAACAGTTTAAATTATTAACTTGAATTCTGTCATTCTTTATATTGTGTGAAGCCAGTTTTAAATGCAATAAAGGACATTTAGTGGCTATGCAGAATCACTGAAATGTACCATTTGTATTTTGTAGCTGACACGTGCACTCGTATTTTGCTGTTGGGTGGAAATGCTCAATAGTTTTTATTTTGCTCCTTGCTACCCTCAGGCCCTCCTAAGTGCCCTGCCAACTGCTGAGGCATGAGGAAGGAGGAGAAGGGAAGGAGCCGTGGGGTAATCATCTCCCCTTGCCTCTGTGTCAATGTCTTTAGCATAAGTGCTGGACCAGTACAGGAGAGTGGCGTGAGTAAGGATTTGTTAGAATGCATTGTCTACCATCTGCATTTGAAGCAAGTTGGGTGTGAATGGAAATGTGGCTCTCCAGGCTCCAGCCTGCCTGGGTGTAGAGACAATGGTGTGACCATTGCACTTGCTTGAGTCACTCCCCTGTGTTGTGAGTCCACTGCCACCATTTCTTGTGGGCATCGTGAATGTGTCACTTGAATGGGGTGAAGAGTGGACATGTGTGTGGTGCCCTGCCCTGTGTATTCCCTCTCAGGCTAATGTGTGTGCTCCAGTGTTCTATGGACCTTCACGGGCAAAACACATACTCAAAGAGAAAAGTATTCAGAACTTCAACATGGCAACAGCAGATTAAACCAAGCTCAGCTCGGGGAGCCTGTGCAGTCCTGTCGTCGCCCCAGGGCTGGGGCTGGGTGCATGTGGGGAGGCCCCTGCATCGGCCAGCCCCTGACAAGCAGGGGAGCCAGTGGACCCCGTTGACTCAGGAGGGATGGGGCCCCTGGTGCCCACACACCTGTACTCATCCTCCACACAGCTGGCTGTGTGGCTGTTTCTGAAGGTGGCCGGCCAACCAGAATGAGCCCTGGTAAGAGCTGGGAGCTGCCCCTAAACCCTGCTGTGTTTGTCCTGGGTGGGGACATGGAGTCCATCCCTCAGAACAGTCAGCTCTCCAAGTAAGTCCTCAACATGATGTGAAGGTGCGGGTCGTTCCCAGCCTAGAGGGCTGGGAGGAAGCCCAGGTGGGTTTTTCCCCGAGGCCGGGTCAGTGGCCAGTGGTCAGCAGGAGACCCATCTGCTCCTCTGCCAGACCCCTCCATCTTGACGGCACTGCCTCCAGGTACCCTGGGTGTGCATCCCAGGGTGATCTCCATGAGGTAGGGCCCTGGAGAGGGGTTATTTGTACATGCCGACCACTAGAGAGCAGGGAGGGCCCCAGGGTGCTGAGTCCAGGAGACTGACTTTGGGAAGACCCTCTGGAAGGAAGAAGTGGGATGCTGGATGGGTGGGGGAAAGGAGGGGAACCCACAGGCAAGGCTGATGTGTCCCTGTGGGCTAAAGGGAGCCCCAGGGTGTTGGGACGAGGGGGGCAGCCCTCAGAGAGGAGGGCCTGGAGCTGTCTGGCTGGGCATGGGAGGAGGGTTCCAGCCACAGACATGGCATTTGGGGGCGCAGAGCCTGGTGTCAGAGGGGTGAGGCAGGAGGGTCCCATTACACCTTTGCACAGCAACAAGGGCAATGGGGGACAGGTGGATCCCTGGGGGTGCTGGAGTAAGGCCAGGTGGGGCTCTGCCATCTACTCAAAGCTGCCCAGTGTGCAGGCTGCACTCATGGGGCGGCTCAGGTCCACAGGGAGCCCATAGAAGATAAGAAGGACCCTGGAGGTCAAGAGGACAGGGCAGTGAGGAGGGGGCTGCCCACTGGGAGGGGCCATGGCCACAACTACAGGGGCTCTGGGGCATCTGGACAGGCTGCCCACCCTCCCTGCCCACTCTGGGGTGTCTCCCAGACTCAGGGCACCAAGTGACCTGCCCGAGGCCCACAGGCACCTGGGAGTTCAGGCACAGCAGGGCCTGAAGACCCTCCCATGACACCTCTTTGGGCCCCTGGAGGGCACCATCCTTGCTGATCTTCTGATAAAATGGAGGGTGTTGCTGACACATCTCAGGAAGGAGCAGAGTATCAGCCAGGCCTGCCACACACCAGCTCTTGGGTCTGGTGGCCTGGGGCAGAACAGGTGGGGAGAAGGTCCATGAGAGCTGAATTGGGGCTTGGGAGACAGAAGGGAGGAGAACAGGGTAGAGGGTGCTGCCCATGGGAGCCCCCACAGCTGCTCATTCCCCAGGCCACAGCACCCCCTACTCCATCTTTCACCCCCACAACTCCCAACTGTGATTAATGGGGTAAATTAGACAGCAGGAGGCTCTGACACCCACCCACTGCTTGTCCCTGCCAAGGCTGGAAGGACCTTGCCCTCATAAGCTGAAAGAGGCCACCATGACCAGTGCTGTGAACCTCCAGCCTCCCAGGTTCCTAGGAGGGGCCTGGTGGGTGACCTGTCAGCTCCCAGAGCAGCCCCCATGCAAGGCCATGGTCAACGAGGGAAGAGTGGGTATGTGCCTGCTCCTCAGTCCAGTATCACACAGGGGCTGGATCACAGGCTGGGTGTGTGCCTGCCCCTCAGTCCAGTATCATGCAGGGGCTGGATCACAGGCTGGGGCCTGGACACTGCTCTGCAAGAAGTTCAGGGAGGGTTGGGGTGTGTGTGGCCAGGTCCTGCCTGCCTATGCCTCCCAGGACCCTCTCTCCAAGGGGTGACTCCACAGGAAAGGTGGGCCCCAGAGTTATAATTAATGCCCCGAAGGTGGGCTTAGGGCCCTGACAGTGGGAGAGGCCAAATGTGGTCAACCTGGCTGCCAGTCTGGCTGCTTAAAACAAAAGAAATTTTCAGCCTTCTGGGAGCTGGAAGTTTGAGATCAGGGCTTGCAGGGTAGGTTCAACCTGAAGCCTCTCTTAGGTGTACAGATAGCCACCTCCCTGGGTCCTCACGTAGCTGTCCTTCTATATCCTCACCTCCTTTTCTCATAAGGACCCCAGCATTATGGATTAGGGCCCACACCAGTGACCTCTCTTTAACTCGATGACTTCTGTAGACACCCCCATCTCCAAAGAAAGTTATGTGCTGAGGTGCCACAGGTTAGGACTTCAGTGAATTTGGGGGACGTAAAATTCACCCACTAACAGGCAGGAACAAAAGGACTTCCTAGAAATTTCAGCCTTCGGGGGTCTCTTCCCTGTCCCTGACCGTCCCTAGTTGTAGCTGGTCCTCTTGGGTTAACCACTGCCCTGCCGAGATCCTCCTGTAGAAGGCAGACGGGCTATGGACAGAGATGCCCAGGTCCTCTTCACAGCCTAGGGCAAGATGTCTCCTGCGGCCAGCTCTGGGACGCCAGGAGGGTGGACCAGAGGGCTCCCGAGCAAACCTTCCTGGAGTCCGGTCACCAAGCTTCCTACCCGCAGGGGAACATTTGGTAGACGCAAGGCCCTCCCCAAGGCTGTACTGCCAAGAGGGTCCCTGCATATCTACCTTTCTGTGAAATCATGTGACAGGGACACGTGGGGCTTCCGCATAGATCAAGGAGGGGTGGTGGTCCCCAAGGGGGTTAGGTGCCGGTTCTCCTGAGAGTCCTGCTTGCTTGTCCTGCCCTGGGCGGTGTGGGGTCCAGGTTACAGCCAGTCTCCCTGTTCTGCTTATGGCCTGGGCCTGGTTGGGTGGGCTATGGCCCAGGCTGTGCCAACCTAGACTGCTCAGAAGGGCAGCAGCCACCCTGGCACCCTGGCCTCCTGAGTTCTCTGTCATCCACCCACCCTATCCCCACTGAACTGGCATTTGCCTGGGAGCCTGGGATCTGTTCAGGCTGGTGGGGCCCCCAGTGGCCACTGCCCAAATTGATAGGCATGCAAATCTCTAAATGAAATCCAATTATTACTCAAATGAGGGCCTGGGAGCAGCTGTGGGCTAGGGTTTGTCTCAGGCCTCAAATATTTGTCTCTCATTTGAATGCCCTTTGTGGGCTGGCAGGCAGGGCTCTCCCACACATGCCAGGTTTGGGGAGCCCTGAGTGGTTGGGAGCACACCTTCCCACATCCAGGTCCCAGCTTGACACCCCACCTCTTCTCCGGCCCCAGCCCAGCAGGAGCTGGAGGCCTAAGGCCTGAGGCAGGACCAGCTTGTGCAGGGATGCAGGCTATTGAGGGGGCAGCTGGACAGTCCTGGATCTTTCTGTCCCAGGCCACAGTGGGGACTCTGTGGGAGGCAGGCAGGCAAGGAGGGGTGGGCGTGGAGGAGCCCTGGACATGCAGCTTTCTCAGCAGTGTGGGTCCGTGTGGTCTGCATCTGTCGGCCAGACCCTGCTCTGAGACAGCACACTCAGCTCTGCCGCCCTTTTGCACCCCACCCCCCGGAGGTGACCCCCAACCCCAGAGGGCATCAGAGCCTGGGCACTTCCCCAGGTAATTATCCTCACCCTGGCCAGAATGCTTCCTGGGCAGTCTGGCACTCTTGGTGTATTTGTTCCCTGTCTGACTAGCTGTTGACTCCAGTGGTCATGTCATCGCAGTCCTGATAGCCCCAGGTGGTGGTGTCAAGCCCTGGGCTGCTTTCCAGGCATGGCCTTGGTTCTTCCTGGTGTATTGTGCCCAATTTACAGGCCTGGAGACTGAGACTCTGGGGATGTCAGATGAGCTTCCTGGCCTGTCGGGGCCGGGACCAGCTCCCTGTAGGGGCCTCTCTGCTGGGGGAGTGGGGCTGGCTGGGGTGGGAGGCCCTTCCCTGGCCACTCCCTGGCAGTCAGTTGGCTCCCAGTTGACTCTCAGTCCTGACATGACCTCTCTGGTTGGCCTGTAGCTAGTTGGGCTGAGTCTTTAGGTCTGGACCAGGGAAACCCTAGAGAGGCCCCAGGCAGGGCCATGGGCTTTTGGAAATGTGGGGGGCTGTCAACTCAGCTGCCTGGGGCCACCACCAGACTTCTCAACACCCACCTCTCCACCTGCCCCCAGCCCCACTCTGCCAGGGCCTCCTTTCTGCCAGAACAATTGACATGGACCTTCTGGGAGCCCCTCCTCCAGGAAGCCTCCCTGGGATGTACCTCCCACCAGACCTCAGCACCCTCAGTGGAAACACGTGGGTGTGCCATCAGAGGCAGGGGGCCCAGTCTGCACCCCTCCTCCTGGCCCTGTGTGTCCTCCCTGCTCCAATTTCTGCTGAGACCCCTGCCCTCCACCAGGGCAGCAGTGGGCCAGCAGGGTTGTCAGAGGAGAGAAGGAGCCTTATGTTTTGACTCCTGGTGTTTGGAGGGTAGCCAATGAGGGAGGCTGGATGGGCCCCAGCAGAGCTGGGCAGGAGGGAGCCTGAGGCCATGGCCTGTCCTGACCTATGGATGTTGCAGAGAGAGGCATGGACCGGCAGGGCCCAGGTGGAATGTGGAGGGGTAAGTCTCAGTCCTTTGTCAGGTGACCTGACCCCTGATGCATCTCCTGCAGAGTGCCTGGGGCAGGGTGACCTCAACACTGCCTTCCTCCCTGGAGCATGGCCTGGCCATGTCTGGGGCTGGAAAGAAGAGGTGGGGATGAGGAGCTGGCAGGGGTGGGTGGCCTGGAGGAGCGGGTCAGCAGTGGGAGCCCTGGGCTCCAGATACCCTTGCCCCAGAGGCTCTTGGGCTCGCTCCCAAGGGGATGTCTGGGTGGACAGTCCCCCCACAGGGATGTGCTGTGGGGACACTGTGCCAAGGTGCTTGCAGAGCACCCTGTGCCCAGCCCGGGGGTCCCCTCTCCTCCAGGCCCTTCCAAAGCACCCCAGAAGATCCCATCCACGGACAGCAAGGTGAGCTGCTTTTAATTGGGGTGCAGACACCTCAGATGCAGGAATCACAGTCCACACTGGTGAGGCCATGCGCATGCCTGTGGTGGGTCCCCCCCAGTTGCCACCAGAGTGTTGCTTCCCTGAGACCTGCCCCAGCCGCAGGACAGGCTTGTTCTAGAGCTTCACGTAAGCATGGACACACAGCCTGGCCCCCTCTGCCCAGCTTCTGCGGGACGTCCATGTGCAGCAGTGGGGCCTGGCCCAGGCTTCCCTTTCCCTTGCCCATCCATGAGCTAGGCAGCTGCTACGAATGTGCTGGGGGCCCTCTCGGGTCTGCATCTTGGAAGACCTAAGCTCTTGCCATGCGGGCCGTAGTCTGTGGGAGTATGTGCTGTGGGGTGCTGGGCCGGTGGCCCTGCTCCTTGTCCCCCAGCACCTTGAGTGCTGTCAGGCGCACGCTGTGCCTCCCCGATGCCCTCTGATGGGTGTCCTTGTCTCTGCTGCCCCAGGCTGACTCAGATGTCCAGGGAGGTCTGTTTCTTACACCTCACCTCACATTCCTTCTTGAACAAGGTAGTCATTAAAATTAATAGATGCTCCACTTGGAAAAGTAAAAGAAAGCGGGCAGGTTGTTGGCTGGGTTGGGTGCAGTGGTAGGGATGTGCCCCGGGCAGCCACCCTCCCCCAGTGGTATTGGGCCTGGGCTGGGCCTGGCCTGGGGCAGGGATGGGGAGTGAGGATCCAGCCCCCATGCCACCATCACCCGCCCTCCTTAGTGCCCCTCTGGCCTCAGTCCCTGTCTGTGAGAAAGTTGAAGGCAGATAGATGGGCAAAGGGTCTCTGGGGATGCTGTCCTCCCAGGTAGCTGGGATTCCTGGCCTTTCCAAGCTCTTGTAGGCACTGGGAGGTGACCTGATGTGGGGCTTCTATTGCCCAGATTAGAGCTGGGTGCATGTGGTGGACGGGGACTGCAAAGGAGCCTGGGGCTGGACCCAGTACAGCCTCAGACCAGCAGAAGCACAGCCGGGGGGAGGGCGGGAGTGGGGGGTGGGGTGCAGCAGTGGGAGGTGAGCCAGGCTGGCTCAGCCAGTGTGGGGCCGTGCTCCACTCCCTGCCTGGCCTCCCTTAGCCCCCAGGGCAGCGGGCAGTGCAGGCTCAGGTCTAACCTGTTCTGGGCAGGGCTGGGCTGCCGCGGGGGCTGGATTCTAGCTTCTTTCTGCTCCGCTGCACCTGAGTCCTGCAACCAGCTGGGCACCCAGTCAGCCTCCCTGCCTGCACCCCTTGGCCCGGGGCTGTGCTGCACATGTGTGCACAGACACAGAGGAAACCATATACAGATGGACACAGACGCACACAGATACAACACACATGGACACACATGCATGAACAGACACGTGTGCACACAGACACATGCAGAAACACACGTGCTCATGCACACACCCCTGGAGCAGGTTTGGACTTGCAGCCTCAGGCAGCAGCTGACGCAGGCCCAGCCCCATGTGGCCTCCCAAGCCTTCTGGGGCGCCCCCTCCTCTCCCTTGCCCCTTCACCCACAGGCTCCAGCCAACACACCGGGGGCTGCACCGTCCCACCCACACGGTGTGTGAGTTTTACTTGCTCCACACCCTCATCAGCACTGGATGGTGTCCAGTCTGTCTCCTTTTATCTTGCTCTAATTTTAGCCCTTGTAATACACGTCTACAAAGTTGACAATTAAGTTAGAGAACTTGCCACTGTGTGCTTACATTGGCAGCACTGTGCAAACAGCTCGGTAAGGTTTCATAACCTTGGTGTATCAGTGTCTCACAAATGTGTTCGTGTCAGTGTGTGGTGGTGTCTTCCTGAATGGCCGATGTGTGCCATTGTGAGAATGTCGAAGCTTGAATTACAGCAATGAAAAGTCATTAAATGTCTTATTCAGCTTGGCAAGAGTGGGAGTGAAAGCAGGGACATGCTAGTCTAAGTTTATGGGGATAATGCCAGGAAGAAAACAGCAGTGTACAAGTGGATGAAACGTTTTTCTTTTTTTTTTTGTAGAGACCGAGTCTCACTGTACCGCCCTCGGGTAGAGTGCCGTGGCGTCACACAGCTCACAGCAACCTCTACTCTTGGGCTTACGTGATTCTCTTGCCTCAGCCTCCCGAGCAGCTGGGACTACAGGCGCCCGCCACAACGCCCGGCTATTTTTTTGTTGCAGTTTGACCGGGGCTGGGTTTGAACCCACCACCCTCGGCATATGGGGCCGGCGCCCTACTCACTGAGCCACAGGCACTGCCCGATTAAACGTTTTTCTAAATGCAGAATATAAATGTCTGAACACAATAACTAAGAAAATGCCATGAAGGCTATGTTAACCAGTTCGATGAAAATATTTCAAATTGTATATAAAATCAGCACACTGTACCCCATGATTGCATTAACGTACACAGCTATGATTTCATAAAACAAACAAACAAACAAAAAAAAACATTTTTCTGATGGGAGAGAAGGTGTCACTGATGAAGAGAGGTCAGGGTGGCCAATAACGAGCAGAACTGATGAAAACATTGCAAAACTTCGTGGAGTTGTGTGTCAGAATCAGCTGACTGTAAGAAGCATAACAGACCAAGTAAACATCGAAGGGGAACAACTGGGAAGATCTTAACTGAAAATCTTGGCATGAGAAAGGTGTGGCTCTTGCCTCAGGACGATGCAACCAGCTCACAGGGTGCTGTCTGTGAGGGGGATTTTAGCCAGTAAACAACCATATGGAACACCCTCCTTACTCACCTGATCTGGCCCCCCAGTCACATTTTTTTTTTTGCCCCCAAATAAAGGAAATATTGAGAGGAAGACATTTTAGTGACAGTCAGGAGGGTCAGGGTAACAGGACGACAGCTCTCATGGGCATTCCAGAAAAAGAGTTCCAAAATTGTTTTGGACCGTGGCCGAGGTGCTGGTGTCAGGGCCCAGCTTCCCCAGGGTGGACCTCAAAGGTGACCATGCTGAGAGATGTGCCACTTTTGACCAGCAATGAGAGATGTGTCACTTTTTCTAGGACAAGTTTGGGAACTAAATTGTCAGACCTCGCAAATGGATTTCATTGTGGCTTTAGTTTGCATTTCCCTCGTGGCTAAGTGTATGGCACCCTCTCAAGTGGACTTACTTGACATTCGTATCTCTGTGTTGGTGGAACGTGTATTCAAGTCTTTTGCTGATTTTTAAAAATTGCACGATTTGTTTCCTTACTGTTGAGTTTTGAGAATTCTTTATCTATTTCACTTTCAAGTGCTATTGTAAATGGTGCTATTTTTGTATTTGAAGGGTGAATGCAGATTCTTTATCTGATATGTGATTTTCTCCTGGCCTCTGATTTGCCTCATCAGCATCTTAACACTGCATTCCTTCATTTATTTATTTATTTTGCAGTTTTTGGCTGGGGCTGGGTTTGAACCCACCACCTCCGGCGCCCTACTCTTTTGAGCCACCACCTTTTAACACTGCGTTTATTAGACAAAAAGTTTTCAATTTAACAAAGTCCAAAAAGTGAATCTTTTTCTTTCATGGTTTATGCTTTGGTGTCATAGCTAAAAACTCTCTGTCTACACTGTTGGTCCTCTACTTAGAGGTATTTTGTCCCCAGAGGACATTTGGCCCTGTCTGGGGACATTTTTGGATGTCACAATATCATACTGGGCCACAGCCGCCCCCACTCAAGGTGCTGTCTGGCCCATGGTGGCAGCAATGCTGAGGTTGAAGACCTGTGCTATCTTAAGACTACAAAGAGTTTCTCCCAGAACTTGTATAGTTACATTAAAGCCTGTGACTCATTTGGAGTTCATGCAAAAATAAACTCCAAGTGAATCATGTGTGTTAATGTGCGAGGCAGGTGTGCTTGGTCCATTTCTTGCACATCAATGTCTTGCAGTTGATGCAGAGGTTTGTATCTACTGTATCAATTTTCCTTCACATCTTCGCTGAAACTCAATTGACTGCGCGTAGTATTTACATAGGTCTCCTGGGATCTCTGTTCTGCCCATTGATCTACAAGTCTACCCTGGCACCCATATTACAGTGTCTCGATTGCTGTAGTTTTGTAGTAAAATCAGGCAGTGAATAGTAAACCTACAGTAACATCAGGGGAATCAGGTGGTGGACTCTTATAACTTTCTTTTTCTAAATTATTTTGACTATTCTAGTCTCTTTGCATTTTCATAGAAATTTTTTTGAATCAGGTTGTCAACATCTACAAATAATTCTGCTGGGAAAATGATCAGGACGTGCGAATATTGAGATCAATTTGGAAAGAATGAACATCTTAATAATATTGAAGTATTCGATCCATGAACATAGTACACCTTTACGTGACTCACGTTTTCTTTGATTTCTTTCATCAGCATTTTGTAGTCATTAGCACACAGAATCTACACATTTTTGGTTATACTTATGCCCAAGTTTTTCACTTTCAAGTGCTATCGAAAATGGTACTATTTTTGTAAATGTAGAATTCTAATTGTTGCTAGGATGAAAAAATACAACTCATTTTTGCATATTGACTTCATACTGAGATCTTGCTAAGCTCTTTCTGTAGTTCTAGGGGTTTTTTTGGTAGTTTTGTTTTTAAATAGGACATCAACTTTTGAGGTCCAGATGCCATGTGCAGGACAGCAGAGACGGGCCATTAGTTTAGTTCAGAGATGGGCATGGACTTGATGATGCTGCTCCTTTACTACGAGGTTTGGAGTTCATCACATCGTTGAGTTGGGTTAGAGTTTTTGGTTGTCATGCTTACTCCTCAGTCATCAAATTCCACTGGCATTGCTCTGTGTTTGTCCTGGTGCTGGCTTTTCACAGTGTCTGATCCACCCTCGAGTCTGAGTATTACCTTTGTGTCAAGCCTCAGCGCCGGTGTCTCTGTACCTTCCCAGCCATATCCCAGTGTCACATATGCTTGCTGGTGAGTGGTAGGACCCTAAGTCCTGGGATCTTGGGGGTGTGACTGCACCCTCAGCTGTAGACCTGGGCCCAGCATGTGGCTCATCCCTCCCCTAGGATGGGTTGTCATGGCTCCCCTGCTTCAGTGGGTCCAGGGTGCCCTAAGTGCGACAGTGTTTTCTGTCTTTCCTCCAGCAGTTTAAGGCTTTTGCTGCACAGGGGAAAATAATCTGGGTGGGTTTTGTGTCTTTGGTGCAGTTGGTCCCCTCAGCTGGGCCAACACCACAGAAATGTGTTCCAGTGAAATCTATGGAGAACTGCAAGTGGGCATGAAGTTCTCTTATGTCCACAGCCCTAAAGGTTCCTATGTTCTTTCATTGCCCCAAACTCAACATTTACCAATTATTAAACACTTTAGCTGAAACCTTCTTGCTGGTGTCCAGCCCCATCTCATCTGTCCCAGGTGGATGAGGGCTTGCACCATGTCTCCCCTGCAGGCTACCTTCCCTTGGATGAGGACTTACACCCCATCTCCCCTGCAGGCCCTACCTTCCCTTGGATGAGGACTTACACCCAACTCCCCTGCAGGCCCTTCCTTCCCTTGGTTTCAGATCAGTTGACTGGCCGTGACCTCAGCCCTCTGACAATTTCAGTGGAAGTTGTGAGTTTTTAGGCTATTGGTGTCTTTTGTTGCCCTTTCTGATTAAGGGAGGGCCTGGGCTCTTTCCAGCTTTCTTCATCCTAAACTGAAGCTGGAAGTCTCTTCTGACACTTCCTTCTAGCTATACCCTCATGAATGGCATGCAGGCACCATTAGCTCTTTGTACAGACGGGACAGACAAGGACCCAGGGGGCCGAGGACCCATCCGGCCACTGTGTTAGGTGGTGATAGAGCCACGTCTAGGACCCTTTCTCAGACTGGAGGCTCTGGATGGGGCGAGGTGAATGGGTGTGGAGTTTCCACATCTCTCCTTGGTCGTCTCTCATGCTTGGTCTCTGTGAGCCACTGATACCACCTAAGGGCCCCCAGCTCAAGGCCCACAACAGAAGTGGAGGCCCCCTGGGAGGCTTACTGTGATGTTTGAGGCCTTTCCAAGAGCCTAGGAGTCAGTGGGGCCAGGGTGGAACGTGGGAATGGGTCAGGATCTGATTTTCCTGAGGCCTCTCTGTCCCCACTGGGCCTCAGGGTCTGTTCTCAGGTGAAGGAGCCCTGGCAGCTGGTTCGGGCCTCTGGTGAGGTGATGCTGGGGGGCAGGGTAGTGGGGTGCAGCCCTGGGAGGAGTCAGGGAGGCAGCATCTCATGGATCACTGAGCCGTGGATTGTAAGGAAGGCTGGGTTCCTTTCCTGCACCTCTCTCTCTATGGAAGCTGCAGCAGGGCACCTGTTGAAAAATGACCAGCCCCACCCCTCCTGTAAGAGCCCTGCCCGCTGGTCTGCCCATCTGGTTGGCGTCTCAGCAGGGCACGTCCCAGCCTCCTGTTCCAATGAGTAGAAGGACTGGGTCAGGGTCCAAGATGAATGACCCAGGTGCTGTCACATCTAGGTCCTGTTGACCAGAACCAACCCACTCATCCTCACAAGGTTTAACCACTAGGGTCTTGGATCGGATTCTAGTGCAGAAGAAAATGGAACAGCTGGGATGTGGAGCTTCATCTCCGGCTCCCAGGTACTCTTGAGCCTGAACTGTCCCTTGGCATAGAAGCCAGTGCCCGGCCTTCTGTTCCTATAGCTCACTTGTTGGCTGCATTCCCCAGGTCACAGGCCTCAGAGATGAGAAGCTCCCCTTTATCCAAGAGCAAGTCCTCAGAGAGCCCCTGGTTGTCAGCACTCTCCACTGCTGGGGACAGCACGTGGTCTGGTTGAAGGAATTGAGGGCTGCACTGGCAGCTATATCACTGCCCGCCCCACCTACCCCTCTCTCCAGGATGGCTGCTCCAGGATCTGGCCGGTCCCCACTCTGGGGAAATTTACACCACCAGGCTGAGTCTGATGAACTCCAGTGCCCACTCTCACTGCTGCTGTGAGTTCTGGGACCGGGCTGCTGCAGCCACCTCCCATTGGGTCTGTCTGCTGGCTGCAGTGCTCGCCCGCTGCCAGGGAAACCTGTGCACCCTGGGACCAAGAGACACACCCAGTGGGCCACCTATGAGTTGACTCCTTCCCGTGACGTGATGTGCAGAGCCGGCTACCCCACCAGCGGGAGCATCTTCTTTTCTGCCTGCTGGACTGGCGGCACCAGGAACCCAATGTGACCCGGTGGCAGCCATGTCCTTAATGGTGTCTTCTGGTGGAAGCACCCGCACTGAGTGACCATGCGCTGTACACAAAGCTCGGCCTGGCTTGCTGCCCCTCCAGCAGCTGGTCACAGGTGACGCCTGCAGGAGGCTGGAGGTGTGAACTGATGAAGTGTCAGGACAATCTTGGTGGCTGAGGGGCTTTGTGCCATTGTTTCTGTCACTCTCTCTTGTCCTCTGCTTGCTCCTCCCAGATGTGTGTCTCCTCAGCTGCTGGCTGGCCTGGCCTGCTGACCTGGGGGGCCTAATAGCTCCTAGCTCGGGATGGGCATCTTCAACCACACAGCACTTGATGTCCCTGGTCAGGGTCTAGTGGCATCGCAGGGCCTCTTTTTAAATGGCACAGTTCTCCGCCACGCTTTGCTCCAGGGGCCGTCCAGGGGCCCTGAGTGTGGTGTTTTTCCCCAGTGCAGACTCCTCTGCTATGATGGTGTCAGGGCAGCCTGGTGAGGGCTCAAGGTAGTTGCCAAAATAATTGGAGAGAACAAGAGGAAGTAAAGTTTTAGCAAGGAAATGTTTGTTTCAACGGTGTGGACAGTAAGCCAGGCTGGTCCCACTGACTGCAGAGCGCAGTGCTGGATTTCGTACACAGCTTCTGGGCAGTATCGGCTGCTTCTTGGAAATTCCCAGGGTCTGGATCAGCTCTGTTCCCATGACATGTTTCTGTAACAACCTGTATCTGTCTGCCATGTCAGAAAGTCCCTACGGGATTAATCAGTCCCCCCAAACAACTGGCTCCCCTCCAAACCCACGTACAAGGTCCTGATCACCACCTTCCCATAACAGCTCAGGCCAGCCTGACCCAGGCAGACCCAGAATAGCAAAAATATCCCAACCGCATCCGCCATCAGCCCTGCCCGTGTCTAACTACCCACCTATAGTGGGATTCGCCTGACTTTATGGCAATGGCTTCAAATGTGACAGGTCCCTAAAATCTTTGTAGAATTTGCCTTTCATCCTGTGGAGTTCATGGACCTTCCTTGGGGAATCCAGAGTATACTTGGCCTTTCTTGCTCATCATATCTGGTGAGCCTGACGTCACTGAACTAAAGTGAACTAAAGTGACCAGGCCCTTTTCCCTCTGGGCTACATTGAAAGAGAGTGCAGGGGAATTAACATGACCCTGGGGCAAAACTGCCTGTGTGCTGTTGTCTGTCTCTGCCATGCAGACTGCTTCCCAGCCTCCTTCCTGGAGAATTCTCGGTGAGAGCACTGTCCACGGCCGCGTGCCAGAGGCATAGTGCACCTGGCCAGTGACATCACTCCCTCGCATGCTCTCACTGTTTGAGGGCAGCACTAGTCTCTGCCATCTGCCCTGGGAAGTGGTACATTTTTGTAGCTTTATTGAAGTCGAGTTGATATGTTATACACAGCAGAGCTGAGTAAGTTTTGGTGTATGTCGCACCACACTCAGTGAGTGTGCGTACTCATCCCATCAAAAATCCCGGCCTCCAGCCCACCCTCCTCTCCTCTCCAGGTGGGTGGTCGCTGGCTGACCACCCACCTGCTTTCTGTCCTTACAGATGAGTTTCCATTTCCTGGGGGTTTATGTAAATGGACTCCCAGGGTGTGTATTCTTTTTACCTGCCTTCTTTCACACCAGGGGTTTATTTTGAGATTCACTGGTATCCTTGCAGGTACCAGTGGTTCAGTCACTTTTATTGCCGAATTGTGAACGGGTATGTTTGTTTGCACACTCATTAAGGGCCATTTGGCTTGTTGCTGGTTTGGGCTGTCAACACTCAGGGAGGAGTCTTTGTGTGGAGAAATGGTTCCGGTTCTTTTGAATAAACACCTAGAAGTAGGATGACCAGATCACAGGGCAGGCGTGTGTTTAACTTTTTAAGAAACTGCCAAACAGTTTTTCCAGGTGATTGCACCGTCTTACATTCCCAGTTATAGCTCATGCGAGTTCCGTTCCTGTACCCTTGCCAAAAGTCTATGTGGCCAATTTAAAATTTTTTTGAAAATAGTTCTACTAAGTGTGTGGGGATCCTAAGTTGCATTTTCCTGATGATTCGCGATGTTCTGAAACGTGCCTCCGTGACCTTATTTAGCATCCATACGTCGTTGGTCAAGTGTACAGAAGATATCTTTGTTTTACACTGCTGAAAAGGAAATGTCTGAGGCTGGGCAACTTAGGAAGAAGAGAGGTTTACGTGGCTGATGATCCTGCGTCGTCCTCTGCTGAGGGCTTCAGGGAGCTTCCAAACAAGATGGAAGGCAAAGGGGGAGCAGGTGTATCACACAACTCAAGGACCAATGGGCTGCACCTGCTTTTTAATAAGGAGCCCCCCCCTGTGAACTAATGAAGGGAGGGTTCACTCTTCATCATCACAGGGAGGGCACCAAGCTATTCATGAGAGACCCACCCCCAGACCCAAACCCTCCCACAATGCCCCAACGTAAGGACCGAGTTAACTCCGTTTTGTTAAAACTAACGTCATCTGGTCCTTCAGCCTTCATTTTGTAGCTGCATACCAAAGGCGTTAGGGAACCTGCTCCCTCCCCTGACCCCGTCCTTGCCCCATGATCCACGCTCTTATACAACGTCTACTCCCAGCGGTAACAAACACTCTCCAGATAGCCAAGGACAAGTGCTGGGTCCCCTAGCTCCCCCACATCAGCTCGCCTCAGCAGCTCACCTCACACTCCCTCCCTTTTTTCTTTTCTGTACCCTTAAAGCCTCCCTCCTTTTCCAGATCCGGGCTTCTCTGCTCTCCTGCTGCGCCAGGACCAGGGGGCCGGAGCTTGAGCTTGTAAATAAACAACCTCTTGCTTTTGCATCGGACTTGGTCTCCGGGTGATTTATGAGGGGGATCCCGCAACCTGGGCACAACACCCCACCTCCAGCACTGGCCGTCAAATTGAGATTTGGAGAGGACAAATATCCAAGTATGTATCAATATCCATGCATCTTGCCCGTTTTTACTGGGTTGTTTACTTATTGATTTTTAAAGTACAAAAGGATATACAATAAATATTCTGGCTTCATCAGAATATGATTTGTAAATATTTTCTTGCAGTTTATGGTCTGTGTTTTTATTCTCTTCACACTGATTTTCAAAAGAATTGAAGCTTTACATTTTTGAAAATTTCAATTTATCCATTTTTTTTTCCTTTTATGAATCGCACTTTTGGTATCATATGCTTTTGGTGCCCAACCCAAGGTCACAAAGATTTTCCTTCTAGTTTTAGTCTAGGAAATTCATACTTTTAAGTTTTATATTAGGTCACTAATTTATTTTAATTTGTTTTTCTTTCTTTTTTTTTTCTGAGACAAGGTCTCACTCTGTCACCTTGGGGAGCACGCAGTTGTGTTAGCCTCACTCACAGTGACCTTAAACTCTTGGGCTCAAGTGATACTCCTGTCTCAGCCTTCCACGTAGCTAGGAGTACAGGCCCTCAGCACAGGGCCCATCTAAGCTTTCTGTTTTTAGTAGAGAAGGGGTCTTGCTCTTGCTCAGGCTGCTCTCCAACTCCTGAGCTCAAGGGATCCTCCTGCTTCAGCATCCCAGAGTGCTGGGATTACAGGTGTGAGCCACTGAGCCTGACCATTTTGAGTTAATTTTTTTAATTTGATTTAAGGTATTGGTCAAAGTCTGTTTTTTTGTTCCTTTTGCATGTGGCTAGCCAATTATTCCAGCATCATTGGTTGAAAAGGTACATTTTTTTCTATTAAATTACTTTCGTACCTTTGTCAAAAATAGCTGCCCTCAGAAGTGTGAGTCTATTTCTTGAATCTTTGAAGTAAGATTCTGTCCCACCGATTTATTTTCCGGCCATTATTCCAGTAGCTCACTGTCTCGATTTTATAATAAGGTGCTTTCATAACAAGGCTTCATATAAGATAGTGTTAGCCCTCCAAGTTTGTCTTAGCTATGGTAGGCCCTTCAGATTTCTATAGGAATTTTAAAATCAGCTTGTCAATTTCTACAAAAAGCTTGCTGAGGAGCTGATTGAGATTTAATTGAATCTGTAGATGATTTTTTTCAGAAACCGATATCTTAATAATTTTGACTCTTTCACTTTTTTTTTCACTTCCTACCCCAGAAGCCCTCCTGCCACCAGCAAGGCCACCCGTCACCAGCCCGACTCTTTCACTTTTTTGACACAGTATGTCTCCACTTATTTAGACATTGTTTTTTTGTCTGGAATGTTCTATAGTTTTCAGTATACCAGATTTATACTTTTTTTTTTTTTTCAGATTTATCTCTCAGTATTTCACATTTTAGATGCTTTTTTAAGAGGCTTTTTTTTTTTTTGCAGGTTTTGGCTGGGGCTGGGTTTGAACCCGCCACCTCCGATATATGGGGCCGGCGCCCTACTCCTTTGAGCCACAGGCACTGCACAAAAAGCATTTTTTAAAAATTTCAATTTCTGATTGTTTTATGTAGATCCCACTTGATTTTCTAGATAGACAATCATTTTATCTACAAATAAAGACAGTTTTTTTCCATCCTCCATTTCCATATGGATGTGTATATTTCCTTTTCTTATCTTATTACTCTGGCTAGACCAGATATCCTCATCTTGTTTCTTGTCTTAGGAGAGTCTTTCACCATTAAATATGATGTTTGTTGTAAATTTTTCATAGGTACCATTATCAGGTGGAAGACAGTTTGATCAGGAATAGATATTGAATATTGTTAGATTTTTTTTTTTTTTGTAGCATTGTGGTGGTGAAATTTATGAATCATATTGGATGAGCCACAGTGCTCAGATATTTGGTCAATCATTATTCTTGATGTTTCAGATAAGGTATTTTTTGGATGAGATTAAATCTGGATTTATTCAGATAAAGTATTTTTTGGATGGATTGGGTGGATCTTGGGTTGAGCAGATTACCTTCCATAATGTGGATGGTCCTTATTTTAGTCTGTTTTATGTTGCAATAAAGGAATCCCCGAGGCTGGGTAATTTATAAACGAGGAAGTCTTATTTGGCTCACAATTTTGAGGGCTAGAAAGTTCAAAACTGGACATCTGAATCTGGGGAGGGCCTCAGGCTGCTTCCACTCAAGGTGAAGGGGGAGCCACTGTGTGCAGAGATCACAGGGCAAGAGGGAAGCCCAAGGGGGAGGGGAGGGCCTGGCTCGCCTTAACAATCAGCTCTCAGGAACTAACAGAGTGAGGGCCACTCACCCCAAGGGAGGACATTAATCTATTCACGAGGGACCCACCCCTGTAACCTTAATACTCCCACTAGGCCCCACCTCCAACATAGGGGATCAAACTTGGACATGAGGTTTGGAGGGACAAACCTCCAAACCATAGCAGTCCTTCATTTAATCAGTTAAAGAAGGCTTTCACAAAGCAAACTGACCTTCCCACGCAAGCAGGAATTCTGCCAGTTCTTCCCTGGGTCCCCATCCTGCCACCTTGCAGATTTTGGACACCTGCATGATCACAGGAGCCAATTTAAAATCTGTCTGTCCCTCTCTCTCTCTCTCACACACATACACCCCCTGTTGGGCCTGTTTCTCTGGAGAGCTCTGACCAGTACAAGTATGTATAGAGCTGATAATGTGCCCTGTATTTTTTAGTTTTGTTAATATGAAAATTTACATTGCTTCTTAAAAAAAAATATTGAACCAACCTTGTATTCCCCCTTTGTCATAATGTATTGTACTTTTTATATATTTTTAGGTTTGATTTACTAAATTTCTGTTTAGAATTCTTGCATTTATTTTCATGACAGATTTTGGCCTCAGTTTTTTTGTAGTGTCTCTGTCTTGTTTTGGTATCAGAGCAACGTTGGTCACATGGGCATTGTTGGGAAGTATTTCCTTCTCTTCAATTTTCAGGAAGGTTTTGTGTTTAATTGGCAACATTGTTCTTTAAATGTTTGGTAGAATTCACCACTGACTCCATGAAGTTTCCAGGAATAGGATTTTTAGTACAAAATAAATGTGTATGTGTGTGTATATATATGTGTGTTTGTGTGTATATGGCTATTCAGATTATCTATTTTTTCTTGTGTAAGCTTTAGTACTTGGTCTTTGAATGAATTTGTCCATTTTATTTAAGCCGTCAAATGTATTGGCATAAGTTTTCATAACAGTCCCTACTATCCTTTGGCTATCTGTAGGATCTGTAATGATGCCACCTCTATTCTTTTCAAATCTTGGCAGTTTTGTGTCTTTTTTTTTTTTTTTCTGATTGATCTTAGTGGAAGTTTATCCATTTGATTGAATTGTCTCCAAGAATCAGTTTTTGGTTTTATGGATTTTTTTCTATTTTTCTCTTTTCTTTCATTGATTTACTCCTAACTTATCATCATCTCCTTTCTGTTTACTTTGACTTTAACTTGGTTTCTAATTTTATTTAACTGTGGTCAGTGACCATACTTTGAACTGCTTGAATCCCTTTGGAATTACTGAGACTTGTTTCATGGCCTATAATAATAAGGTTTAGCTTGGTAAGTGTCCCTGTACATTTGAAATGTGTATTCTGCTTTCATCAGGTAGGGTGTTCTGTTAATGTCAGCTGAGTCGAGGTAGTTGATTGTTTTATTGATGTCTCTTACATCCTTACCAATTTTCTATTTATTTGTTCTCTCTATAGAAAGAAGAATATGAAGTCTCCTACTCTAATGTGAATTTGTCCATTTCTCCATGTAATTTTGTCAGTTTTCAGCTTAATTTTTTTATTTCAAATTAATATGAGGGTGCAAATTTTTAGGTTACATTGTTCTCACTTCCAAGGTAAAGTTCAAGTTGTAGTTGAGCCCTTCACCCAGCGGGCGTGCTGAACACCCTCACATTGTGCACAGGAGGTGAGATCCCGCCAAGCGCCTCACCCACTTTTCTCCCTTCCCTTCTCCTTCCCTTTTCTCCCTTCCCTTCTCCTTCCCTTTTCTCCCCTCCCCCTTGCTAGACTGTGTTTACTCCATGTATAAACTAAACATTGAGGTTGCTAAATCCTCCTGATTTCCTTTATTGGCTTCTTACCCACAGCCATGGAATGCACCTTTTTTGTCCTAGTAATATTCTTTGCTCTTAGATCTGCTCCTATGACATTCACACAGCCACTTTAGCTCTCATTTGATTAGGGTTAGTTTTGCTTATACTTTTTTATCCTTTTACTTTTAACCTATTTGTGCCTTTATATTTCAAGGGCTCTTTTTTTGTAGGCAGCATGTAGTTGGGTCTCAATTTTTTTTTTTTTTTTACGCTCAACAACTCAACATGTTACTTTGGGTGCTTAGGTCATTTGTATTTGATGTAATTGTTGGCATGCCAAATTAAATTATCATCTTGCAATTTGCTTTGTATTTGCTCCTTGGGACTGAGAATTTTTCATGATATTATTTTATTTCCTTTATTAGCTTATTATCTGTAGCCATTTATCTTATTTTAGTGGTTGCTTTATTACTCTTTAGATATATGTTTATCTTGTTAGTCTTTCTTCAAGTGAGACCCAACCACATCACCTACAGTGTGAGAACCGTGCAAGGGTGTGTGTGTGTCCACATCTTCCCCCCCACCCCCCACCCTGGGCTGTGGTTGTCATGGATTTCACTTTAACAGGCCATATACCTCCCACTGTTGGTATTATTTTTATTTATACAGTCACTCTTTGAAAAACAAATTTATTTTAGAATAGTTTTAGATTTTCCAAAAGTTTGTACAGAGAGTTGCCAGTACATCCCACACCCAGCTTACTCTCTTCTTAACATCTTGTATTATTTTAGAACATTTGTTACAACTACAATTATCTTTTATTTTATTTTATTTTTGACAAGAGTCTCACTTCATCGCCCTTGGTAGAGTGCTATGGCGTCATAGCTCACAGCAACCTCGAACTCTCGGGCTCAAGCAATTCTCTTGCTTGAGTGGCTGGGACTACAGGCACCCGCCACAATGCCCGGCTACTTTTTAGAGATGAGGTCTTGCTCTGGCTCAGGCTGGTCTCAAATCTGTGAGCTCAGCCAGTCCACCCACCTGGGCCTCCCAGAGTGCTAGGATTACAGGTGTGAGCCACCACACCTGGCCTAATTATCATTTAAAGATACTTGAATAACAAGACAAAAGTACTTGTTTACCTACCTTCTGAGCTCTTTGTTGACTGTGAGTAGATCCACATATTTATCCAGCATCACCTTTTCCAATCTGTGGGAATTTTCCAACATTTCCTGCAGCAAGTGGCTCATTCCTGCAGCTCCCACCTAACTGATTAGCTCTCCAGTCTCCTCATCCTGGACCGACATTTTCACTGGATACAGAATTCCAGGCTGAGGGCATCTTTGCCCTCCCCTCCTTGGGAGGTCTCCACTGTCCCACCCCTTGCTTTGTTTCTGTTATGAAATTTACTGTCACTCATTCTGCTCCTCTGCGTGTGACGGGTCGATGGGCAGCTCCTGCTGCCTGTAAGGTTCTTTCTAACACTGATTTTGGGAAATTTGATTATTATGTGCCTCCGTATAGTTTTCTTAGTGATTCTTGTGCTTAAAATTCTTAGATCTGTGAGTTTATAGATTTTCTCAAATTTGGAGTTTTTTGGTCATTATGACTGTTTTAATAAACATTTAAATTTGAGATAGATTTATAGAATTATTCAAAGCTAGTACAGAGTTCTCAAATACCCTACAGCTGGTTCCTCTCTTGTCAACATCTTTGTGGGTATGGGACATTAATCACTGTCTATGAACCAATATCCACACATTGTTATTAACTAATGTCCACGTCCTTCTTCCAATTTCTTCCATTTTCCCCGAATATTCCAGGATCCACCTTGTGTTCAGTAGCCCTGTTTCCTTAGGCTTCTTTTGGTGGTGTCAGTGGCTCAGATTTTGAGTTTTGGATGACTTTGACAGTTTTGAGAAATGCTAGTTGGGTGTTCTGTAGACGTTTTCTAAATGGGGATTTGTCTGCTGTATTTCCCACAGTCATGCTGGGGTTCTGGGTTTTGGGGGTACAATGGCAGAGGTGACATGCCCCTTACCTCACGTCAGGCTGCATCCGATTGACATGACCTGTAGGGCTGACATCAGCCTCACGTCGGCCTCTGCCACCTGGCCATGCTGCTTCCCACTGACACGACCTGCTGGTCTGACGTCGGCCTCCGCCACCTGGCCATGCTGCTTCCCGCTGACACGACCTGCTGGTCTGACGTCGGCCTCCGCCACCTGTCCATGCTGCTTCCCACTGACACGACCTGCTGGTCTGACGTCGGCCTCCGCCACCTGTCCATGCTGCTTCCCACTGACACGACCTGCTGGTCTGACGTCGGCCTCCGCCACCTGGCCATGCTGCTTCCCACTGACACGACCTGCTGGTCTGACGTCGGCCTCCGCCACCTGGCCATGCTGCTTTGGCTGAGTTTCTCCACCAACAACGTTCCTGCTTTTCTCTCCCTTCCAAGGCCATGCTCTCAGGAAGACAGTTGCTCTGCATAGCCCACACTGAAGACTTGGGGAGTTAGCGTGTAGTTGCTAATTGGTTGAAATTCTTCTGCCTGGGAGATATTTATTTATTCAAACATTTGCTTTTATCAGATTAGACTCATGGATGTTTATCTTCCTCTTTGGCTTTTAATCCACTGTCACTTCATTTCCTTTGTTCTGCTTGTCTTGTTTGGTTTTACTCAAATTGCTCTAAACTTGGCCACTGGGATGTCTTTCTGCTGGCTCCTGTGTCCCTTTGCCACTCCTGTGTCCCTGTAGGTGTGCCTCAAGTTGCTCTCTTGCTTTATGGCACTACGAGATGCCCTAGGCCAGTGTTGTTCAACCTTTTTAATCTCATGGCACTCTTGAACCTATAGTTAAACTTCCATAGCACACTTAAATTACATTGATTAAAAAAAGGGTACAGAAAAAGAATATACTTACTGGGCTTTGAGAGTCTTTAAAAAAAATTTAATTAATGATCTTTAAAATTTTTTGCAGCATACTTAAGATCGTCTCATGGAATGCCAGTGTGCCGCGGCACCAGGTTGAAAATCCCTGCAGTAGGCCCGTCTTATATAAATTGCCTGTCTTGTTCCTGGAGCCAGCCATCTTCCCAGGTTCCTCTGAGTGGAGAATGATATTTGAAACCAAGATCTGGGCACCAAGATTGCTTCTGGGACTTCAGTACTTGTAAGCCTCAGCAGATACAGAAAGGAAACATGTCAGCACAGCAGCTGTGTGGACCACATATCTGTGAGTATGGATGTGAACACAGCAACTGTGTGTACCACAAATCTGTGAGTATGGATGTGAACATGGCAGCTGTGTGCACCATAAATCTGTGAGTATGGATGTGAACACAGCAGCTGTGTGCACCATAAATCTGTGAGTATGGATGTGAACACAGCAGCTGTGTGTACCATAAATCTGTGAGTATGGATGGAGCACAGCAGCTGTGTGTACCATAAATCTGTGAGTATGGATGTGAACACAGCAGCTGTGTGCACCATAAATCTGTGAGTATGGATGTGAACATGACAGCTGTGTGCACCATAAATCTGTGAGTATGGATGGAGCACGGCAGCTGTGTGTACCATAAATCTGTGAGTATGGATGTGAACATGGCAGCTATGTGCACAATAAATCTGTGAGTATGGATGTGAACACAGCAGCTGTGTGTACCATAAATCTGTGAGTATGGATGTGAACATGGCAGCTGTGTGCACCATAAATCTGTGAGTATGGATGTGAACACAGCAGCTGTGTGTACCATAAATCTGTGAGTATGGATGGAGCACAGCAGCTGTGTGTACCATAAATCTGTGAGTATGGATGTGAACACAGCAGCTGTGTGTACCATAAATCTGTGAGTATGGATGGAGCACAGCAGCTGTGTGTAGCATAAATCTGTGAGTATGTATGTGAACACAGCAGCTATGTGCACCATAAATCTGTGAGTATGGATGTGAACACGGCAGCTGTGTGTACCATAAATCTGTGAGTATGGATGTGAACATGGCAGCTGTGTGCACCATAAATCTGTGAGTATGGATGTGAACACAGCAGCTATGTGCACCATAAATCTGTGAGTATGGATGTGAACACGGCAGCTGTGTGTACCATAAATCTGTGAGTATGGATGTGAACACGGCAGCTGTGTGCACCATAAATCTGTGAGTATGGATGTGAACACGGCAGCTGTGTGCACCATAAATCTGTGAGTATGGATGTGAACACGGCAGCTGTGTGTACCATAAATCTGTGAGTATGGATGAGCACAGCAGCTGTGTGTACCATAAATCTGTGAGTATGGATGTGAACATGGCAGCTGTGTGCACCATAAATCTGTGAGTATGGATGTGAACACAGCAGCTGTGTGCACCATAAATCTGTGAGTATGGATGTGAACACGGCACCTGTGTGTACCATAAATCTGTGAGTATGGATGGAGCTCAGCAGCTGTGTGTACCATAAATCTGTGAGTATGGATGGAGCACAGCAGCTGTGTGTACCACAAATCTGTGAGTATAGATGTGAACACGGCAGCTGTGTGCACCATAAATCTGTGAGTATGGATGTGAACACAGCAGCTGTGTGCACCATAAATCTGTGAGTATGGATGTGAACACAGCAGCTGTGTGCACCATAAATCTGTGGGTATGGATGTGAACACAGCAGCTGTGTGCACCATAAATCTGTGAGTATGGATGTGAACACAGCAGCTGTGTGCACCATAAATCTGTGAGTATGGATGTGAACACAGCAGCTGTGTGCACCATAAATCTGTGAGTATGGATGTGAACACAGCAGCTGTGTGCACCATAAATCTGTGAGTATGGATGTGAACACAGCAGCTGTGTGCACCATAAATCTGTGAGTATGGATGGAGCACAGCAGCTGTGTGTACCATAAATCTGTGAGTATGGATGTGAACACGGCAGCTGTGTGCACCATAAATCTGTGAGTATGGATGTGAACACGGCAGCTGTGTGCACCATAAATCTGTGAGTATGGATGGAGCACGGCAGCTGTGTGTACCACAAATCTGTGAGTATGGATGTGAACACGGCAGCTGTGTGTACCATAAATCTGTGAGTATGGATGGAGCACAGCAGCTGTGTGTACCACAAATCTGTGAGTATGGATGTGAACACGGCAGCTGTGTGCACCATAAATCTGTGAGTATGGATGGAGCACAGCAGCTGTGTGTACCACAAATCTGTGAGTATGGATGTGAACACGGCAGCTGTGTGCACCATAAATCTGTGAGTATGGATGGAGCACAGCAGCTGTGTGTACCACAAATCTGTGAGTATGGATGTGAACACGGCAGCTGTGTGCACCATAAATCTGTGAGTATGGATGGAGCTCAGCAGCTGTGTGTACCACATATCTGCGAGTATGGATGGAGCACAGCAGGTTTGTGTACCACATATCTGGGAGTGGCCATGGGAAACACCCTGTGTCCACATCAGGCCAAATGTAGGTCTGTACCTTTGTCTCTCACTCCTCACCATATGCAGTGTTCTGGCCTGTCCTTGGCCGCCTGTAACCTCCGGCTCCTAGGGTCTCAAGCCTAATTCCCTCCATTCACCATCCACTTACTTCCACTTCCAGAATCAGTGTTTAATGATACTGGAGGTGTAACCCACAACCCGCACCCCAGTGTGAAGCAGCGTGATCCTGGAGCTCGCCCTTGGGCTCCTGGGATCCTCTGCCTCCCACCACGCCTGTGACCACAGTCTGCCTGCCCTTGTCAGATCTTCTGACCTGCAGAATTATTATTTTTTAATGTGCATACATTAGGTTCACTCTGTGTGGTAAAGTTCTCTAGATTTTGAGATGCTTAGTGCCCCGTATCTAGCACCAGAGCCTCTCAGGAGTCTTCCTGCAGCTGAGACCTCACCTGAGGTCTCCTGCCTCGCCAGTGTTGGCTTTTCCAGAAGTTGATCATGCGGAGTGCAGGGTTTCCAAACTCACTTCCTTCACTTTGCAATGTGCATTTGATATTCCTTCTTCATTCCTTTGGTAAAGATGAGTCGACTGTCTCTGTTCAAGTCCTGCGGCATCTCGGCTCACTCCCTGGTTTACGTGGCTGTTGTTTCTCCAATGCCGTGAGGACATGAGGACGTGGAGTGATGCTGTCTTGGTTCCTCTTGTCCTATAAGTGCTGAGGTCAGGCTGCGTGAGCTCCGCGGCCACCTGCGTCCACTCTGCTCCACATACATTCAGCATCTGTTCGTTGATACCTACAAACGTAGTTTGCTGGGATTTCAATCAGGGCTGCATTCAGCTGTGTATCACAGGGTGAGAATCAGCGTCTTCATATGGTTTCCCAATCTGTGAGCACAGAATACATCTCCATGTACTGAGTGCCTCTTTACATTTTTAAATCAGTGTTTTGTAATGATTTGCGCAGAGGTCTGCTGCTCAGGGTCCTCTGGAGAAGCAGACCTGGGGGATGTATTCACACCCCTCCTTTCACCGCATGTTGTACCAGTGGTAGAGTTTTGGCAGCTCTGTGCAGAGTGATCTGGGTCATCATTTTTCCAGCAGCCCATACTGACTCTACCTACGCATTTTGATAATTGTAGAAATGTTTCAAACTTTTTCATTGTTATTACATCTGTTATGATGATCTGTGATTGGTGATCTTCGATGTTGCATCGTAATTGGTTTGGGGCACCATGAACCACACCCACATGGGGTGAACTCAGTGAATGTGTGTGTTCTGATTGCTCCACTGACCAGCCATTCCCCCTCCTTAGCCTCCTTATTCTCTGACACAAAATATTGAAATTAGGCCAATTAATAATCCAATAGTGGCCTTTCAGTGTCCAAATGAAAGGCAGAGTCACATGTCTCTCACTTTAAATCGCAAGCTGGAAATGGTTAAGCCTAGTGAGGAAGGCATGTCAAAGGCTGAGATAGGCCGAAAGCTGGGCCTCTGGTACCCAACGGTTAGCCCAGCTCAGAATGCAAAGGAAAAATTCTTGAAGGAAATTAAAAATGCTACTTCAGTGAACACAGAAATATTAAGAAAGCAAAACATCCTTATCCCTGATCTGGAGTTAGAGCAATCTGGACAGATCAAACCAGCCACAACATTCCCTTAAGCCAAAGCCTGATCCAGAGCAAGGCCCTGACTCGTTTCATTCCGTGAAGGCTGAGAGAGGTGAGGAAGCTGCAGTAGGAAAACTGGAAGCCAGCGGAGCAACCTCTTGAACCAAGAGGTTAAGGACAGAAGCCGTCTCTGTAACACGAGAGCAAGGAGAGACTATGGGTGCTGATGGGGAGCTGCAGTAAGTTGTCTACAATTCTTTTTATTTATTTTTTTTATTAAATCATAGCTGTGTACATTGATAGTTGTCTACAATTCTGGCTGAGATCGCTGATGAAGGCGGCTATGCTAACTGCAGATTTTCAGTGTAGATGGAAAGAAGATGCCATCTAGGACTCATAGCTGGAGAGGAGAAATCAGTGCCTGGCTTCAAAGCTGCAAAGGACAGGCTGACTCTCTCATTAGGAGCTCGTGACCATTCCAGAAATCCTCAGGCCCTTCAGAATTACCCGAAATCTACCCTGCCTGTGCTCTATCAGGGGCACAACCAAACCTGGATGATGGCACACTGGTTTACTGAATATTTTAGGCTGACCATTAAGACTCAGAACAAAAGATTCCTTTTATAATGTTACTGCTTGTTGATAATGCACCAGTCACACAGGAGCTGGCTGGAGATGTACGGGATTGATGCTGCTTTCAAGCCTGTTGACGCAGCATCCAGGGGTCAAGGGGTAACTTCAACTCAGGTCTTCCTGAGCTGAATAAAAATATTTAGGAAATACGTTTAGTAAGGCTGTAGCTGCCATAGAGAGTGATGATAGAGATTCCTCTGATTGAACTGGGCAAAGTAAATTGAAAACCTTCTGGAAAGAATTCACCACCCTTGATACCATTAAGAACATCCATGATTCGTGGGAGGAGTCAGAATATCCACCTTAACAGGAGTTTGGAAGAAGTTGCTTCCAACTTTCGTGATGAGTTTGAGGGGCTCAGGGCTTCAGTGGAGGAAGTCACGGCGGATGTGCTGGGAACAGAGAGAGAACCGGAATTTGAGGGGGCTGAGGCGGGGCTGTGGGGCTGCAATCTCTGGTGACACTTGAGTGGGTAAGGGGGCTCTTCCTAGGGATGAGCAAAGAATGTGGTTTGTAGGGTTAATTGACTCCTGGTGGAGATGCTGTGAGCATCCTGAAGTGACAACAAAGTGACGTAAGCATAGCTGATAAAGCAGCAGCCGGCTTTGAGAGCCTCGACTTCCCTGTTGAAAGTTCTGTCAAATGCTGTCGCACAGTGCAGAGAAGCCTCTCATGACAGGAGTAGTCAACTGATGCAGCAGACTCTGTCACTGTCCTGTTTTGAGAAGTTGCCACCGGCCCCCAGCTGCCAGGAGCACCCACCCTGACCAGTCAGCAGCCATCAGCGTTGAGCAGGACCCTCCACCAGTGAAAGACTGAGACTTGCTGAAGCCTCAGATGGTCATTAGCACTTTTAGCAAGAAAGCATCTTACAATTAAGGTACGTATATGGCTTTTAAAAACGTGATGCTCCCACACACTTGATAGCCTAGCATGCTCTATAAAGGACGTGTTTGTATGAACGGAGAAACAAAACAATTTGTGTGACTTGCTTTGTTGTGACATCTGCTCCATTGCTGCAGAGTGGATTTGAGCCTGGGATTCTATGAGGTGCCCATGATACAGGCACCTGAGAGAGGATTTATCTCAGGAACCGGCCCCACCCTCATGGAGGCGGAGGCATACCACAGCAGGCTGCCTGTACGGGCGCCCTGGGATGTGTGTGCTCTGTCCGAGTTGGGAGGCCCAAGAACTCTAAGAATTGGGAGAGTGGAGGTACCATCCTCAGTACTGGGCCAAGAGCTTGGGAAACAGGGGTTGCTAGTGCAAGTCCCAGAGTCCTCAAGGCAGAGAACATGGGGCTCTGGTGGCCAAGGGCCCGAGAAGATGTCCCAGCTCCAGGGGCAGAGAGAGGGAAACATTGGCTGTCTCTGCCTTTTGCTTTGTCCATGAGGGGGCATGGGGAGGAGGAGGGGACTGTGTTGTCCTCACTCAGCCACTGGTTCCAATGCCCATTTCTTCCAGAAACAGCCTCATATCAACAGCGTTTTACCAGGGACCTGGCTGTCGCTTTATACAGCCAGGTCGACACCTGACATTGATCATCAGGCCCCTTGTCCTTGGCACCCGTGCACATCCCTTACAACCACAGGCCCAGAGCTCCCACCAGCAGACACAGCCGGCCAAGGCAAGCCCCTACAGCTCTCACTGTTCTCCTGATTTAACATGCAAATACACTCGCCTAGACCTCAAGCAATTCCACAGGAAGTATAGAACTATTTTTTCTAGATCTGCAAAAAAAAACCAAACTGGTATTTTTATGGGGATTGTGTTGAATCTGTAAATGGCTTCAGGTAGCACAGACATTTTAACAATGTTGAGGGTGCTGATCCATGAGCTGGATATCTTTTTCCATCTCTTTCCGTCCTTTGTGCTTTCTTTCCCGGGTGTGCCGTGGTTCTCCCTATGGAGACCTTTCACCTCCTTGGATAAATATATCCCTAGATACTTCATTTTCCTTTGAAGCTAGTGTGAAGGACATTGTGTCTTTGATTTGACTCTCAGCTTGACTGTTGTTGGTATATACAGAAGCTACTGACTTGTGTACAACCTGAGATTTGGGTGAATTTCTTTATCCATTCCAGGAGTCTCTTGGTTGAATATTTGAAGGTTTCTAGATAGAAAATCATATTGTCAGCAAAGAGCAAAAGTTTGACCTCTTCTTTCCCTATTTGGATACCCTTGATTTCCCTCTCTTGTCTGATAATCTGGCTGGGACTTCTAAAACTATGTTGAATAGAAGTGTTGATAGTGAACAGCCTTGTCTTCTGCCAGTTTTAAGTGGGAAAGCTTTCAGTTTTTCCCATTCAGTATGATGTTGGCCATGGCTTTGTCATGAAAAAATTGTCCACATCTTTAACCATCAGGGAAATGCAAACCACAACACCATCAATGTAACTCCAGTGAGAATGATGCTGGGTGTAGTGGCTCACGCCTATAATCCCAGCACTCTGGGAGGCTGAGACAGAAGGATAGCTTGAGACCAAGAGTTCAAGACCATCCTGAGCATAGTGAGACCCCATCTCTACTTAAGATAGAAAAATTAGCCAGGAGCGGTGGCAGACACCTATAGTCCCAGCTACTTGGGAGGCTGAGGCAGGAGGCTTACTTGAGTCAGGTGTTTGAGGTTGGAGTGAGCTTGTGAGCTAAGCTGAGGCCACATCACTCTAACTCCAACAACAAAGCACGGCCCTGTCTTAAACAAACAAACAAAAAATCTCAAAGCAACAGATGCTGCTGAGGATGTGGAGAGAAAGTAACACTTTTACACTATGGGTGGAACTGAAAATTAGTATAACCACATGGAGAATAGTATTTTGATACTTCAAAGAACTAAATGGAGACCTACCATTGGATTCAGAAATCCCACTACTAGGTATTTACCCAAAGGAATAAAAGTCCTTTTATCATAAAGACACTTGCTCTTTAATGTTTATAGCAGCGCAATTCACAATCACAAAGATGTTGAAACAACCTGTGTTCATTAATACATGAGTGGATTACCAAGGAGTACAACTCGGCCATGAAAAAATGGTGACCTGGTATCTGCTGTAACAACCTGGATGGGCCTGAAGACCATTCTTCTATGAAGTATGGCAAGAATGGAAAACAAACACCACGTGTCCTCAGTACTAAATTGGAACTAGTCCGTCAATACTTATGTGCCCATGTGGAAGCAAAACTCAGTGGAATTCAAGCAGCTGGGAGCAGGGAGGAGGGATTGGGTACATTCACTCCTAACAGGCATGTTGCACACTTTCTGGGTCCAGGCACATTTATAACTTTGACTTAAAATGTACAGAAGCCAACTATGTAACCAAAATGTGTGTACCCCTGTAATATTCTGAAATTAAAAATAAAAACAGAGCAGTCACTTGCACACATGGCCAGGCCCGCTCCAAATCCCGAAGGCCAGAGTTGCAGCTCCCCGTGGGGCTGCAGAAAGCCCTGGTGACATCCCTGGGCTGCTGCAGGCCCCGCTCCTGGGCTGGGCCACTCTCAGAACTGACAGCTTATAGGGCCTGGGGCAGATGGGCTGGCGCAACCCAGGATGAGCAACATACCACCCCCAAGTCCAGAGATGTCACCAGGCACCGGGCCTCTGCTCCAGTTGTAGGAGGGCCAGATGCAACTGTCCCTTTGCCTTAGAAGGGACATCTTGCTACACCCCCCTGCCCCCACCACCACCATTGAGCTCTGGAGTTTCAATGAGGTGAAAGACCCCAGGGTTTAGTGGGATCTTTCCCACCCCTGTCATGCAAATGTCTTACCAACAAGTCCATTGTGGTAGCCACTTATCACTCTGTAGGTTCAGTGAGCTCTGTGTCACCAATGAGGGGACCAGTATGATGTTTTATGGAAGGGATAGCTGATCCCTGTCCCTGGGAACAGAACTGTGACCCAGGTCTGGAGAGCTGTAGTGCCCCCGAGGGACACAGCTGGGTGCACTACTGGTATTGCCCGCTGAAGGGAAACTGCCCCGGCGGGCCTCATGGACAGGGATGGAGACCACAGTGTTGTCCAGGTCAGCTGTTGCCCAGCAGGTATAGGGCCTGTGAACTTGATCAGGCAGCAAAACCACATCCGGTGTGACAGATCCACTTGGAGTCACTGCCTGGGCCCTCAGCTGATTAGATGGTGCTGCCCTCATTGGGGAGGACAGGTCTTCCTTCCTCAGGGCCCGATCCGCATGCTGGTCTCGTCTCTTCTGGTGTCACTGTCACAGACATAACCAGATGAGGCTTTATCTTCAGTTACTCATGTTGACACCTAGAATGAACCATCACAAGGTCCTATGCATATTTAGTTAGATTTATACCTAAGAGTTCCCTTTGGGGAGGTACTATTGTATATGGTATTGCTGTTTTAAAATTTCAGACTCCCACTGTTCATTACTGGGAGGTATGTGCGGGAAAGTGGCTGACCCCGTAGAGAAACATGTATCCTGAAACCTCGTGATAATCGCTCCTTAGTTCCAGGAGGGTTTTCTATTGATTCTTAGGGATTTTCTATGTGTACGTCATAGAAAATATATTTTTATTTCTTCCTTTCTAATCCATATACATTTCGTTTCCTTTCTTGTCTTATTGAAATAGCTAGAACTTCAGTCTTAGTGAGTCATGAAGTGTGATGCCTCCCACTCTGTCCTTCTCACTCAGGGTTGCTTTAGCTCCTTGCGATTGTCCCTCGACTCTTGACAGAGCTTGCACAGAATCTGTAGGTCACTTTGGGTAGTGCAGACATCTTGACAGTGCAGCTGACAGTTCTCTGATCGATGGACACAGGATATCTTTTCATTTATTTGTGTTTTCCTCGTTGTCTTTCATCGAGGTTTTATAGTTTTTGTAGGTTTATCCTTCATCTCCTCGGTCATATTTATTTTTCAGTATTTTATTCTTTCTGACCCTACTGTAAATGCATTGCTTTCTTAATTTCGTTTTTGAGCAGCTCGTGTTTAGTGTACAAAATGAAACAAATTTTTGTTTGTTGATCTTGCATCCTGCAACTTTACTAAATCTGTTTGTTCATTCTAGCATTTTCTTAGTGGAGTATTTAGGGTTTTCTATATATATGATCATGTTATCTGGAAACAGAGATAATTTTATTTCTTCCTTTCTTATCTGGACTTTTTTTTTTTTTTCATGCCTAATTACTGGGACTCTAGTACTATGTTTAACAGAAGTGGCAAAAGTGGGCTTCCGTTTGTGTGTCCTAATCTTAGAGAAAACGTTTTCAGCTTCTTATCCCTGAGCGTGATGTTAGCATGAGCCACCACATGTGGCCTTCCTGCTGTTGAGGCCCATTCCTTCTATTACAAATTTGTTGACAGTTTTGGTCATGAAAGGATATTGAATTTTGTCAAATGATTTTTTGTTATCTTTTGAAATGGTCATATGATTTTTATTCTTCATTCTATTAGCTCAGAGTATCACATTTATTAATTTGCGAATGTCGAACTACCCTCACATCTGAGGGAGGGATAAATCCCACTTGATCTTGGTGTATAACATGCTATTGAATTTGACCTGCTAGTTGTCTGTTGAGAGATTTTACATGTATGTTCCTCTGTGACATTAGCCTGTAATTTTCTTTTCTTGTAGTGTTCTTAATTGGCTTTGATATTGGGGTAATGCTTGTCTCATAAAGTGAGTTCGGAAGTGTTCATCCCTCATAGAATGAGTTTGGGAATATTCCAAAAATTCAATTTCCTGGAAGAGATTTAGAAGGATTAGTATTATATTAGTTCTTCTTTAAATGTTTACTAAAATTCACCCGTGGAGCCATGAGGTCCTGGGCTTTCCTTTATAGAATTTTGATTACGGATTCAGTCTTCTAACTCATTATTTTTGTGTTAATATTTTCTATTTTTTTTCATGATTCAGTCTTAGTAAGTTGTATGTTTCTAAACTCACTCGTTTCTTCTAGGTTATCCAGTTTTTTTGGTATATAATTATTCATGGAAATTTCATATAATCCTTTGTATTTCTGTGATATCAGTAGTAATTTCCCTTTCTGATCTTGAGCCTTTTGTCTTTTTCTTAGTCTAGCTAAATATTTGTCAATGTTATTTACCTCTTTAAAAAACAACTCTGAGGGCGGTGCCTGTGGCTCAGTGGGTAGGGCTCTGGTCCCATATACCGAGGGTGGCGGGTTCGAAACCGGCCCCTGCCAAACTGCAACAAAAAAATAGCCGGTATTGTGGCGGGCACCTGTAGTCTCAGCTACTCGGGAGGCTGAGGCAAGAGAATCGCTTAAGCCCAGGAGTTGGAAGTTGCTGTGAGCTGTGACGCCCCGGCACTCTACCCAGGGCAATAAAGTGAGACTCTGCCTCTACAAATAAATAAAAACAAAGCAAAACCAGCTCTGAGTTTCATTGATCTTTTCTGTTGTTCATTAATTTTTGCTCTGATTGTTATTTTCCTTTCTCTGCTAACTGTGAACTTAATTTGCTGTTCTTTTTCTAGTTCTTTGAGGTGTAAAGTTATTTACTTGAAATCTTTCTTTTTTGTCCATGTAGTCATTTATCATTATAAAATTCTTAGAACTGCTTTTGCTGCCTCATGTAAGTTTTGGTATGTTGAGTTTCCATTTTCATATGTTTGAGATATTTTTTGATGTCCATCTTGATTTCTTCTTTGATCTGTTGATGGTTGAGGAAAATGTTTAATTTCCACATTTTGTGACTTTTCTAGTTTTCTTCTTGTTACTGATTTCTAGTTTCATACTGTTGTGATTAGGAAAGACACTTGGTATGATTTCAATCTTCTTAAATTTGTCAAGACTTGTTTTGTGGCTAAATAATCTATCCTGGAGACCTTTCTGTGGTACTTGAGAAGAAGGTGAATTGTGCTGCTGTTGGATGGCACGTTCTGTGTTAGGTGTGTAGTTCAATGCCAATGTTTGTTTCCTTACTGATTTTGTCTGGATGATCTATCCATTATTGAAAGTGGGGTATTGAGATCCCCTCCTGTTACTATTATTATATGTCTGTCTATTTCTCCCTTCAGTTTGTGATGTATATTATATAGATGCTCAGATATTGGATGCATGCATGTTTACAACTGCTATATCCTCTTGGTGAATTGACTACTTTATCATTATATAATGTCTTTTTTTTTTTTTTGCTCAGTTTTTGGCAGGGGCTGGGTTTGAACCCACCACCTCTGGCATATGGGTCCGGCGCTCTACCCCTCTGAGCCACAGGCACCACCCTATATAATGTCTTTCTTCTTGTCTCTTGTTATAGTTTTTGACATAAAGTCTATTTTGTCTGATATAAGTATAGTTCTCATTTTTTTTTAGCTTTTATTATTTTTTATTTATTATTTTTTTTGTTAAATCATAGCTGTGTACATTAATGTGATCATGGGGCATCATACACTGGTTTCATAGACCGTTTGACACATTTTCATCACACTGGTTAACACAGCCTTCCTGGCATTTTCTTAGTTATTGTGCTAAGACCTTTACATTCCACATTTACTAAGTTTCACATGTACCCTTGTAAGATGCACCACAGGTGTAATCCCACCAATCTCCCTCCCTCTGCCCACCTCCCCCCTCCCTGGATTATAGCTTTCATGTGAAAGCCATAAATTAGTTTCATAGTAGGGCTGAGTACATTGGATACTTTTTCTTCCATTCTTGAGATACTTTACTAAGAAGAATATGTTCCAGCTCTATCCATGTAAACATGAAAGAGGTAAAGTCTCCATCTTTCTTTAAGGCTGCATAATATTCCATGGTGTACATATACCACAATTTATTAATCTATTCGTGGATCGATGGGCACTTGGGCTTTTTCCATGACTTAGCAATTATGAATAGGGCTGCAATAAACATTCTGGTACAAATATATTTGTTGTGATGTGATTTTTGGTCTTCTTGGTTTTTGTTTTCATGAAATATGTTTTTCATCCCTTTGCTTTCAGTCTATCCATGTCCTTAAAGTTGAAATGTGTTCTGGTAGGCAGCATATAATTGGGTCTTGATTTTTAATCCAAGCCATTATATGCCCTTCGATTGGAGACTATAACCAGTTTACATTTAAAGTAACTATTGAGGCTCAGTGCCTGTTGCACAGTGGTTATGGCACCAGCCACATACACTGAGGCTGGTGGCTTCGAACCTGGTCCAGGCTGGCTAAACAACAATAACAACTGCAACAACAACAACAAAATAGCCAGGTGTTGTGGTGAGTGCCTGTAGTCCTAGCTACTTGGGAGGCTGAAGCAGGAGAATCACTTAAGCCCAAGAATTTGAGGTTGCTGTGAGCTATGATGCCATGGCACTCTACCCGGGGGGTGAGGGGGGGATAATGAGACTTTGTGTCAAAAAAAAAAGTAACTATTGATAGGTAAGAACTTACTATTTTTAGGCCCGGTGCGGTGGCTCACGCCTGTTATCCCAGCACTTGAGAGGCCAGGTGGGTGAATTACCTGAGCTCATGAGTTCAAGACCAGCCTGAGCAAGAGGAAGACCGTGTCCCTAAAAAATAGCGGGGCATTGTGGTGGGCACCTGTAGTCCCAGCTACTTGGGAGGCTGAGGCAAGAGAATCGCTTATGCCCAAGAGTTTGAGGTTGCTGTGAGCTGTGATGCCATGGTACTCTACGAAGGGTGATAAAGTGATACTATCCCCCCACCAAAAAAAAGAGAAAAGAAAAAGAAAAGAACTTACTACTGCTATTGTGTTAATTGTTTTCTGGATGTTTTATATGTCCTTTTGTTCCTTTCTTCCTCTCTTGCTGTCTGTCTTTATGATTTCATGATTTTCTGTTTTTATACTAGCATGTTTTGATTCCTCTCTTTATCTTTTTGTGTAACTATTATAGGTTTTTGATTTAGGGCTACCAGGAGGCGTACATTAAACATATGAGAACAGTCTATTTTAAGTGGATAACAACTTAACTTCAATCTCATACTAAAACTACATTTTTCCTCTCCCTCCCCTACATCTTATGTTTATAATGAAGTCTGGCAAGACTGGTAGGATCTATGGCCTTTCTCTCAAGTTTTCTGGCTGGAGTGAAATAAAAGTGGGCCTCTTGGGAAGTGTCCCATATGGCTGGGAGAGCCTGGTGCTTACTCATTAATCTCTCACTTTCCTCTGTGGGGAAAGTTGCAGACCTAGTGGGTCTTTCTTGGCACTGAGCTATGCCACCTTGAGGAAGGGGTGATGTGGGTAAAGTCAATCTGTTCTTATCTTCTTTGATGGATTTCTTCTCAGATATTTTTGCTCTAACGGTGTGCTGGAATTTCTCTGTTGAAATCCCCAAAAGGTACTCTTATTTATGTGTAGTCGGAGCATCGATACTTCTGTGAGGGGACAGTGGTAGAAAAGCCCCATTCTGCCATCTTGCAGACTTCTCTCTTCTTCACTCCAGCCAGCAGTAACATGATACTTTGAATCAGGTCAAAAAAATCTGGGGATAGAAACCAGGGGCTCTGCTACCTACCATTTACCTACTTGAAGAGCAAATAGCCTTCCCCATCAGAAAAGAGAGAGAAAGAGGGAGACAAGGCAGGAGAAGAAGACAAAGTGGAGAAAGAAGCCAAAAGGAAGAGGAAGTCAGGTGCTTTCTCTGCTTTCATTGGTGTGATCAACTGTTTTCCTTTAGCCTCTTGGTGTGTGGATTACTTCGATTGCGTTTTGAATGGTGAACCCGTATTTTGTACCTACCCTCTTTCCCCGAAAGTAAGACATCCTCCGAAAATAAGACCTACTTACAGGAAAGATAAGGCGTCCCCTGAAAATAAGACCCAGCGCATCGTTGGGAGCACACCTTAAAATAAGACACTGTCTTATTTTTGGGGAAACAGGGTAGCATAAATCTCATCTAGTCATCATTCATGATTATTTTTATTTATTGTCCAACTCACTTTGCTAATTTTGGAAAGTTTTTGCATCTATATTCACGAGAGAGATTGGTCTGTAATTTTCCTTTCTTGAAATTCTCTACCTGAGTTTTGGTACTGGGGTAATACCATTCTCATAGAAAGAGTTAGAAAGTGCTACCTCTACTTTGGTTTTCTGGAAGAGCTTGTAGATAATTTGGTATTATTTCCTCTTTCGATTTTTGGTAGACTTCACAAAACCATTTGGGCCTGGTAATTTGGCGGGGAGGAGGCTCTAATTATTAATTCAATTTCTTTAATAGATACAGGGCTATTCAGGTTATCTGTTTCTTCTTGTGTGAGTTCGGTAATTTGTGTCTTTCAAGAAATTGGTCCATTTCTTCTAAATTATGAAATGTGTGGGCATAGAGTTGTTCATAGAAATTTTTTATTATGCTCTGAACGTCCATAGGATCAAGGGTGATGACCCTTTTTTATTTCTGATTTTGTCTGTCCCTATTTTTTTTTTTTCCTTGTTAGCCTGGCTAGAAGTTTGTCAAGTTCATTAATATTTTCAAAGAATAAGCTTTTGGTCATGTGTTTCTCTTTGTTTTCGTGTTCTCAATTTCACTGATTTGTCCTCTAAATTTTATTAATATTTTCTCTCCCCCTTGTTTTAGGATTATGGTGCAAATTGTTATTGAGTATCTTTCTAATAATATGTGTTTAATGCTGTAAGTTTCTCTCTTAAGTATTGCTTTTGCCAAATCCTATCAATTTATGCTGTTTTAATTTTCATTTAGTTAAAAATATTTTTTAAATTTCTCTTGAGATTTCTTTTCTGACCTATGTGTTATTTAGAAGCGTGTTGTTTAATTTCCAAGTGTGTAGGGATTTTCCAGCTAGCTTACTGTTACAGATTTCTAGTTTAATTCCATTGTGATCTGAGAAGAGTTTGTATGATTTCTATTCTTTCAAATGTGTTAAATTGTGTTTTATACCAGAATGTGGTGTGTCTTGGTGAATGTCCCAGGTAAGTGTGATACGAATGTGTACTCTGCTGGTACTACTGGATGGGCTGTTCTAAAGTGTCAATTGCATCAAGTTGAGTGATGTGCTGTTCTGATCAACGTTGTCCTTACCCACTTTCTGTCTGCTTGATCTCTCAGTGACAGGCAGTGGAGTTCCGAGGTTTCCCACCATTGCAGTTTTTTGTTTCTCTGTGGAGTCTTCCTGTTTTTACCTCATATGTTTTGAAGCTCTATTATTAGGCGTGTACACATAAGGATTGTTATGCCTTCTTGGAGATTTCCCCTCCTTATCACCATGCCTATCTTTATTTCTGATAATTTTCCTTGCTCTGGAATTAATATAACTTTCTCTTGGATAATGTTAGCGTGGTATATCTTTCTCCATGTCTCATAACTTACTTGAGTCTTTACAGTTAAAGGGGCTCTCTTGAGCAGCTAGGCAGCCCAGCTTCAGAAAGGTTCTCGGCACACCTGGACCTGCAGACCCCGGGCACGTGCCCTGCCCGCTATCGAAATGCTGAAGAGGAAGGTCAGCTCTGCTGAAGGCTCCTGGAGAGGAAGAGCCCAAGAGGAAACGGGGAGGCCGTCAGCTAAACCTGCTCCTGCAAAAGTGGAAATGAAGCCAAAAAAGGCAGCAGCGAAAGCTACGTCTTCAGACAAAAAAGTGCCCCCAAAAGGGGAAAGGGGAGCAAAGGGAAAGCAGGCTAAAGTTGCTGCGCAAGAAACTAAGATTCACCTGCAGGAAATGGAGAAACAACCTGAAGAGAGTCCGGGTCTGATTACTATCATCCACCACGTCTCATCAGCGGGCCCTGTCACCCTTCTTGTATGATCTAGAGGAACAGTTTGTCAACCATTTTGTAAATGCAAGTTTTTCAGTAGCTCTGGAAACATTTTTGAGAAGGATGGAATCCCACCTCATCCCAATTTTTGAGTGTAAATCCTTTTTTGGTAAGAGGTCAAATCATTTGCTGGTTGTTTATTTTTTGGTCCAACCGGAAAATAGTGTGGGATGTTGAATTCTGGAAGGCTTTGATTGTCTTGGGTGTCAGGGTAACATTCCTTAGACAGCATTAGTTTTTATATCCTGTAATAAAAAGCATACTAGATGGTAATATGGAACTCCAGTCCTGCACTTAATGTCCTGAACATTTTAAATTACTTCTATTCCCGTGTTGTTTTTTAGTAGAATTGTTTCCTAAAGAAAACCACTCCCTGATCATGGCGCTCTCTGTCAGAATTTCATTTACTCTGTCACATCTTCGGGGGAGGGAGTCCTGTTTTCCTAATAACGCTGTTAATGTGTTGTGAAAGACTGAAATTTTGAATTACATAGTGTGTATGGTAATTCGTTGTGAATTGGGGGGACTTGCATAGCAGCTTATCCATATTTGGAGATACTGTTGCTTGATATCCTCTTAAGGAAAACTTTCCTCCAAATTTTAAACCGGAAAGTCATTGGAATAACTGTTTAAAAAAGTATTACGATACATGGCTTTTTAGATTTGGGATGTGTATATTAAGAACTGTGTACAAATTGAAATGTCTATACTGACCCTCAACATAACCCACAAAATCTTAACTACAAAAAATGAACAAAGGGGCTTTCTTACAGACAACATGCAGCGGTCTGTTTTTTTCTTTTAATTGGCACATTCAGATGACTCATATTTAAAATGCTTATTGGTGCATGTGGAGTAATACTGCTCACGCCTTTGTGCTTTGCTATAGGCTTCTTTTTTTCCATCTTCCCTGATTTTGTAAAATCTTAAGCTCATCCACTGCAACTTTTCTGATTTTAAGGAAGCATTTTATGTGATTCTGTTTTCTTCCTCACTTAGTGTATCGATTATATTCCTTAAAACATTAGTGTGCGCTCTGGAGTTTGCAATAGACATTTTTAATTAATCTGACTCCATATTCATATGATACCGTTTCTGTTCACAGGTGGCACAGACGGCCTGTAACAGATGATTATCCCCAGTCCTCCTCCCCGTGACACTGCTGTCATTTTATTTTACTGATCCACGTGCTATGTTGCCCGCTACATTTTTCTTAGTATTATTTTAAACAAATAGATATCTTCACATCAGTTTAGAACAGAGGTTCTCGTGGCTCCTTTGTAACAATGAAAATACATCCTGCAGGGTGGCGCCTGTGGCTCAGTTGGTAGGGCGCCGGCCCCATATACCGAGGGTGACGGGTTCAAGCCCGGCCCCGGCCCCGGCCAAACTGCAACCAAAAAATAGCCGGGCATTGTGGCGGGCGCCTGTAGTCCCAGCTACTTGGGAGGCTGAGGCAAGAGAATCACTTAAGCCCAGGAGTTGGAGGTTGCTGTGAGCTGTGTGAGGCCACGGCACTCTACCGAGGGCCACAAAGTGAGACTCTGTCTCTACAAAAAAAAAAAAAAAAGAAAATACATCCTGCATAGCAGATATTTACATTACAATTCATAACAGTAGCAAAATTACAGTTATGAAGTAGCAACGAAAATAATTTTATGGTTGGGGGTCACCACAACACGAGGAACTGTATTAAAGGGTTGCGGCATTAGGAGGCCTTAGGAAGGTTGAGAACCACTGGTCTAGAATAAGAAAAACAAGAAAAATAAAAGATTTTTATTTTTACCTTCATTTACTCTCTGATGTTTCATTTTCCTTTTGTAGATTTGGGTTTCTGACCCATAATTTTCCTCTTCCTGTCTTTTTTTTTTGAGACAAGAGCCTCAAGCTGTTGCCCTGGGTAGAGTGCTGTGGCATCACAGCTCACAGCAACCTCCAACTCTTGGGCTTAAGCAATTCTCTTGCCTCAGCCTCCCAAGTAGCTGGTACTACAGGCGCCCCCCACAATACCTGGTTGTTTTTCTGTTGCAGTTATCGTTGTTGCTCTAGCTGGCTTGGGCCAGATTCGAACCCGCCAGCCTCGGTGTATGTGGCTAGTACTGTAACCACTGCGCCACGGGTACCGCCATGAAGACAATTTTTAAAGATACTGTGCAGAGCAGGTCAGTGGTGATGAATTCCCTCTGTTTTTGTGTGATTCTGTGAGTATTTCCCCCTCACTTCTGAAAGAAACTGTTGCTGGACACAGAATTCTATCTTGGTGGAATTTTTCCTTTTTTTTCAGAGACAGAGTAGAGTGCTGTGGTGTCACTGCTCACAGCAACCTCAAACACTTGAGCTCAAGCGATCTTCCTGCCTCAGCCTCCTGAGTAGCTGGGTCTACAGGCACCCGCCACAACGCCCAGCTGTTTTTTTGTTGCAGTTTGGCTGGGGCCGGGTTTGAACCTGCCACCCTTGGCATATGGGGCCGGCGCCCTACCCACTGAGCCACAGGTGCCGCCTCAGTTGGTGGAATTTTTCTTCCAACATGTTAATTATGCCACTTTGCTGTCTTCTGGCTCAGTTTCTAGTAGGAGGTCACGGGAATTCTCACCCCAAGTCCTTTCTAGGTAGTGTGGCTTTTTTTCTTTTTGTGTCTTGTAAGATTTTCTTGTTGTCTGAGGTCTTCTCAGCTCAAATATGGTGTGCCTAGGAGTAGGGTTTTTAATTTTTTATTTTATGTATTTATTTATTTATTTTTGAGACACGGTCTCACTTTGATAGCCTGCCAGGGCATCACAGCTCACAGGAACCTCAGACTTCTGGGCTCAAGCCATCCTCCTGCCTCAGTCTCTCCGGTAGCTGGGACCACAGGCGTCCACCACACACCTGGCTAATTTTTCTATTTTTAGTAGAGACTGAGTTTTGCTCTGGCTCAGGCTGGTCTCTGACTCCTGAGCTCAAGGGATCCTCCCGCTGTTTTCGTGTTTTTTTTTCATTCTGGTTGGATGAGCTTCCCAGAACCGTGGTTTGGTGTCTGTCATTGATTCTGCCAAGGCCTAAGCTGTTGTTCCTGCAAATGCCTCTTCAGCTCTGCTCCTTTTTTCTTTCTCTGCCATTCCGTCTACAAATATGTTGCGGTTTTGACACTTGTCCCACAGTCTTTCGATGTTCTGTTCCATGGAGTTTTTTTAATTCCGGTTTTTCTCTTTGCTTTTCAGTTTGGGACCTGTCTGGTGACCCGGAAGCATGCTGGCTCCTTCCTTAGCCGAGTTTAATTTGTCAGGAAGCCCACGGAAGCCCTTCTGTATTCCTGCTGCACTGTTTCTGATTTCTAGCACTATCGATTCTTAGAATCTCCACATCTTTGCTTACATCACTGTCCCTACGTGTCCATTTCATTAGTGCTCTTAGCACGTTAATCGTGGTTGTTTTAAATCCCCTGTCTGATAGCTCCCTCACCTGTGTTCTATCTAGGTCTGGTTTTACCTCCTCAAACCATGTTTTGTCTTGTTTTTGGCTGTGCCTCATAACTTTCTGGTTGAAAACTGGACACACATGGGGTAATGACTGCAGCAAGCAGGTGTCCACATGAGGTGTGTGTTATTCCGAGCAGGATTCAGCTGTGTGAGGAGAATCCTGTCCTATGCTCTTGCCTCTAATTCTCTCTTACCGTGGGCCTGGCTGTGACCGTCATCACAGGTCCCGGTAGTATAGCTTTTACACTTGGGGGACAGGAAAGTTGGGGGGCTGGAGCTGGGGAAATGCCCTCCCTGGGTGAGACAAGCCTCTGGGATCATCTCTCCCTGGAGCTCAGCCTTTGTCAGGGAGAAGCTGCTGGGCCTGCCCCCTCCATCGTCACACCCCCCTGCCCCCAGACTATCCCCACCAGAGCCACAGGGGCACCTTCCTGGTGAGGACCTGGGTCTCCTGGAGGTGGAGCCTGAGGCAGTGTGGGTAAAGCTACACCCACCACCCACACCCTGTGGTTTCCTTTCCCTCAGGGCAGCCGGCCTGCAGCAGTTGGGCCAAATCACCACTGAGTGTCCCACTCCTGTGTGGCTCCGGGTGTCCCTTGAGCCTGGCCACAACTCTTGGCAGTCACCAGATCCCCTGATCTTAGGGGACAGAATTTTCTCCACGTTCTGAGAACGTTAATGATTTTCAGACTGTTCAGCTGCTCCCCCTTCCATGCTGGAGCAGGGGGATAGAGACCCTTTCTCCTCCACATTTTCTCCTGCACCCCCATTCCTTTCTGGGGCTCCCACAGCATGTATGGCAGGCTGCACCTCCGTGGCCCTCTCCCTGTGTTTAAAACTCATCATCCTCTTCATTTGAAATACTTTTATTGGCATGTCCGTGGCCCTCACGGACAACATCGCGGCTCCGTCTGGGAGGTCCCGCCTCCCTCCGTCTCACGTGTTGTCACCTCTGTGGGCTCCTCTGGTCCACATGGGGTGTAGTGTCTGCCTCAGTGTCCTCGCCTGCTCATGCCAACCTATGTGTCCCCTCCTCACGGGTTGTGCTTTCCCACTTCCTGGCAGGCCTCGCCATTTTCCACTGGATACAGATACTGTAAACATCACCTTTTCGGATGCGGCGTTATTTTGCATCCGGCAAACAGTGGGAATGGAGCAGCGTTGCTCTGGGATCTGGTTACGATACTCTGGGACAGTGTTTTCCTTTCCCGTCTTGCTTTTGTGACTTGTCTTAGGCTTGGAACATTGTTCCCCACGCCTGTGGCAATACCCTCCTCCTGGTCCCCACTTGGGGCCCTCGGCATTGTGAGGTCTCCAGTTTGCTGTGGGAGCAGCTCCCTCTCCCCGCTCGTCACAGGGAGGGCTCCAACCCCTCCCGTTGGTCCCTTCCTAGGCCTGGATGGTGACCACACCCAGCTGAAGATGGAGGGAGCCCTCTGCAGCTCTGCAGCACCCTGTCTGTCCAGCTCTCTCTGCCCTGCAAACTCCAGCCTCCTTGGTCTCTCCAGTTCCTGAGCTCCAGCTCCTAGTCCAGAGATTCGCTGGGCTCTGCCGCAGTTTGCTTCCCTGTGTGGCGGCCCAGAAGCCCCCTCAGGCAGCGAGCCTGGGCAATGGTGGGGCTCACTTTCTTTGTTTTCCATCTTCCGGGGATCACTGTCCTGTGCTTAACATCCCAGTGTCTTGATAAGCCGCATTTCATGTGTTATGTTCACTCTTTTTATCATTTCAGGGAAAAGAGGAACTCTGGTTCCTGTTACTCCGTCTTTGGCAGGAGTAGGTGAAAAGCCTTGTGTAGGAAGGAGGTGAAAGGAGCCGTCTGGACCTACTGTCTTGGCCTTGGGGACCTCCACATATTCTTTCCTGCTATAATAGGTCTTTACCCGAAGGTCAAAGACCCCATGAGAGGGTCCACCCGCTAGTGGGTCTGTTTTGATTTTTCATGCAGGGACTAGGGGAGTGACTGCCAGTGGGTCCATGGACACAGCGTGGGACAGGCCAGGGCCAGGAGGTCATTTATTACTCAGACGGGGAGCTATGAGTGGCATGTGAGTCCCTAGATGAGTGTCACACAGGTCCCAAATGGAACAGCCCTACAAAGATTGGGGTGCCACCTGTCCTTATTTCCGGGTGCTGCTGTGCAAAGGCCTGCAGACCTGACACTGAGACACAGCGTTGTTCTCTCTACATCTGAGGCTGGAAGTCTGAGATCCCAGTGTCTCAGAGCCGGGGCACCCTGGGCCTCTGTCCTCGGCTGGCAGACGGCGTCTCCTCCTTGTCCTCATGTGCCGTCCCTGTGTGTGTCTCTGTCCTCATCTCCACTTTAAAGACATGAGTCAGATCAGAAGCAGCTGCTCTAGTTTGGATGTTTGTCCCCCAAAGCTTTATGTTGAAATGTGACCCTTACATTGGAGATGGGGCCCATGGAAGGAGTTTGGGTCAGGAGAGAGGATGCCCTCCCTGGGCGAGAGCTGGTTGTCAGGAAGAGCCTTGCTCTCGCACTGGAACCCCATCCTTGGGGGTCCCCTTCACCGAACCTCCCTGAGGCTGCAGCCTGCTCCCCCGCGACCTACAGAACCACAAGCCGGAGAAACCTTTTCTCTCTGTCAGTTCCCCGGCCTCATGTGACCTGCACGGGCTGAGATGAAAGCCAACACTAAAGTCCTCGTCGGGACCTTCATGTTGCTTCTCAATTGCAGATTCATAGATGTGAGCACCATGGTTTATCCTGAAGGACCTCGGGGGTCTCAGTGAGCGCCACCCTTCCCACAGCCGCAGCTGAATTTCCCAGTAACTCTTGAGTGCCAAGTGCTGGAAACGTGGCACCAGGGGGTTGTGTGGTCCCAGCTCAGTAGGCGACAGTGTGGCAAATGCCCCACTCTGGCCTGCTGGGCTCTGCCCAGCCACAGCCCACTCACCCCTAGAGGTTCCTCCTTGCTGCTGGCAGGTGAGGGTGGTAACCACCAGGTCCCCAGAGGCGGCTTCCTGATGCCACAGAGGGCACTGATGGCTGAGGCCTGCTCCTCTGAAGCTGGGTCTACGGCAGGGATTTTCAAGCACATGATTTGTTGGGAGGGACACCCTCAGAAGGGGCAGGGCTAAGAAAACATGGACAGGAGGGAGTCTTGGCAGACGGCTGCATGGCCAGGAGGGGCCTGCCTTGGGGCCTGTGTTTTGCACCCCTGGTGGTCACCCCTTGGCCAGGGCATAGCTTCCTGTTTGCCTGGGAACACATCTCTGGAGGGGGCAGCTATGAGCAGGGCCTAGGCCTCCGTGGCTGGGGCTGTGTGTACAGCCAGTCTAGGAGCCAGCTGGGTCACAGGCCTGTCAGTGTCCCCCAGAGCAGGCAACCCTGGAACCTTTCTCAGCACCATATGCCCAAGCAAAGAGCCATGAGGCTTGCAAGGCTGGGTCCACAGGTCAAGTCCATAGGGGAGGGCTGGGCCAGGCTTGGGTCCTGTCCAGAAGCTGCTCTAGCCCTGGGGAGGTACCTTGCAGAGCCTGGCTGGGCCAGCAGCGCTTCTGGAGCCTTGGAGGTGGGTGCTCAGCTCAGCTGGGCTTAGCTGTCCTTACCCAAGGCCATGGGCAATGGGCAATGGGCCACATATTTGCATGTCCCTAGGGCTCCTTGTCCCCACAGATGGGACCCCAGGCATGCTCACTGCCTGGGGCAGTGTCTATCTAGACCTGCCAGCCTGGGTGGACACAGCTGAGGACATGTGCCTGGGAGTCTGTGGAGTTGTCGCTGCCAGCGGCGGCAGCAGTGGGCGTGGCTGTGAGAGGCTGGGTGCGTGTTTCTGCGTGCCTGTGTGTGCCCCTTTGTATCTGAGTGTGTCTGTGTCCTGTGTGTGCCTGTGCATGCCTGGCACCCTCCAGGACAGTGGGCACAGGGAGCCCATGTCAAGGGTGGGCAGTGCTGGCCTCGATGCCCCCAGGGTTGCTCTGTGTAGGGCGAGTGATTGCACACTTGTCTCTGACGTGGCCTGGTCAGAGGGTGGACGATCTACATAGGACAGGGGAACAGCTCTGGCCTGCCCACCCAGGAGACCCTGCAGCCCACCTTGACCACCTATCAGTGCCCACCGCTCTCTTAGCCCCAGGAGCTTTCCAAGGGCCATGACGTGGGCTTGCAAGATGGGGCCAGTACATTTTGTGAGCACTCAGTGTGTCCTGTGAAGTGGCCCCACCCAGATCCTCAGGGGCTGTCCAGAAAGCTGGGCTGTGTGGCTGCACCTGACAGGTCTATTGGTGTTATGAGACCGACTCTAAGCACTGCATATGGCCAGGGTCAGGGATGGACAGTAACGTCCACAGAGCTGGTCCAGCTAGAGACAAACATAAGGAAGCAGCCTAAAAGGCAAGTGGAAAGCGCACAGAACCCCCAGCTCCCTGCCTCCCCGCCCCATCTTGTCTCCTGCCCCCCTGCAGATCTTGATGCCACTGTCCTGCCTCCAGCCTTGGCCTCTCCCCAGCCCAAGGCCTGAGGCCTCCATGCTTCTCTAAACACCCTGGTCTGGGACATGGCCCTGGTGGCCTCCACCCCTGCACAAGGCATCAGCTGCACAGGTCCCCTCTGCACAACCTTGCATCTGTTTCCAGAGCTCAGCATCATGAATGCCACCCACTGTGGACTCATCTGTTCCTGCTTCCTCCCCCACCATTTCTGGGATGGTCTGGTTGGTTCTTGCTATGCCCCAGGGCCCAGAGTGGTCCATGCATGTATGAGAAGGGGACAGGTGTGGTCCTCTGAACCAGGATGAGGCTGTGGCCTGGCTGGGTGGCTGGGAGCCTTTCCCAAGGGAGCGGTGGTCAAGTAGTGGCAGGAGATGCAGCACGTGCAAAGGCCCAGTGGTTGACTGGTGGTCAGTCCTTCAGAGGACAAGGGGCTGGGATTGGTGGGTACCCCTGGAAGGCCAGCTGGCTAAGGCAAAGGCCCAAAGGCCAAGATGCCAGTTGTGAGCTCTGTCGATGACTTTATCACAGGCTGACGGGATGCCCTGGAGGCCCTAAGCATGGAGGAGGTGCAGCCTCTCACACTTGCGAAAGTCACACTTGTGTCCATTGCTGCTCTCCAGATGGGGGCAGGGGAGCAGCAAATGGTTGGGATGTGGGGTAGGAAGATGCAGCTGCAGTGGGCAGGTGGAGGAAGGAGGTGCATCTCCAGGGAGGGTGGGGTGGTGGGGAGCCCTGGGGGGCTCCAGGTGGGCAGCCAAGCCTGTACTGCAGTGAGAGGTTAGCTGGCTTTTGGGCCAGAGTTCGGAGGCCTGGACTACCTGGGAGCTGCAGCAGGAAGGTGACGAAGCTGCTGGGAGCCCACTGGGTGGCAGCTGCCAGTGTGTTAGACCAGGTGGGACAGGCCCTGTCTTCTCCTGGGGTCTGGGGAAGACCAGGGGTAGGGGAGAAAAGGCAGGAGAGGCCACCTTGGGCTAAGACACCTGGTCACTGGGCCCCTTGGTGAGAGCCTTGGGCTCCTGCCCTATTTAGAACATATCAGGAGTAAGGTGGCACGGGGGGATTGGGGAGCAGGTGAGTCTTTACCCTTTCCAGACATAGAAGGTGAACAGAAGGGGGTAGCAGGAGTTGCAGGGGCAGCCTGTGGTTTTGGGGGATCTTTCAGGTGGGAGACAGCTGAGCCTGTCTGGACCCCATGAAAGGAACGAGCTGTACACCATGCACCAGGACAGGCTCCTCTCCGAGTGAAAGCAGCAGTCTGGGCCATGAACCATGGGATTCCCACTGCAGGATGTTCTGGGAACACGGAGAGGACCAGGGGCCTGTGGGTGTAGCAGGAAATTCCTGGGGCAGTGACGCTCCTTGTGGGACACTGGAGAGGGCGTGGGGGCAGGGAGTGTCCACAGCCACAGTGTCCAGTGCCCACTGTGAACGTAGGTTCACAGCATGCTGTGCGTGACAAGCAGACACGATGTCTCTTTATCAATTAAAATAATTAAAATGTTTAAAGCAATCAACAGTGTGGATGAACAAAATGTTCATCCCAATGGCCTTAAAAAGAAGAAAACCCCAACACAGGCTGCTCCACAGAGAAGCCTTGAGGACACTGCTCAGGGAGACGCACCAGATACAACAGGTAGAGTCCGGATGTGAGACTTCACCAACCCAGCTCCCAGAGTCGGCAAGCCCAGGGGCAGAAAGTGGATGGGGCTCTGGGGCTGGGGGTAGGAGGGAGCTGGTGTCTCATGGGGACAGGGTGTCAGTCTGGGAAGTTGAGTATGGACTGGAGACGGAGGGTGGTGACAGCTCATAGCACCATGACTGTGCCCAATTCCAGTCACTTAAAAATGGTTAAAATGGTCAGTTTTATGTTATGCGTATTTTGCCTCAGTAAAAAAATAAAAACCTTAAAAAATGTATCAAACTGGCTCATTCCTTGACTCCTGCCAAAGCAAGGTGTTACTGATGGGGAAGCCATGGGGCCATGGGGTGGAGACAAGGCCTGTGGGGACTGTCTGCACTTTCTGCTCTGTTTTCTGTAAACTGTGCAGAGCTCTCCAGAACAAAGCTACTAGTGAAAACAAAAGCCCAGAGCCTGGGTCCCACTGAGGGTACCTGGAACCTGGCCAGAGCCTTCGCGTCAGTCCTTGGGGACTTAGGAAGGGAGTTGGGATGAGGCTGGCTCCTGGCACTGTGGCGGGGGTGGTGCCCAAGGATTCACCACCATGCCCTGTTCCCTGCCTGCTCCCCTCCAGGCTGTGGCCTTAGTCACTCGGCATTGGCCTGGTGACCCTGGCTGCCTGCTCAGGCCTGGGTCCCAGCAGCAGGGCGGCTTCTGGTGCATCATGGAACAGCATGAATGGACTCGAGGAAGGTGCCTGTGGAGTGTGCACTCGGCCACGGCTGCTCTTGGAGAGCCCTCCTGGCTGCAGAGCTGGAGTCCGGCTTCTGGGCTGCCTGGGGACCGAGGTACAGAGAGCCCACTGTGGCCGTGGGCAGTCATGGACAGAGCGGGGCTTGAGCAGGCCGGCTGAGCCCCAGCCTCAGCCCCAGCCTCTCCAGGCCCTCCATGCTCTGAGATGTGCTGTCTGTGTATGTATCTATCTCAATGATTGGTGTTTTAAACATGAGGTGAAATTCACACAATATGGAATTGACTATTTTAAACGCACAATTTAGTGGTGTTTAGCACCTGTCTGGCCCCAAAACATTCACATTCCCCCAAAGGGAGCCCCGAGTCTTCAGCAGTCACCGAGGTTCTCTGGATTTGCTTATTCTGGACATTTCAGAAAGGGAAACAAAAAACACGTGACCTTCGGTGACTGGCTTCCTTCACTGAGCATGGCTTCATCCATGTGGTAGCACGGGTCAGTCCTGTCTTCTGTCCTGTGACCAAGTAATATCCCCTGGTATGGGGGCTGTGCTGTGTCTATCTTTCCACCAGTTGCTGAGTGGCTCCCACCTCTTGGCTGTGATGGGTGTTGCTGCCGTGGCCATGGCCGTCCATGTCTGTCTGAGTCCTGCTTTCGCTCTGTTTGGCCCCACCTTGAGTGGGGCTGTGGTGTTGTGTGGCAATGCTGTGGGCAACAGGTCTGTGCGGGACTGCTGGGCTGTTTCCCACGTGTTGGGTCTTAATCACATTTCCACTTCTGTTCTTTGGGCCTGGAGTGCACCGTAGTCTCCTATAGCTCCGGGGCCCGTGCCAGCCCCCTGGCTCGGAAGGAGGGTGTGGTGTCTTGCTGACAGCTCCATCAACATCCTCCAGACAGCTTCAGGGTTGATGGGAGGCTGGTTCTAGAACAGAGTGGAAGCCTTGCAGTGTGTCTGCTTGCCGGGGCCGGTGCAGGTGGCAGTGCCCTGGTTGGGTCAGGGTGGGGGGTGCCTAGGCCTTGCCCTGGCAGCTCCCCCCACGGCCTCGGGCAGGGGCTGCCACCCTCCTCCTCTGGTTTAACCATTAACAGGCCCTTGCAGTGTGACTGGAGACAATGGCGTGTTTGTTAGGCACTGCTGGTGGAGGCTGTGCAGGGCCCTGGCACAGTCATCAAAGCTTTGCGATTAAGTCTATTAGGGATGGGATTTGTGCAAACAAAGAGACAGGTGCAGGGGACAGGCCAGATGCTGGGGCTTGGGTGCTCTGCAAGGTGGCCATAGACCTGCCCGAGCCAGCAGGCTCACCAAGGCCCTGCAGTCCACACAGGTGGGCTGTTGGGTATCCTGGGTGGGTCCTGCCCATGCCAGCCTGTTCTCCCTGGGGCTGCCTATAGCCCCCTGAGCCAAGAAGCTGTGACCCTTTCTCCCCTTCCTGCATATCCTCTGAGCAGGTCCTTAAAAAATGAGTAACAACTTGGGGAGGGGTCACCACCCAACAGCACCTGCTTGGGGCCCCTACTCCCCAGTGGGCGTCCTTTCATAGGACTGCCGGGCATTTGTCTTGGCCCCTGACCCTTCACCTCACGGGAGCCTCACACAGCCTTGACCCTGGCACAATGGCCCATCCAGGCCCATCTTGGACCTGGGCCACAAAGGTCCTGGGTAGGAGACTGGGGAGCATGGGTGTCATTCAAGCCTGGCCATGACTGGAGGTTATGTGGGTGATAAGTCTGGGGGCTGCTCTGGGACCTTGGCATGGAATCTGAGGGGACACTGTCTCCTCTCTCCTTTCCAGATGTGCTTAGATACAGAGTGGACACACCCACCCTATGGGCAGTCACCCTATTAGGAACCATATAGCGCTACAGTGGACTGGGCTCCTATGTGCCTTCACATGGTAGCTAGGTGTGGACCCAACAAGGGGCAGGCCACTGTCCTCCAGGGACCACTTCAGGGACATGAGAAGATGGGGCTGGATGGGCAGAGCCTGTGGGCAGGGGCACTGGGGCAGCTGTGGGACGGGAGCTTCCCTGTGCCCAGCGGGGGTGATAGCTTCACTGAGGTGAAACCCCACTGGTGAAAGGTGGGCAGGGAGGTCCTGTTAACATCTGGGCTGGGAGTCCCACCAGGACAGCGACCCAGAAGGCCAGTCAGGGGGTCCTCAGAGGCTTGACCATGTCAAGGGGGAGAGCTGTGTCCTCCTCCGCCACTGGAAAGTGTCCTGTCCTCAATGGGCAGAGGCAGTGCAGGCCGGCTGGGACTTCTGCCCTTCCCTCCAGGGTCACCCTCAAGGTATATAAGGTCTGTGGTGGGCTGGCAAGGCTTGGCAGTGGTAGGCTGTGCCACAGGTAGCCAGAGCAGGTGAGAGAGACCCCCTAACCCGGTTGCTGCCCATTGGCCCGAGGTACCCTCCCACTCAGCCTAATGTTCGTCCTCTGCTTCCGGAACCTCCTCTGGAACAGGAGGCCCCTGAGTGCAAACCCTGGGCCTTCCCCCAGCTGTGGTCCAGGATGGGGCAGAAGAGGTCATCATGCTGGGCTAGTGCAGGCCACAGGGTAGATGCCCCATCCAGGGGATTACAGGGGGCATCTCTGCACACTGGGGACATTGGTGGAGCCATAGGACTTCCTCAGTTAGGGAGGTCTGAGCAGGGGTTATGTGAGTGAGCACTGGGGCTGAAGCCCACCCAGGGGGAGCGTAGGACTGGGCGGGCAGGGGAGCGTGGGTGCCAGGGGAGGGGGTGGGGGCAGGTCTCGGCCTGTGGGCAGCTGGGGTGGGGCAGAGAAGGGGAGGCAGCTTGGGAATCCCAGAGAAGGCCTGTGGGCCTGGGGCTGCACTGGGGCCCTGGGGCCCACCTGCCATTTCCCTGCCAGTGGGCTCCCCAGCCCCTCTCTTTCCCACCTCCCAAGTGGACCACTGTGTAGTATTTTGTCCATGGCTGCCAGGCTGTCTCTGTGACTATCCTGTGGACGCTCTGGACTCTGCTGCCCTCCTCTCCCTGTGGCCGCCTCTGCCCCTGCTGCACCCCAGCCCCTGGCTCTGGCCACCTTTCTGCTGCCCTTGGGGCCAGTGGCTACCACCCTCCTGGCATGAGAAGGGGCTGAGTCACGCCTGGTTGGAGTGGGGAAGCCCAGGTTGCCAAACCTGTGCCCTCTGGGCCAAGGGGCGCCTGTGCCCACTGGGGGTGCCAGTGCCGCCCAAGCGTGACTTCACCCAACTTCATGGCTTTGAGGAGCAGCTCCCAGGCCGTGTGGGCTCTCTCTGCTTGGCTTCACCCCAGCCTGCCGAGACCAGAGTTCAGGGATGGTCGGGAGTGTAAAATGCGTATCTCCAGGCCTGGGCACAGACTGAGTCAAGGGTGGGGCTCTGGGTCTGCGTTTTCGCAGACGCTGACAGCACAGATTGGAGGCCCTGGGCCCAGGTGCAGCCTGTCCTCTCTTTGGTGTCCCTGTGTACCCAGAGCCAAGCGTGGCTGCCCACCTCACGCTCCTCTCCATGGTGGCTTCCTCCACCACTCACTTGCCAGTCTTGTCAGCCACACTTACTGCTGGTCCTCGAATGTGGCAGACACACTCACCCCTGCCCCAGGGCCTTTGCACTGCTATAGTGTTCCCAGAGAGCGCTTCATGGAAACCACCTCTCTGCTTGCAACTTTCGGTTCTCCCATCTAGTGGAATTCCTTTTTTGTGCCAATGTTCAACATCGCTACATCATTCTTGTCCATTCCCCAATCATCAGATTCCTTTCTTAAAAGTAGCCATGTGAGGACTGGATTCTGCTCCCTGCTGTGTCCTCCCCACCAAGAGTTGAACACCTGGGCTTCTGCGCCGCTCCTGGGTGGAATGAATGGATTCCTGCTGGTGGAGGCTGTGAGCCTACAAGGCTTGTCTGTAGACTTAGCAGGCATTTTCTAGATGCTTCTGGAAAGGGCAAAGTCTCCACAGCTATAGACTTTTCTTGGGCAACAGGCCTGTGTGTAATAGAGTGGTGACCTCATGCCACCTAGGTCAGGTAGCAGGTCCTGAAGATGGTTTGAGCTCTTCTACCATCATGGTGTTGGCACTCAGCATGGGGCCTCTGTCCCTGTTCTTAGGATAGGGCAGGTGTACAATTACAGCAGAAGGGACGCCACGAGACTTCCCAGATCCCAGCGTGAAAGGCGGTACTGCTTCCTGCTGGTTCTCTTTAGGCACATGCCCTCAGAACCAGCTGCCATGCTGTGAGGAAGCCCAGGCGGCTTGAAGGAGCTGTGTGCAGATGTGCTGGCCAAAGCCAGCCCCAGCTGCCAGACGCGCAGGTAAGGAAGGCTTTGAGGTGACTTCAGCTCCAGCCACCATCTGAATGCACAGGACAGGCCCTGAACTAGAACTTCCCTGCTAAGCCCCATCAACACCAGCAGTGGTGGTGTTTCTTATTTCTAGTTGCTGTTTTGGTCAGCAGTGGTCTCTCTGCAAGGAGGTATCTGCCTGCCCCCTGTGTGTTCTGGAAGACCACAGAAAAGGAGCAGGCCGGCCTGGAGACCTGAGCCCCAGCCTCAGGTTTCTTGTGTGAAAAATGGGGATAATTATAGACCTAACCGTACAAGGCAGGGGGGAGAAAGAAGGAAATACAATGTGAAATGTATGGGAGAGAGAGCGGCAATTCAACACCATACTGCCTCCAATCTAAGACCCGTGCTAAGCTTTGCCATAATTTTGTCACCCCTATGAGAGAAAAGAAATGGAAATTAAACAATGAAATGGTGCTTTATATTTCATGCTTGTTGAAAGTGCTCTGTGGGATGGGTTGAAGGTAGATCCTCGCACGTCAGGGCTGTGTACGTGCAGAGGAAAATCTAGCAACACAGCCTATTTCCTGCACCCATGAGGCACCTCCCCTAGTTCCCTTTGTCCAGAGTCCTCGATGCTGAGACTGTTCCACAAAAGTTCCTCCTCGTGGCTGTGGACAGGGCTGGAGGATGCTGCGTTCCCTAGGAGAGGGACCTCTACTACTGACCCCAAGGGGGGTTGTTTTTCTGCCAATGTCTGGAGCTTGGTGCCAGGAGGTGCCAGCAAATGATTTCCAGACATAACCCCAGACTCACTGTCCTCTACCAGGTGGGCCCTCAGAGCTGGAGACTGAAGTGTGAAGGGGTCACCATCAGGAGAGACCGCCAAGTTCATCAATGTCCACCTGTGGCCACCATATCATGAACTTGTTTGGGAGACTGGATGGAAGGGAGGTTAGGAAGAGAGGAGGCTGGGAGAAGAGGAGGCCAGGAGGAAGACAGAAGACTGGGAGGCAGGAAAGTGAGGAGGCTGGGAGGAGGGAGGCTGGGAGGAGAGGAGGAAGGAGGCAAAGTGTGGGCCTTTCAATGATTCACTAGCCCCTGAGGACAACCCAGGTCAGATGCAGCACTGCCAATTACAAATTTGTCACCCGCTGCCCTGGAAAACCATCTGCCAGAGGGACTGAACCTGCAGCTATGGCACTGGGAAGGCCTCTCCTCCCTGCATGAGATGGGGAGAGCTTGGCACTCAGCCCCACCTGGGAAGGCCCCCAGATCTGGATCCCTGATCACAGGCCCACCTGCCTTGCTGTGGAATCTCCTAGAATCCCTGGAGTTGCAGAGTCCCACCTCTACCAGGAATTCTGTCAGATATCCTAGGAATGGGGCTCTGGAGGCGGGGAATTGGAGCAGTAGCCTCTGCAGGGCACTGGGCAGGACAGTGTCTCCCTGTACCCTGTAACTGCTGCCACCTTCTGATACTCAGGTTGCCCCAGGTGGGCTGTGGAGAGGGGGTCATAGCCACACCCACTGTGGGGACCCCCCATGCTACCAGGGTGGCAAGGGGGCCCAGAGGGGAGTTCTCAGGCACCCCATCCCGTGCAGGCAGTGAGTCCAGACGAGGCGGACAGTCTGGGGCTCCTGGCCTGGCTGTCTTCTCCCCTCCTCTTTGGGTAGGAAGGATCTTCCTCACCTCTCCATCCTAATGCCAGGGGCTTATCTGGAGTCCCAGAGGGTTGAAAGATGCAGGAAAATGCTGTCCAGGCATGGGCCCTTCTGACCACAGTGGCCCTGGGGAGACCATAGGGAAAGCAGGGCAGTGTTGGACCTGCAGGGTTGTGGAGGTGACACAGTCCACCCTGCCTGATCCTCCAGAAGCTCCTGGATCCTACCAACATGGTGTGGTCACCAAGTGGAGGGCTGTGATCTGCCACAAAAGGCCCCCACCCACACTGCCCTCTACCTAGCTTCAGGTGCCAACCCTGGGAGTGAGCCTCTGCCAAAGACAGAACTTAGTGATGAGGTGTAAACCTCAGGTCACTGTGGGGGGCCTCCCTGGACCCACTCTGGGGCTGAGCAACAGCCACTCCCTGCGAATTTCCGGGCAGCTCCAGGCTTGCTCTGACTGTAGCCACCCCCAGGTGGGGCCCTTTGATGTTCCTGAACCCACAGGTGGGCGGGACCCAGAGGCTTTCTCCAGCCCTTTGAAGCTGATGATCCCCTCCCAGTGGAGGGCTCCCAAGGGCCCAGCCCAGAGTCAGGGGCCTGCTCACCCCAAAGGTCCCCAAGGGCCAGCTCCCTACCTGTGGTCAGACGTCCTGGGCTCTCTAACCATGATGATGCTGTGTCCGGCAGAGCTACACCCTGGTCTCACTTGAACTGGTCAATGCTATGTTCTTTGGGTGAGGAAACTGAGGCACAGGGCCTTAGGGGGCAGGAGCCTCTACCCAGGTGGCTGGTGGCCAAGATTCCAGGCCAGCCCATGCCCCCACCACAGCAGGGTAGGAGGAGCCCCGGACTCCTTATCGGAACCACCGCCTTCCACCCCACCTACAGCTGACAGGGAGACGGGGACCCAGCCATAAACCGTTTGTTCCTCCGAACAGGGAGGAATAAAGTCATGTGCTAATAAAACAGCCAGAATCAAAGCTGACTTATCTCCTCATTTTGCTATAAAACTGCAGAATCAAAAAGGCAGGCGGCCTCTTTATGGTTCAGGATTACAAAGATTTCCCCGCCAGTGTGGCCCTGCAGCCCTGTTGCCCTCTCAGCCCCACATGCAGCCCCAACCTAGGCCATAAGGGTCTGGAGGAGACTTTCCCAAGGCCTCTCTTGGACATGCCCTCCCCACACAATGGCACCGTAAGTAGCCCCAGTAGGGGACGGCCCCACTGCTGTGGGGTTCCTGGACTGGGCACTGTGCCCTCTGGTCTCTGCAGAAAATGCCCCAATTTCTAGACCCTCTGGAAGGGGGCCCAGAAGCAGGATGGGGCAGCAGGCAGGTGGGCGAGCTCCCATATGGCTCCTTCCTCAGCTGCCAAGGCCCCTGGGTGGGGGCACCAGTGGGCAGTGCGTAGAATGGTCAGGCAGGCGGTCACTCTTGCAGGCCTGGGGTTCCATCTGAGACACTTCATGCCCCCACAGGTTGGCATGCCATGACTTCCCACATGTTCCTTGTTGGAACACGTGCGCCAGCTCTGGCTGTCACCCCACCCCACCCTCCAGGGACCCTGTGCACACGCACATGGGCGTCCTGCCACACTTCCTCTGCACGCTTCACCTCCTTCCTAACCACAACCCCAGCTCCACTCCCCAAGAATCTGGCGCCCTTCCTTCCCAAACAGGACTGACAGGTTATGACACCAAGGATCTCAAACTTCCCCTGAGGGCAGATGGGGGAGGGGAGGGGAGGTCAGCCCTAGGGCAAGGGCTTCCTATGGCCTTCAGCCCCCACCCTAGGACAGCCGGTGCTGGGCAGCCTCTTGGGTGTGGGCTGGGGTCAGGTGAAGGGGCCTTTCCAGGTGGCTCCTGCAGGCAGAATGGGTGGGAAGTGGGGGCTTTGGTGGCTCTGCCAGTGCTCAGTGGACACCTTCTCCATCTCTGTCAGGGCCCTGGCTGTGGCTAGGTCTGCAGGAAGGGCCTCTCAGGTGGACGGAGGTCCTGGCGGGGTGGGGGTGGGGTGTGGCCTCAGCCTCCCTACTGCCTAGGCTGTGCATCTTAGGGCCTTGACTGCTCCCCTGTCAGGGTAGAGCCTGGGGGGCATCCAACCTAGACCAGGCACTAGAGGACTCCTGGGAGTCTTAACGGCCCCATCGGGGATGGGTTGGGGGCGGGGGAAGCCCCTTGGTCAAAGGAAGCTTCTTGGACTGGGTGACCTTTCTGACATGGACAGGCAGGCAGCTCCCAGAGCCCACAAACAGGGCCTGAGACCCCTACAGGGTGCATCTGTCACCCACCTGCTCTCCACTAACTTTTTACTGGGCATGTAGAAGCTTGGCAGGTACCCAGGTTAGCAAGAGGTGAGCTCCCCTGCCACGGCTAAGAGGGTGATGTTAACCATCTACCAAGTTTGACATTGTGCACATTTGGGTTTCAGGGAACTGGAGTCCGGTTCACTGAATTTACAAGAGGACTGACTTCAGCATATCTCAGAGCAGAGATATGGGTCTTTAAACTAAGGATGTAGCGCTTGGAATATGTCAAAGAGCTATCTCCTCAACTTCCATCTATCTCTCTGTCATCCCACAATCCACCCATTTACCTATCCCTTTTCCATCCACCCATCCATCCATTCATTCACCCCTCCATCCATGTGTCCACCCACCCATCCATGTATCCAGCCAGCCAGCCCGCCAGCCATTCTCTCACCCATCCATCATCCATTCATCTATCCATCCATCTGTCCATCCACCCATCCATCAATTTTCCTATTTCTCCCTTTATCCATTTCTCTCTCTTTTCATTCATTGATCTGCCTCGGCATCTATCTACATGTGTATCTATTTATTAATCCATTTATTCTTAAATCTAACCACTCTTGCTGAGCAGATGGGCATGAATTGAATCACAATTTATTTCTTATTAGATTATAAACACACCTCCATGCACACACTTGATAGAGAGTAGGCTACCAGGAACTTTTTACTTAATGAATGAAAGCATTCTAAAGCAGATGGACTGTTTCATTAATTCAGTTGCTTTGAAAATATGTATTTTTCACCTTCATAGAGGATTAGTTTGGGGTCCTTGGTCACCTCTGAGTCCATGAGTTCTTTCGCACATGGGTGGTCCCTGTGCTGCTTGTGCCCAAGTGAATGCTGGAGGATGGAATGGGGGCTAAGCAGGTGGCAGAGTACACTGTGGGTGAGTGGACAGGTATAGAGTGATGGGAGGAAAGGGGGTTTCAGCAGTTCTCCTGGGGCCTGGATACAGAGCACCAGCCTAGACCCCAGGACAGTTGCACCCCAGCTTGTGGCCTTGTCCAATCTGGTCAGCTTTCCCAGTCTTGGCCCCTCCGGGTGAGGTGTGGGGTATTTGCTCTGTAGGGTGTGGGGTGAACCACAGGGAAGCATCTTCTTGGAGGAGTCCCACGGAGGGCACCACTGGAGTCTGAAAGGAAGGGACACAGTGGCATGAGGGTGTAAGGGTGGGCCATGACCCAATAAGATGGGTGTATTTACAAGAAGAGCCTCAACAGAGGGATTCTATAGGCAGGGCCAGGCACCTGGGGGACACTGTGGACCCAGGAAATACCTTGGGGTCTCATCCAGCAGGCTGGCTGGCCTTGGGAGTGGTCAGAGAAGGCAACAGTCCACCCCAGGTAACCACTTCACCTGTATGGACCACAGGTGCATCTGGCTCACTTTTGGTCCCATTTGGAGCAGGGCAAACACAGTGAGTGCTCAATAACGCCTTTGCAGGAATGGCCTATCTACAGGTCTGCCCTGGCCAGTGGCCTGGAGGTCCAGTGGGATGCTCCATGTCAGCCCTGGAGGGCCTGTGGGGCTCCATGTCAGCACTAGAGGTTCTGTGAGTGCTCCATGTCAGGCTTAGAGGTTCTATGAGGCTCCATGTTAGCCCTGGGGGTCCAGTGGGGCTCCATGTCATCCCAGGAGGTCCTATGAAGCTCCATGTTAGCTGTGGGTGTCCAGTGGGACTCCATGTCAGCCCTGGCGGGTCATGTGGGGTGCTCCAAGTCAGCCCTGGAGGATCTGTGTGGCTCCATGTCAGCCCTGGGGAGTCATGTGGGGTGCTCCAAGTCAGCCCTGGAGGATCTGTGTGGCTCTATGTCAGCCCTGCAGGTCCTATGGGGCACTCCATGTCAGCCCTGCAAGTACTCTGGTTGCTCCATATCAGCACTAGGGGTCCTGTGAGGTGCTCCATGTCAGTTGAGGAGGTCGTGTGGGGCCCCATATCAAACCTGGAGGTCCTATGTGGCTCCATATCAGCCCTGGGGGACCTGAGGGGTTCCATGTCAGCCCTGGAGGTCCTGTGGGGTGCTCCAAGTCAGCCCTGGAGTACCTGTGTGGCTCCATGTCAGTCCTGGAAGTCCTATGTGGCTCCACGTCAGCCCTTTACATACTGTGGCACTCCAAGTTAGCCCTGTAGGTCCTGTGGGGCTCCATGTCAGCCCTAGAGGTCCTGTGGGGAGCACCATGGAGGTCCTGTGGGACTCCATGTCAGCCCTGGAGGTTCTCTGGGGCTCCATGTCAGCCCTGCAGATCCTGTGGGGATCCATGTCAGCCCTGGAGGTCCTATGGGGTTCCATGTCAACCCTGCAGGCCCTGTGGTGTGCTCCATGTCAGACCTAAAGGTCCTGTATGGTGCTCCATGTCATACCTAGAGGTCCTATGGAGTGCTGCATATCAGCCCTTGAGATCCTGTGGGGCTCCATGTCAGTCCTGGGGGTCCTGTGGGGTTCCATGTCAGCTCTGGAGGTCCTGTGGGACTCCATGACAGTCCTGGAGGTCCAGCAGGTTGCTCCATGTCAGCCCTGCAGGTACTATGGGTTGCTCCAAGTCAGCCCTGGAAGTCCTGAGTGCTCCATGTCAGCCCTGTGGGGTTCCATGTCAGCTCTGGAGGTCCTGTGGGACTCCATGACAGTCCTGGAGGTCCAGCAGGTTGCTCCATGTCAGCCCTGCAGGTACTATGGGTTGCTCCAAGTCACCCCTGGAAGTCCTGAGTGCTCCATGTCAGCCCTGTGGGGTTCCATGTCAGCCCTGGTGGTACTTTGGGGATCCATGTCAGCACTGGAGGTCCTGGGGGCTCCATGTCAGCATTGCAGGGCTCCACGTCAGCTCTGGTGGCACTGCAGGGCTCAATATAAGCACTGGGGGTCCTACAGGTCTCAACATGAACCCTGGAGGTCCTGCAGAGCTCCATGTCAGCCCTGGTGGAACTGCGGGGTCGGCACTCCATGTCAGTCCTGTAGTCCTCTGGTCTCTCCATGTCAGCACTAGGGGTCCTGTGGGGTGCTCCATGTCAGCACTAGGGGTCCTGTGGGGAGGTCCCGTGGGGCACTCTATGTCAGTCCTGTAGATCCTGTGGGGCTCCATGTCAAACATGCAGGTCTTGTAGGGCTCCATGTCAGCCCTAGTGGTACTATGGGGCTCCATATCAAACCTGCAGGTCCTGTGGGGATCCACGTCAATCGAGGAAGTCGTGTGAGGCTCCAAGTCAGACCTGCAGGTCCTGTGGGGGCTCTATGGAGGTCCTGTGGGCTTCATGTCAGCCTTGGAGGTCCTCTGGGATCTATGTCAGCCCTGGAGGTCCTCTGGGGCTCCATGTCAGCCCTGCAGGTCCTCTGGGACTCCATATCAAGCCTGCAGCCCTGCATGTACAGCAAGGCTCCATGTCAGCCCTGCAGGTCCTGTGGGGCACTCCATGTCAGTCCAGGAGGTCCTGTGGGGCTCAATGTCAGCCCTGCAGGTCCTATGGGAGATCCATGTCAGCCCTGGAGGTCCTGTGGGGCTCCATGTCAACCTTGCAGGTCCTATGGGTGATCCATGTCAGACCTGGAGGTCCTATGGGGCTCTATGTCAACCCTGCAGGTCCTGCAGGGATCCATGTCAGCCCTGTGGGTCCTGTGGTATGCTCCACGTCAGACCTAAAGGTCCTGTAAGGTGCTCCATGTCATACCTGGAGGTCCTGTGTGACTCCATTTCAGTCCTGGAGTTCCAGTGGGGCACTCCATGCCAGTCCAGGAGGTCCTGTGGGGCTCCATGTTAGCTCTGGAGGTCCTGTGGGGCTCCATGTCAGCACTGTAGGTCCTGGGGGCTCCATTTCAGCACTGCAGGGCTCCCTGTCAGCCCTGGTGTCACTGTGGGGCTCACATAAGCACTGGGGGTACTACGGGTCTCAACATGACCCCTGGAGGTCCTGTAGGGCTCCATATCAGGCCTGGTGGAACTGTGGGGCACTCCGTTAGCCCTAGAGTTCCGGTGGGGCTGCATGTCAGCCCTGGAGGTCCTGCAGGGCTCCATGTCAGCCCTGGTGGTACTGCGGGACTCCATGTCCATCATGGTGGCACTGTGTGGCTCCACGTCAGCCCTAGGGGTGCTGGAGGTGCTAGGTGGTACTGTGTAGCTATATAGGCCCTCATAGTACTGTGGGGCTGCGTGTCAGCCCTTCTTGTGTATGTGGCTCCATGTCAGCCCTGGTGGTACTGCAGGACTGCATGTCAGCCCTGGTGGTACTGCAGGACTGCATGTCAGCCCTGGTGGTACTGCGTGGCTGCATGTCAGCCCTTCTGGTATTATGGGGCTCCATGTCAGCCCTGGTGATACTGTGTGGCTTTACATGTCAGCCCTGGTGGTACTGTGCGGCTGTATGACAGCCCTTGTGGTACAACAGGGCTGCATATAAGCCCTTCTGGTACGATGGGGCTCCATGTCAGTCATGGGAATACTCTGCAGCTGCATGTCAGCCCTGGTTGTAGTGTGGGGCTACCTGTCAGCCCTGGTGGTACTGTGAGGCTCTATGTCAGCCCTGGAGTTCCTGCGGTACTGCATGTGAGCACTGAAGGGCCTGTGGGGTTCCATGTCATCCTTGGAAGTCCTGTTGGGCTACATCTCAGCCCCAGTGGTCCTATAGGGTGCTCTAGGTCAGCCCCAAAGGTTTTGCAGGGTGCTCCATGTCAGCCCTGGAGTCCTGCATGGCACTCCATGTCATGTCAGCCCTGGAGGTCCTGTGGGGCTCTATGTCAGCCCTGGAGGGCCCTGACAGGTTCCTGATGACTTGGCCAGCCAGAGGCTCTAGTTAGAGGGCCTGACTCAGGAAGGGGCAGTCATGCTGTGGGTCCATCTATGCATTCACTGTCTCATCTTCCCATGAGCTTCCCTGGCTCCCCTTGAGTCAAGCAGGTGCAGGAAGAGGGAACAGGGTCAGGGAACCTCCTGTCCCTCCTGCTTCCACCTCACACACAAGCCACAGGGGGATGGGAGATCCGTGGATCTGTGCAGTGTCTCCCCTGGCTTCCCTGACCAGGCATTTCTTCCCAGAGTCTGCCCATGCCCAGTTATACCTGGCCCCAGTGGCTCCTCTCTGCAGGTGCTGGTTGTGCCTGGGCCAGCTGCTGTGGCCAGCCCCCTGTGGATGTCTGTCCATGGTGGTCGAGCTGTTCAGAGAAGGCCATGGGCTAAGGCCACCAGGTCCTGGCTCCAGAAGGTCCAAGGCTGTGTGTGTCTGTAAGGACACCCTGGAGGGAGGCACCCAGTGAGGCCTGGCCATGTGTCTAACCTAGCATGGTGGGGGAACCATGGACTAGGACCAGGACCAGGCCTGGTGGGGGTAAAAGAGAGATGTTGGTTCTAGGAGGCTGGCCTGGGATGGGAAGATGATGTCCTGCTGTCCACCCAGGACTTGGTAGCCTGGGGCTGGGGTGGGCTGTGAATGGCCTCGTGACAGGCCTGGCTCCCAGCTCTCCAACCCCTTCCCTGTGGTCATCGTAAGTACAGGACCCAGGAAGTGAGGGGTCCCCTGGTCCCAGGTGAGAATACTGGTCCTGGGAAGGTGACCCCAGCCCTTGGAGTCCCTGAGGTCAGAACTTAGGCCTTGAGGCTGCCTCAGTGGATGACTCATGCCATTTCTCAAAGTGTGCCTGGATGTGCACACTTTGCCCTGGGAGGCAGGGAGAGGTGACAGCCCCCAAGGGGTGTAAATGGGGGGTAGGGGCCAGTGGGGCTGTGGGGTAGCCTGGCCAGGCTGATCCTCCGGAATGGGAACCCAGGGCCGCCATGCCCCGCTGGTGCCCGGGTGGGAGCTGGGAGTGTCCCTGAGCTGGTGGGAGGCTGCCAAGGACATGTGTGAGACTGCCACTGTGCACCCCTCACCCCACTGAGTGCAGGAGCATGCGTGCTGTGGCCGTGCATGCACGTGGGTGCTATGTGGTATGTGAGCGTGAGTTGTGTCGTGTGTATGTCTGAGCCCCATGTCCTCTGGACTCTGTCATGAACTGAGGAGAGCCTTGGAGACCCCTGCCCTTGTGGGACTCCCACCCTGCTTGGCAGTATCAGCATCTCTGGGGACCACCACACAGCCCCGCCTGGTCCAGCCCTGCCCTCCTCCCTGCCCCTACCTTGTGATGGCTTCGTCCTCCCTCCCTCTGCGGTCCTGTGGCTAGGATCCCCAAGAGCAGCTGATAAAGGCCCCCAGCTTCAGCCTGTCATCCTGCCCTGGCCCCTCGCCTGGGGCAACAACTCCTTTTCTTGGCGGCCTCCTGAGAATGGGGGGAGGGCCCCACCCGAGGGCCCCACCCTGTGGTCACAGACCACACTGCAGGGCCTGTCTGCGGCTTCCTCCACTCCAGCTCCTGCTCCTCCTCCAGGAGGGGTGTGGGAGACTGAGACAGAGACAGGGAAACAGAGATGGAGAGATCAGAGAGACAGAGAGACCAAGAAAGAGAGAGAGAGACAGGGAAAGAGACACAGAGGTGGGGGAACAGAGAGAGTGAGACAGTCTTGTGGGCCCACACACCCGTCCCCCTGCTGCCTTTGGGCCCCTCCACCCTGCCCCCTGCTATAGGTGGAGACACTCATGCCCACATGGTCTTGAACGTGGCCCAAGAACACAGGCCCAGAACCCGGCCCTGTCCCTTGGCCCACAGGTTTCTGTGGAGATGATGGCGGTGACCACAGTGGAGGCTGGACCCACAAGTTGACTGGGCTATAGCACCAAGACAGGGACAGCCCCACCTTCCCCCAGACCAGACTCAGTTTGGCCCCCGTCCCACTTGGGCCAGGTGAGCATGTGACCCTCTGGGTATCACCTACCTGGGTCTGAAGTCCTGACTCAGAGGCAGGGACAGGTGCCTGAAGTGGTAGAGGTCTGAAGGACTGGGTCCCACTGCACTCACTGCCCCCTGGGCCTCTATTGTTTTACCTGTCAAATGGAGGTGACAACCACAGGGCTTCCAGGTGGGTTCTGGTGCTACTGGGTGGGGTCTCCCAGGGCCCTGTGACACTGCTGGGTGGGGCAGGGGTTGGGGGGGCAGGCTGCAGGGAGGCCATGTCTCCCAGCACAAGCCGGAGCCAGGACCTGTGAGAAGCCACTGGGTGTGAAGGTGGGAAGATGTCTAGAGCCCTGGAGAGAGGGCCTCGCTCCCACCCGGGAGTCTGGGGCTGTAAGGACTTCTTTGCTGCTGACACGCTCTGGAACTTTCAGCTCACTGACCTGCAATGCCAGGTCTTTCGGGGACCCCGGAGGGACTACAAAGCTAACGAGCCTGGATCTGGGAAATTGGGACCGTGAGGCATCTACTCCCAGCTCATCCAGTGCCAGCCAGCCTGGAGGCCCCGAGGGTCTGAGAGTCCTCTACAGACTGCCCTGCTGAGGCTTTGTGACACCACCCCTCTTAACGGGCTGGCGGGGCGCGAGGTGTTACCACAGATGGCCACGGGAAGGCGCCAGCGACAGGGAACACCGGGGCAGGGCTGGGCCCGCGGCTGGGGTCGCTCCAAACCCTGGGCAGAGGTGGCCAGGCATGCCGGCCGCTCGCGGGTAGCTCGCACCCCACAGAGAACCGGAGAGGAGATGGCAGCTGCAGAGAAGGGGCGCAGGCTTGGAGTCGGCAGGGCCGGCCTGGGCCAGGGCTGCGGTGTGGCTGAAGCCGGGTTGAGGGGAGACAGGCGGTGCAGGTGGGCGGGAGCCTGTGCGGGGAGGGCGCCCGGGAGTCAGGAGGGTCCTGAGGACGCGCGGCATCTACATCCCAGGCCACGTGTCCCGGTACAGACACCTCCACAACTACTCACCCCGACAGACCCACTGCGCACACTCACGGAAACCCCGCCTCCCCGCTCAGAAACCCTCCTCCTCTTCCGGAAAACCTCCTCCCTACCTGGTGGACCTCCGGCCGGGGTCTCTGTGCCCCGCCCCTCCTGCCACAGACCCCTCCCAGTCTGCGGTCCCTGCAGTGCACCTCCCCCCGGCAGCCGCCATCGCCGCAGTCAGCAGGCAGAGCCGTAGGTCACGTGTAGCCTGGTCATACACCTCCCCGCCACACGCGCAGGGTGTGCGCGAGTGTGCAGGCACATCAGCTCTTGCACACGTATGCACAAATGGCAGCTGTTGTGATAAGTCCCTGGGCTTGGGGTCCCACATTTGTGGGGAAGAGCCTGGGGCTGAGGGTGGGAGGACAGGCCAGGTTCATCCCCCCTGGGCAGTGGGTGGCCACCTCTGACGTGCTAGCCCCACAGGCCTTTGGGTGCCGATTGGGACACTTCAGCAGCGGCCTTCCCCTCCTTCCAAAGCTCAACCTGTTTCCTGCACGTGGTGGGTGGGGGGTGCGGGTCAGTAGCTAGGATCCTCCCTATGGCCTTAAGCTGGGGGTCCCTGCCCTGTCTGCCCTGTGCCCACCATCTTCCCAGCCCTGAACCCCCCACAGCTCCTCCATTCCTGCTCCCCTCTGCACTGTGGTGCCCACTCGGACCCCCTGCTGTCCTCAGAGACTGTCTCTTCTCCACCAGCCCCCCCACCCCTGGTCCACTAGGGGCAATGGGTGAGCCTCCCTGGCTGGGCTCCCTCTGTCCCCGGCCACATCCAGAGCCTCTGCCTGGCTCCTAGCAGAGGCTGGGTGTCACCTGTCAGAGTGACACAGAGCAGGGCCATGCTGGGGACAGGCTGAGGAGCAGAGTGGCTCCTCAGGGCCCTCAGGCAAGGTTGAGCCCTGCATCCTTCCAGGGGAAGGAACGCTGTGTGCCTTCCCGCAGGACAGCCTGGGGCCGGGGCCATCGAGCCACTCTGTCACCCTACTCCCACCACAGCCCACAGGGTTCGTATCAGGACACCACCATGGGGGGGGGGGGGGTAAGGCCCCTCAGGGTATGGCCGGACACGTTTCTCTCCCCTCACTCCCTCCCTCTCTTTCTCTCTCCTGTCCTCTCTCTCCCATCCTCCCTCCCTCCCATGGCCCAGTCCCTACCAGGTCTCCCAGCCCAGGCCGGGTGCTCTGGCCTTGCACATGAAGCTCTGCCCTCGGAATCTGCTCCCCCTCTGTAGGGGCTGGGGTGTCTCTGGACCTCAGTCTCCAGTGCATGGCGAAGGCAGCACAGGCCCTGGGCTGACTGTGGTCAGCTGAAGGACAGTGGAGATCTGTTCTGACCATCACTGGATCCCCAACCAGTGTTGTAATTAGCAAAGGGAAAGTTTTCCACCTGTTCAGCCGAGGCCCTGGGAGGTGCCACTGGCATCTGTTTTCAGCCCTTCCTTCTTCCTCTCTAGAAGTGGATTGTACACAGAGACACTCAGGAAAGCGTTGCCATCACCTCACAGCGGCAGTGTCTGCCCTGCAGTTACAAGTAACCATAGGATGCCTGTCCAGGGGGGTACATGGGCACCCACCTCAGCTTCCATTCTCCCCAGTTCTGTTCACTTTGCTTTACAAAGGAAGATAACACATATTATTAAAACTCAATAAATGGTCCTGGGGCCTTTAATGGAAAAGAAATAAACAGAAGCTGACCTCGGTCATCCCAAGGAAAGAGCCCTTTCTGCCTGTGTTGCCACCGCCTGGAGCAGCTGGGAGCCCAGATCCTATCGGAAGCACCTGGTACAGGGATGGAGGTGGTGGGGGGTGGGTCCTCCCTCCCGCTCACCTGCTGCAGAGCAGGTCACTTGCAACCCCACGCTGCCCCAGAGGAGGGCACAGAGGAGCTCTACCCTGTACTTCACAAGCTGGCCTGGGTTGTGAGCACTAGGGACATACAGACAAGTGGATTCAGCCTCCATGGCTCCAGTCATCCCCTCTACTGCCCATGAGGAGGGCTGCAGGTGGCAGTGGGGCCAGGATGGGTCTTATTTCCTGGGTCCTGGGCCCTGGGCCCTGCAAACCCTGAGGGGGAAGTTCCCAGGGCTCCTCAGGGCTCTGCCTCCCCAGCTCAGACCCCCAGGCTCCATGGCCAAAGTGTCTGCAGCCTGTGTCCAGTGGCAGAGAGGGCCCAGCTGGGCCATCCCTCTGCTCTCCAGGTGCTCTCTGGCCACAGTGACCACAGGTGAAAATGCCAAACTGACAAAGAATTCATTTGGCCACCTCTTTGTAAACATTCTTTCTTCCTTTCATTATTATATTTTATTTTTCAATATTTTTGTTGTCCAATGAGTATAATATAAACTTACCATCTTAGCCATTTTCAAGTGCTTCATTCAGTGGCAGTAAGTGCATTCATATTGCTGTGAGCCATCACCACCCTCTGTCCCCAGGACTTTCTCATCTTCCCAAACTGAAGCTCTGCCCTGGTTAGATGCTGAGCCCCTCCCCATCGTCCTTGGCACCCCGCACTCCATGTTCTGCCTCTGTGACTCTGGCGGCTCTGGAACCTGGTGTCAGTGGAATCACCCAGTGTTTGCCCATCTGTGTTCAGCTTATTTCACTCAGCATAGCGTCCTCCAGGCTCGTCCGCATGGCAGCAGACGTCAGGACCTTCCTCCCATTAGGCTGGGTGCTGTTCCCTTGCACACACCAGCCGCCTTGGTTGTTGGACATGGAGGTCATTCCCGCTTTTTGGCTACAGTAAATAAAACTGTTATGAGCATTCACGTAGAGGCTGCTGTGTGGACACAGGTCATCACTTCTTGTATGCTTATTTGTAGGAGCAGAATTCCTGGGTTGAATGGCTACTCTAGATTTCAATTTTTGAGGAACCGCAGTAGCCCAATGCCCACAGCAGCCACACCAAGCCTGCCCCACCTCAGTGTGGTGGGCGGGGGCTGCAGTGTCCTCCACACCAGCACCCACCAGGCGGCTTCAGTCCAACTGCTAGAGAGGGACAAGTGCGGGTCGTGGAGGTCCTGCACGCTGGAACAGAGCCAGCCTTCTCATGTTTCCCAGCGTGGCATGGGACAGCCACCCTCCCTGGAAGGTGGCTAGAGGACCTCGCCTGTCCCAGCCTGAGCTTTGCCTGGCCTATCTCAACACCCTGACAGCTCTCACTGCCGGCTGTGACCCTTGACCCTTTGATAAACATCAGAAACTCAGCATCCTCAAGTGAGGTCATGAACCCTGACCCCCACCACAATGAGACTCACTGAAGTGTTCACCCCAATCCACAAGATTCTGTGCAGACCACCTGCCTGCAGTCTGTAAAAGAGAAACAAGAGACTGGTGTCTGCTGCTGTTACAAAATGCAAACCTGCGGTGTGACACAGGGTCCCACAGTGTGGGTGTGTGTGTGGGGTCGCTGCAGTGTGACACCTCACAGTGTGAGTATGTGGGGGGGGTCACTGCAGTGTGACATGGGGTACCCCCCAATGTGAGTGTGTGTGTGGGTCACTGTGGTGTGACATGGGGTACCCCCCAGTGTCAGTGTGTGTGTGGGTCACTGTGGTGTGACATGGAGCACACCCCCCCCCCGCGTGTTGAGTTTGTGTTGGGGGCTAGGAGTTTGATACCAGCCCTGGGCAACATAGAGAGACCCCCATCTCTACAAAAAAAATAGAAAAACAAGCCAGAAGTTGGGGGGGGGGCACCTGTAGTCCTTGCTACCAGGGAGGCTGAGGTGGGAGAACCTCGAGCCCACGAGTGTGAGGCTGCTGTGAACAGCCATGGTGCTACTGCACTCTCGGCAGTGTGACAAAGCAAAACCCCGTCTCTAAACATGATCATGATGATAGAAGTGAAGATGATGGGACAATCGGGCCCCTTTGGCCCTGCTGGTGGGAACGCAAACTGGTGTGGCTGCTCCGAGGAAAAGTGGCTGCTCCCCACAAGAGTAAGCCAGCACTCCATGACCTGCGACCCTGACGCTCAGTGCACCCCCAGAGAGTGGAGAGCAGGGGCTTGAAGGGATGTCTGTGAACCAGCGTTCACAGCAGCCTGTTCACAAAGCAAGAGACGGATGCACCCGAGCATGCGTCATCATGAGGAGTGAACCGACGCCATGTGCTCTGTTCACAGAGCTCAGCCTTAGGCGGGAGGGTGATCCCGACACAGGCTGCAAAGTGGCGGACCTCGGGGACACTGTGCTCAGTGAGATCAGCTGGACACAGAAGGACAAATCCAGTATGTGTGATTTTACTGATCCCAGGTCTTAGAGTCATCAGATTCACAGAGGCAGAAAATGACTGGGCCAGCCATGCACTGGGAGGGGAGGGGAGGGGGCCGGCGTTTGACTGGGACAGAGCTTCACTTTGGGAAGATGAGAAAGTTCTGGAGACACAGCACTGTGAATGGGCTTAGTGCTGCCAACTGTGCACCCAACAATGGTTAAGATGCTAAAGTTTTTGTCATGAGTATTTTCCACCAAGGAAAAATTTTAAAAACCCAAGGGTAGAAAGCAGTGAGGATAGAGGTGTAAGGTGACAGGGACAGGCCAGGAAGTTAAGGCAGCCAACCAGACCATGCTGGGATCACTTCAGCCACCCTCTGGGTCCTAAAGAGTTGGGAGCAGAGTGGAGAGGATGGGCTAGAATGGGGAAGCCAAGTTCACCTCACGGTGGCCATGGGAAGGGGTGTGGGCTCAGTGGCATCAGCTGGTGGGGGCTCCGCCTTGCCATCTCGGAGCCCAGCTGTCCATTCACTTCACAGACCTAGAGGCCCCTAGCCACGTGGGGACAAAGAGGAGCATCCACCAGGGGAGGAGTTGGACTTGAACAAACTGGACCGTCCTTGTGGGGATGTGGCCACTGCCTGAGAGCCACTGTGTGGGGCAAGGCAAGGTACCCAGAAGCAGGTCCCCATGTCTGGAGGCCAAGGCAGCAGGGGGGGCAGTAAAGATGCTGGGGAGGATCTCGACTGCAGCCTATGGCAGAAGGGAGCATCCCGAACATGCCACCGGCTCTCCTGCCCCGGGCTGGTGCCCTGTGCTGGGGCAGCCATGTGACCTTCCTTGAGTCCTTGCCCTGGGTCAGCCCCACACGGGGCTCTGAGCCTTCAGCCCTGCCTGGTGATACCTGCCCACAGCCCTTCCTCCTGCCTGCCTCTGCCCTTCTGGGCCCCCGGCTGGACTGTCCCTGGCATGGAGAAGGGCTCCCTCTGTTAGGGGCCCACCTGGCCCAGACTACCCTCACTCCACGTGCAGAAAGAGGGCTGGGGTGCAAGAGAAGGAGCTGAAGCCCGGGGTCCGTCCCACTTTTGGTCCCCAGCCCCAGCAGCACACGGGCTGCACGTACTCACCCACCCCTGCTGCGCTGTCCTCAGGGCCCCTGCCCAGCCTGCGTGGATGAGACAAGGGTCCCGGCAGCCTTGGCACCGTGTGTCACCCCAAAGGGCCCACCTGGCTTCTTCTGGCTCTGGGGCTGGTGTGGGCTGGGCCGGGACAACACCAGCTCTGGAGTCTGCACACCTCCGCCCACCCCTGGGAAGCAGCACTGGCTGGAGAACTAAGGCCCAGAGGAGGCCTCAGAGGTCCCAGAAAGCTGGGGGTCAGGGGAAGCCTGCCCAGATGTTGACCCCCAGCTGTCCAGCTGTGCTGATCCCAGGCCCACCCTGTCCCTGCAAGCCCATCCTGTGGGAGTCACGTGTGCTGTTCTGATAGCCTCCCCAGGGGGTCCAGGCCCTCACAGGGTCTCCCCGGCAGTGGTTCAAGGCATTTCCCAAAGGGCACCCTGGGAAATGCTGGTGAAGGAACTTACCCACCCACTGGGGCTGGGTGGGACAGGGTCACAGGCCCGAGGACTAGCCATCTTCCCAGGACAGCCTGGATTTGGTGTTCCCTCTGGCCCAGGTGGGAGTGGCCCGCAGCTGGAGGGAAACAGCTTAGCTAGGACGAGTTTATTAAAAACAAGCTTTGGATCAAAGCAGCCACTCAGGTGTCAGCTGAGTTCATCCCAGGCCCCAGAGTCATCGCGAGCGATAAGCCGTGTCTAAATATCACGGCAACCGGGTTAGCAGCTCTCAGCCTGGAAATGTCAGCAGTGGGTGGGGGCTCCTCTGAGCCTGGATTAGCCTAAGGCACCTGCAGGGATCGGCCCTCCCCCCCCCTCTGTTGGTCCCCTCCCCCTCCCCCAAACCTGGGCAGGGCTGGCAGACGCCTGGGGAGAGGCACAGAGGAGCAGGCCACCAGCCCCACTGGTGTCCACAGCAAGGATGCCGGCCTAGTGAGGTGAGGGGGACAAGCTTAGCCAGAGGGGGATGGACACACATCCAGGCAGACCAGGAGCCCATGGTTATCTGCAGATGGGGGGGGCCCTGCCCCCTGGTTAGTATAGGGTGGGGGGCCCTCATGATGATGTTAATTTGGGGAACCTAGGGCTATGGGGACTGGCTCCTGGAGCAAAGTAGTCACGGTGGCTGCCATCGGGAGCTGGGGCTGGTGTGACTCCCCACCAGACTCTCCAACAGAGTAGGTTCCACTCTGTTCCTGGCCCCTGCCTGCAGCTTCTGGAGCCCGAGGGAGAAAGACATTTTTCCTGAGCACAGAGGGAGGAATAGAGATGTGTTTGGGCCAGCCCACACCCGTGGCCTCACCGAAGCCCCAGAGAGCAATATGCAGCCATGGGGGCCTTGTTCTTCCAGAGCTGGAGGCCACGCTGTGCCCTCCCTGGGGTCAGTGTGAGGCCTTGCCGAGAGCAAGCCAAGGAGATGTGGGCAGCTCCTCGTCCCTCCCCACCCCAGGAGGAGAGGCGGCAGGCAGGCTCCCTAGGAGAAGGATGCTTGTAGGACCCCAAAAGCCAGGGCAGGAGCAGACAGGCTTTGGGGGGGCAGGACACAGAGAGGAGCCTCCCAGCTCCAGGAAGCTCCCAAATCGGAGCCTGGCTGCCCTCTGGGTGGAGGGCACAGGAGGCTGTGTGGACAGCTGGCTAAGAGGGCCAAGGGCACAGAAGGCCACAGTCACGGCGCTGTGGCCTAGCAGAGGAACTCGACTGGGGGCCAAGACGGGTGCCAGGGTGGCGCTGGGGCCATCTACCCCTCTGCTGTCCCCTCCCAGTAGTGCCACTGAGGCGCTGCTGTTCAGCCCTATATACCTCCTCCCTCTGACAGCCTTTGGGAGCAGTGACACTGTGGGGACTTTCATCCTCTCCCAGGTCCTGTGTCCCAGAGTGACTGCTCCTACGCCTCTCTCTGTCCTGTCCTTCCCACGTCCTTCTGGGCACACCAGCTGCCCGTCTGGAGTCTAGGGCTGTGGTTGAACCCACATTGAGAAGAGCAAGACTGTCCTCTCCCGTGTCACGGCTACTGTGTGTCTGCTGAAGCGGCCCAGGGCCCGGTGGTCCCCAGAGAGGGCAGGTGGGCAGAGGAGCTGCACTTCCTATCTATACCTGTGGACAGACAGGTGGGCAAGCGCCCCTCACTGCCACGGGCCCTGGTGCCAACCCGCTGTGCTGGGCTCACCCAGCCACAAGGCAGGAGACTAGGACCCAAGCCTGTGTGTGGCCTGGGCTCTGCTGGGGCCTGGGGGGCTATGGTCTTGTAATTAGATGTCGTTGCTGTCAAAGCACAGCTGCCGTCTCCCCGAGTGACTAATGAGAACTAAACATCGTTCTTATTGCTTTTCACCTGGCTAATTTGTCAGACCTTGTCAAGACCCCGCGGAGGGTGGTGGTTCACAGCCTCACTGAGTCATGTCACTGGTGCCAGGGCCTGGAGGTGGACCACAGGAAGCTGAGGCCACCTGGAAGCATCCCAGGGTGGAGGCAGCTTTGGCCATGATGTCGTATAAGGGCCTGGAGGGACACAGGAGCCAGGGGTCACACAGAGAGGAGCCTCCCAGCTCCAGGAAGCTCCCAAATCGGAGCCTGGCTGCCCTCTGGGTGGAGGGCATAGGAGGCTGTGTGGACAGCTGGCTAAGAGGGCCAAGGGCACAGAAGGCCACAGTCACGGCGCTGTGGCCTAGCAGAGGAACTCGACTGGGGGCCAAGACGGGTGCCAGGGTGGCGCTGGGGCCATCTACCCCTCTTCATCACACATCCGCGGCCAGACTGGCTTCCAAGCCCAGCTGTGTGGACACATGCACACACGCATGGGAACATACAAGCACCCTCACATGCGTATACACACACGTGTATGCGTGACTCGAGACGTAAAACACATATACACTCATGAATACTTCCACAACTGTGCACACATGTGTGCGTAGACACCTTCACATGCACAAAAGCACAACTGCTCATAAGCACACACACCTGCGAAGCATGCACATGTGTGCACACAGACATGGTGTGCAGGGATGTGCTCACACATCTGCATGGGTACACACATCCGAATGTGCGCTCTCCCACACGCGCACACAGGAGTTGCACTCCTGAGCTGGCTGCATGTGCAACCAGTGGTGCTCTTGGCAATCGCAGTGTGTCCTTACCCATCAAGTCCCGGGCACCAGGTTCTAGGAACAATTCCACCCCCAGCCTGGAGCCTGAGTGAGAAGGAGCTCTGGATCTGGGAGCAGTAGGGGATGCTGGGGAAGGTGGTGGCCCTCTGAGGGACACCCACCTCCACACACCATGGCCCTCCTCCCAGGAGAATACTTGCCCTTCAAGTTGTGGTGACCTCTTGTGGGCCAGGACTGTCCACACTTGGCTCTGCAACCTACCACCTTATCCCCCATCCTCTTGCCCTCCCCTCCACCACCTAGCCCCCCACCCCTTCCCAACTTGGTCCTTGTGGACCCTCTGGCCACTGAGTCCATGCACTTGGAATCACCACCCTGACCTTTGGGACTCCCTTGGACATGTGAGGCTCAAGGTTGCCTCTCTGAAGCCCCACCAGAAGGGAAGAGGCATCCCAAGGTGGGTGCTAGACCCTTTAGGGGTGTGGTGAGCTTCTCCACTGACCTGCAAGTGCCAGTCCCTGGTACTCCACTATGCAGGTGGTAACACTGAATCCAGGGACAGCAGAGGCTGGGCCAGGACTCTCCTGCCGGCTCCCTGGACAGTGGTCTCAGCACTGTGGCAGGCCTGACCTAGGAGATGAGGAGGCTGGTGGGGGCTGCCTGGAGGAGGAGCCCCTGCCTGAGGAAGGGAGTGAGGAGGCCCGTGGGCACCCACCAGCAGGAGCAGACCCAGAGGACCAGGAGGTGTAGGGGACAGGAGGGACACCGGACGCCTCAGGTGGGCTCCCCTCTTGCTTGCTTGCTGCTGGGCTGGACTTCTAAACACCCAATTAGCCCTAAATGCACAGGATCGATCTCAGGCAGGGCGGCTGATTCCAGCCCCACCGCATCGATATTCTCTGCCCGCCTTGCCGCTCGCTCCATCTGAAATTCTCGTTAGGGCTAATTGCCCTGACATTTGAGTCTGACAGGGACTGGCGGGTTCTGACGTGTGTTGGGGTGTCTGGGGGGCTGGGGATGGTGCGTTCCTAGACTGCAGGGAAAGGCCCCACCATCTCCAGGTAGGCAGCCCAGCCAGAGCCCCTGAGCCCCGCTCATAGCGGTGACAGGGATGGTCTCAGGCCTCACTGTGCCAGCTCAGGGACAGCAGAGGAACAGCCCAGGGCGGCCGAGGGCAGCATGACATCACAAGTTGCCCCCTAATCCTCCGAGACAGCCCCAGCAGGTGTGTGTGGGACAGTGACCAAGCGCGCTGGGTACGACATAGGCTGTTGGCCATACAGAGAGCAGAGGAGTGGACCCAGCCAGAGGGCAGAGTGTGTTTGTGTGTGAGAGAGGTGTGTGCATGGGTGTGAGGGACATGTGTGTGTTTATGTGTGTGAGAGAGGGATGTGTGTGTGTGTATGTCTGGGAGGGAGGTGTGCATGCATGTATGTGAGGGAGGTGTGTGTGTCTGTGATGATGTGTGTGTGTACGTGTGTGAGGGATATGTGGGTGTGTACATGTGCGAGGGAGGTGTGTGTGCGTGTGTGAGGGAGGTATGTGTGCATGTGTGTGAGGGAGGTGTGTGTACATGTGGTGTGCTCGTGATACAGATGTGTCCTTGTGAGGTGCCTGTAAGGGGACACAAGCGCTGACTGACAAAGATCATGCCTTGCAAAGGGACGAGGTGGCCTCTGACCCTGGCTTTCTGGGAGCAGTTCTCCCCAGACTGCATGTGATTTTCCACTGCGGACTCCAGGGTATGCTGAGTCCCAGCCGGGCTTCTGGGTCCGCATGATGCATGTGGTTGAGAAGACAGGGGCCACATAGGGCAGGATTATGGCCAAGGTGGGTGGTGGCCACTGCCAGAAATCCACGGCGAGAGGAGGGGGCCCACAGAGCCACCTGTGAAGCCCCTGGTGGCCTCGGTTTGAGGAGCTTGTGGCCCCATAGTGGCTCCTGAGGGTGGAGCAGCCTGGCAGTGCGGGGGTTGGATCCAGTGCCCACCCTGCCTGGGCTAGAGAGTGGTACCCATGGTAGTCCGCTTGCTGTCATTATGGGTCATTAAGCCTGGGTACAGGAAGAGGCTGCTGAGAGAGAGCGGTCTGTCGCCTCCTAATTGCCAGGATGACAGGTACACAATTACCCCAGTGACGCTGAGAGGAGGGGCCTTGGGCAGGGAGCCAACCCACCCCCCACCCCCACAGCAAGTGAGGAGACAGCGAGGGCTGCACAGACCCCCACGAGTCCCACTGTGCTGCTCAGGGCCTCCTCTGGTCTTCTTGCCTTTGCCCCGGCCCCTTCTCCAGCCCCTTTCCTTCCTGAGGGTCTCTGTGCTGGACCTGGGGGTCTCTCAGGTATAATCTTGGCCTCCAGAGAAGCCCTGCCCAGGTCTGCCTGTCCCTCTGGGTCTCTGCCTCCCCAAGATGGGGTCCTGAGCACCAAGGCCTTGGGGACAAACACACTAGGTCTTTGAAAGTTCGGTGTCTTGGAAGTTGGGAACCGAGCCAGAGACTTTGCTGTGCGACCCAGAGAAGCCTCGCCTTGGAGCCTCAATCTCTTCACGCACCCCTGCAGAATGGGTCCTCAACTATCTGAAGGTGCTGCCGCAGGTTATCCTGTGAGGATACCGAGCGCTGGGCTCTGCAGAGGCCCGCAGTCCCCTGCGTGTCCCTCCCAGAACTGTGCTGGGATGTGCTGGTGCCCCAGCAGAGCATCACCTGTGGGGGTCTCTGGAGAGGGCGGCTGCAGCTGGGAGCATCTGGTGCAGGGCACAGCTGGAGTCTGCGAAGTCCAGGCTGTGAGGACCCTTGGGCCAGGAGGGGGATGCTGGCCAGGGGTGGACTTCGTGGCCCAGCATGTCGGCCCTCCCTGAGGGGCTGGTGTGGGGAGGCCTCCATGCTGGATGGGCACCTCGATGGGGCGGAGGTGGCGCTTGCCTCCGTGGGGTTCCAGGCCTCCCTGGCCTCAGCACCAGGCCTGGGCCCTGCAGCAAGTCTGGCCCCAGGGAAGAGTCTAGAAAGCTTAGCTTCCCCTGCAGCTTCCACGCAAGTGCAACTGGCCCAGGCAGGAAAGTGAATTAAAAAACAATATTTGTATCAGTGGAAGACATTTGCTAAAAGGTTAAATCCACATCCGGCGGTGTGGGCTGCCATCCCCAGCTTGGTATTTGTCAGACATGTCACCCCTCTTGGCCTACGGCACCTGTGCAAACGGGGGGCTGGGGTGGGGCTGGCAGGGGCAAGGCTGCCAGCCTGGACCAACCTCACCCAGGACTCCCTCTGCAGAGGGGGGACCTGGCCTGTCCAGAGCCTTGGGGTCAGCTGCATCTGGCACAGAAGAGGCTCCTGGGAGGCCCCTCAGTGAGGACATTGAGGTTGAGCCAGGCCTGCTCCCTAGGACCCTGGGCAAGTCCTCTCCAGGCCACTTCAGACACACATCCCAGGCAGCCCTGGGCCAGGCCCCAGGGCCCTGCTCCTGAGGGCCGCAGCATCTAGAAGGTGAGGCAGGGCCTGCACAGGGCCCTGGGGGCTGCCATGGCCAAGCTCAGAGTCCCTGCCCCAGGGAGGTGACAGAGGAGGGGTGTTGACATCAGGAGCAGGGGCTGCGGAGCTGGTGGTCATGGAGCTATTTTGTGGGATGTGCAGGAGCTGGCCCTGATCCAGGGTTCTGGAGTCCTCATCCTCTGGGACCAGGAGTGGGAGCCAGGGGACGGTGGGCCGTAGGGGATGGGCCAGGTCTTTTCTGTGCCCTGACTAAGCACTCAGCCTGCTTCTCAAGGGCACTGGGAGCCACTGAGGGCTTCAGAAAGAGGGAGTGACATGTGGGACCTTTTTAGAGCAGGTCCCTGGGGCCTTTTTGGAGGTAATGGGGAGCAGCCAGGGTGAACCCACCAGGAACTGGGGAAGAGGCCAGTTAGGCTCTGTTAGGTCTTCTGGCTCTGTTAGGTCTCTCTAGAAGGCCCAGCATGAGGTGCCCCAGGACAGCCTCTCCCTGAGTGCCCCTCTGGTTGGGCTGAGGGGACCCTGCTGCCCCAGCCCCTGCAGCATGTGAGCTGAGGATGATTCAGCGGCAGGGCTGGGCTGACCCTGCTCGGTGCCTGTGACAGTGGCTGCAATTAGATTTAATGGGACAGAGCCCTTTCTCCCGCATCTCCGCTCCTCGCCTGCCCCCGCCTCCCTCAGGCGCAGCGCGGGGAGGACGTGAGGAGGTGCAGGTGGGGGACCCGGGGGCTTTGACGTCAGCCCAGCCTATAAGAGGCCGCCCGGCTGAGGGCTGTGGAGAGGAGCCCAGACCTCCACGCAGCATCATGCCCACCCCCAACGCCGCCACACCCCAGGCCAAGGGCTTCCGAAGGGCCGTTTCTGAGCTGGACGCCAAGCAGGCCGAGGCCATCATGGTAAGAGGGCATGTGGTGCCCTGGGGCTGGAGTCAGCAGAAACCCAGGGCTGGCCCAAGTGGCCTCCACACCCCATGGCTGGTGGGCTCCTGGGCTGCAGGCGACCCCTGTACCCAGGCGATGGTCCCTCCATGGTGTGTCCTGCCCCCCTGCATGTGGGGACAGTGTCTATCTGTCGCCACAGAGCCCCCCTTGTGCCAAACTTTCTTGGGGGGAGGCTGTGTCTTCTGTTTCCTTGTGAATCTAAGGGGTGGGAATCCAATCGGGAAACAGCTCCCAGTGTCCTGGGAGGGAGCCCTGGTGAGCAAATGTCCCCCATGAGGGCCCCTCCTCCTGCCCCACCTGCTTTCTCTCTGCCCCCAGCTGCCCTGAAAGCAGCTCATGGTGTGGGGTCTCAGGCACACAAGGGTGTAGGTGCAGGTCCCACCGTGCCAAATGGTGTCTGGGCTCTAAGGTGATTTCTGCTCACTCCTTCCACCATTCCCTCCTTCACTGCTTCATCCTGAGTCTGGGCTCCATTGAGGGGGGGGCACTCGAGAGTCCAGGCTCTGCTGGGCCAGGTCCTCGGGGGTGTGTCTCAGCCCACTAGAGATGTCCTCGGCTCATCCTCTGGAGTAACCGGCTCGCTGGCACATCTCAAACGGGCTTTGGTCCACAGCCCTTTGGTGAATATGTGGTATGAGTCACAGAGACGTCATTGCCAGGCCCCTTGTCGGGGTACCACAGAGCGCCCACAGCACCACCAGGCTGTCCCCCAGACGGCCCTCCCTAGGGAGGATCAGGCTCAGCCTCGCTGCTCCTCCCTGGCCTGGGTCTGCAGCCTGGGCTGTGTCCACAACGCCCACCCACGAGGATGATGAGGAGTCAGGGGGACTTCTGCTGTGCCCCTTGTGTGGGAATGGTGAAGCTTGTTCACTCTTACCAAAGGACCCAGAACGTTCTCAGAAGTTCTACTCCAGTTCTACTCCAGTTCTCCAAGTACCGTCTCAGCACTGGGCGGGGTCTGCGGGTTGGAAGTGGTGGATGTGCTGACCCTAGGGGCTCACAGTCTAGGGAAAGACACAGGGCTACTCAGCCATTCACTCCTGGGAAGCAGCCTGTGCCCAGAGCTCTGATGAGGTAGTTGGGAGGAGGGGGCTACTGGGAGGGCAGTGAGGAGGGTGGAGGGCTCAGGATGAGTGTTTGAAGGGGCAAGGGCTTGGAGGTGGATGACGGTACCCAGCAGGGAGCCACCTGCGTCCACACCTAGGTGTGAGGAAAGCCCTGTGGAAAAGGGCCAGGCCTGGCCACGGAAGGAGTTTGTCCAGTGGACTCAGCTGGGGCAGCTCCTGCCATTTGCTCCGCCCCTGCTCCCGGGCAGCACACATCTGTCCATCACAGAGGCTGGGGCAGGATGTGCAGGCCCTGAGTTCCCCTCTGCCTTCCGTCATCTAGTTAGGGCCAGGCCCGGGAGCAGGTGATGCAGTGGCTCTGTGCTGCAGCGGGTGGGAGGGCGCCCTCTTGCTCCTGTCCCCCCCCATGGCTGCAGCTTCCAGCATTTTCTATCAGGGTGGACGGGATATGGAGGCAGACAGTGACCTTACCTGGCTTCTGCTCCAGCAGGCACACAGTGGGAGCTCAGTGATGTGGTCTGAGCCCCAGCCTGTTCCCTCCTTTCCCGCCTGCTGTGTGCAGCCCACCATGGGGGCCCCGAGGAGTCTGCGAGGCCTGAGTGGGTCCGCCCCTGTCCCCACAGTCTCCGCGATTCATTGGGCGGCGGCAGAGCCTCATCGAGGACGCCCGCAAGGAGCGGGAGGCAGCCGTGGCTGCGGCGGCAGCGGCCTCCTCAGAGCCGGGGGACCCCCTGGAGGCTGTGGTGTTTGAGGAGAAGGCGGGGAAGGCGGTGCTGAACCTGCTCTTCTCCCTGGGGGGCACCAAGCCCTCCACACTGTCCCAAGCTGTGAAGGTGTTTGAGGTGAGGGCACGTGTGTGCATCTGTGGGTGCATGTGTGGGGTCAGGGCTGTCTCAGAGATGGGTCCCTGTCCCTTCCACCTCAGAAGTGGTCTCCTTAGGCTACTGCAAGCCGGGAAGGGGAGGTCTGAGGAGCCTTGTGGCTCTGACAGCCCCGTGAGCCCAAGCCTTGGGGCTGAGGCCACCAAGCCCTGCCACGCAGCCCAGCTCCCCATCACTACCTGCACACAGGGGAGTAGTGTGGGGATCCCGACAGGGCAGTCTGGTAAGTGGAGGCAGGACTGCATGTCGCTCCAACCTGCCTGCCCGCCCGCCAGCAGCTAATGTGACAGTGTTTATATTAGCTGTTCCAGCCACACTCCCAGAAGAGACTCCCAAATAACATTAGAGCCAGACTCCCCATGAGCTCCCTGGGCTGGCTTCATGGCCTGAGGGCCGTTGTGACCAATGGCCCTTGTTGCTAGGTGACAGGAGGTGGCAATGTAGTGGACCATGTCTGCCAGCCCCCTGGGCGCTTAGGGTTCTCTCTTCGGGGACCTGAGCCCCATTTTCATGACAAGGTGGTATTGAGGGCCCACCCACCAGACCTGGGAGTGGCCATTAGACCCAGATGAGATTGCCAGGGGTGACGGGACCTTCTCACCAACAGAAGTCAGGCTGCGTGGGCACAGTGTCAGGACACACAGATGGCATTGCCCAGGAAGCAAACGAAAGTCATTTTGGGCTAGAGGTATTTCACTGGCCAGAGACAGCTGCCAGCCAGGTGGTGGTGTCTGCCCTGAGTCTGGAAGAGGCCCCATGTGCTGCCACAGCTACTGTGGAGAGCAGGGCTAGGCAGGGCGGGGCCCTCGAACCCCAGAAGCGCCCCCTCCTTCCCACTTCCCACACCCCAGCTCTGCCTCTCTTTTTCCTTCTCTCCTTCCTGCTTTTGCTCCCTAAGACCTTTGAAGCCAAAATCCACCACCTGGAGACACGGCCAGCACGGACCCCCGGGGGCCCCCGCCTGGAGTACCTGGTGCGTTGTGAGCTGCCCCGCAGTGACCTGGCTGACCTGCTCAGGGCCGTGCACCGCGTGTCGGGAGATGTGCGCAGCCCCAGGGATGACAAGGGTGAGGCCAGTTTTCTGTCCTGAGTGCAGCCAAATGACTTTGAGACTTTGGGATGTAGAGATTCCCAGGGGAGCCCTAACATGGGTCCCCTCCAGGGCCCACATCCGTCACAGCCCCAGCCTCTGCCTCACCAGAAATCCCTGGGGGCTGCTTCCAGGAGGCACTGTTCCACCGCCCCTCACTCACTTAGAACCTCTTCCCTCTCTTCTCTGTGAAGTCCCCTGGTTCCCAAGAAAAGCATCGGAGCTGGACAAGTGTCACCACCTGGTCACCAAGTTTGATCCTGACCTGGACTTGGACCACCCTGTGAGCCTCCACTCCCCAGTCATATCCCTCCACCTTTAGCCTGGCCCCAGGAGGGCAGCCTATCTGCTGCAGGACCCCCATGGCCTGGCACCCCCTCTGTGTCACAGCCTCATCTGGGCTGGTGGGCAGGGGAGGGACAGGGCAGCTCTGACCAGGCACATGTTCCCTCTGCCTCCAGGGCTTCTCAGACCAGGTGTACCGCCAGCGCAGGAAGCAGATCGCTGACATAGCCTTCCAGTACCGGCAGTAAGGGCTCTCCCCCCGGGGACCAGGCTGTGTCCTGCAGCCTCACACTAGACCTGGGGATAGGAGAGAGGGCAAGGGGAGGGCTGTCTTTGTCACCAGCATCATCACCTCTGCCATCACCAGGCCCACTGACTAGAGGTGAAGGTTCCTGCCAGGCAGCACTGTGCCCAGGGCTCTGCCTGTGTTGACCCAGCCGTCCCCTTTACAGTGCTCTCAGGTGGGCACAGGCACTGTCCCTAAATCCCAGCTGAGGAAACTGAGGCACAGAGAGGTGAAGCAACAGCCGGCTCAGGGCATTGCCAGGCCCTGCGAACAGTCTGCCAAGGGCAGCCTCCTGTCTCATCCCCCAGGCCTCGCTGCAGAGGGGTGGCGTGGGTCTCAGCCAAATGAGGCTCTTTCCCTCTGTCCCTCCTGCCCCTCCTGCTCCCAGAGGGGACCTACTAACCACTGGTGCCCCCTCCACAGTGGCAACCCAATTCCCCGTGTGGAGTACACTGCAGAGGAGATTGCCACGTGGTGAGACCCCGCTTGACAGCCAGGAGAGGGACCAGAGTGGGCCACAGAGACAGCTCCCAGAACCCCGATGTGCGAGGGCCGCCCCCAGGGACACTGGTGCTGCAGGCCAGGAGGATGGATTCCCCAGCCCAGAATGTTGTGCTGGGAGCCAAAGGCTGCCGAACCAACCCCTTGGTTCACCCTCAGGGAACTGAGGGAAGGCCCCCACAGCCTCCTGCCTCACGGGATCCCTCAAACCACCTGCAAAGTCCCTCTCAGTGGCCAGGGTCTTTGGGGGTGCAGTGTAGGAGTGCAGGGTTAAGGACCTCCAGGAGAGGCTACGGGGGGGGGGGGGGCTGGCACTGGGGTGCAAGGCAGGCCCTGAGCCCTTTGCCTGCAGGAGGGAGGTCTACACCAGGCTGAAGGGCCTCTATGCCACGCATGCCTGCCGTGAGTACCTCGAGGCCTTCCAGCTGCTGGAGCGCTTCAGCGGTTACCGGGAGGACAGCATCCCCCAGCTGGAGGACGTTTCACGCTTCCTAAAGGGTGCGGTGGTGGAGGGTCCTGGGGAGGGGGCTGAACGTAGTCCCCCACAAGCCCTTGTGGGGCTAGGATGCTGGCCTGACCGATTTGGCCCCTTGCAGAGCGGACAGGCTTCCAGCTGCGGCCGGTGGCCGGCCTTCTGTCTGCCCGCGACTTTCTGGCCAGCCTGGCCTTCCGTGTGTTCCAGTGCACTCAGTACATCCGCCATGCATCCTCGCCCATGCACTCCCCCGAGCCGTGAGTGCACGCTGTGCCCTGCCATGAGGGGTGTCCCTTTAGAAAGGATGCTCCAGAGCATGGAGGGGCCAGGCCCCGTGGGCCCCAAGCCACCCGGTGAAGAGGGTGCCGGGCAGACAGCCGTCCCAGCCCAGCCCTTTCTCCCTGCTGCAGGGACTGCTGCCACGAGCTGCTGGGTCACGTGCCCATGCTGGCCGACCGTACCTTCGCCCAGTTCTCTCAGGTATGCCCAGGCCTGCAGCTGAGAGCCAGGGCTCCCTGAGGGGCTGGGGCTTCTGTGCTGGTGGTGCTGCCTGCTCCAGGACCTCCCTGGGGGGATTAGCTGCCCCTACAATGTATGATGCCCTCATGGGTGTAGGAGGTCTCAAGGTGAGGGCACGCTGCAGTAGATGGGGCCAGTGGACCCTGCTGGGGGCTCCAGTGCTTTGATGCCGACCAGTCCCAAAAGAGCCCAGAGCCCTAGAAGAGGCGTCCCACAGCCTGTGCTGCCACCTGCTGGCTCCTTGAGAACAGCAGGTCCTGGGCCCTTGGTGGCCAAGGGGGGGTCTCAACATCCTGGACTATGTTCAGAGGCCCCCCAAGGGGCTGTGGACACCTCAGGCATGATGCCAGGACTGTCTCTCCAGGCCTTTCAGCTTCCCCTCCCTCCACAGGACATCGGCCTCGCATCACTGGGGGCCTCAGATGAGGAAATTGAGAAGCTGTCCACGGTGAGTGGCTTCCCCTGTAAGCCCTAGGGGTGGGGGATGGGGAGGTGAGGGTTTTCTTCCAGATCCAGGCCACACCCTCCTGTCTGTCCCGGGAGTGTGGCTGGCCCATTTCTTCAGCTGCCTCTGCCAACTCTGCTGGCTGTTCCGACAGCTGTACTGGTTCACAGTGGAGTTTGGGCTGTGCAAGCAGAACGGGCAGGTGAAGGCCTACGGTGCTGGATTGCTGTCCTCCTACGGGGAGCTCCTGGTGAGACCTTCCCTGCTGCCGCCGCCACCCACAGAGGGAAAAGTCACTGGGCCTCTGAGTTTCAGGCCCTCTTGGGAGAAAGCTGGTCCCTGTCCAGTCCCCAGCCCACATTGTCCCCAGGCTTCTGGGAGCACCAGTGGGATGGGGGGTACCCAGCCCACCTTGGGGTGCCCTGACCCCTGTGGCCTCCTGCCAGCACTGCCTGTCTGAGGAACCCGAGATCCGGGCCTTTGACCCTGAGGCTGCGGCTGTGCAGCCCTACCAAGACCAGACCTACCAGTCAGTCTACTTCGTGTCCGAGAGTTTCAGTGATGCCAAGGACAAGCTCAGGTAGGCCAGTTCTTGGGGTCACAGACGAAGGGATGGTGCACCCTGCCTGAGAAGGACTCCGAAGACCTCTGGGGCTGAGGGCTACTGGGTGGCCAGGCTTAGGCCTTTCCCAGACCCTGTTCTCTGAGTATCTGGCACCTCAGGGGAATGTGGCAGGGCTGTGGCAGGGCTGTGGGGGCACTGGGACTTCCCAGGGCGGGGACCAGGGTGTCCTGGAGAAGGCAGCAGAGCCCAAAGGCTCTTACCATTTCCCCTCCAGCCCGCTGGTGTGCATTGGGGAAACTGAGGCCGGGCTGTGTCTGGCTTGGCGGAGGTGGGTGCTGGATCTCACCTGCAAACTCAGAGACTCTTCCAGGCACATAGTCAAGGAAGACTATGGGAGGGGGTCTGGTCGAGGTTCAGGGAGGGAGGGTGCGCCAGCAGAGGCTCTCTTGGCAAAGGTGCCCGGCCTGTCTCCCACCCCACTCCCAACACCAGCCCTGGAGGAGGCCTCAGAGAGCTGCCTCATCCAGGTGTTTGGACAGAATTAGCTTTCAGGGCCCAGGTGGCTGGGAAGAGTGCTGGACCTCTGAGCCCACCTGGCTGGATCTAGCCCACATCTCCAGCTGTCCTGAGGCCACAGACTCTGCTGCAGGTGCTCCCACTGGGTGACTGAGTCCCCCCTTCCCCAGGAGCTATGCCTCGAGGATCCAGCGCCCTTTCTCTGTAAAGTTCGACCCCTACACGCTGGCTGTGGATGTGCTGGACAGCCCCCAGGCCATCCTACACTCCCTGGAGGGCGTCCAGGATGAGCTGCACACCCTCGCCCATGCACTCAGTGCCATCAGCTAGGTGCAGAGGTGCAACCTGACAGCCCCAGTGGGCCCATCTAGGGGTCTCCTGGATCCTTCCCCAACCGCGCTAGCTCCCACGCGTCCCAGAGCTCAGGCCTGTATGCGGGCTGGGTCTTGGGCACCCCTGTAACCTGCCTGGTGACCAGGGCCCTCCCATGCCTCCCTGACCCCTGGTTCCTGCCTGCTGCTTCTCTGCGCTGCCAGCTGGTGTCTGCACCTGATGTTCTTATCCTTCTGCTGCTGCCCACTGGGCCCCCAGGGCTGTGGGGTGGCTCTGTGCTTCCCGTCACTCCCCGATGCTGTCTGACCCCCCCCCCATTCACCCTCTCAATAAAGAAGAATAGTCTGCGCACACCTGCCTGACCCCATGTCTGTGCCTCAGACAGGCCCATAGAGCCCAGGTCCCTGTGCCCAGCCTGGCCTGGGGCCACCCTTGCCTCCCTCCTCCCTGCTGCCTGACCAAGCAGGAGGCCCTGGGGCTCCCATGTGGCAGCACCACAGTGGGGGGCCAGGTGGCAGGAGGAGTCAGGGAGCAGGGCTGCAGCCATGCTAAAAGGGGCGAGAGGGTGTCCCCAGGCCCGGGGCCAGTCTCTGAGAGCAGGGAGGGAAAGGAAACGGCTGCTCTGATCCCCCACACACCCAGAGCAGGACCTGGGCCTCTATGTGCTACCTGAAATGTGTAGTGATGGGAAGCACCCAGGAGAGCCCTCGAGGGTGGTCTCCCCAGCAAGACAGGTGGGGGCTAGAGGAAGGTTCCAGATGGACCCTCTGGCATCCTCCAGACCTGGCTGGCCAGCTGCCCTCATCCACCTGTGCCCTGGGAGAGAGAGGCCCCAGGGCTTCCTGTGAGGGGCTCCCCCTTGTTCCTTGCAGGGTGAGGGCAGGTGCCAGCCGGTCTATAAGGCCCTACCCCACCTGGTCAGGGGACTTAGTTTGGCCCTCTGGCAAACTCCTACTCATCCCTCAAGGCCCCCCGTCACAGCACTCCTCCCAGCCCACCCTGGCTCTCTGCCCTTCCATCAGCTGCTCCTCACATGCCTAGTCCGTGTCCTGGCCCACAGTGTCCACATCCTTTCAGCCCAGTAGACCACACTGGGGACATTTCTTCAGGACTGTGAGTCCCACAGAGGCCCTAGGGAAGGCTGCTGGCCTCCCTTTCCCCCTAGCCTTGCCAGCCTTGGCTCTGCCCACCACCTGGGCCCACCCCATCCAGCCTCCCTCCCTGTGTGCCCCTCTCAAGGGGGCACCATATCATCCCCAGCTGCAGAGAGGCTATAGAGCTCTGGGTGTCCAGAGGTGGCCACCATGTGGACCATGGCATGATACCCCACCACCACAGCTAGCACCCTCTACAGAGCCGTACATGGGTAGACAAAGCCGGAGGCTTGAATGTGGGTGGAGACAGCCCCAAGTGGCCCTGGCCGAGTGCTGGGCAGAGGGATCCACTGGCAGGCTGGGAGGAGGGGCAGGGGCCTAGCCAGGGGCAGCAGGAACTAAAGGGCAGGGAACAGGAAGCCCCGACCCATCCTATTCCCTGGCCCCCAGGAGACCTCAGTGGAGCCTCTAAAAGGACCTCACACAGGCAGTAAGAACTGGTTGGAGGTACAGGCAGGGGAGGCTTAGTGTCCAGACATTCCCAATGGTTAGGCTGGACCTCCAAGTGGCTGTCCCGAGGGACTGTGGGGCCTGGGAGTGAGCCTATATGACACACGAGGCGTGAGATGGAGTTGGAGGGACTGGCCAGAAGATGGGAGATGGTCCCAACCCCTGGAAGAGGGTTGGGGACCAGGAGGGTGCCTGGGCAGTGTGTGGCATATGTGGGAAGCCAGATGGCCGTGCAGAGGGGACCTGCCGCTCTGTCATTGAAGATGCATGTTGGTGCACCCGTCGGGGCCACTGTGGTGTGTACTCAGTTCTGTCACTCCAGGGCCCTAGCTGGGACTGCTGTCCTGGGATGGGGGGGGCCACACGCAGTGAGCAGGGAGAGCACCCCCACACACACCATCCATGAGGGGTCCAGGACAGTGGCCCAAAGACACCCCTACCCCCTGCAGCTTCAAACTCTGCCCGACTAATGTGGAAAACAGCTCATGCAGGCTGGGCTGGGTGTTGCTCTCCTGGAGATGTAGCCCCCAGCTGCGACAAGGACAGCTCTGGCCATCAGGCTCCTCGTTAAGACACTAATGATCGACTGGCCCCCAGCGAGAGGTGCTGACGACTAAGGAGATGTTCCTGCAGGCCCAGTACCAGGGAAATGACCCAGAAACTGCAGCCTCAGCCCCCAGCCATCTGCTGACCCCCTAGGCCCTAATGGGCTAGGCAACAGGGCTCATGGGTAGGGGAGGTGAGCTCGGGGCTATAAAGTCAGCAGCTCCAGGCAGTCCCCAGCCCTGCAGGACCAGCTGTATTCCCAGGTGGCCAAGAAGCAGGTCTGTGCTGGTAGCCTCTGTGTCAGCTTGGGCCCAAAGCTGCCTGACCAGGGGGCTCTGGGGTGGCGGGATCCCAGGCCCAAGCTCTGCAAGGGGTGGAAGGACATGGGGGGGACATGGGCTTCTCTTTTGGAATGCTCAGGGGACAAGCAGGGGCTCCCAGGACAGGGCTTCTGGTGGCGCTGGCCTCAGCTCCACACTTCCCCAGGTCCCTGTATCCCCACCATGGCCCTGTGGATGCGCCTTCTGCCCCTGCTGGCCCTGCTGGCCCTCTGGGGGCCCCAGCCTGCCTCCGCCTTTGTCAACCAGCACCTGTGCGGCTCCCACCTGGTGGAGGCGCTCTACCTGGTATGCGGGGAGCGGGGCTTCTTCTACACGCCCAAGGCCCGCCGGGACATGGAGGACCCCCAGGGTGAGCCCCCCCCAGCACACTCCCCCACCCCTCGCAAGGGCAGAGGTGGCAGAAACCTGCCACTTGTAGAGAGCCAGGCTGGCTTCTTTAAAAACAAAAGGGAGTTCTCTAGCTCACAGCTTGAAAGTGACCAGCTTGAGAGTCTTAGCTTGAGGACAGTGTAGGCTTTGGGAGGCTGAGGCCCTGATGGCACCTTCGAGGGTGCCATCACCCCTGCCGCCAGCACCTAACCTCTCAAACAAACGTCCCCAGCCCGTTTCTCGGCCCTTGCCGGATGACGGCAGCATCTTGGGGGCGGGTGGTCTCAGGGCAACCTGGCACCCTCCTGCATGCCTGTGGGTAATCTCTGATGAGGGCCCAGCCAGCAGGAGTAGGCCAGGGCCCCAATCCAGGGGCTCCAGCAAGCAGCAAGGAGTCAGGAGGTGGCTATGAGGACAGTACCAATGGGCTCTTGTCACGCTCCACTTGTCACACTTGTCACACTCCACACGCTCTTGTCCACTGTGGCCCTGCCCTGGGTGGGGAGAGGCAGCAGTATGTGCTGGCTTGGGGGCCACCTGTCCCTGCCCAGCAGAGACCCTGGGCTGTGGGCAGGTGCGTGCTCTCTCCCTAATGGCGTCACCTTGTGTCTCTCTTGGCCTCACGCTGTGCTGGGGCCTCCTCTGGCTCTGCCCACCCAGCAGTGGGGCAGGTGGGGCTGGGCGGGAGCCCCATCACGGGCGACCTGCAGCCCCTGGCCCTGGATGTGCCACCACAGAAGCGCGGCATTGTGGAGCAGTGTTGCACCAGCATCTGCTCCTTGTACCAGCTGGAGAACTACTGCAACTAGGCCTGCCCAGCCCCGCCGCCCTGTCCACCCTGGCCCCACCATGCACCCAGGCCCCGCTACCCCATCAGGTCCTGCCGCCCCACCCTGCCCAGTCTCTACTTTCTCTGGCCCCCCATTTCCCAAGTGATAAAATAAACCCCTTGAATGAAGCCTTGCTGCGTTGTCTGTGTGTCATGGGGCCGTCCACTGAGCCCACAGTGCAGCACTCCCTGGGCAGCCTCTCCGAGCTTTCTCCATGCTCACTGGGTGCCCACAGGCTTAGCACTGGCCAGGCCCAGGTACGTGGCAGTGCCCTGCCTATGGTGCTGAGTGTCTGTCACTGCCTGCTGCCTGTCCCCAGGGGTCTGGGAGGGCTTGGGGGTAACTGAGGGGCTGTGGGGTCTCTGGGAGCTGACTTCTCCTTGTTCAAAAGCCCTGGGCTTTCAGAGGCCTCAGAGAATTTTTGAGGAAAGAAAATGAAAACATTCCAGCAACTTCTCCCCACTTAATCCTCCCAGGCCCTAATTTTAGAGCTATTTCTTTCTTTCTTTCTTTTTTTTTTTTTTAGAGCTATTTCTAATTGGAGTCCCTGTGCAGGGAGAAGGCTGGGCAGGCAAAGGGGTCCTGCAGGGGTGGGGCTGGGAGGGTGCTGAGAGGCTGCTAAGAGTAGGTCTCCCTCATTGCCACCCACTGCCCCCAGCCCAGACCCAGCTTGACAGGGACCCTAGAGCCTGAGAGGAAGCAGGAAAGGCTGGATGACCCCCCATGAACTGAGGACAGATGGGAGGATGGGTGCAGGTGGGGCTTTGGACCCCACATCTTGGGGAACTCTGGCTATGGGACCCTGAGAACTACAGCCCATGCAGGCCAGGAACTGCCAGGGTCTCTCAGCTGTCCTTCAGCCCTTCCTCTCCCTACAGGCAGGGCTGCTGAGCCAGATTTCTTTAGTTGCAGGGCTGGTGGTCACCCCTACAAGTGCCCAATTGCCCTAATGGGCAAGGTCACCCTGGGCTTTGGTCATGAAGTCCTGACACGCAGCCTCTCTTCAGCACCCACCACACACAGTGGCTCCACTGGGCACTCAGCCTAGAGGGCAGACGGGAGCCCAGGGGCTGCCTGTAGCCTAGGAGGTCAGCGGGTGACCCTGGCCACCACAAGGCCTGGCGAGACTGCCTGCTGCCCAGGCCAAACCAATGTGTGCCTTTCCTGAAAGCCCCGCCCAGGCCAGGGTGCAGGACTGCTGGGCCTGGGGCTAGGTACCCAGACCCTGGTGGCGGCAGACCACGCAGAGGCTGAACTCGGCCTAGGGCACAGCGCACAGATGAGGGCCGCCCGGCAGCCTCACCCTTGCAGCCCTGAGCTCGCCCCCTGCTCATGACAGCATGGATATCCCTTCCAGAGTTGTTGCAGGCCCCACCCTTGGAGTGGGGGCCAAGGCTGGGCCAGCCGGTGGCTGACTGGACACTGGACCCGGAAGAGGAGGGAGGAGGCACCTGGGACCAGCCGCAGCCATCCACAGGAACGCCCCGCAGCCCTGCTTGCACGGAAGAGGCAGGGGTGTCCTTCCAGAACCGAGGTATGTGTGTGGGGCCAGCATTGGCCAAGCCCATCACCCTGGCCAGCCCTGATGGTCAGCAAGGCCCTGGGAGTGACAGTCAGGTGCTTTTCCCAAGGGCATGAGCAAACTCCACAGGGGGTGTGAATCCAGGCTGGGGGCAGAGGGAACACTCTAGGGGCCCCCCAGCCATGTAGGATTCACTGTGTAGCTGCCTCTGAATGGTGCTTGGGGCACTAAGGAGGGTCATTTGAGGAGCCAAATTTTCTGTGGCATCTGTCCTGGGGATTGGTCTGGCCTGAGGCCTTAGGGCAGGAAGGCCGCCCACCCAGAAGAGAGTTGGTCACAGCGACCACCCTGGGCCCACCCTTGGCCTTCCTGAGGGCTCCCAGCGCTGAGATTGGGACCCTCTTACCCACACCTGTCTCCTCCTGCCCCTCAGCTCCCCACAGCTGTGTCCATGAGAAAAGGTTAGTAGGGAAGACCAGACAGGGTGAGGGGTCACCACTCCATCTACTAGGTGTAGATAAGAAGTGGCTGCCTGAGGTGACAAGAGGCCAAGGTGCCAGACCACCTGCTGATGCTGTCATGAACTCCCAGGCCATCCCATGTGCACCAGGCCCACAGACATTGGCTCTTAGTCCCCGCCCAGGCCACGTGTGTTCTTCCCCTTCTGGGAATCTGCAGGACAACACTCTTGTGTCCTGAGACCCTGGCTGCCCTTGGAACCTGGCTGCACTGCCCATGGTGCTGGCAGTGGTGATCAGCCGTGTCCAGCCCTCTCTGCTACCTGGTGTTGCGGGCTGAGGCCCATCTAAGTGCTCCCCAGCTGTAGGATGGTGAGGGCGGAGGAGTAGCTGCTCTCCAAAGCCCCCAAGCTTGCTGGTACCCCCCTCACATTTGCCCCATGTAGGGAGGGCCAAGGGTGTCACCAAGGGCAGCCTGCTCTTTGGCTACCTGTCTGCTTAGATGTCACCTTTGCATTGGCCATGGGTGTTTCTCTGAGGAGACTCTGAGGCCTGTGTTTCTCATGGGGAGACTGAAGCCCAGGTTCGGGACATCTGTGCCTCTGCTGCCCCCACCCACCTGGGACGCTCTGCCAGTGTAGCAACCTCCAGCCTGGCTCCCTGGGCTGCGCTTGCTGCTGGCAGAGCCCACTGGCAGCTGCACCCAGCCCTGGGGCTGTTTGCCTTCTCCAGTCAGCAGCAAATATTTGCTGTCCTCACTGATCTCCAGGAAAAGTAGAGCCTAGGGAGCACAAGAGGAAGATGCAGGGATGCTGGGGTCGATTCCTGGTCGTTGAGGACCTGGTACCTGGTGGGGTCTAGCACAGGGAGAGGGAAAAACCCAAGGTGAGTGGAAAAGGTAGCTCTGGGAAGAGCTCAGGATGGAATACAGCTGGTGTTTCTCCAGCCAGGTGATGAGGTAGGGAGACCTGGAACTGGCTGAAGGACCTAGTGGGGCCGACCTCTGTGACCCAGGCTGTTTTGGGGATAGGCACCTATGGATACCCAGCAAGGTGGCGGAGAGCAGCCATTCACAAATATGACCAGCAGATGGCACCACAGTCTCACTTTTGTGGGCATGGCCTGGCTAGCTTGTGCCTCCTCCAGCCCTGTGTCTGGACAGTTGCCCTGGGCCCACACAGGGGCTATGGGGTTGCCCGCTGGCTGCTGGCTTGGACTCTGAAGGGTCTGGGGGTTAGGAAGGAAGGCAAGGGTTGAGTGGTGGTGCTGTCAAGCCCCAGGCCAGTTTCTCTCACAAGCCCAAATTCCTTGCTGGCCAGAGACCCAGGGGGCTGTGGGACAGCCAGCTGGACAAACGTCCTAGGTCTATAGCATTCTGAGAAAACCTCCAGCTGGAGTCTGACTTCCACTTCCAGCTCCCCTCATACTGAGACTGGAGGCCAATGGGGGTCCTCACTGCTGTGGCTACATCAGCCACTAGGGCCAGAGATGGGTGCTTAGAGGCTGGGGACCCTGGAGGCCCAGAAGGCTCCCAGCTGAGGTCCCACCAGGCCAGGGTAAGTGCCTTCCCATGCCTGCCTAGTGCCCAGTGCTGGGAGGTGTGGAGGCCAGTTCTGAAAAGGATGTCAGGGTGGACAGAGCCTGGGAACATGGCGGTTACAACGGGGGGTGCAGCCCTACTCCCCCTCCCTCCCACTATTGTTTCTGGCCTCAGCCACAGGAACAGCAAGGCAGATTCCTTCGAAAGTGGAGCTGAGCCGGCTGGAGGTGGCCTCCCCACTGTCCCTGTGTAGCCCCGTCGTGCTGTGCTGGCGCCGAGCACCCCACCGGCCTCTTGCCCGCCCCTGTTGTCCTCAGCTCACTGTCCTACACCCAGGTGGCCACTAGCCCCCCCCCCCACATGACTTGGACTCTCCACTTCCTTCCCATCTGCTGCTGTCAGGAGATCCCATCCCTAATCCCAGAAACAGCCTCCAAGGCTCCTGCAGTGGCCCCGAGGCTGCCCCTAAAAACAGTGGGTTACCTGTTATCCCCATGCTCCAAGGCAGAGGTGAGAGAAGAGGTCCTGGAGATACCAATGAGTCCATGACTAAGGCCTTATTGAGGTCCATCAGGCTGAGGGTGAAGTAGAGGACACTCAGTGTATGGTGAGACTCCAGTGGCCAACATCCCAGGAGTCACCCTGTTTCCCCATCTGTGGACCAATGGAGAGTCCTTCCTGGCTGTGCCCCAGCCTGGGGGTCTGCAGCCCCATGAGCTTCTGGGGGCCCCACCCCTGCATCCCTGTGTGGACTAGGCTGCTGAGTTAGCAGAGCCTCAGGCCGCCCAGGCCTTGCTCTGACCCCCTCCCAGCCCATCTGTGTTTTTGGAAAACAGCCGTGGCCCAGCAGCCCTGCCAGCTGTGGCTGGTCATGCTGAGACCCAGAGTGCACAGTGCTGTCCCTCCAAGTCCACCCTTGCTTTGGAAATTGGTGCTGTCCCAGCCTGGCCTCCCCAGGCCTGCTCTACCTGTCCCCTGTCCACTCCCAAGGCTCACTGCTGCCCAGTCTGCTGAGGGTCCTTGGGAAATCCCTGACCTGCTCTGGGCCTCAGGGTCTTTGGCAGGGTGGCTCAGCAGGAGTGAGGACAGGGCAGGGGAGCCTGAGGTCCCCTGGGAGGACTAAGGCACCTGAATGTGTGGCTCTGGTGATGGCCACCTGGCCCTCTATGGCACCTTCCTGCAGTCTGACTGCCAAGGGCCAAGGAAAGCTTCATGGGGCAAGGAGTGGCTTCCTCCCAGGCCACTTGGTATGCTCCCCAACCTGAGCCCAGCTGTGGAACAAGAAGGTGGGTGGGGGCTGGCCCCAGGCAGGGGGAAGAGCTGAGAAACAGGCATCCCCACCTAGCTCCAGCTGCACAATCAGAGCTCAGCACAGAGGAGGCAGGAGCCAGCAGGCAGGGCAGCTTCCTGGAGGAGGCATCTGAGGCCCTGCCAGCACAACATCCTTGAGGATGAATCTGTGCTCGACTACTGCAACCTGGTGCAGCCCATGCTGCACTTACCAGAGATATGACAGTCCAGACTGCACAGAACTGGCACCATAGGCCCTTCCCCAGGGCTAGGCATGAGCTGGCCCTGGCAAAATTGAAGAAGCAGCTGTGGACTGGAGGTTTACAGTGGGTGGTGTTCTGTGGGTATTGAGAGATGACAGACCCTAATGAGGCCCTAAGGAGGTCCAGTGCAATGGTCCACTTGGGCCACCGCAGGGCTCAAAGGTGAGAGCTAGCAGGCAAGCAGGCTGGGCAGGGCTGGAGTTCTGGCTCTGCTGTTCCTGTGTGTGGGCTTGGGAAAGTTATTTAATGTCTCTGGGCCTCAGTTTCCTCATCTGTCAAGAGAGAACCAAAAGAGACCCTGCCAGCCTTGATTGCTGAAAGGGTGCATTGCAGGTTGACAAGCCATCTTCATGTCTGGCCTCCTGCTTTCTGCCCATAAAACCAAGACCAAGGACGGGAAATGTGGCCACAGAGTGGGAATCTCCAGGAGTCCCCAGGGTGCCTGCTTTCTTGCAGCGCATGCTGTTGCCCCAGATGTGAGTACGTACACAAGCCCACTCCTGGGCTGGCATGTGGGGCCTCAGAGCCCACAGAACAAGACCAGGAGGGATCCCAGAATGGAGCTGTCCTCTAGGATAGCCACAAGACCACTGCCACTCCCTCCAGTCCCTCTGTGGTCACATCCCCTCTCTGCACCTCAGTCACATGGGGACAGTGCCAAGGGTCTGCTCCTCCTCTGGGGAGGGTAGGCCAGAGGGCTGATGTGTCTTCCGCAGGAAGCTGCAGACCCCATGCCTATGAGGAGGGGCCCAGAGTAAGAGGAATTGGCAGAAACGTGAAGAGTGCTCCAGATGCCAAGGTGCAGTCTGCAGCTGGCCCCATGTGCCTGAGCCCCTGTGGGCCAGAAATCTTCACAGTCCCTGAGCCACAGCAGCCCAGCAGGGAGAGGCCAGATGGTCACTGCCCTTCTCCTCAGCCCTCCCCATTAGCCACACACAGGCCTCAAACCTCCAGGGGCCTATCAGCTGGCCAGTCCCACCCAAGCAGGTGGGGGAGTCTCTGAAGATGGGGCTCCCAGGTCCTGGCAGCCTGTGACACTGACCATCTGAGAAGGTCTCAAAGCCAGCAGCCGTGGGGGCACCCATGAGAGTGAGACGTTTGTTAGTACTTATTCTGCAGGGCACCTTGTGCCTGGGAGTTGGGGCCAACAGGCTTGCCCAAGGTCATCAGAGAGCTGGGAAGTGAGCCAAGTTGGCCTCCACGCCACTCTGCCCACTCCTCTCCCTCATCTGGACACATAGCTATGGGACCTGCGCAGAACGGGCCCCTCAGGCAGTGGGCCTGTGCCTTTGGGAGGCAGCCTCACCCCTGCCAGTCTGCCCCCGGGGAGGCAGCTGGGCTACCCAGTACCCCAGCGTTGCAGGACTCCAGGGGCAACAGCTGGTGTGTTCAGGGTGGGAGTCACGGGTTAAGGTCTCCTCCCTTAATTCCCAACGTTAGGTAAAGCAGCTCTAATAGGGATAGTGATTTACAGGAAAGTGACTGCAATTTTACAAGTGGCCACAAGGTGTCAGGATCAGGCCAAATTTGGAAATCTCCGCAAAGGCATGGAGCAGGGTGGAGCTGGTGGTGGGTGCTGAGAACACAATTCAGGGCGCCCTCTGTTCACCCCCGGACCCTGCCTTTGCAGTAGGCTTTCGAATATTCTGTCACCAGGGCCTCTCGACAATATTTCTGATTTTATCTTCATGCTAATATGATATTGTTTCCTCTCAGAACATAATGAATGCTTCAGGACGGGGCTCCAGGTTAACCTGTGGCTTCAGTTGGCACCATCCCACAACCGCCTGGGTGGAGGAACACAGAAAATGAAGGATTCCCTTAGGCCTCTCCTGACACCTCCCTGTTCTGTAATGCAGGGTAGAGGCAGTAAGCGCAATGGTGTGGAACCCACTTGTACCACCAACACTGCAGAGAGGCCCCTCCACTGTAGGAAGAGGTGTCCTAGCTTTGCCCCCAGCACCCTCCCTCTTGGAGGGCCCCAAATCGCAGCCCCTAAAACCTTTGGGTTGTAATTCTAGAAGTGGCCACCAGATGTCAGTATGAGGCCACTCAAGAAGCTAAGTGGTGGAAACCTGGTGCTAGAGATATCTGGGGGTACCCAATTCTCTGCAGCCTAAATAAGGATCCAACCAGATCCCTAGGATGGGCTGATCCTCTCCCAGCCCTAAAAGGCAGTGAAGCAATGGGGTTTCTGCTGTGTGGTGTCTTTCACCCCTGTACTCCAATATTTGTTTTGTGATCCCTCTCCTCTGTGTCCCCTTTGGGCCATGTGTTCTCCCCGTGTAAAATCCATGGGATGTAGTGCTGACAGGATCAAGTTCTCACACCCAAACTCATTGTTCCCGATGCCTCTAGTCCTGCCTCAGGGCACTATGGCTTAGCTTACCCACCAGAGGCCCTCTGTACATGCCCATTTTCCTGTCCCTTTCTTCTTGCTAAAACATCCGGTTTCCAAGACTCTGGACAGAATAACTGTGAACTGGGGTTATACCCTTCTGTGCTGGCCCAGAGATGGAAATCCAGTCCAGGGCAAAGTCTGGATTCAAGACATAATTTGGGTAATGGGAAGCTTCACGTTTCCAGAGTTTGATCTGTGGGATGCTTCCCTTTCAACCCCTTATCTGCCTGCTCCCCTGATTAGGGAACACTCCTTTGATGAACCTCCCATGGAAGCACCTTGTCTGGCTTAGTGACAGCCCTTTATTCTCCCTAGCTTCATCTGAAGATTGGATCAAGGGCCCTGGAAGTGGCCCCTTGCAACATCTGGGGATTCTGCAGCAGACACTATGCCACAGAGCTCCAATGCATAGTTAGAGTCAGTATGAGCAAATGAATGCTTCATCCCAAGAATTGTGAGCTAGTTCACACTGACTTCTGTCTATGAGCTCTGGACCTGACTCAGGGCCATTAGCACTCCTCCCCACTCATAAGCCTAGTAATGAGTTTTACCTGCCTTCCTCCCATGGGATGGCGTGACTCTAAGGCATCTCCATCCTCTTTGAGACATCATTCACACCATATTTGAGTCCCCCTCAAGCTAACTCTTCCCTCCTGAAAGCCCTGTTATCCCTACTATATACCCTATTGCTCCAGTTAAAGAAAGAAGTTAGAATGAGGGCTTGAAAAGCAAAGAGAGAAAGAAGAATTAAATCTGAACACAGGCTGGTAGGCTAGATGACATAAATACACAGAGGGTATATAGTTGAAGTGCTTGGGTGCAGGAAGGATGTGGACTGGTGACTTTTAGGAACATTTTGCCTCTCTCTGAGTCTTTGCTCTGTGCCTGCTTCTCCTGTAGGCTTGGGAAAGACACTTCAAATTTCCAGTGAGAATTTTTCCAATTGGGTGGTGCTTCTACCTGAACCCTTCTCCAGCTGCTCCCAGCTTTGCGTCTGTCTTAATTGGAGTTTCATCTGGGCTAAAAAGGCTGCGAATTTGGCCAATCATCCTCAGGAATACCTAGAAGTACTCACTATGCTGCCTGATGCTTGTAGCAGTAACCTTAGTGCTTACCACCACACATAGAGTGTAGGGGTCAGATCAGATGAGACTGGAGAAGAGAAAAACTTCCATCTGAGTCCCTTTCCCATGAAAGATGGATGGACATAACTGTACTGTGCAAAACGGCACTGGGAGCACCTAAAATGAAATTTTTCTGTTCATTCTCGAACCCGGCTTAGTCCCCACCCCCATTTTACCAGTGCCACGCCCACTGGCATCCCAGGGTGTCAAGTAACTGCCAAATGTCACTTTAGTAAAGCCCCACCCGCTCCTCACCTCCTCTACCCAGTCCCCACCTCCTAGCTAACAAGCAGTGCTTCTGGCTTATGCCCACACCCACAGATGCCTTTCTGCTGGGTCAGGGGCGGCCAAAACTCCACCCCCTAATGCACCATGCCCTAGTGTGGGAAAGTGCCACAGCCAGCCACCCCAGTGGCCCCAGCACTACTGAGTTGGCACAAAGTTCCCCTAATTTGGAGGGGCTTGGAGAAAAGGGTAGAGGGGAGGAGGGGGTGAGGGGCAAAACTATAATTTCAGTTGGCATTTGGGCAGGTGCCATGCTGAGTGGTAGAGAGGCTATTCTGCTTCTAGGGCCCCCACTATCATGCACACTCTAAAAGTGCCCTTCACCATCTCTCCAGCCTCAGCCTCATCCCCATCCTCTTCCACCTCCACATCGACGTGGCTGGACGGTCTGGGCACCACAGCCAGAGCACCTCTTGCTTTGGCGGTGACTGCTTATATTAGCCCAGCCAGCAGATCATCATCCAGGCAGTTTCAGCAGAGAGCCTTGGGCACCAGTGACTCCCCAGTCCTCTTTATCCACCATCTGGGAGCTTCAGGGACCACACACCACTAGAGTACAGGTAACTTGGCTTTCCTCCCTCAAGCTGTACCCTCTGAGTGCAAGAAAAGCTGCATTTTGAGTGTTAAGGCATAGGTAGGTTTGGAGGGTGGGTGCAGCTGCCAAGATCCTGGTTTCTGAAATAGGGGAAGACTCTCTGCTGCCTGCTCCCAGGCAAGCTTCCCAAGAGTAGCTTCAACTTTGGAGGGTACAAAAGGAGAGGTGATTCCTCTTCAGGGCTGAACAAAGCCACAGAAGCTTTCAGAAGGAAAATCAGTTTTCCTTTCCTAATCCACCAGGCAAAATGGGAGGGGCAGGAGAGGAGGGGAGGACTGTTCTTCTCAGCAGGAGTGCACAGCTGTTTTCAAAATGTAAAAGGAAGGGTTTTTCTGTGTGAAAAGTTTCCTCTTGTTGCACCCCCACCCACCAATCCTAAAGACAAACCAGAGACTGTGCAGAGGGGCCAGTGGCTTGAGATTCTGGAGTAGGTTTCTTTATTTATATGTATACACACACACACCAATTAAGAGTAAAGATTCCCTCTTTCCCTGCTCCCCACACCTCCAGACCAACAGCAAGAAACTGGAGAGTGAGGAGGACCATGAAGGGACGAAGTGCTTAACATTCTCAGCAGGGTTTTCAAAAAGTAAAGTTCCCTTCTGGACAGCATGCCGGTGTGTCCAGTTCTCCCTGCCACCCTCACTGCCCAAAGAGAGCTGAAAGCACATTTGTTTTCTGCATAAGGTTTTTCTGACTTCTATCCCAGATCCCACCCAGTGTGGTGTTTGTAGGGAGAGGATTTGTTTCCTCACCTGGCTGCACCCTGCTTGGTAGCCTTCTTTGGTTTTTACCTGAAAGCCCCCCCTTACTTCCATACAGGTGGGAGTGTTGGGAAGTGGTGGGAGAGACTTTCATATTTTGTGCTGTGACCCTTCAAGGCAGACCATCTGTATATGCCCTATCAGAGCCCAGGGAGAAGTCCATCTCCACCAGAACTGGGGCAGCCCTCGGCAGCTCCACCAACCAGTTTCAGGCCTGGCTGCTGAGACACCCTTTCTGAGTGAATTTCTTGCCATGTTCTCCCCCCACCCCCTTGTACTTTGAAAAAGGGAGAGCTAGGAGCAAAGGGACAGGAAAGGGGGATGTGCCCAAATCCTGACAAGGTGACCCACAGGCAGCCTGAGGAGGAGGGAGACGCAGAACTGTGGCTTGGGTGGAGGGATCATCTCAGGAATACTTTTTTGCTTTCCTCTAGGGGCCAAAGAATCACTGCCAAGCTTGTGAGGGAGGAGGTGGATTCCAGTCCCCAGCTCCAGAGGCCTGCTTCTCCTTCAGCTCAGCCCCCTACCTGGCCTGCCCTGCAGCCTGACCCTCAGCAGTCCAGAGCAGCCAGAGACCCCTGTCCCAAGGTGAGCTGCTGTGGCCTGTGGGTCACAGGACCCCATCACTCACAGAAGTAAAGCCAGCAGCCAGCCCCAACCCCAGAGAGTTGAGTGAGCCCCATTCATGTCTCAGATGCATGAATCAGAAATGTCCGCTGATGCCACTTTCAATGTGCCAGGCTCTGGGCAGGGGTCTCAAGAACCCACACAGATTTGGACCCCCAAGTGCAGATTTGGATCTGTCCTCTTTTACAAGGAGCCAGGCTGGGAAAGTCTTGGGCCTGTATTTAGAGTCAACAGGTGTCTGGATGTCAAGTGGTCAGCTTCAGGTGCTCCTCTCTGGAGGGCTCAGGTGTGGACAGAACAGGTCCCCTGCAGTCTCTGCAGCAGCAAGGTCTTGGAGGGTGGGAGGTCCTGGGTGAGGAAGAGGGCAGAGAAGGGCAGGGCCTGAGGGAGAGAGCAGGCCACCCAGGGGAGAAGGCAGGGGCTGCTGCAGGAATAGGAGTTGAGGAAGGAATAAACAGGGAGAAGGTGGGGAGAGAAAAATCTCATCAGGTGGGAAGAAGTCTGGACACCTGAGGAAAGCCGGGCTCTGCCAGGGAGTGGGGTCCAGTTTTCCCTGCCCTGGGCTGCTGGCTGTAGGGCCTCAGGCCAGTGGCTTGACCTCTCTGTGTCTATCCCCATTTGTCAGAGTGGACAACAGTCTCAAGCCTCCCAGACTGGGTTATGAAGAGCAAATGAGGCATGTTCTGTGCACTGTGAGGGCCTTGCAAGTGTTGCTGTCACCATCCTATTGTTGTTCAGCAACCGGGCTTCCTGTGCACCAGTGGAGGTGGGGGTGGGGGCAGCTAGAAAGGCCCAGCACAGTCGCCCCTGCCCCTGACTCAGCTGGAGCAAGCTTGGTGGTTGGTGACCGCACCAGTTCATTTGTCAGGTACTGGAGGGGTTGGCTCTGGGACTTGGGGAGCATGGGAGGTGGAAGTGCATGAGTCTGTGTCCTTGTACCTGACCTACGGACAGGTCAGAGGCCTCCTTGTAGGGCCTGCAGAGGAGGACTCTCTTTCAGAAAACAAGAAGATTGTTTTAAAGATGTCTTTAGTTCAGACACTGAATAGTGACACAGTGGCAAGGCCTAGTCTAAGCCACCATGTGCTGGGCTGCCCCCACCCTGCACCCCTCATACCCAGTACATACTTTTTGGCTCTTGGTTGTTGATCAGCTTGTCCTTTGGTGCTGGCAGTTCCGTTTGGGTGGTTAGTCCCTGGCTTACCAGGCTGGCTGGGGCTGATGCCCAGGGGGGACTCTTTCTGGGGCTCAGCCAGTGTCGGGACCTGTTGGGGTGAGGGAGGGGCAGTCAGGGGACCCTTGGAGGAGCTGGGTTTGTACAATGCTGAGCTTTTACAGGGAGGAGGGAGCAGCCAACTCAGAGCCAGAGTCCTGGGAGGAAACTGGGGCATGAGGGAGCCGGTTGCAGGCCGGCTGGGTTCAGTGGGGTGAGTCTGAATTTTGAGGCAAGTTTATTCTCTTTGGAATTTGCATCTGCAAGTCTAGAAAGAAGACCCATGCTATGGCAGTGCTGGGTCAGGGCTGAGGGAGGATGCCACTTGGGGGCTGGAGGAGACCTCACCCATGCTCACCCAGAGCTGTCGGCAGGACTCTTCCTACCTGGGAGGCTGGGGCAGCAGGCAAGGAGCAGGCCTTGGGTTAGGGACCCGGCTGCTAGTCCTGGCAGGGGTGCAACCAGCACACTTTTTGAGCCTCAGGGTGACACGAATCTGTTCCAGTCTCCAACCTGCCCTGGCCACACTTTTGACTAAATAAGGAGAGGGCTCAGCAGGCAGCCCCAGGGGGCGGGGACCATGTACAGCCTGCACCCTGCCATGGGCACCCCAAGGTGACTTCGGCTTTCTTCATACCTCGCTAAGTCCAGGCTCATCTCCAACCATGTATGCTGGGTCCTCCAGGGCAGGCACCTCTGGAACAGAAAGCAGGGGAGGGACCCCCAAAAGGGTCTCTGGTGTGATTGCCCCCAGGAACTCCCATGAGGAGAAATGGGGCTCACTTCAGAGTCCTGCCCATCCCCAGCCTGGAGAGAAGATAGAGAACCCAGAGCTGAACTGAGGGGCTTCCTCCACACAGAGATCCCCACACTGGTCACGAGGGACCTCCTTGCAGGCAGGCTCTCACTAAGTGCTCCTCACCCCAACATTTACAAATCCCCTGAAGTCAGGACTATCAACTGGGCCTTGTGTTTCTCTCTGCAGCCTCCCTCCCTTCCATAGGCTAACCCGAGAGGCCAGAGAGCCAGGGGCAGGGAGCCTGCAAGGGCTGGTGGAGAGGGGAGGGGGCCTCTGGGTGGGGGGAGATAGCCAGATGTTCTTGGAATGGGACACGGGTGATGGATGTGGACTGGAATTTGTAGGGGACATTCCCCACGTGCCTTGCGCTCTGGGTGGAAAATGGGCTGTTTTTCATGGGTGGGGGTCTCCCTGTCTTGCCAAACTAATGTGAAGGAGATGCCTCATCTCTGCCAGGGCTCCCCCACCTGTCTAATGGCATTAACCCCTGCCTGCCCAGAGTGTCAGTCATGCTTGGAGAAACCGCCCTTCTAGCTAGGGTCCCTAGGGGGTGAGAATGGGGACAGGAAAGGCCCACTCTACTTGCTTGGGATCCCCTGGCCCACAGCAGTGTTCCTTCTCCGGCAGCTCCCAACTCCCAGGACCACCTAGGGCTATTGTCTCCCACCCCCAACATTGCCCAATGCCAAGGGGGTGACCTTGTTTCTGAGGACAATCTGTGCGCGCTGGTGTGTGGGTTCAATATTTGCCTTTAAGGAACTGGACTTTGCCCAGCCGGAGTGGAGAGGCTTTTTGCAGAAATTCTCTTTGAGAAAACGAAAGGAGACCCTGGTACCCCAGCGGCTACAGTCCTGCACCCCTGTTCTTGCCCTGTTTTTCTCCTTTGCTTCCCTGCTTCTGATCCTTTTTCCGGTTACCCACACAAAATTGGTTTCGTCCTCACTTGGGGCTGGCGAAAGCCGGAGTCGCTCGCGCGGAGCTCCCAGGCTGGCGGGGGTGGCCGCCGGGGGTGCTCCGGGCCTCCAGGCCAAGCCAGGGACGAGCCTGCCCCCGGCGGCGGCTCCGCAGCGGCTTCGCCTAGGCTCGCAGCGCGGAAGCGCGTGGGGCGCAGTGGCGACCGGGAGCCCGCGGGCCTCCTCTGTGGCGGCCGCCAAGCAAGGAGCAGGGAGCCCCGGGAGCGCCCGGGCACCCGCGGCCCTCAGGGCTCTGCCTTGCGCTCAGGCGCCCACTAGGCTCAGGCTGCCGCGGCCACAGAATCATTCTCGGTGAGGGAAGGCAAAAGAATGAAAGGTTTCTTGGCCCGTGCGCTCCAGGGCGCCCCGCGCTACCCGCCCGCGGTGCGGGCGCCTGAGTCCCCCGGGGAGGGCGCCACTGCTCTGCGCGCTGGTCCCCAGATGCGGTGGATCTCAGGCAGCGGTGCCTTCCCCGGCCAGCAGAGCTTGGTTTTTGAAACGTAGAGCTTGATTCCCCCATGCCAATCCGGGGAGCAACTTACCTGCTTCCCCCAAACTAGGCTCATTGCTTGTTCGGGAATCCTGCAAAGGAAAGCATTGCTCCCCGGGTCCTTGGAGACACTCGGCATTGCAATAGGTCAGCAGAGTTTTCGTGGGCACTAATTTCCTGCGACTCCAAAATACATCCACTGGCTGCCCCAGATTTACTATGTATTCTGGGTCCCTAAATTTGTTTTCTTCAGGGTTCTGAACAGTTTTAGATACCTCCTCCAGGCCCTGCAGATTGACACATCACTAACTTGGATTCCCCAGAATTTAAACAATAAGCCTTCAGTCCTACAGTCATCCCCCAGAACGTGGACAGTGCTTTCCTCACATTTAGACATTGTTTCCAAAACAAGTGGAACTTTTCCCCCTGTGTCCCCATAATGTTGAATAATAGCTCCCAAACTTACTGTCCCCATCTTGATTCTCCCACAGTTTAGCCCTGTCCCCCAGGGGTCATCATATGGTGGAACATTATCCGCTGAGTTCCACAAACCTTAACAGTACCAGCCTGGGGTTCCTAAATTTTACACATGGATTCCCAAGGCCCCCAACACAGTGAGCACTTTCCCCAGACTCCCAAAGTTTGGATCTTGTTTCCTGTGCCTTCCCTTAAATTCAGGTACCGCACGCAGCACAGCGGGCCCTGTCTCTGAATCCTAAACAACCTGCACTCATTTCCTGAGCTCCATAACACTGAGAGAATTATTTTTTCAATGACCCCCAAACTTCACTGAAAAAAAATTTTTTAGAGTGGGGTGACTTGGGACACTCATTTTTGTGGCTCTACAAACTTCCAAGCCACTAATCATGTTTTAAATTTTAAACACTGTCCCTGCCCCCCCCCGCCCCCAGCAATTACCCAAGATGAGATCAAATGTGACTGGGGCTCCCTAATCATACAGGGGTCTCTCAGGTCCCTCTGGGGCACACCAAGCACAAAATTAACCCTGGGGCAAAGTTTATTTTCTGTTTTACCAGACTTTTAAATGAATTCTCCCCAGTCCTCAATTATGCTGAGCATTTTGTCTGCATCACAACATTTTGAATATAAAATTTCCAGGTCCCACTTACTTATTGACAAGAATCCTGGTTTTCTAAAATCGAGACACCGATTCCCAAATCCCAAACCCCAGAATCACACTGGACACTTTTCCCGATCCCTCCTATGTAGATATGCTGGACTCCCTCAGATAGTAGGCCTCCTAATATATTCACTGTGACCCTTACATCACAGAAAGGGACTGATTTCTTGGGCTCCAAAGCAATCCCTGCCTTCATGCAGTTACCCCAAATATAAGCAACATTTCCTGCAAACACACTGCAAACTTCCTGTTGATCACAAAATTTAGAACTAGATTCTCTAGGCCCTAAGACCTAGGAACTGATAATCCTTTCCCCCCAAATTTAGATATTGACTCCCAAGTCCCCCAAGGACCCGGAGCTGCTTCCTTGGATCCTTAGATTCAACAGCTATTTTGGGGGACCACCAAATTGAGGTATTGTCCCCCAGCCCTCCAAAACAAACTGAGGATATTTTCCTTCACATAACAATTAAGGTTTTTTTGAACACTGATTTATGAGCCTCCCGACTTTATGACCCCTGTCCTAAGTCCTCCGATGTTTGGGCAATGTTCCGTGGGCTGCCTCCCCCCAAAGCACACTGAAAAAGGTCCCTAAGTCCCAGAAATACCAGGCATTAAAGACCTGTGTCCTACAAGTTTTGTAGCTACTAACCTGGTTCCCTGAAATTTATATATCAATCGCCTTTGGATGCCTAAATCTTGAAATGTATTTTACTGAGGTTCCCCAAATGCACATGGTCCAGAAAAAAAAATAGTACTTTTTTTGTTTACAAAAAATAAATTTAAATGAATTTAAAAAATAAAATATAAAAGACATTAATTTTCTGCATTCCCTACATGTACTGATCACACTCTGGGAGACCCCAATTTTAGAGAGTGCTTCTTGAATCCGTAAAGGCCGTTAACAATTTTCCCTGAAGCCACAGTGATTATGAAGGCTACTTTTTCAAGTGCTTCAAGTGTCCCGGCCACACTTGCATTCTTAAAATGTGAGAATTAATCACTACTTCTCCTAACATACTAGTAATTTGCCTGGCTCCCCAAAATGTGTCCATTGCTTTTATCTCCTCATTTTAAGCAATATTCATCTTAGGCGCCCCAAATTTCATATGGAGAATTTTTATTCAACCGAAACAATCTAGCTCTCCAAAAACTGGTGGTTCTGGTGGGTACCCCAAGGTTGGGCCACAATGCTGCCCTTTCCCTACCTTGGACACAGACCCCTACTACCCCAATTGCTTGGAGAAATTTCCCTCATCCCCCCAAACTTGGACTGTATTTTTCTAGTGTCTCAAATTTAGTCACTAATCACAGTTCCTACATTAACAGAGTCTCCCCGGGTGCCCTTGCTTCGGGACACCCATTCTTTCTGCCTGAGTTCTGACTTGCTTCCCCAAAATTTGGGCTTTGTTCCCGGCCGCTGGCGGCCCATGGCTGTTTCCCCAATCCCGCGCGCACAGCGAGTGCTGGTTTCAGGACCCTCTGAATCTCCTAAGTCCCCTGAGCAACATGGATTTCGGAAATTTCTTTCTAGGTTCCCCAAACACACTTGGGCCAACCGTGCGTCCCCAGGACGTGGGTAGTGCCTCTCCCGTGTCCAGGAAAACGACTGGGCATTGCCCCCAGTTTCCCCCAAATTTGGGCATTGTCCCCGGGTCTTCCAACGGACTGGGCGTTGCCCCCGGACATTGGGGACTGCCCCCCGGGGTCTCGCTCACCTTCAGCCCCGCTCACCGCCCGCCACTGAGCGCTTGCTCGCTGGCCGCCTTGGCTCCTCGCGCGCCCGTGGATATGGCCTCCAACCTCACGGTGAGCTCCCTGCCGTGCCGGCCACCGCCGCCTCCGCGGCCCCAGCTTGGCTCCCGGCCCGCACCCTCCGCTGTCCCGCCGGGATTGGCGCTCTTCTGGCGTTGCCCCGGGGAGGACAGCGCGGAGCGCTAGAGCCAGCTACGGGTTTGAGGCTCGGCGGCTGTGCTCGCTCCAGCTTGGGTGCCCAGAAACCAGCTCCACTTTTGTTTGCTCTTTGCAAAGATCACATTTGTGGGGAAAGCGGCTTGACGGCCCCAAAACGGAGCAAGTAGGCTCTGGGTCAGAGGGACGCTTAGCAGAGGCGCTCCCCACCCGGGCGCCGCGGCGCCTTCAGCCCGCCGGCTTAGGACTCGGGGAGCGCGCGCTGAGCGCGGGCGAAATGATTGATGGCGGAGCAAGGGGGGCGAGGGGGCGCGGGTTTCCGCCAGCCGCCCCTTCCCCTTCACAAGGCGCGGAGGCCTGGGGCGATGGGGACAGGCGGGGTGCGGGGTCTTGTGTGTGTTTTTGACTGGTTAAAAATCACAACACTTTCTTACACTGTCCAAACTCCAGGAGATGGTTTCCCCAGACCCCCAAATTATCGTGGTGGCCCCCGGGATTGAACCCGTGTCTACGCAAGTCCAACGCACTGAGGACGGGGGAACGGTTATCCGGATATTTTGGGTGGGCCCCAAAGGCGAGCTGCTTAGATCCACCCCGATGAGCTCGGTCATGCAGGTAGGATTGGAGCCACGTTTCCCGCTCTGGAGCTTTCTGTGCGGGCTCCAAGCCCGGCCCAGATTCGGCCAGACCCAGCAGGCCTTCCCTGCCTTCCGCACCTGGCGGCGGCTGCGGGTGCTCCGGGACTCCCGCATGGCACCGGGGGGCGCTCGGGATCTGGCTGCCGTGCTAGGCGCCGCGCGGGCCTGTTCCTCCTGCTGGGGCAGGTGGCGGATGAGCGCCCCGCCTGAGCCCAGGGATCATCACCCCCCACACATACTCCGCAGCTGCCAGCAGGGTCCCCAGATTTAGATTCAGCCACCTGCGCTTGCACTGGGGCTGGACGCCCCTGCAGTGTAGCCCCTGTTAGTGGGGGAAGCGCTGAGAGCTCCGCCGCCGACGCTGGAGTTTGGGGTGCCTCCTGCCCCTGCTAGCACTGCTCCCTAGGGCACGGTTGCAGGGCACCTTAGTACCCCCAAACCTGAGAAGAGGTCCCCCAATTCTTTAGAACAGGGACTAAGCATTTCGCTGGACTCTGCCGCTCCCTGCCCCCCACCCAGCCTCGCCCCCGCGCACCCCACGGCCCCCCTCCGACCGTCGCCCCCCGGGGGCCCCGGGGCCCCCCAGGGGCCCCCCAGCCCGCGTCCCCGCTTGGCTCGAGTTGCGGGGGCGGTCCGGGGGCGGGGCGAGGGCCCCGCGGGCGCCCATTGGCGCGGGCCACCGGCCAGCGGGGCCCGAGAGGGCGCCGAGCCGCGGGGTGGCGCGGCTATAAGAGTCGGGCGTTGGCGCCCGCAGTTCGCCTGCTCTCCGGCGGAGCTGCGTGAGGCCAGGCCGGCCCCTGGCCCCCCCTTCCGGCCGCCCCCGCCTCCTGGCCCACGCCCGCCCGCGCTCGGCCCGCCAGCGCCTCCACCCGGGCTGGCGGCCCCGCGTCGACGCCCGTCTTGCTGCTGACTCCCGTTCCGGGCGACGTCGGCGGGGTCGCGCTCCGTCGGGCCTGCGGATTCCCCGCCGTCTCCTCCTCCATCTACCTCAACACCCGTCCCAGCTTCGCCGGAGGAGGCGGTTCCCCCCGCAGGCAGTCCGGCTCGCAGGCCGCCGGCGTTGTCATCCCCCGCGCTCCCCCCAGCCCTCCCCCGACGCGCAGCCTCGGCCGCTCCCCCTTCCGTGCTGCGTCCCGGAGCGAACCAGGCGCCGCCACCGCTTGCTCCCCCCAGGTCCGGGCTCGCGACGGCAGAGGGCTCCGTCGGCCCAAACCGAGCTGGGCGCCCGCGGCCCAGGAGACGCCTCCACTCCGCCCCCAATCAGCACCATCCCCGGTCCCCGACGTTGCGCCCTTTCCCGGCTTCTCTGTGCTCCCGGTTCCCCTCTCCTGCCTCTGGCCCCGGCTCCGCTCTCTTCTCCCGCCACCTTCCCTTCGCTCCCTCCCGTCCCCCCCAGTTCCTTGCCTCCGACTCCCTCCCCCCTTCACGCCCGCCCTCTCGCCTTCGCCGAACCAAAGTGGATTAATTATACGCTTTCTGTTTCTCTCGGCTCTGTTCTCTCCCGCTGTGAGCCTGCCCGCCCCTCGCTGTCCTCTCTCCCTCTCACCCTGTCTTTGGCCCCCCCCTTTCACGTTCACTCTGTCTCTCTCACTATCTCTGCCCCTCTCTGTCCTTCGTACAACAGCTGACCTCATTTCCCGACACCCTTTCCCCCCGAAAAGTACAACATCTGGCCCGCCCCAGCCCGAAGACAGCCCGTCCTCCCTAAACGATCAGAGAAATCCCACCCCCCAAAACAAGCCATCCTCCCGTTCTGCCCCGTCGCACATTCGGCACCCGCGACTCGGCCAGAGCGGCGCTGGCAGAGGAGTGTCCGGCAGGAGGGCCAACGCCCGCTGTTCGGTTTGCGATACGCAGCAGGGAGGTGGGCGGCGGCGTCGCCGGCTTCCAGGTAAGCGGCGTGCGGGGCCCGGGCGGGCCGTGCTGGCCGGGCAGCGCGAGCTGCGCCGGACGCCTGGCCCTTCCTCCCGCGCCGCCCCGGGTCCGGCCCTGAGGGGCTTGGCGCGGGCCGGCTGAGCCCGGGAGAGGAGGAAGGGAGGCTGTGGGTCCCGTTCCCTGGCGCGAACCCCGCTCTCACCCGCGCACCGTGGGGTTGGGGGGGGCGGGGGCTCCGGGGAGCGCCAAGGGAGGTGTGAGCTGTCGGAAAGGCAACTTCCTGGTTGGTTCGTGGGTTTGGGAGGTGTTGCGGAGAGTGCGTGAGAGTGCGTTCTGGTCCCCCGGGTGCGGGGTTGTGGGGGCGGCAGGGCTAAAAAGCCCACCCTGGTATGTTGACTTGGTGCCAGCGCGACTGGGAGGAAGACTGGTGGGCGGGGCCAGGATGGAGCGAGGGCGAGGTGGCAGGAGTCATGCCAGACGCCACATTTGCAGCGTATCCCCCATACCCCCTCTTTACTCTGTCCCCAACATTTCCCAACAGGAATCTGGGGGGAGGGGCTGCTCCGAGGTTCAAAACGGCGGTAGTGTACCCCCAGAGAGGGGTAACTGCTCCTGCGCGGTGGGCAGCGTGGAAGTTTCCATTCAGGGAGCTGGAGAGGAGACACTCTCCGCCTTGCCCTGTGCGGAGGTGGGCTGAGGGTTGCAGGACGAGCCCCCCATGGCACTGTGCTAAGAGATGGTCCAGGGCTAACGGTGGGGGGTGCAGGAGAGAAGCGACAGGCTGGAGGAGGGAGGGGCGGGGAGCAAAGGGGCGGGGGGAGTGGTCAGCGGGCAGGGGGCGGGGCTGGGGTGGAGCCGGGGCTGGGAGGAGCCGGTTCAGACATAAAAGCTGAGGCACTGACCAGCCTGCAAGCTGGACATTGGCTTCTCCTGCCAGAGGCACTTCCAGCTCTCTCTCTCCTCCTCCTCCTCCTCCTCTTCAGCCCCAGTGAACCTCCTGTCCAGCTGCAGGTAACCACGGCTGTCCAGCGAGGACCCGGCTGCCTTCCCACTCCAGCCTGCGGCAGCTCAGGGCACCAGCCCAGACTTGGCGGCCCCTGTAGCCGGCCTGCGCCTCTCGCCTCCGCCAGCCCCTCCTCCTGCCTCTCTGGGTCCTCACCTGCTCCTTCCTCTGCTGCTCCTTCCCTGTGCCTCTTCTGTGTCCAGTGCCCAGGCTTTTCCTGGCCCTCACCTGCCCTGCACCTCTGTGCGCCTCTTGTTCAGCCCCCTGCTTTCTGCCAGTGCCCTGGGCTACACCTCCCACGCCAGAGTGGTGGGGTTCTCTGGAGGGGCCCCAAGGCAGCAGGGCGGAGCTGCAGCCCCCAGCCACATTTGGGTGGGAGCTGGCTGAGTGTGTCCTTAGGGTTGGGAAGGGGTGACAGGGGGTGGTGGGGAGGCTGGTTGGGGTCCAGTCAAGAGTGGACGGGTGGTCTTCAGTCTTCCTGTGGAGCTGCCTGCTGCTCTTGAGACAGCATAAGTGATGTTGTGTTTCTTCCTTTCCTGCTCACATGATTTATTGCATCACAAACTCCCCTGGGCCTGGGGCAGCTAGGGCTGCCCTCCTGGCGGGCTCCACCTTCTGCAGGAGCAGGGTAGCCTGCTGTGGGTCCTGGGACCCCCACCCTGAGGGAGCTGGCTAGCCCTTGCCCCTGTGGCCCTACAGCCAGGTGCCCTGTGGAGGGGGTGTGTCCTGACATGTGCCTCCCCTTCCAGAGGAGACCTGGAGGGACCTGATGTCCGGCCTCCCAGGTGGCCTGACTGTTTTCTCTAGTGCCCACTGGTAGAGTTCGGTGGTCGCAGAGGGACTTGGAGGTCCCTGGCCTTAGCTGGTGTGATTCAAGGCCTGGAAGGAGGCTTTTGGCTTTTTTGTGTATTGTAGGGTGCCCAGGGCCAACTAGAGATGGAAGACTGGGTGGCTCAGAAGAATAAGACCCCTGGGAGTAGGGGGGTGTGAGTGTGCTGACCACTGGATCTTTGACCCAGACTAGAAAGATGGAAAAGTCAGAGGGAGAGGGTGGGGGTGGGGCTGGCTGCTCTGGGAGGGGGCGGTCCTCCTGGACCCCCTTGCTCAGCTGGGGGATGGGGACAGTGCATGGAGGCCCAAGAAGTGGTGATAGCCCCTTGAGATGGCTTCACCTCCACAATGTCATAGGATGGAGGCTAGGTTCACTGTCTAGCAAGGGTGGTGGTACCCCTGGGTGTGGCTGAGATCCTGCAATAGTGATAATGGGGATGGTTGCCCCAAATCATTAGCACTTCTTGCAACTTGGAGCCACTGAGCCCTTTCTGTGCACCTTGAGACATTTCTTCCTTCTTGAAGGGACCCTGTGCCACCACCTCAGCAATTAAAGTGTGCAATTTATTTTTATAATTAAAATAATGACATTTATAAGAAAGTCATGCTTTAAAATTTCCATTGCATTTTAACGTCCCAGTGGCTGGGCAACCTGGCAGCACCTGGCTCATGGCATGTTTCTCCTGCCCACAGGTACCAATGGGAGTCCCCATGGGGAAGTCGATGCTGGTGCTTCTCACCTTCTTGGCCTTTGCCTCGTGCTGCATTGCTGCTTACCGCCCCAGTGAGACCCTGTGCGGCGGGGAGCTGGTGGACACCCTCCAGTTTGTCTGTGGGGACCGCGGCTTCTACTTCAGTAAGTAGCTCGGGGCGGGGGCTGGGGGGGGCAGACACAGCAGGTGCCCAATCAATGTGGGCTGGCTTCAGCAGACCTAGGTGAGACCTTCCTGGGTGACAGGTGAGGACACCCACCTGGCTTCGCTGAGGAGCATACTCCAGGGTGACCAGCCCACCTTGCTCCGAGGCCTCGGCCTCCCTGTTTGTGTCTGCTGAGTGCCTGCTGTGTGCCCTGCCTGGTGGCCCTGACACATACACTCAGATTCACCTGCTGCACTTTGTGGGCATTTTGACAAGGGGGTGTTCATGGATGATCAGATTCAAAATGTGATAATAGATTTAAAATCAACACAAAAGCAAATGTGGTTGTGGGGTGTCAGGGCTTTCCCAGCAGACTCAGCCCAGGGGAGGGGCAGGTATTTGGGGATGGGTATTTGGGGCCCTAGGGCCACCATGTGTGGTGCCCGCCTGCTGTCCCCAAGAGTGCTTGGACTGTTCCTCACATTTCTCTCCTGATTTCCAGCCGGGGTGGGGGTGGGTGGGGAGGGCTGGTGGGTGGGCTCACTGCTCGCTGTCATTCAGACTCAGCCCCCAGAAGAGGGGGGCTGGGTGGGCACCTGGGTGGGGCCTTGGGACAAGCTTGACCCTGGAAGCGTGGTCCATCCCATCAGGAGTGATGGCTGTCCTTGCTGGCATGGGCTGCCCTGTCTTTTCCACTTGATAACTCACCTGGCATCCTCTGCAGCCTCTACTTACCCACACTATGACATGGGCTCCCAGGATGCATTTTGAAGCTTCTGTCTGGAAAGTGCGCCTGCCGCTGACACCCTGAAGCCCCGCCCACCCTGGCCTCTCCTGTGCCCTCCCCCCCTTGCCTGCCTCATTTGGGGCCAGGAAGTGGCGCTGCAGGGGGCCTGGTGCCTATCCGGCTCTCCTGAGAGGAGGAGTAAGCCTAGCCCTCACTCCTGGGACCCCACGACGGGGTCCCTCTCCCTCTTCCCACAATGGCACAGGCCCTTTGCCTGTGACTTCCTTCTTGCAGCCGGGCACACTGTGGGGGAGAGGGGGAAGGCGGGAGGGAAGAAGAGAGCTGTTCCATCTCGGTTCCTCACTCCTCTCCTCCCGTCTTCTCCTCTCCTGCCCTTTTCTCCCTGCCCTGGCGGCTAACGGGGTACGTGGGCCCCTCCAGGCTCAAACATGGTGGCGGGTGAGAGGCCAAGTTCAGAGGCCACACTTGTATTCAGCCAGTGGCCTCTGAACTAGGTTCATACCCGTTTCCAGAGCACCTTCATTGTGAGCCTCTGGTCCTGGCAGTATCTATCCAGCCCTGGGGCGGAGAGTCTTGGTCCATTTTAAATCTGAGGAAGGAGGCACCTGAGGCCAGGGGCCTAGTGCATGCACCTCACCTCTCTCTTCACCTTTCCGGGCACCTCTGTCTGCAGCTCTCACTTTCCTCCCCATCCCTAAAGGGAGGCCATGCCCCTCCTGGGGGGCCGCCCCCGGGCCCTGGGCCCAGTGGGTGCTAGGTGCTAATGTCAGCTCCTATATCCTGTGGGACTTCCAGGCAGGCCCGCGAGCCGTGTGAACCGTCGCAGCCGTGGCATCGTGGAGGAGTGTTGCTTCCGCAGCTGTGACCTGGCCCTTCTGGAGACCTACTGTGCCACCCCCGCCAAGTCCGAGAGGGACGTGTCGACCCCTCCGACCGTGCTTCTGGTGAGGGCCCCCCGGGACCTTTCTCCTCTCTCTGTCTTCAGCAGTTGGGGTGGGGGTGGGGGCGGGGCTCTTAGCCCAGGGTAAGGGTGCAGCCAGCTTCCCAGGAAGGGCAACTGTCCTGTCCCACTCCACCACCATGGACTCTATTGACTAGTCGTACTGTGGCCACTCAATGACAGATGTGACCCAGAATCCCTGTCAGGTCTCCAAAAGAGGTCCACGCAGGAGGGTGGGCAGCTTGGGTGGAGGACTGAGGAGTGGGCACCTGGTGACTGGTCCCTTTCTTCCTCAGGACAACTTCCCCAGATACCCCGTGGGCAAGTTCTTCCAACATGACACCTGGAAGCAGTCCACCCAGCGCCTGCGCAGGGGCCTGCCTGCCCTCCTGCGTGCCCGCCGGGGCCGTGTGATCACCAAGGAGCTCAAAGTGTCCAGGGAGGCCAAGCATCCCAGTGTCCTGGCCGCCCTGCCCACCCACGACCCCGCCCATGGGGACACCTCTGCGGAGATGCCCAACAATCAGAAGTGAGCCAAAGTGACATAGTTCTGCAGCATGGTGTCATCACCCTGTGACCTCCTGACCAGGGACATTTCCAGCAGGTTCCACCTCTGACATCACTCTGTCCTACTTCCTCCTCCAGGACTCTCCCAGCCCAGCCCCCCTGCCCCGCCTCCCCGAGTCAGGCTGCTTCCCTGGGCCCCGTCCATCGGGCCATTCAACATCTTTAAAAGCAACCAAAATTGATTGGCTTTAAATACCCTCCCAACCCCCCCCCCCAATAACCCCCTAAATTATCCCCAAATTATACATACATATCAAAAAATTGAAAATAAAAATCCCCAAACCACACAAGCACATGCATACACACACCAGCCCCCTTAAAACTAATTAGCTTTTAAAAAACACCAGGAAAGCTAATTAGCTTAAAAAAACAACAACCAAAAAGTCAATTGGCTGAAAAAAATACTAAAACACAAATTGGCTTAGAAACAATTGGCAAATTAAAGGAATTTGGCACACACACACAACACACACACACACACCCTTCCTTCTCTTCCCCTTTGGACTTCAAGTTAAATTGGTCTGGACTTGAATCCCTCAATCAGCAAAGAGAAAGGAAGGACCCAAAATCGCAGGTGGGCACGCCACCGCTTCTGCGCCATCTCCCTTCAGATTGACTATATTGCAACAACAATATCCAAACTCATTCTTCAGTCAATTTTCCATCACTAAAAATTCTCACAGCACTGATTGAAGGAAACCAACAAGACCAAAGGCAGAGAAAATTGAACATGAAAACCAAAATCCATACAAATAAAATTTAATTGGCACAACCCCTGACACCTAAAATCTTACATCTCAGTCCCCATCCTAAAAAGCACATACCCACATGCTTCCCTCCCTGCATCCACATGCACATACACTCACACGTACCTACCACCATTCAGCCCTGTCCATTGTGCACCAAGAGAAGATGAGTTTGGCCAGATTGGAGATGGCTGTAGCCAAGCAAGACCTGCCCCCGCAGCCTGACACCCCAGGTGTGCTCCCAGTAGAAAGATCTGGGGTTCCCCCCAACCTCCACCGAGCACACCGGGGGATCATCTTTGCCAGTGTCCTGGCAAAGATGCCGGGGAGTGTGGGATGTCTGGAGGATAGGAGGGGTGGGTGGGGGGCAGTGGGGGCTGGGTGGGGGGAGCTCTGGGGTAGGAAGTTGTCCAGAGAAATTTGGAGCAAACGTCAGGAGAAGTGACAGGAGACCTGCAGAACTATGGAGAGGAATTAGGAACCCAAATTTCACGTCAATTGATCTATCTCCCCCCTTTGTTTCTTGGGGCAGTTTTCCTTTTTTTTTTTTTTTTTCTTTTTTTTTTCCCCCTCCTTTGCTTTCATGCGCGCCAAATTATACCCACTCCTTATGTAACAGGGGAGCAGTGACCAAGTAAGGAACGCACGAAGCCATCAACAAGACCACCATGTCCTGCTCTCCGCCATTTAACCACCTTATTGATTTTTGTATTGGATCTGTCCCTGTCGCTTGGGTTGAGTTGGGAGTGGGGCCTCCGTGGGGTGCTGGCCACTGTGCCCCACGGAGCAGTTAGAGGGGAATAGAGAGGGCCGCTGCCTGGCCTGGCTTCCAGGGACAGTGGCTGGTCCCTGGAGGTTCTGAAGGGTGGAGGAGGGGGTGGGGTGGTGTCTCCCCAGGTGTCAGGAGGGTGCTCGGTGGCCACAAGGATGGGGTCCCCAGCTGGCCCAAGACTGGCTGGGGGGGAAGGGACTGTTTGTGTGTAAGCAGAGGGACTGTACCGGGCGGGAGCAGGTGGCCGCCTTCCGCACACTTGGGGAACCCATCCCACTTCCCTCAGTGACATCTTGCCCACCCTTTAGCGCCCTGCCTTGTACCTAGGAGGTCTGAAGCTCCACAAGCCTCCTAGGGGCAAGGTAGGGTGAGGTCGGGGAGTGGGGTGGTCAGGAGAGTTGAGCCCCACAGAGCAGGAAAGCTGCCAGGTCTTTCCATCCACAGGGGTCACTTGGGCCCCGAGGCCCACAGGTCTGGCAATACCGTAGCAGCCACCTCCACGGCGCCTAGGACTGCAGTAGGGACCAGGGCAGCTGGGAGGTTTACCTCGCCCCCACTTCTGCCCCCAGTGTAGCCCCCCTACATGGCGGTCTGACTAGCAGTCTAGAGGCCGGAGGCTTCGGGGTCCTGGTGACAGGGCTGGCATGACCTTGGGGGTCGTCTATGCCAGCCCACCCAAAGCACAGAGGGTCCCTTGGCAAGTGCCTGGAGAATGGACCATTCGGAACATTGGACAAAAGCCCAAAGAACAAAATTGCCATAATTGGAAAACACAAACACATTGGCCTGAAATCCAAAAGACTTGGAGGCACCCTAAATCGCCTGCCCATTCAGCTGGATGCCCAGCCCACCACTGTCACATTTTGCCTCGTCGGGCTGGGTGCTCCAGGGGCACTTGCTGACCATCCTCTGTGTCCCCCAGTTTGCAGCTTTCCCCTGGGTTGTTGACCATCCTGACCCGGGTTCCCCACCTGACCTCCCGTGCCCTGCGTGGCCTTCCATCTGTCTCTTCCCCGTGTCTCCCAAAATGTCTTCAGCGGGACCCCCTTCTGGGTCCCCCCTTGACCATCACTTGAAGACCCCCCACGTGCCAAACGTCCAGAGTCACCTGCCGCTGTGTCAGCCCATCTTGCAGCGGCCGCGTTTGCCTCAACTTAACTTCTTTAACATTGCTGATATTTCTGGCAAAATCCAGTGCTTGGGTTTTGTCTTTAACATGTAATGCTCGCAACCCCCAATAAAGCATTTAAAATATTATTTTCTGAGTCTTCCTGTCTTTTGCTTGGGCACTAAATTGTGGATGGGAAGGAGGTGGCTGGGCCCTGGGGAGGGGTGGGGGTCTTAGTGGTGTGCACCCCTTACAACACACATGTGCTGGGGACCAGGGGCAGTTTCAGGTGCCAAGTTCTCAGAGATGGGGTGCCCTGAGGGAGGAGCAGGGAAGGATGAAGGGGCACCACTTTCAACCCCAGGGATCGTGGGATCTGAGGCTGGGCAATTCCTCAAAGGTTCCAGAAAGTCTGTATACCTTAGCTGGAGATGGGGACCTAGGACTGCTCCCACCTGGGGCCTTACACCCCTCCCAAAATTGAAGCTGCTGCAGGAGTCCCTGAGGCCCTCGGCTGCAGCCACCACCATGAGCAGAGCTGGAGGAGGTGAGATTAGGCTTGAAGATGGGAAGGGCTGGGGGTCTCGGGAAAGAGTAGTGGATGTGGGGCACACTGTGGTCCTCATGGGGCAGCCCCCTGACTAGGCAGAGGTAAGGCTGGCATGAGCTTGGTTCTACTCCTTGGAGAGAGGGTTGAGTTGGAGGTCTAGGGCCCAGGAGTACTGCTCACTGCCCCTCCCCGCCCAGGGAGCTGAGACCCTCCAGATCTGACAGCAGGTTAGAAGGAGTTTCCACAATTCTCTGTGCCTGAGTACCCATAGCATCCCTGTCCCAGTCCTTCCGGGGCTCAGGTGGAGGCCCAGACCCAAGCCCTACTACCTAGGGCCCTTCTTCTGACCATCCAGCCTCAGGTTGGCTGGCCCTTTCTGTACCCATGCCCCTCTGGGTGTCCCCACCCAGGGTCTCCCTGCAGCTTCCTCACTTTTGTAGCCTGGCTCCACACCCACTGCTGGCACCCAAGACCCCCAGGACCTCCCCTGACCTCTGCAGCTCTGGGCACAGCCAGATGCTCACCCCAGTCCTGCCAAGTTGCCAGGTTAGCACCCTCAGGGCTGGCCTAGCCCCACTGGGGTGTGGAGGCCCTGCCTGGGCCTGCTGCTCCCCTCCCTCTCTTCCATATTCTCAGTTCACCCCAGTTACTCCGTTCTTCCACCCACCCACCCATCCTCTTACCCAGCCATCCTCTCACCCACTCACTTACCCACTCATCCATTCATCCATCCTTCCCTCCCTTCATCTATCCGCTCACCCACATACCCAGGCACAGAGAGAGGCAGCACCCCCACGCAGGACATCCTGGCAGAGAGGAGAGGGAAAGAACAGGAAGGAGGACAAGGTGCTCAGGGGGCTTTGTGAACAGGGTAGGCCTCATGGCGAGGCTGGCCTGGAGGAGGTGGGGGGAATGCTGGAGTATCCGGGAAGGGCATTCCTCAAAGGAGGTGAGATATATGTGTGTTGAAACAACAGCAGAGAGGCAGGGGAGGTGGGGGTAGGAGCTGTAGGAGGAGGGGCAATGTAGGAGATGAGGTCAGAGGTGTCAGAGGGGCCAGAGGGCACAGGCTGGGGGGCGACTCTGTCATTCACCTGATAGGCATTTATGGGCCCCACCGCAGTGGGCTCAGTGGTGGCCCTCAGAAAGAAGCGTGCATACCGCTGCTCCCGGACCTGTGAATGCGACCTTGTTTAGAGAAAGGGTCTTTGCACGTATGATTAAGTGGAGAGTCTTGATGGGATCATCTTGGGTTTAGGGTGGCCTAACTCAAATGACAGTTGTCTTGGAAGACCCAAGGAATAAGGCTAGGTGACCACGGAGGCAGGAATGGGAGTGATGCTGTCATAGACCGAGGAACACTGGGGGTCCCCAGGAGCTGGGATAGGTGAGAAAGGGTCTTGGTCTGGGACTGTCCTGCTGATGCCTCAATCACGGACTTCTGACCTCCAGAACTGGGCGAGAATAGATTCCGCGGTTTGAGCCATCCTATCCGTGGTCAGCTAGGAGCCTGATCACACTGGGATGCACCCACCACATGTCTGCTCTGCTCTCAAGGCCCAGGGTGCTGCATTGGCTGTGTCATTGAGGGATTTCCTGTCCATGCCTCTGCAGGCCCCAGTACCTCCTGACCTGCAGACAGCACCCAGGTGCTCTTTTAAATCATCAGACCAGGTCTCCACTCGGCTCGCAACCCATCGGTGGCTCTTTATTTCCCTGGAGAGTAGCCGATGTCCCCGTGATGGCCTGTGAAGCCACCCTGCCCATCTCTGTGACCCCTCTGACATCTACCTGGTTGCCTCTGCTGACTCTGCCCTCTGCCACAACCCTGCCCCTGTGCCCCCCGTTGAACCGTCCCCAAATGCTCAAGAACGAAGAGGGAAAGCTCAGAAGGGTACTACTGTGGTTGACTCAACTCCTCCAGGATGTCTTAACAGACCCGAGGCCTGGTGTGTCCCTGCCCACCCCTCCTGCTGCTCTCCTCTCCGCTGAGTCCACCAGTAAGACTCCTAGTTCCCCTAGCCTCTAGACTCTGCTGCTGTCCAGCCTCCAACTGAGGCCCTCAGGCCACACTCCACATGGAAGCAGTTTGGCAGGGACACCATGGGCTCCTATGGCCACTGGTGAAGTCCAGACTTCGGCCCCTCTCCAGTGGGGGGGCTGCATGACCATCCTCCCCCTCACCCCTCAGCCCCCTACACCCAGGTCTTTTGGCACCTATCCTTACCCTGGTACTCTCACATGCCCTCCGTGGCTCTGTGACCTTCACAGGTGTCTATTTTCCATCACAGACTGGCACTTAGCCTCTGCACTATTCCCTAGAGATGCTGGTACCCACAGCCACCAGTGCCCCAGCAGGTCCCCCTAAGCTCCCAAGGCAGAGTGGACAGAGAGGAGGCCCTGAAGGGTACTTCAAGGGGTCTCCCCACCCCAACACATACACTAGCAGCCCCTCTGCTGCTCCCCTCCTGCCAGCCTTGGAGAGGCCTTCCCTAGGACACTCCCCTGGCCCTGCTTAGCAACCTCATCCCCAAGTGACCTGTCCGGCTGGGCCTGGCTCCTGGTCCTCCCGGCTGCCCCAGCCTGGCACTCGGCCTTTTTTCTGCACAGGTGTGGCCAGGCTGGGGCAGCTGGGCCTGGCATGGGGCCACAGAAGGACAAGCCACCACCCTCAGCTTGGTCTCTACCTGCTCTGCTGGGCCCCAGCCCTGCCCGGGCCCGGCTCAGGCCAGGCCGCAGCCCCAGGCCTCATTAGCACAGCCTGCGGCCTTTCTCCCTGCTCCCAGCCCTGGCCAGCCAGGCCTCAGCCGGCCAGAAACCGAAGAGAAAATGCCTGTTTATGCCAGTTATGCCGAAAGCAAAACAGTTTGTGGTTTGTGACCCAAATTTTTTGCCTTTTTTTTTTTCAGAACATAACAAAGCCCAAGACAACTCCCTCCCCATCCTAGGCCCCCCCCCCAGGCAGACAGAAATGATCTGTTTACACTGGCCGCAGCTGAACGGCACATTCCCCGCCCGCCCGGCCCTCTCCCCGGCCCTGTGCCCTCCGTGCTGGGTGCCTCGGGAAAGGGGTTGATGGGGCTGGCTGCAGTGAGGTGAGAGGAGGGACGGCACTTTGGGGGTGAGGGGGTGTGTCCCGGGAGCTGTGGGTACTGGGGTACACCCAGCTAGGACCTGAAGTGGCATCACCATATGCTCTGCGTAGGAAAGTGCGCCAGGGGTCCTGCTACCCTCCAAGGAGCCCCTTCCCATGTTTGCCCCTCAATCCTGCAGCACCCACCCTCCTGCACAGACAAGTGCCTGGACTAGGGGGTGACAGGATTTTCCTTCCCGCCACTGCCCCTCTCCCAGTCACCCTCAGCCCGAGGCCCAAGCTCAGCTCATCCAAGAGTGTGTGGATGTGCGTGTCCTCTGCCCCTGGGAGCTGGGCAGCCCAGAGGGCTATGTCAGTAGGTGGCAGGTGTACAGCAGGGTGGCCCTGGACTGCACCGAGGGAGACATGTGCAGGCACAGGTGGAGCCCAGCAGCAGGGTCAGAGGCTGCAGGTGCAGGGCTAGAAGGAGGCAGCTGCCCCCTCCCCATCTTCAGACCACTCCCACGAATGGAGCAAACCTCTGCCTCCCTTCTGGCTCCTGGGGGTGCCCAGGGACAGCTCTTCGTACTCCCACCCCTCCGCTGTCTTCTCCTGGTCTCTTCCTCCCTGTCTCACTCCTCTTCTCATCCATGCACTTGGGTGCTCAGGAGCCAGGGCCCCCAAGGAAGGAATTCCTGGGCCAAGGGGCTCCTGGTGTTATCGTGGGGGGAGTGGGGGAGAGGTGAAGGCACAAGAGACTGGGACACCCCCCCCCAAAGGGCACACAGGAATCAGCAAGACCCCTGGGGCCAGAAGGGTGTTCCGGAGGGTGTTCTGAGTAGGGGCAACTGCAGAGGCCAGAGAGGCAAAGGTGTGGCAAGAGGAGAGGGGCTCAAAAGTTCGCGTCCACCAGAGCTTGAAAGGTCCCAATGCTGAGTCAAAAGCTGAACTTGACCTTGAGAGCACTCTGGTCAGCAGGGAATTTTCAAGAGGAGAATGAGTGGATCCGATGTGAGTTTTAGATTTGGCCCGAACATAGCACACCCTGGAGCCCAGAGGGTTTGGGGGTACATTGGCAGAGGGTACGAGAGGGGAGGTGCTTGGCTGGGGGCAGGGGAGGCACTGAGCTGGCAGGAGCTCAGTATGGCCACAGCACCACACACAGGCACTGGGGGGCCCTCTACGCCCTCCCCCAGCCCCACAGAAGGCAAGCTCTGGCCCCCAGCTGGGGAGCGGTGTATGGAGAGGTGGGGAGCTCCCCAGCCCCAGGCCTGGGAGGCAGTTCGTTCTGCCTGCTGCTAAGGCTGGCAGCTCCCCTCGCCTGGCGGGAGCATCATTTCGGGAAGGTCTGGCTGAGTACCTCTTCCTCCCTCCCCTGCCTTGTCATCCCTGGCCTCCCTCGATCAGGAACAGATGTGCCTCGGAGCAGGAATCCTAGCTATTTGGTTTAGCCAGCCACTCTCGGGAGTTTCTGATAAGGCAAATTGGTGCTGTGTAGAGTCAGTGGAGGCGGGAGGAAGAACAAGCAGTGCCCACCCCCTTCCTCCTGCCCAGGGTCCTAGGATGCTTGCTCGGCAGCACCTGGGAAGGCTTTCCAGGCCTCTCCTGGTGTAGTGGGATGCTTGAGTGGCAAAGGGCTGGCAGGTAGGGATGTGCTGAGGTGCAGGATTCTCTCCCGCTTCTGGACCTGGGTTCAGAACTCTGATGAGAAGGAAAGAAATGTAGACTGGAGCCATCTGTGGTGATGAATTGGCGCTGCCCTCCTGAGAGCTTGGCCCTCAGTGGCTGCACAGCTAGTGTGTACAGCTCAGCCCACGACTCCTCCAAACATTCTGGTCCCTCCTTCCTTCATCATTTATTATTCAGCAAACATTAGCGCCAGGGCCCAGACAAGGCCCTCGAGTCACAAAGATGGATAAGGTTTCTTTCCTGCCCTCAGGACAACCATAGGGAAACAGGTGCTGACACATCAGCCTGCAGGTAACAGACAGCCGGATGAGGAGGTGCCCAGGGAGCAGCTTGCCAAACCCTTTCCTGGCCTTCTCTCTTCAGTTCCCTTCAGCTCCAGGCTGCCCTCCTCAAGCCACAGCTGAGCACTCACCCCTGATTGGATGGTCCCGATGGTGAGCCAGCCCGGTTTGGAGCTTGGGGGTGGCACATCCCCAAATTATTCACTCAGATCTGCCACTCCAGATCCCAGCACACCATCTGATCTTATTCTGTTCTGTCTGTGGTTTTAGCTTTCTGGGGCCATTTTGAATCTCAATTTGGTCTTCCAGCAATTGGTTTACGTCTCTCAGGCTTGGACCCCCTACCTAGAAAAACACCTAGGCCTGCCCAGAGGGAGATTTATCATCACATTTTCCCAAGTGCTCTTGGGGTGCTAGGGCTGTGCTGAGCATCCTCCTATGCCCCATAGAATGCTCCAGGTATCCCAGGAGGTAGGCCCTGTGCTCAGCAGCCCCTCCTCCAGGTGAGGAGACGGAGGCTCCAGCAGGACATCAGCAGGCTCAGGGGTGTCTGGGGGCACATCTGTCACCTCTCCTCCACGCCAGTTCTTTGGCCCTGGGACCCCCCACCCCCAACCCAACTGGCACCTTCTAGATTCCAGGCCCAGGAAAGACGGCCTGCTGCCTGGAATTTGGAAGAGCTGGCAGGGAGGGAGGCCAGGGCCCTGTGTCCAGCTTTATTCTCTGTCTTGCAGGCCAGGAAGGCCTCTGCCTCCAGCTGGGCTGCTTGAGATTGGGGGCTGGAAAAATGGCCAGTTGAGGCTGGCATGGGGTCAGGGATGCACTTCCCTTAGCTGGACAAGGTCTTCCCACCAGGGCCCGTGGGGACACCTCAGCCAGTTCAGTCTGGGAAACACCCTCCAGCTCTGTGGTGGGGTCCTGGGGACCACGGGGTGAGTGGGAATGCTGGCTGGTTTCTGTTCCATCGCACACCGTCATGGCACAGCAGAAACTTCCTGAAGCCTGCTTGGGCCAGGCCTGCCCCGGGGCCAGCAGCCTTCTCCCTGACCTGGGGGCTCCCCTGTGGATAGCTCAGGAAAGGAAGCCCAAGAGGCCGTGAGCTCCTTAACCCTGGTAATTCTTGGCCCCTGTGAGTTGCATGGAAACTGCTCACAGTGGCGCTGAGACAGGCAGTCTAATGCCCTGTGACATTCTAGGAAGTCCTAACCAAGCGTTGCACATGAGAAGAAACTTGGGGCAGAGCCCACAGCACTCCCGCCACAGTCTGCTCGCTAGCAGCGCAGAGGTGAGGGCTTTGCTCTCTGCAGTTCACCAGGGGTTCAAAAGAAACCCCAGATCCACGGGGAATCTTGCTGCCTCCAGGTCTGGAGGAGAGGGGCTTCCGGATGGCTACAGGCTATGGGAGAGGCCCCAAGGGCTCTTGCAGCCTGGGGAGGGAGATAAACCACGCTGAACCAGAGATTGAACATAGGCTGGGGTGGGGGCTGCCCGAGCAGCTTTCTTTGTCGGAGAAACTCAGGAGCATAAGGGGTGGCTGTGGTCGGGCCAGGCAACTCCAGGAGATGTGTTCCTCTGGGCTGCACTGGTCAGACAGGGGATGTTGTCAGGAGGCGGGGTGAGGTGGGAGGAGTGTGGGGAGAGGGAAGAAGGGAGAGGGTTTGTCTGCCCAGGTCTGCGGCACCGGGGCAGCAGGTGGGGCAGCACGTGGGACCTTGGCCAGCTGCCAGCTTCACTTAAGAATGTTCTTGATGAAACAGTAAACCTTATTAATTCCATTAAATCTTGACCCTGGAGGGTGTCTTTTTAAGATTCTGTGTGAAGAGCCAGGAGATGCACACAAAAGCATGGCCCTTGCACCCAGCAGGAGATGCACAGCTATCTGTGTTACAAGCCCAGCGGGGCCCATGCGCCACTTACACTGAATAGGTATCTGATTATTTGTTTTCTCAGGGAAGAAAACAAATGATCCAGTTACCTCAAGAAAAACAACCAGTGGATTTTGCTATTGGTGATCACATTTGAACTTTCAAGCAAAACCCAGAATTTTGGGAATCTCACACATCCCTAAAGACCCTCTGAGGAACTGAGGGGGATCATGAGGGATGTGGGGTTTCTATAATGACCATGAAGGGGCGACCTGTAGTATCAGACATGTGCAATCAACAGATGGACATTTTCCAAAAGATCAATGCAGCATGTTACAGCAGCGTAAAGACAGAGTGTGTTTTTCCCAAACAAACTTTATTTCAGAATAAATAAAAGGTTAGGTTAACAGACAAGTTGCAAAGATCGTGTGGAGACCTTCCAAATCCCCTCAGCCACTTCCCTGCTGTTAACATCTTAACTGTGGGATACATTAGTAACAGCCAAGGGAGTGACACTGGCTTGTGACTATTAACCCAACCCTAGGCTTCACCTGGATTTCACTGACATTTCTGTTCACATCCTTTTTCTGTTCCAGGGTCCATGGGACAGTCAGCCTTCATGACTGCGGTTTCCTCAAGCTGTGGGTTTTAATGGGTTGAAAAGGCTGAAAAGCTCATTGGTGTGGGTTCAAACTCCACATTGCAGCCAAACATCAGGAAGTTACCACTTGTGGAGTTTGGGTGTAGTATCAAAAAGAAAATCCACACACAGAGGGCTGGTCTAACAATCTTTCCCTTTCAAACGGCCAGGCTCATCTTCCAGGGTCAGCAGGCAGCACATGTTGGGAAGTCTAATGCTCAGTCACCCAGGAGACTCCACTGCCTTCCAGCCACAGAGGTTTGCAAAACGCAAAGCTCTCTTCACACTAAATTTGTTTTCTGTTGAAAAGCCCAGTTATCTCTTATAAAAAATGTTCCTCGTTAATACGTAGTGAGTTCATTATTGCTATTGGAACTCTTAATTCAATCAACTTATCTTGTAAATTTCCAAAAACTTAAATATCAAAACATTTCTAAATGTCTTAGTTATAACTTCAAAGACGGCAAACATTAATATAGATACCCTACGTCAACCAGAGCTCTTCATGAGACCCTCAGTAACTTTCAGGAATGTAGGGCGTCCTGAGTTCTGGATGTCAAAGAATGGCAGCCACAGAGGCTGGCCCAGGAGCTGGCAGCTCAGCTTGTGGTTAGCAGGAAGCCGAGCGGTCCGACTGCCTCCCATCTTGGTGTGTTTGCGTTTTTGCACCTCAGTTTCCACTTGCATGACATGAACCATGAAACCGCCTGCGTCACATCTGCTCTTCACAAAAGGAGCTGGTGGCAGTGGCGTGGAAGGAAGGGATCTTGGATGAGGACAAAAGGCTTAGGTTTTACAGAGAAGGGGCACGCAAAGTACAGAGGCCCCGCAGCCCCACAGCTGCCCCTGTTATTAACATCTTGCAATGTGTGGGCCTTTTGTCACAGCAGATGAACCAAGATTGACACCTATGTAACTCAAGTCCGTGGTGTACAGGAGGCTCACTCTCGAGGCTGTGCCTTCCCTGGGTTTGGACAGTGCGTAACAACCACTGCAGTGTCATGCAGGATAGTGTCACTGCCCTCACACTCTCTCAGCTCCACCTGTTCACCTCTTCCTCTCCCGACCCCCAGGCCACCGACGCTGTGACTGCATCCATGCTTCTGCCTTTTCTAGAATCCTGCAGTGTGCAACCTTTCCTGATTGGCCTCTTTCCTATAGCAATAAGCACTTGGGGTTCCTCTGGGTCTTTTCTGGAGTGGATAACGAATGTTCTAGCACCGATTAACACCCTTGTGTACCGCCGTCTGTTCACTGCCCACACGCTAAAGGGCGCCTCGGTCGCTCCCGTAAATACTCCCATGTAGGTTTTCATGTGGACATACTGTTCTCCCTACTCGGACTTTACTTCAAATCACTGACAAGTTATCTCAAGGTGATTTGTAGGCCAATCTTTCTTTGTTCTTTTGTTCGGAGGGCTGCTCGGATCAGACACCAGTGTTTTAAATTTGCAATGTTCTTTTCTGCCATAGCTTTAATAGTCTTCATAGAGGTAGTTGGGCTCATTTGTGGAGTTCCTCTTTTCTTTGTTTGATCCGTATGTCTGTCTTTGTGTTGGGACCATGAGGTTTTAATTATTGGTACTCTATAACATGCTCTAACCCTTCACTGTTTTAAACCCCTTCTGTTTCAGAACATTTGTTTAAAACTTTCCCCTCTTAGATCACCCTGTCTTAAAGACACCTTTCTCTCCAAGCCGGCTATAGACGGACCCCCTCACCCCACCCAGTGGCAAACTCCAAACCAGATGCCTGCAATTTTAACCAGCATTAGAGCAGCCTTTTTCCCTTTTTTTTTTTTTTTTTAACAATTTTTATTAAATCATAACTGTATACATTTATGGGGTACAATCTGATGATTTGATATACAATGTGGAATGCTTAAATCAAACTGATTAACATAACCATCACCTAATTTAACTTATTTTTTGTGGTAAGACATTTATAATATACTCTTTGTTGTTTTGAAATGTACCCTTGCATTGTGCACACTAGGTGAGATCCCACCAAATACCCTCCCTCCACTCACCTTTTTACTTTTTAACCTTTTAGTTGACTTATAAGAATCAGTTCTGGGCCCTGCTACCTGCCCCGTGGGGAGCAAGACCTGTCTGGTGGGCTCTAGCACCCATTGTCCTGCACGCCATCCCCACTAAGGGGACTCCAGCCCATGTCTCCCATGGGCTTCATAGAGGGGGATACAGTGCCCACGCTGTCTGGGATTCCCCTTGAGCCCCTTTGCACACTCCCACGAGAGGGAGATAAGGCCTGCGGAAGGCGGGCAGTGGCCTCTAGTTCTTGGGACTCACCTGCCTCTTCAAATCAAGTGATTGGGGCTTTCCTGGGTCCAGCACCCAGCAGCCAGGCCAGCTCACTCGTGACTGTACATTCTGCTTGGAGTTCACCTCTGAGCCTCCTTCCTCCCTCGGTTCATTTTAGGTTTTAATTTCAGCCTTATTCCCAAAGAGCCTAATAATGCAGCCCTGCCACTGGCTGGTGACCCAGGGCTGAGGCAGGGTGATCAGCCCCTCTAGAGCTGGCAGTGGAGCAGGAGGGGAGGTGCCATTGGGGGTCAGCTTTCCACAGACCCTGCCCACTCCCGGGAGCCTGACCAATGTCCATGAGCTCCTGGTGGGTGTTGTAAGCCCAGGGAGAGCCCCTCAGTGATGGAGAAAGCCATGTGCTGGGAGCCCACCCTCTGCTGGGAGCCTGCCCTCCTCTGGGGCACCCCAGGGCCCTAGAAGTCTACCCTGGCCACTTCCTTAGGGCTGGGACAGTGGACCCTGCTGAGTGCCTGGCTCCAGGGCCACCCCTGAGGCATTCCGCCTGCCGAGGACCCCAGCCCTCCCCTCACGTTTAGGGAAAACCAGCTGCTTCCTGTTTGTGTCAAGAATTTGGTTGTTTTTCTGCGCAGTGGTTGAGGGTTGGAGAACCCAGTGAGATGGTCAGTCCCCATTCTGTGAGGGCCTGCTGCTCTGAAGAGAAACTTAATCACTTTGTTTTCTTGATTTAGGTTTTGCTTTTTAATTAAAAAAAAAAAAAAAAGACCCTGCTCAGCCCAGCCCCAGGGCCTACATTGTCACTCCCAGAACAGGCATCACTTTCACATGCTCTGCCCCCGGCACAGGGTCCTGGAGCTCCCAGGAAAGGATAGTGCGTCTGGAGGACTTCACCCTGCCTGGTGCCGGAGTCTGGGCACTGCCACCCAGGGGGGAGGGACAGGCCAGGTGGTGCCAACCCTTGGGTCCTTTGTCTGGTCTGCAGAGCCCCACAAGGCCTGGCCCACCCCATCCATGGTCAGTGGCGGAAGAAGGGCTCTCAAGTGCAGGGGAGGACCTGCAGTGTCCCCCAGGGAGGGGTGGCCTGTCTGAGCTGGGCCACCTAACTTCCAGGTCAGCCCTCCATGAGTCCCCCTCCCCCATCCCCTTCCTCTCTCATCTCTCCTTTCTCCCCCTTTCTCCCCCTCTCTCCTTCCCTCTCCCAGAAGAGGAGGGGGACAATCCCTCAGCACCCTCTTCTCTCCCTGGCAGTCTCCCCTCCTAGGCTTTGGCAGCTGGGCAGGTCCTGGGGCCTTGCTGAGGGTTTTCCTCTTGGCCCAGGTCAGACCTGGGGAGTAGCTGCAAAGGCCGTGGGGTGCCCTCTCCCTCTGCCCTGCTGTCCTGGCCTCACAGCGGGGCCTGAGGACCCCTTGCCTCTTGCCTCCCTATGGTTGGTGAATCTGCAAAATCATAGGCTGAAGAAGGGGACAGAAAGTGGGGACTTGTCATCTCTCCAGCGTTAGGTACCTCAGAAACCCCACAGCCTCATTAGCAGAGATCTGGGTGCTCTCAGAACTTGGGTCATGGCCTGGCCCCATGACCAGGGAGAGCTGAGTCCTCTTTCAGGAGCAGAAGCAGGGCTGAGGAGGGCAGACAGTGAGGGGGTGGAAGGGGAGCTTGGGTAGGGGTGAGGGGCGGGAAGGTAGCAGGAAGGGAGAACGCAGGGGACTGAGAGGTCTATTGGCTGGAGGTGGAAAGGGGGCCAGAGGTGTCACATCACGTGTCAGGAAAGGAGCCACAGAGAGTGGGTGTTCTCCCATGTGATGCTGTCTGGGGGGTAGACAAGCAGGTGGACTCAGCCCCCAGCCAGCCTCCACGGTGGCGGATTCACCCCCAGGCCTTCCGGATGGCCCTCCCTCATCAGTAGGGCTGCTCTGGGCAGGCAGGACTGGAAATGACTATGTGTGACTTCTGAGGCCGGGTCATAAGCAATGGGACAGAACCCTCCTCCTTGTACTCTCTTTCTGCCCTGTCTCCCTCTGGGGGAAGCTGCCACCGTGTTGTGAGGACACTCATGCAACCGGTGCTGACATCCACGTGGGAGGAGCCCGGTTCTACCTGCAGCAGCACAACAGCTTGCCCCGCCTGAGCCAGCCACCTTGCCCTGGGCCAGCACCCACAGGAGACCCTGAGCTGGAACCTCTCAGCTAAGCTACTCCCAGATTCCTGATGTACAGGAACTGAGATGAGACATGTTTATCATTGCAAACCTTCATCATTTTGTCACTCATGCCTGTAATCCAAGCACTTGGGGAGGCCAAGGCAGGAGGATCACTGGAGCCCAGGAGGTGGAGGTTTCAGTGAGCGAGGCTGAGGCTGTAGCATTCTACCTAGAGTCTTTGAGCTAAAAAAAAAAAAAAAAGAGTATCGTTCTAAATTTGGGGGTAATTTTTTGCAGCAGTAGGTAAGTGATACAGTCTTCTGGCAGGTGTGAATAGGCACAACTGGTCCAGACGGAAGCAGGCTGATGTGAGGAAGACTTGTGGGCACAGAGCAGGAGGTGAGAGTGGAGCGGGCTGAGCAATGGGAGACCCAGGCTCAGAAGTCCTGGCCTTGGGCCTGGCCTGGCTTTGAGTCCCAGTGGCTGTGTGAGCCGGGCAAGTGTGCTGCTCTGAGCCTGTCTTGTCTCCTGTCTCCTTGCCTCCCAGATCAGCAGCTGTGGTGGGGTGGTATGTGACAGAGGCAGCCACCAGCTGTGCAAGGGAGAGCAGAGTGACAGTGGAGGGGCTTGGCTTGTGACCCAGGTCCATGCAGGAAACAGGAAGCTTGACATGGCTCAGAGTGGTGACACCCCAGAGGAGGCACTGAGGGCAGGGCACAGCAGAAGAGCTGGTGTTCTGGCAACCAGCATCTCCATGTCTCACCAGGCACCTCTCTGTCTCCCCTTCAGCACCTGCAGCACAGAAGTTGATCTCAGGCCAGCCGTGGTAGGCCTCAGATAGCTGTCCACTTGGGCCTTCCACTTGGCTGCACTCCTTGGCTGGCATACAGGAAAAGGGCCTCTGTGCCCCCACCCACTCACCCATCCACCCACACATCTAGCCCTTCCTCCATCCCCCCCACCCACTCATCTGTCTATGTAATGATGCATCCACCCCACTATCCATTCATCCCCACCTTCATCTTTTCACTCACCCACCATCTACCCACTCACTCTCTATCCATCATGAATTCCTCTATGCACCATCCTCCATCTGTGCATGTGTCCATCCACCCATCCATCTGTCCACATACTCATCCCCTTGCTCCCTCCCATACATGCATGTTCTATTCATCCATCCATCCACTCACATATCCGCCATCTGTCCATCCATCCATCCACTCACCCATCCGCCATCCACCCATCCATCCACTCACTCATTTGCCATCCATCCATCCACCCATCCACTCACCTATCCGCCATCCGTCCGTCCATCCATCTACTCACCCATCCGCCATCCGTCCATCCATCCATCCACTCACTCATCTGCCATCCATCCATCCATCCATCCACTCACCTGTCTGCCATCCATCCATCCATCCATCCACTCACCCATCCACCATCCATCCATCCATCCACTCACCTATCCGCCATCCATCCACCCACCCATCCACTCACCTATCTGCCATCCGTCCATCCATCCATCCACTCACCTATCCGCCATCCGTCCATCCATCCATTCACTCACGCATCCGCCATCCGTCCACCCATCCATCCACTCACTCATCTGCCATCCATCCATCCACCCATCCACTCACCTATCCGCCATCAGTCCATCCATCCATCCATCCATCCATCCACTCACCTATCTGCCATCCGTCCACCCATCCATCCACTCACTCATTTGCCATCCATCCATCCACCCATCCACTCACCTATCCGCCATCCGTCCATCCATCCATCCACTCACGCATCCGCCATCCGTCCACCCATCCATCCACTCACTCATCTGCCATCCATCCATCCACCCATCCACTCACCTATCCGCCATCAGTCCATCCATCCATCCATCCACCCATCCACTCACCTATCCGCCATCAGTCCATCCATCCATCCATCCATCAACTCACCCATCTGCCATCCATCCATCCATCCACTCACCTATCCGCCATCCATCCACCCATCCATTCACTCACTCATCTGCCATCCATCCATCCACCCATCCACTCACCTATCCGCCATCCGTCCATCCATCCATCCACTCATCCATCCGCCATCCATCCACCCATCCATCCACTCACTCATTTGCAATCCATCCATCCACCCATCCATCCACTCACTCATTTGCCATCCATCCATCCACCCATCCACTCACCTATCTGCCATCCGTCCGTCCATCCATCTACTCACCCATCCGCCATCCGTCCACCCATCCATCCACTCACTTATCTGCCATCCATCCATCCACCCATCCACTCACCTATCCACCATCTGTCCATCCATCCATCCATCCATCCACTCACCTATCTGCCATCCATCCATCCATCCATCCATCCACTCACCCATCCTCCATCTGTCCATCCATCCATCCATCCATCCACATAACCATCCATGCATCATCCTTCCCACCTGTCTGTGTCTTCCCATCCCCATCACAGACTCATATGGACACCTGGAGGGACTGTGTGTCATGGCAGAGCCAACAGGTGCGAGCCCCACCTGGCAGTGGAGTGGCATCTCTGGAGAGTGTGAGGAGGCAGGTAAGCAGGGAATAAGGGTCTTGGAAACACATTGGAGGGGCCCCAGGGGCTGGTCCAGGAAGGTTCCAATAAGCCCTGAGAAGGATATAGTCTTTTCTCTGAGGGAGATGGCAGCTACTAGGTGTTAAAGTACTGTGTGGCTGCCAAATGAACAGACTGTGGCATCTAGGGTGAGGCTGGGAGAAGTGGAGGCACATTCCTGGACCTGGCAGCTTTGTCCTGAGCACCTGGAAAGGCACATGTGGAGGCCAGGGAAGGACAATCAGGTCTGAGATGGCTGGAGACATCTGTGAAAGGGCCACAACAGACCGACAGTGCCAGCCTGGTTGTGCTGCTGGGACAACTCTTGCCAGGAGCTCAGCACAGCCCGGGCAGGGGTCAGGTCCCAGCTGCTGGCTCTGTCCTCCCAGGCAATCTGCACTTTCTCAGGCTGGCCTCACACACCCCAGCTGGGCCTGGGCTGCAGGATGAGCTGGTCCTGATGCATTGAGGAACATGTGGCAAGGGTGAGAACAAACACCCCTCTCTTCCAGTCAGGCACAAACTCATCCATTTTCATTTCAGTCTGGAAAATACCTGATGCAAGAAACCAGGACTTCCCTATGCAGAGTTCTGCAGAGGAGGCTGGTGAGGGGCTCAGGCCAGGGCCCAGCCTTTTCCCTGCACTCCTGGCCTGCTCACACCAGGCCTGCAGGGAAGAGTCCACAGCGCTTCCGGCCAGGTTTCTATAGCACTGCTGACTGGGACATGCAAGGCTCTGGAAACTTGGGGGGCTAATCCAGTGCTAATCCTAGCAACGGCCAGGCCTGTGGCCACATGACAGCCTGAGGGGATGCTGAGCAGGAACCAAGACCCTCCTGTGAGGGGCCCGGCCACCTCAGTGCCTGGGCTTTCCCTGCATCCTGGCCTGGCTGGGATTGGCCCCAGGAGCAGAGCCTGCTTTGGGCCCCACCTGGGCCACCCTCTGGTCCCCTTGGCTCTCCCACCTGGAGGTTGTCAGGATCAGAGGAGATTAGCAGGTGCGAGAGGCCAATGCAGGCAGCCTGGCTCCCTGCTGGGAGCAACAGAACCGGGGACTTTTGGGGCAGGCTCAGGGATCCTAGCACGCTCATTCTGGGCCCTGGGCTGGGACAGGGCCACAGCAGAGGGCCTGCTAGGCCTGAGGAAGGCCAGAAATATGGAGGCTTGACTGCAGAGGTCTGCCACACATATGTGTGTGACTGTCTGGGTGCATACAGGCAGAGGAGGGAGAGGCGGGCACCTCCATGTGGCTGTCCGGTGGTCAGCCCCAGGGTGGAACATATGTGTGCTGTTCATCTGTTCGCCTGCCATTTGTTCACCCATTCATGCATTCAACAAGGCTGGAGAGGGCCAGGGAGTGCTGCCCCACCTGCCCACCCGGCACCTGGTGGGGACACTGAGACACTTCAGTGCTGCCAAGGCTCAGCAGGAGGGCTGTTCCTCAATGTGAGCAACCAGCCCCTTGGGATCAGCTCTGGGCTGGAGTCCTTGGCACCTCACTCTGCCCCCTGGGCTGCTGAGGTCCAGCCTCGGCCACACCCCCCAGATGTAGGTTGTGGCCTGGCTGTGCCCACGGGCTTATGTTAGATAATGGGCTTGAGTCTCTGACCTCCACCACTGACTGTGCATCTATGGGAAAGTGAGCCTCCATTTCCTTGTCTGAACTGTGGGAACAATGGCAGTCCGACCACCTCACAGGAGTCCACCACACCTTACAGGAGTGATGCCTGTGGAGCACGCTGCTGGCACCTGGCCATGAGGAGAGGGAGGGAGGGACAGCCACTGCCATTGCCACAACCAGACTGTTCCCTGAGAAGAGTGAGGGGCAGATGGAGTGGGCACATGTGCCCTCTTGTATGTCCCTATCCTCAGGAGGGCTTGTTTACAAGTGGAAAAAATACTATGGGCCCTGGAAGCCAGTGGGGAGGCCAGAGCTTCCAGGAGGCCTCCGGCAGGATGAATGACACGCTGGCTGCCTTTTAGCATTGGGAGCCTCTCTCCTGCCAAGGCAAAGATGGAAGGTGGAGGCCACATCCTGCTCTGAAGCAGGAATGACCACAGTGGGCCCTGGGAATACTGCCCAGTTCACCAGCCAGCACTCCAGGACCAGCTCTGGGCACAGTGGCCTGGATCACAGAGGTAGGGCCCTAGCTCAAGTCTGATAAAGGCCCAACTTGGCCATTCAACCCTAGGAGCCACTGTCGGAAAGCTTGGTCCTTGGGACCCTGGCAAAGTGCTGACTCTGTCTCCCCTTCCACCATCTGCCCTCCCCTAGTATTTGGGTAGGGATGGCCTGGATCCACTCCACCTCGCTGGTCTTCCCTTCTGCCAGACTGGCTGTGGGGTGGGGTGGGAGGGAATGGACCGAGAGAAGGAAGGGGTTTGGTGCCTTCCAGTTAGGGACTCCAAGAAGAAGGACAAAGGCAAGGACCAAGAGTGGTACCCTGGGTACATAGGCAAGAGGGGATGGAGACATCGTTTCCCAGCTCCTGCCCCCGGGAGGGAGCCCTGGTGCAGAGGGAGGGCACCTTCTCCACAGCCGAGTCCTGTGCAGGCTGAGTAGGCCCATCAGAAGCGGAGGGGGCTTGGGTGGAGCAGGGTGGAGGCACGGCACGGGTCAGGCCAGGCCCCATTGTTTAGAAAAGAAGGAACTGACTTCAGCTCCGGGAGCAGGGCCTCCCAACCCACCCGGACTTCCTGCTCCCTGGGCCTGCCAGGGCGGACTTTGTCCACCTTATTTGGGGATTGAGAAGCCACTCTTCTTTGTGGCCCTAAGAGACATGGCACAGAACCACAGACTCACCTCACCACCCTCACAGGGTGGAGGCCACCTTTGTAGCCTCACTCCATAAACAGAATTACCACCAGTTAGCTGAAGTGCCACTTGAGGATCCATCCTACCCCCATCCAGCTGTCCATCTACTCATCCCTACCCATTCATGTGCCTACAATCATCCTGATGGTGCACATCCCCTGCACCCCCACCCCCCACTTCTCCCTCACTCTATCCACCTCTTCACTCACACACTCACCCAGCCATCCACCAGTCCCTGCACCCCTCACCAACCTATCCCTCCACTCCTTACCCAGTCATCCCTTCATCCATGCACTCACCCAGCCATCTGCTCATCTATCCACCCATCATTCACCCATTCATATATCCACCACCCATTCTCATCTTCACATCTATCCATCCCATCCATCTACCCACCCCTCCATCCATATGCCATCCATCTGTCCCTCATGTGAGCCTCTCTGTCATGATCCAGCCATGCTGCCTTGTGTGCATTCATCCCCCCACGTGCCGCAAACCCTTCTGTAGTTCCAAAGTCATCTCTATCCTTCCGTGTCATAACATTCTTCTGCCCACTCATCTACTGACACCCATTCATCCTCATGTCCCTATTTCTTCCATCCTAACCATTTAACCAAACTTCCTTCCTTCCTCTTCCTCCCTCCCTTCCTTTATGCCTTCTTCCATCCTTCTATCAAGCCTATTCATTCCACCCACCTGCTCTTCCACACATTTATTTAATTGTTCACTCACCTATTCATCTATCCATCCATATATTTATCTACCTGTTCACCCCAACCAATCCTTAATTCATCCCACTATTCATTCCAGTCCACCTACCTGCCTAACCACATACTAGCCAAGTCTTACTTTTTGTCTGTTCATCTCCCCATTCACCACATATCCATCCATATACCATCACCTAACCATATCTATTCCTACAGCAAATATCCACTGTATATCCATTCAGCAAACATACCATCCATCCATACCTCTAGTCTACCTTGTAATTATCTATTACTATATTTATCTACCTATTACTCTCTTATTTAACCAACTATCAACTCACTCATCCATTCACCCATCCAACTATCCACCCATGCATTCATCCATTCATCCACACATCCATCCATTCACTCATTCATCCATTTATGCATCCACTCATCCATCCATACACACACACACACACACACATTCATCCTTCTACTTATCTATCCATCCACTCACTCATCCATCCATTTAACCAGCCTGCCAGCCATTCACTCATTCATCCATCCATTTAACCATCTACACATCCATCCATCCATCTATTCATCTGCTCATCAAGTCACTCATCCATCCATCCATTCATCCACTCACCAAGTCATCCATCCAGCCAGCCAGCCAGCCAGCCAGCCATTCACCCATTCACTTACTCATCCATTCATTTAACCAGCCTCCCAACCATTCACTCAGTCATCCATCCATCCAGCCATCTACATATCTATCCATCCATCCATCCATCATTCAGCCATTCACCTATTCATTCATTCATCCATCCATTTATCCAGCCTGCCAGGCATTCACTCATTTATCCATTCAACCATCCATCCATCCCATCCCTCTGTCCATCCGTCCATCCTTCCATCCATCCATCCAACCATCCATTCACCCATTCACTTACTCAGCCATCCATTTAGCCATCCTCTCAGCCATTCACTCAGTCATCCATCCATTCATCCATTTACATATCCATCCATCCATCCATCCATCCTTTCATCCACTCACAAAGTCACTTATCCATTCATCTATCCCTCCATCCATCCATCCATTATTCAGCCATTCACCCATGCATGCATGCATCCATCCATCTATTCACCCATGCACTCATCCATCCATCCATCCATTCATTCACCAATCCACTCATCCATCTGTCTACCATTCTTTCCATCAAAACTTTATAGCATCACGTTTTGGTAAGTGGAAACCCATTGCTAAGGAAAGTTCTTGAATAATTTGGCCAAGAAACAATATACTGCTCCCATTTTATCCCCTGCATCTGTGGCTTATAGATTTGGAATTATCGCATCTGAGACCAAGGCCAAGGACATGGGGCTGTTCCTTCAGTACCTTCTATTTTTCACAATGAAAACACCAGTTGCACATGAGGAGCACCATGGTGGTTAGAGGCCCAGTGACTGCCAGTGTGGGGAAGGGTCTCTCTTGGCTCTGCATGACCTTGAAAAAGCACCTCACTCTTTTGGTCTTAGCCTTCTTTTCCATAAATGAGTTGGCAGAATTGTCTTGAGGGTTAGTGGAGAGGAGGAGTCACTCCCTGATACGTTTGACACATTGCCTGAAAGTGAAGGTCTCTCCTTTCCCCAACTCTAATCTAAAAACTCACGAGGTCCAAACCCTTCAACCCCAAACAGCATCTGTGAAATGGCCTGAATGAAGTGCGCCAAGAGGCAGAGAAGCTCTTCCAGGCAGAAGGAACAGAGGTGAGAGAGGTAACATTTGGGGACCCAGTGGGAAGTCTGGAATGGTTGTCCTTGGAATGACTGCAAAGGTGGCTGTGGAGGGGGTGGGTGGTGATGAGGATAGCCCAAAGTTTTTCTAGGCCAGTTTGAAGGATTAGATGTTTCTGAAAGCCCACAGGGAGTATGGTGTGGGCCAAGGCAGGGTGCCCAAAGAGGGGAGAGAGGAGGACAGAGGGCCCCACCTGCCATGGCTGCCTGGGGTGAAGGGGCTTCCAGTCCCAAACTTCTCTTCTGATTCAAACTGTCTGGAAGGGTGTGGCCCCCTCCCTGCTCTGCTCTGAGTCTGGCCTGAGCCCCTTCCTTGGACCCCAGAACTCTCCAGCCTCCCAGGTCACCCTGCCCTGCCCCCTGCTTCCACCCCCATTGAGTCTGAGGAGCCTGGATTTCCCCCTCTCCTTCCCAGTTTGCTCCTCACCCATCCCAGGATGGCTTCTTGGCTTCTTCCGGCTTCTAGCTTCTGTCCTTTATCCCATCCCAGGGGTCTGCCCAGTGGGTATGGGTGCTCTGGAAACCCTTGTCACTGGCCCCCAATGCCTGTCTCAGTCTCCCACACAGCAGCCATGGGGCATCCAGAAAGATGTGGTGGAATTAATCCCTGATACTTGGCCCAAAGCCATCTCTACCCCCAAACTTGGACCAAGGATCTCAGCTGAGCATGTGGGACTGGGAAGCTGGCCTGGGCTGGGCATTTGTCCTCGAGGCTTTGAACTTGATGAAGGATGGACCAGGAAGACCAGAAAGGGTGCAGAGGTGGCTGGCTGCAATGTGGCAGCTCTGGATTCCCTGGGTCAGCATGCTTAGAGATGGGCCTGGGCACCTCTTGCGCAGCACTGGGCGGGCTTCCTGTCTGGCCTTGGCAAGTGACCCCCCAACCACCCCCCACAGATGGTGACGTCAGCGTCTGAGATAACAAGTGCCTGTGTTGGCACCTGCCCCGGCATACTCCTACTATAATCTGGGCCTCCTGGGCACAATGGCCACCTCAGCTAGGTGGATCTCCCCTTGGAGTGGGCTTCTAGCTGGGTTTAGTAAAACAGGTCTGAAGTCTTGGGCAGGGGGTGGGGGAATGGCCCTGGGTGCTGCTCTACCCTTGACACCCTTTGCTGCATGTCAGGACTCACAGTGGGTATGCAGTGGGTGCCCCCTAATAGTGGGGATGATTGAATGAGCTTGAGTGACTTTAGTGCTATGAAAACAAGACTTGGGGAGGTTCTGGGTCATCTCTGAGGAGGGCAGGACACACAGAGCCCCTAGGGACACAGCACTGGCTGGGCCAGGCTCTGCATGGTCCACAGCTCAGCCCCAGCTCTGTCCCAGAGGCCTACCTAGGCCAGCCATCGGCAGCTCTGCAAGCCTGCTGTCCCCAGCCTCGCTAACACTGTGGCCCGTCTTGTGGCCTAGACAGTCTTAACTTGGCTTAGTAACACTCAGGCTCCAGGGCCAGTATGTGAGGACTACCCACAGTCCTCGGTGGGCTGAAGGGGAAGAAGTGGTTGTACTGTCCTGAGGCAAGATCAGTGCATGGCCCCTCGCCTGGCATTCTCATTGGGGTGGTGGTAAGCAGTGTGGTCAGCAGATAAGTGGGAAGACAGGTGTGTGGGGGTGCATCCAATCCTGCAGCCAGCTCAGAGGACCCTTGGCACCCAGTAGCTGCTCCTCAGCAGAGGGTGCCCTGAGCTGCCGGCAGGGCCACAGCCTCACAGGGGGAGGACGTCCGTCCTGCCACCCACTGGGATACAAATACCCTATGGCCCTACCCGCCCCCCACACCAGGCGACCAGTGCACCTTGGGTCTGTCGTCCATGGGTAGGAGGGTGTCTTCATCCCTGCCTGGCCACCAGTCTGCTTGAGAAATTTGAGTTTTCTGCTTTCAGGTTCCCCAGGAGCCTCAAAGAGTGTCAGGGAGGCCTGGTTCTGCCTGTCTCAACCTGGGCCCTGCTTCCGCCCAGGGCCCTGCTGGAGTCCAGTGGGCCCTCTGGGACTTCCACACACATCTGGAGTTCTGTTCCCAGACAGGTGGCTTGTTTGGGTTCGGGGTGGGAGCTGTGCCCTGGAGAGGAGAGGGTCTCTGCAGCCAGCTCCTGCCACCCCCTTCTCCATCAGTGATTCTTTTGCATTCACGGACTTTCCTGGACTGGACACACCTTTGATTTCAGAGGTAAAGGATAATCTTAACAGCCACAGCTTTTTCACCATTTGCAGGGGGCTGCACAGAAAATCTTGTGGGTGGGGTGTTCTGGGAGGAGACGGTTAAGCTGTCCCTGGGAGGACTGGAGATGATTGCTGGCAGTATGGCCAGAGCCCTGAGTTCATGGGCAGTGTCCCTGTGCAGGTCAGAGCTGGCCCCCGGAGGAAGGGGCACCCTGAAGGCTAGAGGAAGGAGGAAGATGGGGCAGCTTGTGGGGGTAGAAGGGTGGTGTTTCTGTCCTGAGCTTTCACTGAGGACAAGCCCTTCGGTCAGCCCATGAGGACCCAGGTGAACTGGCTCGTGGCTGTGCTTGGGCATGTGTTGTGGGCTGGGCCTGTGGTACAGGCGTTTCCCACCCACGTGCCTTCCCTTTTCACTTACAAACCATGCTCTGAGGACCCAGATGTTTCATACGGTGCTCCAGGCTGGCCTGTACCACATATGGACCCCTTGGCATGTGGAGGCAGTGAAGGAAGCTATGGCCAGGGCCCGGGGGTCCAGACCGCTTGTCACTGACACTGTGAGCACTTTCCGAGCTGCTGGGCAGGAAAGAGCAGAAAAGGTAGGGCCTGGCTGGGGCTCCTGGGTGCAGCCGACTACGGTCTGGAGGTGGTCTGCGGTGACAGCTCGGTCCTTCAGCCTGTGCCTGGCCACTTGCCCTGGCTCACTCCCTTCAGTTCCACTATGCCCAAGGGTGCTGCCTGGTCAGCCAGTATAGTCAGAGCACCTGCAGCCAGTTCCACCATCAGGCTTACTCCATCTCCTGGAGGCATGCAAACCAGCCCTTTTCTCCTGAAGCTGGCAGGGCAGTGCAGGTGGACAGTCCCATGGTGGCTCTGCAGAGCAGGCATTATGGGGCCTGGTCATGCTGCAGGGAGGAGGCAGGTGAACGCAAGCCGAGATTGCAGAGGGGCAAAGCCTAGCCTGGGAGGGTGAGGTGGGGTTTGAGGCCAGAGGAGCAGGATTAGCCCAGCTCCTCAGAAAGATCCCCCAGTGAGATCTTTGGGGGCACAGTCTTAGCTAGTGCCAGAGACCCTGCTACCTGCATCTAGGGGGTGTCTCCAGCTGTGAGACTTTGGTGTGTCAATTGCCCCTTTGTACCTCAGTTTCTCTACCTTTGCCTTTGTGCTATGGCCCTCATACGCATGGGGGATGCAGGCATGGGGTCGGAGTGGGAGCAGCACTTTGAAGGCTGAAGAGCGTGCACAGGGCTCGAGGGGCAGGCAGGGCACAAAGGGCCCAGGGGTCAGAGAAGGTGACGGCCCCTGAGAGAGAAGGTGACGGCCCCTGAGTCCCTCTGACGACCCTGACAGCTGGGTGAGCTCACCCACTGCACAAACCAGCTGCTAATGCTGGCGCCTTCCTTGCCAAAGGCCACACAGCCAGGCACACAGCAGTCCTATGGCAGAGGAGGGGCAGGGTGCTCTCGCTGTGTCCCCCATGGTTGCGCTGCCTTCCTGGCTCAAGCCCCTGCTTCTCACCTGGCCCCATCGGCAGCTCCTGGTCCCGAGCTCTACCACCCAGCCCAGAGTCCCCAGGCCCTGCCAAGGCAGCTACTGGCCCCTCAGGGTCCCTTCCTGCAGCTCTGCAAGTTACAGCCCCTTGCGGGGGGGTAGGGGGGGAGCGCTGAGGACAGAAGAGACCGGCCTGCAACTGGCCGCTCAGAGCAGCAGGATGCCGGGTTGGGTAGGGAGGGGCTGGCGCCCTGGCCTCAGCCCCTGTCTGCCTTACCCCACACTCTCTGGCCTGGATGGCGGGTGCCCAAGCCCTGCCTGGCTCCCCCCAAGGCAGAAGCCCTGGGCTGGGCCTGCACTTGATTTGTCCCGAGTGAGTGTGTGTGTTTTCATTCCTCTTCACTGAAGCCCGTGCGTAGTGAATTAATTTCCGGATGTAGTAAACATTTCGGAAGGCCAAGATCCTCTCCTTCCTGTCTCCGCGCCAGCGAAGTCCCCAGCACCAGTGCGTCTTCCCCTGAGCCCAGGAGGTGAGAATACGGGAGCTGCTAGGCCCTCCTGTCTGCCCCCTCACGGTCTCCCCAGAGCCTGAACCCACCCTGGGCCAAGGATCACCCCCTATGCCTCCAGCGGGAGTCTCTGGAGCCAGCAGGGCAGTGATTGGCGGGCTTTTGGAGCGTGAAGTGCTGGGTTCCATCTCTTAAATCTGTGTGTTCTGGGCCAAGGAACTTCTCAGTGAGGGGAGGACCCCAGGGTGGTGGAGCCAGCGGGGATCAAGGAGCTCTGAATACAGACAGGCTATTTGACCAGGGCAGCTTCTCGTGGAAGGGGGCAGTTCAGAGACAGGGAAGGGTTTTAGGAAGAAGCTGGGGTGTCTCAGGGGCACAGCATGGGAGGTACAGATTTGGGGGTTCAACCCCAAGGGGCATAGCCAGGGGTGCCTCTGTGTTTGGAAGGTTCAAAACTCTGTGGAGGAGGGCTGCTACAGTCTATGGGTGACTACTTTGTCCCAGAGTAGTTCCTGGGGCTGGCAGCCTGCCCCTACCCTGAGCTATTTCACATGTTTCTACCAAAACTGGGGAAAAATTTACCCAGAGAACATGTGTGGTGTCTACATTCACACACATGTACACGTGTGTGCACAAGAAGGCACTATGCATGGGATATGTGCACATGCACATGCATAGGTGTCTGCTGTTTGCAAGTGTGCAAGTCCTGTGTGCATGCGTGTGTCTCCTGTAGGCACGTGTGCAGCTCCTATGTGTATGCATGTGTCTTCTGGGTGCACATGTGCAGCTCCTATGTGCATGCATATGTCCCCTGTGTGCACATGTGTGTCCCCTGTGTGTACCTGCAGGTCCTATGTGCATGTGTGTGTCCCCTGTGTGCACATGGGTGTCCCCTGCGTGCACTGTGCAGGTCCTATGTGCATGTGTGTGTCGCCTGTGTGCACATGGGTGTCCCCTGCATGCACTGTGCAGGTCCTATGTGCATGTGTGTGTCCCCTGCGTGCACTGTGCAGGTCCTGTGTGCATGTGTGTTCCCCTGTGTGCACTGTGCAGGTCCTATGTGCATGTGTGTGTCCCCTGTGTGCACATGTGCAGTTCCTGTGTGTATGTGTGCATCCTCCGTGTGCACGTATGCAGGTCCTGTGTCCATGTGTCCCCTGAGTGCACATGTGCAGGTCCTGTGCGCCTGCGTGTGTCCCCTGCGTGCACGTGTGCAGGTCCTATGTGCCTGCGTGTGTCCCCTGCATACACGTGCTATGTGCCTGCCTGGCCAAGGAGTGGTATGTGCCCCTCCCCCACTCTGTTCTCAGTGTGTCTATTTTCTTACACATGTTTGGCATTTTTGCTGCTGAGTTGGGGGGCGGTGGTTTGGGGGGAGGCTGGGCGGTGGGGAAAGGGCTGTTTGTGCCAACTACCTACCCCAGCTACACATTCTTGTGGTTGTCTCTTTAACTTGGTAAAAATTTGGGAAATTTCTAAATAAAACAAAACAAAGGAAAAACGTTTTCAAAAGGATTTCAAAATCAGTGCTATTTCCCCAGTAACCAGACCTGTGGGCCTGGGTGCTGCCCCTGTGGGGAGTTGGGAGGTAGAACTTGGACAAACAGCACCTTCGGGAAGTGGAGCACTGGGAGGCAGTGAACTCATCATCAGGAGAAGCGTGCAAGCCTGGGAGGCTCGGGCTCTGTAGGGCCCCAGGGTCTCCCCCAGCTTTCTGAGGCCAAGTCCCACTGAGTGGTCAGCTGGGAGTTCCTCTGGAGTGTGTGCATGGTGAGTACCTGGTTCTAGTCCAAGCTCCGTGACCTGGTCCTCTGGGCACCCCTGTCTGGCCAGCTGTTCTGCCCCTCCCTGGCCACGCCTTGCCTGTGCACAGCCAGCACCTCTGAGTTGAGCACCCTCTCCCCCGCCAACTGCATTTCCATACCCAGCTCAAATGGCAGCCCCTCTGTTGCCTTTTGGACCTTTCAGGGACTTGCTTGCTCCCTCCTCTGTGGTGTCTGCCCATCTTAGGGGAGCTGGTTCAGCAGCCCCAGCCAGTTCCCTCCCCAGCTGCCAGCAGCCTGAGTAAGTCCCAACCCTGCCCTGAAGGCTCCCCCAGGCTGTGCAGGTCCCCAGTCTGATATCCACCTGCATGTAAGGCCTGCAGGCACCAGGTCAGGACTGACACTCAGTCAGCTTTGGGGGTGCTGCAGGATGGGAAGGGGTCTTCCTGGAGTGGGAAAACCAGGCACAAGTGGGAAGGTGGAAGACAGCCTTTGGGCAAAGGTCCCAGCTGCTCCCAGAAGACCTGCCAAGCCCCTGAATCCAGTGGCATCAAGAAGCCCGGGGCTGCAAGTCCATGGCCCTCGGAACCTGGTGCCATAATCCCGCATGTCCTCAAGCCACGGAAGCCCTTGTTCTGTCAGCCAGGTCCCAGGCGTGCATGTGTGTACAGACACCAGGGGCTTGTGTGGCTCTGTGTGCACACACATGTGGGGACAGGAGCAGGTGGGGGTAGGTTTCCACTGGTCCCAGTACTGAAGGCAGGATCGGGGTAGCCAGGGCCCAATTAATCCAGCAGGAAGGTTGTGCTGGCTCCTGGGGGGCTGGGGGTCAGGAGGCTGTGGGAAGCAGGCAGGGCAGGACCCATGAACAAGCCCACATGCTCGCCATTTCCCATGGCTTTTATGAGATCCGAAGCCCCTTGAAACGCAGGCTGCTGCTGGCCACAGGCCTGCCCAGCCCTGCCGCATGGGAGCCTGGAGGGACCTACCAAGCACTTTAAAACCGGTCGCCTGATTGGGCAGATCTGTCCATGCTCCTTGTCAAAGCTGGCTGGGGCTTGCTGGCCCCAGTATCACCAAAGCAGAGGGCAGGGAGGCAGATGCCAGGTGCAGCTGTTTCCTGCCTACGACTCACACCCTCACCTTTCTCCCTTAACAGCTATCCTGGGCTCCCCTGGTGGCCCTGGAGGTTTGACGCTGCCTATCAGCTGGGTGGGGCTGTTTCCAGGTGGCCTTGAGAGCAGTGTCTGGGGGAACCAGGGATGGTGTGGGGGTGGCAGGCCCAGCTGTCCAGACTGTAGAGGGGCATGGGTGGGCTGCTGCTGGCCCCCAGGACCCTGAGGCCCAGGCCAGGTGGACCTCCTTCACCTGGTGGTAGTGTCTCTTGGAATTCTGGAATCAGAACACCCCCCCGGGTGTGAGGCCCCGATCTGGAGGCTGAAGGGTACAAGGGCACAGGGACGAGCTGGGCTTCCCCACCTTCCCTCGCTGCTCTCTGACTCTGCCCACTCCTCACCCTGTCTGCCCCTGCCCTGGTCCCCAGCCCCCGGGGACCCACCAACCTGTAGGGAAGGACCCTAGTTTTCCACCTCATGGCCGCCCCTGCAGCTGTCTCCCCTTAGCATACTAATATCCGGCCACCCAGCCCTCGGGCTCCCTGTCTGGGATGAGGCAGACCCACATCCAGGTGGGAGCCTGGCTGGCAGGTGTGTGTGCAGGGGCTGGATGTGGAGGCCAGGTAGGAGCTGTCTGTGCAGACAGGGGCCACTGCTCTCTCTGGCCAGGCAATGAGCTGAGGCTGGGCACAACTTGCAGTCGCTTCCACTGTGACCTGAGGGATAGCAAAGCCTTTTTCTCAGGTCCCCGACCTCCTCCCAGGACAGGTGCTCTTGGACCAGGGGCTGTGCCAGATGTCCAGGGAGGTGGCCCTGTGTCTTCCTGTCCTTGTCACCAAGCCTTTCCCAAAACGGGCCCTGACAACCAGCCCCTGCCTAGAGCCATCCTGCCGAGATCGCCCCAACTTTCACCAGGCCCCCTGCCCCCGCCTCAGGCTCTTCTTGGTCTGAGTTCCCCCAGACCTAGTGGGAAGTGAACATGGGAGTGTCAAGCCAGGAACCAACTGGGAGCCTCCCTGGGCCAGTGTCCTGTGGCCACTGTCACTAACTGGCACAACACGGCTTCTTTTCCCACAGCTCTGGAGGCCAGAGGTCTAACAAGAGGCTCTCTGGGCCCAAACCAAGTGCTGGCAGGCCCATGGAGGGGAGCAGGGAGGCTGCCCGCAGGGGACCCTGTGCTGGCACTCAGGGCCATCAGACCATCTCTCCATCTGAGAGCCCTTTTCTAATCCATGCTCAAGGATGATGGCTGGAAACCTCTGAGGCTGCCATCCAGGCCAGCCCACCTGCTACTGTCCAGCAGAGCAAGCTACCCATTTCCCGTCTCCTCAGAGCCCACACCCTGCTGGCAGGGTTCCCCCAGCAGCTCTCCTCAAGGCCCCCTGCGACCTCCCAGTGGCCAAACACAGCAGTCTCTTCTAGGCCCTGGTGTTCTCCGACGCCTAGGCACCCAGCATAGGTGGTCACTGCCTTTAGTAGTACCGCCTCCCTGGGCATCCAGCTCCTCCTGGCGTGGCCCACCCCTTGCTCAGACCTGGCCTCCTCTCTCCCTCCCTCCTGGATGCCAGGCTGCCCACCGGCTCCACTTGCCCCCTGTGGCCAGAGGACTCAGCCGCCCTGGCCCCTCTGGCACTGACACACTTTGGTGATGTAGCCCAAACCCGAGGGCCACGTTTTCTGATGAAACATTTGGATTTTAAACACTAATTTTTTGTGTGCATTACCGCACTTAGTTTTAATTGGATTAGAGAATAAATTCATAAAACTTCAAGCAGATATTTGGCAACATGATATTCTGTACACGCATCTGATCTGTGTAGATCAGGGGTCTGGACGCTCTCTCCATGACAGGTCACGTGGTGGGAGTGTGGGCTTCACGGGTGTCCCTGGTCCCAGCCACAGCTTCTCGACTGCTCAGGCCCAGGCTCAGGCCTAGGCCCAGTAAGGCTCTTTTTATGGAGACAGACGATGATGATCCTGATGTCAGGTGTAGATGATCAAAGTGGCTAAATCAAACTTGTAAGCTAAGTTAACCGTCGGGGATGTGGGATGGCTCAGGGGCAGGGGCACAGTCTCCAAGTTGAAACACAACACGAGAGAGTCCCCCAGACACCTGAAGGTCTGCATCAGCCACACGGACTGAGCCACCTCCCTGTGTGCTTAGCCACTGAGGAGCTCTCACTGCACCAAATCAAATATACTGATCACAGCCAAATTGCTACACAGTACTCTCAAAATAGAACCAGAGAAGACAGATTTAAATTTTTTTTTTTTTTTTTTTTTTTGTAGAGACAGAGTCTCACTGTACCGCCCTCAGTAGAGTGCCGTGGCGTCACACCGCTCACAGCAACCTCTATTCTTGGGCTTACACGATTCTCTTGCCTCAGCCTCCCGAGCAGCTGGGACTACAGGCGCCCGCCACAAGGCCCGGCTATTTTTTTATTGCAGTTTGGCCGGGGCTGGGTTTGAACCTGCCACCCTCGGCATATGGGGCCGGCGCCCTACTCACTGAGCCACAGGCAACAGATTTAAATTTTTATTGCAGTATAAAATCTGCCATTTTAATCATTTTTTTAGCATGTAGTTCAGGGGCAAGAAATACATTCACACTGTGTAGCCTTCCCCCTCCTCCAGCTCCAGAATTTCTCAGCCTCCCAAACTGAGGTTTCCCCATTAAACACCAGCTCCCCTCCCCTCAGCCCTGTACCCCCATTCTACTGTCTCTAAAGACTCTGGGACCTCCTGCAGGTGGACTCACTAGCATCTGTCCTTTGGTGACCAGCTTTTCCACCTCCCACAGTGTCCTCGAGGTCCCTCTGTGCCTGAGTTGGCTCAGAACTACCTTCCTCTCTCAGGCTGGGCCACAGTCCCTGTGTGGGCGGGTCACGCTGGGTTTACCCAGGCTGGGTAATTCAGCCTGGGTATTCAGGCTGTCTACCATACAGTGAATAACAGCACCATGACCATTTGCATACAAGCATCCACATAGGCACAGGTCTGCGTTCCAGGTGTGTACCTAGGAGGGGAACTGCTGGGTCGAACTGACACTCGAGGTTTACATTTTTAAGGAGCCCTGAGATTGCTGTCTGTGGCAGCTGCGTGCGGCGTGCCCCACATGGCGTGGGAGGGCTGGGGTTTCTCCATGCCTGTGCCAGCACTTGGTACTGCCTGACTTTAGGTGACACCTGCCCCAGTGGGCACAACATGGTGTCGCTGTGGCTTCGATTGGCATTTCCCTGATGACCAGTGCGGTCTGGAATCCTTCCAGGTGTTGCTGACCACTGGTCAGTCTTTCTTGGAGAAGGCAAAGGCTCTCCTGGAAGACACCTACACATCCGTCCCACCCCCGTAACCCCCTCTGACACCCTCATCCTTGATGGTGCCCCCAGCTCTCCCCGTCCTCAGAGATACTTGGAGCCACCTGATGCCAATACCCCTAAACCTGCACCCCCAAATACCTGTGCTGTGTCTTGACCACACGTCACACATGTTACCTTTCAAGTGCCCCTGGCTGTCCTGTCCCTGGTCTCAGGAGGGCTTCAGCACCCTCCCCAGCACAGACAGCTGGAAGTGAAATGTCCTGGTCTCTTTCTCCCTGCCCTCCAGGCAGCCACTTCTCTGACCCTGGTGCCGCCTGCCAGCCCCGCCCCGCCCTCGAGCTTTCCAGGGCATCCAGAATGCAATCAAATACATATTTCCCCTCTTGCTTTGGACCAGAGGCCTGGAAGGCTGACACAGGCACATGCTCAGGACAGGGAGGCCTCGGGATACCCTCTACACCTGAAGGTTGGCTGTTCTGATCACACTGGGCCCCTTGGCCAGCACCCTGGGCATGGGGAAGCAGGTTCTTTCAGCCAGCCTGCTTCCCTGCCCCTCTCCTCCCTGGAAGGCAGCTCTACTCTGGGGAGCAGGAGTCAACCTGTTTACTCTCTGCTCTGTCCTAGCCCTGTGGAACAGTGCTGGGAGCAGAGCAGACACCCCACAAATGTAAAGGCACCAAGGCACATAGCACTCTTAGGAGGTCACCTGGCTGTACCTGCTGATGTGAAGACACTTGTCCGGGGCCCAGCATTCTCCACAAGGGCAGGAGAGCACCAGTGGCTGAGGTTCTGAGCACAGGTCCTGGGGGTTGGAGCGGAGCCCACCGTCATCAGGAGTAGTGGCACAGCTCTGTGCCTGCCATCAGCCATTGCGGCCAGAGGGGTGTCACTGGCCTCTGTCCTCCTCTGCCCGGCTGCACTCCAGGAGCTGGTGACTGGGAGGTGACTGGCTCCCTGTGTGGAAAATGATGTCACCTGCCTCGAAGGCTGTCCCAGAAGTGAACTTGAGCTGCTGGCATACTCAAGAGCCTCGGGCATGCCCAAGCTGTGCTGTAATGATTGTCCTTGTGGTCACTTGTCTGGCTGTCATGTCTGCACTACCATGAGGCATTGCCAGGACAGATGCCTGTGTAGCTTCTCAGGAAGAAGAGCAGGTTGCAGAAGAGTGAGACCTCAACGACTCTGTGTCCTGCTAGAGGGACGAAGAGAAAAGCATCTGGGGGCACCCCGCCACTCACCACCCACCCATCCTCTGTAACCCCTGAAGTCGCTGCCGGGCCCAGTGCAAGAAGGGTCCCCCCATGAGAGGAGGACTCAAGGAAGGACCCTTCCTACCTCAGCTGGAGTGCGCCCATGCCAGCAGGGCATGCCCCCAATGTGGGCAGAGAAGGGGAACAGGAGCCCCCCGGAAGGCCACATGTTGGCAGGGAGCATAGAGAACCTGGCCCTCTGGCCTGGGCTGGGGACCACTGGCTGCTGTGGGGAGGACCTCTCAGTGGGAGGGCAGCCTGAACCAGGGGTAGGGTGTGAAGGTCCTGCCATGGGAGGCAGGAGGAGCTGGCTCTGAGACCTGCAGGTGGAAGGGACTTCCAGAAGGTGGCAGCTCAGGTGCCCACGCTGGCTGCCACCTCCCCAGCTGGCCTGTGTCCTTTGGAACATCTGGGCCTGCTGCAGTGGAGGGTCCTAGGCTCCTCAATCACACCCTTCCTCCCTGGGTCCCTCAGGGTTGTTACTAACTTCCGTGGCTCCCTGGGCTGGGACCAGAGCTCAGGTCCCAGACAGTCTCTGGGGAAAGGGAATGGGTACAGCACTAGACCCCAAAGTGAACCCACTAAGCCACTGCCAGCCTGCACCGTCCTCACCCTTGGGTCCTCCTCTCAGCTGCCTGGTGCCACTTCTCTGGGCCCGTTCCCCTGAGGCTGCCTCTGCAGCACCGGGAGGCCTCTGCTCCCGGGTCAGGGTCCCAAAGTCTATTTCCCCCCCAGCCTCCCCTTCCCCCTAAACTTCATCCTCATCACTGCCCGACCAGGATGGGTGGTGGATCTGACCTGGTGGGTCAGGGGCAACTAAGATGGGTTGTGGGGTATTGGCAGGGCCCAAGTCCCCTGGGCGATCCTGCCCTCCCCACCCCTGGCTCCCTTGCCTCTGCCCTCCCCGCCAGCTCAGGAGGTTAATCACAGGCCTGGTGGCCCCACGGCAGGGGACACTGGAGGGTATGCAGTGCCCATGTCCAGCCGGCAGACTGGGGCAGCAGGAAGCGGCACAGAGAGGGAAGAGGAGGGGCCTGGGGCTCCCCTGGGAGCTCAGATTGTGGTCCCAGCCACCTCTTCCACCACCCACCACAGCCAGGTTACAGCTAAAGACCTACTGATGGCTAATGAGAAATATTTGGAATATTTAGAAAGAAAATCCAGGCTTTCTGAGGGGTTTTCTCAAGGCTTTGGGAGAGAAATTCAATTCCCATGGGGTGGAGGCCTGGAGCCCTGCCTAGCAAGTCTCGGAGCACACTTTGGGCTGCAGGTGGCCACTGAGCCGAGCGACACCAGTAGTCAATCAACAAACACTGTCTGACCCTGCCCAGTGCTCAAGGCTGCCCTTCTGGGGGTGCGAGCATGGAGTAAGGTCAAGCACAGACACGCAGAGCTGAATGTGCATGTGCGGCTGGACTTCAGGGTGACCAGGCAGCCAGTAGGGACATTCTTGGCCACAGCACCGCAGATGGTGTCTGTTCTGACTCCCAGCTGTCCCCGAGACCACCCCACAGCACTCCTGGCTGGTTTATGCTTGATCTCTCCTAGCCACAGGGAGCTCACTACCTTTGCCTTAGCACATTCCCAAGCTGAGATGCCACAGCTCTTGGCGGGCCCTTTTGTCCATGAAGCCACCAAAATCTGCTGCCCGGGCACCTGCCCTGCCCAGCCCTCCGAGCATAAGGCCCAGAACCTGATGGATCTTCCACCTCACCTCTATCTGGGCAGCCCTGGGACGCTGGGAAGGACCTGGTTGTTCAGCCTCTCTGAGGGGAGCCAGGACAGGCAGCCTGTGTCCCCTGAAGGGCACAGAGGACACCAAGCACGAACAAATGCCTGGGGGTTGACAGTAGTGTCCAGTCTGGAGTTTACTGGACCAGCTTCTACATCTGAACCTGCTCCTGCTCAGAGGAACTAGAAGCTGCCTGCCGCTCCCTACCTGGCCACAGGGGTCTTTGTTGGGATAGGCCCAAGGCAGATGGGCAGCTCTGGGCATAAACCAGGCCAGATGTGAGGTGTGGGCATAGGGGCTGGCCGCCCAGCTGTCCCTCTAACCCCTGTCGGGGCTGGACAGCTGCCACAGTCAACGCCACAGTTCCCGAAGCAAACTAACAAACATGCTCACACAAACAGCACAGTGCACACGGTACAGCCCACAATCGCTTAGGACAGTATGTGCTCTGAGGCCACACCCTCGAGACCACAGCTGGCTGCATCTCCCTGCACCCTGCATCAGGGTGGGCGAGACTGTCCCAGGGAGAGCCCTCCGCTCTGCACAGTGCACGCACTAAGTCCCCACCCCAGACCCTCATGCAGGTGCTATAGGGGCTGGGACCCTGGGCCCAGAACTCCCTGAGTGAGGGACAGGACCTAACTCCAGGGTTGTCTGATGCATACAGAGGAGGTACATGTTCCGTTCTGGAAGGTTCCATCCCATATCCATGCCCATTGACCCTCCATGAGAGCACTCTCCCTGGAAGATGCACCCCTTTAAGTTCTCACAGGGGTCCGTGGGAGAAGCCTCTGCCTGGTGGGCTCTGTCTGTGGGGTTCCTGTTTCTAACGTGCTCCAAGTGCCCGCCTCTGCTGGGCTTCCTCAGAGGGTTTCATTAGGCCTACAGCAGAAGATTCTGGATCTTTTGGGGGCCAGAGAGCATGAGGGAGGCTTAGTGATCCCGGCTAGCTCCCCTAGAGCACCTTCTGCCCTCTCACCCCACTGAGCCCCTGCTTCTCTGAGTGTCTTTCAGAGGTGGAACAGCCTTGCACCTGCTGAGCACAAACGCCACTTTATGAAGCACCAACAAGACAAGAGGTCATCCCAAAGCTGAGGCATCACTCAGGTGCTTTGGCGTCCATGCCCAGGGCTCTGTTCTGGCACTCAGGTGGACAGAGAACGCAGCAGGGCTCAGGGGCCCCTGCTGGTCTCAGCTCTGACCCTTCCCCCTGTGTAGCACCTGCTCATCCATGTTGGCTGTGCTCAGGCCAGGGTCCACCTGGAGGCAGCATCTCCCCCAAGGGGGGCCATGAGCACCCGTGGCCTGCCTGGCAGGAGAAGCAGTCCAGGGAAGGCTGTCCCATCCCTGCCATCCCTCAGAAGCAGAGGTTTCATCCAGACTCAGCTCCCCTTCCTGGACTACCTAGGAAAGGGGTGTGGTCCCTAAGCCCCTAAACCAGAGGGGTCTCTGAGGCCAGTTGGGCTGGGAAAGCTCAGCACGAAGCCAAGGATGCTGCATGAGCTGTCACCTGTCCCCGAAGCTGACCTCCAGAGCTGGTCTCCTGAGCCGGAAGAACTGCCAGGCAGGGGATCAATGGGGAGCTTGCCCACCCAAGGCCACACTCAGGAGGGTGGATGCCAGCGAGGTGTTGTGGGCACACTTTCCTCAGCCCTGCCAGCGGGACCACTAGTGGGAAAGCCCAGAGTGGAGCTCAGACCAAGCAGTGGCAGTGACTCCTTCTCTGAGTCACTCATTCACTCACTCGTTCACTCACTCGTTCATTTGCTCATTTGTTCATTCCTTCATTCACTCACTCACTCATTCATTCATTCATTCACTTATTCACCCGCTCATTCATTTGCTCATTTGTTCATTCATTCATGCCCTCACTCATTCACTCATTTGCTCACTCATTGACTCACTCATTTATTCATCTGCCTCTGAATGTACCTGACACTGTTCTAGATGGTGAGGTAGAGCCATGATCAAAACAACTCCCAGCCCTCAGGAGCTGGAGTCCTCATAGCAGGACCCTCAGACCCCACTGATGATTTTGGTGTCTAAGTTGCTCCAGGTGTGGACGGTTCTCGCAGGAAAGCCTCCACTTACGGGGTCTGCCGGTGGGCAGCAGGCCAGGCACCAGCTCTCCTTGGCCTCAGTTGACCCTCCCCCAGGGCCCAGAACATGAGTGACTGAAGTTCAGATGCAGGCCTGAGGCTTGGCCTCTGGCGCCCACACCAAGCTGCCTCCAAAGAGCCTCAAACATCTTTTCCACCAGCTTCCCTGACCTGGGTGGAGGGACAAGAGTGGGGAGATGGGCCCCAAGCCCTGTACCCCTGTATTGTCTGGGAGAGAAGGGACCATGACCTCTGGGAGCTGCGGCAGCAGGCTTGGGCCTTCCAAGGACAGACTGGGGTCTATGGCTGAGGATGACCTGAGGTGGATCAAAGTGATAGACACGGCCACACAGAGCAGGATCTGGAAGCATTTAGGATGGGAGTAAGAGTGGGCTGAGGTTTCTGGGAGCTCTGCCACCAGGCCTCTGCTGCCTCTCCCAGACTCCGGCCACTCCTGGGGACAGTAGATCTGCCCACAGGTACACCAAAGTGCCAAGCCTGTCCGAGCCCTGCTGGGTCTGGGCAGCTGTCAGCCCAGTGTGGGCATCTGGGGCATGATGTCCAGCTCTGAGGCTGAATCAAAATACCCCAACATCTCAGGAAGGGTCTCTGTCAGCCTCAGTTTCCTTCTTTGTAAATGGAAACAGTAACACCACCTGACCTTTGCTGAGGCTCCATGAAGAGCTTTGAAGAACATAGCAAGGCTGGGCATGGCAAGCCCAGGTGAGGGAGTGTGTGAATGTGAGTGTGTGTGAGAGTGAGTATGAGAATGTGTGTGGGTATCAGTGTGTATGTGAGACTGTAACAGTGTGAGTGTAAAAATGTGTGCATGAGAGTGAGTGTGTGTGAGTATGTGAGTGTGTGTGAAAATGTGTATGTGAGACTGTGACAGTGTATGTGAGTGTAAGAGTGTGTGTGAGTGTGAGTATGTGAGTGTGTGAGTGTGAGAATGTGTATGTGAGACTGTGACAGTGTATGTGAGTGTAAGTGTGTGTGACAGTGCATGGGTATCAGTGTGTATGTGAGACTGACAGTGTATGTGAGTGTAAGAGTGTGAGTGAGTGAGTGTGAGTGTGTATGTGAGTGTGTGAATGTGAGACTGTAACAGTGTGTGTGTGTGTCAGAGTGTGTGGATATCAGTGTATATGTGAGACTGTGTCAGTGTATGTGAGTGTAAGAGTGTGTGTGAGTATGTGAGTGTGTGTGTGTGAGGGTGTGAATGTGTGAGTGTATGAGAGTGTGAGTGTGTGAGTATGTGTGTGAGAGTGAGTGTGTGTGAGTTCACTGAGTACATGAGTGTGTGTGAGTCTTTGAGTGTGAGTGTGAGAGTGCACAAGTTATTTTTGACAAAGATACAAGTGTATGGTGTTGAGAAAAAAAGAATACAGTTTCAGTCTTCTGCAGGTGGCTAACCAGTGTATAAAGCTATCATTTTAATTAAAAATTAATAAAAAAGAAGAAAAAAGAATAGCCTTTTCAACAAATGATGCTGGAACGATTAGACACCACACTCACAATCCTCCAACTATACCTCACAGTGTACACAAAAATTAAGTCAAAATGGATCTTAGCCCTAAATGTAAAACTTAAATAATATAAAATTTCTAGGAGAAAACATAAAAGAAAATTATCCTGACCTTGGGTTAGGCACAGATTTCTTAGCTACGACACCAAAACTACAATCCACAAAAGAACCAATGGATAATGTGACCTTTATCAAAATTTACAACTCTGCAAAAGATGCTTCTGAGAGAACAGGACGACAAGCCACAGCCTGGGAGAACCTCTCCACAAATCACAAATACCATGACATCTAGAAGGAGTTATCAAAACTCAAAACAATTCAATTAAAACTTTAAAATGGTCAAAGATCTGAACACTTTATCAAAGAAGACAGATGACACAGGAGCACAAGACAAGATCGTCACCGGGTCAGTCATCGGAGGAGCGGAGCAGCTGCAGCAGAAAGAATGGCCACAGTGGTCTTGCTGAGGATGAGGAAGAGCTGGATGCTCGCTCGTGCTGGCTCAGTGTATGGTACGACCACTTTGGAAAACAATTTCTTAGAAAGTTAAACATCCACCTAGGACCCAGCTGTTCTTAGGTATTTACCCATGAGAAAAAACTGTACAAAACCTTGTTCCTGAATATTCATAGAACCTTTCTTTCTTTTTTTTTTTTTGTAGAGACAGAGTCTCACTGTACCGCCCTCGGGTAGAGAGCCATGGCGTCACACGGCTCACAGCAACCTCTAACTCTTGGGCCTACGCGATTCTCTTGCCTCAGCCTCCCGAGCAGCTGGGACTACAGGCACCCGCCACAACGCCCGGCGATTTTTTTGTTGCAGTTTGGCCGGGGCCGGGCCTGAACCCGCCACCCTCGGCATATGGGGCTGGCGCCCTACTCACTGAGCCACAGGCACCGCCCAGAACCTTTCTTTTTAATAGCCAAGACCCAGAAACAACTCAAATGTTCATCAGCAGGCAACCAGACAAACCAGCTGTCCACGCAGAAGAACAGGACCCAGCAGTGAGAAGGGAGGACTGATTGTTCAACACAGCAACGTGGAAGAATCTCAAAGTAACTTTTTGAATGGAAGAAGCCAGAGAGAAATGAAAAGAATACTCACTGGTGATTCCGTCTGTAAAAGCACATCAGAAATTGGGTCAGTGGCTGCTCTTGAGGTTGGGGGTCAGGAGGAGTGGAGGGATTACAGTGGACGGGCCACAGTAAGTGATGGCTTCACATGACAGATGTATACACAAGTTGATGCATGTCAAAATATTTAAATATGTGCAATTTCTTGTATACCAATCACCACATATACCTCGATAAAGCTGGGGTTCTTTTTATAATAAAAAGAGACTAAGAATGAGTAAGAAAGGGTTTGAGAGAGTGATCACCCCCAATAAAAAGCATCTAGAGCAGAGTTTGTTTTCTGATCCAGAGCCTGGCGCTGGAGGAGGCGGCCAGGTCCCCAGGGGGAAGGCCTGCCACACCACTGCCCCAGAGGAGCACGGCCACTCGCTCATGTGGCCCCTCATGCTGCAGGACCTGCTGTAAACGGCTGTGGCATCCAAACACCCTGAGTTACCATGTGGCATCTGTTAGAGAGGAGCCCTGTGGGGCCGAGAAGAGTGGGCCTGTGTGGTGCGTGGACCCATACCTTGATCACTTTATGGCCTCCAAATGTGACGCTGGGATTGAGATATTTGGCAGGTAGAGAAATCCAAACATCTGGGTCCTTGGTGGTAAAAACCATCACAGGTCAGGTGGTTGTTGCCGAAACTGTCCTCAGTAAAGGTAGTAAATTGGAGCAATGCCACACCCTGGTGGGGACAGCAGATGTTTGTGCCACAAACTGAGAGGCTGGTGTGACGGTTGGTTTGTGTGTCAGCTAGACTGGGCTGGAGGGGCCCAGCTTGCTTCTGGGTGGGATCGGCATTGTAGCGGGGGCTCAGGAGTGCAGGTACTCCTCCTTGTGGCCACCACCTGGTCTGCTGAGGGCCTGAATATGAGAAAAAGGGAGAAGAAGAGAGAATTCACCCCATCTTTCCTGCCTCCTTGCGTTACCTGGATCATCTCAGACTGGGATTGTCAGCCCCGGTCTTCAGACACCATGGGCTGTCCTGGGTGTCTACTCTCAGGAGGCAGACTGTGGGGCTTCTCAGCCTCCAGAATCACATGAACAATTGCTCATAATAAATCTCCCTCTCTCCCCTGGTACACATGCCCCTTCTACTTATTCCATTTCTCTGTGGGACCCCGACTGGCGCATACATGATGCCCATCACATCTTTGTCTAATTCACTGGCCTGGTCCTCATGGAAGCTGAATGGACCCTGAGAACAGCTGTGATGGCCCCAGGTTCCATCAGCCATGTCCCCAGTTACAGCTGACCTACCAGGGTCTCAGCTATAGTCACCCATAGTCACCCATCTATTTGGTGGGTGCATCAGGGCCCATCAGAGAGGAGAGTTAGCTACATCCACATTCCCGTAGACAGACAGCAGGACGCATCACAGTATGGCCCACTGGCACTGGGGCCACCCTCTACTACCTGCTAAAGGACGGAGGAAATGAAAAGGCAACCTAGGGGCGGGTGCCATGGCTCACGCCTGTAAATCCCAGCACTCTGGGAGGCAGAGGCGGGTGATTTGCTTGAGCTTACGAGTTCAAGACCAGCCTGAGCAAAAGCAAGACCCCGTCTCTAATAAAAATAGAAAAACTGAGGCAGGAGGAACACTTGAGCCTGAGTTGGAGGTTGCTGTGAGGTATGATGCCATGGCACACTACCCAGGGTGGCAACTTTAGACTCAGACTCAAAAAAGAAAGGAAGGAAGGAAGGAAAGAAAGAACAGGCAACCTATGGAAATGGGGGAAAATACAGTAGCCCCTGTGTAAGCTGACCCCCCGTGGACTGTACCAGACGGGCCACCTTATGGAGGTGGTCAGCCTAAGGAGCTAGGCCTACTGAACTGACACGTACACGTGGTGCACGTCTGTTCTATGAAAATGAGGTCAACTTAAGGAGGTGGTCAGTGTAGGGAGGTGGGTAGCTATGGAGGTTTAGTTGAAATAACAGCCTCCAGGCAGACTGTAGCTGAGCCCAGGCAGGTGCTGGCATGATGGGGCTGAGCAGGTGCTCGGACAGCCAGAGACTCGGCCTCTGCCATTTTGGGTGGCACGGCTAAGTGGAAACAGGAACTCCACGGGCTTATCCTCCTGCCAGAGGCCTTGGTTTGGCCTCCGAACCAAGCAAGATGCTTCCTGGACACACGGTTTGGACATGATGCCTCATTGGACTTAGGGGACCTCAGTTGAAAGGACCCTGTTTACAACCAACTGTTCATGTACTTGCCTTGATTGATTTGGGGAAACCTTGTCTGGGAGGACCCTGTTTGCAACCAAGTATTGATATGCTGGGGGTAACTTAAGGACAGAAAGGGGACCCGTGGTACAAGGAGCCCAGCATGTGAGGCTTTGATGATTGGAAAAATCAATTTCACTCAGATGCTCAAAGTGTGCTAGTGAATACCTTTCCAGCTGGGCAGAGGCCTGCCCTGTCAGAATGGAGGGTCAGCTGGATGGAGACAGTATTTTAAGCTTCAAGATGGGCTTGCACCAGGAGCCCCTGACATGGGTCTGAGGCTTTGTCAAGTTCTTGCACACACATTTTGGCACAGAACAGGAAAAGGCCTCAGAAGATGATGAGATGGTGGACTGCAGCAGTCTGAGTGAGGCCAGGCAGGTGGAGAGTGATGTGTTGGTGGTGGGCGCTGTGGACAGCCAGCTGCAGACAGCTCACCAGCTCGGGGTAGCACTGTGTTTGGCTACTCCATGACAGCGTCCTTCAGGGCACCTTGGCTTCCTGCTATCTGCACCTGGATCTAGCACACGATGTCCTGTGCTCATCCATGAACTCCCTCACGTGGATCCCAGTGGGAACCTGGTGAGCCTTTCTCCAAGCAGACCAACACCACACTGCCAGCTGTTAAATGTGCACAGGCCCCTCCTCCATGCAGAGTGATGATGGAGCTGCTCTTGAATCAGCAAATAAGCAAAGCAGAAGGGAAATCCCGTCCATTCAGAAACTGGGCTGGGGCATCGCAGCGTGTCCTCCTTCTGAGAAGGGCGGCCTTTGGAAGCAGGCTTTAAGTTAAACCCCTGAAAACAGTCTACGAGAGACCCTTCCTGACACCCCGAGGTAAGTACAGTGACACAACCATGAGTCAAAAACAGCAAAGCAACATGTCAGCTGAGAGGATCAGCTTCTAACCATCCAGTATATCTCCCTCTTTCAGGCCCTTAACCCAGTTGGAAGTGGAACTGACCCTGTGATGTGCCTTCAACAACTCACACCTTGTAAAAATCATCAGAACTGAAAACCTTGCTCCATCATACCACAGTGAAGAGGTGTCTATGAAAGAAGAGGACCCAGGCTGGGCGCGGTGGCTCACACCTGCAATCCCAGTGCTCTGGGAGGCCAAGGCAGGAGGATGGCCTCAGGACATTAAGACCAGCCTAAGCGGGCGGCGCCTATGGCTCAGTGAGTAGGGCGCTGGCCCCATATGCTGAGGGTGGCGGGTTCAAACCCAGCCCCAGCCAAACTGCAACAAAAAAATAGCCGGGCATTGTGGCGGGCGCCTGTAGTCCCAGCTGCTCGGGAGGCTGAGGCAAGAGAATCGCGTAGGCCCAGGAGTTAGAGGTTGCTGTGAGCCGTGTGAGGCCACGGCACTCTACCGGAGAGCGGTACAGTGAGACTCTGTCTCTACAAAAAAAAAAAAAAAAAAAAAACCAGCCTAAGCAAGAGTGAGACCCTGTTCATAGTAAATATAGAAAAACTAGCCAAGTGTTGTGGCAGGAGCCTGTAGTCCCAGCTACTTGAAAGGCTGAGGCAAGAGGATTGCTTGAGCCCAGGAGTTTGAGGTTGCTGTGAGCTATGACCGCACAGCACTCTACTGAGGGTACAGAGTGGAACTCTGTCAAGAAAGAAAAGAGAAGAGAGGAGAAGAGAGCGGAGGGGAGAGGAAGGGATGGGAGGGGAGGGGAGGGGAGAGGAAGGGAGGAGAGGAAGAGACACACGCCCCGGTAGAGGGTCAGCCTTTAGACAATCTTAAGCAACTGCTTCATGAAAAGAGAAAAAATGAAAACACTGATGTGTTTGCTGACTTTCTTAGATTATTTGTTCTGTCTATAGGATGGAGATAGACAGAATTCCTTAGTGATAATTTTCCTTAGTGATTTCACAGGCTATGGCCTTCTCTGTTCATCTATCTCGCTGATTCTTAACCTTGCTCAGTGCTATATGTGATTTCTGAGTTTGCAGAAGCAGGCCTCTCAGATCGCCTGTGGGGTGGAACCAACACTTCTGTCTCTGAGGCCCCGGGTCTCCTAGATCAGCCCTATGTTCCACCTTGTGTACAGGAGTACCATCCGTCTTGCCCCATCGGTCCTCACTTTTATAGTTGATGCTTATGACTTTTTCTCCTGGTAATCCGTGGGTGTGAATATACTGCCTCAGGTGTGACACTGACATGGACATCCCAATCCAGAGGGACCAGCTTGGCACTGTGCAGCCCTCCTCCCTGGATGATAAAATTGAGAATGGGGAATGCAGAATGAAGGAAACTGAGAGAGGATACCCAAGAAGGGTGAGGTTCAGGAGAACAGGTCTTCTCAAGGAGACCACAAGTACACACATGCAGGGTCCTCTCCACGGTGACTCAACTCTTGGGAATTTGCGGACTTAACTTCCTGGAACTTGGAAATTTCCACTTCTGTGAAATCCTATAGTTCTGTGGGGGCTGGAATAACATCTCTTGTTTAATTCAAACTGGCCAATGAAAAAGGTACCTATGGGTTGGAACTTTTTGACTGGAGATAAAAAGGGAAAGACCAATCCAGTCGGGGAGCACAACCACTTGGAATTCTTCTATGTCGTAAGCTCCCGGCCGGCTGGCGAATAAAGCCTTTTCTCTTATAAACATGGTGTTTGGTGTTCTTTCTCTCTGTCGGGCCTTGTCTTCCTGCAGCAAAACGACCTGATGTTTTCTGTCCCTTTAAAACTCTTTTTGGAAACTGAGACCTGTATCTCTGCCTCTGGTGTGGTTGGGAAGGGAAAGGAAAAGCCTTTTGTTCTTTGCAGGACAGAAGATTGGGCCTGGAGGCTACCGTCCTGGCCAGTGGAGGTGTGGAGGCTTCCCAGGTGGGTGGAGGTCATGGTTTTGTCTTTGGCAGAGATGGGACAGAGAGGGGATAACAGAAGTCATTAACTGTGGGTGAATGACAATAGGCCCTCCCTTTGAAAAGCTCTGTGTCTCTGCTATTGTGCAGGAAAAACGGGTATTTTGAGACAGTCTGCCATTTTTTCAATTTTGACAGAAAAGTAATAAATTTCCCTTCCCTTCTTCTCAAAAGGAAAAAGAAAAAAGAACCCCATGATGGCCTGTGGTGCTCAAGTAGCAGGAAGAGTCACTTGCATCTCACTTCAAATCACAAGAAGCTGAAATAGCCTGAAAATCCCACTCGTTGCACCAAAGAGTTACCAAGCTATGAACTGTGAATGTAAAGGGAAAGATCTTGAAGGAAATTAAAGTGCTGCTTCAGTGAACAGAAGAATGATAATGGGAAACAATCTCACTGCTGATCTGGAGAAAGTGTGAGTGATATGGACAGATCAAACCAGCCACAGCATTCCTTAAGCCAAACTCTGATCCAGAGCACAGCCCTGACTCTTCAATTCTGGGAAGGCTGAGAGAGACGAGGAAGCAGCAGATGAAAGCATGAAGCCGGCAGAGGTTGGTTCATGAGGTTTAAGGAAAGAAGCCATCTCCATGATGTAAAAGTTCAGGTGAGGCAGCAGGTGCTGATGGAGAAGCTGCAGGGGGATACCTGGAAGGTCCAGCCAAGGTCACTGATGAAGGTGGCTATGAGACAACACATTTTCAGTGCAAATGAAACAGCTTTATATTGGAAGAAGATGCTGCGTAGGCCCTTCATGGCTGGAGAGGAGAAGTCAAGGCCTGGTTTCAAAGGTTCAGGCCAGGGAGGCAGAGCAAGATGGCAGCCGAGTAACAGCTTCCTTGAATCTGGGCACCATGAGTCTGGGGAGATAGGACTCCAGGCATCTCTGGCTGGTGGGATCTGCCTATCATCACCCCTGAGAGGATACAGGGAGTCAGCGAGAGACTTCAGGACCCCAAGAGGAGGACTAAAACAGTGGAAAACCGGCAAGTGGTCGCATGTGTTCAATCCGTCTAAACCCGCCCGCAACTTCCACAGGCATGAGAACTTAAAGAGCAAGAGGAAGTGAAAGGAAAATTAGGGCAAGGAAACAGATAAAAGAAATCACTCATGAGGAAGAATCAGCAGAAAACTCCAGGCAACATGAAGAACCAGTCCAGAACAACCTCGCCAAGGGACCATGAGGTAGCGACTGCAGAGGATTCCACCTATACAGAAATGTTAGGAATGACAGAAAGGGAATTTAGAATACACATGTTGAAAACAATGAAAGAAATGATGGAAACAATGAAGGAAACTGCTAATAAAGTGGAAAATAACCAAAAGGAAATTCAAAAACAGAATCAAATAAGAGATGAATGATATGAAGAATATAAAAAGGATATAGCAGAGCTGAAGGAACTGAAACAGTCAATTAGGGAACTTAAAGATGCAATGGAAAGTATCAGCAACAGGTTAGACCATGCAGAAGAAAGAATTTCAGAGGTAGAAGATCAAAGTTTTTGAGATAACTCAGATAGTAAAAGAGGCAGAAAAGAAGAGAGAGAAAGCAGAATGTTCACTGTCAGAATTATGGGACTTTATGAAGCGTTTCAACATACAAGTTATAGGAATTCCAGAAGGGGAAGAAGAATGCCCCAGAGGAATGGAAGCCATACTAGAAAATATTATAAAAGAAAATTTCCCAAATATCACCAAAGATTCTGACACACTGCTTTCAGAGGGCTATCGGACCCCAGGTCGCCTCAACTCTAACCCAGCTTCTCCAAGACACATTGTGATGAACCTGTCCAAAGTCAAGACAAAAGAAAAGATTCTGCAAGCTGCCAGGAGTAAGCGCCAGTTGACCTACAGGGGCAAATCCATCAGATTGACCGCAGACTTCTCTAATGAAACTTTCCAAGCAAGAAGACAATGGTCATCTACCTTTAATCTACTTAAACAGAACAATTTCCAGCCCAGAATTCTGTACCCTGCTAAGCTAAGCTTCAAAATTGACGGAGAAATCAAATCATTTACGGATATACAAACATTGAGGAAATTCGCCACAACAAGACCAGCTCTACAGGAAATACTTCAACCTGTTCTGCACACTGACCACCACAATGGATCAGCAGCAAAGTAAGAACTCAGAAATTAAAGGACAGAACCTAACCTCCACACTGATGCAAAAGATAAAACTAAGCAATGGACTCTCACAAAACAAGACGAATAGAATACTACCACACTTATCAATTATCTCAATAAATGTTAATGGCTTGAATTCCTCACTGAAGAGACATAGATTGGTTGAATGGATTAAAAAACACAAGCCATCCATTTGCTGTCTGCAAGAAATACACCTGGCTTCAAAAGACAAATTAAAGCTCCGAGTCAAGGGCTGGAAGACAATTTTTCAGGCAAATGGCATTCAGAAGAAAAGAGGAGTTGCAATCTTATTTTCAGATACATGTGGATTTAAAGCAACTAAAGTCAAAAAAGACAAAGATGGTCACTTTATATTGGTCAAGGGAAAAATACAACAAGAAGACATTTCAATTCTAAATATTTATGCACCCAATTTAAATGCTCCCAGATTCTTGAAATAGACCTTACTCAGTCTGAGCAATATGATATCTGATAATACCATCATAACAGGGGACCTTAACACTCCTCTTACAGAGCTGGACAGATCCTCTAAACAGAAATTAAACAAGGATATAAGAGATTTAAATGAGACCCTAGAACAACTGTGCTTGATAGACGCATATAGAACACTCCATCCCAAAGATAAAGAATATACATTCTTCTCATCACCCCATGGAACATTCTCCAAAATTGATCATATCCTGGGACACAAAACAAATATCAACAGAATCAAAAGAATTGAAATTTTACCTTGTATCTTCTCAGACCATAAGGCACTAAAGGTGGAACTCAACTCTAACAAAAATGCTCGACCCCACCCAAAGGCATGGAAATTAAACAATCTTCTGTTGAATAACAGATGGGTGCAGGAAGAAATAAAACAGGAAATCATTAACTTCCTTGAGCATAACAACAATGAAGACACAAGCTACCAAAACCTGTGGGATACTGCAAAAGCAGTTTTGAGAGGAAAATTCATCGCTTTAGATGCCTACATTCGAAAAACAGAAAGAGAGCGCATCGACAATCTCACAAGCCATCTTACGGAATTGGAAAAAGAAGAACAATCTAAGCCTAAACTCAGTAGAAGAAAAGAAATATCCAAAATCAAATCAGAGATCAATGAAATTGAAAACAAAAGAATCATTCAGAAAATTAATGAAACAAGAAGTTGGTTTTTTGAAAAAATAAATAAAATAGATAAACCATTGGCCAGACTAACAAAAAATAGAAAAGTAAAATCTCTAGTAACCTCAATCAGAAATAATAAAGGGGAAATAACTGATCCCACAGAGATACAAGAGATCATCTCTGAATACTACCAGAAACTCTATGCCCAGAAATTTGACAATGTGAAAGAAATGGATCAATATTTGGAATCACACCCTCTCCCTAGACTTAGCCAGGAAGAAATAGAGCTCCTGAACAGACCAATTTCAAGCACTGAGATCAAAGAAACAATAAAAAATCTTCCAACCAAAAAATGCCCTGGTCCAGATGGCTTTACTCCAGAATTCTATCAAACCTTCAAGGAAGAGCTTATTCCTGTACTGCAGAAATTATTCCAAAAAATTGAGGAAGAAGGAATCTTCCCCAACACATTCTATGAAGCAAACATCACCATGATACCAAAACCAGGAAAAGACCCAAACAAAAAGGAGAATTTCAGACCAATCTCACTCATGAATATAGATGCAAAAATTCTCAAAAAATCCTAGCCAATAGATTACAGCTTATCATCAAAAAAGTGTCATTCATCATGATCAGGTAGGCTTCATCCCAGGGATGCAAGGCTGGTTTAACATACGCAAGTCTATAAACGTTATCCACCATATTAACAGAGGAAAAAATAAAGATCATATGATCCTCTCAATAGATGCAGAAAAAGCATTTGATAAAATCCAGCATCCTTTTCTAATTAGAACACTGAAGAGTATAGGCATAGGTGGCACATTTCTAAAACTGATTGAAGCTATCTATGACAAACCCACAGCCAATATTTTACTGAATGGAGTAAAACTGAAAGCTTTTCCTCTTAGAACTGGAACCAGACAAGGTTGTCCTCTGTCACCTTTACTATTCAACGTAGTGCTAGAAGTTCTGGCCAATACAATTAGGCAAGACAAGGAAATAAAGGGAATCCAAATGGGAGCAGAGGAGGTCAAACTCTCCCTCTTTGCTGACGACATGATCTTATACTTAGAGAACCCCAAAGACTCAACCACAAGACTCCTAGAAGTCATCAAAAAATACAGTAATGTTTCAGGATATAAAATCAATGTCCACAAGTCAGTAGCCTTTGTATACACCAATAACAGTCAAGATGAGAAGCTAATTAAGGACACAACTCCCTTCACCATAGTTTCAAAGAAAATGAAATACCTAGGAATATACCTAACGAAGGAGGTGAAGGACCTCTATAAAGAAAACTGTGAAATCCTCAGAAAGGAAATAGCAGAGGATATTAACAAATGGAAGAAAATACCATGCTCATGGATGGGAAGAATCAACATTGTTAAAATGTCTATACTTCCCAAAGCAATCTACCTATTCAATGCCATTCCTATCAAAATACCAACATTGTACTTTCAAGATTTGGAAAAAATGATTCTGCGTTTTATATGGAACCGGAAAAAACCCCGTATAGCTAAGGCAGTTCTCTGTAACAAAAATAAAGCTGGGGGCATCAGCATACCAGATTTTAGTCTGTACTACAAAGCCATAGTGCTCAAGACAGCATTGGTACTGGCACAAAAACAGAGACATAGACACTTGGAATCTAATTGAAAACCAAGAAATGAAACTAACATCTTACAACCTACCTAATCTTTGATAAACCAAACAAGAACATACCTTGGGGGAAAGACTCCCTATTCAATAAATGGTGTTGGGAGAACTGGATGTCTACATGTAAAAGACTGAAACTGGACCCATACCTTTCCCCACTCACAAAAATTGATTCAAAATGGATAAAGGACTTAAATTTAAGGCATGAAACAATAAAAATCCTCCAAGAAAGCATAGGAAAAACACTGGAAGATATTGGCCTGGTGAAAGACTTCATGAAGAAGACTGCCATGGCAATTGCAACAACAACAAAAATAAACAAATGGGACTTCATTAAACTGAAAAGCTTCTGTACAGCTAAGGAGACAATAACCAAAGCAAAGAGACAACCTACACAATGGGAAAGGATATTTGCATATTTTCAATCAGACAAAAGCTTGATAACTAGGATCTATAGAGAACTCAAATTAATCCACATGAAAAAAGCCAACAATCCCATATATCAATGGGCAAGAGACATGAATAGAACTTTCTCTAAAGACGACAGACGAATGGCTAACAAACACATGAAAAAATGTTCATCATCTCTATGTATTAGAGAAATGCAAATCAAAACAACCCTGAGATATCATCTAACCCCAGTGAGAATGGCCCACATCACAAAATCTCAAAACTGCAGATGCTGGCGTGGATGTGGAGAGAAGGGAACACTTTTACACTGCTGGTGGGACTGCAAACTAGTACAACCTTTCTGGAAGGAAGTATGGAGAAACCTCAAAGCACTCAAGCTAGACCTCCCATTTGATCCTGCAATCCCATTACTGGGCATCTACCCAGAAGGAAAAAAATCCTTTTATCATAAGGACACTTGTACTAGACTGTTTATTGCAGCTCAATTTACAATTGCCAAAATGTGGAAACAGCCTAAATGCCCACCAACCCAGGAATGGATTAACAAGCTGTGGTATATATATACCATGGAATACTATTCAGCCATTTAAAAAAATGGAGACTGTACATCCTTCGTATTAACCTGGATGGAAGTGGAAGACATTATTCTTAGTAAAGCATCACAAGAATGGAGAAGCATGAATCCTATGTACTCAATTTTGATATGAGGACAATTAATGACAATTAAGGTTATGGGGGGGGAACAGAAAGAGGGAAGGAGGGAGGCGGGTGGGGCCTTGGTGTGTGTCACACTTTATGGGGGCAAGACATGATTGCAAGAGGAACTTTACCTAACAATTGCAATCAGTGTAACCTGGCTTATTGTACCCTCAATGAATCCCCAACAATTAAAAAACAAAAAAAAAGGTTCAGGCCAACTCTCTTGTTAGGGGCTAATGCAGCTGGACTTAAGTTGAGACCATGGCTCATTGACCATTCTGAAAATCCTTGGCCCTTAATGCCAAATCTACCCTGCCTGTGCTATAGCGATGGAACAACCAAGCCTGGATGCCGGCACACCTGTTTACAGCACAGTTTACTGAATATTTTAAGCCCACTTGGAGAATGACTTCTCAGAATAAACCAGGTTCCTTTCAAGATAATTGACAATATACCTGGTCACCCCAGAGCTCTGATGGGGACATGTGAGGAGCTATTTTCATAGTCATTTCAACTTTCAAGTCTTATGATTTAATAAACACATTTCACAAGGCTGCCATAGACAGTGACTCCTCTAATGGATCTGGGCAAAGTAAACTGAAACCCTTCTGGAAAGGATTCACCCTTTAGACACTACTGAGAGCCTTTGTGATTCATGGGAGGAGGTCAGAACATCAACATTAACTGGAGTCCAGAACAAGTAGATTCCAATACTCAGGAATGACTGTGAGGGGTTCAAGACGTCCATGGAGGAAATCACTGCATATGTGACTTAGAAAGTCTAGAGAACTGGAATTAGGAGTGGGGCCTGAAACCTGTCACAGCCAAACCTGAGTGAATGAAAATGTGCTTCTCATGGATGAGCAAGAAAAGTGATTCCTAAGGGTAGAATCAACTCCTGGTGAACAGCATCGAGAGGGCAACAAAGGATTCAGAATATGACATGAACTGTTAATAGAACAGCGGCAGGTTGAAAGAATTGAATCCAGTTTGTAAAGAAGCTCTACTGTGGCTAAAACACTGCCAGAAGCGCCACGTGCCCCAGACCCTTCCCCATCAGCACAGCTGCCTTCGTTGCTGTCTTATTCTAGAAATTGCCACAGAGCTCCAGCCTTCAAAAGCACCACCTAGATCAGGGCCAAACCCTCAGTCAACAAAGAGATTATGACCAGCTGAAGGCTCAGATGATTATTAGCACTTTTTAGCAATAAAGTTTTTTTTTTCTTTTTTTGAGACAGAGTCTTACTTCCCTCAGTAGAGTGCCGTAGTGTCACAGGTCACAGAAACCTCCAACTCTTGGGCTCAAGCAATTCTCTTGCCTCAGCCTCCAGGGTAGCTGGGATTACAAGCACCTGCCACCATGCCCGGCTAGTTCTTCTGTATTTAGTAGAGATGGTGGTCTCGCTCTTGCTCAGGCTGGTCTCCAACTCCTGAGCTGAGGCAATCAGTCTCCCAGAGTGCTGGAATTACAGGCCTGAGCCACCATGCATAGCCAATAAAGTATTCTTAACTTAAGGTATGTACATTGATTGTTCTTTTAGACACAATGCATTGCACACTTAATAGAGTTCTGTATAGTGTAAACATAACTTATGTGTACATTGAAAAAAATTCATGTTACTCACTTTATTGGGATATTTGCTTGATTGCAGTGGTCAGGAACAGGACCTGCCGTATCCCCAAGGTGTCCCTGTAAGAGGGAGATGGTTAATGTCAAATGAGACATGGAGGGGGAGGGGTGAGCATGGTCAGTTCCCAACTCATGCCAGTTTGAATTACTACAATTCAATTTTATGATGGTACACAAGTGATATGTTTTCAGCAGAATCTATACTTCTATTCTAGATTTTGATGCATTCCTGAGCTAGCGACATGTGGCCCAGTATCACGTCATGACCCTGGGCAGCACCATTGAGCCACAGCTCCCATCAGGCCAGTGTAAGTGTGTCCTGAGCACATTCTAGGTAGGCAAGGTTATGGCATGGTATTTGTGTGTTAAAAGGACTTTTGATTTATAATATTTTCAACTTACTATAGGTTTGCTGCTGGCCTCCTCTCCTTACAACATAAGCCCCTTGCACGTTGAGGAGCTTCTATATGGGATGTGGACAGAGGAGGACAGTGTACAGGGATGGGAAAGGGGGGAAGGAGGACATCACATGGACAGTGACACATAAAGTATTGACAACAGAAATGAGGGAAGTGTGGAAAATGAGAACCGAGAATAAAATGCGGAGGCAGATGCAAGGAATAGAGACTGAAGTATGGAAATGACAAATGGAGAATGGTGGTGGAGTACACAGTATAGACTAGAAAGATAAAATAAGAAGAGAGTATAAATACGAACACGAGAGTGGGGATGGAGCAGGGAGTATGTGATGAGTAGAAGGGAGAATGGAGCAGGGAGCAAGACAATAGGAAATGGAAGATGGAGATGGGATAGGGAGAAAAGAGAAGGGAAAACGGTGTGTGAAGTATGAAATATGGGGAAAGAAATATGCGAAATGGAGTAAGGACAGTGATGAAGGGAACACGGACTGTGGGGACTGAAATTCTGAAAATGAAGTAAGGTGTGGGAGACTAGTGTCTGGAGTTAGCAGCATGAACAGAGAACGGAAAGCGTGGCGTATGGAGAGAAGCCTGAGAAGGATGGTGTGTGGACAGGGCAGGACACGTGAGGGAGAAGACGGCATGGAGTACAGAGGAGAGAGTGTGCTTAATGCTGCAGGTAGTACAGTGTGGAATGTGGAGAGCAGGGTAGGAGAGTGGAGAATGATGCATGCAGGGTGGAATGTGGAAGGTCACATACAAGTATGAAGCGTGTGGCATGGACTATGGTGTACGGTTCACCGTGCATAGAGAGTGAGGTACGGGGAATGGTGTGTGGTGTACGGAGGATGAAATATCAAATACAAGTCTGGAGTACAAAGCCTGCATGATGCTGTGTAGTATATAGAGTACAGAGAATGAGGTATGGGGAGGCACCCATAGTTTAAGAAGGACAGCATATCAAATACAAAAAATGAGGTATGTATAATGGAAAATGAGGTGTAGGGTATAGAGTACAGAGAATAAGGAACGGAGAGTGGCACACAGTGTATGGAAGATGGAATATGAAATGCAAGTGTGTAGCATGGAGTATGTGTATAGAGTTCAGAGAATGAGGCATGGAGAGTGGTGCCTGGTGTATGGAAGATGGAATGTGGAATATCTAATACAACTATGGAGTAAGGCTCATGGACAATGATGAATGGTGTATAGAGAATGAGGTATGGGGAGTCATGCATGGTTTATAAAAGATGGAATGCAGAATATCAAATACAAGTGTGGAGTAGGGATAGTGGAAAATGATGTATAGGGTATAGAGAACGCGGTATGGAGCATGGTGCATGGTGTATTGAGGATGGAATGTGGAATACGACATACACGTATGGAGTGTGGAGCACGGACAATGAAGCGTCATATGCAGAGTATAGAGAGCGAGGTGTGGAGAGTGAAATGTGGACTAACGAACACTAGTAGGTAGTATGGAGCCTCGATATTGATATGTAGTGTATATGGTATAGAGAATGGGATATGGAGAGGCACGCATGGTTTATAAATGATGGAATAGCAAATACAGGTATGGAGTATGTATGATGGAGAATGAAGTATAGTGTATAAAGCACGAGATATGGAGAAAGGCCTATGGTGGATGGCGGATGGGATGTGGACTATCATACGTGAGTATGGAGGGCAAAGCATGGACAATGATGCAGAGTGTACAGAGCACAGACAATGAGGTAAGGGAGGTGTCCATGGTTTATGAGGGACATAATATCAAATACAGGTTGGAGCATGTATAATGGAGAATGATGTATAGTGTATAGAGGATAGAGAAGGAGGTAAGGAGAGTGGTGCATGATATATGAAGAATAGAATATGAAATCAGTCATGGAGTATGGTGTATAGAGCTCAAAGAATGAGAGAGGGGAGTGGGGCCTGGTGTATGGAGGATGGAGTGTGGAATACCAAATACAAGTATGGAGATGGAGCATGGACAATAATGTTTATGTATAGAGCACTGAGAAGGAAAAGTGGAGAGTGGTGCTTGGTATGCAGTGTGGACTAACAAACACTAGCATGAAGTAAGGATCATGGATGATGCTGTATAGTGTCTAGAGTCTAGAGAATGAAATATGGAAAGGCCATAGATTGGCTGACTGGATTAAAAAACACAAGCCATCCATTTGCTGTCTGCAAGAAACACACCTGGCTTCAAAAGACAAATTAAAGCTCCAAGTCAAAGGTTGGAAGACAATTTTTCAGGCAAATGGCATTCAGAAGAAAAGAGGAGTTGCAATCTTATTTTCAGATTCATGTGGATTTAAAGCAACTAAAGTCAAAAAAGACAAAGATGGTCACTTTATATTGGTCAAGGGAAAAATACAACAAGAAGACATTTCAATTCTAAATATTTATGCACCCAATTTAAATGCTCCCAGATTCTTGAAATAGACCTTACTCAGTCTGAGCAATATGATATCTGATAATACCATAATAACAGGGGACCTTAACACTCCTCTTACAGAGCTGGACAGATCCTCTAAACAGAAATTAAACAAGGATATAAGAGATTTAAATGAGACCCTAGAACAACTGTGCTTGATAGACGCATATAGAACACTCCATCCCAAAGATAAAGAATATACATTCTTCTCATCACCCCATGGAACATTCTCCAAAATTGATCATATCCTGGGACACAAAACAAATATCAACAGAATCAAAAGAATTGAAATTTTACCTTGTATCTTCTCAGACCATAAGGCACTAAAGGTGGAATTCAACTCTAACAAAAATGCTCGACCCCACCCAAAGGCATGGAAATTAAACAATCTTCTGTTGAATAACAGATGGGTGCAGGAAGAAATAAAACAGGAAATCATTAACTTCCTTGAGCATAACAACAATGAAGACACAAGCTACCAAAACCTGTGGGATACTGTAAAAGCAGTTTTGAGAGGAAAATTCATCGCTTTAGATGCCTACATTCGAAAAACAGAAAGAGAGCGCATCGACAATCTCACAAGCCATCTTACGGAATTGGAAAAAGAAGAACAATCTAAGCCTAAACTCAGTAGAAGAAAAGAAATACCCAAAATCAAATCAGAGATCAATGAAATTGAAAACAAAAGAATCATTCAGAAAATTAATGAAACACAAAGTTGGTTTTTTGAAAAAATAAATAAAATAGATAAACCATTGGCCAGACTAACGAAAAATAGAAAAGTAAAATCTCTAGTAACCTCAATCAGAAATGATAAAGGGGAAATAACTGATCCCACAGAGATACAAGAGATCATCTCTGAATACTACCGGAAACTCTATACCCAGAAATTTGACAATGTGAAGGAAATGGATCAATATTTGGAATCACACCCTCTCCCTAGACTTAGCCAGGAAGAAATAGAGCTCCTGAACAGACCAATTTCAAGCACTGAGATCAAAGAAACAATAAAAAATCTTCCAACCAAAAAATGCCCTGGTCCAGATGGCTTCACTCCAGAATTCTATCAAACCTTCAAGGAAGAGCTTATTCCTGTACTGCAGAAATTATTCCAAAAAAATGAGGAAGAAGGAATCCTCCCCAACACATTCTATGAAGCAAACATCACCATGATACCAAAACCAGGAAAAGACCCAAACAAAAAAGGAGGATTTCAGACCAATCTCACTCATGAATATAGATGCAAAAATTCTCAACAAAATCCTAGCCAATAGATTACAGCTTATCATCAAAAAAGTCATTCATCATGATCAGGTAGGCTTCATCCCAGGGATGCAAGGCTGGTTTAACATACGCAAGTCCATAAACGTTATCCACCATATTAACAGAGGCAAAAATAAAGATCACATGATCCTCTCAATAGATGCAGAAAAAGCATTTGATAAAATCCAGCATCCTTTTCTAATTAGAACACTGAAGAGTATAGGCATAGGTGGCACATTTCTAAAACTGATTGAAGCTATCTATGACAAACCCACAGCCAATATTTTACTGAATGGAGTAAAACTGAAAGCTTTTCCTCTTAGAACTGGAACCAGACAAGGTTGTCCTCCGTCACCTTTACTATTCAACATAGTGCTAGAAGTTCTGGCCAATACAATTAGGCAAGACAAGGAAATAAAGGGAATCCAAATGGGAGCAGAGGAGGTCAAACTCTCCCTCTTTGCTGACGACATGATCTTATACTTAGAGAACCCCAAAGACTCAACCACAAGACTCCTAGAAGTCATCAAAAAATACAGTAATGTTTCAGGATATAAAAATCAATGTCCACGAGTCAGTAGCCTTTGTATACACCAATAACAGTCAAGATGAGAAGCTAATTAAGGACACAACTCCCTTCACCATAGTCTCAAAGAAAATGAAATACCTAGGAATATACCTAACGAAGGAGGTGAAGGACCTCTATAAAGAAAACTATGAAATCCTCAGAAAGGAAATAGCAGAGGATATTAACAAATGGAAGAAAATACCATGCTCATGGATGGGAAGAATCAACATTGTTAAAATGTCTATACTTCCCAAAGCAATCTACCTATTCAATGCCATTCCTATCAAAATACCAACATTGTACTTTCAAGATTTGGAGAAAATGATTCTGCATTTTGTATGGAACCGGAAAAAACCCCGTATAGCTAAGGCAGTTCTTAGTAATAAAAATAAAGCTGGGGGCATCAGCATACCAGATTTTAGTCTGTACTACAAAGCCATAATGCTCAAGACAGCCTGGTACTGGCACAAAAACAGAGACATAGACACTTGGAATCTAATTGAAAACCAAGAAATGAAACTAACATCTTACAACCACCTAATCTTCAATAAACCAAACAAGAACATACCTTGGGGGAAAGACTCCCTATTCAATAAATGGTGTTGGGAGAACTGGATGTCTACATGTAAAAGACTGAAACTGGACCCATACCTTTCCCCACTCACAAAAATTGATTCAAAATGGATAAAGGACTTAAATTTAAGGCATGAAACAATAAAAATCCTCCAAGAAAGCATAGGAAAAACACTGGAAGATATTGGCCTGGTGAAAGACTTCATGAAGAAGACTGCCATGGCATTTGCAACAACAACAAAAATAAACAAATGGGACTTCATTAAACTGAAAAGCTTCTGTACAGCTAAGGAGACAATAACCAAAGCAAAGAGACAACCTACACAATGGGAAAGGATATTTGCATATTTTCAATCAGACAAAAGCTTGATAACTAGGATCTATAGAGAACTCAAATTAATCCACATGAAAAAAGCCAACAATCCCATATATCAATGGGCAAGAGACATGAATAGAACTTTCTCTAAAGACGACAGACGAATGGCTAACAAACACATGAAAAAATGTTCAACATCTCTATATATTAGAGAAATGCAAATCAAAACAACCCTGAGATATCATCTAACCCCAGTAAGAATGGCCCACATCACAAAATCTCAAAACTGCAGATGCTGGCATGGATGTGGAGAGAAGGGAACACTTTTACACTGCTGGTGGGACTGCAAACTAGTACAACCTTTCTGGAAGGAAGTATGGAGAAACCTCAAAGCACTCAAGCTAGACCTCCCATTTGATCCTGCAATCCCATTACTGGGCATCTACCCAGAAGGAAAAAAATCCTTTTATCATAAGGACACTTGTACTAGACTGTTTATTGCAGCTCAATTTACAATTGCCAAAATGTGGAAACAGCCTAAATGCCCACCAACCCAGGAATGGATTAACAAGCTGTGGTATATGTATACCATGGAATACTACTCAGCTGTTAAAAAAAATGGAGACTGTACATCCTTCGTATTAACCTGGATGGAAGTGGAAGACATTATTCTTAGTAAAGCATCACAAGAATGGAGAAGCATGAATCCTATGTACTCAGTTTTGATATGAGGACAATTAATGACAATTAAGGTTATGGGGGGGGAAGCAGAAAGAGGGAAGGAGGGAGGGGGGTGGGGCCTTGGTGTGTGTCACACTTTATGGGGGCAAGACATGATTGCAAGAGGGACTTTACCTAACAATTGCAATCAGTGTAACCTGGCTTATTGTACCCTCAATGAATCCCCAACAATAAAAAAAAAGAAAAGAAAAAAAAAAGCTATGAAGAAATACTGAAAAATAAGTTAGATGAAGGAAGATACTCCCTAGCAGTATAACAATATGAGCAGGAATCTTATCCAGAGGTAAGCATTCCACATTGTATATCAAATCAGCACATTTTACCCCATAAATGCATTAATGTTATAATTTGATAAAGAATTTTTAAAAACTGGAAAAAAAAAGAAATAGAAATTTGACTGAATGTAAGAAAACAATAAAAAAAAAGAAAAAGAAATATGGAAAGGCACGTATAGTTTGTGAAGGGTGGAATATCAAATATGCATATGGAGTATAAATAACAGACAGTGATGTATAATGTATAGAGTACAGAGAAAGAGGTAAGGACAGTGGTGCATGATGTATGAAGAACGGAATATGAAACCAGGCATGTAGCATGGAGTATGGTTTACAGAATTCAGAGAATGAGGTATGGAGAGTGGCACTTGGGGGTATGGAGGATGGAATGTGGAGTATCAAGTATGAGCATGGAATATGGTGCATGGACAATAATGAATAGTATACAGAGTATGGGGAAAGCAGTATGGAGAGTCGTGCAAGCTTATGAAAGATGAAATGTATAATATTAAATACAAGAATGGAGTATATATAATGGAGGATGATATGTAGGGTATAGAATAAGGAATGGAGAGTGGTACTTGGTGTACGGAGGATTGAATATGAAATACAATTGTGGAGTATGGACAATGACGTATAGAGTATAAAGCATAGGGAATGAAAAACGGAGAGTGGCACATAATATGTGGAGGATAGAATGTGGATTATTACATACAAGGTAGAGCATGGAGGAGGGGAATGATGAACTGTGTGCATAGTATACAAAATTATGTATGCAGAGTGGTGTATGGTATATGGGGAATAGACTGTGGACTAACAGATGCTAGTATGTAGTATGGAGCATAGATAATGATGTACAGTATATACATGCTAGTATGTAGTATGGAGCATATTCTCTAAATGAGATATGGAGAGGCACTCATGGTTTATGAAAGATGGAATGTCAAATACAGGCATGGAGTATGGAGCGTGCACAATGATGCATTGTGTATAGAGTTTAGAGGATGAGATATCGAGACAGGCACATGAAGTATGGAGGATGGAATATGGAATGTCAAATACAAGTCTGGAGTATGGAGCATGGACAATGATGTACGGTGTATAGAGAATGAGGTATGGAGAGAGGCCCAGGGTGGATGGAGGATGGAGTGTGGAATACCACACACAAGTGAGGAGTATGGAGCGCGGGGAGTGATTATAGTGTATAAAGAACACAGGTGAGGTGTGGAGAATGGTGTGTGATGTACAGAGAACGGGATGTGGACTGTTATACACAAGTATGCAGTGCAAAGCATGGACAATAATGTGCAGTGTGCAGAGTACAGAGAAGGAGGTATAGGGAGGCACCTATGGTTTATGAGGGGTGGAATATCAAATACCTTTTGGAGTATTATAATGGAGAATGATGTATAGAGTATAGAGAAGGAGGTAACAAGGGAGGTCTGTGGTGTATTGAGGATGGAGTGTGAAATTTCACACACACATACAGGGTTTGGGACATGGACAATGATATATGCTGTGCAGAGTTCAGTGGGTGAGGTATGGATTGAGGCTCCTGGAACATCAAGGATGGAATATCACATGCAGGTATGGAGCATGGAGCATGGACAAGGATGTATCATACATGAAGTGTAGAGAATGAGATACATGCAGCAGTGCATGGTGTATGGACAATGGAATGTGGAATATCGAATATATATGGAGTATGTTGTATGAGCATGAAATGTGGCTCACAGAGCACGGAATATGGAGAATGGACTATGGCCAAAGGTGAATCAATTATGGCAAATGGAAAATGGAGAATGTTGTATGACCTACGTACAAAGCAGAAAGACTTATGGAGCGTGGTGTATGGTGTATGATGTGTGGAGAAAGTTGCGTGGAATATAAGGTATAGAGTGTAGACAATGGGGTATGGAGTTGGAATATGGAGTGTATTCAGTACTGAGCATGAAATACTCAGGACTGAGAATACAGAGCATGGGTTATAGAGAAAGGAATATGAATAGTTGTGTATGGAGACACAGTGTGAATAATGCAGAATGGAATATGGAATATGAAGAATGGAGAGAGGAATATGGATAACTGCAAATGGAATATGAAGCAAGAAGAGTGGAATATGAACGATCATGCATGAAGTGTGGAGTGTGAAGAATGGAGAAATGTGTATGGAGTGTGGAGACCACAGTGTAGCACAGAGAGCATGGGGAATAACGCACAGTATATGGAGTACAGAGAATTAGCTATGGAGAACAGTGTTCGGTGACAGCACAGGACATATTGAGCAGAAATATGGAGTATGCAGAATGTTGTATGGAGTGTGGAGTATGAAGAATGGTGTACGGATTTAGAGCAGTGGTTCTCAACCTGTGGGTCGTGACCCACAGGAAGTGTATAAAAGGGCATTAAGAAGGCTGAGAACCACTGATTTAGAGTATCATATACGGAGAAAGATACATCTTATATGACACATAGAGAATGAAACATGGAACATGGTGCATGGTATATAGAAGATAGAATACAAGTCTGGAGTACTGAGACCAGTAAATGGGTGCAGAGTAGGACACATGGAGTATGGTTATGGGTCATGAGGAACAGAATAAGGAGGATGAGGAATGAAGAATGAAGAAAGGAGTATGGTGTATGGAGAATGGAGAACGGTGTGCAGATTATGGACCATGGAGAATGGTCTGTGGTGTATGAAGCACAGAGCATAAAGAATGGAGAATGACTTGGAATATGGAGTATGAAGTATGGAAAACAGAATATGGAAGGTGGTGTATAAATGATACATGGTGTATTTTGTATGGAGAATAGAGGGTGGAAATGATGTATGGAATAGAGACTATGAAATGAAGAATGTGAATTTGGATTATGGAGAATGGTGTGTGGCATATGGAGAACAGAATACATGATGTGGAGTATGGTGCAAGGAGTATGGAGAATGAATATGAACAATGATGTACAGAGTATGCATAAGAGAGAACGTGTGTGGATTGTGGAGCATTAAAAATGGAGAATAGAGAATAATGTATGGACTATGGGACATAGAGAATTAAGTATGGGGTATGAAATATAGAGAATGGTGTATGGGATATGGGGAATGAAGTCTAGAGAATGGTGTAGGGAATATGAAAAATGGTATATGAAGTACCGAGTATGGGAAATTTTGTATGGAGCATGAAAAATGGGGAATGGGAGATGATGTATGGAGTATGGAATATGGAGTACGGAATGTAGAACATCTAGTATGGAAGATAAAGTATGAAGAATGTAGGATGGTGTATGGACAGTGGGATATTGAGTATAGGGCATGGAGAACAGAAATTGGAGTACAAACAGGTATGGAGCATGTGGTAAGCTGTATGGAGTATAGAACACGGATAATGATGGATATTTGTATGTTCATATACAAAGAGTATGTCGAATAGAGAATGGAAAATAGAGTATGGAGTAGGGAATAAGGGATGTGGAGAATTCTCTATGGAGTATAGAGAATGGTGTATGGTGCAGAGGGCAGGGAAGATGGTTTGTGGAATATGCAGTGCAGAAAATAGGAAATGGAGAGTATAAAATAAACAAAAATGGAGAGTAGAAATCATGCTTGCTTTAAGGAGCATGAAGCATGGTGCATAGAGAATGGAGAAGGTGTACAGTATGTGGGGTAGAGCTCATGGGGTATGGAGAATGTGGCATAAAGCATGATCATGGAGGATGTAGCATGAACAATGGGGCATGGGGCATGGGGTATGGAGCATGGAATATGCATGGTGCCCCATGATCGCATTAATGTACACAGCTATGATCTAATACTAATAAAAAAATTATTAGAAGACATTAAGAAAAAAAGAAAATGGAGTATAGAAAAGGCATGTGCAGCATATAGTATGTATATATAGAATATAAAGAATGGAGTTTGGAGTATCAAGTATGGAGTATGGACAATGGTGCATTGAGTGTGGAGCTACTAAAAGGAAGATGGAATATGGAGTGGAGTGTGCAGAATGCGATGTGGACAATGTTGTCTAAACTATGGAATGTGGATTATCAAGAGTGGAATATGCTATGTGGATATGAAATATAGAGATGAAGAATGGAAATGGTGCATGACATGTGCAGCATGGAGCATGGAGTATTAAGAATGCAGAATATAGCAAGAATCGTGGAGTATGAAATATGGAATTTGGAGCGTGGAATGTAGAGAATGGAGAAAGCTGTAGAGAGCATGAAGTATGTAATATGAGAAGTGCAGCATGGAGCATGGAGTGTGGAGAATGGAGAATGCTGTACGAAGCTGGAGCATGGAATATGCAATGTGGAGCATGGAGAGCATAGAGTGGGGAATAGAGAATGCTGTCTGGAGCACATAGCTTGGAATATGGGATGTGGAGGATGGAACATGGAGTGTGGAGATAGAGAATGTTATACAGAGCATATAGTATGAACTATGGGATTTGGAGCATGGAACATAAAGAGTAAAGAATGGGGAAGGCTATATGGATCATAAAATATGGATACGGGATGTGGAGCATGGAGTGCGGAGAATAGAGAACACTGTAGGGAGCATATATCACGGAACATGGGATGTGGAGCATGACATGTGGACAATGGAAATGCTACATCAGTATGGGGTATGGAGAAGGGGATGTGCAGAATGGAGCATACAGTGTGGCGAATGGGGAATGCTGTACAGAGCATGGAGTATGAAATATGAGACGTGAACAATAAAGAATAGAATGTGGAGAATTGAGAATACTGTACAGAGCACAGAGTATGAAATAGAAGATGTGGAGCATGGAAAGTGGAATGTGCAAATGGAAAATGCTGTACAGAGCACGGAATATTGAATAGAAATGTGCAGCATGGAGAGAGAACAATGAAGAATGTTGTATGGAGCATGGTGGAGTATGGAGTGTGAAGTGTGGATTGCGGGTAATGGAGAATGCTGTACAAATTATGAAGTATAAAATATGCAGAGCATGAAAGATCGATTTTGGGAAATGGAGAATGTTGTATGGAGCATAGAGTATGGAATATAAGATGTGGGGTATGCACGATGTAGAGGAGGGGCCTGCTGGCCGGCATGGCTGAGCAGGGAAGAATCTCTACAACAGAGTCTGTGATTTTAAATTACCCCTCATATATAGTAAACCGCCAGTTCGCTGGGCGTCTCCAGCTGTCTGTCCACTCCAATAATCCACATACAGGGAAGGTCCAGACTGCCTTTCCTCTCACCTGGTGGCTTGGGAGAGGTGGGCTACACGTCCGTCCTGTCCGCCATCATGCTCTGCCTCCTTCCTGCACGGTGTAGAATAAAGAATGTTCTATTTAGTATGGAGGATGAAACATGAGATGTGGAGCATATAGTGTGGTACATGAAGAATGGTGTATAGAGTATGGAGTATGGAATATGAACTGTGGAGTATATAGTGTGGAGAATTTAGAATGCTAAATGGAACCTAGAGTACAGAATACTGGGTGTAAAGAATGGAGCACGGAATATGGGTGTGGAGAATGGAGAATGCTGTATGAATCATGGAATCTGGAATATGCGATGTGGAGCACAGAGTGTGGAGTGTAAGGAAAAAAGAATACTGTGTGGAGCATTAAGTATAGAATATGTGGTGTGGGGCATGGAATATAGAGTATAAACAGTGGAGAATGCTGAACAGAGCATGAAGTATGGAATTTGGGATGAGGAGTGTGAAGAATGGAGAATGATGTATGGAACACAGAGTATAATATATTGGATGTGGAGTATGGTGTGTGGAGTCTAAAAATGAAGAATGCTGGACCAGGCATTCACACCTGTAATCCTAGCACTCTGGGAGGCTGAGGTGGGTAGATTGCTTGAGCTCAGGAGTTTGCGACAAGCCTGAGCAAGAGAGAGAACCTGTCTCCAAAAATAGCCAAGCATTGTAACTAGTACCTCTAGTCCCAGCTACTTGGGAGGCTGAGGCAAGAGGATCAATTACTTGAGGTTGTTGTGAGCTATGGTGCCATGACACTGTACTGAGGGCAACAAAATAAAACTCTGTCTCAATTGGAAAAAAAAGGAGAACGTCGCATGGAGTATGGAATATGCGATATGGAGGATGGAACCTGGATTATGGAGAATGGAATGTCCATTATATAAAGCATAGAGGATGAAATGTGGACATGAGTGTGGAGAATGGAGAATGCTATCAGAGCACTGAGTATTGACTGTGGGATGGAGAGCATGAAGCATGTACTGTGCTGTATAGATGATCCTGTTCCAAGCATGGAGCATAGGACATGGGATATGGGGTCTGGAGCGTGGAGAATAGAGAATGCTCTATGGAGCATGGCAGATGAAATATGGGATGTGGAGGATAAAGTGTAGGCTGTGGATTATGGAGAATGCTGTACCGAGCATGGATTGTAGAATATTTTCTGTAGAATATGGACCATGGAGAATTTTGAATGCTGTACAAAGTATTGAGTATGAAATATTTGATGTGGAGCATGGAGTATGTCATGTGGAGAAAGGAGAATACTGTATGAAGTATGGAATAAAGCATGGAGTGCAGGGATAAGGAAAGTGATACAGGGCAGAGAATGTGCAATGTGTAATGTAGAGAGTGGAGCATGGAGTGTGGAGGATGCAGAATAATGTGCAAAGCTTATAGTATGCAATATGGGATGTAGACTATGATGTGAGGAGTGTAGAGAACAGAGAATGACTCATGGAGAATGGAGTATGAAATATAAGATTTGGAGCACTGAGTATGCAGGGTGGAGAATGATGAATGTTGTGTGGAGCATACATTATTGAATATGCGATGTGGAGTACAGACAATATGATAAAGAGCAAGGAGTGGGAATATGGGATTGAGAGTATTGAGTGGGGAGAATGGAGAATGCTGTATGGAGCATGGAGTATGATATACTGGATATGGAACATTTGTGTAAAAATGAAGAAGGCTCTATGGAACATAGAGTATGGAATGTGGGATATGGAGAATGGAGCATAGACTTTGTAGAATGGAATACCAGTATAAAGCATGGAGGATGAAATATGGAGCATTAAGTATGGAGAAAGCAGTACAGAGAATGGACTATGAAATATGGGAAGTGGAGCACTGAGTATGCTGTGTGGAGGAGAATGGATAATTCTTTACATAGCTTGAAGTATAGGATGTGAAGTACGGAGGGTGGAGAATGGAGAATGCTATACAGAGCATGGAGTATCAAAGATGAAATGTGGAACTTTGAGTATGCACTGTGGAGAATAGGAATTCTGTACAAAGCATGGAGCATGAATATGGGAAGTGTAGGATAGAGGGAAGAGAATAGAAAACAAAGTATAGGCCATGGAGTAAGCAATAAGCAATGTGTATCATGCAGCAAGGACATTGGAGAATGGAATAAGCAGTATGGAGCACGGAGTATGAAACATGGACTTAGAGCATGGAGAAGGAAGTGTGGAGAGTAGAGAGCCATATGGAACATGGAATATGAAATAGGATATGGAGCACAGAGTGCTCAGTATAGAAAATAGAGAAAAGTGCATGTAGCATGGAGTATGAAACATGGGATGAAGAGTATTGAGCATGGAGAATGCTATATAGAACATGGAGTATGAAATATAAACAATACTGTACAGATCATGGGGTGTGGAATATGGGATGTGGAGTATGGAGTTTGGAGAAGGTTGAAATCTGTACAGAACATTGAGTATGGAATATTCGATGTGGAGCATGAAGTATATAAAGCATGGAGTGTGGAGAATGATAAATGCTCTAGGGAGCATGGAGTATGGAATATGAGATGTGGAGTATAAATTCTGGAGAACGTTGAATGCTGTACAGAGCACTGGGTATGGAATATTTGATGTGGAACATGGAGCATGATGTGTGGAGAATGCAGAACGCTGTATGGAGCATCGACTGTGAAATATGGCATGGGGAGTTTGGAGTGTGGAGAATGCTCAATGGAGCATGGATAGTAAAATACTGGATGTAGAGTGTGGAGTGAGGTCTGTGTTGCACAGAGAATCCCATAAGGATCATGGAGTATGGAATATGGGATGGTGAGTAACGAATGGAAAGCATTTTAAATGCTGTACACAGCACTGAGTATGGAATATTCTATGTGGACCATGAAGCATGCTATATGGGGCATGAAGTATGGAATATGAGATGTGTAGTACACAGTGTGGAAAATAGAGAATACTGTATGGGCCATGGCGTGTGAGATATGCTATATGTATTATGGAGTGTGGAGAAGGAGAATGCTGTGTGGAGCATGGAATAGGAGTAACAGAGAATGCTGTACAGAGCACAGAGTATGGAATATGGGATGTGGATCAGGGAGCATGGAGTGTGGAGAATGGAGAATGTTATACAAAGTAGGGAGTATGGACTATGGGATGTGGAACATGGAGTGTGAATGATGGAGGAGGCTGTTTGCAGCATGGAGTGTGGAATAATGGATGTGTATCATGAACTGTGGAGTGTAAAATTGCAGAAAGAAGTATGGAGTATGGAATATGCTATGTAGAAGTTAGAGCATGGACTTTGGCAAGTGATTATGCAATACAGAATATGGACTATGAAATATCGAATGAGAAATATTGAGGGTGGAGATTGAAGAATGCTGTAGGGACCATGGAGTACGGTACATTGGATATGGAACATGGAGTGTGGAGTGTAAAAATGAATAATGCTACATGGAATGTGGACTATGAATATGGGATATGGAAGATAGAGCATGGACATTGTAGAACAGAATGTCTGGTATAAAGCATGGAGGAATAAAGGAGAATTGAGTGTGGAGAATGGAGATTGCTGTATAGACCATGGAATATGGACTATGAGATGTAGAGCACTGAGTATTCTGTGTGGAGAAAGAATAATTCTGTACGGGGCATGAAGTATTGAATATGGAATGGGGGGTATGGAGTGTGCAGAATGGAGAATGCTGGGTAGAGCATGGAGTATCAAAGATGGGAGGTGGAATGTTGAGTATGCACTGTGGAGAATGAAGAATGCTGTATAGAGCATGGAGTACGACCATGGAATAAGTAATATGTGATAGGTAGGATGGAGCATAGACAGTGGAGAATGAAATAAGCAGTATAAACATGGAGTATGAAATATGGAATGTGGAATATGGAGAATGAAGCGCAGAGAGTGGCGAATGCTGTATAGAGCATGGAATATGAAATATAGGATGCAGAGCATAGAGTGTCAAGTTAGAGAATAGAGAAAGGTGCATGGAGCATGGAGTATGAAATAAGGGATGAGGAGTATTGAGTGTGGAGAATGCTGTATGGAGCATGGAGTAGAAAATGTGGGATGTGGAGCATGGGGTGTAGAGTGTGGATAATGGAGAATGCTGCTTGGAACCTGGAGTATGAAATATGGATTTGTGAGCATAGAGTATGGATACTAGAGAATGATGTATGGAGCATGGAATATGGAATAGGAATGGGGGAGCATAGAGCATGCATTGTGGAGAATGAACAATGCTGTACCAAGTACGGATTATGAAATATGAGATGTGGATCATGGAGTGTGTATGATGGAGAATGCTGTTCTGAGCAGGGAGCATGGAAAATGAGATATGAAGAATGGATCATGGAGTGTGGAGAATGGAATAAGCAGAATGGATCATGGAGTATGAAATATGGAATGTAGAGCATGGAGAATGAAGTATGGAGAATGGATAATGCTGTATGGAGCATGGAGTATGGAACATGGCATGTGGATCATGGAGAAAGAAGTGTGGAGGATGGAGAATGTTGTATGGAGCAAGGAATATGAAATATAGGATGTGGAGCATAGAGTGTGCAGTGTAGAGAATAGAGAAAAGTGCATAGAGCATGGAGTATGAAATATGGGATGAGGAATACTGAGTATGGAGAATGCTGTATGGAGCATGTAACATGGAGTGTGGAGTACAGACAATACTGTATAGATCATGGAATGTGGAATATAGGATGTAGAGTATGGAGTTTGGAGAATGTTGAATATTGTGCAGAACATTGAGTATGGAACATTCAATGTGGAGCATGGTGTATGGAGCATGGATTGTGGAGAATGATGAATGCTCTAGGGAGCATGGAGTAAGGAATATGAGATGGGGAGTATAAATTATGGAGAATGGTGTACAGAACATTGAATATGGAACATTCAATGTGGAACATGGAGCATGATGTGTGGAGACTGCAGAACGCTGTATGGAGCATGGAATCTGAAATACAGCATGGGGAGTTTGAAGTATGGAGAATGGAGAATGCTCAATGGAGCATGGATGAAGAAATAGTGGATGTAGAGCATGGAGTGTGGTCTGTGGTGCATAAAGAATCACGTAAGGATCATGGAGTATGGAATAGGGGATGATGAGTAATGAGTGTGGATAATTTTGAATGCTGTCTGCAGCATTGAGTATGGAATATTCTATGTGGAGCATGGAGTATGGTGTGTGGAGAATGGAGTATAGAACATGAAGTATGGAATATGGCATGTGGATCATGGAGTATGTATGATGAAGAATGCTCTTCTGAGTATGGACCATGAAACACGGATGTGAAGAATGAATCATGGAGTGTGAAGAATGGAATAGGCCAGATGGAGTATGATGTATGGAATATGGGATGTGGATCATGGAGTTTGGATAATGTTAAATGCTGTACAGAACATGGAGTATGAAATATTAAATGTGGTTCATGGAGTATGGAGTGTGGAGAATGCTGAATGCTCTATGGGGCATGGAGTATGGAATATTAAATAGGGAGTATGGAGTGCAGAGAATGTTGAATGTTGTACAGAACATTGAATATGAAACATTTCATGTGGAACATGGAGCATGGTGTGAGGTGAATGACGAATTCTGTATGGAGCATTGAGTCTGAAATATGGCAAGGGGAGTTTGGAGAATGGAGAATGCTCGATGGAGCATGGAGGATGAAATACTGGATGTAGAGTGTGGAATGAGGTCTGCGGTGCATGGAGAATCCCATAAGGATCATGGAATATGGTATGGTGAGTAATGAGTGGAGAGAATTTTGAATGCTGTATGCAGCACTGAGTATGGAATATTCTATGTGGACCATGGAGCATGGTGTGTGGAGAATGAAGCATGCTGTATGGGGCATGAAGTATGGAAAATGGAATGTGTGGTACAGAGTGTGGGAAATGGAGAATACTGTACAGACCATGGAGTGTTGAATATGCTATGTGTATTATGGAGTGTGGAGCATGGAATATGAATAACAGAGAATGTTGTACAGAGCATGAAGTATAGAATATAGTATGTTTTTCTTTTTTGGAATAATGTTGATCATGGAGCATAAAGTGTGGAGAATGAATAATGCTATACAAAGTAGGGAGTATAGAATATGGGATTGAAGCATGGGGTGTGAATGATGGAGAATGCTGTTTGTAGAACATGGAGTATGGAATAATGGATGTGGAGTGTAAAACTGAAGAATGCTGCATGGAGTATGGAGTATGGAATATGGGATGTGGAGTTTGGAGTATGGACAGTGGCAAATGATTATGTGATACAGAGCATAGAATATGAAATATGGGATGGGGAGAATTGAGAGTGGAGAATGCAGAATGCTCTATGGACCATGGAGTATGGTATATTGCATATGGAGCATGGTGTCAGGAGTGTAAAAATGAAGAATGCTACATGGACTATGGATAGGGAATATGGAAGGTGGACCATGGACTTTGAAGAATGGAATGTCTGGTATAAAGCATGGAGGATGAAACATGGAGCACTGAGTGTGGAGAATGAAGACTGCTGTGTGGAGAATGGAGATTACTGTACAGAGCATGGAATATGGACTATGAAATGTGGAGCAGTGAGTATGTTGTGTGGAGAATGGGTAATTCTGTACAGGTCATCAAGTATGGAATATGGGATGGGGCGTATGGAATGTGCAGAATGGAGAATGCTGTGTGGAGTATGGAGTATCAAAGATGGGATATGGAACTCTGAGTATGCACTGTGGATAAAAGATAATAAAGAATGCTGTATGGAGCATGGAGTATGAATATGGGAAGTGGAGGATAGAGGGAGGGAAATGAAGTACAGACCATGGAGTAAGCACTATGTGATGTGTAGCATGGAGCATGGACAGTGGAGAATGGAAAAAGCGGTATGAGCATGGAGCATGAAATATGGAATGTGGAGCATGGAGGATGAAGTATGGAGAGTGGTGAATGCCGTGTGGAGCATGGAATATGGAATATGGAATGTGAAGCATGGAGAATGAAGTGTGTAGAATGGAGAATTCTGCATGGAGCATGGAATATGAAATATGGGATGTGGAGCATAGAGTGTGGAACACGGTGAATACAGAATGCTGTCTATGGACCTTGGAGTATGAAATATGGGATGAGGAGTATTCTCCATGGAGTATGGAGAATGCTGTATGGAGCAAGGCATGTGGAATACGCGATGTGGAGCATGGAACATGGAGTATAGAGTACAGACTATATTGCATGGATCATGGAATCTGGTATATGGGATGGGAGAATGGAGTTCGGAGAATGTTGAGTGGTGCATAGAGCCTTGAGTATGGAATATTTGATGTGGAGTATGGAGCACAGCATGTGGAGAGTGGAGAATGCTCTATGAAGTATGGAGTAGAACGTGGGATGTGAAGAATAGAGTGTAGAGAACGGAGAATGCTCTATAGAGCATGGAAGACGGAATATGGGCTATGGAACATGGAGTGTGACAAATGGAGAAAGCCATACAGAATATGGAGTATGGAATGTAGGATGTGGAGCATGGAGTGTGATAAATGGAGAATGCTGTATGGAGCATGGAGTAGAAAATATGGGATGTGGAGTGTGGATAATGGAGAATGGTACATAGAATATGCAGTATGAAATATGGAGGTGTGAGTATAGAGTATGAACAATAGAGAATGCTACATGGAGCATGGAATATGGAATAAGGGAAGTGTAGCATGGAGCGTGGTGTATAAACAGTGGAGAATGCTGTACCAAGTATGGATTATGAAATACAAGATGTGGAACATGAAGTGTGTATGATGGAGAATGCTGTTCTGAGTAAGGAGCATGGAACGTGGGATGTATATAATGGATCATGGACTGTGGAGCATAAAATATGCAGTACAGAGAATGGAATATGGAAAGTGGAGCACTGACTGTGGAGAAAGGAGAATGCTGTATGGATCATGGAATATGGAATATGGGATGTGAAGCATGGGGTGTGAAGTGTCGAGAACACAGAATGGTACATGGAGCATGGAGTATGAAATATGTGATTAAGATGAGGGAGTATAGAGAATACTGTATGAAGCATGACATAAGGAATATGGGATGCAGAGCATGGATCATGAAGTGTGGAATATGGGATGTGGGGTAGGGAGTGTGAAGAATGTTGAATGCTGTACAGAACATTGAGAATAAAATATTCAAAGTGGAGCACGTAATATAGAGCATGAACTGTGGAGAATGATGAATGTTCTAGGGAGCATGGAGTTTGGAATGTGTGATGGAGAGTATGGAATTTGGAGAATGTTGAATGCTGTACAGAACATTGAGTATGGAATGTTCTATCTGTAACATGGAGCATGATGTGTGGAGAATGCAGAATGCTGTATGGAGCATCAAGTCTGAAGTATGGCATGGGGAGTTTGGAGTATGGAGAATAGAGACTGCTGAATGGAGCATGGAGGATGAAATACTAAATGTACAGTGTGGAGTGAGGTGTGTGGTGCATGGAGAATCCTGTGAAGATCATGGAGTATGGAATATGGGATGGTGTGTAAGGAGTGTGGAGAATTTTGAATGCTGTATACAGCATTGAGTATGGATTATTCTATGTGGAGCATGGAGCATGGTGTGTGTATAGAGCATGAAGTATGGAATATGGCATGTGGAACATGGAGTGGTATGATGGAGAATGCTGTTCTGAGTATGGTCATGGAACATGGGATGTGAAGAATGGATCATGGAGTGCGGAGAATGGAATAGGCCAGATGGAGCATGACATATAGAATATAAAATGTGGAAAATGGAGTTTGAATAATGTTGAATGTTGTACAGAACATTGAGTATGAAATATTAGATGTGGTGCATGGATTATGGAGTGTGGAGAATGCAGAATATTATATGGAACATGCAGTCTGAAATATGGCATGGGGAGTTTGGATTGTGGAGAATGGAGCATGCTCAACAGAGCATTCATGATGAAATACTGGATGTAGGGGCGGCGCCTGTGGCTCAGTGAGTAGGACGCCGGCCCCATATGCCGAGGGTGGCGGGTTCAAACCCAGCCCCGGCCAAACTGCAACAAAAAATAGCCGGGTGTTGTGGCGGGCGCCTGTAGTCCCAGCTGCTCGGGAGGCTGAGGCAAGAGAATCGCGTAAGCCCAAGAGTTAGAGGTTGCTGTGAGCCGTGTGACGCCACGGCACTCTACCCGAGGGCAGTACAGTGAGACTCTGTCTCTACAAAAAAAAAAAAAAAAAGAAATACTGGATGTAGAGCATGGAGTGAGGTGCATGAAGAATCCAATAGGAATCATGGAATATGGAATATGTAAAGGAGAGTATTGAGTGTGGAGAATTTTGAAGGCTGTACACAGCATTGAGTATGGAGTGTTCTGTGTGGAACATGGAACATGGTATGTGGTGAATGCTGGATGCCACGTGAAGCATGAAGTGTGGAATGTGGGATGTGTAGTATGGAGTGTGTAAAATGGAGAACACTGTATGGACTATGGAGTGTGTAATATGCTATGTGCATTTTGGAGTGTGGAGAATGGAGAATGCTGTGCTGAGTGTGGATTACGAATAACGGAAAATGCTGTATGGAGCATAGAGTATGGAATATGGGATATGGATCTTGGAGCATGGAGTGTGAAGAATGGAAAACGCTATAAAATTAGGGAGTATGGAATATGGGATGGGGGGCATGGAGTGTGAATGATGGTTAATGCTGTTTGGAGCATGGAGTATGAAATAATGGATGTGTAGCATGGACTGTGGAGTGTAAAATTGTGAATGTTACATGGAGTGTGGAGTATAAAATATGGGATGTGGATGTTGGAGCATGAAATGTGGCAAATGGTTATGCAGTGCAGAGCATTCAGTAAGAAATATGGGTGAGAAACACTGAGTGTGGAGAATGAAGAATGCGGTATGAAGCATGGAATATGGTATATTGGATATGAAACATGGTGTGTGGAGTGTAAAAATGTAGTATGGAATGTGAGATGGGCAGTATAAATTATGGAAAATTTTGAATGCTGTATGGAACATTGACTATGGAATATTCAATGTGGTACATGCAGCATATCCCATATCCTATATTCCATTCTCAATGTTCCACATTGAGAATATTCAATGTGAGAACGCTGAGAATGGAATATGGGACATGGAAGAAAGAGCATGGACTTTGTAGAATGGAATATCCAGTATAAAGCATGGATGATAAAATATGGAGCACTGAATGTGGAGAATGTAGATTGCTGGACAGCGCATGGAATACCGATTATGAGATGCGGAGCACTGAGTATGCTGTGTGGAGAATGGATAATTCTGTACTGGGCATGAATTATGGCATTGGGATGGGGAGTATGAAGTATGCAGAATGGAGAATGCTGTACAGAGCATGAAGTATGAATATGAGAAGTGGAGGATGGAGGGAAGAGAATGGAGAACGAAGTACAGACCATGGAGTAAGCAATATACAATGTGTAGTATGGAGTAGGGACTGTGGAGAATGGAAAAAGCAGTATGAGCATGGAGTATGAAATATGGAATGTGGAATATGAAAACCAAAGTGTGGAGAGTGGCAAATGCTGGATGAGGTATGAAGTATGGAATATCGCATGTGGATCATGGAGAATAAAGTGTGAATAATGGAGAATGCCGTGGAGCATGGAATATGAAATATGGGATGTGGAGCATAGAGTGTAGAGTGTAGTGAATACAGAATGGTCCATGGAGCATGGAGTATGAAACATGGGATGAGGACTATTGAGTATGAAGAAGGCTGTATGGAGCATGACATATGGAATATGGGATGCAGAGCATGGAGAATAGTGTATAGAGTGCAGACAATCTGAAAGGATCATGCAGTGTGGAATATGGGATGTGGAGTATGGAGTGTGAAGAATGTTGAATGCCATACAGAACATTGAGTATAAAATATTCAATGTAGAGCATGGAGTGTGGAGAATGATGAATGCTCTATGGAGCATGGAGTATAGAATATGGAACATGGAGTATGGAGTGTCAAGAATGTTGAATGTTGTACAGAATATTGAGTATGGAATATATGATATGGAGCATGGAGTATAGAGTAGTAGCATTCATATGATGAATGCTCTAGGGAGCATGGAGTATGAAATGTGATATAGGGAGTATAAATTATGGAAAATGTTGAATGCTGTACAGAACATTGACTAAGGAATATTCAATGTGGAACATGGAGCATTATGTGTGGAGAATGCAGAATGCTGTATGGAGCATGGAGTCTGAAATATGGCATGGGGAGTTTGGAGTGAGGAGAATGGAGAATGCTCAATGAAGCATGGAGGATGAAATACTGGATGTAGAGCATGGAGTGTGGTCTGTGGTAACGGAAAATCCCAAAAGGATCACAGAGTATGGACTATGAGATGGGGAATATTGAGTGTGGAGAATTTTGAAAGCTATACTTAGCATTGAGTATGGAATATTCTATGTGGAGCATGGAGCATGGTGTGTGGAGAATGTAGGATGATGTATGGAGCATGAAGTATGGAATATGGGATTGTAGTACGGAGTGTGAAAAACGAAGAATACTTTATGGACCATGGAGTATGAAATATGCTATGTGTATTATGGAGTGTGGAATATGAATAAAGGAGAATGCTGTACACAGCATAGAATGTGGTATATTGGATATGGATCATGGAACATAGAGTGTGGAGAATAGAGAATACTATACAAAGTAGGGAGTATGGAATATGCGATGTGGACCGTGGAGTGTGAATGATGGAGAATGCTGTTTGGAGCATGGAGTATGGAATAAAGGACGTGTAGCGTGGACCATGGAGTGTAAAATTAAAGAATGATGCATGGAGTATGGAGTATGGAATATGCTATGTAGAGGTTAGAGCATAGACTGTTGCAAATAGTTATACAATATAAAGCATGGAATATGAAATGTGGGATGGGTACACATTGAGTGTGGAGAACGAAGAATGCTGTATGAAGGATGGAGTATGGAATAGGGGATGGGCAGCACTGAGTTTAGAGAATGCAGAATGCTGTATGGACCATGGAATATGGTATATTGGATGTGGAGCATGGTGTCTGGAGTGTAAAAATGAAGAATGCTACATGGAATATGGAGTATGGAATATGGGATATAGAAGATTGACCATGGACTTTGTAGAACAGAATGTCTGGTATAAAGCATGGAGGATGAAATATGGACCACTGAGTGTGGAAAATGGAGATTATTGTATGGAGCATGGAAAATGGACTATGAAATGTGGAGCAGTGAGTATGCTGTGTGGAGAATGGATAATTCTGTACAGGATATCAAGTATGGAATATGGGATGGGGAGTATGGAGTGTACAGAATGGAGAATGCTGGGTGGAGTATGGAGTACGAAAGATGGGATGTGGAACTCTGATATGCATTGTGGATAATAAATGATGCTGTATGGAGCATGAAGTATGAATATGGGAAGTGGAGGATGGAGGGAGGAGAATGAAGTACAGACCATGGAGTAAGATGTGTAGCATGGAGCATGGACAGTGGAGAATGAAATAAGCAGTATGGGCATGGAGTATGAAATATACAATGTGAAGCACAGAGAATGAAGTGTGGAGAGTGGAGAACACTGTATGGTGCATGGAGTATAAATTATGGGATGTGGAGCATGGGGTGTAGATTGTGGACAGTGGAGAATGCTGTATGGAACTGGAAGTATGAAATATGGATTTGTGAGCATAGAGTATGGACACTAAAGAATGATGTATGGTGCATGGAATATAGAATAAGGGAGTGGTAGTATGGAGCATGGATTGTGGAGAATGTCTACTAAGTATCGATTATGAAATATGAGATGTAGAGCATGGAGTGTGTATGATGGAGAATGCTGTTCTGAATATGGAGCTTGGAGCATGGCTGTCAAGTATGGACCATGGAGTGTGGTGAATGCAATAATTAGTATGGAGCATAGAGTATAAAATATGGGATGTACAGCATGGAGAATGATGTGCCAAGAATGGAGAATTCTGTATGGAGCATGGAGGATGAAATAGAGGATGTGGAGCATAGAGTGTCAGGTGTAGAGAATAGAGAAAGGTGCATGGAGCATGGAGTATGAAATATGGGATGAGAAGTATTCAATATGAAGAATGCTGTATGGATCACGGAGCATGGAGTATGGACTACAGATAATTACTGATCATAGAGTGTGGAATATGGGATGTGGAGTATGGAGTTTGGAAAATGTTGAATGTCATACAGAACATTGAGTATGGAATATGGAGAATGATGAATGCCCTAGGGGGCATGGCATTTGGAATATGAGATGGGAAGTATAGATTATGGAGAATGTTGAATGCTTTACAGAGCACTGAGTATGGAATATTCAATGTGGAACATGGAGCATGGTGTGTGGAGAATACAGAATGCTGTATGGAGCATGGAATCTGAAATATGGCATGGGGAGTTTGAAGTGTGGAGAATGCTGAATGGAGGATGGAAGATGAAATACTGGATGTGGAGTGAGGTCTGTGGTGCATGGAGAATCCCATAAGGATCATGGAGTATGGAATATGGGATGGTGAGTATTGAGTGTGGTGAATTTTGAATGCTGTGCACAGCATTGAGTATGGAATATTCTATGTGGAGCATGGTGTGTGGAGAATGGAGCATGCTGTAGGGAGCATGAAATATGGAATATGGAGCTTCGAGTGTGTATAACATAGAATGCAGTTCTGTGTATGGAGCATGGAACATGGGATGTGAAGAAATGATCGTGGAGTGTGAAGAATGGAATAGGCAGTATGGAGAATTCAGTATGGAATCTGGAATGTGGAGCATTGAGTATGGAGAATGCTGTATGCAGCATGGAATATGGAATATGGAATGTTGAGCATAGTGTGTGGAATGTAGCTAATACAGAATGGTACATGGAGTATGGAGCATGAAATACATAAATAGGACTATGGAATATGGAGAATGCAGTATAAAGCATGATATATGGAATATAGGATGTGAGAAACCCTGAGTGTGGAAAATGAAGAATGTTGTATGAAGCATGGAGTATGGTATATTGGATATGGAACACGGTGTGTGGAGTGTAAAAATGAAGAATGCACATGGAACATTGAATATGGAATATGGGATATGGAGCATGGAGTTTGGAGAATGTTGAATGCTGTACAGAAAATTGAGTATGGAATATTTGATGTGGAACATAGAGCATGGAGAATGCTGAATGCTCTGTGGAGCATGGAGTATGGAATATTATAGGGAGTATGTATTGTGGAGAATGTTGAATGATGTACTCACTGAGATGGAATATTCAATGTGGAACATGGAGCATGATTTGTGAAAAATGCAGAATGCTGTATGGAGCATGGAGTCTGAAATATGGCATGGAGAGTTTGGAGTGTGGAGAATGGAGAATGCTCAATGGATAATGAAGGATGAAACACTGCATGTAGAGCATGGAGTGAGGTGTGTGGTGCAGGAAGAATCTCATAGGAATAATTGAATTATTGAGTGCATAATTGAGTGAAATATTGGGGTATATTGAGTGTGGAGAATTTTGAATGCTGTATACAGCACTGAGTATGGAGTATTCTATGTGGATCATGGAGCATGGTGTGTGGAGAATGTTGGATGCTGTATGGAACATAAAGTATGGGATGTGTATTACGGAGTGTGGAAAATGGAGAATACTGCATGGACCATGGAGTGTGAAATACGCTATGTGTATCATGGTGTGTGGAGAATGAAAAATGCTGTGTTGAGTTGGAATATAAATAATGGAGAATTCTGTATATAGCATGGAGTATGGAACATAGGATATAAATCATGGAGCCTGGAAGTATAGAATATGGGATGTGGAGCATGGAGTGCAAATGATGGAGAATGATGTTTGGAGAGTGGAGTATGGAATAATGGATGTGTAGCATGGACTGTGGAGTGTAAAATTGCAAAATGCTGCATGGAGTATGGAGTATGAAATATGGGAGGTGAAGGTTGGAACATAGACTATGGCAAATGCTTACACAATACAGAGCATAGAATATGAAATATTGAATGAGAAACCCTGAGTGTGGAGAACGAAGAATGTTGTATGAAGCATGGAGTATGGTATATTGGATATGGAACATGGTGGGTGGAGTGTAAAAATTAAGAATGCACATGGAACATTGAGTATGGAATATGGGATATGGAAGATGGAGCATGGACTTTGTAGAATGGAATGTCTGGTATAAAGCATGGAGGTTGAAATATGGAGCACTGAGTGTGGAGAATGGAGATTTCTGGACAAAGCATGGAATACCGACTATGAGATGCGGAGCACTGAATATGCCATGTGGAGAATGGATAATTCTGTACTGGGCATGAATTATGGCATTGGGATGGGGAGTATGAAGTATGCAGAATGGAGAATGCTGTACAGAGCATGAAGTATGAATATGAGAAGTGGAGGATGGAGGGAAGAGAATGGAGAACGAAGTACAGACCATGGAGTAAGCAATATACAATGTGTAGTATGGAGTAGGGACTGTGGAGAATGGAAAAAGCAGTATGAGCATGGAGTATGAAATATGGAATGTGGAATATGAAAACCAAAGTGTGGAGAGTGGCAAATGCTGGATGAGGTATGAAGTATGGAATATCGCATGTGGATCATGGAGAATAAAGTGTGAATAATGAAGAATGCTGTGTGGAGCATGGAATATGAAATATGGGATGTGGAGCATAGAGTGTGGAGTGTAGTGAATACAGAATGGTCCATGGAACATGGAGTATGAAATATGGGATGAGGAGTGTTGAGTATGAAGAATGCTGTATGGAGCATGACATATGGAATATGGAATGCAGAGCATGGAGAATGGTGTATGGAATATAGACAATCTGAAAGGAGCATGGAGTGTGGAATATGGGATGTGGGGTATGCAGTGTGAAGAATGTTGAATGCAATACAGAACATTGAGTATAAAATATTCAGTGTGGAGCATGAAGTATAGAACATGAAGTGTGGAGAATGATGAATGGTCTATGGAGCATGGAGTATAGAATATGGAACATGGAGTATGGAGTGTGAAGAATGTTGAGTATGGAATATATGATATGGAGCATGGAATGTGGAGCATGTAGTGCAGAGAAAGATGAATGCTCTAGGGAACATGGAGTATGGAATATGAGATGGGAAATATGGATCTGGAGAATGTTGAATGCTGTACAGAACATCGAGGATGGAATATTTGATGTGGAACATGGAGCATGACGTATCGAGAATGCCAAATGCTGTATGAAGCACAGAATCTGAAATATGGCCTGGGGAGTTTGGAGTGTGGAGAATGGAGAATGGTCAATGGAGCATGGAGGATGAAATACTGGATGTAGAGCATGTAGGTCTGTGGTGCACAGAGAATCCCGTAAGGATCATGGAGTATGGAATATGGGATGGTGAGTAATGAGTGTGGAGAATTTTGAATGCTGTACACAGCATTGAGTATGGAATATTCTATGCGTGTGGTGAATATTGGATGATGTATGGAGCATGAAGTATGGAATATGGGATTTGTAGTATGGAGTGTGGAAAATGAAGAATACTGTACGGACCATAGAGTGTGAAACATGCTATGTATATTATGGAGTGTGGAGAATGGAGAATGCTGGGTTGACTGTGGAATATGAATTTTGGAGAATGCTGTACAGAGCATAGGGCATAGGTATGGAATATTAAATATGGATCATGGAGCATGGAAATGTGGAAAATGGAGAATGCTCCATTACAAAATAGGGAGTATAGAATATGTGATGTGGACCATGGAGTGTGAATGATGGACAATGCTGTTTGGAGCATGGAGTATGGAATAATGGCTGTGTAGTTTGGACTGTGGAGTGGAAAATTGCAGAATGCTGCATGGAGTATGGAGTATGAAATACATATATAGAGGTTGAAGCTGGGACTATGGCAAATGAAGCTGGGACTATGGCAAATACAGAGCAGAGATTATGACATATGGGATGAGAATGTGTGTGGAGAATGAAGAATGCCCTATGAAGCATGGAGTATGGAATATGGGATGGGGAGCACTCAGCGTGGAGAATGCAGAATGCTGTATGCACTATGGAGTATGGTATGTTGGATATGGAGGATCGTGTATGGAGTGTAAAAATGAAGAATGCTACTTGGAACATGGATTATGGAATATGAACCATGGACTTTGTAGAATGGAATGTCTATTATAAAGCATGGAGGATGAAATATGGAGCGTTGAGTGTGGAGAATGGAGATTGCTGTATGGAGCATGAAGTATGAAATATAGGATGTGGAGCATAGAATGTCAAGTGTAGAAAATAGAGAAAAGTGCATAGAGCATGAAGTATGGGATGAGGAGTATAAAATATGAAGAATACTGTATGGAGCATGGAGTATGGAGTACAGACAATACTTTATAGATCATGGAGTTTGGAATATGAGATATGGAGTATGGAGTTTTGAGAATGTTAAATGCTGTACAGAACATTGAGTATGAAATATTCTATATGGAGCATGGATTGTGGAGAATGATGAATGCTCTAGGGAGCATGAAGTAAGGAATATGAGATGGGGAGTATAAATTATGGAGAATGAAGAATGCTGTATGGAGAATGGACTCTGAAATATGGCATGGGGAGTTTGAAGTGTGGAGAATGGAGAATGCTCAATGGAGCACGGATAGTAAAATACTGGATGTAGAGTGTGGAGCAAGGTCTGTGCTGCACATAGAATCCCATAAGGATCATGGAATATGGAGTATGGGATGGTGAGTAATGAGTAGAGAGAATTTTGAATGCTGTATGCAGCATTGAGTATGGAATATTCAATGTGGAGCATGGTGTGTGGGAAATGGAGCATGCTGTAGGGAGCATGAAATATGGAATATGGATGTGAAGCATGGAATGTGTATGACAGAGAAGATTGTTCTGAGTATGCATCATGGAACATGGGATGTTAAGAATGGATCACAGAGTGTGGTGAATGGAATAGGCAGAACAGAGCATTCTGAATGGAATATGGAATATGAAGCATTGCATGTGGAGAATGGAGAATGCTGTATGCAGCATGGAATATGGAATGCTGAACATAGTGTGTGAAGAGTAGTGAATACAGAATGGTACATGGAGCATGGAATATGAAATACATAATTAGGACTATGGAATATAGAGAATGCAGTATAAAGCATGATATATGAAATATAGGATGTGGAGCAGGGAGTTTGGAGAATGTTGAATGCTGTACAGAACATTGTAGAATATTTGATATGGAGTCTGGAGAGTGCTAAAAGCTCTATGGAGCATGGAGTATGGAATATGAAATAGACAGTATGGATTGTGAAGAATGTTGAATTCTGTACAGAACATTGAGTATGGAATATTCAATGTGGAACATGGAGCATGATGTGTGGAGAATACAGAATGCTGTATGGAACATGGAGTCTGAAATATGGCGTGGGGAGTTTGGAGTGAGTGAGGAGAATGGAGAATGCTCAATGGAGCATGGAGGATAAAATACTGAATGTAGAGCTTAGAGTGAGGCCTGTGGTGCACAGAGAATCCCATAAGGATCATGGAGTATGGAATATGGCATGTGGAGCATGGAGAATTAAGTTTGGAGTATGGAGAATGCTGCATGGAGCATGGAGTAAAAATACGGGATGTGGAGAATGGGGTGTAGATTGTGGACAATGGAGAATGCTGTATCATATGTGGGATTGTGAGCATAGAGTATGGACAGTAGAGAATGATGCATGCAGCATGGAATACAAAATAAGCAAGGGGTAGAATGGAGGATGGATTGTGGAGAACGGAAAATGATGTACCAAGTATGGACTATGAAATATGATATGTGGAACAAGGAGTGTGAATGATGGAGAATGCTGTTGTGAGTATGGAGCATGAATCATGGAGTAGAATGAATCATGGAGTGTGGAGAATGGAATATGCAATATGGAGCATGGAGTATGGAATATGGAATGTGGAGCCTTCAGTGTGGAGAATGGGGAATGCTTTATGGAGCATGGAATGAAATATAGCATAGCAACCATAGAGTGTGAAGTGTAGAGGCTAGAGAATGGTGCATGTAGCATGGAGTATAGAATATGTGATTAGGACTATGGTGTATGGAGAATGTTATATGCACCATGATGCATGAAATATGGGATGTGGAGCAAGGAATTTGGAGTACAGACACTACTGTATGGATCATAGAGTGTGGAATATGGTATGTAGAGTATAGAGTTTAGAGAATGTTGAATGCTGTACAGAGCACTGAGTATGAAACATACAATGTGGAACATGGAGCATGATGTGTGGAGAATGCTATATGGAGTATGGGATATGGAATATGGGATGTGGAGCATAGAATGTAGATTGTTGAGAATAGATAATGGCACATGGAGTATGAAATATGTGATTAGGACTATGGAGCATGGAGAATGCAATATGGGGCATGACATATAGAATATTTGATGAGGAACATGGAGCATGATATGTGGAGAATGGAAAATCCTGTATGGAGCATGAAGTTTGCAATATGGAATGTAAAGCATGGACTGTGGAAAATGGGGAATACTGTATGAACCATGGAGTATGGAATATTCCATGAGGAAGATGGAGCATGGCATATGGAGAGTGGAGAATGCTCTATGAAGTATGGAGTATGGCATATGGGATGTGAAGTATAGCATGTGTAGCATGGAGAATGCTCTATGGAGCATGAAAAATGGAATATAGAATGTGGAGCATGGTATGTGAAGAATGGAGAAAGCTGTACAGAGCATGGAGTACGGAATGTAGGATGTGGAGTGTGGAGTATAGATAATGAAGAATGCTGTACAAATAAGAGAGCGTAAAATATGGGATGAAGGACATGAAGGATGGAGTTTTTAAAATGGAGAATGCTGTATGCAGCATGGAGTATGAAATATGTGATGTAGAACATGGGATGTGGAGTATGGACAGTGGAGAATGCTGCATGGAACATGGAATATGAAATATGGGATTTTAAGCATAGAGTGTAGACACTAGAGAATGCTATATGGAGCATGGAATATGGAATAGGGAATAGGGAGGTGCAGCATGGAGCATGCATCATGGAAAATGGAGAATCCTGTACCAAGTACAGATTATGAAGTGTTGAGATGTAGAGCATGGAATGGTACATGGAGCATAAAGTATGAAATATGGAATGGGAGGCACGGATTGTGGAAAATGGGCAATACTTTACAAACCATGGAGTTGTGGCATACTTGATGTGGAACATGGATCATGATGTGTGGAGAAGGCAGAATGCTGTCTGGAGCATGGAGTCTGGAATACGGGATGGGCAGTATGGAGTGTGGAAACTAGAGAATGCTCAAGGGACCATGGATGATGAAATATTGCATCAGAGTATGAACTGAAGTATGTGGTGCATAAAAAATCCCATAAGGATGATGGAGTATGGAATATGGGATAGTGAGTAATGAGTGTGGAGAATTTTGAATGCTGTCTGCAGCACGGAGTGTGGAAGATTTGAATGTGAAGCATGGTGTGTGAAGAATGCAGCATGCTATATAAAGCATGAAGTATGGAATATGGGATGTGTGGAAAATGGAAAATACCTTATGCATTGTGGAGTATGAAATATGGATGTATATTATGGAGTGTAGAGCATGAAAAATCCTGTGCAGAGCTTGAATTAAGGAATATGGGGTGTGGAGCATGGAATATGAATAATGGAGAATTCTGTACAAAACTTAAGAGTATGGAATATGGTCTGTGGAGCATGGAGTGTAGAGAATGGAGAATGCTATACAAAGTAGGGAGTATGGAATATGGGATTGGAGCATGGAGTATGAATGATAGAGAACGCTGTTTGGAGCATGGAGTATGGAATAATGGATGTGTAGCATGGACTGTGGAGTGTAAAAATGCAGAATGCTGCATGAAGTATGGAGTATGGAATATACGATGTGGAGATTGGAGCCTGGACTGTGGTTAATGGTTATGCAATATGGAGCACAAAGTATAAAATGTGGGATGAGAAACACTGAGTGTGGAGAATGAAGAATGTGTTATGGATCATGGAGTATGGAATATGAGATGTGGAGCATGGTTTGCGGAGCGTAAAAATGAAGAATGCTACATGAAATATAGATCATGGAATATGAGTTATGGAAAATGGAATATGGACTTTGTAGATAGAAAGTCCCACACAAAGCATGAAGGACAAAATATGGAGGGTTGAGTGTGGAGAATGAAGATTCTGTATGAAGCATGGAATATGGAATATGGAATGTGGAGCACTGAGTATGCTGTGTAGAGAATGGATAATTCCACATGGGGCATGAAGTATGGAATATGGGATGTGGAGTATGAAGTGTGAAGAACGTAGAATGCTGTGTGGAGCATGGAATAGGAATATGGGAAGTGGAAGATGGAGGGAGGAGAAAGGAGAATGAAGTACAGACCACAGAGTAAGCAATACGCGATGTGTAGGCTGGAGTATGGACTGTGGAGAATGGAATAAGCCATAAGAGGCATGGAGTATGAATTATGGAATGTGGAGCATGGAGACTGCTGTGTGGAGAATGCTGTAGAGAGCATGGAAGATGAAACATGGGCTGTGGAGGCTGAACCATTGACTGTAAAGAATCGAGAAAGCTGTACAGAGCATGGATATAGAATATAAGGTGTGGCACATGGAGCATGGAGTTTGAAGAATGGAGAATGATCTACCAAGTATGGAATTATGAAGTATGAGATGTGGAGCATGGAATATGAATGATGGAGAATGATGTTCAAAGTATGGAGTATGGAACATGGGATGTGGAGAATGGAATAGGCAGTATGGAGTATGGAATATGGAATGTGGAGCATTGAGTATAGAGAATGGAGAATGCTGTATGCAGCATGGCATATGGAATATGGGATGTGGAGCATAAAATGTGGAGTGTAGAGAATAGAGAATGGCACATGGAGCATGGAGTATGAAATACATGATGAGGACTATGGAGCATAGAGAATTCTGCACAGAGCATGACATGGAATATGGGATGTGGACCATGGAGCACGGAGTATGGAGTACAAGCAATACTGTATGTATGGATCGGGGAGTGTGGAATATGGGATGTAGAGCATGGAGACTGGAGAATGTAGAATGCTGTACAGAGCATTGAGTGGTATATTAATGTGGAGCATAGAGCAGGGCGTGTGGAGAATGGAGAATGTGGTACAGGGTATAGAGTATGAGATGTGGAGCATGAAGTGTGGAGTGTGGACCATGGAGAATGCTGTGTGGAGCATATAGTATGCATTATGGGATGGAGAGTATGGTGTGAAGAGTATAGAAAATAGAGAATGATGCATGAAGAATGGAGTATGAAATATGGGATGTGGAGCATTGAGTATGCAGTGTGAAGAATATTGAATGCTGTGTGGAGCATAGAGTATTGAATATGAAATGTGGAGCATGGGGTGTGGAGTGTACAGAATACTATACAGAGCAAGGAGATGGAATATGGGATGTGGAGTATGGAGTGTGGAGAATGGAGAATGCTCAATCAAGCAAGGAGGATGAAATATTGGTGGTGGAGCATGGAGTGTGGAATGGAGTATGTGCAGAGCAAACTGTATGGAGAATGCCTTAAGGATGATGAAGTATGGGCTCAGGCCTGTAGCTCAAGTGGCTAAGGTACCAGCCACATACACCAGAGCTGGAAGTTTCTAATCCAGCCCAGGCCTGCCAAACAACAATGAAAACTAAAATCAAAAGATAGCCAGGCATTGTAGCCCCAGCTACTTGGCATCTGTAGTCCCAGCTACTTGGGAGGCTGAGGCAGAGAATCACTAAGCCCAGGAGTTGGAGGTTGCTGTGAGCTGTGATGCCACAGCACTCTACCCAGGATGACAGCTTGAGGCTCTGTCTAAAAAAAAAAAAAAAGGATGATGAAGTATGGAATATGGATGTGGAATATAGAGTCTGAAGAATGTTGAATGCTGTACAGAGCATTGAGTATAGAATATTTGATGTAGAGCATGGAGTATGAAGTGTGGAGAATGCTGAGTGCATATGAAGCATGGAGTATGGAATATGAGATGGGGAGTATGGATTTGGGAGTATGTTGAATTATATATGAAACATTGAGTATGGAATATTCGATGTGGAACATGGGGCATGATGTGTGGATAATGGAGAATCCTGTATGACGCATGAAGTATGGAATATGGAAGTGAAGCATGGAGTGTGGAAAATGGGGAATACTAAATAAACCATGGAGTATGAAATATGGGCTGTGGAGTGTGGAGCATTGAGTGTGGAGAATGCTACATGGAGCATGGGATAGGGAATATGGGATGTGCAGCATAAAGTGTGGAGTGTAGAGAACAGAGAATGGTACATGTGGGATCACAGAGTATGAAATATATGATGAGGATATGGAGTGTGGAGAATTCTGTACAGAGCATGACATAGGGAATATGGGATGTGGAGCATGGAGCATAGAGCACAAACAATACTGTATGGATTACGGAGTGTGGAATCACATCATGGGGTGTGGAGCATGGAGGTTGGAGAATGTAGAATGCTGTACAGAGCATTGAGTGGTATATTAATGTGGAGCATAGAGCAGGGCGTGTGGAGAATGGAGAATGTGGTACAGGGTATAGAGTATGAGATGTGGAGCATGAAGTGTGGAGTGTGGACCATGGAGAATGCTGTGTGGAGCATACATCTCCATTATGGGATGGAGAGTATGGTGTGAAGAGTATAGAAAATAGAGAATGATGCATGAAGAATGGAGTATGAAATATGGGATGTGGAGCATTGAGTATGCAGTGTGAAGAGCGTTGAATGCTGTGCGGAGCACAGAGTATTGAATGTGCAATGTGGACAATGGCATGTGGAGTGTACAGAATACTATACGGAGCAACGGGATGGAATATGGGATGTGGAGTATGGAGTGTGGAGAATGGAGAATGCTTTAAGGACAATGATGTATGGAATATGGATGTGGAATGTAGAGTCTGGAGAATGTTGAATGCTGTGTATGGAATATTTGATGTGGAGCATGGAGCATGATGTGTGCAGAATGTTGGATGATGTATGGAGTGTGAAGTATGGAAAATGGAGAATAATGTACAGATCACGGAGTGTGAAATATGCTATGTGTATTATGGAGTGTGGAGAATGGAGAATGCTTTGTTGAGTGTGGAATATGAATAGTGGAGAATGCTGTAAAGAGAGAATAGAGTATGGAATATGGGATGTGGATCATGGAGCATGGAGAATGGAGAACACTATACAAAGTAGGGATGTGAACCATGGACTGTAAATGATGGAGAATGCTGGAAAGGTGTGAATGCAGGGAATATGGAATATGGAATAATGGTGTGATGGAATGCTGGAATGATGGAGAATGCAGGGAATATGGAATAATGGACGTATAGCATGGACTGTGGAGTGTAAAAATGCAAAATGCTTCATGGAGTAGGGTGTATGGAATGTGGGATGAGAAACATTGGATGTGAAGAATAAAAAATGCTAAATAAGGCATGAAGTATGGTATATGGGATGTGGAGTATGGAGTACGCAGAATGGAGAATGCTGTGCAGAGCATGGAGTATCAAAGATAGGATGTGGAACTTTGAGAATAAAGGATGCTATATGGAGCATGAAGTATGAATATGGGAAGTGGAGGATGGAGGGAGGAGAATGGAGAATAAAGTACAGACTATAGAGGAAGCAATATGCAATGTGTAGCATGGAACAGGGACTGTGCAGAATGGAATAAGCAGTATGAGCATGGAGTATGAAATATGGAATGTGGAGCATGGAGGATGAAGAGTGGAGAGTGGCGAATGCTATAGGGAGCATGCAATATTGAATAAGTGATGGGGAACATAGAATATGGAATACAGAGAATAGAGAATGATAGGTGAAGCATGGAGTATGAAATTGGGAAGGAGAGTATGGAGTACGGGAATGCTGTAGGGAACATGGCATATGGAATGTGGGATGTGGAGCAAGGAGCAGGGAGTATAGACAATACTGTATGGATCATGGGGTGTGGAATAATGGAATATGGAGTCTGGCGAACACTGAATGCTGTACAGAGCATTGAGTATGAAATATTCATTGTGGGGTATGGAGCATGGGATGTGGAAAGTGCAGAACGCTGTTTGAAATATGGAGTACAGATTATGGGATGTGAAGTATAGAGTGTCGAAAATGCTCTACAGAGCACAGAACTTGGAATATGTTTGTGGAGGCCAGAGCTCACAGTGTCAAAATGGAGAAAGCTGTTCAGAGCATGTAGTATGGAACATGGGGTGTGTAGAATGGATCATGGAGTGTGGAGAATGGAATAAGCAGTACAGGGCATGGTGTATGGAATATGAAAGGTGGAGCATTGAGTGTGGAGAATGGGGAATGCTGTATGAAGCATGGGATATGGAATATAGGATGTGCAGCATAAAGTGTGGAGTGTAGAGAACAGAGAATGGTACATGGAGTATAAAAACCATGATGAGGACTGTGAAGTATGGAGAATTCTGCACAGAGCATGACATGCGGAATATGGGGTGTGGAGCATGGAGTACAAACAATACTGTATGGATCATGAATTGTGGAATATGGGTTGTTAAGTAAAGAGTTTGGAGAATGTTGAATCCTGTACTGAGCATTGAGTGTGAAATAGTCAATGTGGAGCATGGAACATGGCACGTGGAGAATGGAGAATACTGTATGAAGTATGGAATATAAGTTGGGGAGCATGGATTGAGGAGAACGAAGAATGTGGTACAGGACACAGGGTATGGAATATGAGATGTGGAACATGGATTACCGAGTGTGGAGAATGCTGTACAGAGCACAGAGTATGAAATAGGGGATGAGGAGCACTGAGTATGCGTGTGGAGAATGTTGAATGTTGTGCGGAGCCTGCAGCACTGAATACACAATGTGGAGCATGCTTCATGGAGTGTGGAGTACATACAATATGGAGCAAAGAGCTGGAATATGGGATGTGGAGTATGGAGTAGAGAAAACGGAAAATACTCAAGGGAGCAAGGAGGATGAAATATTGGTTGTGGAGCATGGAACAGTGTGTGGAGTGTAAAAATGAAGAATGCTTCATCAGACATGGAGTAAGGAATATGGGATATGGAAGATGGAGCATGGACTTTGTAGAATGGAATGTCCAGAATAAAGCACGGAGGATGAAATATGGAGCATTGAGTGTGGAGAATGGAGACTGCTCTATGGAGCATGGAATATGGAATGTGGCAATGGAGCATTGAGTATGCTGTGTGGAGAATGGGTAATTCTGTACGGAGCATGCAGGATGGACTGTGGGATGGGAAGTATGGAGGGTGCAGAACGGAGAATGCCGTGCAGAGCAAGGAGTATCAAAGATGGGATGTGGAACTCTGAGTATGCACTGTGCAGAATAAGGAATGGTATATGGAGCATGGCGTATGAATATGGGACGTGGAGGATGGAGGGAGGAGAATGGAGAATGAAGTACAGACCACGGAGTAAGCAATACAGAGTGTGTAGCATGGAGTGGGGACTGTGGAGAACGGAAAAAGCGGTATGAGCATGGAGTATGAAATACGGAATGTGGAGCATGGAGGATGAAGAGTGGAGAGTGGTGAATGCCGTGTGGAGCATGGAATATGGAATATGAGATGTGAAGCATGGAGAATGAAGTGTGTAGAATGGAGAATTCTGTATGGAGCGTGAATATGAAATATGGGATGTGGAGCATAGAGTGTGGAGTGTACAGAATAGAGAATGCTTATGGAGTATGAAATAGGGGATGAGGAGTACTGAGAACAGAGAATGCTGTTCGGAGCATGACATGCAACATGGGATGTGGAGCATGGAGCATGGTGTGTGAAGAAGGGAGAATGCTGTACTATTTACTAAGAATATGCTATGTGGAGCATGGAGTGTGTATGATGGAAAATGATAAATTGAGCATGAAGTATGGAATATGAGATAAAGGAATGGAGCGTAATTTGAGTAGAGTGGAGACTGCCGTATAGAGCACGGAGTATGGAATGCAGAGTGGAGGGCGTGGAGCATGGACAGTGGTGTATGGAGAAGGGGAACGGGGCATGAGGAATCGTGTCCTGCACACTGAATATGGACTCTGCAGCGTAGAGTCTGGTGGACTGAGAATGGATTACGGAGTTGGAACATGGCGACCAAGAAGGGAACCGGAACAGAGCAGGGGTGCAGTGTGTGGACTGTGGACTTCTGTTCCCCACTGTGTGAGACCCCCACGATAACTTTCCCACCCTCATTTCTGAAGACATCCGCTATGGGCCAGGCCCTGCCCAGGGACTGTGCTAGACCCTCCTCTGTGGGGTGCCGGCGCTCCCGGGACTAGGTAATACACACTACGTGGGTGACAGGCCCTTCCCACGCACATTCGTGGGAACTTATGTGCCGTGCCCTCCTCCGATACTGCACGAGGCCGCCTTTGAGGCACACTGTAATCACGCTGGACCTCTTTCCCCTTCTTCATACACCACTGTCCATGCTCCATGCCACTGGGTGTGGCCGTGGTGCAGGCAGCTTCTCCCACCAGCCAAACGCCCACTGGAGGCCAAGCACCAGCAGACACTAGAGGGACATTCTTGAGCGCCTATTGCGTGCTGTCCCCATGCCTGACTCTATGTGCCTTCCTGACAACTTTAGCTCGTGGTGTGCCCTGCTATGCTCCATATCCACTAAGCTTTTTGTGTTCATTATTGGGCACCTGCTGTATGCCAGGCCTGGTTTAGGCTCTAGATTCAGAGCGCCTTCTTTATACATATTAGTGAGCACCTGCTGAAAGCCAGATACTGCCTTAGGGCAGTGATTTTCAACTGGTGTGCCAGGAAAATTTTTAAAGATCATTAATTAAATTATTTTTGAAAGAAGTTCAAAGCACAGCCAATATGTATTTTTTTTTCACTTTTTTTTTTTTTGATCAACATAATTTAAGTGTGCTGTGGCAGTTTAACTACAGGTTCAAGTGTCCCATGAGATTAAAAAAAAAAAATTAAAAAGGGTCTCCAGGCAAATCGGTGCCCCTGTGCACAAGTCTCTTCTCAGATGCCCCCATGTCCACAGGGCGCTGGCCTCTGCACTGGCTTGTCTGTGGGTGTTGTGGAGAGCTGCCGAGCCCGTGCTGTGTGGAGGGATCTACTCACCCCGCTTCCCCACTCCGCCTGTGCTGGGGGCCTCGCTGCTGTCTCCAAGCATATCCTGGGAGCTGGAAGCTCTTGCAGGCTCTTTAGCTCTGTGGCCGAGTACATCCGTGTCCTCCACTGACCTAGGAACACACACGTTTCAGTGCACAACAAGCAAGGGAAGGGCTCAGTTTTCCCACCTGTTTGGGGGATAAACATCACCCCTCAAGGGTGCTGAGCAACTTAGAAGAAGCCCCCAGTGCCAGGCCTGCACACGTGGAGGGGTGCTGAGAGATGAGCAGGCCTTTGCATGCTGCTCCTGGGGTCCCGGAGGGGTGGGCACAGGGCTCAGAGCCCATGGACCGCACTCTGGTGGCCTTGGTGGGAAACACAGGGGTGTCAGGGGACTTATGGGCAGGTCTGGGGAACAGTGTGCTGCCTTGAACCGGACCCAAGTGGACCTTCCAGCTGACTCTTCAGGAGCTCCTGTCGGAGGACACGCTGGCCTTGGGTATGACAGCCTTGTCTCCCGGCCACTCTGCTCCTGACCAGAGGCATCTTTGCTGTCCTACCTCTCCTGCCTGGACCTCTCTCCTCCATCCCGGGCTTCTTCCCTAACTTGGGCCTCTGCCCCATCTTGGGCCTCCAGTTTCTGTCTCTAAAGCCTCTGGGCAGTTGCCACAAGTCAAATCCTGTCTGCCTCGGAAGTAGGCCACGTTCGCCAACAAATGGAGAAAAGACGCTCACCAGCTCCTCCTGAAGCCACCCCAAACACACAGACCTGCATGTCCCCACCTGGCTGACAGGCACGCCTCTCATCCCAGCCTAAAACACGCTCCACTCAGCCCCAGACCCCTGAAGCTAAGAGGGAAAGGAAATCCCACGCCCTGCTGCCCACCCTGCAGGCCTCAGGCTGACTGACACGGCAGGTGCTCATTGCCACCCCCTCCCCACAGCCAGCAACGGGCTCCACGCGCCCCTCGAGCTGGCCAGAGGCGACAGCGGTGCCAGGGGCCACCTGTGGGCCCTCACCACAAGGCACAGGTGAAGGCCACAGAGGGCGGTTGCACAAGCCAGGAAGCAAAGGTTGGAGAAAAACAAACTCAGCGAGGCAGCTTTTGATCCCTTTTCCATGAAAAGCTCCCCCCCTCCATCTCTAGGCCTCGTGGCCAGCACGGAAGCCCGCCAAGCCTGCCTACCCACCCCCATCAGGCTCTCTGCCCATCCCCCTTCCTGCCTTAAGCCCCTAGATCTTGGCACCTTTCCCCAGCTCTCCCAGGCCTCTCTGCCAGCCCCATATGCACCCAACCTGCAGGACCACAGGGCAGCCTCTCCTCAGGGAAGGGGCCTAGAGGCAGCGGCCCCAGACGCGGCCAACCAGCCTCTTTGCCTGTCTGGGCTGCACTGGGACCAGGCTGGAGCCACCTACCTCTCAAAGCAGGGCAACACCCAGGTCTGGGGAGCACCCGCACAGGCATGTTCCTCCGGGCACTCTCAGGCCTGTGCAGTGCTGAGACCATAGGATGGAACCTCCTGGCTGCCAGGAGCTAAAGACAAATGGGAGAACTGAGGCCTGGGAGAGGATGGGCATGAGGGCAGCGGGCAGCATTCCTTGGGGGATATGGCCAGAGGGGGCTTGAGGCCCCCGACCAGGGACCTGGCGACCCAAGTGTGAGGCCTGGTCCTTAACAGAGCCTGGTGCTGTCCCCCCGCATTCCTGAGTATGGTGCACTTGGCCTGCAGAGAGGGGAAAGCCAGTGTTACCGTCCAGGCCGATTCCACGCAGTTTGCTGAGTTGCAGCTTCTGACTGGCCAAGGTGGACTGGATGGTATCTGAGACCTGGGGGTGGGGTGGATGTGGGTGCCCCACACTCAGGCTGATCCTGTCTGGCCCAGGTACTTAAAGTGCCTCCAACTGGACTCCCTGCTGTGGTCTTGCTCCTACCCTTGCTCTGCAACCTCCCATGGCTCCCCATTACCTTGCCCATCTCAAATGAAAAGGGGCTTTCTGCTCAGCTCTTCCCCCACATGTCTGGAGCTTTATCCATAGGGCCACCTCCTTACGCCTCACCTCCAAGTCTCTTTATGCCCAGAATCAGAATCCAATATCCAGGCTGGAAAGGAGAAGAAGCCCACCCTTTCTTGTGCTGCCCCACCTGACAAGGACTGGCCTCTCCCCATCCTAATGAGTGTGGCAGCCTCCTGGGAAGGCCCCTTAGGAATGTTCTCCTGGGCTCAGAGCCAGGTCAGTGCTGGGAGGAAGAGACAAGTACTGAGGGACTCGGGAAGCTCCTGAGGGAGGATATACAAAGGCCAGCAGTGTCTGAACAGCCCAGGAGTGGGGGGTGGACTGGCCCTCACACGCACAGGCCAGGGGCTCTGGGAGCTGGCCAGAGCCAGGGACTGGGCCTCCAGGATTCCTTGGTAGAGCTACGGGTGGGGAGGCCTAGGAAGGACCCTCAACCTTCTCATCTACCTTCTGGCCTGGCTGCCCAGTTCAGCAACCTTCCTTGGTTTCCCAGTACCTGGAAGAAAAGGGTCCACGTATGTCTTTGCTCCTCGCGCCATCAGCGCAGACCCAGGGACTGTCTCCCAGCTACTCCTGCCGCCCCCGGGTGCCTTTCTCCAGCTGCTCCTGAATAACTCCCCTCAGCCTCATCCATGCAGACTGGGTCTGGCAGTGGCCTCCCGATTTCCCATATTCCCTGGTTCCACCTCCCCAATGTCCCTGGAAACCCAGTGCCCCAGACACCAGCTGCTGCCTGGTTGTCCTGACCTATTTGCCCAATTCTCACCACCCCACTCCCATCCAGGGCCTCACCCAGCCTCTCCCGGCACCAGCCACACCCCTTCCCAGGCTCTTCCCTGAGCTGCCCACTCGGGCTCCCCTGAAGCCCCCTCCTTCCTTCCCCTTCCACCTCCGTCTGCCCCTGGAGCTCCTCCCACAAAATGTACAGGCGCCGAGCTGCTTGACTGAGGGGGCTTTCAGTTCCCAATCTAGTCCAGGATGGGCCAAGGCTCACTCCCTCCTGAGGCCCGGAGGAGCCAGAGCAAGTGGGGAGGAGAAAGAAACAAGGGAAGGAGGCTGCAAGAGGCAAGGGGGCGGGGGCGGGCGGGGCCAGAGGCGAGAGGGGCTGCAAGGTCAGGGCACACTTATCAGGCAGCCACTTGGGCCTGGCGCAGTGGGGGTGGCAGCAGGACAGGCCAGCAGCCTGTCTTGGGAGAGGGCTGGGAGCCCTGCTCAGCCTGAGGGTCCAGCCACAAATGGACTTTCCCGGGCATGGGCTGAAATTTTGTTGTCTCCTGCGCCCCCGTGAGGTCAGTGGGCAACACGACACCGAATTGGCCACAGAGGTGGGGCTTGGGGGGCTAGTGCGTGTGGGAAGCACCCCTAGCCCCCCTCCCTGTTGCCCCCAAAGTTGACTGCTCCTTCTGGGCCTCTTCCTGACCCTCCAAGGCCACAGTGATGGGCCGACACCCTCACACCTTTTCCCACTGTGCAACACAGGGACCCCCGCCCCACCAGATGAAGCCCTCTGTCCCTTAGCAGACAGGCATCCGGCTGACCCAGGACGGGTACCCTTCCTGGCTCAGAGGGAGCCCCAAACATGGACTCACACTGAGTTCCCAGCCCAGCCATGAGGATCTTAACTCCAGCCCTGGCCTTGACTCTTGCATTTGCTAGGGGTTTACGGGTCATGTAAGGCTACTCTGGGCCCAGGGTCCACATTACTTAGGGCTCAGGCCCCAAGGCCTTTGGAGGTCCCCGAAGAATAGCAACAATCTGACGTGTCTCACAAAAAGCTACTGGGAAGGGGGGTCCTGCTCGGCCACCCCACTCCCCACGGCACTGGCTCAAGGAGGGCAGCAGAGCCCTGGGAGGGGGTGCCCAGCCAGCAGGCACCCTGCAGCTGCTGGCCAGGCTCTGAGCTCACAAGCATCCTGAGGGCTTAGGGCAGTGGTTCTCAACCTTCCTAATGCCACCACCCTTTAATACAGTTCCTATGGGTCACAACCCACATGTTGAGAACCGCTGGCTTAGGGGATGGTGCCAGCGGCCCCGTGGGTAAGGGAGGTTTGCTGAGAAGCCCACAGCCAGAGTGGGCCTTATGAGGCATTGACTTGGAGTCGCGGGCAGGAGGAAGGACAGGGCTGGTCACAGCGGGCCTCTGGTCTGGTCGGAGTACTGGTTACACAGCTTACCACCCTCTCAATTCCCCACCAGCAAGGTACCCTGAGAAGCACATGAGTATCCGGTGGTGTCAAGGCACTTCTGGCAGGAGGCCAAGTGGACTTCCCCAAGTCCTGCCAGAGTTGTCCCAGCCTCTCCCATTAGTCTCCACTTGCTCATAGAAGAGGAGGGGGGTTCAGGCGCCTTTTCCCCAAGGCCCCTTCTGGTGAGGCTGAGGGTGGGCTCCAGGCCAGGCTGAGGGGCTGGTCATCTGGGGACAGAGTGGGGGCTGCTTTGAGGAGAGGGTGGAGGACACTCTGAGCCTTCCCCAGCTGCCCCCGCCCATCACACGGCCCTCTCCCGCCTCTCCTCACTACACCCCCACCCCCACCCCAGCTGAGAGTCGGGTGGACAGGGAACGTCGTGAGCACAGAGAACCTTGTCCTCAGATCTCAGGGGCCAGAGCTGGGGCAGAGGAAGGCATGCAGCGAGCCAGCTGGGACAGCAGACAGGCCCTGGGGTCTCTCCTTTCCCTTGCCCGCCCGCTGCGGGGGGCTGGCTGGGGCCAGGGCTGGGGGAGGCTTCCTCGATTTATCTCTGCAGCCGGTGGACAGCCCCGAGCCTGGAATCTGGGGTTAGGCTGAGGTTTGCCTGCCCCGCTGTGAGCAGCTTGCAGCAGGACGGAGGGCCCAGACAAGGGAACGAAGAGGGGCGTGGGACAGAGAGGATTCTGGGACTCCCCTGAACTGGCTGGCCACCCCATTGCTTCACTGGGAACCTGGCACAGATGGTGGCCATGTCCCCTGAGCAGCCAGGGACTGAGGCTGTAGGAAGTGAGCAGGGATACCAGGCAATGTATACCCAGCCCCGCCTGCAGCGGAGGGTGGGTGAGGAGTGCAGGGGTCTGTGCTGAGCCTGTGGTGGAAGCCACAGGCACAGGCAGGGGCCTCAGTGCGGAAGGACATGGCCAGGCACTGGAGAACCAGATCAGGACACAAGGAGCTTCCAGAAGCTTCTAGCAGGACAGAGAGGGCCTGGGGAGCCATGAATTCTCCAGGGGCATCCCATGTCCTCATGTCTACACAGAACCTCAACCCCCACAGACCTGGGCCTGGAGCAAGGTCCATTCTCAAGCCCAGTGATCCTCAGTTTCTCCACAGGCCGCAGAATGTGGGGATCCTGCTCCATTGGCCTCAGAGGCTCAAGGATGCTTTTGGACAATGGCTACTCAGGGCCCCACCGTCTCCTCAAATTTGGCCATTTTGTGAACTGGACACACAGGAGGCCACCAGCAGGAGTGGTTACCCTTTCCTCCAGCACCTTCTGGGTCTTTCACAAACCTCCGTTTCTGATGTGGCCTTGCCCTGGGGGATGTTCCTGGTGGCTGCAGGGTCCCCCAGTGGCTGGACCAGGTCTTCCTGACACAGACCTACCCACTACAGCCAGGAAGGGTGGTGGTGGTGCTCTGGTGGGCCATGCACACTCCTCCTGTGTCCACCTGGGCCACTGGTCTATGTGGACAGCAGCCTGTGTCTGAGTTGGCAGAGCCAGGCTTTCCATGGCAAGTGGACTCTTTCCAGCCCCCACAGCCTCTCATCCACAGGGCAACCCCATGCCCGTGGTCTTCCCAGAGGCTTGTCTCACCAAGTGCTAACAAGTCCACTGGGTCTGGGTGGGTCCCACCTGGCTGTGCCCAGCCTTGGGGGGGGATGTGTTAGACAACTAGGCACAGGCACTGCCCAGGCATGGCACTGGGAAGGGCCCAGCTTGGGCCACACACACCCGAGACCCTCAGTACCCTGGGCTGGCCTGGCCACTCCAGTGCCCTTCTCTGGAGGTTGGGGCAGGGACAGGGAGCAGGTGCTCCTTCCCAATACCAGCCCATGTCACATCTGATGACTTTCTCAGGGTGCAGAGCTGGACAGCTGCCCAAGGGGCTTGGCCTCAGGCTTTCTCTGGCTTTCACTGGCCCTGGGTAGCCTGGAGTGGTGAACTTTGGGGACTTCCCTTGGGTGCCCAGGCACCTCTAGATCTGCTCTAATGGGGACTAGTGGGGTTTCCTAGTGGGCTTGGCAGGGAGAGGCCTTGCTCTCTTGCCCCAAGGACCCCTTGCCTTGGGTCCCTGACTTGAATCCCCAGCCCCCACTGCTTCCCCTGCACCCATGCAATAGCGTCTGTGGCAGAGGGACCACATTTTCCATCATCACACTGGGGGAGTAGAGCCTGGAATCCAGGGTGGCACAGCCCCCTCCCCCAGAAGCTGCCTGCCTGTGGCCCTGGCCCAGCTACCTCAGGGCCTGCATGCTCTGATCAGTCCCACTGCCTGGCCTGACTTGCCTGCGGGGCTCCTGAACCATGGGTCAGCCCACACTTCACTTGCCTCCTCCAGGGGGGTCTTCCTCCTGTCCAGCCATCATGGACATCTGAGCTGTGTCCTCTAATAGATCCATGGTGCCAGGTCCCTGCTGCCCTGCCAGTCCCTTCCCAATGGCCCCAGTGGCCCCAAGAAACGGGTCTGCTCCAGCTGCTGTGTAGCCCCAGAGGCCATGGAAACAGGATCAGTGAGGAAGGGTGTGCAGGACCTCCCCAGAATGCCTGTCCCTGACACACCCGCAGCTATGGTGGGAGGATGAGGGTAACCAGACTTGAGGCTGGAGGACCAAATGGGAGCAAAGCATGCCGCAACCACATTGGTGCCTAGGACTTGGGGTGCCCTGGCTGGGGAGACAGGGTGCAGAGGGTCGGCAGGCAGCCACAGGGCAGAATGGGAGAGGGACCTGGACACATGTGCCTATGAGCAGAGTGGGAGGGGGACCTGGACACATGTGCCTATGGGGGTGGCCAGTGCCCACGGGAAGCAGAGGGAGAAGATGGGCCCCCACCCCAGAACAGAAGGGGTGTAGCCAGGGGATGCAGACCTGCCTAGAGAAGGGTACTGAAGACAGCAGAAGCCCCTCCTCCCTCTTGCCCTGTGAGACCCCCAGGGACTAGCACATAGGGCTAGGGGCTCCCTGTGGCCAGCCTAGCCCAGCACTGTCTGATCCCAAGGACTGCTACCCTCTTATGCTGGGCCCAGCCTCAAGCTGGGTGGAGCCAGCAAGAGAGGAGGTGGGGCCCTTACAGAAGTAGAGATTGGGGGGTGCCACATTTAGGCATAGTTTGGAGTGGAGACCTCCATGCCCAGAGCCAGAATTTGGAGTCCCAGGAAACTCATTTCCAAGGCCAGTAGCCACTGAGTTTGGCACAGAGCAAAAGGCATGACTGGCCCCCGAACTGAGCATGCTCGCGCCATCAGCTGGCCCAGAGGATGCCTGGCTGCTCCTCTCAGCCCTCTTCTTCCTGCAGAAGGTTTTGAGGGATTTCTTAGAAAGAGCTATTAGAGAGCCACAGGGCCTGTGATGTCCAAGAGTCCCGTGGCAGGCTCAGTCCGTTTCCTCCCCAGCCTGTAGCGCCAAAGGGTCCCAGGGAGCCAAAGACACAGGTAGCCGGCCTGCCCACACTCCAGCCTAGAGCCGGGAGCCTCCTCCCACTCTGGCTTGTGAAGGCACTGCACAGGGGACCCACGCAGGGAGGATGCAGGCCCAAATGCCTGGTGGACCAGCATGCCCAGACGAAAGGGAGCATTGCACCTGGCTCGTGCCATGGGCAGTCCACCCCACAGCTCCAGGGCCCTGTGTGCCCGTGAGGCTCAGGGCTCTGGGCATGTCACATTGGTCAGGAGATGGGTCCTCCTTGGGACATGCACTAGAACCAAGACATTGGGGACAGAGGCCTGCAAACGACATATGGCCCAGAGGGCTTCCTGGAGGAGGTAGCAGAAGAGCAAACCCTCCCCCACAAGTTATGCTGAGGGAAGCACAACCTGCCCAAGCCTTTCTGTGCTGTGCTGGGGAGGGGTGTCCACCCTCAGTGAGTGGACCAGGCAGGCAGGGGCAGGACAAACTAGGCTAGACTGGTGGAGGGGACCAGTGAGATTGTGAGGGCTGAGAGGCCCTGATGCCTCTCGGTGTGGGTTTCCTTTGGGCTGGGACTAAGAGAGGGAGTAGGGGAGGAGAGCAGGGTGGCCCTGAGGTACCAGGGGGCTACAGCCTGATAAGGCCAGTCCATCTGCTTGACCTTCACAGGATAGGCACGCAAGAATCCTCACTGCCCGCTGAGCTGCAACATTCAGTTTTTGAACTGAACTTCCAAATGGGAGTCTGAGCCTGCTATGCCCTGCCAGCTCTGACCCTGCAAAGTGGGGGGCCCTATGGTCTCAACCCCACCCTGGCCTGGCAGGGCCTCCTGGGCAACCGTGGTGTCACCACTGCCAGTCCTGCAAGTGTGGACCCCCCCACCCCACCTGTCCACAGAGCAACCCTACACGGAGAGGCCCTCCTGGGGCCTCCATGCCAACCAGACTGAGTTCACAAGCCTGAGGAAACCCCAGCAGGGCTGCCCGGCTCCTGGGGAAGCCATTTGTCACCCAGAGTCTCGAGCCTGCCTGGCTGCCCAGCAGTCGCTGAGCCAGGGCCCCATTTCCCATCTGCCACCAGCACTTGCTTCTGAGCCCTGCTTCTTGGCCCCAGAAGGGCCTCGGCCTCTCTGCCCAGCTAAAGCTCCCAAAGCCCAGCCCACACTCCCACTAGCTGCACCCTGGTCCCCAAGGAGAGCTGTCAAAGGCACCTACTCCACGATCTCCTAGGGGTGGGTCCCCAGAGTGCAGGCGGGAGGGGAGTCTGGGTACATTTAATGAGGTTTTCTAGACACAGTATTTCAGGAGGGAGCTTGAGCAGACACCACCCTGTGCCCGGTTTGGTCACAGCTGCTAACACAGTGGGCCGTTTAGCAGCAGCTGAAGGAGAGCTCCAGCCCGGGCACCTCTGGCAGAGCTGCTGCTTCCTGGTGGGGACGTGTCTGGGCACCATGTGCTTCTGGGCTCCAGGGTTGAAGGGGGCTGGGTAGCCATGCAACCCTGCCCTGAGGCTGTGGCCCCAGGTGGGTTGCTGGGCTGGACCCTGCACTCACACCCATCCCCCCTCCTGCCTGCCCTGCTAGACCCAGGCCTCCCTGGAGAGGGGCAGACCCTGCTGGAGGCTCTGGCCTCATGCCCCTCCCCTGTGGAAGACCCCATGGCCCCTCCAAGCCCTGCACCACAGGTCCCCTGGGGATGAGGACATCCCCACACTGGGCCTGGCATGATGGGAAGATGGGGGGCTGACAAGATTGGAAAATCCAAGGGAGTAAATTCACAAACCTCTATGTTGCCCTGAAGAGGAGGGCAGGGCTGCAGGACCTGATGACCCCCAGAGTGACTGCAGCTGCATGTGCACCCCCTGGATTTCAGCCAGCATGAGCATGTGAAGCCAGCTCCATAGCCCACGGCTGTCCTTGTGCTGGGCCCGGGGCAGTGGAAGCTGTGCTCCCCTGGTCCTCACTGCCAAAACCTCTGCTGTACATGCAGCCCTGAACCCCAAACTGGAGCCACTCCCCAAGAACCACACACACCACCTATGTGGCCGCCTGGCATCTGCGCGTTCTCTGTAGGCAGGGTAGCTTCAATGGCCACTAGCTCTGCCTCCCTATACCCAGCGGGAGCCTGCAGTGCCTTCCAAGGCCCCCATTTCCACACCAAGGCTAAAGGTTGGTAGGGAAGCCAGAGGCCCTAGTTTAAGGCCTGAGGTCAAACAAAAATGCCTGGCCAGCCTTCGGCCATACTTCAGCTGTTTCCTCTGCCTTGGGGAGGTCTGCTGGCCTTTTGTCCCCACTACGTGAGGTGGGGAGTGGCAGGTGGTGACAGCCAGGTATGGGTGAGAGACAATGGGCACCTTTGGGGCTTGTCAGGAGCTCTGCCCCGAGGTGGCCCTGGGGGTCAGCCAGGACCTGAGTCTCTAGAGCTCCTGAGTCCCAGGAGCCCCCCAGTGTCCTGGAGCCAGAGTGGTCTGGCTGCCTCCACAAACTGTGTCCATTTCCCACAGTTCCCTGGAAGAAAACCAGCCACCAGCAAGCTGCTGTGTCACACTCAGGCATTTTCAGCCCTGGGAAGCATCAACCAGGGGGTCTGCCCTACGGAAGTCCAGAAGCCCATCCTGGCCCGGGCTGGGGCAGTGGCTGAGGTGGCATTCTTGGCCTTGGTCTTCCTGTCCCTCCACATCTCTTCCCCGGCCCTCCGCTCCCCCTTTCTGGGGTAGAGTAGGCAGGGTCTGAGTGATCATTCTGGGACTGAAAGACCTCCTTGTCCAGGGCCTGCTTGGGAGAGGAGCCATGATGGCCATGCTGACTCTGTCCTGGGCACATGGAGAGAGTGACCACATGAGCGGGGAAAGAGGAACACCATTTCACCCTTGGGAGTGCAGGGCAGGTTGCCTGCTCCTCATCCATGATCGAGCCTGCCCCTCCTCCCTCTCTTAGGCCACCTTAGGAATCGCCCAGCCTCGCTCTAAGACTTTCTGTAGCTCGTTCTTGTCCTGTGCCAGCTCTGATGCCTCACTTATTAGCAAATGGTGAGGGATCTCATTTTGTCCTCCAAGACCTGGGGTGCCCAGCCCCAAAGCTGCCAAAGCCTCTACTGTACAAGGAGCCCTGGATCCCAAACTGGGCAACACTGAGGCCAGGTGGGCTCAGGCATAGGAGTGGTTGTCAGAAGAGTCTGAGGGCATTGAGCCTGGGGGCAGGGAGAGGGTGCAGAGGTAAGACAAAATGCTGGGGCCACCTTTGGCCAGCCCTCCAGCTCACATGCACTGGGAGAGGGGCTTCCTACCCCAGACCCTCTTAGACAGGGATGGGGGGCAGTAAAGCCAGGAGGCCATGAGGCTGCCAGGGCTGAAAGCCATGAGTTCATGAGCAGAAAGGAGAATTGGACAGCCCTGAGCTGACCTCTCCACTCCCTTCCTTGCTGCCCTTTTTGGGGTCTCCAAGTGCCTTTCTGGCGCCTGTCCGGGTAGGGTGTCTACATTCCCTTCCTCTTTGGGACAAGGACCGGGAAACCAACACCAGGGCCTGAAATAGCTGCTGTCCTGTGGCCGCATGCCCATGCAGACGGTAGTGCTGATTGGCTTTCCCCAGAGGGCACAGGTGGTCCTGCTGCAGACAAACCCAAAAAAGGCCAATAGTGTCCTCGAGTGTGCTTGTACCCCACAGAGCAGGTGCCTGGGAGTCCGGGCTGGGGCTGGCAGTGGTACCTGCTATGGGCCTGGATCAGGGTGGAACAGCACTGGGCTGCCGCCCGTGGAGGTGGGAGGGGGTGGGAGGGTGGGCAGGGGCAGTGAGAATGTCCCCCCTGGACAGGGCAGGACTCAGGGTGGGGAAGGGGCCAGTGTGGGAAGCAGTGAGATGCTCCCATCTCTCCTGCCATCCACTTGGCCTGAGGGCCAGCAGTCCCCTGGGCGCCTCCTTGGAAGGGCAGGCTAAGGGCAGGCTGAGCCCAGGCTGGCGCAGGGCAGGGAGCAGCAGCAGACCACGCTGTGCTGTGCTGTGCACGCCCGGGTGCTGCAAGAACTGGGACCTGGGGGGAGAGGGTGACGCCAGCCAGCCTGGCAGGACCCAGAGCTGTCAAGGACACCCACACCAGCCAGCTGCCCTTATATTTTTATTTGCTTTAACCCTTTGTGGGGTCTCATAGAGCATGACTGCCCAGCTGTCCCTGGTGCTGCACCCCTCTTTGGGCAGGGGAGCTTGGAGGCCAGAAATAGCTGTGCCCTGAGGAAGCCCTTGTGTCACCTGGGCAGTCAGGGACAAGCTGCCCCCAGGAGTCAGGGCACCCCAGCATAATCCTGATTGGTCTCTGTGACCCGCCATTCCTACAGCCCTGCCTGTCTCTGGCCATCTCTCCCTATGCCAGGGCCTGTGGCCTCAGTTGCCAAGGCTGAGTGGGCAGAGGGCTTGAGGGGGGAGCTGGATGGGTGGGCCGGAGGAGAAAGCCCATGTGGGGCCACAAGGGGCAGGGCAGTGGCCCCTTGTTCTATACATGCCATTCCTGCCCAGGGCCCTGGGCCTTGCACTCCCACCTGCTGAAGTCCAGCTGCCAGAGCTTCCTAGTTCTCATATTTGCTTTCCTTGGTTGGGGAAAGTGGCCCTGGGAGCCTTCTTTGTGCTTCCTGGAGCACTCCTATGTGAGCTGGCCTCTCCCTTTTCCAGGGCCCCACTCCCAACCCCAAGCTGATGCCCATGGGGACAGGGCTGAAGTGGGCAGGAGGGCAGGACAGATGCTCAGTCCCCAGCACTTGGCCCTGCCCAGAGGCCCCAGCCAGAGGAGCCCAGGGAAAAACAAAAACAAGACACTCATCTCAAAGAAACTACGCTGTTGCCCCACCATCTCAGGAAAACCTACCTCCCACTCCGGTCCTCAGTTTCCCCATGTGCTCTTGCGCCGGCTCTGGCCCCTCTACTCTTCCTTCTCTTCCTTACCTGGGTCTCCATTTCCCCACTGGCCACCCCTCTGAGCCTGCAAACCCAGTCCAGGGCTAAACCTTACCCTACCCTGTTCTCTTCCCATCGGTCCTCCTGGACTATCCCAGGGCACATAGTGGGCATTTGACAGGGTGCACGTGAGCCAGCTGATCCTCACTGCCCACTGTGCCAAGCAAATGTCCACCTCAGCTTTGCCTGGTTGGCCCCATGTGGGAGTGGTGGCAGCAGCAGTGGCTCCATTCACCCTGGCGGGGAGACTTTCCCAAGGCCACCTGCCGGCTGGGCTCCCAGGCCAGAGTGAAGCTGCACTGCTAGACCCTCAGCTCCGGCTTCCCAGGGCTGCCACTCTGCCAGGGCAGGGCTGAGCACCATCAAGCACCTCCCTTTTCAGTGCCCACCTGGGGATAAGAAGCCAGGGCTCAGGGCACCTGAGTAGGCAGGGAAGAGGAGAGCCGAAGGCTACCATGGGGATTGCCAGAACCCCCAGGCAGATGTGACCCTTTGTGCACCTCTGGGTGGTAAGAGATGGGTGGTAGGGGAGAGGGAGAGAGGGCACTTGTCATGGTTGCACCAGGGCTAAGAGACCAAGCAGGTAGAATTTGGAAAGTCCAGAAATACCCTGTATAAACGGGGTGGACCAGAGGCTCTTTCTTAGGCTCTCATCACAGAGTGTCCACACAGAGGCTCCTTCTCAGGCCTCTCAGCACCCAGGGAGTGTCTACAGAGAGGCCCCTTCTCAGCCATCTCAGTACCCAATGGGTGTCTACACAGAGGCAGCTTCTCAGGCCTCTCAGCACCCAGCGAGCGTCTACACAGAGGCACCCTCTCCAACCTTTCAACACCCAGCGAGTATCTACACAGAGGCACCCTCTCCAGCCTCTTAGCACCCAGCAAGTGTCTACACAGAGGCAACTTAGGACGCTCAGGACCCAGCGAGCGTCTACACAGAGGCACCCTCTCCAGCCTCTCAACACCCAGTGGGTGTCTACACAGAGGCCCCTACTCAGGCCTCTTAGCATACAGCGAGTATCTACACAGAGGCACCTTCTCAGCCCTCTCAGCCCTTGGCGAGTGTCTACACAGAGGCAACCTCTAAGCCCTCTCAGCACTTAGTGGGTGTCAACACAGAGGCACCTTCTCAAACCTCTTAGCACCCAGAGGGTATCTACACAGAGGTACCTTCTCAGACTTCTCCGCACCCAGCCAATGTCTACACAGAGGCAACTTCTAAGCCTTCTCAGCCCTCAGCAAGTGTCTACACATAGGCATCTCCTCAGGGCTCTCAGCACCCAGTGTCTACACAGAGGCAGCTACTCAGCCTTTTCAGCCCCCAGCAAGTGTCTACATAGAGGCACCTTCTCAACCCTCTTAGCACCCAGCCAGTGTCTACCCAGACGCACCTTATCAGGGCTCTCGGCATCCAGCAAGCGTCTACACAGAGGCATCTTTTCAGGGCTCTCTGCACCCACCATTGTGTACACAGAGCCACCTTCTCAGACCACCAGCACCCAGAGAGTGTCTACACTGAGGCTCCTTCTCAGCCCTCTCAGCCCTTAAAGAGTTTTTACACAGAGGCACCTCCTCAGCCATCTCAGCACCCAGCGAGTATCTATACAGAGGCAATTTTTCAGCTCTTTCAGCACCCAGTGGGTGTCTACACAGAGGCTCCTTCTCAGAGTTCTCATCACCCAGTGAGTGTCTACACAGAGACCCCTTCTCAGACCTCTCAGCACCCAGCGTTTGTCTACACAGTGGCCCCTTCTCAGCCATCTCAGCACCCAGTGGTTGTCTACACAGAGGCAGCTTCTCAGACTTCTCAGCACCCAGCAGTTGTCTACACAGAGGCACCTTCTCTGGGCTCTCAGCACCCAGTGTCTACACAGTGGCCACAGCTCTCTGTCCACACTCTCCATCACCTTCCTGTGCCTCCACTGGGTCCCAGTAGTAACGAGGCTTCTCACACACCCGCTGCAGAGCATGCCCACCATCCCCACTCATCTGAGCATAGTCGGAGCTGCTGGAGACCCTGGGCCCCGGGACCTGGCACCCACTGGGCTGGTCCTCAGAGATGTGCTTGTCACCTAGACAGGCACTGGGAGACCTCCTTTGAAACTGGGAGAAGCTAGTGTCCTCTAGCCATGAGTATGCCCTGTGCCCGGGAGCCCTGGCTCTGGTGACACCACCCTGGAGTTTAGCTGGGAAAAGTCTCTTTCCCTTCCTCTGAAGGCCTCTGAAGGGGACCCATGGATGTTATAATGGTTTGTGCTGTTCATCCAGCTTTAGCTCAGGACTGTGGCAGATGCTGGCGTGGAGCACTGAGGAGGGAGGGTGCAATAATGGTGCAGCCTGGAAAGGGAAGACACCTGGGGAGAAGGGGCGGGAGGAGGCACTTGTGGGAGGATGGAGGTCCCAGCCCTGAGAGCTGGCTTCTAGGGTGAGGGCAGGTGGCCCAGTGTTGAAGCTAAGCTCCTTGGGTAGCCCCGACTCTCCTCCAAGGTGGCCACTGAGCAGTCAGTCCACGAGTCCCCCTCCAGCCCTCTCCCGAGGACCCCCACCTGGATCCCCTACAGCCTCACGGACACTCCATTCTCCCCTGGGGTGCACCCCAGAACACCCAGTAAGAAAGGGTGACAGGTCCCTGACACTAGTGCCTGGTAGCACTGGGGTCCCTAGCTTTGGAGAGGAGTCCCGGTCTGGAAAGCACATAAGGAAAGATGAAGCCTGGAATTTTTTCCTTTGCAAAAAGAAAAGTTGTTTTAAAGGGGAAAGATTGATGCTCTTCTTGTTTTCCCACACTTGGTCTGGAGCCCACAAGGTGGTTTCAGAAGAAATTCTCTTCTCCTCTATTAAATGTAACCGAACACAATCTACATTTGCAAATCACATGAGGACCTTCAGACAGCCAAGCCCAAGGGCCCTCTGCCCCAAGCAGGCCAGGCAGGGACAGACATATCCCTCACCCTCTGCCCGGACAGTGGGCAGGGGCCAGGGCCAGCTGTGGGGAGGGCGGGTGGCAGGCTCCTCTGGGACCCGTGTGTAAGAAGGTGTCTGAGACAAGAGAGCAGGCAGTGGCCATAGCCAGGGGCCACCCACCAGCGCCAGGTGAAACCTCACCAGAGCCCAGGGGAATAGCAGCTGGGAACTGCAGTGGGTTGGTGGGCCGAGGCATTGCTCCTTGCTCGCCTCTCAGCGGTCCTCAGCACCCAGAATGCTCAGGAGAGTCCTCAAGGTGGGAGGGGGCATGGCTCAGGCTTGCCCTGTGACAGTGCTCTTGGTTTTCCTAGGTTGGTCCATCAAGGTGCCCATAGCGACCGGCCTCTGAGAGAAGGGGAGATGCACAGAGAAGGGACCAAGGCCAGCCCTGTCTCTGGGATGGTGGCAAGAGGGCAGAGATGGGGGTGCTACCTCGAGAGGCCGGGGCTCTGGACTCAGAAAGCACGCATGTGCGCACACCAAAGGCAGTGGCACATGGGTCCACCAACACTCAGACACTCAAGGACATGCTGTACTCCCCTGATGTCCAGCCCTGTGAGCAGTCAGAAGGAATAAATATTTAGGGCTCGCTGCTTCTCTGGACCCCTCTCCATATCAGCTGGGGGTGGGTGAGCCTCAGACAAGGAGGGCCACTGGGCACCTTTCCTTTGTTCCTCCCTGGACAAAGGAGTGGGCAGCCTGGCATACCCACCAGGGCCCAAGGAACATGTGGGCTACAAGCCAGGTCAGAAACTGCCTCCTCTGCCTACCAGCCCATCCCAGGGAGTAGTGACATTCAGGACCCCTACTGCTGAGCAGCCTGCACCGCTGAACAGGCCTTGGCTGAGGTGGCATAGGATGATGCTGGTGTCTGAGCATAGACCCTGGGCAACCCCTGCTCAGGGCCCGGTGGCCAGGATGGAAGCAAGGGAGAGATGGGGCATGCAGGGAGGGTGTGGCCTGTCAGGCTGCGCAGAGGGTGGGCCCTGAGCTTCCAGATGGTCCTGGGAGCCAGGCACATGTTTTCTACCAAGACCCCATGTGTCCTTGGGAACACCAAAGAGGCCCAACCGTATCTTCTTACCAACCATTGGGACCAGCCACCTCATGGTTGGTCTGGACACAGGCTGTCCTGCTGCTGTAGGACCTGATTTGCCAATAAAGATGCAGGACATCTGGTGAAACTAGGGTTTAGGAAATAACATATAATTGTTTGGTATAGGTCTGTCCCTATATTGGTGTCCCCAATATTACACACACATGCTGAAAACAGGCACTGCTTACCTGCAGTTCAGACTGACCTGGGAGCCCCACAGTTCACCTGAACTGCAGAGCAGAGGTTTCCCCAGGGGCTCCAGCTCTGCTTCTGCCACAAGACATCGCCCAGGTGTGATGGACTCCGGCTACCTACACTGCTCACCTAGCCACATTTCAGGGGCTCTGGAGCTACCCATGGGTGAGGCTCCTGGCTGGCCTAGGAAGATCTAGACTAGAGCATTCCCATAATTGGAGAAGTTTTACTAGATGGTACTGTTTGGAGGGGAGCATTGCCTGAGGGTGGGCCTGGGTGACCAGTGGCTCTGACTGTTCACAAGCAGTCCCCTGACCAAGCACTCCCTTTGCCCAAGGCCTGACCCTCCAGCTCAGGGCTGCAGCATATGGGGACTTAAAAACAGCCAGATGTCCCCAGGGCATGAGTGCAGGAGCCCCTCAGCCCCCTCAGCCTGGACACTGGCTGGTACGCTGGCTCCTATGTAGAAGGATGTCCTGTGGTCAGGGGTATGATGCGGCCCTGCTGCCCTAGCCCTCGGTTCCCACACTCACTCCCTACCGACTTCCAAGGGTTCATCCTGTACCAACCACACAGCAGCCTGCAGAGATGTCTCAGGCTGGCCAGCCACTGCCCCCTGGGTCCTTGCCCCTGCCTAGCCCTGTCCACTCAGATTCCCTCTCAATACGGGAGCAGAAGAAGAAAGGTGTCTGATGTGGGAGTGGACATGAATGCCTCTTGCGCGGACACCATCAGCATCGTTCAGGGAGCACTGTACGTAGAGGATGGCAGGACGGGGTTCCCATCTCAGGTCCTGTGCAGGACACTGCATGTGCTGAGGATGCCTACTGTGTGCAGAGCCCACGGCTGGGGCGGGAGGCAAGACTGCTGCAATAGCCCAGGTGTGAAGTGATGAAAGCCGGGTGTGGGTGGCAGCAGGAAGGAGGGAAGGGACGGCAGGGCCGAGCTGGGCTTACTGCCAGCGCGGGGTGGGCCTTGCTTCAAACACCCCCAGCTCAGAGCCTCACGTGTCCTGCTCTCCATGCAGGCCCACCACCTCTGTCCCACCAGAACCCAGAGTGACCATTAAAATGTGGGCTCTGTGCTGGGTGCTGAGCAGGCAGAGGGGGCCCAATTGACCCAGAGCCTACCAGATACCCGGATGCATGCTGGCCTCAGACCCTGAGCCTTGGGCAGGGGGCACCTGCTTGGCTCCCCGGGAACACCCAGATGCAGACTTTCTGGGCTTTCTTGATGGTAGAGCCACCTCAGGCTGGAGGGCAGATGGGGCTGTGGGTGGGCAGTCAGATTATGGCCCCTCTGCATTGCCTGGGACCCCACTAACTGCCCATCAAATCCAAAAAGGGCCTGTGCCAAGATCTGGGATCCTGCCCATGGGAGTCCAGGGAGGCCCAAAGGGTGGTGAACGCACAAATTCCTGCAGCATGTGCCTTTGCTCTCTGGGACCCGTTCCACCAGGCACATCCCTACCCAGAAGGCATGGGCAGGGCTGGGGCTCTGGGTGGCCTGTGCAGGACAGGCAGCCAAGCTGGAGAGAGAGGCTTGGGGTGGGCCAAGGGGCCCAGGGCAGGTAGTCACTGAGAGGGCAGTGAGGGGCGGGGACTAATGTCACCCCTTGGAGGGAAGGCCAGAGGCTCAGAGGCTGCACTGAGAACACTTTCTCCAAGTTCACTCATGGTGAGGGGACACTGGAGTGGACACCAAATAGCCAGTTCTCTTCCTTGAGCCCAGTCTCATCAGAGCAGCTTGAAAAGCAACCTCAATGGAATATGTACGGTAATTGGCAAATACCACCGGTCAAGGTGTTTTCCTCCCTGAGAACCCCGCACACTGCCACACTGGCTGCACCCAAAGGCAGAGCACCCATCTCCACAGCATGGCCAGCACCAGCTCCTTCTAGGGAAGGCAGTGCTCCTGAGAAGCGGAATTTGGCGATTCTTCCTAAGAATCTTATCAAGAGGAAAATATTCAATTCTGTTTAAATAAGGACAGGATTTCTGACATGTGAGAGGCTCTCTGCCAGCTCCATTGATGAATTGGGAGCCAGAACACTCCGTGAAAGCCTCGCCCACACCCCTAGCAGTCCCTTTTACCTGCCACTCTCACTGCGCAAGGCGCCTGCTGGCTCTGCTGAGTGGGATCAGGTAACAGCACATTCCATCAGCATTCTCTGGACAGAAGAATCTTAATAGGAAATTAACCTTAAAAGGTAATCGGTGTCCTACCAAGGCCACCTTCTGCAGGATGGAGCTTATTAGAGAGAAGGGAAAACAAGGCTGATCCCCAAAGCCTTCCTGTGGGGTTTTCCAGAGGAGAAGGTCACAGCTCACGCCCCAGCCTGAGCCTCCTGCCGCCTACCTATACCCCTACCCCTGGCTTGGTGGTTAATGGAGGAGGGCCTTGGGCCACACTGCCTGCGCCTTTGGGTCCTGGTGAGGAAGGGCCCCCATAGAACTGACACTCTTCTACATTGTAGTTCTGAAAGACTCAGTGTGACCCCTGCGCCTGATGGGGAAACTGAGTCCCAGGGGCTCAAGGGTACACTGTGTGCAGGGAATTGGTGAAAAAATCACAGTCTGGCCTCACCTACACACCAGGGCGTGGGCATCAAGGAACCATTGACATCTCAAAAAGTGCCATGTGCCAGAAGGGTGTCTGTTTACAGAGGTGAGGCTGTGGGGAGTGGGGGCCTCTGCACAGGCCCCCCAAGTGCACCCCTGATGATCCTTGAGAAGGTTATGCCTGCCTGCGGGATGCTCTGTGCCTGCCCCTCTGCCTCTGGGTGAGCCAGATACTACGAGTGTCCAGGGCAGGCTCCCCGAGCACACCGGGCCACAGGGCACGGCTGCACATGTCGTTACTACCAGGAGCCATTTATAGGGCGCACTTTGTACACATACAGGCTTTATAATCCCTTTTATTAGTCATAAAAAGAGAAGGAGAAAAGACTCCAGCCTGCTGGAGCTCGGCCCAGCTGCCTCCTGGCCAGAGGAACAGGCTCTGGGTGATGTGGTGTGCCCCCCTGCGAAATGCCACCGGCCCTGCTCCCAAGGACCAGGAGGAGCATCGAGATGTGGCAGAGGTGCTTTCAGGCTTGGGAGGAGGAGGGCGGAGCCTCAGGAGCCGGATGTGCTCAAGCCTTCTGGATCAGAGGGGAAAGACGTGGAGGAGCCAGGATGGATGAGTCTGGGCTTACCACAAGGGGCCTGCTCTTCTGAGCCCCTTCCAAGCACGTGGGATGGGACAGGAGAGCCCCTGGTGGTCTCCATGGATTGGAGGTTGTGAGGGACCCAGTCAGCCTCTCAGGGTGGTGGGAGGAAGAGGGCTTCATCAGGGCATTGGGTAAGGTCTTGACTTCCCAGGGGAGGCCAGTGGCCCCTGATGGGGGCTTCAGTGGCCTGGAGAGGCCAAGCCAGCATGCTTCTAGTTGTCTGTGGTCAAGATGCCCTGAGGAGCCAATGCCATCTTTAGGCAACTGCCTGCCTCTCCAGGCAGAAAAGGGACATTTCTAAGCCTGCTGGAGGGGCAGGGCCCTGCTGGAGCTGGGCAGGGTTATACTAGCCCCACACCCAGCTAGGGTCCCCTCTGTGGAGGATCCCTGGCCTGAACCCCTCCTTACCTCCCTGTACCCCGTGTAGGACACAGGTTAGCCCTGTCGGAGCAGCGAGCTCCTGAGCAGAGCTGGAGGAAGGCGCCCCGTCCTCCCCGCTTCAGACGGTGCTGCCCGGGCCCAGGCTACTGAGTGCAGATAGGGAACAGAGCCAGCAGGCAGATCACTGGGGTTGGGGCCAAACTCCCCCCACCCCACCCCCAGGTGGGAGCACAGAGGACTCCATGGGCCCCAAATCCTGCCCTATAGGTGTAGGAGCTGGAGTGTGGGTCGAGGAGTAGGCCCCAAGCTCTCATAGCCGGCCCTCCAGCCCACTGGCCACGGGCACAGCCAGCCCAACGGCAGGGACGAAGTGGCCTGCTCAGGCTTCGCCTCATGGCTGCCCAGAGTGGGAACTGCCTCCCCCCTCAGACCCGGGCCTCTCCTGGGGGGCTGCCTCCCCCCTCAGACCTGGGCCTCTCTTTGAGGGGGAGGCTCCCTGGTGAGGGCAGGAGCAGCTGAGTGTTCTGTGTCTGCCCAAAGGTGCCCAGCAGGCAGCTGCCCCACCCAGACCAGACATTTTTGGAGGCCACACACTGCACCCCAATCACCATGGAAAGTTGGCCCTAATCAATAAGGCCACACACTAAATAAAGCACTTGAGGGGCTTAGGGCTGTGTTTTGCAGAGGCTATAATAATAATGTTAATATCAATGCTGTCAGAAACCTGGCAGAGGCTAGAGTCCTAGGTGGGGTGGGGTGATGGTGGGGGCCATGCTGGCACCCCCAGGCCTGGCTGACCTGCCCCTACCTGTGCTGATCCACCTGAACCCCACGGCCCAGGGCCACAGCTGGCTCTGTCCTACTGTTCAGGGCAGCCTGGGGGACTCAAACTGAGGGCCAAGGAGGACAAGGGTAGTCTAATGGACCCCAGAGATACTGTGGCCAGTGTGGACAGGAAAGCATGGGGTGAGGGCTGGAAAAGAATGCGAAGGTGGGTGGGAGGGCACACGGCCGTGCACAGGCTCAGCCCTTTACTTCTTTAGGACCCTCCTCCCCCAGTCCTGGCCCCCAACTGCTACCTTTGGAGGAGCCAGAAGAAACCCCATGACAGAATGTACCAGGGAGTAGAAAGGAGGTGCCTGCTTCCGCGGTTTGTCTGCCCTGTGAGCTGCATGCCTTTGTGGGCCACGTGAGTCTGCCAGCCCCACTGTGACAAGTGGCCCAGTTCTGCTCCTGGGGGGTCCAATGGGCAGGTGGGGCCCTGTTGAGGCCCAGGACCAGAGCAGAGACACAAAGCAGAGAGTGACATGTCTCCATTGTCACATGGGCTCTGGCTATGGAGGGTCCTGGCCCCAGCAGGAGCCCACGTCAGCCTGAGAACTCTGACCGGAGTCTTCAGAGGGAAGTAGGGATGTCAGCCACAACCCAGCTGGCCTCCATTGTGTGGAGCTGAGGATGTCTCCAGCTGGTGAGTCTGGTGGGCAAGCAGGGGCCAGAAGTCCTGGCTTTGGAGAGCAGCTGCATTGGCAGAGGGGACATGGGAACCCACCAGCAACACATCCAACCCAGGATAGACTGCAGGGCTATCCCCTGGGGAGGACGAGGGACAAGGAACAAGGCCCTGTGGTACTGTACCAAAGACCTGGCCTTGGGCCTCTCCCCAATTGAAGGGGTTGTGCTTCCAGAAGGTAGAGAGGTGGTAGGCCATAGCAGGACCATGGGGACTAGGACAGGGATCTTGGGGACCAAGGTGTGGGCAGGAGAGGGTTGGGCGGTTTGAGCTCCAGCCCAGCTGGGCAACCCCAGAGGGCCTCACTCCCACTTGAGCTTAGAGCCCCCAGTCCTATGGGGCATCCCTCAGCCCTGCTGCATGGCAGCTGCCCATCCCTTTGGGAGAGGGTACCCTGGCTAAGACATCAAAGGCTCTTGAGTTCAAAGATGTCAGAGGGTAAAGGCCGCTGGGCCCAGCTGCCCTCCGTTTGACCTCAGACCCTAAAAAGGGAAAAGGAGCTGAAGGGGGAAGAGGCCCCCTCCCTCTGATCTTTCCTCCTGGCCTTCGGCAGAGGGGAGAGGAACAAGGCCTCTGCTCGGCTTTCTGAAGCTGCGGCCTCCACATCAGCCCTCTCCCCCTCCCTGTTTTTCCAAAAGCACTGGAGAGCAAACACTGTCCCCTCCTGCTCCCACCCCCAAAATAAACCCAAGAACGCCTGGGCCAGCCCAGCACAGCATGAGCAACTCGAAGCATAAATTCCTTGTTTTATGGTGGGAGGGGAAGGAAGAGGGAGAGAGAGAGAATTTTTATCATTTTCTCATTTTTTAAGGCTTTTTTTCATGGGTACCACAGTCCTTGTCCCAACTCTAGCTCAGTGCCTACCCTTGGTCCCAACAGAGAAGGGATGGAGGAGGGGGAAAAAAGAGGATGGGGAGGTGGAGAGGAGGTAGAGGGAGGAGGGAGAAGAGGAGGAGGAGGGGAGGGAAGGGGGAGGAGGGGAGGGAAGGGGGAGGAAGGGTGTAATCAAAGTTGGCTGTTGGCCCAACCACCAACTTAAAACAATAAAGCAGAGGAAGTCCTGTAGGAAAGAGAAACAGGGCTAGGGGTGGGTGGGCAGGGGGGCAGGACTCAGAGGCCAGAGTGGCCCTTGGGAACCCAGCTCCCCTGTGAGAAGGGAGTCGTCCTGTTGCAAGCGCTCATGAAAACAGGCTTTGGGGGCCAGGGAGCAGGGGCATGGGTCTTCTGGGCCAGACAGAGCCAGTAGCATAAGGCCCTGAATAGGACTCCAGGCGCTGGCTGTGTTGTTGGGGAGTCCCGTGGTCAGGTCCTTTTTCCTTGGTATGGGCCATGGGAACTCACAGGTGGGTGGGGAGGGGTCTTTCCAAAGTGGAGGTCACTCTCTGTGGGCCTCACTCTGTGGTGCGCATCCTGCATGCCAGGTCACCCTGCAGCAGCCCCTCCCCCAGCTTCCCCAGTGCGCACCAGAGGCCCTGTGAGAACAGGGTCCATGCCAGAGTCCTTGCCATGTGGGTCCCCAGAGCTGCACCACCACAGGGCACAGCTGACTTCTGCTTGTTGGCCTCAGGGACCCTGCTTGTCCTGGTCTGGAGCTGACACTCCCTGGCCTGACCCAGTGTCCCCCCTAGTCAGCCAGAGCTGAAGATGCCAAGGCAGCCCTCCAAGGTGCTCCCACCTCTAGGAGCCTGGCTCTTGTAGAGGTCAAAGGCCATGTGCTTCCTAGGAGCCCAGGAGGCCTGGCCACCCCCAAAGTCCCACAGGAGCCTTGGCAGACAGGGCTGGGCTCCCAGCTCCATCAAGCTCCTCCAGTGCTGAGTGGACAGGTGGGTGGTCAGGGGCCACCATGGGGCCAGGAGGTGCCCTTCTGCAGTCCATCTTCAAGGTACACAAAGCCCTCTCACTCCCTGCCAGGTCACAGTTGGGTTCAGTACCCTCCACAGGGACAGGGAGGGACAGGCTTCTGCACCCACTGCAGACTGTTCCCACGCCCACCCACCATGCAGTCTCTGCATGGCAAGACCAGGGACACTGGAGATGCACCTGGGCCTCCTGGGAAAGGGGCACCATCAGCGTGCCGGGAGGGAGAGTGACATACTGAAAAACAGAAAAGGCGGGCCAAGCATGATGGGGAAACTGAGGCAGAGAAGCCTGTCACCATCTTTGTCTTCTCAGGCTACCGTGTCAGAATACCACGGAGTGGCAGCTCGCACAGCAGAGATCCCATCTCTCAGTCCTGTGGGCCAAAGGCAAGACCAAGCCATGCGTGGCCAGGCCACTTCCTCTCTCCTTGGCTGCCAGAGGGCGTCTCCTCCCCGTGTCCTCATGTGGCCGTCCCTCTGTGTGTGTCTGCATCCTCACTTCCTCTTCTCATAAGGACCCCAGTCCTAAGGATTAGGGCCCACCATAGTGACCCCATCTTAACTGATCGTATCTTAGAATGCTTTTCTCCAAATGATCGCATTCTGAGGTAGCAGGGGCCAGGGGACACAATTCAGCCACAGCACTCTTCAAGTGTCCCCATGGCTGGGAGAAGCAGGCTACAGCAGGGACATCCGCAAGTCACTGGGAAGTGGAGTAATCAGGGCCACCTGTCCCACTGGCCTGGAAAGAGCAGCCCAGAGCCTGGTTGTAGGCCAGAGGGCTCATCTTCTTTGGGGGATTGGGGTGCAGCCACAGCCCAAGAGTGAGGCTCAGGGTGGTAGAGGCAGGGTCCAGGCTGGGAAGACCCACCAGACAGTGGGAATAGAGTTGAGGCTGAGCTGTTGGAAACCACAGTATGGAAAATGGCCTGGCCAGAGCCGGATATGAGAGGGACCCAGGAGAGGGGCCTGGTGGGGGCCATGGAGCTGCAGCTGCACGTGCAGAGATGCAGCGTCTACCCAAATCCTGTGGACCCAGACCCCTGACTCATAGCCACACCACGGGCCAAGTGGGGACCGGCCTGGGGGAGGGACAGGCACCAGGGGCTGCCTCTGAGGTTTCAGAGTGTGCACATCGGCGAAGTCGCTCCCCAGTGGCCAGGTCCCTGGCATGGCTGTGTCTTTGCCATTCCTGTGTGAGGCACAGAGGAGGGAAGTGAGTTAACACAGAAGGTTCCTCCAAGAAAGCTCATCAGAAAAGCCCAGATGGAAAAATCCACCTCCATGGAGCCCTTTGGAATTGGAAATGATTTCTTTCTGGAAATATGCAGTCTGAGGGTGAGATAAAGGACAGAATGTTCCTCAAGACAGGGACTTTGGGCTCCACACACCATGTGTCACCCCCAAGGGCCCCCACCTGCACACCCCTCACCCTTCTCTCCTCACCTCCTCTTCCAGCCTACGCTAAGCCTTAGCTGCACAGCTTATGGGAGGAAGGGTCTCAACAGGTATCAAGGCCCAGGTGGGGATGAGCCTGTGCTACACCTTCCCCCCAGTCCCACCATACGAGGCCAGGCCCTCTACCATCCCTACTGAGGGAGATTCACTCACACACTTCACCATGGCTCTGCCTCCAACCCTGTTTTGTTTTTTGTTTGTTTTTTTTTAATCCAACCCTGTTTTTAATGACAGAGAACTGTGGGTGGGAGGAAAGAATGATTTAAGAATGATTTATCCCCAAGGCCACATGTGCACCAGGGCAGGGCTGCCCTGTCCCAGCCCCCAGAGTTCCTACACAGGGTTGCACCTCTGCCCTCCTACCCCTTGTGATGCTGCTCCCACCACATTCACCAGACTGTGGTGCAGATGATGTGTGTGTGTTTCTGTGCTGTCACCATTTGGGGCGGTCCAGGCCTGGAGTGGGTACTGTTCTAGGTGGGTGGGGACCCAGGCTCCTGCCATCTTGTGGCTCTGTGCTCCCAAAGCTGCTGAAAACCCTGTCCTTTCAGCCAGGGACAGACGGGAGAGAGTGTGTGGAGACTCCTTCTGGAGACTTCTGTTGGCTAGACCCAGAAGCAGCACTTACTTGTGCTCATGACTGGTGGCCCAGACTCCACACACAGGGCTGGACACCGGCCCACAGAGGCTGGGCCTGGCTGGGCCTGGCCATGGCACCCACCTGCTGCCTCTAGGCCCTGGCTCCTGCCCCTCTCCCATCCCCAGAAGGTTGGCTTCCTGGTCTTTTCGGGTGAAACTGACCCCACTCGCAGCCTATAGATGTTCTTGACCCACAGCTATGGGGTTTCCACAGGCACCATGTTTCCGCACAGGTCAAAAGAAGACAAAGCCACTGTCCTCAGGGAGTTTTGGGTCTGGGGGAGAGACAGGTAGGTGCCAAGCACAGGCCAGCCCAGACCCTGGCTCCCAGGCACCCTGCAGTGGCCCCAAACGGGGAAGGAGCTGGGTGGGGGTGGAGGCAGGAGTGGAGCTGGGCTGAGGCATCTGAGGCCCTCCCTCTGGCCTCTCCAGCTCCAAACCCCCCGACGTGCAGCCTCAGCCTTCAGGAATGTCCTGTCTGTGGTGGGAGCTGCCAAGGAGAATGGACAAGGCCCAGGAGCGGGGGCCCAGGCAGGTGGCCGGCGGCCCTGACACTTTCCTGGCCTAAATCTACATCCCCCATGGACACTGCTGAGGAGGAGTGGGGGGCTTAGGCACTGGGGGTGGGAGAGCTTCCGGCCTCAGCCCATCTGCTCGGGCTCCCACTTGGAGGGCCTGTGTTGTTGAGATGTCTGAAATATTTGTTTTCTAAAGGATTAACTTCCAGATGATTCTAGAAGGGGCAGGAACAATCAACACGGCCAAAGGAAGGGGCCCTCAAATCTGGACCAGGCGTCCTCTGGCCTCGGGAAGCTGGGCTATGCCCATTCCCCTCTTCAGGCATCTGTACATCTCCCCTTTGTTTGTTCATTCAGCAAACCCCATGTGAGCCCTACTGAAAGCTGGACCCTGCCTGGGGCTGGGGCCCCACCATGCCTGTGCCCCTTCCTCCCCAGGTTCTGCTCTGCCTAGGCCCTGGCATTCCCAACCTCTACTCCACACATGGCCACTGTTGTGCGCACACCTCGTGTCCTGGTGGTGGTCCCTGGGGAAAGTGTCAGTTCCAGACAAAGGCTGTGATCCTTGAGGACACAGGTACCATCAACCTACCCCCACTCCTGACCACTGTCTCCTTCTGTCAGCCTCAGAGCTTCTGTTCCTGCTTTGGAGAGTTCCCCAGAGCCCCTGCTCTGGTCCAGCTGGTATTGGTGACAGCACCCTAGATTCAAGGTCTTGGTGGTTCCAGGGATGTGGTGGATGGAGGTAGGGGCCAGTTCACAAGGTGGGGGACGAGGCCTGGAAACAGCTTGGCTTGTCTTTGACAGGGAAGGGTCTGGCTCTGGTAGACTATGAATGTCTGGGAAAAAGCAAGGGGGTGGTCTGTGGGAGCCCTGGAGACAAGGTGGGGCGTGTGGGTCTAATTGTGCCCACATCGGCAGAGTCTGAATTGGGGCAGGGAGCCATCCAAGGATGTCAGAGCAGGAAGGTTGGGAGATGCGAGACCCCAGGGTTGGAAAGAGGAGTCCCCTGCAGGGGGACTCTGGGAACCATGGTTGTGGAGAAGAAGAAAAGTCAGACAGAGAGAGAGACAGAGAGACAGGAACTGAGGTAAGACAGGGTCATGTGTACATGAGAGTTGGTGTCTTCCTCCTATTTTCTCTTAGGATCAGAAGCCTCAATTGACATTTTGTGATCCCTGAGGACACAGGTACCTGGCAGGATCCAGGCAGGGGTAGAGCCACACACTGTCACAGGGTAGGGCTCTGTTTCCAGGGCTCAGGCTTCTTCCACTGACTCTGGCTCTGGGCTTGGGCCTGTGGCTGGTAGGATAGGTGGTCAGGAAAGAAGGGCAGGGCCACCTAGACCTTACCAGGACACACAAAACCTGGTGGACCATCTGGAGTGTATGGCAGTCTCTTGCCACTCTGTACTGGAATGAGTAGTGTCCCCTAGAGTTCATGTCCACTCAGTACCTGCAAACGTGACCTTCCTGGGACAGAGGGTCCTTGCATATATAACCAAGTCATCTTGAATTGAGGAGGACTTATATGTCACCCAAATCCAGTGACTTATTATAAGAGGGACCCAGAAGAGTAGTGGCAAGGCCACATGAAGACAGAGTTAGAGATCAAAGTGATATGGTCACATGCTGAGAATGCCTGAGGCCCCAGGGGCCGGAAGTGACAAGAGAGGACCTTTCCCTGGAGGTTTTGGGGAGTACGCATGACCCTGCTGACACCCAGATTTTAGACTTCTGGTCACCAGAACTGTGAGAGGACCCATTCCTGTTTTTAAACCACCTAGTTTGTGATAACTGTTCTGACAGCCCTAGGAAATGAGCATACCTCCTGCCAGGGGATGCAGGGGGTGGCCAGAAGGAGCAGGTGCCCATCCTCAGGGAGCTGACCCAGGACTCAGAAGGTCTGGAGGAAGGGGCCCAGGTGCACACAGGCTAAGCAGGTAATGGGTGACGTTGCACATGGCCATCTGCTTCCCCCAATCATTCCCATCTCAGCGGTATGGGGCTGCTGTAACAAAGCCGACAGGCTGGGTGGCCTAACAAGCGACACTTCTGTTCTTAGAATTGTAGAGGCTAGAAGTCTGAGGTCACATGTTGGCAGGGTTTGTTCCTTCTGAGGCCCCTCTCCTTGGCTTACAGATAGCTATCTCCTCCCTGTGTCCTCACATGGCTTTCCTTCTGTGCCTGTGTCCTAATCACCTCTTTTGATAAGGACACCAGTGCTATGGGGTTAGAGCCCACCCTTGTGACCTCAATTCAGGAGCCTCTCCTTTGGTTACCCTGCATCCAGGTCTCGGCTACCAACAGGTGCCCATGTACCAGCTCCAGAATGTTGCCCACAGATGAGAGGGGGTTGCAGCAGCTGCAACATGGAGGCCACAAGGAGGGGCCTGAGCAGGACCAGAGCTGGCTTTCCTCTCTGAAAGTCATAAGGGTTGAGGCCCCAGCTGCCTTGTCAGGTCCCAGTCATGGCACAGCCTCATCTGCCTCATTGCTGTGCCCTACACAGGCTTCCTCTTAAAGCTTGTTCTGGGTTAATGTGTCTCCAGAAAAGTTATGTTGCAGTCCTGCCCCCACTCCTCAGAGCCTAGCCTTATCTGGAACACATGAATAGTGTCATTATAGACACAACTGACAAGGTCAACCTGGAGTAGAGTAGGTCCTTAATCCAATACAAGTTCTGACAATTACGTTTGTGAACTCATCCTAGAAAAAGTGCAACATACCTCGTTGTTGAGTATCACTACAGTAACCTTTGAAGTACTCCCCTTGGGAAGCTATGCATTCATGCCAGTGCCTAGTGCACCCTTAAAAGACATTTTGGAACTCTTTCTCTGAAATGGCCATCAAGCTATCATCATATGGCATACAAGAGCATGCAACAAAATAATGAATGCCACTCAATAAGACACCTCCACATGTTGGCATGAGCACAGCTGTGAGACACTGATATACCAAGGATATGGAAACTTACTGAGTTGTTTGTACAGTGCTGCCTATAAGCGTAGGTGGCAAGTTCTTGAACTTAATTGTCAGACAAGGACAGCTCTGGTGGCCATTCTAGAAAGTTTCAAAATTGCTTTGAAGGGTGGACTAGGAACTGGCATTAGTGCACGGCTTCCCAAAGGGAGTACTTCTAAGGTGAATGTAGTGATATATAGCAATGAGGTATTTAGCACTTTTCCTAGGATGAGTTCATGAACTTAATTTTTAGACCTCATATGAGTGATATCCTGACAAGTAGAGGAGAGAGACAAAGATAAGAGTACACTGAGGAAGCAGAGACCAAGGGAGAACCTTGGGTGAAGATACAGTATGAGGACACAGAAGTGAGATGACACATCTACAGCCAAGGAGCATTAGGAATGTTGGCCAGTATCAGAGCTAATGGGGACTAAGAGATGGGCAAGGACAGATGGGCTCCCAGAGCTCCAAGAGGACCAATGCTGACCACACTGTAACCTTGGCCTCCTAGCATAAGGGGCAGAGAGAGGGAAACTCTGGCTATCCTGGACCTACTTAGTGATAGTTGGTGATGACAAACCTAAAGAACCAGTGCAAAGCCCAAGATGACCACCCTACCTACCACTGAGCAGATCCCAGCCACAGGGGAGGGGGAGAAGAACCCTCTGTCCTGGCTGGTAACTATACTGTGTCCACATTGATCCAGGTTACAGCACTGTACCCCAATCCCCATCCAGGAGACAGCACTGCGCCCACCTCCCAGCCAGGGGACAGCACTGTGGCCACCTCCCCATCCAGATAACACTGTGCCCACATCCCTACTCTAGAAAGATGTGTGTCTCCATCTTGGTTTCAGTACTGCACCCACATCCTGTCTAGGTTACAGCATTGTGCCAATGTTCCCACCCAGGCAACCAGCACCGTGCCCATATCTTTGCCCAAGTGACAAGCACTTTGCTCATTTCCCTATCCATGTGACAGAACTGTACTCTTATTCTATCTAGGTGACATCCCTCTACACATGCCTCACCCATCAGAGGCACCCATACTTGACCATGGGATCCTTCCTTACTGAGCTGTAATGGCATCCCTGGTTGTGTTAAACAAGCTTGCAGGAAGCCATTGCCAGCTCATCAGAGAGCCTGGAAGACCAGCTGGATTGACACTTCTTTTCTCTGCCATCTCCATTTGTAATTGGGATGATCTTTAAAAATGCCACCTGTGTGCTCTAAGGTGGACATTTTCTCAACACCTTATCCAATCGCTGTGTGTCATGAGACCCTCACTGACCATCCCAAAACCTGTGGGGGAGCTAGGAAGTGCCTGAGCCAGCTGCTAGCACTCCGCTCTAGTTCCGAATTCCAATGCCACTGCCTAGGGTCCTGTGCTGGCGCGTCCCATCACCTGGGGAGATAGAAAGTCCCTGTGTGCACACCTGTTTAGCTGGCCCACCTGGCTCCACCCCTGGCACACACTTGGGGATGCTGTCATGACATCTGTCATTCTTTCTCAAACTGGCCATTGAGTCTGGACCCTCCTTGGGCATGAGCATCAGGAAGTAGACCTGGGAGGCGCAGCACCAAGATAGGGACAAAGAATGGAGCTGACAGCTGGCCATGCTCTTCTGTAGGCTCCAATCTAGCAGCACCCTGGGGTGGTTGCTCTATGCAGGAGGCTGTCTGTGGCACCATGCCAACTCTGTCTCAGACTCTAACAAGCTTCCCATCTTGCTTCTGGCTGTGCAGTGGTGATGGGGACAGAAGCAGCAGAAAGATACCAGTCAAGGTTGGCCCAGCCCAGGGGGAGATACCTGTAGCACAGAAGAGCCACAGAGTGGAAAGCGTCCAGGAAAGAAAGAGGGTCTGTCCAAAACAAACCATCTCCTACAAATATGGCCAGACCAGCAAGTCACACTGCAGGGCACCTCGGCCGAGGACCTGAGTATGCTTACGTGTGTGGATCAGTTGTGTGCTGCGATCTTTTGTGTGGATCACAGCACCTACACACCCCCAGTACTGTAACCTGCACATTCTGGATTTGATCTCAGGGGTCTCCAATGCACAGCTCACTGTGCAGAGCCCAGGCAGTTCCTCTTGGTTGGTAAGCCAGGACGCAGAGTACCTGCAAGTTCCTGCTGTGCCATCCTGTAGGGAGGTAAATACTCCATGAGAAAGCAGGTAGTCCCAGGGGTCTGCCTGCTCTCAGGCAAAATCCCCTGAATTCTCCTCAGGGAATCTGGGAACAGAAGAGATGGCCTGCCATCAAACCTCAGGAGAGGGACCAAGCATCCTGGCACTGTGGCTAACTGATAGGGTGGCAACAACTCCAACAGGAAAGGCCTGAGTCTGCCTGAAGTCCAATACAGCTGGGTGCCCAAACTCAGGAATAGCTGTGCTGACTACATCTCTGTCACCTAGGACAAGGAAAAGGCAACAGTGGATGCTTGGAGGCAGTTAAGAGATTTCTTTTACCTGGGGTAGTCAATGACTTGAGCCCTTCCCCTAGATGGAGACGTTTCCCACAGGGCCTCCAACTGGAACAAGAATCCTGGGAACCAGCAAAGTGGAGGGCACAAGTATTTTTGGAGTCTCCCACTTTGATCTTGGGTGCCAACCTCAGTAAGCCCATTTTGTTGCCAGGACACAGCAGAATCAGCTGTGGGTGTGGAGACAAAAGTGGCCACGAGGCGGCAGTGTAGATGCACATGCCACAACTCAGAAACAGACAAAGCTGGAGTTCACTCGCGGCAACATCCCGGATCAGCCAGGCCACATACCGCAGTGATCCATGAGGGTCATCGGAGGATAGCATGCTCATGGGAACTCCTCCAGCCACCCATCTGATTCACCCCAGGGTGCATTGTTGAAGGTGAATTGTGACAGTGAGAGGAAATACTTGGGGAACGATGAGGGGGTCCTCATTACTTGGATGTTAGGGATGTTGGCCCAGAAGAAGAACCTTTACTCAGGGTCTATGGCAGGCACAGAACCTGGGGGCTACCTTGCCTAGTGCATGGACATTTCTGGAATCTTTCCCTTAGATCTCGAACTCCAATACCAAGTCTATCTCACTCTAGGATGGCTCAGAGTCAGCTGTGGGCCTAGAGATGGAAGTGGCCGCGAGGTGGCAGCACAGACACACACATCATAGCTTGCAGGCTGCCGGGGCTGAGGTTCGCCCATGACAGCGTCCCGGGTCACCCAGACCACGCGCCGCAGGGGTTCACAAAGGTCATTGGGGAATTGGACACTCGTATGAGCCACTCCAGGCCTTCGGGTTTGGCGTATCCATAGCCCAGGGGCTACAGGTCTCGCTCTGAGGACTTCAGTGTCATGGCATGGGACTCAAGTCCCACGTACCAGACATGATGGCAGCATATGCCACAAAACTGAGTGCTGACTTTACCGAGGACAATCACCAAATTCTGAGCCCTTTAATCAACTGATCTCTGCCTCCCAGGTGAACACATAGAGCTTCCACCCCAAACACCAGCATTAACATTTCCATTCAACTCAGGTTTGAGATGCTAATTGGGGATTGAGATGCTAAAGAGCTGCCAGCTGATGCCTCTCAGTTCTGGGGGGGAGAGTCTTTTAGTCACCTGAGCTCTGACACCTGCAAAAGCACAGTGGATACCCATGTCTGGGAATCGGTGAAGGAAGGGCATGACCGGGTCAGTGTGTTCTGCAGGCTGAGTCCTATCCCCTGCAGGGTGCTCTGGAATCTGTGCACCTGCCAGATGTGCTCGTGTGTGCCAGGAAATGCATTTGCCATTGGACCACCTTGACTCTGTTGCAGCCCACATACTGCTAGGCTCAGGTCTCATGCTGCACCATGAATTGAAGGTGGGACACGAGAGCCGAGACTTCAGAAATGAGAGATCCTGTGTCCGGGGGGAGTCAAGACTGGGACTATAGAAGACTCACACCCGTCCTCTAGAGCAGTGATTCTCAACCTTCCTAATGGCGCGATGTATTTTCATTGTTACAAAGGGGTCGTGATCCACAGGTTGAGAACTGCTGCTCTAGAGTCTAGTGTTTAGACCTTTCCCACAGGGCCTCCAGCAGGAACAAGAATCCTGGGAACCAGCAGAGTGAAAGGCACAAGTATTTCTCGAGTCTTCCCCTTAGATATTGGGCTCTACAACCAGCAAATCTATCTCACTCCCACCATGGCAGTTGGCTGTGGGTGTGGAGATGGAAGTGGCCACGAGGAGGCAGCACAGACTCACATATCACAGCTCGGAGGCTGCCAGGTTGGGGTTCGCCCATGGTGGCATCCCGGGTCACCTAGCCCACGTGCCGCAGTGGTTCACGTGGGTCATCAGAGGATAGGATGTTCATGGGGACCACTCCAGCTCACCCATCTGATTCACCTGAGGGTGAACTGCTGAAGGTGGAGGAGCTTGATGAAAATAAATGCTTGGGGAGAGGTCCTCATTTCTTGAATGATAGGAATGTTGGCCCAGAGGGAGAACTTTCACTCAGGGTCTGTGGCAGGCAGAGCGCCTGGGGGCTACCTTGCCTAGCACATGGGTATTTCTGGAATCTTCCCCTTAGATGTCGGGCTCCAAAACCAACAGGTCTATCTCACTCCAGGGATGGGCACAGAGTCAGCTGTAGTCATGGAGATGGAAGTGGCCGCGAGGTGGCAGCACAGACTCACACATCACAGCTCAAATGCTGCAGAGGTTAGAGTTCACCCGTGGCGGCATCCAGGGTCACCCAGACCATGTGCCGCAGTGGTTTACAAGAGTCATCAGAGGATAGGATGCTCATTCTATCCAGCTCACCCTTTTGGTTCACCCCAGGGTGAACTATTGAAGGTGGAAGGAATACTTGGGGAACAATGAGGAGTCCTCATTTCTTAGATGATAGGGTGTTGGTTGAGAGGGAGAACCTTCATTCAGGGTCCGTGGCAGTCACAGTGCCTGGGAACACCACACCTATCACGTGGGCACTTCTGGAGGATTCCTCTTAGATCTCTGGCTCCAAAACCAGCAAGTCTGTCTCACTCACGGGATGGTGTAGAGTCGGCTGTGATTGGAAGTGGCCGAGAGGTGGCAGCACAGACAAACACATCACAGCTCGCAGGCTGCCGGGGCTGAGGTTCTCCAGTGTCGGCGTCCCGGGTCACCCAGACCACGCGCCGCAGTGGTTCACGAGGGTCATTAGGGAATTGGATGCTCGTGTGAGCCACTCCAGGCATTCAGATTTGGCGTATCCATAGCCCAGTGGCTACAGGTCTCGCTCCAAGGACTTCAGTGTCATATCACGGGACTCAAGTCCCACGTACCAGACATGATGGAAGCATATGCCACAAAATTGAGTGCTGACTTCGCCGAGGACAATCACCTAATTCTGAGCCCTTTAATCAACTGATGTCTGCCTCCCAGGTGAACACTTAGAGCTTCCACCCCAGGCACCAGCATTAACATTTCCATTCAACTCAGGTTTGAAATGCTAATTGAGAGATTGAGATGCTAAAGAGCTGCTAACTGTTGCTTCTCAGTTCTATGGTGGAGAGTCTTTCTATCCTCAGCTCTGACACTTGCAGGAGCGCAGTAGACACCCATGTCTGGGAAACAGTGAAGGAAGGCATGATTGGGTTAGTGTGCTCTACCAGCTGAGCTGACTCCATGCTACACCATTCTCCTGGATCACCACACAGGCCAGCATGTACACATGCCTGGCACTTCTCGGAGTCCAACTTGAGGACAGCACTGTAGGATCAGGTGTGGACCCTTCTCACCAAGCCTCCAGAAGGAACAAGGAGAATACAAGGACTACCTTGCCTAGCAGATGAATATTTCTGGAGTCTTCCCCTTCAAAATCAGGCTTGCTGGGAAACGAGTCTGTCTCCCTCCCAGGATGGCGCAGTCAGTTATGTGTGTGGAGACGGAAGTGGCTGTGGGGCGGCCGCGCAGACTTATCACAGCTCAGAGGCTGCTGAGGCTGGGGTCTGCTCACGGCAAAATGTGGGGATGTACATGCACCCTAATTTACGTATTCACCCATGGCAAAATCTTGACGGTTTTTCACAGTGAAGCTGGGGTTCGCCCATGACAGAGGCTGGGGTCAGTGCTTTGCAGGCAGGCACACAGAACTTCGTGAAGCTCCGGGAGCAGAGAGATTGCTCTGGGTCCTTCGGCCATGGGGTTCCAGCGACGTTCACGTGGTTCTCCCCCACAGATTTGGTGGGCAAATCCTATGGTCCATGGGGCCACAACACCCCCACTATAGAGGCCAACATGGTCACCCAGGGAACAGGACGGCCAGGGTGGCCAAGGCAGTGGAAGCTCTCTGCTCTCCATTCCATTCGGGAATGTGGTGTCCCAGGCGAGAACCTTGGCAGAGCTGCAAGGTCACCCAGGACTGATCACCAGAGTGCGCCCTGGAGTCGTGGAGCTTGGCGGTGTTCTGTGTCCAGACTGCCAGGAAAGTAGCGGTGAGGGGACCTGGGTGCTGCAGCCAGCTTTGGAGAATCTGCCTGTGGAAGCTGCTGTAGCTAGAATAAGTGTGGCCAGCTGGATGAGACTCAGGCTGGGAGCAGGCACCGCACCCACCAGCGGGGAACCCAGCCCAGGGGGATCCCAGCACTTCCCGCAGCCCAGCTCAGCCCTAAGTCCCACTCTCCACGAGCAGCATCCCATATAAGTCCTCCCCACAAGTCCTCTCAGGCCCCCTATAGGGAATGTGAGGTCTCAGCCACAGTGGATGAAGAAAAGTGGCTTTTGTTTCCCCCAAGTCCCTGGGGACACCCAGCCAGTACCCCAACTATGGCAAATTGCCTGTGCAGCACCAGTGGCCAGGCAGTGGCACACTCAGTGACTACTGCGGGGAACCAACAGCTTAGCGGAGAGAAGTTCTCGACCCAGTGGGAGACTTTGGAAACAGTGCCAGGCCCTGTCCGGGGGTGCCAAGGGAGGGGCTGGGGGGGCCTCGCCTGGAGAATTCCGGGAGGGTGCAGGGTGAGAGGGACGGACGTGCGCTGGAACAGTCGGGGGCGGAGGGGGCCCTGCAGGGGCCCAGGAAAGGTCCCTGCTCCAATTGGCTGGAGGGGCAGGGGCGGGAATTCTGGGCGGGGCCACTCCGATTAGAAAAAGCCCTGGCTAGGGCCAGGGAGAGCAGGGTGAGGGAGGGGGTGGGGGGTGGGGGTGACGGGGGAAACTGGGGAAGATGGGGTGCAGGAGGAGAGTTTGGAGGGGCCAAGGAGCACCTTGGCCGTCAGGGGTCTGGCGAGAGTGGTGAGGGTGGAGGGGCTGGCTCAGGCAAGCTGGATAGACTGGGAGAAGCACGGAAGGGTGGCAGGGACGGGTCATGGGGCAGGGCAACATCAGCCTGAGAGTGAAGGGCCTGAGCCAGGGTCGGAGAGGAAGGGGAAGCCAGACATTCATCCCGGTCACTTTTGGTTACAGGACGTGGCGGCTGGTCGGACCAGGGGAGCTGCTGGGCAGGGTGTGGCCTCAGGGCTGGGCAGTGGAGGTATAGCTGGCAGCAGTGGGCAGGTGAGGACACCACTCTACTGGGCAGGTGAGTCCCCTTTCCATCGCTGGGCCTTGCTTCACCCTCTCCTCTTCCAGAAAGAGGTTTAGGGGAGCGAGGGCCAGGGAGGGAAGAGGCTGTCCTCCCAGAAGTGTGGCAGGGCAAAGGCAGGACAGTTAGCAAAGGTGACATCTTCTCGGGGGGTGCCGAGAGCGGACAAGGCTGGGGGGCTGTGGGCCCATACCAGGTAGAAAGAGTTCTTCAAGAGAGCAGGACAGGAGAGGCAGAAGCTGCCAGTGAAATCCATCACATGCCAGGCCTGGGGCAGATGGGGATGAGATAGGGCACAGGATGCAGAGGGGTCCCCAGCCGCCACCACACCCACCGCAATTCACTTAGTAGAAGGCACAGGAGTGGCTCCGGCAGAGCCTTCTGAGGCTGTGCTGGAGCCTCGAGGGCCGGAGAGCGGGAAAGAAGGGCAGTGCTCAGTACAAGCAGGACATCACCAGGAGGGAGCAGCGGCTGCTTGTGGTGGGCTCAGAGAGAGAACGCAGCAAGGAGGCTGCAGCGAGCCCAGCTACAAGCACACTGTTCCCATGAGGCACTGCGGCCCAGGGGCTGACGCGGAATGGGCCCACAGTGGACTTAGCGACACTGTATGCCCTCACCGCTCAGCCCCTGGGTCTGGCACGACAGACAGTACAGCATCCACGGGAGTCAAGGGCATGGACGAGGCCAGACTAGGCGAGGCAGGTGGGGCAGAGAGAATGAGAGTTTCAGGAGTGAGGTTGGGCACAGGCAGGGGAGAAGAGTAGCTGCCAGGTGGCGAGCCATGGGCACTGGCCTCCAGAGCCCGAGGCCATGGTGGGCCTCGTGGGCAGCGACGGAGCAGTGATCGGTGCCTCTGTGCTTGCGCTGGTGACAAGGGTGAGTGTCTGCCCACAGTTACCCTCCACCCACCACCCACACCTTCCCACCCGACCAGCAACTTCCCTGTTGTCCCCACAGCCAAGTCTCCAGTAGGTGGATGTTCCCGCCAGCTGCTGAAGGCCAGGACGCAAGGTCAGACATGCTGGAGGGACATGACATGGTCTGGTGTGACGACGAGGACAGAAAGGGTGCTGTCCGGCCTTCCTGGTGAGCTTGTCCCTCTTCCTAGGGACCAGGCACTAGCCTGGCCAGGCCACCTGGCTGAATCATCCTTTCACTGTCCCTTGACTCTTGTCTTCTAGGACACTCGCGCTGGCATCGCGGGGATGCTGCAGTGAAAAGCGGGTCTGTTCCTTTACTTTGCCATTGGAGTCTTCACACAACTGCTGCTCTCTGGACCCCTAGATCCCACAAGATGACAAGGTGAGGGACCCTCCTGCCTTGCACAGGGTGGGGGACAGCAGGGGCCAACAGTTGGGGCCTCACTCTCTTCCAAACCACAGAAATGGTGCTACCCAGCTCACGTCTGGGCCTTGGAACCCGGGACTTCTTCAAGTCTGTCTAGCTCTGAACCAAGTGCATGCTGCATTCCAGAACCACTACACTGCCCACTCAGGAACCGGCTCCAAAGGTGAGCTTGGGCCCCCCTTCTGGAAGCTTTCCACTCTGCCCCCACCCATGCATCATGTTGCTATCTGCAGGTAGAGCTGAAGGAACAGTACGCCACCAACCCGACCAGGCAGACACCAGCAAGAGCAGCACCCGCAGCACCCCACCCAATTGGGACAACTCCATCTGCATGGCCACCCCTGCCACACCATCTCCGGCGGAACAGCCCCCCACACCTCCTCCTCTGTCCTTCTTCACCCTTTCCTATGAATTCTTCTTTCTGTCTTTCCTTTGCTTGAGAGACTCGAAGCCCCTGCGGCTCCGTCCCCTTCGCCCCCTGAATTCAATTTGCACTAAGTCGTTTGCACTGGTTTGGGGCCGGAGGCAGCCTCAAGTCTCTCCGTATGAGTGTGTGTGCGCGTGGCGGCCTCCTTGGCCAATGCCGTGCTGGCACCTGCCTGCCCGTTCACCTGTCTGGGGGCGCCTGGCACGGCCGAATGTCTGAGGTCCCACCACCTCGCCTAGTCCAAAGCTCCAGAACGAGGAGCAATCTTCATCCTTCCACAGGCCCGCCCATGCCCCTCCCCCCACCCGGGGCTTCAACAGAAGCCTCGGCGTCATCAATAAACACAGTTACCGCAATTTGTCTGTCTCTTGACTCTGCAATTTCAGCCATGTGTCTGATGGGGTGTGCCTTGGGCTAGGGTGCAGAAGGGCAAGAGAAGGGGCACAGAGGTTACAAGGGGGTACACAGGGGGTGGGGTGGAGAATGGCAGGGGCTCTAGGGGCAGGGAAGGGCTCAGGGGACCTGAAATGGGATCTCAGGGTGAGTGGGGCCTCCAGGAGGGTGAGCAGAGGGGACATAGGCATCAGGGATTCAGACAGGAGCCATGTGAAGATGATAGGGGCAGGGCTGGGGGACAAGGGGCTTCTGCAGGGACAGGGGGCTTGGGGTGATGAGGGGGGCCTGAGCAACTAGAGACCAGTGAGGCCCTCCAAAATGCCTCTGAGCTTCATCCCATTGTCCCCAAGTTCTCCCCAGGCCCTGGAGGCCCAAGACACTCCAGGCCAGGTCCAGGCGATTGGCTTACAGAGTCATCTGATGGGAATTAATTTGAAATGTGGGTGCCATGGGGCCCATGGTGGGTTGGGCACAACACATGGGGCAGGCTAGCCACAGCTACACAGGAGGTCCACGTTGCCCTCAGCCCTCCTGGTGCCGCACCCCTGCTCTGGGCTGGGGCCCCTCCCATCAGTTCTCTGCTATGAGTGGGCGGCAGGAGTCATGGTATGGGGATAGGCACAGGAGTGAGGAGTGGGGGTGATGGGCTTTCCAATAGGCAGGCAATGGTGGAGCAGAGAATAAGCAGCACAGACACAGGAGGTCACAGTGAGAGAAGGGAAAGGGGTCAGCAGTGGCCACGGTGAGGAGGTGAGGACCCTCGAGCATGAAGGGTTTTCTCCTGAGAGGCGAGTGCAGCCCCCTGGGGTCGTGGTCAGTATCCCCACAGAGGGCGGTGACTGGCCTCTGAGTTCCACCCCAAGCCTCCCAGCTTCTGGGACTTTAGCTGTGCAGATGATGAGAGTGAACACAACAGAGTTCGCGAAAATGAGGCTGGGGTCCTTGGCCCCTTCATTCCCTCTTCCGGCCCTTCCCCAGCCCCCAACACCAAAAGCCATGGGGAGGCACCGGGATCTACTACAAAGACCAATAGGACAGACCATTGAGGAAGCCCACCCTGCCCATGCAGGCCCACATGGTGGACACCCTCCTGCCCTCTCCCTATCCACAGTGGACTCTTGGGTTTGCCTGGGGACCTGGGGTTTGCAGGGACACGGGACTTGTGTTAAAACCAGGGTGGTTGGTCACCTGTGGGATGCATGGTTGGGTGTGGTGCTTCCGGAAGCCGTTAGGAGGGTGCCTACTGGGTCTCCCTGGGCCCTCCTGCCCTCTCCACTGAGGATTCAAAGGGCTAGGCCAAGCCAGGGGCAATGCCACGTCCACTTTCCTGAGCCTGCAGTTCACTCTGACTTGCCCAAGTGGGTCTTGCTGGCAGGATGAAGTAACCCAATCACCATGCGTGGAGAGTCAGGGCTATAAACAGCTTTATTATAATCACCCAGCTCTGTCAGAGACTCACAATGCACGGATGCTCAGATGAGGGGCACCAGTGGAGGCGGGGGCAGAGGGCCAGGTGGTGAGGAGGGGACACCATCCTGCCACCTGCTGGGAGCGAGGCTTGGAAGGAGGTCCTGGGGAAAGCTGGGCTGTCCTCAGTCCCTGTCATCTGGGTGGCTCCTGGTGGCTATCTCCTCCTTGTCACCTAGAAGGACCAGGGTACTGAAACTCAAGTTGTACCCACATTTCTGGGCCTCGGTGGGGGAGTTGTGAAGTGTACGCTTTGGCTCTGGGGTTTCCATCTGGGGGCCCTGACACACTTTCAGGGGAGAGTGCAGCTGGCTTAGAATGCAGAGAGGATGGGGGCACTCTTGTGCCCCTCGGCAGTCCCCACTCTCCACCTAGTTCAGACTGTGGCTCCCCTAGACACAGGAGGATGGGTGTGCAGGGGCACGGTCACCCTGGGTGAGCCCGTGTCGTCCCTCTGTCTACAGAGGATAGCTATGCCAAGCTGGAGTAGCCAGGGTGCCCCAAGTGCCCTCCTCAGAGCCCCTCAGGGACAGGCCAGTCCCCTCCTCAGAGCCCCTCAGGGACAGACTAGCTAGTCCCCCTCCTCAGACAGGTGCCAGTCCTAGGCGGGGGGCAGGTAAGCCCCTCAAGTCTGAGTGACCTGCCAGGTTGGAAAGTGTTTACCTTGGGCCTGTTCCATTCTCTGCTCTTAGTGAAGGGGCATGGGGGGGTGTTAGGCAGGACCCTGGCAGGACCCTCCCTCAGTGAGTTAAGCTGAGCAGCCAGCAGGGGCTTGAATTTCACCTCCAAACTCCAACATGGGGGGGGTGGGGGAGTGGGTTGCAAGGGGCTGCCCGCTAAGGTGCCAGAAACCTGGGAAGGAGACCGGACAGTGCCCTGGCCTCCAGCAATGTTTCACCCCACGAGGCACCCAGCAGGGACCTGCCTGAGCCTTCTTCACCCCCGTGCTTCTCTGGCAAGTTTAGGTTGTGCAAAGACCAAATGCCCAGTGAGGGAAGAAAGGGCGGATCACAGGTGGGACATGTTGGCATCCCGTGTGTGTGTCTCTGCTGCTGACCAGCTGACGGCACCTGCAAGGGTCTGGAGCTGCTCTGCAGGGCAGATATGTGGTCCTGGCCTGTGTGGGGGCTAGTGTTCCCTGGAGGTTGGATCCCTGGGCCTGGCTGTGTGTATCTTGTGCCTTTGCGTGGTTTCGTGTCTTGGCTTGGATTTAACGATCCAGGAGCACGTTGTCAAGCAGGGACTTGGAACAGCTGGGGGCGGGGTGGACTCAGGACACTGGTTATACCACTAAATGCAGACAATTCCAACACCACAAAGAAAATGAAATCCCTTAACCAGGGCTAACGTGACACTTAAGGTCTGACTATAATATGCCCTGGGAAGTCCCCAGGAGGGTGGCCCCCTCCCTGCAGGAAGATAAACAACACCCCTTTTGCTGCGGGGTGGAAGGCACATCTGAGAGCTCGGAGCCGAGGCAGATGCATCCAGTCTGGGGGCCCTAACGCCCTCCTCAGATGACCAGACCTGGACAGTCCCGCCTGCTGGTCAGCACCACGGCCTGAGCTGCAGGCTCTGGGAACAGTCCCTCTCAGCCTGCTCCCGGCCTGCTCCGGCCTCCCTCAGTGGCCCAGCCTGCTTTTCTTTTCAGGGGAGTTTGTGTGTGTGTTTCTGTTACTCCCTGAAAGGGCAATGCAAGGTTCTAGGAGGGATTGTGGTCAGCTCTGCTGTCCCCTGGCCCACCCTTCCTTCTTCCTCTCCTTTCTCCTCTGCTCCCTTTTCTGCACTGCTCCCAGCCCACTTCTAGTGACACCATTGGCCCTTCTCCAGGGCTGAGGGGGACCAGCAGGGCCCCTTCCTGGAAGCCCACCTGCAGGCCTGCTTGCTGGGAAGGGGCCTGCTCCCAGCAACCCCCCACCCGCAGCCGTTTCCTGGAGGCGGTCACTGCGGGCACTCTGCTCCTCTCAGCACTGTGCCTGCAAATAAGGCAGACACTGTGCTCCTTGTCCTTGGGGAGCCTGCGCCGTCACCCCACACCTGGCTGGACACCGGCGGGCAGCTGAGTCCGCAGGGAGCGGCTTGGGGCTGGGCCTGGACCAGTAAACACACGGCGCCTCCGCTCTGGAGCACATGCCAAGCCCCAGGGCTCTCCCAAAGGGCGCGTGCAGACCCCCAGGAGGGGGAGAAGGGCTGGTCGCTCAGGGTAGGCGGGCTGTGTGTCTGTCTCATACTATGCAAAAACCCGTCTGCTTGGACAGAAGGTTCAGTGAGATCCTAAGGAGCTGGGGCCATGTGGGGGTGCGCCAAGCTCAGGGTGGGGAAGCGGAGCAGTGGTGTCTGCCAGGGCCAGGTGGGAGGACGGGAGAGGCCACAGCAAGAGCCTTGTAGCCTGAGGCCTAGGGTGCAGCCTGAGGAGGGGTGTGTAAAGACCCTACAGGGGAAGATGCAGAGCTCTGGGGGCCAGCCAGGGTTGCCCGGGTGCTATGTGCCCAAGGGTGTCCACAGGGTCACTGGCTGGCTCTGACCACTAGGCCTGTCAGGCTGCAGCTCAGGACCAGGAAGCCCAGCAGGGACTCCCGGAGCAGAGAGAGGGCCTCAGACGTTCCTGGGAGGGACACACTCCCAACAGAAGAAGGAGGTGGCCCAGGGGTGACCCTGGGAAAACATAATGGCAGCTGGGGCCATGGAAGAAGCACTGGCCAGTGGGCTCAGATGTACAAGGGAAAGGGCCTGGGGGCCTCATGTCTGGGGAGAGCCATTCCCCGACACTCAATGCCTACAGCCCATGTACTGGGCCTTGGGCTCGGCCAGGAGGCAGGGCCTGAGCCAGGAGAGGGGCAGGGCCTGTACGACACTGACAAAGACGGGCTTATGGGGGTGGCATCCGGGTTGTGCTGTGTGTCTGGCGGGGCCCACGGAACACAGAAGCACATGCATGGCCCCCATGGGTTCCCCATTGGCTGGCTGTGACATCACCCCCGTGTCAACACCAGGATGCCTGCAGCTTCCCAGCTGCCTGGGCCCTCACTGCACCCTGGCCCACACACTGGTCCACTGTCTGGGGGTCTGGGGCAGAGATAGCACCATGGTGTCCTGGCGCCTCCTGCTCTTCTGCCCACGTCAAATTCCCAGCACAATGGCCTCTCCCTGAGCATAACCAACTAGAGGGCAGGGGTGCCACAGGCCTGGCCTCCACCTCTTCCCCTCTGGAAAGGGGCCTAGGGACTCCTGGCTTTGGGGGGCACGGAACTGCCTCCCAAAGGCAGGAATTGTGAGTTCTGAAGGGTGCCAGTGGCTCCTTTCACACGGGCCAGTGCCTCAGACCTCTGAGAAGCCGACAGAGGCCTCCCTTAGCCCCAAGGGTGCTGGATGGCCTCCTGGACAGCACTGTGGGCCATTAGTCGGGCGGGGGGGGGGTGGGAGGGGCACGGATAGGGCCGCCTGGCCCTGCGATGACTCCTCACAGCAGAGACCTTTCTGCCAGGGGTCTGGGGGTACCGGGAATGGCCAGGCCTTCCCGAGCCCTCCATGCACCCTGAGGGCTGGCCTGCCCCTAGCTGCTAGGACAGGAAGTGGCCTGAGGCCTGTGCATGATGGTGATCCTAGAGGCGGCCTTTCCTCAGGAGAGGGGCTGTCCAATCTCCACCAGACCACAAAGAGCCCACAGGGCCCACAGGCCTGGTGCTGGGAACAGGCAGGACCTTCCCACAGAGCCAGCCAGGCCCCCCAGGGGACTGTACCCTTCTCCCTGGTCCAACTCTGTTGCAGACCCTATTGCTTCTACCAGATCGGCCTGTTGGGGTCTGCTTGTGAGTGCCTGGTGCCCGGAGCTACTGCCCTTCACGGAGGGGCTTCGAGGGTCTAGATGGGCTGGGGAGGCCTGAGCCCACCTAAGGCGGGTGGGGATACCTTGGGGTATCCTAAGACGCAGTAAGTCCTTGTATGCTGGTCCAGGGGTAGCTGGGAAGGGAGCCCCAAGCCTGTGGGAGCCATCAGGGAGGGAGTGGCAGAGGGCTGCACTGCCCCCTGTCCGGCTGCCCCTGCCCAGTCCCCCAACCCTGGCTCTGTGGACATCAACCTCTAGAAGGGTCACATGTTTGGGCAGGTGAGAGGGGAATGTAGGATGGAGGAGGAGGGATATGGAGGAAGCACAGGTCTAAGGGGGAGACAAAGGATGTCAGGTGTGGAGAGGGGAGGTCCAGGGCCACCACGAGGGCCCCACCAGCTGCCACCTCGTGAGGCCGATCCAGCCTATAGCCAGTGGTCTCTGTCAGCAGAGCTGCAGCCTGGGTCCGCCTTCCTACGGACCCCTCCTGTCCACACCACCCCCCTGCTCGAGGGTGAATGGCCTCAACCGGGTCGAGGGGCAGAGGGCATGTTCGCCAAGAGTGGCCCCCAAGGGATACGTGGATGTTTACAGTTCCAGGAAGCAGTCGAGATAAAGAGGCTGTTTTCCCTGTGGGCGCAGAGCCAGCAGGGGCTCTGGGCAGCCCAGCGATAAGGCGGGGCTTTGGGGTCGCTGCTGCCGAGCACAGAGCAGGAGCATGACAGTTGTTTGGCTGCCCCATCCAGAGGCTCCCAGGACCCTCCCTGGGTGGCGGCCCAAGAGGGTCCCGGGTGTGAGGCTCCCACATGTGGGATCCCATCATCCAACAAGCTAATTAAGGTTGAACTCTATCTGTCCTGCCCAGAGGGGCTGCTGACCTAAGTGGGGACGGATGTGGGTGGTGGACAGGCCTGGACAGTGTGCTCGAGGGTCTATGGCACACACACACACAAATACACACGTGCAAATGGTGGGGCTGGTGAGCACAGGCCGGCGGCTGGATGTAGCAACAGACCCCGGCCCACTCTGCCACGCCACAGGACATCTGAACCACAGGAAGGTCTTGGGCCTGGGAAGACCCACCACTCCTGCCCACCCGGGCCCTGAGCAGCACAGGGCAGTCAGGAAAAGCCACCCAGGCTTCACGTTCAGAGGAAGCCACCACACCAGGAGGATACCTCTGCCCGCCTGGTGGGCCCTGCTGGCTATCTCTGGCCAGAGAGCCCAGACTCGGCCCTAACTGAACTGGCAAGGAGGGCATGGCCAAGGGGCATGTGAATGGGTCAGGATGGTTCCAGACACCCATTCTCCGGCGGTCCTCATGGGCTGTCACCCAGGGACATGCCCAGGTGTGTGCCTTTGTGTCTGGAGCTCAGGCTCCTAGGCCCCACTTCCAAGCCCACCCCTACACACCGGCCCTCAGGCCCCATCTCCACCACACGTGCACATCTGACTTCTCCCCAAGACCTGAAGCAGCTCCTCACAGACCCTCAACTCCTCACACACCCAGTGCCAGGGCTGGTCCTGTTAGGCAGCAGCTCCTAGGGCTTCGCCTCAGTATCCCCACCTCAGGAGCAGGCAGCAGGTCACTCTCCCGCCAATGTCACAACCTGTCTCCTTCAGAATGGCAGCAGGGTCCCAGGGGCCAGCCAGGTGGCAAGCGTGCAACAGGACTGGACCTACCACCTCTCTTTGACCACAGCTGCAGGGAGGGCCAGGCGGTGGCAAGAGGTTCCAGTTGGTCCTGAGTGAGCTGCCCTGTAGGAACCTCGCCTGGGATGAACACTAGGCCCGGCGAGAGGATGGAGGAAGAGAGGACCCACAGGGCTCCTCGGAAGCTCCAAGTGAGGGACACTGCCTTGGTAAGTTACTCAGAGCTAGGGACTCAGCTCCCCAGTGGGTGATGCCAAGCAACTGTTGGGCACAGAGGGCTCTCCTGGTCGGTTATTTTCTCTGGCTCCTGGTCCCCCTCCTTCCCATAACACACATACTTTTTTCATGTTTGCATCTTTATTATTATTATTATTGCAATTTCTGGCCAGGTCTGGGTTTGAACCCACCACCTCCAGCATATGGGGCTGGCGCCCCACTCCTTTGAGCCACAGGTACCACCCCATCTTTTTTATTTTACATCTGAGCTCCACAGCCTTCCAAGGGAGAGCAGATGCCTGCACAGAGCCTGGCCTACCTGGTAGTGGCCGTGAAGCCTGGCCTGATGCCTCTATCCCTCCTGACATCAGGCCACAGCCTTAGCCCGCTCCAGACGGGGTGCCTGAGGAAGGGCAGCCTAACCTAGCCCCTCCTGACCCTTGTCTGGGGGGTTGCCAGGAGAGAGCAGGACAAGGTCTGCAGACTGTGTGCCCCAGGGCCACTCCTGCGCTTGTAAGAGAGACAGACAAGTGCCAAGCCCAGGGTGTGCTCTGACTTTGGGGATCAGAATCAGGGTGGTGGCAGTAAGTAGGACTTAGGGGACAGACAGATCTGTAATCAAATGGACATTCAGGAACAACTGCTCTCAGGCTCACAGGTTCTGGGCACTGCCTGGGAGCCTCACGAGCCCTGGTGTGACCCCTCACAACAGCCCCACCCTCCATAAGGTGCACCTTCCAGTGACAGGACAGCACAGGGTGTAAGGAACAGGCCATAGGGGACACAGACACAGAGGAGGAATTCTGAAGAAAGCTGTAGCTAGAGCAGGGCGGAGCCCTCTCCGGCCCAGGTAGGCAGGCAGGATCCCTGGGCTATCCTGAGGGCCACCTTGGCAAGGACTGGGTTTCTCCCGGCCACCCCCCCCAAAAAACATAGTCCCACGGAAGGCAACATACCACGTGCCCAGCCTAGGACACCATGCCTGCACCTTGCCAGGCGCTCCAAGGGGAGACCAGCTGGATCGCACGTGCAGAGCCTGCGCTCCAGCTCACAGGCTGTGCTGTGAGGCACCCACAAGCACAGCCCACAGAGGGAGGGTTGCCTCACGCACCCTCTCCCTAGCCAGGGGTGGCAACCCAAGGCAAGAGCTGGAGCCACCTGGCCAGGGAAGACAGACACTGGCCTGGTGGGCATGATGTAATCTGCTCAGAGGGTCAGAGGCCACTCCAGCCCGGAAGAGCCCCCAGCCAGATGGACAGTCACAGCAAAGCCCCCATCCTGCTGCTGTCCCAGGGACCCAGGGCTGCCGGAGCAGTGCCGGCAACAGTGTTTATTTTCAAATGACATTTTTTAAGAAAAACAGCCTCCCCCAGTGCTTGACCCTGGTTCTGGAATGTGGCGGACAAACTGCTGTGCCCCTCCCCAGCCCCTGACAGGGGATGCATCCTGGGGGATGCAAGCCATTGTGGGCAGGCCACAGGAACCAGGAGCTAGGCCCTGCTCCTGGCTCACAGTCCACAGCGGGTGGCAACACCCCACAGTCCAGCACTGCCTGGCCACACACACAGGGTCAGCTTGTCTTGGCCAGCTAGTACAATGCCTCAAGCATGGAGCTTGGGTGGACACTTGCTTCCGTGTGCACGCGCCGCTCCCCAGGCAGCCTTAGCGCCTCTACTCCCGCAGGGCTCCCTGCCTGGGCCTGCCCCAGCCCTAGTCACCTCTTAACCAGCTCAGTGGGGAGGGTTGGCTCTCGCCCCACAGGCCTTGCACAGGCTGCCTAGGTGTGGGGGCTGCTCTGGAACTTCCTGCAGCCCTTGCCCCCTGGCTGCCAGTGGTCCCCTGCAAGCCCCTCCACAAGGGGCTGTTGGGACACTGACCTGGCAGTAGAGCCTCAAAACAGACTCCCGGAGACAGGGTGGGCCTACTGACCGAGTCCCTGACCCCACCTGATTTCCAAGTCTTGCTTCATGCTTTCACCAGACCATGCAGCTCTCCCCTGACCTGTGGATGCTCTTGGGCTTCCTGGAAGAGGCCCCTGTTTGCCCACTCTTGGTTGGGCTTCAGGGCACCAGCCACCGGGAGGTGTGGGGTCCCACCCAGTTCCTCTCCTGAGGCACATCAGCCCACCTCCCTGGCCCCAGGACACCCTCCAGACCCCAAGGTGCAGATGGGGATGAGAGTTCTGGCATAGGGACATGCCGCAGAAGGGGCGGAGCTGCCCCCCAAAGCAGGAGAGGCCCTTCCCCATGTCAAAGCCCCAGGAAGCTTCTGAGAATTGAGTGTAAACGAATCAGGGGCTTATGGCATCTCCACAGCCAACTGCCCTGCCATGAATGGCTTGAGGGTGGGCACCAGAGGAGACCCTAGGAAGCCAGGCTAGAGGGTGACAAAGCCCTCGGGGGCCTTGCTTTGCCCTGGGAGTGTGGACACAAGACCTGGACATAGGGTAGGACACACACAGGCTGCCCCAATGCTGGCCAGGCCAGGGCCCTCGGACAGCCTGGCTGGTACTGAGTGTCCCCACCCTGTGCACGGAAATCACAGGCCAGCCTGGGGCATGAAGGGGACATGGGTGTGAGAGCCTCAGGGTCACCCAATAGCCCAAAGGCTCCGGTGCTCCTAGCCCCTTCCCAGGCCACCTTCCCAGCTCCCTCCTGCACCCTCCTTGGCCCAGTAGGTGAAGAAATCTAAATGGCAAAAAAGCAAGTGTACAGCCATATTTCCCAGGGTGCCACTTAGAAAGTTCCAGAAGTAGAAATGACGGCATGAAGGGAAAGGGCGGGGGTGGGGTGGGCAGAGATGAGGCCAGTGAGGGGCCATGGGAAGGGGCACCCGGGAGTTAATGACCCAGCGATCCTTATCGTGGGGCCTCCCTCTGCACACAGCGTCCCGTCTGCAAAGTTAGCTGAGCAAACGCCGGGAGCCAAGGGTCGGGCGATGCCCCGCCGTCCACCTCACCAGGGCCCCACTCTTCCGCTTGAAATCCAGCTCAAGGTCGACCCCTCTGGACCCAGCAGCCCTGCCCACAGCCCCTGCGGCTCCTGTCTGCCAAGGCCGGTCACTGGGGGCACCGGTAGTGTCCTGCCTCCTAGGGTCCCTAGGGTCTTGACCCTATCCCCTTTGCATCAGAGCCTCCACAGGGCGGGGGGATGAGGTGCTACTGCAAACCATCCTGTGTGACCTTCTCCACCCCAATGACTCTGCTAGTAGGGACAAGGCTGTTAACACCAGTTGGCCTAGGGGTTCTACTGGGTCCACAGGAGGGGGCAGCTGTGTCTCTGGGGGAAACCTGGGGACCCCAGGAAGGGGTACACGGGGCTACAAAAAGTAGCCAAGCTGGTGCAGCCAGCTGGAGAAGCTGCTCATAGTAGGGGAGGACAAGCACTGTGGGAGACACAGGCAGCGCCCCGATCCCCGAGCCCATCCGAGCAGCTGCTCACCTTATGCGGGCTCCTTCCCAGGGTGAGTGCCCGCCATGATAAATCACAGGGAGCCTAGCCGAGGAGGGCCCCAGGGGCAACCTGTCAGCCAGCTCCAAGAGGCAGGGACAGCTGCTGCCTCAGAGGGTCCCAGAGACCAGACCCACCAGACAGCAGCCTCACTCCCAGCGGGAAGCCCCCTACTTGCCCCAGCCCCTCGCTGTCAACCCTCTGGTTGGGAGAGTTAGGCTGTGATGCCTTCTGGGGCCAGGGCTCCAAAGTTGGGGGCGGCAGGGGGCATGGTGCGGACACAAGAGGTGGCCAAGCAGTTCAGAGGCCCCACTCCACCAGGGGTTGGCACACCCTCCAGACTCCAAGTTGCAGATGGGTATGAGGGGTCCCTCGCCTTGGGTCACTGCTCAAGACATTGGGCACTCTGGGGCCAGAACACAGCTCTCACACCCCAGATGCTCAGCACAGGCTGAGGGATGGGGACAGCTGCTTGCCTCAGGGATGAGGCACCCCTTCCCACGCCACAGTCCCGGCTGCCCATCGGTCACGGCCCACCCAGGACATGGATTATCCTCCACTTCTGATCCTCTTGCCAGCTTCTTCCCAAGAGTCCAAGCAATTGGACACATTCTCTAAATTCTCAGGCCACTGCTGTTTCCTCCCCAAATCCCTTGCCTGCTTTCCCCCCCCTACCCCGGCCATGGGAAAAGGATGCTGCTGCCTTCAATACAGCCCATCTGCGGGTGGGGCAGCACCAGCACCAGGTGGGCAGGGAGCAGCTGGCTGTGCCCAGGCAGCTGTGGGTCCCAGGGAGCCAAGGAGGAGAGCCCAGATTATGGGGCGTCATGGGAAAGCTATGAGGAACAGCCCGCCAGGACCCCCCCTGCAGCCTGCACCACTCACTTCTGCGCCTCTAGCTCTGGAGAGAACCAGATGGGACTCCCAGCCATAGCCACTTGTGTCCTGCAGGCCACAGGCTCTGCCAAGAATTCCATCTGCCATGCTGAGCTACCTGGCTCTGAGTGTGGGTACCAAATGACCCAGCCCAGACTCGTGCTGTGCAGGCACTGGGATGGGCCCACACCAGTCCCACAGAGCCTCCATGGGGCCCAGTCAGAGGGAGGGCTCCCTGCGCCCTTCTGGAAGGGGCAGCAGTGTGGGTGCCAGGTCATGGCTTTGAGGAAGCCGGGTGAGGACCCCCAGCCAGGTGGGCCCAGGAGAGGCTCTGGTGGTTGCTGTGACTGCCCCCACCCCCGCCAGCTCCCATCTCTCTATCTGGGAGGCCCAGAGAAGAGAGGCTCTCAGGCCCTATGACAGACCACAACAGTAGCCAGTGGGGCCACAAAGTGACCTGCCCTGCAGGGAGATGACAGTTTACTGTTGACAGTGGGTACTCTCGACCCGGTGTGGGGTGGCCCCTGCCTCCCCGCAGATGCTTCCAGGCTCGCCAGTCTCAGTCAGTCCATAATTGTGCAATCAGCAGTTTACTACTCGATGTGGAAATACATGCTGGGCACCCAGCGCTGGGCCCGGAGCCACCCTCCTCTGCTGGTTGAGCCTTCATTGCCCGGCTTCCCCTGCCCAGCCGGCCAGCTCCCTGCTGGCCAAATCCCTCCACTCAGCCCCCTTTCTCCTGTTAGCCATCCCTTTTATCTTCTCCTTTGTACAGTAAAAATCAAATTTTTTCCCTGTCTGATAGGCCAGGACCCCAAAGCAACATGGCCAAAGGGCCCACTTGAGTTGTGGTTACCAGGCCTGGCCATGGGTCCAGGCCCGTCACGTCATGCACCCAGCATACTTTCCCCATGCTCTAGTGCCAGGACTTCATCCACAGTTCCTCACCCCACCCAGGCTCTGCCGGATTCACGGTGTCCCCCAGCAGTGTGTCCACGACACTGCCCACTCAGCCCACGTGCCGTGGGGGGATATAGCTCCTCACATTGTGTGTCTCACCGTGGCACCCACAGCTGTCCCCACAAGGCCGGGTGGCCCCTCCACATGCCGATGAGTACAGGGAGAGAGGGTTCAGGTGGGCAGGGAGGGAACACGTCCCGAGGCAGGGGGAGCTGGGTGGGAGCCAGCAGGGGGACGCAGCCCAGTGGGTAGAGCCAGCAGGATGCACACACTGTGACCACAAGCACCCTGTGAGCTTGCCCCTTCTTTGGCATCCTGGAGGTGGTTTTGTTTATCTTGGTAAAAGACATGGAACGCAAAATTTGCCATCTGAACCACATCTAAGTGTCCCACTGAGGGCACCAGGTACACGCACTCTGCCACACAGCCGAGCATCTCCAGGGCAAGCTCCTGTCCCACACTTGCCACGCCCTGCGGGCAGGTGCAATGGAGAAGGTACCACGTGACCAAGAAGGCAACTGCAGCTCAGAAATGCAGGGCAGTTCTCCTGCAGACCCATGGAGCACCTGGCAGCAGGGCCTGGCTGGAGAGGAGGACACGGAGGGCCTGGCAGAGTGACCAGGCAGCAGAGTGGAGCCCCAGGCCCAACCAGGCCCCAGCCTTGGGCCCACCTGCTTTCTGGAGGGTCCCACAGGGCCTGACAGCGGCTGGAGCTTCACCTTCTAGCCTCTGGTTGTCATTAGCTACTCCTAGCGGGAAGCAGACGGGCAGGGGAGGTTTGCCCTGCAGCCAGAGAGGATCCAGGCTCGCATGTGGCCACCTGGACCTCATTATTTTTAAGTGGTCCAGTCTGAGAGTTCTGGGAGAGGGGAGAAGGAACTGCCTAGCCTTGGGCCCAGGAAGACCCCTCTCCTCCAAGCCAGCACACTGGGGGCTTCAGCCACAAGGCATAACTCAATCAGCCCACCTAGGGCCTAGAAGGGGCATCTGCAGAGAGCTCGGCCCCCGTAGGAGAACAGGCTGGAAGGATGGGAGCCTTGGGGAAGCCAGTGGGAGTCTGGGGCACTGGGGGAGGTGGGAGGTCAACCCTGACCTTCCTTGTCACCTAGGGGCCCTCTGTTCTTCCCTGACAGATGAGAAGGACACTGCCACAGGCCTGCTCCTGCCAACCGGGCACAGGCCCCAGGAAGCCTCGCTGGTACTGCAGCCAGGCCAGCACTGGGCCCCAAGGCACCTCAGCTGCCGATTCTTCCAGCCATACCCCTAGCCTCGGGAGGCAGCAGCTCTGGGGACCCCAGGGTGTCCCCATGGCACATCCTAGCAACAGCCTCCGCTTCTAAGGGGAGACTTGGCCCCCATGTGGGGAGGATGTGCTCAGACCTGAGGCTGGTATGCCCAGCCCAGAGCAGAGGCTTGTGGCTCACACCCCACACTGAGCAGAGGCTAGCCAGGGGCAACTCTCAGAGCAGGATCCTGGGGCCCTGACCTAAGCCATTCCCTAAAGAGCTGCCCAGCGCCCATGCCGAGAGTCCCTGCACCCATAGGAGTATCTGCGATTCCCGTTCCCTTCATCCTAGCCACAAGAATGTGCAAGATGGCTGTCCGAGGACTAGTGGGCCCAGGGTGTGGCTGGTAGGACTCGGCAGGGCCAGGTGTCTACGGGAGGCCAACCCGAGCAATGGGACATGTCCGGACCCCTGGCATCCTAACCTCTGTGTTTGGACCCATCAAGCAAGTATATAGTAATTGAGGCACAAATTAGTACAGCCAAGGGGGCAGTGATTCCGTCCTTTCTTCTTAATCCCTTTGGCTTAGGGTTTCCCAGGCCTGGACAGCCTGAGGGGAAGGCTGCCCAAGGGCACACGGGCATCCGTCCGGGGACATTCAGGCAGTGACCAATCCCCGGCCATCCTGGTGTGTGTCTGCACCATGGGCTTTTTTCCCAGCCAGCCAGTGGGGGAGCAGCCACTGTGGGTCCCTGAGTCTCCTGAGTCTTGGCGAGACAGACAAGGATGGACCCCTGGTGCAGCCCAGGACCCGTGATGGAGACCAGTATGCAGCCGTGTCTGTGGGTGAAGGAGGCATGCAGGCTGGAATGGAAGACACATTTGATATCCCCCTGGTCAAGCCATGAAAAGCAAGCTTCTCCCCCAAGCCCCAGCACCAACCGGAGGCCACCATGAGCTGGAGCCCAGCATGGTCACCATCGTATCCTGGCCATCCAGCTCAGGACAGGTCAGTTCCCAAACATCCAGGCTGGAGCTCCAGGGGCTGAAGCAAGCAAGCCCTGGAGGAGCCTTGGGGCCTGCCCAGCCCCCAGAGGACCAGGTGAGGCCTGCTGTGGGCTCCAAGAGGGGCCGGCTGTGGCCAACTGCTCCAGTGGGGCTGATGCCTCCCCTGCAATGGCCGCTCACAGGAGGTGATTCCCAGAGTCCAGCTCTGTGGGCCACAGAGCCTCACCCTGGAAATGGCTGCCCCCAGCTCCCATCCAGGACCCTCATGCTGCGAGTGTCCTGCCATGGCCCCAGGGAGGAATGAACCCTTTCCCACATCAGAAAGTGTCTCCAATCTCATCTAAATCCACCCCGCTTCTTCCTGGCTTTCAGGAGACGGACTGCAGAGCCACCCTCCCTGAGGCGCCCCTCTGAGGAGATAAGCCAGCCCAGCTCCCAGGACAACTAAGCCTCTGCCGTGGCCTTGGGCTAAGCAGACCATCTCCCTAATCCCCAGCCCCAGCCCCATCGGCTGAGAGCTTTGACTTAAGCAAATAATCAGTCCAGGGAAGTGAAGGCTCAACAAAACCCCCCTGGAAGCTTGGTCTCTGTCCCTCACATTTCTCCTGCCCGCTCTGCCTTGGGTCTTGAGATCAACAACAAAGCTTTGCATTTTCCAGGGGCTTTTCGAGACGCCATCCAGCCCCAAATCAGAGGACAGAAACCCAGTGAGGAGACAGGGAGCCATGGGCCCAGCTGGACAGGGTCCAAGGTGGATTTGATGGCATTTGGCCTCCCTCACCCCCAGGGGCTTGCTGGGAGCCATCCTGGTGACGGTGAGTCCTGGGAACACGGCAGGAATGAGGGCGCAGGCCGAGTCACTCAACGCTACCCACTCTGGGTTGTGTGGCCCTTCCACACCACCAAGGACCAGCACCTGTGTACCCACCTCCAGCCGTGAGCAGAGCAAAAGTGTCCCTTTAACCCCAGTCCCCAGGGCCCTTGCCCTGGCTTAAGTGGGGGTGGTCTGTGCAGTTGGGTCTAGAGATGACCTTCTCTGTTCACCACCTCCCAGGACCCCCAGTTTTGGAGCCCCCACCCCACCCACCCTCCATGTTTCACCCAGGAACCTTCACACCACCCACTCCTTACCCCACCAGCCTCCCAACCTCACGCTGGAAAAATGCCTTTCCTCTCCTACTCGGGGCCCTGGGGACTCCAGGGCGTTATAAAGTGGTGCCCACCTTGGTTCCGGTCTACACATAGGAAGAAAAGTGCACATTCTGTCCAAGTGGGTGGCCAGGTCCCCTCCAGGCCTCCCCAACATCTGGGCTCTCTTTCTCTAAGAATGTGCCTCCTGGCTGCTCTGTGTCCCCCAAACCCTCCCTCCTCCAACCCCAGAGGAGCTTGGGGAGAGCTAGTTGCCCCTAGAGCCAAGGCTTCCTTCATCAGCGAGAAGGCTGCCCTAAGGCTGCTCACAGCCCCTGGTCTCTGCCCTCTCCCAACACTATGTCCCTCTAAATGTCCAGTCTTTGCCACCGTGTCTTTCCTCCTCCTTAGCACTCTCCTCTCTTTCCTGGAAGCCAGCCCTCGAGCAGCCACCCAGTGGCCTCCTCTTCCTCCTGGAACCTTCCCTGTCCTTCCTGGTCCCCTTTCACACCACACAGAAGGGTCAGAGTGTGAGCCCAGGCTCCGAAGAACCTGAGCCAGGGAGATCGTGGCCTGGGACTTGCCAGGGGAATGGATGTGGATGGGGAAAGAAGGCTGGGGCCAGTGGGGCTGGGGGCTGTGGGCAGGGTGTCTTGCACAGGAAAGGCTGAAAGAAAATCCATGTCCAGAGATAGCCAGAGCCTGCCTGACCAGGGCAGCTCTTGCTTTGGAGCCAGACAGAGCCACTACTTGGCCTGGGCAAGCGAGGAGCTCTGCCCTCAGTACCCGAGCTCCCTATGTATAGAGCAGAGCTGTTGGTGCCAGGCCTGGGTGCCCTGCCCCAGAATCTGCCACATTGCAGCCCTGGACGAACGGGTGCTATGGCTCTGTCTACAGCAAGGTGTCCCTGCTGTGCCCTGAAGACCCCCGACAAGACTGGACCTGGGGGGATTCTCTTATGCAGTAGTGTAGGGAGACAGGGGACCCAACAGCGCCCCAACGGCCACGTTAAGACCTTACTTTGACAGGAGAGTCCCAGGGAGAGATCCCGCTGGCCGTCCTCAGGTCCACCCCCAGGGCTCCAGCTCCCTGGACTGGCCCGCCCCTCCCACTGACCAGTGGAAGAAGAAGCCAAGGAGCCATTCCAGGGATGGACAGTGCTCCAGCCATTGTGCTCCTGGCTGTGGGGGTGGGGCAGGGCTGGCCCCGCAGCATGGAGAGAGTGTGCGGCAGGGAACATGATGGCGCCGCTTGGCCACCTCTCCCTCCAGAGGAGTGCCGGACACTAGCCAGCTCTGCTTGCTGTGTATGGAGCTTGCAGAAAATGCTGACCACTAAACCCACAGTCCAAGGCAGGCTTGGGAGATAGGAAGGAGCATGGCCCCTCCACATGCTGCCGGCTGTGGGTGGACCTGGCTCCCATTTCCAGGGCACCCAGGGTCGAGAGTAGCCTGAACAGTCTCAGAGAGCTACTGACCCTCACTGGGGGGTGTGGGGGGGCAGCATTTAAACACTGATCCCTGCAGGGTGCCCCCATCCAGCTTAGTTGCTTAAGTTAACCTTCCTACTACATCCTCCAAGACTCTGGACAGGGCAGGGCGAGAGAGAAAGTGAATAGGGCCATCCTGACTCTGCCTGGCCCTGCCCGGCCCAGGGAGTGCCCCACCCTCTGTGCCCAGTTCTCGCTGATGAAGGACGCCTTGGCTCCAGGGGCAACTAACTCTCCCCAAGTCCTGCTCCTCCCAGTACGATAGGGTCACATGGGGCGGTCCCCTTTGCCCACTAGCTTTGGCAGTCTGAGACGGCAGGGTAGGGGCTTTGAGGAGGTGGGAAAACAGCCCAGAGGCAAACCCCAAGTGTCTTCCCAGAAAGAGGAGGCTTGGTGGGAGGCAGGGACAACTGTGCTTGTGCCCACAGCTGCCCACCCCCTACTAGGAATCACAGGCAAAGAAGTAACTGGGCACAGGCCAGGAGCCACAGGGTTGGGGATGACCAGACTCTGCACAGGGGTCTGTTGGGACCCCAAGAGAGAAAAGTAGGAAGAATTCAAAAAGGAAGCTGGGCCAAGGTGGGCAGGCTTGCCAGTGCTGAGCAAAAGCCAGGTCCCCCAGGTGTACAGCACCCTGGACTCCTGTACCCTGCAAGAGCTGAGTCCCACGCGGGCTGCCAGCCAGGCTGCCACAGGCCAATGACCTCCCCCCGCCCAGGAAACTGCAGCATGAGGCAGAGGATGTAAAGCAGGATGGTGGGACGGAGAGCACAGAGGAGCCAGGCTTGGTAGGGGCTGCCGAGAGGCGCTGGGGGGGCTGGTGGAAGGGTTCGTCCCCCAGGCAGTGGGAGGCAAGCAGTGGGGTGGTCACTGTATTTGGGATTGAGACTGGGAGGGCCAGAGTGGAAGCAGGCGGTGCCAGGCACAGCCGGCAGACACTCAGAAGCGAGGTCACTGGGGCCTGGGCTGGGCGCCGTGGGGGCTGGTGTATGCCGGTGCCCTCTGGGGCTGCAGGGGCCGCTCTACCCATGGTGGGCCTGCGGTGGGCTGAGCAGGCTGTGTAGCCCCCACCACCCCACCCCCATCTTCTGCGGTCTCCTGCCCCCCTGCCCGGGCCTTCTGGATTCCATCAGGGGCCTCAGCAATCTGGCTGTGACATAATGAGGCAGCCCAGGTCAGCGGGGTGACCTCTCGTGGCCCCAATGTTTGGAAATCCCCAAATCAAAATGACCCAACAGACAAGCTTGAGACTGAATTTTTTAAGCAGCCCCTTCAATTACAAAAAGACACAGAGAGCAGGCCTGTCCCATCCCCGTCCATGCAGACAGTCATGAAGGACGGGGCTTAGGGCCACCTTGGCACAGTGAAGTCCCAGCACAGGCAGCACACCTCTGGGCGGGGGGCGGCGCAGCAACCGGCTGGCTGTCCAGAGCAGAGCTGCCTGGAGCCAGCAAACCCAAAACAAAGAACAAAAGGGGCAAAGCAGGGAGCGTATGACCAAGTGCTCAGTGGCCTGACCCTGTGGTGCCCACCACCAGGCCTGGGTGGGGGGCGGCTGAAGCAGAGCCGGGAGGCCCACTCCCTTGAGGCACCCAAAGTGGAGCGCGTGGCCGGAATCAATAACTCATGGTGGGGGAGGGCAGGAGACGTTTGCAGCCACGTGGGGAGGGGGTGCTGGACGGCATGTCCCTCCACCCCCAAGTTCACAGTTTTATGGTAAGCAGCCTTCACTTCCTCCCCTGTCCCTCCTCTCCAGGTGTTATTTGAAAAATCTACTTTCCAAACTACATGCTGAAAACTTCAGCATGAAAATTTAATGTCAGAAACTCTGTAATCTCTTTCCCAGAGATAAGACACAGCCCCTCCAGGAGGGGCGACCCCCGACCCTCTAACTCAGAAAGCAGACGCCAGCCAGGGAGGCAGGGGCTGGGCAGGCTGGGGGCTGCCCCTTCCCTCCTGAGCCCATGGAGGAGGAGGTGACTGAGCAAGGCCCCAGCAGGCCTGAAAAGGCAGGGCTGAGACCGGGGCCCTGCAGGGGATGCTGCCGGCCCTGCCTTGTGCGCTGGGCTCCCGGCTCAGGTTCCCTGTGGCGCCCCGGCCCCCACTCTCTCTTTCAGACACTAATTTTGGCCTCATGGAGGGCTCAGGTTTCGGACAGCTAAGCCAGAGAAGGACAGCATGGCCATCACCACGCACGACCCTTCTGTCCAGCCCCAGCTCCCTCCTGGGCAGCAGCGCCGCCCTTGGGTAACACTTGGGACCTCAGGCACAAGTTGTCCCCAGGGGCTGAGCCTGGATATGGGGGAGGAGACCCTGAGCTGTCTGAGTCCCCAGGTGCTGGCCTTGGGGACAGGTGAACAGAGGCTGTCACTCAGCTTCAGCTCTTGCCTCAGTTTCCCCTGAGATATGGAACGCTTCTTAGGCTGTCCCCAGCAGCCCCACCTGGGAGAGGCCTGTGGCTAAAACTTTAGGAAATGCCCTGAGCCCTCCTCTGCCCAGGCTGGGAGCCCACAGCGCTAGGGAAGGTGTGTGCGCCAGATCCCACTATGGGACATAATTGGGACTGGGGAGAAGACGCCTTGAGGAGCAAGCTGGCTGGGCGGGGGTGGGGAGGTGGGGAGCCCCCCCACCTCCCCCCTGCAGCACTCTGGGCCTCTCAGCCAACCATGTCACTCTACTGCCCCCACGAGGCGACCCGCAGCCCCAGGCAGCCTCTGGAGACCCTGAGACCCCCAGCATCCTGAGAGGTGGAGGCCTTTCATAATGGAAGGGGATAGGGACCTGCTGAAGGGGCTGGATGTGGGGGAGGCCTGAGCCACCCTCTCCACAAACCCCCAAACCCGGGGGACCATAAATCCCCCTTGGGACCTGGCTGGGCCTGCCCCAGCCCACCATCTCCCATGCCCAGACCATCGCATGCCAGGGCAAGGGCCAGCGTGGGGCTCACTGAGAACGTCTTCTCCAGCACTACGCACACCCCAGGGTCCCTCCAAGGCCCCAGTCCCCTGCTGTGCACCCAACCTGCAGAGGGGTGGCAAACATTGGCAACCACAGGAAGGGGGACAGGCCCCCAAGGAAGCTGCCATCTGTGTGTCCTCCCTGGTGCCGGGTGGTGCTCACTCAGGCCTCAGGGCGGCTGGGGGGTGGTCTCTGGAACGCTAGCATGACCCCTTCCCTGCCCCTTCCTTAGGGGCTCTTGCAGCTCCCCCAGCCTGGGGGCCTGGGAGCCTCAAGGCAGCAGCCCCTGGAGAAACCAGAGGTCAGGGGAGTTCAGAGACAGCCCTTCTGGCTGGTTATCTTGACTGACGCAGACAACTGTGTCCCATCTCCCAAAGATAATTCTATCTTAGCAGGAGTCATGGGAGGGCTGGAACTCAGCTTCCCGGCATCCAGGCGGGCAGTGAGATATTCCCAGATAAAGAGCATTCCTGGGGCCTCATCACGCTCCGCCGCAGCTGCTGGGCCCCTCGCTCTGCGCAAGTGGGCATGTCTTCCCCAGTCCCACGGGGCGCAGAGCACGTAGTTTCCCTGCTATGTACCAGCTGAGGGGCCAAGGTGGATTTAGCTGGGGTGAGGCCCAGGGACAGGCGGGCAGGGGATGTTCTGGGAGGTGAGGACAGGCGGAGATGGGGACAGCAGCTGGTACTGGGCCCAGGCCTCCCTTAGGCCTTGAGCCTGGATTTTATTTTTAGGAGGCGCCTTCTGGAGCTTATGCTACCTCATCCGGAAGGACAGGGACGAGCTTAGGGTGGTCACGTACCAGGTCACCCAGGACCTCGGGGAGACTCCCAGGCAGTTGCCCAGTTCTGGAGTAGGGGCTCCGGGGTAGCGCCGCAGGAGTGCTGGATACGTTTGCTCCCGACATACTCGTCCACAGCTACCCCTCAGCGGAGAGCAGGGCCCAGGCTTAGCTGCCCCTCCTCCAAGGAGATGTGCACAGACCACCCATGAGGGCTGCAACACCCACAGGGGTGTCCAGCAGAGCAGTGCAGTGCTGCGGTTGTAGAGAGGATGCCCTGCAGGCGACAGGGGGCTTGTTTTTTAAAATAGAAAAGAAAATGGCAGCAGTGGGAAGCTAAAGGAAGCTGACTCCCTGAAGCTAGGCGGGGTGACATGGGACATGGTGACATGGGGACCTGCTACCCTCCAGTGCCTTCTGGCCAGGGACCAGCCTGGCAGCAGAGGTGGCATGTGGGGTTGGGGGCCCTGGGACTTGCCGGAGGGAGTGCAGTGCCCCCAGGGTTCCCTGGAAAGAGCAGTGACAATCCAGTCTAATCACTGTATTGGTAGCATCAGCTGTCCCAAGACTGGAGGTTCGGCCATGATAAGCCAGCCTCACAGCCACACCGCAGGACACAACAGCAATGCTACCTCTGAGCCCTGGTGTTCTTGCCTGGCTGTGCCCTTGACACACCGCGGCCATGTGAGAGACACACAGGAACATGGGACAGAGGCACCAAACGTACTCGGGGACACGGTTGCTAGGCATCTCTATGTCATCTCCCTTGAAGACACTGGGGCACCTGCATCAGCCTGGGGCGTGTCTCTTCCTGACCAGTATCAAAGGGAGGGCTGCAGCAGGGGCCTGAGGCTACCAGGTGCAGCCTCGGGGTACCCCCTCAGCCTAGGCTGTACCCACAGTTGTGCTAGGCCAGGACCTGGCAGTTCACACGTGTGCCCTGGAGCAGAGAGTACTCCCTTGCCCATGGCATGGCCATCACCTGCCAGCCAGGTGGGTAGGGAGGTGCCCCAGGCAGCCCACATAACCCCTCAAGCCCTCAGGTCTAAGGTAGTCTCGGAAGCCTGCAAGACAACCCAGCCCTGCCACCTTGCTCACCACAGCCCCGGCCCCACTGTGATCCACAGTCCCAATATGCCCAGCACGGACATTGCTGCCTGGTGTTGGCTGTGAACTGCAGGCCCTGCCTGGCCTGCCTGGGCCCTTCCTAATGAATGTGTTCCCAGGACCCTTTGATCTGGGCTTTTTTTTTTTTTAATTTTTTGATCTGGGCTTTAATGACCACCCTTGCTGGGGAGCCACCGACCAACACCCCCCACACCCCACATGGGGGCTCATTATCCACAGCCATAGAACGCAGTCTGACATGGGTGCTAAGGTACTCACGCTCCCTCTGGGGGCTGAGAGGACATCCTCAGTGCTTCCTGGGGTTCCTTAAGAGCCAGCTCAGGACATTGAAGGGTACATGTGGCCTCAGCTCTGGGGCTCTGAGGGCCACACACTGGCCACCCGCTCTGCCTGGGGGCTGGACCCTCATGTGGAGCCCGGACCCTCATGTGGAGCCCCACTGGGGGCCGGGATGCACCCTCTCCTCTTTGGGTCTCTGAGCACTGACACTCAGCCAGTGTGGCCTGCACCCCCCATGGCCCCTGAGGACATCTTGGCCGCTGAGGCCCTGTTCCTCCTAGAGCTGCACTGTGGTGGGACAAATCAGGAGGCACATGGGAGGGTGTGGCAAGGTGGGTGGAGGTCACACACTGTCCCTGTTGACAGCACAGTCAGGGGCCACTGGGCAAGGTGGGAGCCCCTTGCTCTGGGGTCACCCACACTCCTGGGGTACCCTCACTCGCTCACATACACACACGCACGTCAGCAGGAAATGAGACCCCTGTGGCCCCTCACTGCTCTGGCAGCAGGCATGGCGTTTTATGAGTGCTACAAATCAGATATCACAGTTTGGGGCTGACATGGTTTTTATAAGAATTATTTAAGGCCCTGGCCGCCGGTAAAGTCCCCAGGAGAACTGGGGCAAGGCCCATCCAGCTGTTGGGGCTGTTGAAATTCCAGACACTTCGTAAAGTGGAGGTACGAAGGCAAGCATCTTGTGCTGTTTAGTAGGACGCTCACCCCTGCCCTGGGTGGGGGGCCTGCCAGAGAGGAAGTGAGATTCAGGGTCCACACCACTGGTGTCTGCCCCGCCTCTGGTCCCAAAGCATCACTGGGGACACTGGAGCCTGGCCCCTCTGTAGCCTCCTGGGCTCTGTCTGTGATGGGTCAGCCCCCTGGCTGAGAGCTTGCTGGCCAGATCCTGGGTCAAGGGCCATCGTTTCGGGCTGCTCCCTTGCCCCATGCTGGACATTACTGTGGCCAAGGAGAATGGCAAGGTGGATGGTCCAGGGTGCCCAGTACACCCCAAAAAGCTGCTGACACGTGGTCTCAGGCGAGGCACATGCAGCACAGGGCCCCTGCCAGTCATGGGATGCCAACATTCCAACTCTGGAGCGGGAGAGCATGTCCATAACTGCCAAACAGCAGCGTCTCCCTGTGACTCCGGACACCCGACGCTCCTTCCCTTATGACACTACCATTGTCCAAGCAGACCCTCTGTGAATAAGGGACATTGTGACACAGGGACGGGCAGGGGCACTGCACCTGGGGAGGGAGACTGGCAGGCATGAAGGGTTACAGAAGGGGCACGGGCTCTTCTGCTGGGAGGGGGCTGCGGTTGCTCCCCAGTCAGAAGGGCCTGGGCTGTGCACCAGGAGCCCCAAACCAGGCCTCTGCCTCCAGGCACTCTGCGAGCCCGGAGGTCCCAGCCCCTGACCCCAACCCCGATGCCCACCCCGGCTTCCCACAGGGTGGCAATGGGCTCCACCTGTGAACACTTGTCCCGCAGAACGTGTGCTGTGGGCCCAGGGGACACACACCTAGCATGACAGTTGGCCAGGGGTACTTCTCTGCTTCCTATGACTTCCATGCAGAAGGGCCACAGGAATTTCTGGAATCATCTGTCTTCCATCTCTGTGAGAATAGCTGTTAGCAAAGAGCTTCCAGGGGGTGTGGGGTGGTGACACCTCCTCTGTGCACCTGACACACCAGCACCCCTCCTCCCCACTCAGGCCACAGGTGAGGGCGGTGGGGCCACAGATGAGCTAGGGGCCCTGGCAAGGCAGGTGGGGTCTCCGCCCATGCAGAGCTGGCCTTGTGCAGGCCTGGCCACTATGTCGGTGCTCCAGCACCCTTGGAGGCCAGAGCCAATCAAAGCCATATGTGGGCACAGCAGAAAAGGCTGATTATTTTGACTAGGAAAAGGCCTATTTGCAAAGAAATAATGAAGTGACTTGGGGGGATGGGTGCTGGCTGTGACCTCAGATGGGGGCAGGGTAGACGCAGACTCTGAGCAGGTCACCCGTGAGCACTGTGTAAGCAGCCCTGTCCTCGGCTGACTGCTCTGTGGCGCGCTGTGGGTCCCTACTGGGTGGCCTGCGGCCTTGTGGGGTGCTGCCCCTGTGGGCTGGCTGGGGGGCCCTGAGAGAGAGTCCTGGGGCTGTTGCCCCTTCAGGCTCCTATTCTCTGGCGTGTCCCTGGGTGGGGGGGAGCTGGAACACAGACACTGCTTCATCTGCTCTGGAGAGCCTCCTAAAGTGGGTGGAGGGCTGGAAACAAGTCTTTGCCCTGAAGAAACTTACAGTTGGGGTATAGCAGTGAGGCTGCATCCTGAGCCAGTGGCAGCATGTGGGAACAGTGCACCCCATGTGTGCAAAGCCAGCTGTACAGAGGCCTGGGGTGAGGGGCGGAGTAGCAGCTGAGCAGGGCAGGTGGGCTACAGGCACACAGGGCGACCAGAGGCCCTGGGCTGGCACCTCTATCCTTCAGAGCCTTCCCCATGCTACCTCTCCAACCTGGGCCCCAGCATGGCAGAGCCCCCAGAGTTGTGTGCAACCATCCCCCCAGCTTCCAGGCTGCTTAGAACCCCACCCAGGCCTGCGCCAAAAGCTGTCCGATGGTGATGGCACTCGCTCTCCCAACCACCACCTGGGCCTCCCAGAGAGGCCATCTGAGCAGGTGGCCCGTCCTCTGCCACCTCTAGGTGCTTTAGAGACTGAGAACGCCTTCCTGATGGTGAGGGTAGTGCAGCCACAACTCAGAGCTCCAGGCCAGAAGGTGCCCTAAGAGGGAGGAGGCTGTGCCCTGGAGACTGTGTATTCCTGGCAGCGCCACACACAGCAGCCCAGAGGCGGCGGCAGCCCCAGTATCCATCGATGCATGAGTGGGTAACGGGACGTGGCCTTTCCACGTGGTAATAGTGCTCGGCCATGAAGAGGAGGGGTTCTGGGACCTGCCACACACAGACAGACAGACATCGTGCTTAGTGAGCCAGGCCAGTCACAGCAGGCCCAACACCAAATGACCCCATTACACGAACCATCGGAGTAGGCAAAGACATGGAGGAGGTCAGTGGCCACCCGGGCCAGGGCTGCAGATAAGGGTGCAGGTGGCTTCCCGGGGAGAAAGTGTGTTGGGATCACGTGCAGTGATTCATGACACTCGCCTCTGGGAACACACTGTAAAGGGTGCACCAGCTGCTGTGTGGACACCTCAGTAAAGACATTTATAAAACAGACAAGAAGTCCAAGGCCAGTGCTGCCTGCTGATGTGGTGTGAAGGAGGGGTTGGGTCACTCGGCCAGTGCCCAGGAGCGACCCCAGGCCAGGGTGCCTGGACCTGTCGTGCCCTGTGCAACTGTCCAGGTCTCCAGAATAGCCTGGTGGCCTGGCCTTCCATGCAGCCATGTTCATCGCTGGCTCACTCACCTGATGCAGTTTGCAGCCACATGAAAGTTGGGGGTGGGGGGCAGGAGGGGAGCCCGAGATCAGGAGGCCTAATTTCTTTACCCCCAATGTTTGAAGTGCTACAGAACTGAGGTGACCAGCCTCACCAGGAACCGCTGTGCTCCTAGGCTGGGGTCCCCCATGGGGGACAGTGCAGTGGACAACCCTGACATGACTTTGGGAGCCCTAGCCGCAGAGGCACCCAAGGAGCGGGCGAGGAAGGAGGGGGCTAAAAGAGGCACCCAGGGGGGGCTTCTCCCAGCACCAGCTCCTGGGCTGGTCACCTGCAGCCAGCACCTTAAGTGATGCCATTTGGAGGTGGGACCACAGAGCGATGCAGGCACAGCCACCCTGGGGATACGTGCTGCTGGCCCACAAAAGGGAAAACCAAATGCCCACAGGAGGGATGGTGGCCAGAGGAGTCCTCAGTCCACTCAGATAGCCTAGTACTCACCTGGGACTGCCAGGCACTGAAACACACCCATGGGCCATGCAGCTGACGCTGTCCAGCTCGAGCAGGAGTGGGGCACACAGTGTGCGTCCAGCACTGCCTGAGCCTTGCACTGCCTCCCGTAAGGCCAACAGAACCCCCCACCCCCATGAAAAACACACACAAGATGGGGTATCGGGCACTGCGGTCTGCACATTCCCCCCTAGGGCTATTTGCTGGAGTTAGCTGCAAGGAATGGGGTATGAGGACAGGCAAAGCCCTGTCCATCTGGGCTGTCTCGTGGGTCAGGCCCTGTCCCATCCCTGTCCCTCGAGAGGTTGTCCAGGCACAAGTGGCTGGATATGGCTGGCTCTCACCATTTCTCCAGACAAGTTCCATCTGCAGCAATAGACAGGCTGTGGGTCAGAAAGGGGTCTTGTCAGGCATTTGGAGGACAGGGACACAGGTTACTACCATGGGGCCCCATCCCATCTTCCTAAGCCTTGAGGCAGGTTGGGCCACAGGAAGGGATGGACCGCCCAGCTTGTGAGGGCTCTGAGCTGCCCAGCGGAGCTGGGGGCAGCCCTCCTAAATCCCTGAACCTCAGCACACCCAGCAGCCCCTCCTCTCTACCACTCCCAGTTCAGCCTCATGGTGGGCATGCAGGGCCTGGAGGGAGGCTCAGCCTGGGAGGGAGGCTCAGCGCTGGAGGGAGGCTGAGTCCCAAGGAGGCTGAGCCTGGAAGAGAGGCTGAGCCCAGGGGAAGCTGCGCAGTTGCCTGCTGGAGGGGAGACATGTACAAACACCTTCAGGCTTTGGTCTGCTGCCCATCCCAACTGAGACCTCCCTTGAGTAACTGAGAACAGTTTCTCAGACTGGATGGCCCTTCTTTGGCCCTCCTGTGCCCGTGTTCAGTCTATTCTAGGCATTCTCGGGACAGCCCAGGTTGGGCACCTGGAGGGCTCAAAGAACCTCTGCCCTCAGCCAGCCCCTTTCGAGGTCAGCAGGTCATCCGCAGGGCAGACAGTACAAAGGGGACGCCTCATAAGGTCTGGGGGCCAGGGCAGGGAAGCCAGTGCCCACACGCCTGCCGGGCAGCAGGCCCTTGACACCTCTCCTCAGCCCAACTTGCTGCAGGCCGCTCTGCCACCAAGGGCGGCGGAGGGGAGGCACACAGACTGCACTGGCCAGGGGCTGGGGGTGGGGCGGCAGGTCTGCAGGCTGGGGTGGGGGCAGCGGCCGTGATGGATGTGACCTCAGCTGAGCGGCCTGGTGCCTCCTCCAGTCAAGGGTCCCTGTGTGCAGGGCTGGCCGTGTAGCGTATGAAGGATGGTCCCCTCCCCTGCATGAGTTAGGGTCCTCAGGGCTCCAGGCCCCATGAATCACTGCTCAGGAAAACAAGCCGACTCCATCACAGGCCCTGCTTCCTGACCTCCCTGTCCCTCTAAATTAACACAAGGAGCGGCATGCCCGGGCCTTCACCTCTCTCTACGTGTCCCCTCCTCCTGTTCTCAGGGTGGGGGTGGGTAGCCAAACCAGCTTCACAGCCTCCTCTCACAGGGTCCTCAGAGGCCACCTCAGCAGAGGGACAACCCAGGACCCCAGCTCAGACCACAGCAGGCCAGCGCTGCAACACGGGGCCTGGACCCTGAGCCCGGGAGGCTGGTGCCCCCCCAAGGCCCCATAGTTCACATCCCCACGCCAGGCCAGGCTCTCCTGCCTGCTTCCTCAAGCCTACGCCAAAAGGTGCGCATTCCTGGAGGGTCCCTCTGTCCTGTCCTGGTTCTGTGTGTGACACTGCCAGTGGCTGTGCCCCTTCTGGGGCAGACCCAGGGTCCCAACAGAGGTCACAGCAGACTGCCTGACCACTCACAGCCTGAGCCCCACCACACGGACACCTTCTGCCCTCCTGTGCTCAGCTGAGTGCTGGCACTGGCTTCATGCAGCTTGTGACGAGCACTGACAATCTGAAGGCCATGTTGGCACAGTGGGCCTGCAGCACCTCCTCCTCTGTAACAGATTCAGCAGCGCTGCTCCAGCTCAGCAACAAGCATGTCCTCTCACAGCCACTCACCGGGAGCTCCTGTCCACAGGCCAGGCCCAGAGCCATGCCTTGTGTAGCCTCCAGAATCTGGGGGCCGAGGGTAGAAAATCCATCAGACACACCTGCACTTGGGCTTCGTGCCCAGGTTTTCACAGCTATGAACGCTGCCTGAGCACTCCATGGCCGTGACGCTGGGTCCCCACTCAGACCCGAAGTCCCATGTGGCCAGGCAGGGATGGTAAGCGTCGCCGGACCCCAGATCAGTCCAGACCACACGATGGCCCCTGGTTGTACTTCCAAACTTCCAAAGTCAGAGCTGCCAGCACCCAGCAGGGAGGAGTCCTCAGTCTACTGCGTGGAGGTCAGGCTGGGTATGGGGTCCTGGGAAGAGGGGCCAGAAACCTCTGCATTCGATGTAAAAATATCACAAACCAAAAATCAAACCCCACATCAAGCTCAGGGGATGGGGGCTGCCCGGGCCAGCTGCCCTACACAGCCCCACCTGCACCACAGGACAGTTGTGCCACGACTTTCATCAGACTCAGGGCTGCAGGCCTGGCGGCTCCCAACCAGTCCTGGGCCTGCAGAGCAGTGCCCGCACACAGGACACACACATGCCTCTGCTCAGTTTTGAAGGGACAGCCGGCCACACCTGGCTTCCTGTCCTCCTGCCGGGACTGAGGGATACCACTGCCCTGGGATTCCTCCCCAGCCCCTCTGCCAACTGCGCCACATCGAAACCATCAGCCGGGACAGGGGCTCCTCCCCAGCCCCCACACGGCTCGCCACATCTCTCACCCACTCCACCCTTGCACTCGCGCCACTTGCCCACTCTTGCCAGGGCCCCTGACACAAGCAGCAAGCGACCCCCTTCTGGTGCTTCTCCCTGGTGTGTCCCACTCCTGGCTGCATGGGGCTCCCCTTGTCACAAGGCCACCAACCCCCAGTTCCCTACCAACTCATGAGACCCAGAGTCCCCACTGCCCAGGCCCAGTGCGTGCAGAGCAGCCGAAGCTTTGGGGAGCGCCAAGCCAGGCCCTGGGGGCTGGCAGAAGGCAGCAGTTGTCTGCCTGAGACACAGAGGCAGAGAACAGAAGATGACAGAGGCTCCAGTCCTTCCTCCACACAGCAGAACTTTTATTTGGGCTGTCAGACCACTCTGAGCTGCCCCATCACAGGCTGAACCAGTTGGGGACACCACCACGCCGGGGGTCGCTGCTCTGCCTCTGCTGCTCGTCCGCCATGAATGTGCTCTCGGCTTCATTGACAGAGCTGCTTTCAAGCCTCGGGTCTTTCTCAGGAAACAGGTCTGGGAATATGAAGGTCTGTCCGTGGGCCTGGGGAGAGAGCAGGGCTCCAGTGAGGCAGCAGGCCCCTCTGCAGAGGCCCTGTGCGGGCGACTCACACGCTCTGGGACAGAGCCTCCCACTCTGCATCAAGTCAATGGCCCAGAGATCAGTTCCCTACCCTCAACCCTCGACCCTCATGGCAGTGTCCCCAGAGCAATGTCCCTGCCTGGAAAATAAACATCCCCCAGGCCATCGCCAGCCTCCAGCTCTTATCTAGCGACGGGAAGCCATCACTCTCGGACAGTGCCCTTTTCACTGACACTGTCTCCTCATGGCTGGCGTCTGCTCCATCCTGGGCTCATTAAAGCTGCACAGCACAGCGGCCATTCACCCAAGGGGGCCCCAGTCAGATGGAGGGGCAGGAACAAGGCACGGAAGGACACAGTGCCTGGTGCCACGCTGGGACATCTTCCATCCAAATACCTAAAGGCCTTTACCCCCATAAAAGCCTCCCTCTACCCCACTCAGAGCTTGGCAAACAAAAGGCACATAACGTACAGAGAAGCCTACGTATGCAGAGTCTATAAATCAAGGCCAGCTCCGCATGTTAACTGGTTCTATGTCTTTCACTATAAGCTCAGAATGGGCCAGTATTGGCCTGGCCGTGGCCCAGGCCGCTGAGCATGTGGGTCTGGGCACCAGGCTGCACACCGTCGGGGAAGAGGCAGGGGCCCTGCTCTTTGGGAACCTAAGCGAATGTAGGTGCCATTTAATCTGCTAACTACTACTAAGCTCCAAATTTAAAGGGTGAAAGGCAGGAGGGCAGCACGTCCCCCAGGCAATGCCCTTCTGCCCCCAGACAGGTAAAGCTGAGCCTGCAGCCGAACCTGGAAAGCCCTAGTGAGTAAACTGAGGATGTGCACTTGGCTCCCGCATACCCATGTTTTGTGAAGAGATTTGGATGTGGGCAGGGAGCCAAGTATGGCCTGCAACAGTCCACAGACCTCACCCTAAGCAGGGCTGTAACCCCTCAAGTTGTGGGGTACAGGCCAGTGACCGAGGCAAGAAGACCGCATGAGTCCACAGACCCCACCCTGAGCAGGGCTGTGACCCTCACATGGTGGGGTGCAGGACAGCGACCATGGCAGGACCGTGTGCCGGGGCCCGGTCGCCAGCCTGAAGGAGGATGATCTTACACGGACCCAAACTTCTTTTCCCTGTTTTTAAAATACCAAAGGGCAATAGTTTACAGGCAGGGCTGAGTGCCCAGAGGGGGATTTATATTTAATATATTGAGGTGATTCTGCTAGTTTTCTGAGGAAAGAAGAACCCAAAATAAAATTTAAAATGCAAACACAAAGACAGCAATTTACAATAGTTTGGAGAAAACATGGGAGAAGGTGGATCAGAGAAACTGCTCACCCCTCACAGGAGACAAAGGCCACGTGGGTGCTGTGTGGTTTCCCAGGGATTCTCCTTTGCAGAAAAATTCACACTGTACTTTAAAAAGTAAAACCCTCAATCCTTCCACAGAGGAGCAAGAAAGCTGCAGCGTGGCAGAGCGGAAGGGGGAATACCGTGAGAGAAAGTGCACCCCGTCCCTGCCAGGTCTCAGGCACCGAGAGCTCTGTCTGGATTGGACGTGCCCCCACCAGGCCAGGCGGTTTGCTCTGGAGACACCCATGGCCACATGCTCTAGGCCTTCAGACGCTGCTGTGTAAACACGGTCTCAGCGTCAATGACCTTTTTGTTGTGTGGGTAACTGAGGCTCCTGGGCAGCTCCCAGGGCCAAGGAGACGTTTGTCAGGTTGTCAGGGAAAGTGCATGAGCCCGACCACGTGGGATAGGCCTGGCCACAGCACTGGCCCGACTACCTTCAATAGCTCAGTGTTTCTTTCCGGTCACCCCTTCACATGCTTTACAATCGGCTGTGCCCAAAGGGACGTACTCAGGAGAAGGAGTCTCAGCAGATGGGGGACAGAGAAAGAGCCACTTCAAGGTCCTGGGTCTCCTTGTGGGGGACAAGACCAACCACCCCAGCCATTTCTGGGCAGTGTGAAGACTGCTGATCTCAGGAAGGGGGGCACCCGTCACAAATCCTAATTCTGGAGCAGAGGAAGCATGCCCAACAGGCTGCCCTGCTCCCAGCTGCCCTGCCTCTCCCTGGCCACGGGACTTCCCAGAGGAAGACAGACAGGCAAGTGGCAGCTGCAGACGCCAGATCTAAGAGCTGCAGGGTTCAGCTTTCACGAGTGAGGAGGGGCCCAGGGAAAAATGTAAGGGCTCGGATGACTCAAAAGCCACTTGTAACCATAGCTTGCCTCTGAAGTGACTCGTGGCAAATGCCTGCATATGGGACATGGACCCGCGTGCATGACAAAGACAGATGGGCTGGGTTAACACCTAGCACACAAGGGCCTTTGTGAGGCCAGCGGCTGTGCCCTCCACCTGGATTGGCTGATTTTATGCACAGCAAATATTAGGCCAAATAATTAAGGGGGCCCCTGTTTAGAACAACAAATGTGACTGTTTTTCACAGAAGCTGACACGCCAACCCGGTCTTACCCAGCCGCCTCCTAACTCCCTGCGGCTGGAGACAGTGTTCACAATAGCACTGCTGCCACCTAGCGTCTACCCTCCCCGGGCCATCGCGCTGAAACTGGAGGGACCCTCACTGCGTGGCTCCAAATGGTGGGGGCCGGCTAAAGGGAGGCTTCCTGTAAGATTCGCATACAGGCGATGCCACAGGCTGGAGGGAGTTCTGCTTGGAGAAAGAGGGACACTAGCCAGGGACTTCTGGTCCAGCAGGAAAGGACTTGAGATAAACAGCCCAAAAAGAGGCTCTGAAAATGTGGGTCTCACTCTTGACAAGTCTGGATCTCAGGAAACACAGCCCCGTGCAGTGTGGGGCGCAGGGGACCCTCCTCCCAGAATCCCTGGCACAGGCTCAGAAACAGCCCGTTAGAGGCAAAAGCAGGGAGCCTGGAGCATGTGCTGGCCTCCTTGCAGGGGCCCCAAGGATGCTCCCAAACTGTGTGGGCACTGAGACCAAGGCCTCCTTTGCGCCACTGTGTGCCCCCAGCCTGGATCCCGTCCAAGGACAGCTCTCCAGAGGCGGGCGACCTTCGAGGCTCAGACACTGGTTTGTGTCAGAGCCAAGCCCGCCAGGATAGGGGTGGGTCTGCCTCTGTCCACAACACGTTCGAACTCCAAAATTACGAAATGGTTGGCCGCCAAGCTCTCCAGACACCCCAGCACCTATCTGCTCCCTAAGCACAGACCACCCCCTCAGCTCTGCTGACGGCCCCATGCCCAGGCTGACCCCATGTGGGGCCCAAGACTGCGCAGTGGACTCTGGGACCTGCCCCCAGGCCTCTCTGGGCCCCAGGGCAGTGGCTGCAGCACAAACAACCCTCAAGGACACGTAGTGCGGAGCCCCTCGGAGGCCCCGGCCTGTTCTGGCCGTGCTCACTCACCAGCTGCACGTAGGCGACCTTGTAATCTGGCTTCTTTATTCTGACATTTCTGTGATCCCTTTTCCTGTGAGAGCCTGTTGGAAGGGGGTGAAAAAAGAAGAAACTTCACTGCCAGCTCTCAGTACAAGACATGCAGCCCAATTAGCCCAGAACCCATTTACTTTCCAAAAACAGGGGCAAGGCTCAGGAGAGATAGGAACAGCACTTCGCACACAGCAACAACCATTTCCCATCAGCCAGTTACATCCATAGAAACCAGTACCACTAAAACGAACCCTTTTGCTCTGCTAAAAATGCTAAAGTGTCTTAAAAACTCAAAAAGCCATTTTGGTGAGGATGGGGGTGGGTGGGCTCTGACATGAAGGTGCCTGGCACAGCAGGCTCATGGTGTGGACAGAACTCAGGCAGCAGCAGAGGAACGAGGCTCCACGGACACAGCACCCTGCTGATGAGATCCTGCCTCCGCAGAGGGACCCCACCTTGGAGGCCAGCCAGGAAGGAGGCTGGATACAGAGCAGGCTGAGGCAGGGCTCAGAGCTGACCTGGGGTTCTGATCCCAGCTTCCCAAATCAAGCATGGTGTGGCCCCAGCAAGTCACTCCATGCCCCCGTGCCTCAGTTTCCCCAGGTACAAAGTCAGAACGAGACCCTCCCCATGGTATGAGTCCACATCTGGGGCATAAGCAGCAGCCCCTGTGCCCACTCACCATGCTGTACACGTGTCCGCACAGCAGCCACGGGAACGTTGTAAATTTGTTCAAGATAATTCCTGAGGTCCACCCTGGTCATCCTGGAGGTAAAGAAGAAAGAGAAAGAAATTTGAGACAGGCTAAGATAAAAAACACCAGGGCAGACAAACCCTCCCCAAGAGAGAGGCTATGAATGGTGCCACGGAACAAGGGGTGGGAGGTGGACCCTAAGGCCAGCACCACTGCTGAGGACCACCTAGGTTCAGTGGGTCCAGGACACATCCCCTTTCAGCAGAGCCTTGACGATCACTGTAACCCAGGCTCTAGGCCAGCCCACCCGTCTGTAAAGGCTGCAGGACCAACCCTGGCTTCCACAAGAGGATGCTGCCACCACCTTGGTCCAAGACTGTCTCAACTTAAGCCTGAGCTGGGGACCTATGATCTTGAGGTTTCATAGAAGCACCTCGGTTTTGGTCACAGTGCACTGTGTACCTCCCCAAAGGCAAGGTATACATTGCACCCAGAAGTCCAAGGCAGCATCTCAGAAGCTGCTCTGAGCAGCTCTACCAAGCACAGCTTGCTCCCACCCAGCCTCCTGATGTCCCTCCTGGGAAAGGGCTTAAGCGAGAGCTCAATGGAAGACAAGAGCAGAGAAGCTGGGCCAAGTCTCAGAGACCCCACCCTCCCAGGTGGGGGCAGTCACAAGCCCCAGAGGCGCTACAGATGCCAGGTACCCACTTCATCAGCAGTCCCTGAGTTCTCACAGCGAGAGAATCCCAACTTGTGAGTTGAGTTAGCAATGAGCCAGGACCCAAATTCCCAGCCTGATTCCTTCTGGGCTTACTCCATGGGAATCCGGAACTGCACGGTGTCCTCAGGCTGGGCTGTGCCAGGTCGCACCAGCTGGATGAAGAAGTTGGTTCGGAACACCCGGAGCTGTGGGCCACCCAGCTGGTACAGAGGGTACCTGCCCAGAAGAGACTTGGGTCCACGTCACACACTTCGGACACGGTAGATCCCCAGATATCTACTCACTTCAAGAGGGGTGGGGAAGGAAGGACACAGAGGTCCCGATAGTTCCCATTTTCACTGCGTGGGTCTGCCTAAGATGGGCTGCCAGTGCCCTGGTTCCTAGTGTCAAATGAGGGGCGTGAGCAGCTGACCCCCAAGGGCCAGGCTTTGGACAGGGCCAATAAACTCAAGGAACAGAAGCCGTTGAGTACATCCCCCAAACAGGCTTGGACACATGTTGAGGCCACCAATCCCACCCAGGAGAATGAACCTGACTGGAGCAGGCCTGCCCACATCCCTGTAGCTCAGGTGAGGCAGGGCCAGGCAGGACTACCACAGCATGGAACTAAGGCCAGTTCTACACCCACCCTGCTGGTGGCAGTACCAGTACCTGAGGATGGATAATGCAGAATACCTAGGATAGGGCTCCAGAAGTTTATGCTTTCAGTAAACTGTGCTGTGGTTCACCAACTGGCTGATGGCACCACATTTCCCCACCTCAAACCCTCAAAGCAAAAAATCAGCTGGAGAGAAGTGGGATCGCCACTAGCTGGACTAGCACACACCCCTGCCCCCAGGGAGGGGCCAGCAGGGTGACAGTGGAGCAGAATGTCCACCCAAAGTTCTTGTATGTCCCTCAGATCCAGCAGAGCCCTGCCAGCCACAGGGATGGGGAAGGCTGCAGGGCCAGTGGGAGCCCCAGGTGGAAGTGGGCATGGGAGCACAGGGGCCATGGCGGGGGGTTCTGATGTTAACCTAAGGTCCTGCACATGGGAGGGAAAGGGGGTCCGTCCAGGGAAGATGAGGAGGCATGAGCACTGAAGGCCTGGGTGGGTGTTCCTGAAGGGTCAAGGGTGGAAGACAGGGCTGAGCCCCAGGACCAGGAGTGGCAGGGCTCTTAGGGACAGGGACTGGTAGCAAAAAAAACTTCTCAGAGCCTCTCCACTGTGGGGGAGCCACCAGCCCCGCAGATTCTTCTGGGTCTGGCCTCAGCCCCTCTGTCCCTCAGGTCACGGGCTGCAGGGATGGGCACAGGAGGGTGGCAGACAGAGAGTGGGCTTACAGTAGTGGGGTCTAGCATCCCTGCTCCCCCTGAAGCCCCATGGGAACAGGGGCCTGCCTTATTTTACCCACAGGTTCAGGCTGACCCATGACCACCCAAGCAGCTCACATATTCCCCCTGGTGACCAACTGTGGCATTTCAGGTGGGTAGATGGTTGGGGACCCTTTTCCTAACAATGGAGAAGGGGGCACAGTGGCTCACAGAACTTTCACTTTTCAAACCTCCAGGCTTGGGCCTAAGGGGTATGCTTGGCGGAGGGCCTGGGGTGGAGGCTGCCTGGGGAAGGCCCAGTGAGCAGCTTGAAGTGGGAGGGAGCCAGGCTCCCACGATCACGTCCAGTCCCATCCCTGGGCCATCTGTGGCCTGGGGCCTGAAGATCTGGAACTACATACAAGGCTGACAGCCTCCTCTTGGCCCCAGAATTTATGCTTCAGGCCCCAGGCCTCTCCAGCCACCTCTGCAACTCCTGTGCCACCTGAGTTCTGCACACCAAGTTCCAGCCAGCCTCCCTGACCGCTCCCCGCAGCATTTCATAAGCACCTCAAACATAATGTATCTCAAGTGGAACTCTTCATTTCTCCTCCCTCCTCAAAACACAAAAACCTGGCTGGCTGCCACCCGCCTGCTTCCCCACGGCCCCACGGGTGAGTCACCCGAGACCCCACCCTCTCCCGTGCCCCCGCCCCATCCCACCCAGGCAAGTCCCATCAGCTTCCCTCCAAAGCCTCCTTGGCAAACGGGGCAGCACGTGAGTGGCCCTGGCTCTGCCAGGCTGCCCCTTCAGGGCACAGCATCTGTCCCAGGCTCCAGCACCCACCCAGGTGTCTACGGAGAGAGCCTCGACCTCCAGGTCCCACCTGCACCCTCTCTCCAGCTGTGTGCAGGACCCTGCAAGCCACACCCTGGCCCCTCAGGCCATTCTCTGCACCTGTCACATCTGAAACATGTTACAGTCCCGCCAAACCCACCAGGGAGCCTACACCTTTTCACTTATTCATGGAGTCATTCCTTCACCAAGAAACATGCAGTTTCTTGCTTAAATTTTGGGCAAGAAGTCGGGCCAGACAAGGCTCCTGCGACCCCCGGAATCTGCCAGAAGCTGATGTGAGGTGGGCGTGTTGGCCGCAGGGCAGCGGCCTCCCACCCCCAGCGCCGGGCCCAGGAGGCCCCGCAGTCCCGTCAGCTCGGGCCTGGACCCCGCACGCCAGCAGCTCCCCCACTTGTGATAACCATGCGTGTGAAACGTCGCCCAGGGACCTGGGGGGAACCTCGTCCTGCAGGCCAACCTCTCAGGTCGCCCCCGTCCCCAGGGGATGCTCGACCCCAGCGGGGTCACCCCGAGCGCTAAGCGGGGGTGCAAGGGGACCTGCCTCGGAGGGAAGGGGCTCAGAGCGCCCCGCCCCCCATGTAAGGCCGTCTGCTTGTGACATTAAGGGGCGCCTGGAAGCGGGGCAGCGGCCCCTACTCACAGCACGTTCCGCGCCATGGCGGCGAATTCGCTTCCGGAGCCCGCGTGGCGGAAGGAGCAGCGCGCCCGCCCCTCACGGCCGCCGGTTGGCACAGCGCCCCCTCGCTTCCGGAGGCCGCACATCTACACCTGCGCCCGCACCTGAGTCCGCAATTGCCGCCCCGCCCCCACACCTGTAGCTCCGCCCCTACTCCTGGCGCTCCGCCCCTTAAGCCCCGCCCCCACCCTGCCTTGCGGAGGCCCCTGTTCTGCACTCCCAACCTCGCACCCACGTGCACGCCGCACCCGCCCTTCTCTCACTCCCTCTCTGGCCCACTGTTTCTGCCTTCCGCACCACTCACACCGCACCCTACAACCCTGCAACCCGGGTTGGCCCTGGCCTCGCCCCACACTTCCCACTCACACCACCGCCTTCCCGCGGCGGGTCTCCCACCCCAGTCCCTAATGCCTCCCGCAGCAGTCAGCCCTTGGGCCCCGCACTTTTTCTCTATGTCCCACCTGCCTGCCCCTGCCTTCTGAGGCCCATACACGCCCCTAACATCTCAAGGTCACAGCCTGGCCATCATCGCCCTCCCTTTCAGCTGCTGGGGACTGAGGTGGGGCCTGGGGCTGGGGAAGGGCACGGTGGGCTGTCCCTGGGTCCCAGGCCCCTCTCTCATTTGGCCATTTCCCACCCCACCTCCCAGGTTCTAAAACCCAGAAGCCCCTCCTCTCCCCTTCTGGCCAGCCCAGCTTGCCACCCGTACCCTGCGCCCCCAACCACACTTCCTCCAAGAGGCCACTGGTCTCCCAGGCCTTGCAGTCCGTCGCCCTGCTCCACCTCTAGGCTGGGCCCCTCCAGCCTCTGGCACTGCCCTAGATGGGGGCAAAGAGCCCAGTTCAGAGCTGTCTTCCTCTTCTCCCTGGCTGTGTGCTACTGACCAGGAACTCCTGGGAGAGGGGGCAGCAGCCTCCCTCCCAGGTCCCAAGGTCTGTTTCCTTTCTCTGCTGCCTCCCCTGTTCCTCTCTGCACCCTAGTGCCCTGCAGCAGGGAGGGCAGGGCCAGGTGTCCTGCAAGCAGCAAGGCAGCAGGGGACCCCCAGGGAAAGTGGGCCAGGGTCTCCCAGCCGGGCACAGGAATATGGGGCCTCCAGGTGAAGATGGGCTGCGGGCACTGGGGCCCACCAGACCAGTGTGGAGGCTGTTGCTGGTGGCTGCCCAGCTAGCTGGGAGCCGAGATTAGGGTGGCCTCAGAGGGGTAGGCTTGGGATGAGGACTGGAGCTCTCAGGTAGGTGTATCTAGGATGAAAGTATCCAAGGTGGGGAATAGGGAGAAGGTGTGGCACTGCCCTCTGCTGCCCAGGCCTCGGTGGGGTGGAGGGGGCTGGGCGCTGCATGGCAGGGTCCATGCCAGTGGCAGCCTGAGCTGCACATAACCCCAGTGCCAGTGTTCCAGAGAGTGGTGACTGCACAGGCCCGGGTGTCCTTCCCTACCCTAGTAGAGAAGCTGCGGGGGAGAGGTGGAGGGTGCAACGATGAAGCTGGAGAGCTTGGGCCTGCATCTGGGGGGGCCTGAGGCTTCCCATTTCTTTGTGTAAAGCTCTGACTGTTAAGAGCCACATCTGACACCAAACTGTGACATTGTGCTCAGCGATGTAGCCAAAAGTTGGGTTCAAAGTTGTGTGGCTTAAAGGAGAGGTGGGTTCTGGGGTGCTGGGCTGTGTCTCAGTTGGTGGGTGCTGGGAGTCTGAGCAGGGGCCAAGGTCCCATGTGAGAGGGTAGCAGACATGGGGTCTCCATGGGGCATACTCCTCCGTGCTCGGTCCCAGCTGCTCGGTTCCTCAGCCACCTGGACCTTCCAGCAGAAGGCCTGGGGTTTCTGGATGCAGAGGCCAAGTCTCCCCAGCCTCTAAAGGGCCCTGAGAGGCCTAGAGGACCAGTGAGGGCCTTTCTTCCTCTTTCCTCTTTGTCACTAGATACAGCCTGTCACTTCTCTGCATGCCTCTTCCTAGAGGCCACCAGTCCGTCCACACAGCGAGTATGCAGGAGGAAATACAGGACACCCAGTAAAATCTCAAGTTCAACTAAACGACTAATATTTTTTGGCTTTGTCTTTTTTAAAAATAGACTATTTTTTAGAACAACTTTAGGTTTACAGAAAAATTGTGCAGGAAGTGTCGGTCCCCACAGGTCCCCTCTCTCCCCACCCCTTGTTGGTGACACTTTGCCTTGTTGGGGCAGTCTGCTGCAGTGAGTGAGCATCAGCACCCCATTGTTCACTAAAGTCCAGACACATCTGGGTTCCCACCTGCCCTGTCTTACCTGTCCAGCCCCTGGTGACCCCACACTGTCACTGTCTCCATAGTTCGGCCTTGTCCAGACCATTCTGTGGTTGGAACCGTCTGTGCGTGGCGTGTCAGGGTGGCCTCTGTGGTCAGTGGCACATCCGTCATCCTCTGTGTCTGTTTGTGGTTTGATGGTGCATTTCCACTTAGGGCCTGGAGGACCTTGGTTTGTCCACTCACCTGCTGAAGGACATCTGGGCTGCTCCCAAGTTTAGGTAATTTGAATGAAACTGCCACTCACATCTTCGCGCAGGTTTCCTTGTGGAAGCAGTTTCTACTCATTCCGGGGAACACCCAGGAGCCCATTGCTGGGTCGTAGGTGAGGTAAACTGGCTTTCTGAGAAACCACCCAGCTGTCCCCCAGCAGCTGCCACGTCATGTCCAGCAATGCTGGTCACTGCCGCTGCTCCACAGCTACATGGCACTTGGTGTCCTTGAGGTCCAGGCTGCAGCCATTCTCGGAGGTGTGTAGGGGCACATTTCCCATTTCTGCGTGTTCTGTCAGGAGCCTTCTGCAGGGGCAGCTCTCAGCTGTGGATCTGGGGCTCTGTTCTAAAGGATAGCGGCAGTTTCACCTGGGAAGGCAGGGGTCGAGGTCTCTGGGCTACAGGCGAGGGACAAGTGAGGAGGTTAGGGCACGGAAGCTGACCTGCACACATCTAGTCATTTGTTCATTCACACACCCATTCATTTATTCCACCAGGATTTAGTGGGGACCAACTCTGCACAGTGTCCTTCTGGGGGAGTATGTGGCCAAACGGTGCACAGAGAACCAGCTTGACAGACCCTGTGTCTCTGTGAGAGAGATGTGCAGCACCCCAATAGATGAGGAAGGTGTTGTGGAGATGTGCCAGGAGCTGGGGTCGGGGGGGATGCAATCTGACACAGGAAGTCAGAGATGACCCAGAAGCGACCAAGTGTGAGGGGAGGCAAGTGCGAGGGCCCTGTGGGTAGGTGGGGCAGAGGTCACCGGCTGGAGCCTTCCAAGGCCCACTGCTGCTTGAGGAGGACACCCACCCCTCTCTGTGGAATCTCAGTGAGGGAGTTCCCAGAAGGGCAGGAGTGGGGGGAACTGGGATTGTCCCCAGAAGGGACACTGGGTCAGGGTGCACCCACAGGCAGTTCTGTGCAGGGAGCAAGGGGGTCAGGTTGGCTGGGGGAGTGGGAAGGCAGGAGTGGGAGGGCTTGTTGGGCAGCAGGAAGCCTCTCTGTCTGCTGATGACTATCACAGCACCACTGGGCCCACCTCACCTGTGCTCAGGGGTCCGAGACCAGCCTGAGCAAGAGCGACACCCCGTCTCTGCTAAAAATAGAAAAACTGGACAGGTGTTGTGGTGGGCTCAGGTGATCCACCTGCCTCAGCCTCCCAGAGTGTTGGGATTATAGGTGTGAGCCACTGCGCCCAGCTCATTGTTTTCAATATACACTCTCTTATCTATCTATCCTATGTGATTCAAGATATTTTCCCAACTGTCATTTGCCTTTTCATTTTTTTAAATACCTTCATCAAAGTAGAGTCTACATACAAGAGTTGCACATTTAAAGTGCAATTTGACAGTCTCAACCTGCATGTACACCACAAAGCCACCACCATCAGGGACAAACACACCAAGTGACCCACAGTGTCTTTGCACCCCTCTCTGGCCCTCCCACCCCAACCGGGCAGTAACCTGGGCAGTCTGTGTTTGGGGAGAGTGTTGTATATGGGAAATCTGTCTGTGGGAGGTCACACAGTGGGGGCTTTCTCTGCCCTGGGGACAGTGTTGTCTGTGGGAAGTCACACAGTGGGGGCTTTGTCTGCCCTGGGGACAGTGCTGTCTGTGGGAAGTCACACAGTGGGGGCTTTGTCTGCCCTGGGGACAGTGCTGTCTGTGGGAAGTCACACAGTGGGGGCTTTCTCTGCCCTGGGGACAGTGCTGTCTGTGGGAAGTCACACAGTGGCGGCTTTATCTGCCCTGGCTTCTTTCCCTGCACAGGATTGTCCTGTGAGGCGCCCATGCTGGGGTACGTGTCAGCGAGACATTCTTTCTGTGGCCAGAGCGTGGATACACCACAATCTATTTACCCTCTCATTTGCTGATGGACATTGTGGCTGTTTCCAGTTTTTGATGATTAAAAATAATGCTGCTATTTAAATTCACATACGAGTCTTTGAAAGGATATATGTTTCCTTTTCTCGAGGGGAGAGACCTAGAAATAAAATGACTGTATCCCATGGGAGGTGTATGTTTGTGACTTTTTCAGAAGCTGCCAAACTTTTCCTTTGGCACTCCCACCTGAGGTGAGCTTCCTCCACACCCGGCCAGTGCGGGAGTGGTCAGTCTTTAAACTTCAGCCTTCGCTGAACGGTGCTGTTCAGTGACTGTGTTTTGTCCCCACTGGCCGAAGCAGCTGGACTTGCCAGTCATTCTTGTCTGGGGAAATGTCTGTTTGGAACTTTTGCCCATTCTTTTTAAATCAGGTTGTTTCTATTCTTACTGTTGAGTTTTGAAAATTCTTTATGTGTTCTGGATCAGCCTTTAGTGAAATATATGCTTCTCAAATATCGTCTTCCAGTTGTTATTTGAAGACCAAGTTTTAAACATTTCCAATGAATTCCTATTTGCCAACTTGTTCTTTTAGGGATTGCGTTTTTGATACCATGTCTAATAAATCTTTGCCTAATCCAAAGGCAAAAAAAAAAAACAAAACTTTTCCGTTGTGTTTCTGATGGGTACTGGTTTCTACTTTTCTTGTAAGTCTTTGGTTTTAATGTTAATCATGGCTTCACAGAATGAGTTGGAAGGTATTCTTTCCTCTTCATTTTTAAAAAGAATTTGTATATAATTGCTCTTATTTCTTCTTTGGATGTTTGGTAGAATCTACCCATGAAGCGTGTGGGCCTGGGTGGGTTTTTAAGTCCTCTATCAATTCTTTAATAGACATAGGATTATTCAGATTAGCTGTTTCTTCTTGAGTGAGCTTTTCTATTTTGAGTTTTTCAAGAAGTTTGTCTATTTCATCTAACTAATCAAATTTTTGGCATAAATTTCCTTATATTCTGTAGTGATACCACCTCTCTTATTCCTGACATTGGTAATTTTTCTTCCCCACCCCTCACAGATTTCCTGATCAGATGGGTTAAAAGTTTGTCCATACTACTGATATTCTTGAAGAAGCAGGTTTTGGTTTTCTTGATTTTTTAAATTGTTTTTCTGTTTTCTATTTTATCAGCTTCACTTGATTTTTATTTCCTTTCTTATGCTTACTTTGGGTTTATTTTTTTTTTGCCCTTTTTCTCTTTTCCTTAGCTGAGAACATAGATTTGAGCCATTTTCTTGATTTTCTAATAGAGCCATTTCCACGCCTTTCCACGGGTTCCCTTGTGTGGTGTTTTCGTTTCCATTCTGTTGAGAATACTGCCTAATTTCCTTTTCGATTTTTCCTTGACTCATGGATTATTCAAAAGTGTGTTATTTAGTTTCCAACTGCTTGGAGATTTTCCAAGGATCTTTCTGTTATTGATTTATAATTTAATTCCATTATGGCCAAAGAATATAATTTATATGACTTGAATCCTTCTCAGCTTATTAAGACTTGTTTGATGGCCCAGAACGTGGTCTGTATTGGTAAATGTTCCATGTGGATTTGGAAAGAATGTGCATTGGAGTGGAATGTTCTACACGTGTCAATCAGGTCAAGTTGGCTGAAAGCTTCAAGCCTGTTATGTCCTTGCCGGCTTCCTGCCTCCTCGTCCTATTAATGATTGAGAGAGGTATTGAAATTTCTGACTTTAATTCTAGATTGGCCTCTCTCTCCTCTCAAGGCCTCAGTTTTTGCTTTGTGTGTATTTCAAAGCTCTGTTGTTTCTTTTAACCTATCTGTGTCTTTGTGTTCAAAGTGTGTTTCTTGTAAACAGCATAGTTAGACTTTGCTTTTTTTTTTTTTTATTAATCCAATCTGATAATTTCTGTTTCTTAATTGGGGTCATCAGACCAGTTGTCATACATTTATTTCATGTGCTTACTGGTTTGGTTAGATGTGAGTCTCCCGCTTTGTTACATGTTTTCTATTTGTCTTATCTGCTCTTTTTCTGCCCATCCTCTGGTTCTGCCTCCTTTTGCCTTTATCAGGAGTTTTATTTATTTCATTTACCTCCTTTGTTGACCTTTTAGCTATTATTGCTTTATTATTTTAGTGGTTGCTTTAGGGCTATTTTAAAATCTTCCTTTTAAGTTTGATGGACATTTTTTGATATATAGAAACTTTAAAATTTTAAGTAGTGAAATTTACCGAGTCTTTCCTTTTTCTTCATGATACTTTCCTTGTTTTTAAGCTTAGAAAATGGTCCAGCATGAAAGCAGATAAATATCCACCTAAGTGTCTCTGAAGTTTATACCTTTCATTATCATGGTTGGTATGTTTTTTATTTTTTTAAGCAGCCGCACGGAGGTCATGGTTGGTTTTGATTGATATTCTCTCTCTCTCTCTCCGTCACACACACACACAAACACTTACAGATCACCTTTTCCTGCTTCTTGGCCTTTTTCATAGTTTTTCACTGGATCCCAGACATTGCGAATCTTATCTTAGTGGGTGCTAGGTATTTTTGTATATTTTATATTGTCTAAGTATTTCAGAGCTTTGTTCTGGGATGTATTATTTCCCTGCAAATCCTTTCAGGGCCTGCTTTTGTGGTTGTAAGGCAGGTTTGGGAGCCTTACAGGTCCAGGGCTGACTGTTCCCTCCACAGAGGCAAGGCATTGCTGAGTATCCAAGGCCTAGGGATTACTGGGATTTCTGCTCTGGCTGGTGGGAACAGACACTATTCCTGGCCCTTCAGGAGCTTCTGGTGTTGGGCCCTCTACTCCTTTCAGAGGTTGCTTCCAGCCCCAAGACACCAGCTCCCCAGCAGGTGTGTCTGCGCCCTGCTGAATGCTCAAGGGGCCTGCGCAGGTGTCTGAGCTCACTCTCTGAGCAGCTCTCTGCTGTCTTGGAGTCTGCCTCATGAACTTTAATTGCCTTAGTCTCCTCAACCCCCAGCTCTGTCTCATCAACTCAGGGGCTCTGCGGGCCCCACCTTGCCCGCTTCCTGCAGGCCTGGAAACACTCTCAAGGAAGTGAGCCAGGCAGTCGAGGCTCCCTGATTGTTTCCCCGACTCTCAGGATGGCTGCTGCACATCGCTCGTGTCCAGTCTTAAAAACTATTGTTTTATGTATTTGTGTCTGTTTTGTTTGGGGTTTGGGTTGTTTCAGACAGGAAAATAAATCTTGTCTCTGTTACTTCATCTTGGCCAGAAGTGGAAACCTGCCTTTTAAGTCTGATGGACGTTGTTTGAGATACAGAAACTTAAATATTTTAAGTAGTGGAATTTACTGTTTCCTTTTGCTTCATGATATTTTCATTGTTTTTAAGCATAGAAAATTGTTTCCCAGCACGAAAGCAAATACCTGTGCATCTAAATACCTCTCTATTTTTATTTTTAACAATTTTTTTTCCACATTGAACTTTGTAGTTCTCCTGGCATGTACTTTGGTATTTGATGTGGAGTAAAATATGTCACGCCCTTTTATTTCTCCTGCATACCTGATTGCCCTGACCTCCTTTATTAAATATCACTGCTCTTTTTCCTTGGACCCCTGGATCTTGTATTTACATACTGGGCCTATCATGTTGTAGATAAATGTTGTAGAATTGAATTTGTTGCCCACAGGAGTACAGGGTGTGGGGCGTGTGCATCATGGTCTCATTTGAGCTCACCTGGTAGCTGTGTGATTTTGGGACTTTGCTTAACCCTCTCTGAGCTGCTGTGTGCTCATCTGAAAACCCAGATGATGAAGGTGTCTACCTCCTGGGCTGCCGGGAGGGTTATAGGGCAAAAGCCAAAGATGCTTTGTCTGAGAGCTGCTGTGCTGGGAACACTCGACATGAGTTAGCCATACGCCCTTCACTTTTGAAATCTGCTCATGACTTTCAAAATTTTCTTTGCTATCCCTGACTATTTCTTCTTCTATATAAATTTTAGATTCATCCTGCCAAGTACCCTCCCACCCCGGTCCACCCCACCCCTAACCATATTCCATTTAATGTTGGTTGAAAATCTGGTGAACCTATACATCAATTTGAGGAGCAATGATTTTTCTAAGAGTCAAACTTCTTAAGAACGTGATATGTGTCCCCCCCCATTTTGTTTTTATATTTCTCATTCAATTTTGTCATTTTCTTCCTACAGACCCTGAACAGCCCTTAAGAGGGTTATTGCTAAGTGTGTTTATGCTCTTTATGCTGGGCTTTTTTTTGGTTTGGGGAGGTTTTCTAATAATTTTTTTTTATTCTGCCATATCTTCTAAATAGTGGTTGGTGGAAAATAAAAATATATGTATTGATTTAAAATATGTATTTTGCATCTGGCTGCTTTCCTGAATTCCCTCATTCATTCTGAGAGCTCTTCCGCTGCCTCTCTCGGGGGCTCCCAGGAATGTGGAGTTCTGGCCCCCTCCTTCCCAGAAGTTATACATCTCGTTTCCGCTTTTTTGCATTGTCCTCGATTCCCAGGCCAGGGTGAGCCGTGATGGTAAAAGCAGGCGTCCTTGCGTGGTTCCTGTCTCGGGCTGGAGCGGCTCGGTGTCCCCCGACAAGCGCAGATAGAGGAAGTGCTTATTTATAGTTTTCTATAATGTCTTGTGCTTTTGTTTTGTTTTGTATTCAGAAATAAAGATCAACTTTTAGCAAATGCCCTTTCCCCGTAGCTAACAATGATGAGCTATTTAAGATATCCCAGAAGGCAAAAACAAAAACAGGAGGCGCCTTCGTCTGCCCACCCACCACTTAGCCTAACAGATAGAACTGGACGCACGTGCGGACCCTCACAATAGAATCCCCTCCCTTCCTGGAGGGACTGTCTGTCTGGACTGTGTGCTCCGTATATCCAGGAGCATGAGATTTACTTTTCAGATATGAAAATATTTTTTAAAATTCTATGTAAGTAACCTTACTTTTACAACGTACCCTACCCAGCACAGCATCTTCTGGATATTGCCAGCGGTTGCAGATGGCTGTCATCATGGCAAGGGGTCATCTGCGGGCAACCTGCCATTTACCTGCATGCTCCCCTCCTGATGAATGTTTGGGTTTTTCTAACTGTTTAGATTACTATCCGTGCCTCCTTCAAGCTGACCAGGCGCGACTAGCTGTCCTTGCAAGGGTCACCTTTCTTCCCCTTCTGTCCTGCAGCAGGGGAGCGGCAGGGCTGGGCGCTAGCCACTTCTTGCCCTAATTCCCTACCTCTGCTCCCCACCGCAGCCCGTCCTGAGCCACTGGAAATGAAGCTGCACCACCAGACCCCCCTGTGAACAAGCTACGCTACCAGGACACCAACAGCACCTCAGAGTGTCCTTCGTGGCCTTTGCATTTTGATGTGACGACCGTCAAGGCTCACGTGTTGTTTCATTGCCACCTCTCCTTAGCCCCTTTTACTCTAGAACACCCCACCACTTTTTCTTTTTATGCTTGTAGGTCAGGGACAGTTTTGGAGAGTCTGAGCCAGTGGTCCTGATGAGGCCTGTGGTCTGAACGTGCTGTTTCCTCATGGTTAACTCAGGTGGGAGACTGGGGCAGAAGCCTCTCTTAGGAGATGTCGGTGACCGCTAGCCTTCTCTGTTCTCAAGGGACCATTTTAACTTCGCGAGTAACCTGTGAGGTGGTGCTTTGAGACCATGAGTATCTCACTCACCAACCTGGGCATCCCCTGATAACCCTCTTCCAGGACCTGTCATAGCAATGGTTTCAAAATGGCACTTTCCAACTTCTGCTGTTCTGTCTCCATCCCTCAGCTGGTGTTCTTCTGAAAAAGTGAGGTTTTCTTTCCCCTGACTGTTGTTCACATTTTGGTCATCTAATCTGTACTTTTGATTCCCACGTAACCCTGACCACCAATGCTCTGTCCCCGTCACGCGATGTCTGTCCTCATGGCAGCAGCCCCAGCTCTTCCTCAGTGTACTGGGTTACAAGGGGAGGGGAGAGGAGAGGGTGGGTAGAGGGAGGGTAATTGGTGGGGCCTCACCTATGGTGCATATTGCAAGGGTACATGTCAAATCTATTAAGAGTAGAGTGTCTTCACACAATAATTGAGGTAAAGGCTATGTTAACTAGTGTGATGTAAGCATTCCAAATTGTACATAAAGTCAGTGCATTGTACCCCACAAATGCATTAATGTATACAGTTATGAATTAATAAAAAAAAATTAAAAACAAAAAATAAATGCCTTCTCCCAAGCAATGGCTTGGCTTTTTGCACGGCTTATGGTGTTTTTTGATATAGAGAAGAGCATTTGCTAAAACTTTACTTTTCTCTTATTGAATGTATCAATTCCTAGTTTTAAGGTTTGAAGTTATATCTTGTTTAAGAAACATTCCCTGTTAAGAGAGCTCTCTGACACTCTCCCTCCCACTTTTCAAGTTGCAATGTTTTTTTTGTCATGTGCTGGTCTGTAAGTGAGCAGAAATTAATCTCTGAGGGCATGGTGTGAGGCACGGCAGAACTTTCACTTGGTGAAAACCATGAACGTGTGACTGTTCGGCACCATCTCTTCCTGCCACCGAGGCCCTGTGTTGTGTGGCATCTTCCATCTCTCTTTTCTGTGCCCCCTGGAAGCCAACATCCCACTACCCCCAAGTGCTGGGAGCACAGTCCCTCCCCAGCCTTGGTCTGCTCTTCAAAACTGCCTTCCCTTGACATGGCCCCATTTCTTCCATATTCATTTTAGAGCCAGTTCGTCTATTTCCATAGGAAGCCCTGTTGAAATGTAGTTGAATTGTCCCGAATTCACAGGTTCAATTAAGAAGAACCAGCATTTGTAAGGTTACGTCTTTGTGTTGATGGAGATTCCCTGCTTGATGAAAATTGAATCAGTGTCTCACAGGCCCACCCGTGCACGTCCTCCTGAAACCCAGCCCCAGACACCGCGGCTGAGCCTGCCTAGGGAGAGCCCCTCAGTATCTGACCGAGTTCTCATCCACCACCACCCTGGGGACAGCTGATCACCCTGGCCTGACCTTCCAAGTTCATTTAGCAAGAATTCTGTTCTCTGGCTCAGCCAGAATCCCGGAGGCCTGGGGTTCTCCACCCTGCTCCTTGGCTCTGAATCCCTGCTGGCCCGGGCTGTGTTCAGAGTTGAGCCCAATCTCTGTCCCCCTCTGCAAGACCCCGTGGCAGCCATCCCTGTGGCTCTCAGAACAACGCTTGCCCTGCCCAGCTCTCACATGTGTGGTGGGGTCCCTCTTTCTTCCGTGCTCTCCTGGGACACGGTAACCATCTCCAGTCATCCAGGTTTTCTTTAATACCTTTCATTAAAGACATTAACAGCTTTCCTTTTTTTTTTTTTTTTTTTACTTTCTCTGCAATTGTCTTGGGCGTCTTTTGTTAGACACACTATCCCAAGTTTTTTAAATTTCCATCTCACACAGCATCTTCACACGTGGTGTCTCTTCCCACTTGGTTGCCAACATGCGAGGAAGTCCTGTGACTGTGTGGTGTGCTGAGCTCAGCCCCGTTCTGGTAACTTAGGATCATAGATTCTCTGGGGTTTCATTCAAGACAGTTACATCGCTATGAATGCCCAGCAGTCTCTTAAAAAAAAAATAAAAACAAAACACGACTTTCCTTGTCTTGTCTCAGACTCTGGGTGAACAGGGGACTTGGAAAGTAGAAACCACTCTGACCTTGCCTGACCTGGGGCTTTCCGAGGTGTCACAGCCAAGGACGGTTTGCCATAGGTTTAAGAAAGATGCCTCCTCTGGAGACAGAGTCCCTTCTGCTCTTAATTGGCTGGAAGTGTTTGTGAATAGTGCTGTTTCACCCGATTCTTTTCGTGTGGTCCTTAAACTGTCCGTGTGTTGGGAGCATGTAACACGTGAAATTCAGTGTTCTCATGTAAAACTCTCTTTGCATTAAAATGGCCCCCTGGGTCAAAATGTAATTTTTTAAATTTCATAGCGCTTTTCGGTAGGAGACGTTAAACTGCTAGCTCGATGTCTTTACAATGAATCAGTCTGTTCAGGGTTCCTGCTTTCCCTTGAGTCAACTCCATAAGTTATAGTGCTCCTGGGAATTGGCTATTTTATTTAGTTTTCAAATGTGTTTTCGGAAAGTTGTTGATGGTGTTCTCTTACTGCAAATTCCACCTCTGCAGTGTCTGAAGTGGGGCCGTCCTGTCATCCGAATGCTGTTTGCGCCTCCCGGCCCTGCCGAGCCACTGCTCATTAGCCCTTCCCCAGAGAGGTTTTGGCCTGGCCGATCCCCTCCATTAATTCTTGGTCCTGGTAAACTTCTGTTTATTGTTATTTCCATGCTTCACTTTTTCCTGATTTTGTTTTTTTGTTCATGTTCTAATTTCTTAAGTTAGATATACAATTTCCTCAGATTTGCATTTTTCACCCTTTTCTAATACAGGCAAGACTTGGGTCTGTGCCTGGAGTTCTCAGGGTGCCTCTGCCATGCCCAACCACGCTGCCTGTGTCCTGCTCAACTTACCACCTTCTCTGTGGCCTGAGAGCCCCTGGTGCGTTTTTAAATTTCTTGACCCACTCTGGGAGTCACCTTCTTGGATGGGCTGATGGTGGCCTTGTGCTGCTGGATGGAACCTGCATTAAGGCCCAGCCTGGGGGCACCTCTGGCCAACCCTCCACAGCTATTCTGTCAGTGTCCACCCTGCCAGAGCCAACCGTTCTGGCGGCAGACACCCTCTGCACCACGTGCAGTCTCCCTGGGCTGCGGCTGCTCAGGGATGCATGCTGCGCTCACACACATGTTCATTTTCCCTGTGGAAACACCATTGCCGCAACCCTGTTAGCATTCTGCATCCCGGCTGCTGGTGAGCTGTGCCCTCAGTCCCTGCACAGTGACTGTTTCTGTCCCCAGCTCAGCTGCCTGCATCCTGCCCATCCCGCTACTCAGAGACCTTTTCAGAGAGAGGCCATGAGGCGGGACGGCAACAACCAACAGTGGGTTCCCTCCCTCCCTCCACACACTGAGGTCTCTGTCTTTGCATTACTGGGACAAAGCGCCCGTGGTCCCAGGACATGTCCTCAATCCTGCCATAAGATGCCTGTCGTGTGCCTGCAAGGAGGACTGTGCCTCGGTCGGGGGTGTGGAGTGTGACAGTGTGTGGGCACGTGGGGACTGTGCCCACACAGGCAAAAGCATGAGGGCCATGGGTGGAGGTGGTGTGCACACGCATGTGTGTGTGCTGTCTGGGGGTTCCGTTTTGCCCTCAGGGTCCTGGCTGGCACCTCTGGCCCCGCGTGCCCCACAGCAGCACAGCCGTGCCTGCTGCCCCAGGCCCCCTCTGTGAGCGCCACACTGCACAGGCCTGTGTCTTGATCTGATACCTGTGGTTTATATTTTCCATGATTCTATTTGCTCAGACTTTCACGTCTGCCACACAGTTGCACACTGTGCTCTCTTGCAGGGTAGGGAACCATCTGTGCCTGCACGCCTGCTGTCTAGTGGGAATGTGCCTTTCGTCACTCCTCCCCAGTGTGCTAGGCTCCTTGGAGGGGCTTCGGGGTGCCGCACAGAGAGTGGGGGCGGCTCATCATCTGCCCCCACCTTCCTGGGGTCTGCAGAGTGTCCCATGGTGCTGCCCCCCTCCATTCTGTCCCAAAGGGCAAGCACCCCCTTAGAGCAGCCCGCTGAGGGACACATGAGTTGGGGTGGGGAATAGAGGGGACTTCTGGACTGAGACTCCAGATGTGGTATCTGGGGCCTATGCTCCAGGCACCGTCTGACACGGTGGTAGCAGCAGGTGATATGTGACATGCGTTGTCCATTCCTCTCCTGACCTGGCCCCTGAGGTGGGCAGCCTCTGCCCCAGGCTGCCCCCACCATAACTCAGCTATCTCCCCAGGGCCCATTCGCAAGTGAGCACATGCTGGTGGAGGGGGATCTGCCAGCTTTATTCACAGACCCCGGAGGCCAGAAACAGCAAGGACAGAGACGCAGGGGGTGCTCCGAGAGGGCCCCTTTGCCCCCAAGATTGTTGTGCAGCCACAGAAGAAGCTTCGTCTTGGGGGCTGGAGAATGAGGTATGTGGCGAGTGGGCCCAAGGGAGAGCAGGGCTGGAGGGTCTCTGCCTGGGGGGTCCTCTGCCCCTCTACTTCCAGCGCCCACCGACTTTGCCTTTGGCGGGGGTTCCAGCCTTCTTGCTGCTGCAAATGGGAAGCAAATCGTTCTTGAGTGTCAGCATGTTTGGTGAGGGCAGGACCCACTAGGTCAGGCCACCTCTCTGGCTTCCAGCCTCAGGCCAGCCAGGGCAGACCCTGACTGCTCCAGGTGAGGCCATGGTGTCCTCGCACATATGCCCAGCTTCAGTCCACATGATGCTGACTCACCTCTGCCTGGCCTGGTTGGGGCCTGGCAATTAGTGTGGTTAGGAAAGGAGGCTGTGAGCCAACCAGGCCCTGCATGCCCCAGGGACCCTCCCTCATCCTCCCTGTCCTGCCGGAGGGGCCCCTGCAGATAAGCCCCCACGGGGAAGGCTGTCTCGGCAGGTAACTCCCATCCTCCCAGATGCTCTGGCTCCTTCTGGGCAGCAGCCTCCAGGGACAGTGGTCCTCAGGGGCTGCCCCATTTGTCTGAGGCCCTTTGTATAGCCAGTGAGCCAGGAGGGAGCTGGGAGCTGGTCAGGCCCCAGGCTGGCGAAGGCTGTGCCCTGACACATGTTCCTGAGTATCCTCACTCACATGCACATGCACACACACAAATGCACTACCCCTTTCAAAGAGGCCTGCCATGAGCCCTGACCTCACAACAGGGACCAGGGAGGCCATGAGGCCCCTTTTACCAGCTCCCCTTCTGTGGAGGAGGGGCCGATTCTGGGAGCAGCAAGGAAGCTGGGCCCATGGGTGCAGGGAGCGAGTGCCAGGGGATGGCTGGCGGCATGGTGGGCACCAGCATGAAGTCACCTCAGGCACCTGGGTACAAGCCCTGGGTGGGCAGCTGTCCTAAAGAATTCTGCCACCCCCCTGGGACATAGTTTCATAGGCAGAAGGTCACCACCCTGAGGAATCATTTTCCTGAACATCACAGACAGCTGGTGACAGGGCCTGGCCTCTTAATTCCCTGTCAGGTCACCTTTGAGGGTGAAAGGATGCTGGGACATCCAGGAGTCCAGGCTGGCTCAGCCGGCCACTCCAAAGTCTGCCCTCTCCCACATCCCATGCCAGACACAGGCGAGGGTATCCCGGAGAGCCCTGCCTGGCTCCTTCCTCCTGCCTCCACCACGACCCAGGGCTGCCCTTGTGCAGATGAGCAGGCATTTGTGGGCACAAGCCTGCACATGCTGGCTCAGCCGCCTCGCAGGTTAGTTTGGTGACCGCTGTGCCAAGGCCAGCTGCCAGGCCCTGGTTAGGGGTCGGCTGACACGACCTGGCCCCAGGTGGGGCTTGGGACCCTGTGCCAGTTTGGAGCGGGGTGCGGCGAGAGTACTCACTGCTTTTGGGCTTGGTCGATGCGACTTCTGAGGTTGGTGATCTGTGAACAACACAGGTGACTTACTGTGAAGGGCCCAGGAAGGCCAGGCCGGGCACAGGCCAGGTGGATGCCTTTCTTCACCGCAGGGGAGGCGGGACCATGGTGCCCCAGCCTCTTGTGTGTCCTTACTGTGTCCTGGCTCCAAGGCCCCAGGTGCATGGCTCTGACTCACTCTGCCTCCTATACTGGCCTGGGCTCCTGCACACACAGCCCTGGAGCCAGCCACTTACCTTCTAGCCTGCGCAGGATGTGAGGCGGGGTAGCCAAGTACAGTAAGGCCACAGGAGCCTCCTTCCAGCCCCTACTCCCTCCTGGCCACACGGGTGGTCTTCCTGCTCCCCCTGATGGAGCCTTAGAGATGCTTGTGGTGGAGGCCCCAGGTTAGTGCAAGAGGCCGGGAGGGTGAAGCCCTCTCTCACTGCCAGCAAGGGCAGCTCAGGAGCCACCAGACCACAGGCCTGAGGGAGGAGGTGGGGCAGGAAGGCAGCTCCGGGCCCTGCCGCCAGCATCCCGAGTGACCTGGGTTTTGCCATGCGAGAGGCTGACCGTGCATTGCACACCCTGGAGCCTGGCCTGTGTGGGCTCTGGCTACTCACAACTTGGCTAGCATCTGCACCCTGGCCCGGACATTCATGATCTAGAAAGACCGAGATGGTTATGTGGCTGGATGGGCCATGAGGCCTCAAGGCCCCATCGTGCTATGGGCCAGCCTGGCCGTGGCCCTCCAGGCTCTCTGAGGCCCCGAGGACCTCTGTGGACCCAGTGTGTAAGAAGCAGGTAGTACCCCATAATTGCTTTAATGTACACAGATATGATTTAATAAAAATTAAAAATAAAAAAGAAGGTGGTGGGACCCCGATTCAGCTCTGGGGACACCAAGGGGCTGGCCTCGGCTCATTGTAGTGAGGCCCATGTCAGGGCCAGCCCAGCACTGTCACCTGGACCTCACTGGTCTTCAGGGATGTGTCTCCTGGGACAGCTCCAGGAAGGGGCATGTTTGTCTCCCCTCTGCTGGAGGTGGGGAAACCGAGGCACAGGCAGACAGAGTGGCTTGCCCTGACTATCCGAGCAGGAGCCAGGTCTGACCTGAGAGCAGCCCTGTTGAAGATGCCCCACCAGGACAGCCCGCCCTCCCCAGCAACCCACAGGGGCATGAGGGGTGGGCCACATGGCTCTGAAGGAAGCTGGGGGTGTCTGTGTTCACACTGGTAGCATTGACCACCCAAGACTGGCCCCCCGACACCCTTTCAGGGCCATGCTGGGGCTTCAGAGGGGGAAGATGGTTCCAATGCACCCACACAGCTCTACAACCCACCTCCCCACCCCTGGCTCTGCCCCTTGCAGCAATGTCTACTGGGAGGGCTACGCCCCTTCCCAAGCTGGACCCGATCCCTGTGGCAAGTGAAGAAATATGTCACCTCTCGCCCTCTCTGAGAAAGCAGACATTGGCAGCAGAAGCTGTGGGGGTCATGCTCCTGCACCAGAGGGACTTGGGGGCCTGGACATGAGTTCAGCAACCCTGGGAATGTCCCGTAAGTCTAGCGGAAGGGGTCAGAAAATGGGCCCTGAGGCCACACCCCTCTGCTATAAGGCTGCCAGGCTGAGGGCTCGGGTGGGGTACAGGAGAGGACCATGAGGCCGCAGGGAGGTGGCTTCCATGTGGCCTGGACTCACATCGTATCTCTGGCGTTTCAGCTTCTCCCCAAATTCAAACTTGTCAGTCTCGAGTTGGTATAGGGTGTCCCAGAGCTCTTTGGCTTTGTCCCTGGAGAGGCGACAAGGTGAGGCCCAGGACCCTGCTATCCTCTTGTGGCCACCACAGTGTGGGTCCTTGGTGGCCTCACAAAGAGCAGCAGCACCTCATCCCACCCTGCATCCGAGCTGCCTGCCGAGCAGGCATCCCCCTCTGCCACCCTCTCACCTCAGTTTGTCGTCGCTGAGGTGGTCGATGTTGAGCGGCTTGCGTCTCTCAGCAAGAATCTTCTTCTTCATCTCTCGGGCCGTCTGCTTCTTGCCTCTCTTCTGGTCAGCCTGGAGGGGTCAGGACCAGGGCAGAGTGGCCAGGTCTCAGGCAGGGTGTGTGGCAGACACAGGCTGTAGCCCCGGGCTCTGGGCGACACGCTCACCTTGGCCAGGTAGCTGCTGTAGTTGGCGCCCATGGAGGACAGAGCCTTCTTCTTCTTCAGATCGTCCTCAGCTTTCCTCTTGGCATCCTCTTCCTCCCTCCTGGCCTTTTCCTCCTGTGGACCCCCAGTGCCCAAGCCCCTCAGGGTAGGACTAGGGAAGGCTCTCTGCACAGGCCTCAAGAGCCCACCCTGGGTTTAGAACTTGCAGAAAGGAAGATCTGAGTCCTGGCCAGGGCCTCCAAAGGGATACCCCAGGGCAGGGGCCTTAACCAGTGATTCTAACCACTGGCTGATGCTGGTGGGACACCCGGGAGAAGGAAGGTCCTGCACTTGGTAGCTGGGGGCTGTCCTCACCGCCAGTCTGTTCTGACGCTCCCTCTCCTTCTCAGCACGGATCCTCTGCTGCTCAGCCCTCTCTGCGCGACGTTTCTCCTGTGGCCAGAGGAGTGGGTTGGCCCAGCCTTGCCACGCTCCTGGTGTGTGCACCTGCCCTGTGCCGTGGGAGCCCCACACTCACAATCCTCTCCTTGAGAGCGATCAGCTCCTCCTCCTCCTTCTTCCGGGCTTCAAAGTGGTTGTCGATGAGGGCCTGCAGCTCCATGAGGTCCTTATTCTGACGCTTCTTCTGGATGTCCTGGGGGAGAGGCCGCAAAGAAGCCCTGACTCATCTGTCCCATGAAAGCTGGCAGTGGCAAGGGGCTTTCTGCTGTCCTCCAGGGGGCCTGGCACAGCCTGGCCCCTGAGCTGCAGGCAGGGTGCTGCCCTTCCTGCGGGCAAACCCAGGCCCAGCACCCTGGGAGGGACTGGCCCAGTCACCACCCTCAGAGGTAGCCTTCATGGGGCTGGCAGAGAGAAGAATGCCAGGGAGACAATGTGTCGGATGGAGAGATGGACAGGTGAGTAGACAGATGGAGGGAGGGAGGGATGATGAGTGGGTGGAGCAAAGGACTGGAGAAATGGGTGAATGGATGGGTGGACAGATGGATGTGTGATGGGGTGGGTGGGTGAGTGATGGTGGATGGAAGGATGGGTGGGAAGGTGCATGGGTGGGAGGGTAGATGGGTGGGTGGGTGAATGGATGGAAGGGTAGATGAATGGGTGAATGGATAAGTGGATGGGTGGATAGGAGAATAAATGGATGGTTGGATGGTAGGATAAGTGGATGTGTGGATGGGTAGGTGGATGTATGGAAGGATAAGTGAATGAGTGGATGGGTGGATGGATGGGAGGCTAAGTGGACAGGTGGGTGGATGGATGGATGGATGAATGGATTGGTGGGTGGGTGAATTGGTAGGTGTATGGATGGATGGATGAAAGGATGAGTGGATGGGTGAGTGTATAGATGGATGGATGGGAGAGTGGATGGATGGATGGATGGATGGATGGATGGGTGGGTGGATGGATGAGAGAGTGGATGGATGGATGGGAGAGTGGATGGATGGGTGGATGGATGGATGGGAGAGTGGATGGGTGGATGGGAGAATAAATGGATGGTTGGATGGGAGGATAAGTGGATGTGTGGATGGGTAGGTGGGTGTATGGGTGGATGGGTGGATGGATGGGAGGCTAAGTGGATACGTGGGTGGATGGATGGATGGATGAATGGATTGGTGGGTGGGTGAATTGGTAGGTGTATGGATGGGTGGATGAAAGGATGAGTGGATGGGTGAGTGTATGGATGGATGGGTGGGAGAGTGTATGGATGGCTGGATGGGAGAGTGTATGGATGGGTGGATGGATGAGTGGGTGGGTGGGTGGGTGGATGGGTGAGTGTATGTATGTATGGATGGATGGATGGATGGGAGAGTGGATGGATGGATGGATGGATGGATGGGAGAGTGGATGGATGGGTGGGTGGATGTGTGGGTGGATGCATGGATGGATGGATCGATCGATGGGTGTACAGATGATGGGAGGGTTAGTATATGAATGAATAGAAGGATGGATGGGTGGATAAGTAGATAGACAAATGTATGGGAGAGAAGGGAAGGGAGATGTCTATCCTTAGGGAGTGTCCTGTGGTCCAGAAATGAATTAGGTAGAATTGCCTGGAACCAGGGAGGACATGAGCTCCTGAGGCCTAAGTTGGAGATGGAAGGCTGTAGTTTGGGGGTGGCTGTGTTGGTCTGAGTCTTACAAACTTACATCGAAGTCTACTTTCTCCCCTTCCGGGATCTTAGGAGCAGTGAGTCTAAAGGAGAGAGAAAGAGAGGCCGGTGAGCAGGGACCACTGGGGACCTTCCCAGAGGGGTGGTCTGACCCTGCCAGCCCCAGCCACGAGCACAGGCCACCAGCCCCTGGCTATGGGCACATTTCCTGAGCTTCCTCATCCAATTTCTAACCTGCCCTTCCCTTGGAGAAGGTGTCCACCTTCCAGTGCCCTGCTCTGCAGCTTCCAGCTGCTTCGCCCCACTGCCCAGGACAGAACCTCAGTTTGTTCTTAAACAAATGAACAAATGCCATGGCCCAGTCATGTCAGACCTGGCCCTCCCAGGCAGCACCATCCTCTGTGGTTAGGACCAGCTGCCGAAATCCTTCATGATTCTCTGGGCCAGAGTGGGGGGCAGGGGGGGCTGGGAAAAAGGACTCTGAAGGGAAAGCAGGCCCCCATCGGCTGGGGTGTGACCCCTCCTCCCGCCAATGCATTCCAGACAGAGCAAAGAGTTAAAACAACAGCAACAACAATTTTTTAAAACAAGCCTTGGAAGAAAGTGCAACTGAATATTGATCAAAAACTGGAGTGGGAGAGGATTCCTAAGCCCCCAAGCACCAGAAGGTCCCTCTACAGGAAGGATAGCCAGATGACTCCATGAAATGAAAAACGTATGTATGCAAAACCAGCAAAAGCCAAGAGGCAAAAAAAAAAAAAAATCTCACCCCCCTAAAAACCAGACTAAAAAAATATTTTCAGCAAATACAGAGAAGACTTATATCCTTATGCAAACTGACAGTTAAGAAAACATAGAGACGCCTCCGCCATTAGATAAATGAGCACAGGGCGTCCGCGCGCCATCCCTCAGAGAAGAAAGACGGCAGTGAACGCGCACGGAAGGTTGGCCCGCGAGCGAGCGCAGGAATGTGGAGAGCAAGGCCGCGCGACGCCACTGCCCATCCATCAAGGGCTGGAAGTAAAAGCAGGTTTCTGTCCTCGGGTGGGGGATGTGGGGCCCAGACCTGCTTGGGTCCCACGTCGGAGCCGGCGCTGGCCCGGCCCCTGTGGAAAGCAGTTGGACAGCGGAAGCCACAGTCCTCAGAACACTCACACTCTCGGCCCCAGTAATTCCAGTTCTGGGAACGTGGCCTAGGGAAATAACCCTAAAGATGGAAAATGCCTTCCACCCGGCGTTATTTATGATAGTAAAATATTGGGGAAAGCCTGCTCCGGGGGAACGGTTAGGAAAATTATGGTTTGTGCAATCGATGGAATATTGTGTGGCCATTCACAATATTTAAGAAGACCGTGTAAAAACATGGAAAAATGTTTATGAATAGTGCTGCACTTTCAAAAAAGCAGAATTCAAGGTTGCACGGACAGTATGATGTTTGAAAAACAGCACAGAGTTTAAGTCTTTTTTTCCAAGCCCTATGCATGGAAAAAGAGTAGGAAGAAATAAGCCTTTTTATTCCTTCCTACCCTTTTCCACAGTCTGGCTGCTCGGGTGGAAGAATTATAGATTATTTTTTTTCTTCATTTGACTTTTACATATTTTCCAAATTTTCTTTAATGAGGTGTTTTATTTTCATAATGAAAATATAAACAATTTTTCTAAAACGAGAAAATATCCCATGATCCGGCATAACTGTACTTAAAATTGCTGCAAAGTGAAGGGCGAGGGTGGAGACGGCCGTGCCCGCCACGTGTCCCTGCTCCCGCGAATCTGGGAGGCCTCCCTACGTGGGGACAAGTGACAGGCGTGTGCCAACATGCTCCAAAGTTCCATCTTGGCAGTGCAGGGCCCAGGCAAGGGCCCTCGATGGAGTGGAAGGGGTGGGTCGCGTCAAGAGTGCCCTGTGCTTGTAAGTCCTTACCCAAACCAGGAGCGTGAAGAGGGAGATTGAAACAAATGTCTCTGAAACACTCACGAGTGGCTGAGAGGAGGGCCAGACCATCTGGAGAGAATTGCTCCCCAAAGATGCCCAGCAGTGCCTGGGCAGTGAACTATCTGGGACACTGTGAAGGTGTGTTCTGGAAGGGGTTTTGCAGTGAGACCCTCCACCCTCCCAGCCCCAGCCCACTTGTATGTCTATTTTCACATCTGGGGTCCTGGAAGACCCTGAAGTACAGCTGAGCTTGGTGAGGTCCATGGGCCTGGGTGGTTGTGGCCTCAGTGTCCCTGGCACCCCGCCTCCCCTTCCCTCCCTGACTCTCCCCAACCCTGCAGCACCCATTCCTCCTTCCCTTGGTCAGGAGCCTCCTTCTGCAGGAAGCCCTCCTGGCCTATGCTGGAGGGCCCAGGGCAGAACCACTCTCCTGGACCTGTGGAGGTCACTTGCTGGGCGACCCCAGTACCTGTCAGTCCCACACACTTGGGCCTCTCCTCCCCAGAACATCCGCCCTGCTAACCCCCCACTACCCCTCCACACACACACAGTGTCCAGGCCTGTGGCTGGCACTCACTTGGGTCTCGGCTTCTCTTCTGCAGCACAGCGCCAGCATGGGGAGGAAGAGAGAGACGGGTGAGGATGGGCTGCACACTATAGCTGCCCAACCCAGGGACCACCTCGCTGGGGGCTTCCTGGGTCCCATCTGGGGTCACCCGCCCCCTGCCACCAGAAACAAGAGGGTCTTGCCCCATCCCAGCTGTGAAAGCCTCCTTGGTGTATCCAAGGAGAAGAGCTCAGCCTGTGGGGCCAGGAGGGAGGGGAAGGAAGGAAGGAAGGAAGGAAGAGGAATAAGGATGCAGAGTCCTACGAAGGGGGGAAGGGGAGAGGCAGGAGGAAGGACACTCCCAGGACAGGGAGCCAGGGTGACAGGAAAGAAGGACTCAGGAGAAAGCACCCCAGAGGCTCCAGGGCCACTGGTTCAGCCCCATGGCCAACCTCCAAGGTGTGGGCCACTCTCTGAGTCCCAGATAACCTAGGCCCCTGTCCCTGGCAAGAAGGAGGGTGGACAGCTCCAGCACAGCCCAGTGGGTCTTCTCTGTCCCTTGTGAGCAGACTCAGGGAGCCCTGACCTTCCAGGGCCTCCTCTGTGGCATCTTTGTAGCATAAGGCACAAGCACACAAGAAAAGCTGGCGGCTGCCGGGAGCAGCAGGCCAGTGGGCAGGGGAGAGGGCAAGGGCCCTGTTGCCTGGACCTTCTCTTCCCCGGTCTGGACCCAGGAATATCCTCAGCTAGGGCCAGAGAACTGCTGTCTATGGACGGGGTGGAAGGAAGCTCTTCCCTGAAGGCCTGATGAGGACTGTGAGGGACCCCCCTCAGCAGAACCAGGGGGTGCCCCTGGGTCTGTCCCACACTGCTGACATGGCAAGTCCCCCCAACCCAGGCCTCTCTCTCTGCCCTCAGGAAGCTCCTAAGGTCCTGACTTGGGCCTTCAGGGTCCATTTGAACCTACCCAGTCAGGTAGGTTAAAATGGTTATTTTAATCAAGCCTTGGCCACTCTGGCTTGTAGAGACCTCTATCAGTGATTTTATGTACAGCTCCTTGCTGGCCACAGAGCTCTCCCCAAGTTTAGAATGTCCACTACGGCACCTTTCAGTGGGCCTGAAACTGAGACCTGAGCTCTCTGGGATAGGGGCTCCTGACCTGCCAGCAATTCTGCCCTCAGCCCCAGAGGCTGTGCTGGGCCCCTCTGACTGCCCCAGGGCCTCCAGACCCTGCACTGGGCTGCTGGCCTGCCTGGATTGGCTCTGTCCCCTTGTTTCTGCTCTGAGCCTTAGGTGGCAATGATGGACAATGAGGTCACTGATATGTGATGGCCTCCATCCCCCCTCAGCCCGACCCAGGGTGGGGGTCCTGCCTGGCCAGCCCCTTGCTGAAGCTGTGTGGCTGAGGTTCCCGTCACACCCTCCTCAGCTCTTGGGTCTCTGGAAACCTGCTGCTCACTGCTGGAGCCCTGGGATTGTACCACTCTGTCCTGCAGGTGGGCTGACGTCACCCTGTTTTGACATCAGGGGTGTGAGGGCTGGGGGTGCCTTGGAGCAAGCCCAGACCCCCTGTCAAGGGCTAGAAGTAGGCCTTGACTGAGGCCCCCAACGGATGGAGGTAGGGCGATGGAGGGTTAGGGGGCACATGCAGGGGTCAGGGGTGGTAAAGCTGTCCTGGGGCTTTCCTGCTCCTGTCCCCAGTGCCCGGTCTGTTCCCCACTGTCCAGGTGCTGGCTCCAGAGAGGCCTGGTGCCCATGAGCCCGCTTTCTCCTGACCCCTTCTCTGTGTGGCCTGGGCATCCTCCCCTCTCTCACACCACATCCTGTCTTGTCCAGGCCTTGGAAGGAAGACTGTGGCCTGGATAGCACAGGGGTCAGGCCCAGTGGAGGAACCCAACAGCCCCACGGAACAGAGTGGAGGGGTTGAGAAGTGCTCCCCATCCAGGCCCCTCCACCCAGGGCTTTAGCTGGCCCACCCAGGGGGCCTCCTCACACCTGGGCGAGTCTGGGTCTGGCTCAGGCAGAGGGTGGGATGCTGGGGCCTGACTGATTGCTCATTTGCACGCATGGCCCCCGGCTGTTCCAGTCCCTGATATCCCCACCTTGAGCCTCAGCCCGACATTCTGCTTTACCCTACTGCCCCTCCCTCCCTTTGGCCTCGCCCTCACTCTGTGCTTCCCTGCTCCACTGCTAACTGGGGCGGGGCAGGGGCTGCCTGCCCCACCTGCCTTCCTCTGCTCTTCTTCACCTTACCCCAGGAGATCCAGAGGGTCTCAGTGGACCCAGCATCACCCTCCCAAGGCCTATTCTGCACACGGCCCAGGCTGGCCACATCCCACCGTTCAGTCCTGCTGGCGGGCCACAGAGGGGTCTCGCTGCCTTTGAGCTCTTCAATAGTCTCTGCCAGGGAGACCAGAAGCAGGGCCTGCGCCCTATAAGCCAGTCCTGCCAGAGCTAGGCTCCCCGCTCTGTGCCCACCCAGAGGCCAGGCGGGGCTAGTCAACAAGGGCTCATGTCAGTCATGAATGGCAAGCGGGAGGGAGCAAGGAAGAAGGGACAGAAAGGAGGAAGATGAGGGCTGTGGCAGGAGCACTGGGGGCACCCGCGTACCTTCTTGGACTTCCTCTGCAGAGCAGCACCGTGGAGGGGACAGGGGCGGGAGGGAGAGAGAACCAGTGAGAGATGGGGCAGAGGAAGTGAGAGGGGGAGCGGTGGGGTAGATGGGGTGGGGAAGGGGCGGCAGGGTCTAAGCAGAACCGGGTGTGAGTGGGTTACGCGGCCTCTTGCTCCTTCTTGGCTCCTGTGTGCACCCACACTGGCCACATGCGCCCATGTGGCTTTGAAGTCATGTCACATACCTGGTTCATGAACTTCATGGGCCAAGGAGGGCCGTGGAACAAGAGGCAAAACCACAGGTCAGAGGTCAAAGGAGAAGGGATCCGAGGTTAATGGAAAAACAGCCAATCGCCACTCGAGGCCAAGGGGCAGGGCACGTGCGGGAAGCGAGCAAGATATGGTCAGAGTTAGCCTGGGTGCTGCTACTGCGCCTGAGCCCATGTCCCAGATCCTGCCATACGCCTCAGAATCTTGGGGCAGGAGGGTCCTTCAGAGATCTGAGTCTAGCCCTGACACGCCTCACCCCACAGGTAGGGAAACTGAGGCTCAGGAGCTGGTCTGGGGTATTAGCTCTCGCTTTTGTTGTGATGCTCATGACTGCCCTGGCTATGGGGATGAGTCCCTGCTCTCCCACTTCCCATCTGTGCTGGCGCCCAGAAGGGCCACCACGCCTCTGGCTGGGGCTCTGAGACCCACGCATCAGCCACAGCCTGGTCAAGTGGCACCAGCATCTGCAAGGGCAAGGCCTTTGTCCCAGAGAGGCAGCGCCTCAGGGGGCCGTGGGCACACACAGGACACCCACCCTCTTTCTCCCCTCACAGGGCTGTTTCCAGCCTCTGAGGAAGCTGGCAGCCCCAGGAGCAGATGGCTGCTCTGTCCACTGATCTGAACACAGCCACCCCACCTGTCTCCAACCCCTTACCTGGCCATAGCCCCCAAGGTGCCCCACAACAGAAGGCTGTGACAAAGGACTACCAAAGGAAACTAGCTGCTGACCCCCATGGCTAGCGGCCAGGGCTCTGCCTCCATCTGGCTTCTCTCCCCGAGATCTGGCCCATCCTAGGACCAGATGCCCCCAGGCTGTCAGTGTCCCACCTGGGGCAGGGGGCCATGCTCGTCCTCCATCTGCTCCTGTGGTCTCCCCAGTGCCCCTGTGTGCAGGGGCACCTATTCCTGGGTGAGCCCCTGGCTGTGCTCTATGGACCAGCAGGAAAGGGTCCCACTCTCAGGGCCCAGGCATCATCTTGGTTAGTGAGTTACATGGGGGCCACATGTGGGGGCCCCTTGGCTGACTGGTGCCTCTCAGCTTCCCCACCCCTCCCCCACCCACGTGGCTCCAGCCAGGCCCCGGGCCCCACATGGGGACCAGAAGTCCTGTGTCCTCGTACCTTCCTTGTGGACTTCTGAAGTGAAGGAGAGCCAGGGTGCGAGGGTGGCAAAGAGGAGAGAGGAGGGGGTTAGACAGGGGCACACGGCACGTCCTTAGAGCAGGGGCTGGGGCCACAGCCCAGCAGTGTCACCGTGGGATGGTGGTCTGTGGGGCAGGAAGGCTGGAAGGGCCGGCATGGGGGTCCAGGACCCACTTACCTTCCTCCTGGGCCTCCTCTGAAAGTGGGAGAAGCCAGGAGCAGGAGACAGCAGGAGGGCAGAGAGAGGGAAGAAGGACAGTCATTAGAGGGGGCACTTAGCTTGGCGAGGAGAGCTGCCGTGGCCAGCCTGGGGAGCAAGGACTCACAGGCCAGTCTGCCTCCTAAAAGGTGGCTTGGCTGCCTCGAGGCCTCAGGGACAGCCTGGGCTGCCCCACACATTGAGGCTCTACCTGTGTCCTGTGCTCCAGGTGGTGGAGGCAAGGACAGAGACAAAGCCCAAGTATTTCAAGAAAACCCCATGCTGCTGGGCCTGTTTCTGACCCCACGAGGAATGTCCCCATGGGGTCCTCTGAGTGTGCCTAGAAGTAAGCAGCCCTGGGGGTCTTCGAGGACACATACCACAGCTACCCCCGGGCCACGTTTTCCACTCAGAAATGAGTCTTTCTGCCTTTCCAGCAGAAGAAAGGTTGTGCTGTGTTGTTAGGGTAGCCAAGTGCTTTTAAAATATTTTCAAAACACAGCGCCCAGAACCTCTTGCAGGGCGGCTGTGAGCTGCGGGGGCACGTTCCCAGGCTGGACGCGTGCCAGGGGTTCCAGAGGGAGGCCGTGTACTGAGAACCTAGCTCTGTGCTGTTCCCAGGTGCGCCTGCGCCCATGTCCCCCACCCGCCCACGCCTGCCCGGGCATGACAGAGCCACCCACAGACCACACCCAGCCTGCCAGGGGTGGGGGTCTCCAGACTCCACCCAAGGCTTGGGGGTGGTGTGGAGAGACGCTGAGACAGAGAGAGATGGAGATGGAGACCGAGTGACAGGAGAGACAAAGAGAGACCAGGAGACTAAGTGAAGCTGAGAGAACAGAGAGACACTGAGAAAGAGATGCAAAGAGATAGTGAGAGATAGACAGGAGATGCAAGAGACAGAAGGGCCAAGCACACTAGGGCACTTGACACTGATGGTGAAGTGTTAAAGAATCAATGAGTGTGTGTTAATTGATGAAAGAGCCGGGAAGTCAGTGATGACTAGTTAATGATTAAGTCATTAATCATTAATGCAATGCTGGCATTGTTGTTAATCAAACCAGTGATCTGTGCTGCTGTTAATAATGAGGTGCTGAGGAGGAAGGAGGGTTAAAGCCAAGGACCAGAGAAGGCCTGAGTGGGGGGATGCAGGCACCACGCAGGAGAGGGGTGAGGCTCAGAGGAGCAAGGTCTAGGGGGCCTCCAGAGGCCCCGAGATTACCTTCTTCTTCGTACTGCTCTGTATAGGATAGAACAAAGAGGAGCCACATGAGGGGGGACGGCATGGAAGGAGGACTGCCAGCATGCCCATCCCTGGACAGTTCAGCAACTTCCCAGCTAAACAGAGATGGGGGGGTCCTTGGGCCCAAGGGGGCCTGCCAGCACCAAAGAAGGCCAAGCTTCTGGCAATGGTTGTGGCTTTTGGGAAGGGTTGTGTGTCCTGGGTGCCCATGTCCTACTGAGATATGGAGAGGGACATGCAGGAGCCTCTGGGCTTCTTGGTGTGAGTGGGTACTGCACAGGGCAAGCCCTCCCCCGGAGGGGCTCAGCTGAAGCCCACCCACAGAATGCTTCTTGTCTAGGGCTCCCAGGCCAGGCACCCACACCCACACCCCTTCCCACATGTGACCTTTTGTCTGATCATCCAGGAAAAAAGAGGACAGCTGAGACACTTACCCTCCACCTGCTCGCTGTGAGGCAGGGCCGGGTGCAGGGAGGAGAGAGAGAGAGTGGGGGTGAGGAGCTTTACAAGCAGGTTTGCAGCGAACATCAGCAAACTCTCTAGACTGGGGGGCGGGGGGGATTACTCACGCTTCCTCGTCAGACATGGTGGCAGCGGGGCTGTCTCTGTCGGGGGCAGGAGGGACGAAGAAGAGGGGGATCGCTTGGGTTCAGAAGTGCGGGGACGTCCCCATGGATCCCCACCAACCCTCCTTGCCCCAGTTTCTGACCCTCCCGCCCTGACTGTAGCCCAGAGCTGCAGAGAGGCCAGCCGGCCATGGTGTCTACCCCTACTCAAGGCAAACATCCTCTCTATGGCATACTGGACAAGGGGCCCTGGGGCGCAGAGTGCTTGTCCAGGCTGGGGAAGGCCTGTGCAGCCTGCGGTGATGCTGGCCTACTGATGTGAGCTAGAACCAGCCTCTGGGTGATCTCTGCCCAGTGGGCCTAAGCCGGGGTCTCCCTTGGAGCCAGATTGGACCTAAGCCAGGGTCTCCCTTGGAGCCAGGTTAGGCCTAAGCCGGGGTCTCCCTTGGAGCCAGATTGGACCTAAGCCGGGGTCTCCCTTGGAGCCAGGTTGGGCCTAAGCCGGGGTCTCCCTTGGAGCCAGGTTGGGCCTAAGCCGGGGTCTCCCTTGGAGCCAGGTTGGGCCTAAGCCGGGGTCTCCCTTGGAGCCAGGTTGGGCCTAAGCCGGGGTCTCCCTTGGAGCCAGGTTGGGCCAAAGCCGGGGTCTCCCTTGGAGCCAGGTTCCCTAGGTGAGTGACACAGACCTCCTCTTCCCTGCCTGCCCTACCATCCCTCTCGAGAACTCCTGTTCCTATGTGAGCCCAAAACGCCCTGCTGGGCGTCGTGCCTTCCTTCTGGACCACGTACTTCGCAGGGTGCTCCAGAGTCTCTTGTATGTCCATAGCCCCCTGAGGATCCCTCTTCCAAGTCCCAAAGCAGCGTCTGTTCCATCCCCCTCCAACCTCTTCCCTTCCAGACTAAGCCCCCAGGGCTCACTGGGGCAGGATCTGTTGTTCTCCCCCACCCCATCTCTGCACCTGTGTGAGGCCCATCCAGCCAGCATGAACCCAGTGGACAGCACCTCTCCTTCCTCCCTGCGTTCCCAGGCCCCAGGAATGTGCTTGAATCTGTCACTGTCCATGGGGAAGCTCTGTGCCCCAGGTGCAGCGGCCTCAGGCCAGCGTGCTCAGGAACAGCCTGTCCATGAGCTGGCTGCTGCACACACCAGGAGCCGCCAGTCTGGGGATGTTGGACAGCTGCATTAGCCTGTGGCCCAGGGTACTTAGAGACAAGCAGGTATGGTCCCCCCAGGGAGCTTCCTTCATATAAGAAAAACAACATTCATCAGCTAAACGTGTGTTCATATCCCTCATCGAGGTGGAAACTGTTTTCTAATCCCTCCGTCAAGGATGTTCAGTTTCCCAGAGAAGCTAAACTCCTAGTGTGCAGAACTAGGTAGCAGACATCTGTGGGGCCTCTTCCCAGAGGCACCCCCGGGGGCTGCTGCCCCTCAAGTCACAGCCTGTCAGCTGTGCACTAGGCAAGGAGCTCTGTCCTTGGCTTGGCCAGGCTGTGCTGCCCAAGCCCCTTGCCCCTGTGCTCAGGGCTCAGGTCTGTAGTTCCATCTTTGCCCTTGGGTGCCACCCTCTTGGCTGGCTCAGGCTCCAGACACCACGGCCTCCTTCGGGCCCACGGTCCCCAACTGTGCACACCCAGTTGTAGGGTGAGGGATCCCCACTCCCCCCCAACTGTGCACACCCCTGACCTAGGCAGGGCCAACACCTGTTAGCTGCATAGGGGGCAGGGCACATGCCCAGAGCTGGGTTATTTATAAGAAGCCGATGGCAGCTGAGATGTCCAGAAATAGGCACCAAAATTAGCAAGACACCTCTGCCCAGAAACTTTAGACAGCAGGTGCTGGGCTAAGAGAGCCTCCCGGACCCTCTCCTCTCCTGTGACACTCAGGCCGGCCCAGCTCTTCCCTCTTCACTTGTCCCCTAGGCCAGAATCTAAATAAGCACCATGGGGACCCTTGAGGACCCCACTTGAGGCAGTAAAGGCTTATTTCTAAGTGGGAAAACTGAGACTCCTGCTCTGTGCCAAGTGCCTGAAGGCAGCATGGAGCTAGCTCTGCTCCCTGCCCCTGCGCAGTTGTTGCTAGGTCCCCAAAACTGAGGGGGTCTGGGGGAGGGTCAGCAACTGGGAAGGAGATAGTTGTCTGATTTAGTGTTCTGCCCTCAGCAGGTGCCTGAAAATAGCTGGTGAGGTCAGTCTCCTTGAGCACAAGTGACCTCCCATCCTCCTTAGAAGGTGGCGAGGCCCAGGGCAGCTAAGAGATCTTAGTTCACCCACCCTGGACCCTGACCACACCCAGGCCGACTCCCACCTTGTCCCGTCTCTTCCTATGGGTCCCAAGTCTTCAGGAGGGCACAGAGCCCTGGTCAGATGGCAAGTGAAAGGGGGATGGCGCCCAGGGCAGGGGTCTCTTAGCACCTGCTCCTCCCAGCCATGGGCAAAGACAGCCAAGCCAAGCTCCCCACCCCCATCTGGCACACCCCTGTCCAGAGCTCAGACAAGAGACCCCAAAGCTGCCTGGGCTCCAGATAACACCCACAGATTCATTCCCAGTGACCTTAGGCCAGCCTACACCCCTCTTGCCTCAGATCTTGCCTCCACAGAAGGGCAGAGTTTGAGGCGGCGTGGGCCTTTCAAGCCGAGGGCCTCACTCAGGAGCCTGGGCAGGGACCCTCACACTCAGGAGGCCATGACTCTCTCATGCTCCTCACCTCTCCTGGCTCCTGCTTTGGGTGACTCCAGGGACCCCACCTTCCTCCTTCCCTGGTTTCCTATAACCCTCATCCCATTTGCAGCCTTCTCCCTGTGCTGGAGATGCTCAGGGAGGGTGATGGCACAGCATCAGAGTACTGGTAGGCTGCCTGGGCACCCAGGCCACCACACCTGCCTCGGGCACGTGGCCTCAGGCTGCCCCAGGACCTGGTGCCGTGGACCCAGCATGGCCCCGGATGCAGGCAGGAGGCCTGGCTTCTCTGGGCTGCTCTCACCCATACCAACCTGCAGGCTGGGGCTGATGAGGGCTGAAGATCCCTGTGGACAGGACAGGGTGGCGCTGCCCCCAGCCTCAGGCCCTCGTGTTATAGTGACATCCGATCTTTCCCAGCAGCCCATTGGTTAACAGCTGGGTGGCTGGGCGTGGGGGCTGTGCCCATGCAGGCCCCTGACCAAGTATAGGAATGGCCAGTGGAGGAGACTCAAGGAGGCCAAGACGGAGGGACGTGTCTGGAGAAGGGGACAAGGGCTGTCAGCTTCTATTTTTACGTCCAGCAGTGGGCACATTCTTGGCGTGCTGAGGATGGGAGCAAGATGGTTGGGTGGCCCTTGGGGAGGGTGTCCAGGCTCTCCCTGAGCCAGGCTGATGTGGAGTCCCCAGAGCTGGGCCCAAGCTCCCCAGTGCCCTTCCTTTCTCTCTGTGGTGTCGCATGGGAGCTGATTTTTTGCCCAGGAAGAGGGTCTGCACAGTCAGGGACCTCTCACCCCTCAGCACAGTGCCCTAGACCCACCCTCCCCCGTGGAGCTGGGGACACTGCAGGCTCAGCTGGCGCCCATCACCTTGGAACCTTGAGAGGCCAAACCTGTCCCTCTGGGAGGACAGTTGGGACATACAGCACAAATGAGCAAGGGGCCTTGGCTATGCTTCACACAGTGTGCTCGGGCTGGCTTGTGCCTCCCAACGCCAAGGGCTACACCTGGGAGCTCCCTGTCTCGGGGTTGAGACCCTCCCTCAAGGCCTGTCTCCCCAACCTAGGGCTGTGCTGCCATCTGTGCCCCGTTTCTGAGCAGCCGTGGAGCCTGGGCTTTCTGTCCTCAGGATTCCAGGTAGCACCAACAACCAGCAGATGCTCTGCCTGGTGAATGTGCTGGCCAGTGAGACTGCAGCCTAGGTGGCCCTAATCCCTTGAATCAGGAAAACCGAGGCACCTGCCCCTGCCCCTCACTCCTTCTGGAAACCTATAGGCCGAGCACTGACAATAGAATTGCCCAATTCAGGACAGAATTTGGTGCCTACTATGGGCCAGTGACCAGGGCAGGGTGAGTCAGAGACATTGGGGTGACCTGGCTGGCCCTCATGGCTGGCCCCCTGCCCACTGCAGCTCTGTGCCAGGCCTGGGTCTCCAGATGCTTCCAGAGGTTTGGTGGCTCCTCCCCCACCCCCTATGAGTTGGAGATAAGGCTGCAGGGGCCAGAGGCAGGATGAGCCCACCTGTTGCCCCAGGGCAAGGCTTACAGGACAGAGACCCTCTTCCGCTACCTTCCCGCGGCCCTGAGCTGGGAAGGCCCCTGAGCTGGAGCACCAAGGGGCGTCCTACCCTCCCATCAGAATCCTCCACCCTCTAGCCCTGCTCTCCTTCCTTCCCCACCCACATCCTCAGAGGGGCAAGGGTTTGGTGACAACATATAGCCTTGAGCCCTGGACAAGCCTGACCAGCTTCCTGCGTGTTGGGGTCACCTGCAGAACCACCTCAGCAAGGAAACCTGAGAGGGCTCCTGAGGGCCCCAGGCAGAGCCCCATCCTTTGCTGCTATTTGTGGGCACACACATTGCTGCACACTGGGGGCAGCTTGGCCTGGAGAGCCCTGCCCAGCCTGGGAGTCCCTGGGGGCCATGCCTACATGTGGGCACCTGTGGGCCCTGCAGTGGCTCTGCTTGGCCAGCAGGGGAGAGTGGCGGCCTGCTCAGCTCAGTGGGCCCCAGCCTGTGCCAGGTACACTCCTGTGAGTTGGCTGAGGTCAGAGAGACGGGGCAGTTCTTATTTCTGGTGTCAGCGACTTCCCCTCAGTACACCAAGCCCAAGGCACAGCAGGACAGCACGGAGCAGGCATCATCAGCTGGCCACCAAGGGTCGGCAGCAGGTACCCCATGCCCTGATACCACCTGGCCTAGCCAGGGTTGAGTGGAAAGAGAGAAGGCAGGCAGGGACAGGGGCAGGAGGGGGCTGAAGACTCAGAGTAGACGCAAGGGACAGGGGTGGGGGGTTATTCGCACCCCCAAGAGGTCTGAGGACTCACCGCAGGGCCCCAGCCCAGGGCAGCGGGAGGGGCATCTGAATATCCCCAATGCTGAGCTGAACCAGGTAGAGGGAGGGGACCATGGAGAAGGGCCTGGCCTCCAAATGTCTTTGCTCCAGGGGAATTCATGAAGGACCCCCAAGATGTCGGGGTGGTCAGGGCCCCCTCCATCAAGGTCCCAGCCTGTAATGTGCATGGTTGGTGGAGCCCAAGGGACCTAGAGCCTCTCCAGCATGCCCTGAGCTGACCCGGGCACCCGAGCTGGTGACAGCCTGTGGCCAGTGGGCCTAGCCACTGTCTCCAGCACTGCCAGGCCCAGGACAGGAGCAGCTGACACAGCACTTCGGGACTGAGTGGCTCTAAACACAGGCAGCTGCCACCCCCAATGCCTGGGTGCTCCTCCTGGCCGCCGATTTGTCAATGTGTTCTGCAGATATTAAGGGGTGTTCCCTATGCGGGGACCTGTAGGGGAGCATCAGCTGGGGGCAGGCGAGCTCTAGGCAAGCAGGGTGGCAGAGGGGCAGGATTGCCACCCCTGGCCAGGGTCTCTTGGGCAGAAGCCCCTTTGACTGTGCAGCAGACAGAGCCTGACCTCCAGACTCGGAGCAATGGGGGTGTGGGGACACTTGTGGCCATGGGGTATAGGCCACAACAGAAACACCAAGGCTGAGGCTGAGCAGTTCTCAGAGAGACAGACCCTGGGTTCTCATCCCCAAGGCTGAGCCAAGAGGCCTGAGGATATAACAAGGGGCCAAGGGTTGGGGAATGCTGGCTGCCTCTCGGCCCTTGGTGCCAACCACTCTGGGCCCAGTGCTGGGTACCTAGTATTCTGCCTGCTTGGCCAGCTCCCCCTGGTTATTTTCTCATCCAGACTAGTGGGAAGGGAGGGAGCCCCCGTCACCTGAGAGAGGATCTCCAGCTGGGCAGGGCATGGCCCTCATGCTCTCTTGGGGACCAGGCTGTGGGCAAACCGGATGAGAGGTTCTTGGCCTCTCTTGGAGAAGCCCTTGGCCAGTGATCAGGAGTCTCTTTTCTCCCCCAGGAGGTCAGAGGCAGAGCTGGGGTCAGAGAGTGGGAGGGGAGAGAGGCCGGAGGGTCCAGGAGCAGGAGTGGGTGGGGAGGGTGTCAAAGCCATAAAGGTGGGCCAGGCTGGCAATGGTAGGAACTGCTGGCCAGGGCTGTGGAGCCTACTCTCTGTGCAGGCTTAGTCTTTCTGAGCTGTCCGGGTGTGCGAGACAGGCAGAGAGTGACCACAGAGCCTTCAGAAGATAGAGGCTCTGAGCAACCAGGGGAATAGCAAGGCCAGGAACATCAGAGGTCAGTGGGGGTCCTGCTCCTCAAAGGGGCTCCCCAGACCAGGGCACAGGGCTGAGCATGAGCCCAAGTGTTGTTGGCCCAGGGGAGGAATGAAGGCCAGGGAAGACATCCGTCTATTCCCATGTTACACACCAGTCCCTTCACCCACCTACCAGTCTGGTCATTCTTATGCATCCATCTCATATATACGTGTATTACATTTTTTCCTCCTTTAATTCTCCCTTTCCTCCCTTCCTCACTCCCTATTTTCCACCATCATTCATCTAACCATCCATCTATTCACTTGTCTCCCATACATTCATCCATCAGCCATCTACCCATCAATCTATCAACCATCCGTTTATCCACCCATTATTATCCATCTATCCATCCATCCATCCACCATCCATCCACAACCCATCCTCCATCCATCCAATACTCATCCACCATCTAGCCAGCCACCACCCAAGCATCCATCCATCCACCATCCATCCACCACCCATTCACCATCCATCCACTACTCATCCACCATCTAGCCAGCCACCACCCACCCATCCATCCACCATCCAACCACTATCCATCCAATACTCATCCACCATCTAGCCAGCCACTACCCAAGCATCCATCCATCGACCATCCATCCACCACCCATTCACCATCCATCCACTACTCATCCACCATCTACCCATCCACCACCCACCCATCCATCCACCACCCATCCACTACTCATCCACCATCTAGCTGTCCACCACCCACACATCTATCCATCCACCATCCATCCACTACTCATCCACCATCTAGCCATCCACCACCCATGCATCTATCCATCCACCACCCATGCATCTATCCATCCACCATCCATCCACTACTCATTCACCATCTAGCTGTCCACCACCCAAGCATCCATCCATCCACCATCCATCCACCACCCATCCACCATCCATCCACTACTCATCCACCACCTACCCATCCACCACCCACCCATCCATCCGTCCATCCATCCACCATCCATCCACTACTCATTCACCATCTAGCTGTCCACCACCCATGCATCCATCCATCCACTACTCACCCACCATCTAGCTGTCCACCACCCACTCGTCCATCCATCCACCATCCATCCACTGCCCATCCACTACTCATCCACCACCTACCCAGCCACCACCCACGCATCCATCCATCCACCAACCATCCACCACCCATCCACTACTCATCCATCATCTAGCTGTCCACCACCCACACATCTATCCATCCACCATCCATCCACTACTCATCCACCATCTAGCCATCCACCACCCATGCATTCATCCATCCGCCATCCATCCACTACTCATTCACCACCTACCCGTCCACCACCCATGCATCCATCCATCCGTTCATCCATCCACCACCCATCCACTACTCATCCACCATCTAGCTGTCCACTACCCATCCATCCATCCACCACCCGTTCACTACTCATCCACCACCTAGCCATCCACCACCCACCCGTCCATCCATCCACCAACCCATCCACCACCCATCCACTACTCATCCACCATCTAACTGTCCACCACCCAAGCATCCATCCATCCACCATCTATCCACTACTCATCCACCATCTAGCTGTCCACCACCCACCCGCCCATCCATCCACCATCCATCCAACACCCATCTACCATCCATCCACTACTCATCCACCATCTAGCTGTCCACCACCCATCCATCCATCCACCACCCATTCACTACTCATCCAACATCTAGCCGTCCACCACCCACCAGTCCATCCATCCACCAACCCATCCACCACCCATCCACTACTCGTCCACCATCTAGCTGTCCATCACCCAAGCATCCATCCATCCACCATCCATCCACCATCCATCCACTATTCATCCACCATCTAGCCATCCATGACCCATGCATCCATCCATCCACCATCCATCCACCACCCATTCACTACTCATCCACCATCTACCTGTCCACCACCCACCCATCCATCCATCCACCATCCATCCACTACTCATCCACCATCTAGCTGTCCACCACCCATCCATCCATCCACCATCCATTCACTACTCATCCACCACCTAGCTGTCCACCACCCACCCGTCCATCCATCCACCATCCATCCACTACTCATCCACCATCTAGCTGTCCACCACCCATCCATCCATCCATCCATTCATCCATAATCCATCCACCACCCATTCACTACTCATCCACCATCTAGCTGTCCACCACCCACCCGTCCATCCATCCATCCACCATCCATCCATCCACCAATCCACCACCCATCTACTACTCATCCACCATCTAACTGTCCACCACCCATCCACTACTCATCTACCATCTAGCTTTCCACCACCCATCCATCTATCCACCATCCATTCATACATCACCCATCCACTACTCATCTACCATCTAGCTGTCCACCACCCACCCATCCATCCGTTCATCCATCCACCACCCATTCACTATTCAGCCACCATCTAGCTGTCCACCACCCACCCATCCATCCATCCACCATCCATTCACCACCCATCCATTATCTTGCCATCCACTCCCCACCCATTCATCCATCCATCCATCATCCATCCACCAATCCACCATCCACCATTTGTTCATCCATCTGTCCACCCCCCCACCTATCCACCCATCCTCCATCCACCCTTCCCTCCATACATCTGTTCATTCATCAAACCCTTCATTGACCACCATTTAGGTGCTGTGATGGATGATGACCCTGAGGTGAGTTTTGTGCTCAGCAGGCACATACAGCACAGGTTTGTATTGGGCCTTCCATCCATCCATCCACTCATCCACCAACCATCCATCAATCCATCCATCGTCCATCTACCACACATTCGTCTATTCATTTATCCATCCACCATCCAACCAGTCAAGAGAGAAATGTCATAGGCATTCTGGAAAAGGAAGGCTGGACCCCACCTTAGTGTACTGGCACCAACTTAGGCCACCATAGACCTCATATTTTGCTCCCTATCACTTTGGAAGACCACAGGGCTAGGCAGAATGCCTGAACCCAGAGGCCAGAGAACACCACATGGTATAGGGGCCATGTCTCCCAGCCAGCCCTGCTCCCTTGTACCCACCTCAGTAAGCATGGTGAGCCAGCGCATGGGGACATGAGGAGCTTTATTGCACGACATGGAGAGAGCAGTGGCGCAAGCAGGGGTAGGAGGGACACAGAGTCCTGAGCATCCAGCACAGGTATCTTGGCTTTTGGCCTGGAGGTCACCCTGCAGGTACTTCTTGGATCTGGCTGGGTGACCAGCCCTCTCTGCACAGATCAGGTGGCATCTTGCTCTCCTGTCTTCCCTGAGAGCTCTTGGCCTCTCTAGGAGACAGTCACTTTGGCCAATGATCAGGAGTCTCTTTCCTCCCCTAAGAAGTCAGAGACAGAGCTGGGGTCAAAGAGTGGGAGGGGAGAGAGGCTGGAGGGTCCAGAAGCAGGAGTTGTGGTAGGGGTGTCAAAGCTGTGAGGGTGGCCCAGGATGGTGACAGGAAGCGACTTCTTGGCCAGGGCTGGGGGTGAGTATCTGGCTGGAATCTCCCCTAGGAACATGGATGGGAAGCCTGAAACACAGTGTGACGTTTGGGGGGTGAGGCTGGGGTCCAGGAGGGGCCTCACTCTGGTGGCCTCCCTGCCCACACTCGCTCAGCACCACAGAAGGCTCCCTCCTCCATCCTCTGCTTCCCAGTGTGGGTGCTTGTACCTAGGAGGCTCTGGCTCAAGATCTGCCTCCAGGTGGAGGGAATGCTGCCTGCCTGGTCCCAGCCTGGCAGCCCCTGGAGCTAGATCTGGGGTTCCTGCTGCTCCTGCAGCCCCTGCCCCGCAGAGGCAGCCAGCAGCTGAGAGTGAGCCCCGGGCAGATTCCTGCTGGCCGCTCCCCAGGCATATCGCTCTTGCCTTGGCAGCCCCCTGGCCTCCTCCCCCAAAACCAGACAGCCTCTGGCTCGGCCCAGATGCCATTTGTCAATGTCCTTGCAAACACGTGGCGCCCAGAAACCAGGGCGGGCGGCTTGGCTGGGACCACCCTAGCCAGGAGGTCTGCGGGAATATCCCATTCAGCATAGCTCAGCGAAAATTGCTCCCACCTTCCGGCCAATCTACCTCTGATGATGCAGCCTCAGCCTTCCTGAGCCTGCTGGCCGCCACCCCTCACCGCTGGCTCATAGCAGACGCGCCTGTGGTCAGGCTGGCGACAGCACGGCGCCCCTCACGTGTCTGTGGGCAGAATGCTCTTCCTGCTCCAGAGGCGGCCAGCAGTCGGCCAGGCGCACAACTCCCACATGGAGCTCTCGGGGTCTCTGGCCCCATCCCGCACACTGCTCTGTGCAGGGTGGTGTCGGGACACAGCCCTGGAGGCAGGTCCCTGCCCTGGTCACCCACCAAGTAGCCTCGGGCCTCTGTGGCTTTGTTTCTGTACCCAGGTGATGGTGTAACACCATCCATAGGCTTGCCGACACACCCTAACTCAGAACCAGGGGTCAGGAAGCCGAGCTCTGTGATCAGGCTCCCACATCCCAGGCCTAGGTCCTCCTCATACCGTGAGAGACAACAGGCTCCATTCACGGGGAGGGGTGGGCTGGCCTGACTGCCCTGCCTCTGTCCCCAGGGCACAGGGATGCTCATCTCAGCTGTATCGATGTCCTCCATGGCAGATGGCCCAAGACTCCAGGGACCACTTGGGCCCCCACCACCCCTGCTACCCAAGCCTGGGAAGGACAATCTACGTCTGCAGAAACTTCTGAGGAAGGCAGCCTGGAAGAAGGCAAAGGGGACTGGGCCCCTCGCCCCACCTGGGGCCTTCCGCACCTCCCTATCCCCTGTGAGTGAGGCCAGCCATGACCAGGAGATCACAGCCCCATGCCCTGCAGAGATCCCCTGTGCAGTGGCTGCCCTACCCCACTCTCCACATACCCCACATACTGTCATCCACCACGTGGCATCCCCCCTGCAGAAGTCCACCTTCTCCCTTGGCCCCACCCAGAGAAGGATTCTGGCCACTCACTTCAAGGCCACAGAGCCCCAACTCACAGCCCCAGAACCTTCCCGGCCCCCCAGGGGCTTTGTCCCTGTCTCAGCACCAGCGATGGGAAGCACCCATGTCACTCAGGAGCACATCCACATGGCACCGTCCCCACATACTGAGACCTCTGAGCCCCCCCGGATGGCTCCAGAAGAGGGGCCCAGCAGCTGGTACCGAGACGCAGCCCTGTGCCCTGCCAGGGCCCAGCCCCTGGCCCCAGTAGCTCACATCCGCCCATTGCCTGTTGGGGTCCAGGCTGCCAGTCCCCACCCTGAGGAGCCCCCAGCACCAAGGCCACCACCTGACTTCCAGGGCTCAGCTCCCAGAGAGGTTAGCACCAGGGTGATAGTTCCTGTGGCCCCTACCCGCCGCTCTCAGGGACCCTCGCCCCACAGCCTGGTCTCCATGGCCCCCGAGGCTGAGCATGTGGAAAAGCCCCCCACAGATGTCCCTACCGCTGAGGAAGAGCAGGTCTCCAGCCCCCCGAAGGCCTCATCCCCTGCCCTACCCACAGGTCCCCACCCGGGCCCCATCCCCACAGTCACACCCAAGCCCCGGCTCAGTGGCTGGATGCGCCTCAAGAAGCAGCTGATGGAGGAGGCAGAGGAGCACCCCTGCCCAGGGCCGAGACAGAGCCCAGAGCTCGCAAAGTGGGAGGCACCCACCCCCGCAGCCCTGCAGCCCCCCGCGTCCCGGGCTTCCAGGATGTGGGATGCAGTGCTGTACCGCATGTCAGTGGTTGAGTCTCACGGCCTCCCGGCAGGCCCCAGAAACCAGGAGCACAGCTTGGCTGGCCTTGGCCGCCTGCCATTTTTGTGCCAGCCTCGCTTCAATGCCCGGAAGCTGCAGAAGGCGGCCCGGCCCCCCACCATGTCCCACGCCCTCCTGGAGCTAAACCCCCGACCCAAGAACTTCAACCGGACGGCGGCCGGCTGGAGGCTCCAGTGAAGGGGCTAGAATGACCCCAGGCCCAGGACCATGGGGCGGATTGGAGGGCGGCCGAGGCTTTAGCTGGGGAGTGGGCAGATGGAGGCATGAGGTGCCAGGGCAGGCTGGGAAGGGTGAGCTGGGGTGCAGAGCGAGGTCAGGAAAGAAAGTTCCAATGGATGAAGCAGGAAGGACAAACTGGAGTGGTGGGCCGGCAGGAAGCTCTTGGGGGCCGTTCATGTGGAGGGGTCTGTATTATGGTTTAAGGTGGGCCTTATGGGGAGAAACTTGGTAAGATGGAGGGTTCAATAGTCTGTGATGAGGCACAGGGTGGGATCCCCAGAGCCCCGGGCCAGGCCCTGCCCTGCCCTGCCCTATCTGCTTTTGAGGATCTAGGGCCAGAATTCTGCTTCTGTGGGAAGTGGGGGTGCTTGTGCTGCCCACGGACACTGCAGATATGTCTGCAGTTTGGCTCCTGTGCTTCCTGAGCATGGGGACAGACCCCAGGCCAGGGCTGCAGGGGGAAGACCCAGGCCTGGGGCCATTGGCACAAGTGTGGGTGCTCTGTGGCAGGCAGGAGGCTAGGCTGAGACCCCTCTCACTGCTCACCTCTGTTGCCCCCACCCAGGCTGGGGGCAGGGCCTGAGAGGCTCACTGATGGGAAGAGCCAGGCCCAGCTAGGCCCAGCCACTGCCCAGGCTCAGACAAGGGTAAGCAGGGCATGCTCAACCCTGGGCTGGGAGAACAGCCCAGCCGAGCCTGAGTAGGGGAACCTGAATAGCCCCCAGACTGCAGTCAGCCATGGGGACAGGACACAGGTCCAGGGAAGGCCTCCTACCACAGCTATTCAGGATTCAGCATTCAGGGTTCAGAAGGGGAAAGAAGCAGTTGGTAGGGCTGACTGACACCCCCCCCCCCAGTAGTTAATGGGTGCTGTACAAGGAGCCTGGGGCCAGGCCACTAATAAATGCGTGTCTAACCATGGCAGGGGTGTCACCTCTCTGTCTTCTCCAAGGGGTAAGGAGGGTGGCAGAAAGCCCAAGCAGCCCTTGGCCACAATAGGAGGTGAGACCCAAGTCCTGGCCCCTTTACAGACAGACTCTCAGCCCACTGATGGGTGAGGAGCCCAGGGGCTGCACCTACCCACTTCCTTCAACACGGAGCCTGCTACCCTCGCTTCCCTAATGCACCTGGGTGGGACTTGGTAGGAGTCCCAGAGGGAGCCTTGCACTGCCCTGGTGGGGCAGAAGCTGAGCCAGGCTGATTCTGGTGAAGCTGACAGGGAATTTACATCTGGTAGAAGACGAGGGTGGCCTGGTCTGCATGGGGTTGGGAGACTAAGCCAACTCTGGGTTTTGGCCGGCTCAAGGCCCACCCCCGCAGCCTGCGACAGGGACAAGCAGGCTCTGTGCACACTGCCACCTTCCCAGAAAGGCACATCCATGCACACAGCATGACGTCCATGCACACAGCATGGCGTGCTGCACATAGCGTGACGTCCATGCACACAGTGTGGTGTGCTGCACATAGCGTGACGTCCATGCACACAGTGTGGTGTGCTGCACACAGCGTGACGTCCATGCACACAGTGTGATGTCCATGCACACAGCGTGACGTCCATGCACACAGTGTGATGTCCATGCACACAGTGTGGTGTGCTGCACACAGCATGATGTCCATGCACACAGTGTGATGTCCATGCACACAGTGTGACGTCCATGCACACAGTGTGGTGTGCTGCACACAGCATGATGTCCATGCACACAGCGTGATGTCCATGCACACAGCGTGATGTCCATGCACACATCGTGACGTACATGCACACAGTGTGATGTCCATGCACACAGTGTTGTGTGCCGCACACAGCATGATGTCCATGCACACAGTGTGATGTCCATGCACACAGTGTGACGTCCATGCACACAGCGTGATGTCCATGCACACAGCATGACATCCATGCACACAGCATGGCGTGCTACACACAGCGTGACATCCATGCACACAGTGTGGCGTGCTGCACAGAGTGATGTCCATGCACACAGCATGACATCCATGCACACAGTGTGGCATGCTGCACAGAGTGATGTCCATGCACACAGCATAACGTCCATGCACACAGTGTGGCGTGCTGCACACAGCGTGACATCCATGCACACAGTGTGGCGTGCTGCACAGAGTGATGTCCATGCACACAGCATGGTGTGCTGCACACAGCGTGACATCCATGCACACAGTGTGGCATGCTGCACAGAGTGATGTCCATGCACACAGCGTGACATCCATGCACACAGCGTGGCATGCTGCCTGCAGCATCCTCCTCTGGTGGTTTCCCTGGACTTACCAAGATGGGGGACTTAGGGCACTGAGCCCCCATCCACTAGCACCTTCTCATACTTCCCATGTCCAGTGGCCACAAACTTGTACCTCTTCCCAGATGCGGTGCTCTGCTGGGGAAGGACATTGAGAATTAAGATCACAGTGGCAGAAGGGAGAGGGCACTGCCTCCAGGAAGCCCTCCCTGATGTCCAACAGACAGCTCCTCTTCACCTCTCACCAACCACACTCAGACTCTACCTTAACCGTTGACGAGGTTTTGGAGCCTCCCTTTTGCTCCCAGAGGCTTTTCTTGCTCATGTCTCCAGCTACAATATCCTGTGGACGGAAGAAAGACAAGCCCCAGCCTCAGATCCCTGACTGGTCCCACCTGGCCCAGCCACGGCCCGTGCGCCTCATCTCTGCATGCTGATCCCTGCAGAACAGGCAGTGCAGGGAGAAGAAGGAACACCCCCTTTGCTCAGCCAGCAAGACTTGCCCCATCAGGTGCCCATTGTCCTGTCTGTGTGCACTTCAGGTGTACAGGTGTACTGGTTGGGTAATGGTCAGATGGGGGTGTACTAGTTGGGTATTAGTGGACAGCCCCACACTTGCCTCACCAAGGGGACTCAGCCCAGCACAGCCTTGCCTGGAAGGGGTCCTACCTTGCAGGAGGCGGTCTTGGCCGCAGACTGAGCCTGCACCTCTCCCGTTTCCCACCGACTCTTGGTACTGGCCACCGCCATGCTGGGAAGCTCAATGGAGGTCTGGCGGGCTAGCTTGGGGGTCCGGCCAGCAGTCTGCAGAGGAGGAAAGTCCCAGCACCATCATAGTGGACGTCCCCACCAGAAGCCCCTCCTCTCTTTGGGTATTGCTTGGGTGTGATTTCCCAGTACAGGCTAGGGTGAGGGTCTCTGGATAGATGCACTTTCCTCCACCCACTATGCATGGGACACCCCCTTGTTCTAAAGAGCACAGAGGCTGGTGGCCCCTAGGCAACTGGGCACCTGCCAGCCTGGGGGTCAGAAGGTGGGACTGGAGGGCCAGGCACAGCATAGAGAGGTGGTGACTGGATGGAATACTGGCCATATGTGGGTGTACTGGCTGGATGAGGGTGTACTGGTCAGGTAATGGTCAGATGCGGGTATACTGGCTGGATGCAGGTGTACTGGTTGGGTAATGGTCAGATGTGGGTCTACTGGTCGAGAAATGGTCAGATGAGGGTGTACTGGCTGGATGCAGGTGTACTGGTCATGTGATGGTCAGATGCGGGTGTACTGGCCGGATGCAGTTGTATTGGTTGGTAACAGAAGGGTGTTGGGTAGAGGGAGGGGTAGTGGGAGGGTGGAGGGGCACTGGCCAGGAGGAGAAGTATTGACCAGAGGGGAGCACAGGAGGGCTAGAGTTGGGGAACCTGGTTTGGGTGGCGGGTGCTGGCTGAAGGGGACAGAATTGGGGGAAGGTGAGACACAGAGGGACCTTGGCTGGATGCAAGGCCATTGACTGGGTGGTGGATGGTGCATGGGTGGGGGAGGGACCACAGCAGGGGCAGCCTCTCCTACCTCCACAGCCTGTGTGTACTGTTCTAGCCGCTCGTCAATCTTGGCAATGGGCAGGGCAGCCTGGGACTTCTTCACACTGTTGCTGGAGGGTGGGAGTAGGGTTAGGCGCCCTGTCCCACATGCCAGCCCTGCCCAGCCCCTCCCAGCCCCACACTCCCAGCCCCATCTCCAGCCCCCTCTAGAGGAAGCTGCGTGTGGCGACAGGTAGACACACACCTCTTCTCTATGGAGCGGCTCAAGGACTCGGTCCTGGTGATGAGCTGTGAGGGACAGATATGTGAGCCGTGGGCAGCACAGGCCCCAGCTCCTCCCACCCACCCCTCCCAGCCCCTCTGTGCCCAGGACTCGCTAGCACCCACACTGGCTGGGCTCCACCCCATCTTCCTGGGCTCATGTGTAGGGCTGTGCTGTGGGTTGTAAGTCCGCAAGAGGGACAAAGAGGGCAGGCCTTGGAACCAGACCCACCTTGGTGGTGGGGCTCAGGGGAGGTGAGCCCTGTTCAGGGGTCTCCTCCATGACCAAGGAGCTGGGTGTCCTGGGCTGCTGACATGTCTGGTGCTAGGAAAAGAGAAGCCAGATGATCCAGGGAGCCCCTGCTTGCACCCTCCTGCCCCTCCCAGCATCAAAGATAAACATTGTCGCTCCCTGGGCCTCCAGCCCTTTCTGTCCCCAAGAAACAATGGGCTCTATCTCTGGGACTCTCAGCTAAGACTGGTGGGTCAAGGGCCCTGTCTCCCAGTCACTTAGGAAGAACTTGCCCAGAGGGTTCCCCCAGGCCAGGCCCACAAGGCCACAGAGGGCTGCACAGACAGCCCAACAAGTGCTGGGTGTGCCCAAGTACCCTGAGGGGAGTGTCACCTCCTCCGTGGTGTCCCCAGCCTCTGCCATCCCCAGGGTGTCCTGGCCGGTCTCTCGTGGGCCAGTCTCCTCCTGGCTCAGACATGCTTCCTCCAGGGGAGCTTCATCCAGGGGTGGTCCGTTACCTTCGTCACCCCCACAGGCATGCTGGCAGGGCCTATGGGTGGGAAGGGGGCAAAGCTGACCCAGGGTCACTTGATTGCATGGCTCCAGCCCAGTCCCAATTCCCCAACTTTAAAACAGAGGCCATCTTCTACTTGAATGCTGAGCAAACTGAGACCAGGCCTCTTGCAGAAAGTAATCCCCAGGGCCAGCCCATCCCCTGGGCCTCTGAGTTGAGGCCTGAGGCCCCTTGGCAAACTGTCCGGTCCCTGCTAGGCAGGCCTCTCCTGACAGAGAATCACCCAGGCTGAGGCTGAACCCAGACCTCAGGCTTTCTGGATAGGCCCAGCCTGGTGGTCTGCTTGCCCGGGACCACCCTGTGAGTCTGGTGGGACCACCCTGGGGCCCAGTTGCCCAGCCTCCTGCTCCTGCCTGCTGTGCAAGGCACAGCGGGGGCAAGTGGGTCAGGGGAAGATAGGTCTATGGGTGCCAGGGGCCAGGTCAGCTGGGCTGAGGCCAGGGCAGGCCTGTGTCCCTGAGCAGAGGGGCTACCACAGGAGACGCTGAACCTGCCAGCTGGCGGCCGGGTGTGGCTCTGCATTTGAGCAGGACTGAACCTGGAGAAGAAGATGGGAAATTCTCGCATTTTCCATGATTTCAGGCTCCTTGGTGTACGTGCCAGCCAAGACCAGACCCACCCGCCCAAGGTGGGCTGGGGTCCGAGCCAGCAGCCACACAGAGGGTCCATTCAGGAGCTCTCGGCCTGTGCGGCCAGGCAGGTGCGGGGGTGGGGGAGGCTGCCCTGCCAGGTTTCTCCAGAAGAGCCAAAGTGCCCCCTGCTGTTGGGAATCTGCCGCCACGCTTCTGGAGCGGACACAGACAGCAACTGCACCATCTCAGAACTACAGAGTGCCCTCCCCAGGGCAGATGGGGAAATCGAGGCCTGGGGAGGGGAGTGGCATGCAGCAGGCAGGGCCTCAGCTGGGCAGTTGGCTCTCAGGGTGTAGGAGCCAGCTGTTGGATAGAGAAGGGGCATAGGAGACATCCTGGTTAGAGCTCAGGGCCAGCAGGGGTCTGTGGAGGACAGGGAATGACCCCCGTCAGACAGCCCACAACAGGCTCTGGTCCCACCCAAGGTAGTGGAGGGGCCTGAACCCCAAGCTTAGGCGTAAACCTGACAGGGTAGGGCCGCAGGTCCCTGAGAGCAGCTGAGACCCTGCAGGGGGAAGGTGTGGGAGCAGCGCCTGTCCCCAGGCCTTGGGGCTGCTTTGGACCCCCACCCGCCTGGGTTCAGGCACACACATCCACACATCTGGCTGGCTCTCAGGCATGCACATCTGGAAATACCTGCTCCCCTCCGTGGGAATGGAGATCGGCCAGCCCCCAGGGAGGAAGGGGTGGTGGGGCGCGGGGCCTCCATTACGTAAGTGGGCTGCAGCTGTGTGCTGACGTGGCAACACCCCGGCCGGCCGCAGCTGGGCTGGATGGAGCCCAGGGATGAAGTTTCTTCACCGCCCCCCCGCAGCCCCCCACCAGCTCCATGCTGTCTCCTGATCTTCCTCCCTCCTTTCCCCTCCAGCTGTGCGGCACTTGAGGGGCTGGGTGGGAAGGCGAGCACAGTTCATCACTAAGGTGCAGCCTGGGGCATTGGGAGGATCCTGGGTGTGCCTAGCAGCCCCTCACTTGCCTGTGCCCCTCCGGCTTGCCCTCAGGACTCATACAGAGAGGGGGCTCTCCATTGCTCGGGGTCCCCTCAGTCCCCCAGTGCAGCCGCGGTTCTGACTTCTGGGACCAGTCGCCAAAACCCTCATCCTCCTCCAGTTCACGGGCCTCTGAGTGCTCCAGGCTAAGGCTGAAGAGCAGATGGGGATTCAGGCTGACCCTTCCTCTGCACTCCTTAGCCTGCTCATACCTGGCCCACCGCCCCTCAGACCTGGGCCCCAAGTGTGAGAGATGCTGACTGCCACGGAGGTGGCTCTTCCAGACTAGGCTATCTCTCCTTTGGACAAATGAGTCCCCAAAACAATGCTGTGCCTCCCCATCAGCCTTGGGCTCCCTGAGGTCAGTGTTGTACCTCCCCCACCAGCCTGGGACTCCCCCCATCAGCCTGGGACTCCCTGAAGGCAAGGTTGTGCCTCCCACATCAGCCTGGGACTCCTGACTGGCAGGGCCACCTTCAGCCTGGGACTCCCCGAGGACAGAGCTGTGCCTTCCACATCAGTCTGAGATTCCCCCAATGGCTCTGGCCCCAGGCTCCTGCCCAGCCCCATCCTCACAGGCTCTCCTGCATTGCAGGGTAACCTAATTGAGGAACTGGGGCCGAGGGCTGGGCAGGGCTCTCAGGCCCAGGGTGACCGAGGACCTGGCTGAGGGGCTGTGACCGCTGCAGCACCCCACTCCACCCAAAGCTGCTGACTCGGAGAAAATGGAACAAAACAGGGCCAGGAGGAAGGGGCGTCATTGGGAAAACAGCCCAGCCCAGCCGCGAGGCCTCCTGGGCCCAGGGAGGAAGCGAGCTGGGCTGTGGCCGCCAAGTTGGACGTGGCCGCTGTGAGTCACCGGCAGCAGGGAGCTGGGGTGGGGGACTTGGGGGCCAGGGCTGTGCAACTGGGGTCAGAGTCGGTCCAGGCAAGGGCCGGGACACGCAAGGGACCAAGAGCTTGAGGCAGAGCCCCAGTGGGCTGGCTAGGGAGGTCACTCGGGCTGTTGACCACCATGCTCCTGTTAGGGCAGACCAACCTCATTGTCCCCTTCCTACACTGAGACCCCTGCTCAGGGCCTGACCACCAGCATCCCCTTCTTCCCTGGGTGCTCACAGTGTCTCCTGCTCTGTCCGCTCCGGGGGCTGGCCACTTCCATCTTCGTCCTGGGCTTGTAGCTGCCTGTCACGTTCACGCCGACACTGCTCATGCGCGGCCTCCTCCACACCCTCCACACTCCACTGTGTGGTAAGCCTGGGGTGGGGGACACAGAGGGACAGTCACACTGCTGCTGATAGGGTGCCACTCTGTCCCCTACTCCTGTCAAGTAGGCCTTGCTGGGACCACACAGCCCCACTCCAGACCTCGGTTCACCCATCTTTAAAATAGAGGCCGGCCAAGCAGTCCCACCAGAGCCCAGGTGGAGGTCCCAGAGCCCTGGAAGCATCTGGACACCACGTGGGGTAGAGGCCCCTCCAACTTCCAACAAGCCTATAGAAACCCGAAGATGGTACTCACAACCCTCTGTCCCTTCCACCAACCTCCCTCCAGCTGCTGTGGCCTTAGCTCTAGCCAGGGGATGCTATGGGTACAGAGAGGGACTGGCCACAGCACCTGAGTCCACACAGACTAAGAGTCCTTGGCCAGAAGCATGGCTAGATGAACCCTAGCTAGCCAGAGCATGGTGTGCTGGGAGAGGTGGCCCTGTGTAGGGCCAAGGCTGGGAAAGCGGGGCTCACCGCAGTAGCTATATCAGCGCCCCCACCCATCATTTGCCCTGCGCAGAGGAGAAGCCCTGTGGGCTTGCAGCTGGGGTTCCAAAGAGGGAAACTGAGATACGGGAAGGCTTCTGCCCTCAGAGTATCTTGACACCTTCACTCCAGGGCTAGGAGACAGCCAGAGGAGCAGCCTGCAGCCCAAGAGGGGTGCAGGGTCTCTGTGCTTCTTTACGCCAGGCCCAGGGAGGGGGCCCAGGCCAATGGTAGGCACAGGGCTGGGGTCTCCTGGCTGTGGTGTCAACTGTTCCCAGCCGGTGTCCGCCTCGTGACCCCGCAGTCCACTCGCTGCTGGGCCCCAGTCCCCCACCAGGCAGCGCACAGCCAGCACATGATCTAATCTCCCCCAGGTCTCTCCTAAGTCTCTCAGACAAAAGCCAGGCCCTTCCACAGGCCTGGGTTCAAGGCCTGCTCCCCCACCGCAGCCTCGTGGGACCCCAGCCACGCAAACCCCACCTCCGCACCCCCAGCCTGTCCGCCGCCTCGTCCTCAGAAGTGCCTTCAACTCCCAGCCCAAGGAAGCCACTTAATTCCCCACACCTGGCTCCCATCAACAGGCAGATGAAGCGCGGCTTCCTGCCTCAGCAGGCTGTCGGTGGGGCCACGCACGCTGGGCAGGCAGAGGCTGGGTGCAGGGCCCTGCGAACAGGCCCACAAGGTGGGGCAGGTGGAGAGAGGGTGCCACAAGCCCACTCCTGGGCAGCCCCGGGAGGCATGCGTGGAGGGAGAGCCTGGCCATGTGACTCCCTGTGTCCTGTCAGAGACTGTGCGTGTATGTGGCTATATGTGTCCCATCGGTGACTGTGCGTGTATGTGGCTCCCAGTGTCCCGTCGGTGACTGTGCATGTATGTGGCTCCCTATGTCCCATCCGAGGCTGTGCGTGTATGTGGCTACATGTGTCCCATTGGTGATTGTGCGTGTATGTGGCTACATGTGTACCACGTGTGCATACAGCAGGCTGGGATAGAACCCAGCTCCTCCTCAGGCTTTGTCCTGGAGGGCCTCACGGGGGGCTCTCTCCAGATACTTCCACCAAGTCCTAGGGTGTCTTTGAAGGCACAGGGACACTCACTTGTGCAAGTCTCCCCCGCCCCCACAGCTCTACCGGGGCCCATGCATGGCCATGCCTGACACACAAGCCCCCGCAAACAGTAGGTAACTGTGCACTCCGGCCCCACAGATACACACCTGACCCACACACAGGCCCACGCCAACACACACACCAACACTCCACGCACAGGGAGCACACATGTGCTCAGGTGTGAACCATAGACATCCCTATGCAGACTTAGACTTGGGAACAGCAACACTAATGGCAGGTCCTGTCCTGCTCCAAGGACCTCTCAAGGTACCACACCTGCCACAGGCATTCACTAATCTCGCACCTTCTGCCAGCCAGAGGCTAGTGTGTTCTGGGGTCGGTGGGGGTGAGGGTGAGCACGCGGTGTCCTCCTGGAGCAGCCCAGGATGAGAGCCCCCCCAGGATGTGAGTAATGCGGCCCTCTGGATGCCCCGTCCACAGCTGGGCTCTGTTCTGGGAACTGAAAGGGGGTGCCCTGCTGGGTTGAGGTGGGGGCCTTTGGCCTGGGAAAGGCGCCCCCAGCCGGAGGCCCAGACCTTTGGCACGCTCTGACTGAGCTGTCAGGGCTCTGGCGCTGGCGACCCCGCCCGGCCCTGTGCAGCTGTGAGGGATTTGGTGTTCCTGTGCAAATGCAATTAGGCCATTTCCTGTGTCTGTTCTGGCTCTGAGGGGCCCAGGGCTCAGCCCAAGGGCTGGGCAGGGGCTCTCTGTCCCCCTCCCACAGCCCCAGGCTCTACCTCAAGGTCTGGTCCCCACCTAGGTGCTCAGTGCGCACAGACACCCCCAACGGAGACCCTGGGCAGCCTCCCATCCTGAGTGGGGCTCCCTGAGATCAGGGCTGCCCCTGCCAGCCACATCCACTACTTACTGCCCCCTGGCTCAGGACACCCGTCCCCTCCTTCCTCCACGATCCCCCAGCCCTGCCCCCTGGGCAACATTCATGCTGGACCAGTCAACATTCATGCTGGACCCAGCCTTCCCAACTGTCCATGCCCCTCCTGCCCCGTGGACAGCTCCAGAAGGGGAGTCAGGCCTCGGTCCCTGTCCCAACTCTGCCCCCTGCAGGCAGTTTGTGCGGCCACCCCACCTGGTGTCCCCAACCCAAAGGCCGGCCGCAGAGGGTTTGTTCCCCTAGTTTCAAGGAGAGCCCAAAGGCTTAGCAGTGGGGCCAAAGGCAGGGTATCATGGGGGAACCTCCCTCTAGGCCACAGGGACCCTTCCCAACCATGCATCCACTGAACACCACAGAGTTGGAGCTGGTCGGGATGCCTGAGGAGCTGGGCTAGTCACTCCACCAGGAGCAGAGGCCAGAGGGCTCTCTGCAACCACCAAGGTCCCTGGTCCCAGCTGCCCTGCAGTCCATACGTTTGCTCCTCAAGTGGCCACAGAACCCGTGAGTGAAGGGACAGAATGTGGAGGGGAACAAGCCCCGAGAGGGGCCATCTTGGCTTGGCTACCAGAGGTGTCCCCACCCACAAGCAACATTCACAAAGCAGGCCCCTGTGGTGGAGGCCTGGTTCTGTCCAGGGACACCCAGGGAGCGGGCAGCAGCAGCTGGGCAGAACTGGCCCCTCCAACCCAGGGGAACCACATGTGCCGGCCACCAGCAAACGCCCCCTTGGCTGTGCAACACAGGGTCCTGCCCAGGGACAGGGTCGTCCAGGGAGGGGTCCAAGGGAGCCGTGTTGCTTGGCTGTCACTCATCCCTAAAGAGGCAGCTGGGAACGGGAGCACAGGGACTGCCCCAAGCCAGCAGGTGGGTGGTGGGTGGTGGATGGGGCACCGGAACCTGCTCCCTCACACCTGGCACTGGCCCAACATCCCTAGCAGCTGGGTCTCCCACCCAGCACCTTTCCAAGTATGCAGGGCAGGAGGGTGGAAGGTGTAATCACCTTTCCTGTAATCACAGGCCAGTGGCTAAGGCAGACACCCCACTGAGGAACACTCTGGTCCCACTGTCCAGGAAAGTCAGCCATGAGCTGTTGGTAGGGAGGTGATCCTGAACTTGGGACCGGGCAAGGCCCAAGAGCCAGAGACTTGGGGGAATGGGAACAGTGTGGCTGGAGCCCAGGGAAGGGGTCCCTGAGGCCCATAGGGGTGGTCCCCTCCAAGAGTGGGAGCCCTGGCTGTATTGGGGCTGACTGGGGTGGGGGAAAGTCTGCAGGGCGTCAGAGACAGTAGTGGATAGCGCTGCCTGGGCCCAAATGGGCACTGGACACAGGGGTTCCAGGAGGGAACGCTAGGCCAGGTGTGCTGGAGGGGAGGACAGGCAGCTTGGGACTTGCCCAGGTGACCCTCCTGCATGAGATGGACGGCCCTGATGGGACTTGGTCTGGGGGCACGGAGCTGACTGAGTGTGAGCGTGCAGTGCAGGGGGACTCCCAAGGGGACTGCTGCTGAGGAGGGGCCCAGGCCACCCAGGGACAGTTGGGGTGGGCCCTGGGGTGACTCCTAGAGCCCCAAGGCAGTGGCCTAAGAGGGTCAGAGGTGCCTAGGAGAAGGTGTGGCCACAGCAGGGAGGAGCTAAGGCCAAGCCCTCACCCCAGTGTGAGGCTCCTCTGGCCTCCCCAGGCCAGTGTGGCTCTACTCAGGGGCCTTCTGAGGTCTGATCCCAGTTCCACTGCGGACCACATGTGAATCTCAGGGAGAGGCCGGACCAGAGCATAGTGCCCGTCCACAGATCAGCCAGACTCTTGGATGCAGGCAGCTCCATGCTGTGCACGGGGGCAGGGGCAGCTTTTGCAACTTCTTCACTGTCATTCTAGGCCTGATGCCCCATGCTTGGCAGTCTTGGGATTATCACAAGTGTACAGAGTGGGAGACTTGGGGGCCCCAGGAGCCACAGATGGCTTTGAGCAGGGAGGGAGAAGTGCAAAGGGACCCAGAGCCAAGAGCCACAATGGAGAGACCCTGGCCACCTTTGGGGTCACCCAGGATGACACCCAGCCAAGACAGGGACAGCAGGGCCCATGACAAGTGGACGTGAACCCCAAGGGAAGGGAGAGACCAAATAGAAGGAGACAGCAAGGAGGCCCTGAGGACCATGAGCCCAGGGAGTCCAGCCCAAGGAAGAAGGCTGAGTGGTGGAAGGGGTGTGGCTGTCCTCCCTTCCCAATGGTGGAACCTCTGGCCCAGCCCCAGCAGGGTGAGAGCTGAAGCCCTTTCTAACTGGGCACCTGCTCCCCCGGGCTGAAACTGCTAGGAGACAGCCCCCGAAGACTTCACAGTGCCCAGAAGGAGGCCGAGCCACATCAGGGGCAGAACCAACACCCATGTCCTTCTTGGCATCTGATGGGGAACATCACATCTGGGAGGCCTCCCTGGAGGAGGGGGCACCAGCCTGGGTTGTCTGCCTGCAGAGCTGCCATCCCTCATACCCATGGAGAAGATGAAGCTGCAAAAGGTACAGATGGAGCTGGCCTTGCATTCTGGAGGTGGAGGGGGCCCACGGCTACAGCAGCCCACCCAGTGCCGGGCTCCACACGGGAGGACACAGCCAAAGCCCAGGGAGCCCAAAGCCAGCAGGGCCCAGCCCTGCAGTGTGCTCTACGTGCCAGGAGCCACTGACCACCCAGGGCTCATGGCCAGGAGGTCCTGTGGATGGCTCCCAGGGAGGGGCTGTGGGACCAGCCCCTGTGCTGGTCCCCCAGGCAGGGCACTGCACCTCTCTGGGCCCTCTGAGTGGGAGAGGCCCTCTGAGGTAAGAAGGCCAGACAGCAGCCCGGGAATCGTCACAGGCACAGTGCCGACTGGGCACCCCCCACCTCTCAGACAGACAAGGCCTCTCCTCTCGACGCTGCTTGTCTCCCCTCAGGGGCAAGGCATGGGGGCCTTTTATTGGGGGTTCCCCAGTGTTTCCACCCAGAACCCCATGTCCTGTCATCCCCCGTGTGGAGCTCAGTGGCCGAGAGCCCCACAGATGCAGGGCCCCTCTGCCAAGGCCCGTCTCCCTCCCACTGTCCCTCCTGGTGCCCAGTCCCTACCTGCTTCCAGCCCTCAGCCATCAACATCCCTCCGAGCGTAGGCCCTGGTGGCCATGCCACTGCCCCTGCTCCTCGCCCAGTCCACAGCCAAGAGTGGAGGCCCAGGAAGTTGAGGCTGATCCTGCAGCCTTACCACTGGGAATGGGTGTCAGGGGAGCAAACCCTCCCCATCAGAATTGCAGCCTCCCACCTCTGACTGGGCTCCCTGCTGCCCTCCATGACAATCTGATTTGCCTCTGTGCCAGCCAGGTGGGGTCCAGCTGCCTCCTCAGCCCACCAGGGACGCCTGAAGCACAATCCCATCACCACAACCTGGCTCCAGTCCTCCCTCCCTCCGCCCCCTCCGTCTTCCCCTCCTCCTCTCCCTCATCCCTCTTTTCCTTTCCCTCTTCCTCCTCTCCTCCCTCTTCACTTCTTCTTTGGCCAGCACTTCATTTCACCAGGCGCCACTGCCCAGGTGAATCTTAGAAGTTGCCAAGAAGCCAGGACCATCCTGGCAGGAATCAAGGACCCCAAGGAGGCCAATATTCTGAGCTTTCTCTGGGGAAGGACTGGTGGGAAGTCCCTCAGAGGACAGCAGAGAGGACACCGCCAAGGGGGGTGTAAAGGGCAGGCCCAGCGGGCAGAGTCCCCACAGCCTGCTCTGGATGGCCCATGCTATTCACCACCTGCCTCTGGGAGACGTGTGCAGGGAGGGGTCTGTCCATCTGGACTGCCCTTGAATTCTGCTCTGCCCACCAAACCTTTGCAACCTGCTCCAACCCCCCTAATTGGGGCTACTCTCTGGCCAAGCACAGCCCCAGTTCCAGGCCCAGGCCCTCCCTCAAGAGGAACACAGCCCCCCGAGAGATGAGATTCTGGTGGCCCCACGACATGCCTGGTGCTGCAGCGGGCCTTGGAGCTCTGACACAACCTCACCCAGAGAGGAGACATGGTGACCAGACTGAGTGCCGAGAAGGGTGGATCCAACCGGGTCTGCCCACCATGCCAAGCAGACAGCCTGGACCTCAAGGTGGCTGTGCCCTGGAGACCCCATGGCCTGTGCTCTACAGGGTCCTGAGCCTCAGTCTCCCTGAGTCCTCTCTGCCCCAGGCTTCCCGTGGCCCCTAGATACTGAGCTACGGACCCTCCACCTCTGCCCTCAGAGCAAGGCCCAGTGTCGAGCCCGATGCCCCACTGACCAGCCCACCACCTCCATCAGCCCACTACCTCTAAAGTTGTGCTCCGTGGTCAGCCTTGGCCCAGCAGTGCCCTCACCGTGGAGTGGCAGCTCTCCTACTCCTCTGTCCCATCTGCCCAGGATGGTCGGCCTGCTGTGGCCTGGGGTCAGAGGTCAGGGCCTCACCCTCCTGCCTGCTCCCCTGCCCGTTGGGTCCTACAGGACCACTCTGGCCTCTCCCTGTCCTCACTGCACATCGCCGATGCAGCTCTCTCTGTCCTCCGTGTCACTGAGCACACTCTGCTAGGGCTTGGGCCAAGCACAAGGTGGCCTGGGAGACCTCTCCAACACACACACCCACGCTCCACGGACAGCATCCTTCACACGCACACCCGCTCTCCACGGTCAGCATCCCTCACCACAGGAGAGCCACTGTACACACACCACTCGGCACCCACTCTCCTGGGGCTGGGCTCGGGGGTCTCGATGCCTACAGACCACTCCCACCACCCTGGCTGCACCTCTCTGGGTACCAGATGGCCCTCCAGGAGCACTGTTGCTCATGTGCTGGCTGGGACTGCCCTGGCAATGCTCTCGCTGTGCTCATGAGGCAAGATTTTGGCACATTCCAGGACACGCGACTGGTCTCTGGCAGCTGAGGCTCTGCCATCCGGCTCCTCTTCCTTCCTAGCTGGCTGTGCCCAGATATCCTTCGCATCCTGAGGGCCTAGCCCTCAGCTCTGCCCACAGACGCTGCCAGAGGGCACACGCACTGTTCAGACTCAGCTGCCCACCCGGGCAGAAGCTGCAGCTGGGCTATGTGAGGGTGGCCAAGCCAGCCTGGCACATGACCTCCTATCCCACTCCAGCCCCTTGCCCTGGGGTGCCTCTGGCAACCCACAAAAATGCTGCGATGAAAGCTCTTGGCTCCAGCTCTTAGCAGCCGGGCCCCTCAGCCTGAAGCCTCCACAAGTTTCCACCTTTTAGAGTGGTGGGTGCCCTGCATGGCCACTGGCCTCTCCTCAGAAGCTCTCAGGGATGCCCAGCACCCTCATGGAGAGGTGGGTCCTGGGGTGCAGGGCTGTAGGGTGGAACACAGTGGGGGCATCACCTAGCCAGCCCTGCCTTCATCTCCACATGAGGTCTCTGGCGCTGCCCCCAGTGCCTCCCTGAGTCTGCACAAGTCAGGGGACCTTGGGAGACACCCAGCACTCTAAATGTCACCATAGCTGAAGCCAAGTAGACCTGCCCCAGCAGTTTAACTGCAGCAGCCACACTTACAGGGGTGCAGCGAGCACCACACAGCTGCGTCTCAGTCTGCACACTGGTCCCCGGCACTGTTTTGCCACCCCCTGGCAGACAAGCAGTCAGGACTCAGTTCCCTCCAAGTGGCACAGCCAGGGTTCTGCCCCGAGCCCTGCACTCGGCCATAGGGACTCAAGCAGCAGAGGTTGGAAGCCTTTGCCCCCCTCTGGGGTCCAGGGCGGGGTCCGACGGGGCTGCCTTCATACTCAGAATTCCACCCTCTGTCAGGCAGCGGCCCACTCCTCGCCTGTCCTACCCTCTGGTACCCGTTTCCCCGGCTGCTCGTCACTGCTCAGCCCCCTTTCCCTACCCCACCTCTCTCACCTCTGGACCGTCCTGGGCAGCACCAGGCCTGCCACATGGGAGGGACCCATCCGGCCACACCTGAGACTGGCCCGAAGCAGCCAAGCCCCCATGCGTCCCTCCTCTCTGCTCACTTTCCATCTTTGTCCGTATGACCTCCACCTGGCACCACCCCCTTTGCCTTCCTCCTTGATGGCAGACATGCTGCCCCACAGGCCAGGCCTCCAGCAAACCCAGCACCAGCATCCCCCACTGGGCCCAGCCCCAATTTCACTTCCACACTCGGCGCTACATGCTGGCCTCAGGACCAGCACTGCCAACTGTGAGCAGCAACAGACCCTCATAGCCACCTCACTCTCCTGGGTAGTTGTACTCCTGGCCCCACCAGGCAGTAGGCGGGGTATGATCCCATTTAGAGCCCGGGACTGGGGCTGGAGCTGTCCACCCTACCCCTGACTGCCCAGACCCTGACCAGCGATCACCCAAGTGCTCCTCACCCACAAACTTAGCCTGCAGTGGGGCTGACTGGAGACTGCTGCGGTCAGCCGCTGGCCACCCACCTCTGCTGAGCTGTTCTGGGCCTGGCGCAGTGTCCCTGGGGACTGTGCTTCCTCTGGACATCCCAAGAGACACAGGAGCCTCCAGTTGCCCCTAGGCCCTGGCAGGGCACCGGCACGCAGGTCTCCAGGTGCCCGGGCACCCTGGCTGCTGCTCACTTGAGGCTCTGCCCAGCTGATTTGCCGGCTGGGACTGGAGCCTGAACCTCCGTCCTCTGGGCTCCAGTCCTGACACCCTGCCCAGGGGGCTGGGCCACTTGGACCCTGTACCCCAGCTGCTGGCTCGGCTGGGCTTCCGGGGCAGGACGGGCTCTGGCCAACAGACCACCCGGGCTTGGAGCGGCACCGCCCACCAGACTCTGGGCCCTGCCAGGGTGGGGGCTGCCCCACCCTCAGGATTGGGTCTTGGATGGGCCGAGGCAGCCACACCCCTTTGGACACTGTGGTTTAGAAGACTTGCTCCCCCAGCCTCCCTCAGGGCCAGCCCAGCAGGCTGCCGTCCCTGTCCCCTGTCCTGCTGGCCACATCCGGGTCCCCAGAGGTCTCTTGGGCCAGACCGCTCAGGGTAACTGCCTGCTCCATCCAGGGAGGGCCAGGCTCTGGGCCCTGTGGGGCCATCCTGTCTGTGGGCAATTGGGTGCCTGAGAATGGCCCCAGCCAGCCAGAGGGATAGGGGCTCCTCAGGCCTGATAAGAACATCTTCCAAGGCGACCCTCTGCCAGCCACTTCACTTTGTGCTAGCCTACGAGGCACTCCCAGTTAAGCAGGTGGCTGGGGTAACCTCTGAACGAGAGCTGTCCACCATCCTCTGCAGGTCCCCTGACCATTCTAACACTGATCTGGCATCATCCAGGGGCATGGAGGTGGGCATGGGAGGAGCAGAGCTTGGTGCAGAGGAATGGAGAGTATTAGGCCTGGGTCAGACCCTGCCAGGCTGAAGCCCTGGGCCTGAAGAAAGGGCACTTGCATGACTGAGCCCCCGACTAACACCCAGACTCAGCCAAAAGGACCAGCCGGGCAGGGAGGGCATATTTTCCCATGGCCACAGCAGCAAGCGCTTTTAATGAGCTTAAACTGGGGTCCCTGTATACCCTGGGTTGCACACCAACATGGCCCTGCAGAGCTCATCACAAAGACAGCACCCTGCCTGTGGTAGCCCCCAGCCCCCATGCCCAGGCTCACTGTGCTCTGCTGGGTACCCTTGGGATGCCACTTCACCTCTCCGATCCTGGTTTTCTCATCCAGCAAACAGGGCCAAGGGAGAGAGCTGTCTGCTGGTGAGGACAGAGGCTGGGGAAGCAAAACTGCTCGGCTTGCAGAGACACCACTGACAGTGACACAGCAGGGGTTTCACTGTCCAAGGTGGTGACACACGTATGGGCATGTGTGTGAGTGTGCAGGTACGTGCATGTCTGTGAGCCTCACCACAGATCTGCTGTGGCTGGACAAACATGTCCATTATTCTTTGCAAGGGCCTGTCCCTGCCTTGCCCCCACAAGGGGAGTTCCCATGGGTTCGGAGGGTTGGGCCCATTCACCCCACTGACTAGTCACCCTGGCCCTGGCTTCAGGCCCCTCCCACCTGCCACCTGCACAGGTCTTGCAGGCACCAAGCCTGGCCCTGCTCACAGCCCTGCTTCTGGGACCTGCCAGTACCCTCGGAGTGCCCTTTGCTCACCCAGGTCACAAAGCCAAAGCCACAGCTGGATGGGTGCTGTAGCCCCATCCTGGCCTTCCTGTGACAAGGGGGTGTACACAGACGTAGCCAGGCCAGGGGCTCTTTCTGTTACTCCCCAGGGTGCTGGGCTCCTCCTACTATGCCTCAGTTCCCCCTTTTAAGTGGTGCTGGTGAGTCCAGGGCATGGACCCTGGGCACTAGATCCCAGGGGTCTGTGGCCTGGGATCGAGTGCCCAGGGTCCATGCCCCAGGCTCACCAGCACCACTTAAAAGCCTCAAGTGAGCAGCTTCAGGGTCCCTTGGGAAGACACGTTCCAGCTGAGCCAGGAAGGGAAGTCTGTCTGGCCTAAGAACATGGCCCCTGCAGAGGAGGACCCTGGCCGGCAGCATCTGGGAAGGCTGGTGCCAAGCTGGATGGGATGAATGTAAAGCCTGGGGGTCTGGGTGGGGTGAGGCTGCCAAGGAGTGGGGGCCACAACATGGTGAGGACCCGCAAGACCATCTCTCTGTATGTGTAGGGACCCAGCACACAGGAGCAGGTAGGGCCCAACGCTGCCATCAGCTCCTCAGACACTGCTGAGTCCTACATGTGTCCCTGTCTCTCCTCCCACCGAGTCTCACCACTGAGTGCCAGGCCGTGGGTGCATGGGGCATGCTGGGCACTGCCAGGCCTGCCTTTCAGTAGCTCAGGATCTGGCAGAGTGCCCCATGCCATGGAAGGGTGTTGGGAGGACAGCACTCCCAGCTGGGAGAAGCCAAGACAGGCTGCGTAGAGGAGTTGGCATTTTAGCCCTAAAAGCCTAGAAGCATTGAGGAGAAGGAAGGACATTGCAGGCGGCTCAGAGGGAGGTGGTGAGTGGCTGATGGTGCAGAGCGGTGGCTCAGAGCTGCATGCAGGACCTCATCAGGACCCCAGGGCTCCACACCACTACCTTACAGAAGTGGAAACCGAGGCTGAGAGGGTGCCATGCTGGCCTGAGCCCCAGCACTCTCCCCAGAACCCTGCCTGGCTCCACATGCCGGAGCCACAGCTTATGAATGCCCAGTTTCATCACCTGTAAAGCAAGGAGTGACAGGCTGGTCCCCAGGGGTCAGCAGGACCCCCCAGG